>NC_067222.1:32394008-33877758 GCF_019924925.1 Ctenopharyngodon idella | reverse complement strand
GGCGCCGGGGAAATACATAAAGCAAATTTGCCTGTGAACGCTTTATATAAATACAATATAGGTAAGTCTAAATCTGGGTGATCACTTATCAGTTATATATATCATCCACTCCAAAAACTTGTACAGTTTTTGTCAGTGTTTATTTAAAAACACCCAATTATGCAGAATATATAATGGTAAATATTTCATTTTTGAGTTGTCAATACAATATTTAACAGTACAATGTATGATTTTACCCCAAAATTCAGCATATTGACAAAATGATAACTGCAAATCCACATTTCACTGCCTGGAGTTCAGTTGTTTCTGTGAATTGCAGCGATCCATTTGCTTCTCTTTTCTTCAGCTTTCGGCAGTCTTTAAAAATATACCTCAGATTTCTTGTCAAATCTATTTGTACAGTCAATCGCAAAGCTCTTTCCAGTTTTAGCATGTTTTTTTGCGGCATTCACGCTGAAAACCAATGCTGCCATTGCAACGTCTCCGGGCAGCTATTTCAGGCATCAAAGACCAAGTCCTATCTATTTGAATGTGGGAATCCTGAAATCTCAAAAACTGCTTGGCGAACTCACAATTAAATATCATATTTCAAATCAGCAAAGAAATCTGACATGAACTGTCCCATAAATGTTGTTTCTTATGCTCAAATAGCATTAAAAAAAGCTTATTTTTCAGGCTAGACCAGCCAGTGCGCATGTGCAGTCCTAAGCACGAGTCTCAGGTTTCTATGGGAACCGGAGCTTTCAAGGCAGCTACAGTGACGCAATAACTTTATCAATCAGCGATTGGCTCTTTTACTTAGAAGGCAGTACATACTCCGCCATATTGGCACGTTGCAGTTTCTCCCATTCATAACTAATAGGAGTGAACTGTCTTTCTATATCTGTAGTCTTTGGCGTAACCGCAGTCACAATGGCTGCAAACCCTTTATTAATGTACCTTATTTCATGTGATCTATGTCTTTGCATGTTGACGTTCTGGAAAAATCTGTTTTACATGATTCATCCCTTTTTTAAATGTTTCCTTTCAGCTGCACCTGTATTGTCTATTAACTCTTAAGTATGCTGTTGATTTTCCGCTGGCAAAAGCAGCCGCAGCTTAGACAGCCAATTATCCCCCATTTAGTGTTGTTTCTTAGCAACTGAGGACGCCGGCCTCATACTGCTCCACGGAATTCTGCTTGTTAGGGGAAAATAACATCACCAAGCCACAGCTCGCCAGCCCTGCAGTGCATAAATCCATAAGACTCTGAGGCGGCTCACAATTATGATCCAATATGATGGTGTCGGTAGTTGTGTTATTTCAGTTATTTATCAAAAGCTATGTCAAAGAGAGAAATTTAGAGCTGTCACATTGAAATGATTTAGTAGACTTTTCATTGCTGTGAATTTTTCACTTCCTCTGTGGTTTGGCTGGAGACTGCAGCACAAATTGAAATGGCCATGGAGGGGTGTGTGTGTGTGTCTAACCTAGCCATACTTTTCAGACAATTTTCCTGAAGCATTTTGCTCGGAGTTAGCTAAAACGGACTAATCTCATTTTGGGGGAAATATATATATATTCGCAAAAATTAAGGTGGAGTTGCTCGGCCGCCATGACAGTCGCTTCAAGCGGATTGATACAAACATTGAAAATGTAGGAGAGCTGTTATCACTAGAATTTTGCACGGCTATCAGCCAATCAGATTTGAGAACCAGAAAGAACTGTTGTATAAATAAGCAATATCACATGAGTAGCCGTGCAATATTGGCTGTATATCAGCACGGCTGTGATTCAGTTGTAGGCTCTATCAAAATATACAGTATCTCACAGAAGTGAGTACACCCCTCACATTTTTGTAAATATTTTGTTATATCTTTTCATGTGACAACACTGAAGAAATGACACTTTGCTACAATGTAAAGTAGTGAGTGTACAGCTTGTATAACAGTGTAAATTTGCTGTCAAAATAACTCAACACACAGCCATTGATGTCTAAACCGCTGGCCACAAAAGTGAGTACACCCCTAAGTGAAAATGTCCAAATTGGGCCCAAAGTGTCAATATTTTGTGTGGCCACCATTATTTTCCAGCACTGCCTTAACCTCTTGGGCATGGAGTTCTCCAGAGCTTCACAGGTTGCCACTGGAGTCCTCTTCCACTCCTCCATGACGACATCACGGAGCTGGTGGATGTTAGAGACCTTGCGCTCCTCCACCTTTCGTTTAAGGATGCCCCACAGATGCCCAATAGGGTTTAGGTACCCTCAGCTTCTTTAGCAAGGCGGTGGTCGTCTTGGAGGTGTGTTTGGGGTCGTTATCATGTTGGAATACTGCCCTGCGGCCCAGTCTCTGAAGGGAGGGGATCATGCTCTGCTTCAGTATGTCACAGTACATGTTGGCATGTTGACACCATCTGAACCAAACAATTTTATCTTGGTCTCATCAGACCACAGGACATGGTTCCAGTAATCCATGTCCTTAGTCTGCTTGTCTTCAGCAAACTGTTTGCGGGCTTTCTTGTGCATCATCTTTAGAAGAGGCTTCCTTCCTTCACCCCTTCAACCTCTGCAGCAATGCTGGCAGCACTCATACGTCTATTTCCCAAACACAGCCTCTGGATATGACGCTGAGCACGTGCACTCAACTTCTTTGGTCGACCATGGCGAGGCCTGTTCTGAGTGGAACCTGTCCTGTTAAAACGCTGTATGGTCTTGGCCACCGTGCTGCAGCTCAGTTTCAGGGTCTTGGCAATCTTCTTATTGCCTACGCCATCTTTATGTAGAGCAACAATTCTTTTTTTTAGATCCTCAAAGAGTTCTTTGTCATGAGGTGCCATGTTGAACTTCAGTGAACAGTATGAGAGTGAGAGCGATAACACTAAATTTAACACACCTGCTCCCCATTCACACCTGAGACCTTGTAACACTAACGAGTCACATGACACCGGGGAGAGAAAATGGCTAATTGGGCCCAATTTGGACATTTTCACTTAGGGGTGTACTCACTTTTGTGGCCAGCAGTTTAGACATTAATGGCTGTGTGTTGAGTTATTTTGAGGGGACAGCAAATTTATACTGTTATACAAGTAATAATACTTTTTTTTTTTTGATACCCGAAAGCTTTTGTGTTGTATCCATGCTGATAGGTGTAATTTTAAAGTCTGTTTTATCACTGTTTTATCAGCCAGTAAATCCTAAACATGAAATTACTTAATGCACATTCAATTTAGATTTAAATGAATGAATGTTTGTGTGTGTGTGTGTTGAATATAAATGGTGTATAGACCTACTACACTGTCGTGCATTTCATGCTTGAGACTATCATGTCCCACGTAATATGAGAGTGCTTTGGTTTGAAAATGCTGCTGGGGGACATTTAATATTACGTCCTTGAGCAGGCACTTAAACCTCAAGCTGTTTCAGAGTATAGTTTATTTCCCTGCATTTATTTCCCTATCAACTGCACAAAACGCTTGCCTTTAGGCTGAAGTTCAGTACCAGAACACCTCCTGGCAGCAATGCAATGGGTCCATCTGCCGCTTAGTACTACCTGACATCAGGTAACCCAGAATCAGTCCCCGCAAGTGAGGTCCTGCCCCTCTATCTGGCCCATTTCTGTCTGGAGGAGCATGCTGAATCAATCATTAAAGCAGCCCAGACACAGAAACCAGTTTAACCTGCTCCACAACAGAATAAACACAGGATTATCTGAGAAGGGTTGGTCGGTTTCCCAGAGATCAGCAGCACAGATACACTGACCAACACTGAAATATGAATATTATATAATATATATTACATAATAAATACTGTATGTGTTAAAGGTGTGTGTGCGTAAACATCATTATGTCTATGGAAAGTCCCCATAAAACATGTAAACCCAACATGATTACGTGTGTGAGAGAGTGTGTGTGAATGAGTTATTTCCTTTTTGGAAAGACTGATGCAATGTGTGTATGTCGATGTCTTAACCTCAGCTTGTGGGTTTTTGTGTGTATTTGTCAATCTATGAAAACAGGATTGCTGTAGTGCTTCATGTATTTTTCATATTGCTGATTCCTAGGGCAGTGCTCAGTACCAGGATGAACTGCACAAAGTTGATAGCAGGTGAATGAATACACAGAATATTATTTTACTAGAAATATAATGCTAAACTACTGCTATATGAGCAGTGTGCTATTATACACCATTGAGATCAACATCCTGCTTCAAGGGAGTTTATTCAACATATTTTTGGCCTTGTGTAGAAGGAAATATTTAGTTGATGTTTATATGCTTCAAGCGTTTTTAAATTAATATGTTT
The DNA here is from genome assembly GCF_019924925.1 of Ctenopharyngodon idella. Lineage (NCBI taxonomy): Eukaryota > Metazoa > Chordata > Actinopteri > Cypriniformes > Xenocyprididae > Ctenopharyngodon > Ctenopharyngodon idella. The sequence goes on along the minus strand of NC_067222.1, from coordinate 33,873,478 downwards.
TCCTCTCTAAACGTATGTTTGCACACACACACACACACACACACACACACACACTTTTAATCAGCTGACTATGTAGTCTAGACTTGCACATTAAATATTGAAAGGTCTCAATCAATCAGGGTAGGTTTCAACAAATAAGCGGCAGTCTGAGTTTTATTCAAAGAATATTTGGGAGCTCTGGGCACTTTAGGCCACACTCCTGGGGCCTTAATAAACTGAATTATGAAAATAAACTCTGTCAAACCACACTCACATTCTCACTAGTTTATTAATTTAAACAATGTCAAACAGTCAAAATACTGTACATCACAAGAGAATCAATATTAAAAACATTTCCTCCTCCACAGTGTCATTTCCATCTCAAAACATTCTGTAGTGGAAACATCAGTGATGAAGTTACTTGATAGATGTACTATATATATATATATATATATATATTGTACATTGGTAACAAAAGAGTTACAGTTGCAGAGAAAGTTAAAGACTACAACGGATTATGCTGATGACGTCTTCAACTTTCTGTAAAAGTGAAATTCACAGATGAAATGGGAGAGATAGGTGAAATCGCTGCAGACAGCAGACCAATTTCGGAATGATTGATAGGTCTGGGCAGCAGGCCAAGCATAGACACAGAGGGGATCTTTTTAATTAATTTTTTTCTCATTTGCTGCAATCCTGTCAGTTAGTCATTCAGGCAGGGCAGCTGATGGACACATGAGAGAAAGCCTCAAAATACCTTCATGCAGGCTCATTTAGAGGGCCGGCCCATTCAGAACAGCTCCATATGACGACCAGACTAGAGGAATTATGTGTCACTGTGTCACCATGTGCTTTAATGCCATCTTTAATCTGCAGAGCTGCATTTGAAGCAGCATATGTCCCATGAAAAGTCTGGTTAATACTACATATAATACCGTTCAAAAGTTTGAGGTCAGTAATATTTGGTTTTTTTAAAGAAAAATTTTATCATTATACAACAAGGACACGTTAAATTAATCAAAGGTGACAGTAAAGACATTTATAATGTTACATAAGGTTTCTATTTATGTTCTTTTGATCTTTCTATTCATCAAAGAATCCTGAAAAAAAAGTTTCACGGTTTCCACAAAATCGCAAGAGCAGCACAACTGTTTTCAGCGTTGACAATAATTAGAAATGTTTCTTGAGCATCAAATCATCATATTAGTATGATTTCTTAAGGATCATGTGACACTGAAGACTGGAGTAATGATCCTGAAAATTCAGCTTTGCATCAGAGGAATACATTACAATATTTTCATATAGAAAAGTTATTTTTAATTGTTATATTGTTTAACAATGTGATTGTTTTTACTGTATTTTTGATTAAATGAATGCAGCGTTGATGAGCATAAAATACTTCTTTCAAAAACATGTTAAATGAAAATATGAAATTATAAATTGGGCATAAATAAAAGCAAATTAAAATAATATTATTGAGAGTGAGTTGAAATGAATGTGAGTTTGTCTAAAATTCTCAGAAATCTCTTCTCTGGGATGTGCCCTCTGTCTGTCTCTCTCTCTTTCTCTGTTCATATCTTCCTTCTCATTCTTTTATCACAAAAGATGTCACATGGTTGGAGATGGCGACTGTGTATAAGGTGTCACCACACACAGAGATAAATGTCTAAATAACGCTCCCTCTTTTCTCTTTCTCCATAGCAACAGCCAAACTACTGGAGCTTTAAGGTCAGTGATTTGACTACTTCTGTGTGTGTTCTTGTCTCAAATACTCTGTTCTTTTGATATGTGTTTACACACACACACACACACACACACACACACAAAAAGTCGCTGTTTGGATTTAAATAGGCAAATGCTTAAGAGTCTATGACTGGATCATGATTGCTGTGATTATTATGTTTCCAGCATGTTATATGTTTGGCAACAGTTCTTCTAAATTGATGGAGTGTGTAGCTTTTCATTTCTTAAACAACCATGTAGGAAGACACATCATAGCCATATTCCAGGAAGACAAAGCCAAGATTCATCAGGCTCAAAATGTGAAAGAATGCTTCAGAGAGCATGAAGAATCATTTTCACACATGAATTGACACCTCTGAGTCCAGATCTTAAATTCATTGAAAGTCTTTAGGATGTGCTGGAGGAGACTTTACAGAGTGCTCACCCTTTTGCGTTGTTAATACAAGATGATGCACCTCAAATTGGAAGTAACATCACAACATTTATTTCCATCGAGAGGTGCATCATTTTTTGGTCAAGATCTTGTATTGACAATGCAAGAGTCAAGCACTCTGTAAAGTCTCCTCCAGCAGAACTCAAAGACTTTCAATGAATTTAAGGTCTGGACTCATAAGTGCCAATTCATGTGTAAAAATGACTCTTAAGCCTATTTAAATCCAGATTTTTTGGGGGGGGGCTGGGCAGTGTATGTTCTAATGTTGTACGTACATGTTGTGATTCAACATCTGTTGTAAGCCCACACTGAATCTGCACCAAGTTCTACATCCCACTTTTGAGTGTTTGTTTATTAAATATTTTAGCTAATTATTAGATAATGCTCTTAGTGATGATGAAGAAAATTGCCTATTTTCATGGGCTTTCTTTCTAGCTCTACAATAAGGACAAAATTGTAGCCAAAAGTGAGAGAGATCTTACCCCCCTCCCCCTCCCCCTTTGGCTGCGCGCATTGACATCCTTAAGGTCATTGATCGGTGGGTCATGCGAGTCTGACGCTGATTTGTGATGACCTGCTTCACTGGCTTTTATCTTCTAAATCTCATTGCCCTGCTCTTTCTCTCTATCTCTCTTTTACTTGCTTCAATTTTCTTACATACCTGCCCATCAAACTCTTAAGTCTTACAGCTAAAGTCAATTTAATAGAACAAACACATGGGTCTCTATAGATGTTTTTAAAAACTGAACTTCTTTTATGTTGTCACAGCATCTTAAAAACCCATGGCACAAGACTCTAGGAAAAAATCATCATAAAGCCACAACAGTGAGTACGCTGATGATGTTAGGATGTTGGTTCAGAAACAGACATGTATACTTACTCACTCAAATCCCTTGTTGTTAAACCTGTATTATATTGTGAAATGATATTTACTCTAACAGAGATAAAATATCTATTATATGCATATGTGATTAGAGATGGGTGTGTGTAATTGTACAAGGATACAGGAAATGGCCTCAGGCTGTGATAAACGTGTCATTATGTGAGACTCGGTAATCGGATCCGTTCATTCTTATTCACTCTCACACTTATTTACTCATGTTACACTCCTCATGTCAAGAGACACACACTCATTCTCTGTCTGTGTCTTAACTGTTATCATGAAAAATCCAGGTACTATAACATGCAAACAGCATGTTTGAGTACATATCGACATTATTTTGGGACTATAGGTCTAGCTGTGTCTCATTCAGGGTTATTAGTCATTCTAGACTAATGGACTCCCTCTGATCTGACCCTCCGTAACATTATACACCTCAAACTCTCTTGATTATCTAATACTTAATCTTTACATTCTCCGTGCTTGTCTATTAGTGCCCTCAGGAATTATGGGCTTTCTGTGGGAAAAGTCAGGAGAAAATTTTGGTTATGGCCTATGGGATACCCAGATTCTCTGGATAGGTTATGTGCTCAGACAGGATTGATCATGTCTCCTCTCGTCTCGTCTCCTCTCCTAGGTCTCATTTGCTTGTTCTTGTCATGGTAAGATGGATTGTCAGATGCTTTCAGAACATTTTTTCCTTTAGGTGCTGATGCTGAGCCCTAAACAGATGCCTGTTAAAAGCAAAAATCTCCACTGGCTGGTTATGCCATATAAAATTAGCCTCTCTGCAAATTATTGTCGGAGTCACGGTTTGTCGAATTGGTTCCTCTGTCATTCTCGCTGCCTTGTTCTTTACTATGATTATTTCTTCATATCTAGAGGTAAAAATGTGTTTTGATGTGCACTGGTTCATTAGCATTTTTTTTATTGTTTCTTCCATTAGCATAGGTTTAAATTGTTGTAGCTGGCGATATGCTAACAGTGAAGAGAGGGCCCAAAGCTTGTCGTTGACAGTGTTGGGGAGTAGCTAAGTTTAAGAAGCGGTGCTACGACCATAAACAATTAGTAGCTTGACAATACTTCAGTTGTTTTCCAATTCATTTAGCTTTTTAAGTAATTAGCATTTTTCAGGAAACTCGTGGAAGTCTGATTCATTAGTGAATCAATTTGCGAGGATTCATAGGATTCCAGATTCATGTTTTTTGGGGTTTTTTTGTGAAGTGTTCTGTTAAATTCTGCTGCTTATCACAGTGTTTTGTATGATTAGGTTTTGTTGTCTGCCTGTGGCCTGTTGCATGAAGCTAGTTGAACAAATTCTGAGTTTCAGAGTATGTTTGGAGTTGACAAATCCAGATAAATCCACTCATCCTGCATCCAGCGACAGATGCAGGATGAGTGGCTTTATTGCATCAGATACAGGTCACTACTCACACCTGATTGGTCGAGTTTTGGTCTGCTATCTCTAAACCAGAATAAAACCTGCTCCGGAGCAGGTTAGCCATGTAGCGTAAGTTACCATAGCAATGAAACCCGCTAAAAACCAATCCACCTTCATGAGCCCGAAAAACCAGAGTTTGCTCAAACTAATCTTAAACTTACCTGGGTAGAAACTGAAACCGGCTTTGTGCAACAGGCCACAGTTTGTTTGTATTTATGCTAGATAAATATTTCTCAGACACAACCCACGCTCATTGGAAAAACCTGTGACAACATTTCTGAAAAGTGAAATGTCTAATGAGTGGCGCTTAAAGCCAGATGACCGTGAATGTTTTAAACGTGAATGAAACGTTTTATTATTGTTGTTGTACGTACAATGGCAGTTCATAAATGACATGTCTGGTGAGTGCGGCACTAAATGATTAGTGCTCTGTCACATTTGAAAATAACGTACCACCTACCCTCAACCCTACCCTAAACTTAATCGATAGTGTTAACAAAAGCAAATGCATTTGCTGAAGCAACCATGCAATTTCAGCTTGCTTCTACAAGTCTTTGAGCTCTTTTTTGTGACTTATGTTTCATGGGACTCATAAGTTTCAAGGAATCATAAAACTCATGTGCCACACTAACGGAGACACATCACATTGCCAGTTTAGCTTTATTTTTTATGTTTTTGTCAAACAATGTCACACGTTATCTCTTGTTTTGGGAGATATCTCACAGCTTGTCCTCCAGGAGACAGTAAAGGTGTGCTGAACTAATCCATTTTCCTCCGCCTCTTCTTCTTATCATTTCAGTCTTCATCATCGCTATTAGTCCCCAACGATAACTGCGGAGAATGCCGCCATTTTATGACCACCTACCAGCTTACCATTTCCCTGCTTTCTCTGCCTCTCTCAGCATAGGACTGAAAAGCCCACAATCTACTGCAATTTGCCCGGACCATTTTCTGCTATGCCTTCAGTCTGTGTCTAACAATAGCAAGAGAGAGAGGAAGATTATTTTCAAGAGCAATTATTTTCTTTCTTTCTCCCTCTCTCTATCATTCCTTTTCCTCATCTGTCTGTCTCTTTGTAATAGGTAATAGCGTTATTTTAATAAAATTGTGCACGTTATGCATTATATTATACTATGTCTCCCATCTACTTATCTGCAATAGACACACTTCTTTCAAGTATGGAAAAGAAAATATGCCTCTCTCTTTCTCTTTCTTTTTTCACACACACAAAAGAGGCTTCTGTAATATTTTAATTGTTACTCCTAGACGGCAATGAAATTAAATAGAGAACTAATGGACACTTTTGCTGGAGTGGCCATACTTCTCAGATTTCTATTTTTTGATATTTTTCTCAGATTTTTCTCATGAAAGGGTTAGGGTTTCAATATGAATCAATATGACATGATTTCAATATGAACTCATATTTGCATCGAATACTTGATGTGGGCTATGATAGCCATGTTCATTTTACTGCACTATGCTTCTACTGTATTTCAGCAATTATCTCATTTGTGTATTTTAATTTCTCCTAAGGAATTTTAGGATAAACATCTTACATTATAGTACTTATACTACATTTTTGGAAGTTAATTTTGTTCATCTAATCCTGTCAGTAATATTACAATAATATCAGTCTGCTTACCTCATTCCGATGACAATTCATTCAGCATCCTTTTACCAACCTATTCCACATTTATTTTATCAATATAATATAATATAATATAATATAAGCCAGCAAGCCAAATCTGTTTACCACTGTCACTCTTTAGGATTACAAAACAAGTGAACTAGTGAATTAAACACAAGCTGAGAATTTGATTACTTCCCCTGAACTAAGAGTAATATTTTTATATTAAAATGTTCCTCTATGCACGTCTCTCTGAACAACTAAAGAATGTGTGGTACTCACTATACATGTATAGTAAATGAGCGAATATCTAAGTGATTTCATATACATGTTTTCATTTCAGATTTGTACTCCCTCATGTTGCATTCAGTATCACATCTTCTGTTGTTGTAGTGGATTTCTTAGATGTGTGTGTGTATTTACCATAATCGTATGCAGTTCACACTACAGTCCTGTCAGATTCTGTTTCGTTCATTTCATTTTGTAGTCAGATGTATTTTGGCATGGGGTTGTCCTCCTTCCTGCTGTTGGAACACAAAAGAAGTGTTTGTGTCTGCGATGAAGGTGGAGATTTATTGCAGAGAATCCTACAGGGATCCCTGATTCTGTTTAATTCAGAAAATAGAGCACTTTAGGAAGGTAATATGACACACAAGCTGACACGTTTATTGACGCAAATACAAATTTCAAACGAAAGTGAGAGCTTGTGTGTTTATTGCATTTGACAAAAAGCCATTTGAAAGTGCATTAGAGCCTGAGAGAGAGCGAGATCTTGATTACATGGATAGTCTTAAGGGTGTTTTCACTCATAGTTTGTTTAGAGCAACGTGGTGCGTTTTTTTTTTTTCCCCTTAGTTCAGTTTTGGTTTGAAACCACACCAAAACAATTGAGAGTTTGCAGTTTGTTGTCCAGTAGTCAGAATTAAAGGTGCAGTAGGTGATCTGGGAAATGCTAATGTTAGCCTGCTAACATTGAAAGCATACGATCCCACCCTCTTACAAAAAAACTCAAATGTATTTAATCTGTATGCTAATTATCAGCAGTTTACACCTTTAGGTCTGTTTGTGCTCTTATACCTACAGCAATCTGCCCCATAATTCATTTGCCTCTGCTCTCTATTTACCCATCTTTGCCCTTATTGCAAATTTATTTCTGCAAAAAAACTTTTATTTTGATCTTACAGGGATTCTCTTTACAATATTCATCATATACAGTGCAGTCAAACCTGATAACAGCTTCATGTTAGTGCTATTTATAGCATTTAGCGTAGAATAGCTATGGCAAATTTGGCAGTGTGTGTCATTGTGTAGATAAACATCCTCTTATTTTGTATATGTATGTATGTGTGTCTGTGTAGCACTCGGACTGCTCACTGTTGTGGACAAATGACCCCATTATAGTTACACTGGGGGGTCATCTATCAGCTCAGTTCCAGCCCTTTGCACTCAGACACCATCTGAAAGGGGACGACCACACCACGGCTGCTGTGCCTCAGCATTTGTGTGTGTGTGTGTGTGTGTGAGTGTGAAAGAGCTTGTGCCCTGTGTAACAAGTTATCCGTTATAAGCTTAAACCTTTCAAAATGTTATTCGATTTATGCTATAAACAAGGAAAATACTTGCCTATAAGTTTATTAGCTTTAGATGTTCATGAAAATTGTTGAGGAAATCTAAACCTGATGGTAAACCTTAAACTTGTTTCAAATGGGCTATAATACAGATGTGTTGCATTCTCAAGTTTAAGGCGGCAGTCCAAAACAATGAATCTAATCACCGTACAGCCAAAAGTTCACGGTAACACTTTACTATAAGGTTCATTAGTTAAACATTAGTTAATGTATTAACTAACATGAACTAACCATGAGCAATACATTTGTTACTGTATTTACTAATCTTCGTTAATGTTAGTTAATGAAAATACAGTTGTTCATTGTTTGTTCATGTTAGTTCACAGTGCATTAATTAATGTTAACAAGATTTTAATAATGTATTAGTAAATGTTGAAATTAACATTAACAAAGATTAATAAATGCTGTATAAGTGCAGTTCATTATTAGTTCATGTTAACTAATGGAGTTAACTAATGAACCTTATTGTAAAGTGTTACCAAGTTCACTTCAAGAATGAAAAAAGTGGTGTCGATGAGTTTTGCTATAAAAACAGTGCAAACAGAGAGAGAAAGTGCAATCCATATTATTATATCTCTCTATAAACATAAACTTTATTGAATCCGCAGAAAGACAAATATATCATTGGAAAAAAAAATGTCTATACACACTCTTCCAGCCTAAGGTTGAGTCATTATGTAGTTTGGATTAACAATGATTTGGGACAAATATAATGTAATTTAATGGGAAACTATGTGAGAGCTGCTCGGTGGTTTGAACAGCTCTGCGCTTCTCGTACAGGGTGCGACTGCCTTTATTCTTAATCTTCTCTTAATTTTCAAAATTTGAATATACATTAACAATGTGTGGTGCCGTCACATGTCAAAGTAAATCAGCATCAAACTGCCAGTATAGTGAAGGAAATCCAGGGGTGTCCAGTGCCACCCTCTTGCTCCGCTACTGAGTCTTCTTTCAAAAACATAAAAAAAAAATCTTACCGACCCAAACTTTTGAATGGTAGTGTTTATTCTCTGAAAATAAAATGTGCTACACAAATGTGTTTATCAAGTAAATGTATCTTGTTTTAAAGATGTTTGGCTGTTTTTTAGTGGAAAACAAGACAAAAATACTGATTAAGAAAGTGGTTTTTCACAGCACAGAGGAGAATTGATCTGATGTATAGTGATACCGCTCTGTGAATGTGTCCTGCTCTGCAAACCAGCTTGCCAGTCTTTCCCCAGTGCACCCTGGGAGCTCATTACAGGTGTCTCTGAGCTTGTAAAACACACTACGATTCGGTTGTGTGAACCCTCTTCATTAAATACTTCAAAACAGCCACAACAATGAGACTGAAACATCTAACAAGGAATCAACAGGTGTGCGATTTACAGTTACTGTATATGCTATAGTGTGGCAGACGGGTTTGTTCTGTGTAATTGTTAGCGTCTCAGTCTGTTTGTTGAGATATATCCACAGAGTCTTGTTTGTCCTGTGAGTGATTTTACTGTTTTTCCCATCATTACACACCCAGAATCAGGTACACATTATCTGCTTTGTTTTCTCATCTTGGAGCAGTGATGTTATGTTTTGTGAGACTTGTTGTGTAGAAACTTGGCACGTTTAGGTGCAATTTACTCTGGTTGGAGGAATTTGCTCTTGGTTTCTCCTTGTGAGTAAGTAATGTCTGTCTTTTACATCATGCCATTTAAAATTCTGAAAATCTCTCTCTCTCTCCCTCTGTGTCATTTAGAGTCGTAGTCCACGTCACTCCCAGTCCACTCAGTCAGGTTTGGCAGACCAGGCATCTAAACTGTCCTTCGCATCTGCTGAGTCTCTGGAGACCATGTCTGAGGCCGACATGCCGCTGGGCTTCAACCGCATGAACCGTTTCCGTCAGAGCCTCCCCCTCTCCCGCTCTGCAAGCCAGAATAAACTACGCTCTCCAGGTAACATACACAAACTTCATCTGAGTATCAATCAACCATTCACAGTAAATGACCCCCTTTACCTAAAACTTAAAAGGCTGATTCGCTAATGCCCACATACACACAAGAATAGGTTATCAACTTTACTAGTGACAGTGTTGTGGTGCTGTCACAGCTAGCAGGTTCTCCAGTGGTTATGCAGATTTGAGTCCGACCTACTCTTATCGTTCAAAAGTAAGATTTTTTGTTTGAAAGAAATTAATGTTTATTAAGCAAAGTTGCATTAAACTGGTCAAAAGTGACAGTAAAGATTTTAGAATGTTACAAAAGATTTGTATTTGAAATAAATGCTGTTCTTTTGAAATTTATATTCTATTTATAAAAGAATATTGAAAAGATACATCCTGGTTTCCACAAAAATATTCAGTAAGTTCAGAATGAATTCTGAAGGATCATGTGACACTGAAGCCTGGAGTAATAATGCTAAACATTCAGCTTTGCCCTCACAGAAATAAACTTAATTTTAAAATATATTCACATAGAAAAGTTATTTTAAATTGTAATAATATTTCATAATATTATTTGTGAAATAATTCTGTAATGTAATGACATACAAAGCCTCTAAATAATAAGTAACTTCACTAGTGCCTTTCATTCATCCAATCCACTGTACAACTTGCTGTAACTAAATTGGTGTTTATGAGACTTTTCTGAACTGTTACCATATAACAAATATAAATCACAGAAAACCCTTTTAGCCTTTCCAGAAACTATTTTAAAACCATTTCAGGGTGCAACTGAGGAGCAAGAAGCTTTGTTAAAATGTGAACATTAACCCAAAGGTTATGCAGAAATGTACTTGGATGTTTAATAGACAATTAAGTATTCATTTCCTTGTAAATAACTCAAAGTTACACAGTTTTTGCAAGTTACAATGAATGAAACATCAACATGTTAACCTCAGGAAATATGTGTGGGATAAATGAAAGTTTGTAGACCATAGTTAGTATCTCAGTCATTAGCCCTGTTGTGGAGTAACTAGCTAAAAGTAATGATTTTTTTCAGAAGTGTTTTCTCAGTTCAGCTTTTTAAATAACAAGCTTTATAATAGTAATGAGACAAAGTGGTACATCACCTTTTTTAATGTCACATTGTATTGTGGTTGCAGCTTTACAGTCGAGTGACATGACACAATATTTAAACACATTCTCCTGTTTTTCATTTGTAGCGATGGAAATTCTGATTCATTCTATTTAATCACTTTGTTTAGATGATTCATGTAAACGAATCAGCCCCACAGTACTTATTTGCTTTCGACTGAAGATGACATTTCTCTGTTCTGCAATTAGATAGTGTAAAATGTTTCTACTTTTTGATAGTTAATAGCAGTGTGTTAATTACAGCAGTAAAATGCGTTCACATAAACTGACCTTCAACAGTTTGTTTTTAGCTTTAGTTTCCATGGTGTAAAGTATCTCCTAGTGGTGAACTTTCATTTCACATCAACAAGGGCACAATATAAGCTGAAAGTGATTCAGTTTGAGCTGTTCCCCACAGAGAGATTATTGTCCCATCAGCAGGAAGTTTAGAATCGCCTGCTGCCCCATTAGGTGAAGTGTGCCGAGATAAACTGACAGAAACTGATGACAAAAAGTCTACAGGAGGAGTTCAGCAGCCGTAAACATGAGACTTGCTGTCGCTGACATTCCTCTCAAAATCTGTCCATCACTCTCTCACACAGCGGTTTAGTGCACTCAAAAAATATTTAAGCCTAGTATTTGAATTGTCAAAGTTAAATGAAAAAGGTATGATTTCTTCACTCAGAAAATGATGGCATATGAACAATTCGCTGTTAGTGAAATAAAATTTTCTATTCAAATTAATTTAAATAATCATATTTTCAAAATGCATTATTTCAAATTGCTTAGAATCAGCATAAATGTTCATTGTGAAAACAATTACATTTATTCAGTATAAACATGGTTAAAATATGGTTAGTTGTGCAACAAGCCATATTCAAATATGTATGAGACTGACAAATTGGATTTATTGATGATAACTATAAGCCTGGTTATTGTGTATTTAAAACACATTCAGTTTATTAGTACGGTTAACAAAATATTACCTGTTTCATTTATGTATGACTTACAAATATGCATCACATCAAGTTTGTTAGTTTATGCTAAAACAGTGTAATTCAAATGGATGAAGATTTTATATGCAATTCAAATCCTGGTGTTCTTTGCTGACTTTCTTCTTAACTCTCTCTCTCTCTCTCCTTCCTAAGGTGTCCTCTTCCTGCAGTTTGGAGATGAGACCAGGCGTGTTCATATCACTCATGAGCTCAACAGTTTGGAGACATTGCACGCGCTCATCGTGCACATGTTCCCTCAGAAGCTGACAGCAGGAATGCTAAAGTCCCCGAACACGGCCATCTTGATCAAAGATGAAGCCAGAAACGTCTTCTATGAGCTGGAGGACGTGAGAGACATACAGGACCGCAGCATCATTAAAATCTATCGCAAAGAGCCCATCTATGCCTCCTATCCTGCGGCACATCTGGCTAACGGAGACCTCAGGGTGAGATATTTCTACCGCATTCAATGATTCAGTTTGTTTGCCATCTTACATTGTCCCAGCATGGGCTTATGGGTAAAATAAGGCACAGAGCATGATCCATATTTAAAGAATGTTTTCTTTTCCAAGTCAAAATAAGAAATCACAAGGTTACAGATGAAGATCCCAGTATGTGGCGAGATCAGAGGCAAATCTAACCTTCAAATCAACGTCACGGTCCTCTTTGCGTATTAAATATTTTAAAGGGAGGTATCCGTTGTTTGATCCATTGAGCGACGTCTTTCAGATTTGGATGTTCTTGAACTCGGAGGTTTTTAAATTCTGCACAGTTTTTGGCATATCACTTGGGAGTTCGTTTTACTTTGTGAGCTCGCTGTGCTACCACAGGAGTTTGATGTGGGTTGACTTTGAAATGCAATCATGTTGCGTCACTCTGTTGATCAAATGTTCGTTTTTACTTCTCTGGTGCGAGTCGTCTTTACCATTTCATACCCTCTGAGAGTGTCAAGCTCACTCTCAGCTAACATTAGACATGAGTTAATGTATGCAGATGTTTCTGTTCATTTCCTTTTTATGGGGTGTGTGTGCACAATCATGTCTAAGTGTGTTTATTCTGTTCTTTGTTTTTTAATTCTGTTTTTTACATATGTTATGAGGATTGGGAAAGTAGAATATTATAAAGTTTCTGTATGTTTTTATTTTTTAAAAGTTTACGTCTTTTACATTTATTTTACAAATTTTTAAAATATTATATGTAAAATTATTACTATTTTTTCATTTAAGTTGTCTGTCTATAGGATAAAGTAATTCTGATTAAACAGAAATAATATAGGCTAAATTTCAGTGTGTTAAAATTATTAAATGCAACATGTAATTAATATTTTAAGTAAACATGTTTACTTTTTTAGTCCTAAAATAGGATTATTTGTTTGTTTGTTTGTTTCAAATGTTCTGCAGACCTTCTAGAACCTTAGGACCCCAGTTTGAAAGCCCATAAGTTGTTTCAAATGACGCACTATACACTATGTACTCATCCATGTAGTGTGTGAATTTTATAAGGTTATTTTGTCATGTAGCATCTGAGTCTGATAGCCCCTCCCACTCCATACGTAATTAAAGCTGCGACAGTTGAGTGCATGAAGTGTCCATTGCACACTTAGTTTTTCTGTTAATTTAGTGCATCATCCGGGTATTTAAAGTGTGCTTTTTTCTTTTTGGAATTTTCAGTGTGAACACGCTACTCGCACTATTTATACTTAAAAACGTCATAGAATAGTGCATAAGTATGCAAATTGGGACACACCTATAGTTTATTTAGGTTAGTTTGCTGCTTTTATTTTTTGGGTAACACTTTATTTTACAGTGTCTCTGTTACACCTTTTACATGTAGTTACTATAGTAATAACAGTCAATTATGCATAGTTACATGCAACTAACCCTAAACCAAACCTTAAAGGGTTAGTTCACCCAAAAATGAAATTTCTGTCATGAGGTACTCACCCTCATGTTGTCCCAAACCCATAAGACCTTCATTTGTCTTCGGAACACAAATTAAGATATTTTTGATGAAATCTGATCCACACATAGGCAGCAACGACATTGCACCTTCTGAGGTCCAGAAAGGTACTAAAGACGTCGTTAAAACTGTCGACGTGACTACAAGTGGTTCAACCTTAATATTAAGAAGCGATAAGAATAATGACCTTATTCAACAAATTCATCTGTCCCCTGTCATACGGCTACGCTATTTCCGTTGCAGAGCTTCAGTGTTTACATTCGAACGGCAGCTCAGTTTTGGCCGGCTCTGGTCACGTGAGCAGCATGACGCATACGTGTGACGCTAACGCAAGAGACGGACAATACTGAGCCCGAGTTCAGACATAAACACTGAAGCTCTGCAACGAAAATAGCATAGCAGTATGAAGGGGACAGACGAATTTGTTAAATAAAGGTGTTATTTTTGGGGGTTTTTGAGCACAAAAAGTATTCTCGTCACTTCATAACATTAAGGTTGAACCACTGTAGTCATGTTGCCATTTTTAACGATATCTTTAGTACTTTTCTGGACCACAAAAGGTGCAATGTCGTTGCTGCTTATGTGTGGATCAGATTTCATCAAAAATATCTTAATTTGTGTTCCGAAGACAAATGAAGGTCTTATGGGTTTGGGACATAATGACAGAAATTTAATTTTTGGGTGAACTAACCCTTTAACCCTAACCCTAATTATATAGTAAATACATGTAGCTAATTATTATTACTCAGTACTTAATTAGATAATTACACTGTAACAAGAACACCTTAAAATAAATTTTTTAAAAATAAAATAAAAGCAATTCCAAAGTGGCAACCTGCAGTAACAAGTTCATTGTGCCTTTTGACTACTTTGAATTTATTCAAATTACCCCTTGAGTTGAAACTCTACAGCCGTTCACTGTGTGTGTGTGTGTGTGTGTGTGTGTGTGTGTGTGTGCGTGTGCGTGTGCGCATGTGTGTGTGCGTGTGTGTGTATAAAACCCATTTCTATGTCATCAGCAGAACTCTGGACAGAACATGTCAACTGCTCCCTGGAGTGTGTCCTTGCATTTACTTGAATGTGTCCGTGTATGCAGGCTAACAAGCTATATCCCTGTAATGCTTCAGTAAGTTTTGACTACTCTCAGAGTAGGAGAACAAAAGGGAACAAAGATGAGAAGAGGGAAAAAGAAGCAAAGTATATAAAGAAAAGATGGATGAGTGCCTTAAGATAAAACAAAACAAGCTGTGGCATGAATGCAAGTGAACTGAAAAGCAGATATACAGTACAAGTTATGAAATGATATGCAAGATTAGAAAGGAGAGGTGAAAAGAGAGTGAAAGATACTGAGATGCAACCAGGCAGAAAAAAGGATCTAATAGATGAGAGTGGGTTTCCTGGTGTTTGTGAATGGAGAGTTTAAAAGCTCTTATTCTGCTCATTGTAGCTTAGTATATTATATGCGCTCACTCAGAAGTGCTGGTGAAATCTGAATACAGTGTCATGTAATCCAATGTTATGCCAGTAGCTTTAGCTAGGCTGGGTGAAAGGAGTGAATAGGGTGAATAGAGCTCTCCGGAGTTGAATTACAGGCCAATGAAAAGAAAGTGAGAGAGAAGTAGAGAATGGGGCAATGAGTCTAGAACTCTGCTCTTCGTTTTGTGCTAAGCCTCAGAGGATTGCTCTTGCTTTGAGATGTTGGATTTGTCAGCACTACATTTTCGCATTTGAATGATTTTTGGCACATATCCACTTCTCTTTAGCACTTCTAACTAGGAGTGTAGCAGAGTAAATCTATGAAACTGATGCCTTTTCAATTTTGAAAGGTGGTTTTTACAGTAAATGTCTATAGGATTTTAAACATTATATCCGACAAATAATGTCTAGAGTGCCAATAAATTGTATTGTGCCATCTGAATGTAAATAAATACAAATATGTTGAATTATTCTGCTCTTATAGATTGTACAAAACAAACACATTTAGGAAAAGTAAAATAAACATGTTATGCTTGACAAATCTCAAACAAATTCTAAATATTAAATCAGAGTAAAACTTGGCAATTTATGAACTTGGCTCCTCTGAAAACACAAATGATGTCGCTTCCTTTTCATAATGTCTTTTCAAATGCTAGGAACACAAATGGAATGACTTCCCTACATCATTCCTATGTTCATGTATTCAGTCCATTAGAACTTGGATTCATATAAAATCACTCAGAGTGATGTATTCATAAAATGCTATTATTTTTTCTCTCTGTCTTGTTTTAGAGAGAGATGGTTTACACATCCAGGGACTCGTCACCTACCCGTCGCCTCAACACTCTACCTTCCTCCACTGCCTCACCCTCCTCTGGCTCCCCTTCCCGATCCCGTCTCTCCTACAGCGGAGGTCGCCCCCCCTCTTTCGCTGGTCCGGGTCACCCTCACCCCCAGGGCCCCCAGCACCCATCCCACTCCCACCACCCTTCGCCCTCTCACGGACAGGCTCAAGGCCTAACCCCCTCCTCCTCAGCCATCCTGGAGCGCCGTGATGTCAAACCTGACGAGGAGATGTCTAGCAAAAACATGGTCCTCCTGAAGAATGAAGGTCTTTATGCTGATCCCTACAGCTTGATGCATGAGGGTCGACTTAGTATCGCTTCTACTCAGTCCCTGGCCACCATCGCTGACCCCTTCGGCTTCCCTGTGTCAGGAGGGCTGTACCGCAGAGGTTCGGTGCGCTCTCTCAGTACATACTCAGCCGCAGCACTGCAAAGCGACCTAGAGGACAGCCTGTATAAACCTGGAGGTTCTCTATACTCTGATACATATGGCAGCTCCACGCTCGGCATGGGCTTTCGTCTGCCGCCCTCCTCTCCGCAGAAGATTCCCGACGTGCAGCTGCGTGACAGGGATTCGTTCACCGGGTCTCCAAGCCGAGGGTCACCTGTGAGAACGACCTTCCGCAAGGACTCCGCTTCCTCTTCTGTGTTTGTAGAGAGTCCAAAGTCCAGACCCAGCTCCAGTTCAGAACCCCTAGGAGATGGGAGTAAGGGACCTGGATTTGGTTCGCCATTGTCTGGGGGCGAGACGGATACACGGTGAGCACTGGCAACAGTGTATGTCCATGTATGTGGTACAGGGTAGCTGTGAATTTGTGAGCACATTTGTGCACTTTTTCTTTGACAGACACACATTTTCATTGACAAGAAGTGTACATCAGTCTACACACTCTGAACAAACAAATTAATAAGCAGAATTTATCATTTCAAATGCCAGACACAAATATCTTTAAGCACACTTCTGTTCAAAAGTTTGGTGTTGGTAAGATTTTTTTAAATGGCAGTTTTGAAAGAATTTTCTTATGCTGCTCAAGGCTCATATTTAAAATATTTTCCTCTTAGTTTGATGGTTTAATCAAACTTGTAGGGTCATTAAAAACAAATTTCCCCCCCAGGCATCACTTTTGGCCACTAAAGCTGAATTTTCAGCAGCCATTACTCCCGTCTTCAGTGTCAAATGATCCTTCAGAAATCATTATAAAATGCTGGGAACAAATCTTTTGTAACATTATAAATGCCTTTACTTTTTCTGTTAATCAGTTTAATGCATCCTTGACTAATCAAAGTATTAATTTCTTAACTATGGTGTAAGAATGCAAAAACATTTATAACTTTTTCTTAGAAATAAAATATTTTAACAAAACAGCTTTGCTGCCTATTAAAATATATAATATATAAATAAATATATATAAAAGGTTAGTTTAGGTTGTAAAATATCACATGGTGTGTCATGTTTACTTGATGGTTACAACACAGACACAGCGTTTTTAAAGTAATTAAATTGCAACTTTTGTTGAAAATGTTTTTGTTTTTTTTCCAAAATCAATATGAAACCAGCATGAATACACAAAGTACATTTCAAAAAAGTTTTTTTTTTTTTTTTTTTAAAGTTTTCTTTATCTTTACTGTGGTCCTTCTTATTTGACTCATATGCATTATTTTTGGCATTGTCTTTTTATAAAGAAGTCCTGCGATTGTGTGGCACATTTTAAGAAGAGACTAGGTTATTTTTACTCAGTCTCCTCCCAAACAGATTCATCCAACAGCTAAATTGTTTTTACTCTACAAAACAAAACCTTCACTTGGGTGATGGCACTTATGTATTGAGACACCCTGAGTGATGTTGCTGATAGGTAATAGAACATTTACTAACCTGTCTACAGGACCTAATATTTAGGAGAAAGTTTAAGTGAAAACTCTCAGAAAATGTATATTTAAAAAGTGTACACTTATCCATTGTCTGTCTGCCTTGTTAGCAGGGATCGTATGGAGGCAATGGAGAAGCAGATAGCCAGTCTGACTGGACTGGTTCAGAGCGTCCTAACCCGAGCACCAGACAGCGACAGCACGTAAGACATCACTACATCCATAGAGCCATCTATGATCCATTTACATGGAACCAGAGCCAATCAGATGCTCACTTGCATTGACAAAATCAACCTATAAAAGTCATCTCACTCATACAGACCATCAGACATGACAGGCTTCTGATGTACCAATCACATTAAACATTTGACACATAAAGGCCATTATACACGGTACACAGTAGCTGCGAGTTCCCACTTCAACTTATTTTATTGGGAAAAATCACTTTTATGGAGAAATAAATGACATTTTAAGGTATTTTAGTAATTTTTTTAGTTAATTATCACATGCAACATGAAATACAATATTTACGGTAATTCAGAGATGCAGTATGTTTTTGCTCTCTAGCATTGAGTATTGTTATGCTATCACATTCCATACTACCTCTCGACTGTATGGAAAACACCTGTACATAAGACTGCGTACCGTGTGAAATGCATTTAACACTAAAATACCGGTTTACATAATGCATTCAACCATTTCACACATATTCAGTGTTTTTAGCATGGTGCCATTTTGCTTTCATGCGGTAATATCCTGCTTTCTCATGTTTGCTATGTAGCCATTGGCTTTTCTTATGTTTCAAAAGCTTGCAAATACTTGCTGAATGTAAAGTGCTTGTATTGAAATTGTATGTGCTGGTGGTATTTTTGTCCTGCGATTGCCATGAGTCTCTTTGTACCGATGCTTTGATGTTGCTGGACATTTATTGTCATTCATATTCGATGTGTCAAGCCATTCACGCTAACTGTGGAATATTTTATGTCAGGAAATGGATATTATTTAGATTATTACCTCCAAAAGAGAGTGTTGAAGTAAAAGTTTTGAGTAGACATTTAGAAACAATTTGTATAAAGCATTTTAGAAACAAACTGTATAAAGAGAAAATTCAGTAAATAGGGTCTTCAATTAATATTAGGTAGAGTTAGGACAGAAATTGTTTACACTGTGCCTGATGCAAATACTGTTGCATATTGAAGGTTTTTTTAATCAGATAATCAGTGCAAATCTGATCACTTGGTGTTTAGAAGGATTTTGTTTCAAATCTTTGAAATTTGTGCTCATAATTGACACTTGGTGTGAATAGGTCTTAAAGATAGTGTTAAGTGAGAGCTCATTGCTTATTCTTGTACGTCATCAAAGCCAGTTGTGGTGGACACAGTGCTTGAAGTGTTTTGGATTATAAAGGTAGCTAGTTCAATATGAATCTCAGTAGTATATTGGGTTGAATAGCTCAGTTCTAATACACTACCGTCCAAAAGTTTGGGATCTGTTTAATGTGTTTGAAAGAAGTCTCTTATACTCATCAAGGCTGCGTTTATTTGATCAAAAATACAGTAAAAACAGTCATATTGTGAAATATTATTACAATTTAAAACTGTTTTCTATTTTAATATATATTAAAGTGTCATTTATTCCTGTAATGTCAAAGTTGAATTTTCAGCATCATTACTCCAGTCTTCAGTGTCACATGATCCTTCAGAAATCATTCTAATATGATGATTTGCTGCTCAAGAAACATTTCTTATTATTATGTTGAAAACAGCTGTGCTGCTTTTTCAGGATTCTTTAATTAATAGAAACATCAATATAACATTATTTGAAATTGAAATCTTTTGTAACATTCTAAATGTCTTTACTGACACTTGTGATCAATTTAATGCATCCTTGCTGAATAAAATGATTAATTATTAAAAAAAAAAACAAATCTTACTTATTACAAACTTTGGTAACCCTTTATTTTAAGGTGACGTAGTTACACGTTACTATAGTAATAACTGTAAATTATGCATAATTACAAGTAACTAACCCTTACGGCTGGGTAAAAAAGATGGATTTCTCGCTTTTAATCGATTCACATTTTTACGAACCGATATCGATTCTTAAATCCCAAGAATCGATTAGTCTAGTCTGTTTTCAGTTGATGAATGAACAGAACATGTAGCGCGCCTCCTATCCAATAAATCGCAATAATCTTTGTGCTTTGTTACTTTTGATATGAAAGTCTCAGATTTCAAATGACGTCCATCTTATTATGAGATTCAAAAAATAAATACCGTTTTGGCGCTGTTTAATGTGGCGTGACAGATCGCTTTAGCACCTCAGTTAAAGAGAAGCGGCAGCACGGAGCGCATGTGAACATCCTCTCCTCCGCTTTAATACCAGTTACAGCGCGAAATAAACATGACTAAACATCTGAAGGTATGTTAAAATATACAGTACAACTTACCGAAGTCTCGGGTAATAGCTCAATCAGTGTTTCAACCTCGGAAATACGTCAATAAAACAGTTTGTAAACAATGTCACGTAACGTCACATTTACCTCAGAAAAACATTCAGTGACCATAAACTCATTAGTCAGCTAGAAAAATGAACTCTAGAGAGCAGCATTATGATAAATATAGCTATGCACCATTACATATTCATTATAATGTTCTTCAATATTTAATCCATGTTTAAATAAATCAGTTATGACAGCCACGATTTAAATGTTTATATTTAAAAAAAAAAAAACGAATTGGAGTAGAAATACGATTATGTAATTCTAAACGTTATTTATTATAAAAAAAAAACATGATTGAGTGTAATTTAAATGTTTGTATATAAATAAGTTAATTTTAACCTTCAATATTATAGTAAAGTATAGTACCAAATGACTCCCATGTGTGGTTTACAGCATTAGTTGAGAGATTTTTTTCCTCTAGAAAATTTGCCATGTACTGTAACTGATATACTACATCCAAAATAATCGATATTGAATCGAATCGAATCGCAAGCATGTTAATAGAAATCGAATCGAATCGTGAAAATTGTCAATACCCAGCCCTACTAACCCTAACCGTATAGCAAGTACATGTAGTTAATTAATATTACTCAGTACTTATTTGAGTAAGTACAATGTAACTACATCACCTTAAATGAAAGTTTAACCCAAGCTTTTTAACTGTAGTGAACGTTTTAACAGTGTTATAGGTTAAATAAAGCTGTGTTACTCAGAGGAATTGTGAAGTGTGGATATAGTGAAAGACACAGTAGCAGTGCTTTGATAGAAGAGTAATACAAGATAGTAGCATAACCCATTATTAGGCACAGAGAAGGCTAGTGTAGTATTGCTGTAGTACAGTACAAGCTAGAGTAGTGTAGCATCAGTGTAGTGTCAGGTGCTGTAGTACAGTGGTAGTATCATGGCTGTATGATCCTCAGATGCGGCCTGCTGCGTCTCTGCATGATGGCGGGCTGCCCTCCGGACCAGGGGGCGGACTTTTCACGGCCCTTCCCTTTCTCTTCCAGCGAGAAGACCGAATCCACCAGCGACGGCTCCGCCACAGGAAGTGAGTCCATCTTCTTCTCTATGGTTTCCCAGAGCAGTCATGAGGCAGGCTGTCAAGCTAATGTCTGATATGTCTAATATTGTGTTCTTAGTACATCAAGCTGGCTCGAGTTTTAAACACTGATAATCTCAAACAGAGTGCACTTGAATAAAGGACCCTACTTCTAATCTTTGTCACAATAGCCTTGATGTTTTCACGGATAGACTTCAGTACAGTTTTTTGTTGGTTTTCTATATTTTTTTTTCTCTCGTTTTCCTCCTGTTACGGGGGTCCTCAGAGAAAGTCTTCTTCTGGTCAGCCCTTCTAAGGCTGCCGCCAGAGTTTTGATGTGCTAGATTTGTCTTGGAAGATTCTCCACGGTTTGAGAGGCGAATCTAAATTGACTCGCGTCTCAGTAAAGGGCCATCGAGAGAGTATCCCATGAGGGTTTCCCATGAGTCCTAGTCCCCCCCTTTGAATCTGATCCACGACAGGTCCAATTGAACACTCTGGTTCTTTACTTCATTACACCTATTTAGTTAACTGGAACAAGCTGACAGCTTCTACTGTATGTTACAGCTGGCCGGCTGAAGAAGAAAGGTAGCTTTGTCTCTGCTCTCTCATGTTTAATGTGGATTGGCGTGTCTTTCCCGGTGTATGTAGTGTGCGTGTCTGTTTTTTACAAAAATGTGATCCTTCTGCTTATTTAATGCCTGTTCCCACTGTAGCTTTTTATGGTATCTCTCCTCTATGGCCTGCCTGCACTAGATATTTCTCTCCCTCAGTCTGTTTTCACTCCTAAACTTGACACATTCACACACTGAAAATGAAGTGTTAGGATGATGTGTCGGTATTCACATTTCCTGAATCTTGGGGAATCAGTACCCTTTTGTTAAAAACGACTGACTGGAGAGTGCTGGTATCTCTGTATTCCTCACTAACAGCATGTTCCTCAGTGGGCCCTGGAGGTAACGACACGCTTTGTGTGTGCGGGTTAGTGTATCTCTGTCTGAAATCACAGGGAAGGATGGGTGTAGAGCAAAAGCTCTCAATCCGGTTTCTGGAGATCTTGCTTCCCACAGAGTTTAGCCTCAATCCTAATCAAACGCCACTGATCCAGCTAGTCAAGGTCATGGGGTTCACTGGATTGAAATTACAGCCAGGTGTGTTAGGACAGGGCTGTAAATAATGCCGTGTTCAGTCCTCCTGGGAAGTTCCTTCTTACAATTTCAGAAATCGTAATTATGATATGATGAAGTGATTTTGGTCAGAGTCAAACTCGCTGGGCAGTTTCTTTCTCTTTATTTTCACTTAAAGACTGAGACAGAAAGCTTTTTTAGAGATAATGAAGCAAAATAAAGAGCAAAGAATGCACATTAGGTGTGTAATTGTGTATTTATCTGTTTATTTTATCATTCCTTGCTTTCATGGAGAATGATGGGAAATGTACTTTGGTCTCCTCGTAAACCAGCTAAATGTTTTTGGCAAGTTTTATAATTATTCTTCTTCAGTACACAGAATATGTAGAAACTATATTGAACCATTGATATTCAAAGCTTATTATGATCAATAAAAATCTGCTGTAATTACTTCATTGACCTGCCCTCAACTTGAAATGTCTGGGCTTATGCAACCTTCAAGTGGGAATATCACAGAGTTTCCACAAAATATTAATCAGCACAACTGTTTTCAACATTGATAATAATAAGAAATGTTACTTAGGCATCAAATCATCATATTAGAATGATTTCTGAAATGGAGTAATGATGCTGAAAATTCAGTTTGACACCTCAAGTATAGATTGCTTAAAAAAAAATAGAAAACAGTTATTTTAAACTGCATTTTTGATCAAATCTTGCTGAGCATAAGAGAATTTTTTCAAAAACAAAAATCTTACCACTTTTAACTGTTTGATTTATGCATATTAAATGGTTAGTTCATCCAAAAATGAAAATTTCTGTCATTAATTCCTCATCCTCATGTCGTTCTACACCTGTAAGACCTTCGTTCATCTTCAGAACACAAATTAAGATATTTTTGATAAAATCCGATGGCTCAGTGAGGCCTCCATTGACAGCAAGATGCCCAGATAGGTACTAAAAACATATTTAAAACAGATTTCAAAACACTGCTTCATTAAGCTTCGAAGCTTTACAAATCTTTTGTTTCGAATCAGTGGTTCGGAGCGTGTATCAAACTGACATAGTCACGTGATTTCAGTAAACGAGGGTTTGTTACGTCATAACTGTTTAGAAATTTCAATGGTTCACATGATTTTGGCAGTTTGATACACTCTCCGAACCACTTTGAAGCTTCATGAAGCAGTTTTGAAAACGCCCATCACTAGATATTGTTGAATAAAGTCCTTATTTATTTTTTTGGTGCACAAAAAGTATTCTCGTCGCTTCATAATATTAAGGTTGAACCACTGTGGTCACATGAACTGTTTTAAATATGTTTTTATTAGATTTCTGGGTGTTTGAAAGTGTAAATTAACTTGCTATCAATAGAGGCCTCACTGAGCCATCGAATTTCATCAAAAATATGTTAATTTGTGTTCCAAAGATGAACGAAGTTCAGAGTAATTAATGACAGAATTTTCATTTTTGGGTGAACTAACCCTTTAATTTTTTGCTTGTTAGATTCATGCTTACATCATATAGGTTGTGTAAAAGTAATGTAGGTGTATTTACATATGCTTATCCACTGATACAACCGAAAAAAAAAAAAAAAAAAACTTTTGCTGTTGTTCCTTCTTCCATATTGTGTTTTTACCTTGAATATGTGACATCGTAAAAGCAACTTTGCTGTAGGAGCTTCCCAGGTGCACTTGAAGGCATCATTAACGAAAATCTATTAAATATGATTTTTGGTTGCATTTATGTGCGCTCAACTTTCAAAAGCATTCGTTGCAACATGAATGCAGCATAAACTCTGTTGGAAAGTCGATCTCCAGGAGCAGGACTAAATGCTGATTTAGAAGGTGTAGATGGGTAAGTGCAAACTAATTCATAGCTGATTGCATGTGTCATTCAAGCTCATAGTGATTTTTTTTTTTTTGTGTGTGTTGTTTCTTGTGTTGTGGTTATTAGCACTGACTCCATCTGCCCCGCTGGCACTGATGCCTCCGCCTTCATCTGGGGGCTCTCAGGCCTCCACTGTCTCCAGGCTACAGATGCAGCTTCACCTGCACGACTTACAACAGAATGCCACCGATCTGCGCAAACAGCTCGCACAGCTCCGTAAAATGCAGGTAACATTTCACACGCAAACACTCAATCTCATCCATCTCTACACCCAGCAGGTAGTGCCGTGCACTAAACAGGCATGACCTGATAAAGCTGCATGTGATAAATCACATCTCTTCCATGTTAATCTGAGTTTTTGCTCTGCATAGCTTGATATTAAAACATAAAAACTTAAAAGGTCTTCTGATTGGCTGTCGTTATACAGCTTATAGTGGCATTTAGCTTTCAGGGAGTCAAAACAAGTCAAGTCACATTTATTTATATAGTGTGTTTATACAGCTTCACAGTAATAAACAAGAAAATAACAGTGTTAATGTTGCATATTCAATTCAGCTGTAAGCAGCTCTACAGAAGACAATAGTGTCATCTTTTAGCTCAGCTCAGTTCAATGTTGAGAACACAAACATTTCCTGATGCTCGAAACTTTGTAATTTCACTACTACTTAGAAAGGTATAACCTGTTCTACACTGTCTTTGAGTGTAGAAACGCACTGTGGCACAGTCGGAAGGTCAGGCATTGTCATTATCACAAGACCTCAGTCTCAAAATTGGAATAATTGACGACGGACCGCTGAAATATTGAAAACTTAACGAATACCTGAGGTCGTAATGTGGCATGATGCGAATCCAATTGCCTGTTACACCTCAGGTGTGCATTAAAATTTCAACACTTAAGCAGTTCAGAGTCAATTATTCCATGGAAATCACTTGTTCATGTGCTTATCTCTAGACATTGGTTTCCATCCCTAAAAAGCTCTCCTAAATTAACTGTAATGCGGTCAGCAAACCTGGAAATACTTGGTAGCCATATTAATCAGCACCTTGGATTGTGTGGCAACCAATGAGAATCAAGTACTAAACAATGCTGAGGTATGAAGGATTGTACTAACCTGCACGTCACACTGCGAACCATCTAGATGTTTGCTGACACGGAGGATGATTTAAGGAGATGACACAGAAGGTGGTACAGAAGGCACAGACGGCAGGAACAGCAGCACTGATTTGTAGTCTTCACGATATCTCACAGTCCAATTTATTTACACAGCAGCGAAAACAAAGAGGACGGTGCTGAATGGCCTCACCTGGTGTTTACGGCAGATTTGTTGCTTCACGTCCTGGAGCTCAGTGTGTGTGGTGTGGAGGAAGAATTTCTTTGATTTAGGTCATGTTTTGAGTTCAGTATGGAAAGCTGGTGTGCATTGCGCTCTTCAACATTTAAAACCAAAGGACTAAATGATAAAATCAAACCTGTTTAAATGTTTTTGAGCATTTTTGATTTGTGTTGCTGATGTTTTTAACACAAATTTGTGAAAGATACAGTAGGGTCTGAAAGTCTGAGACCACATTAAAAATATTGGATTCAGAATAACACAAAATGACTTTTATGCTGATTTATTAAACAGATTTGCATTGTTACAATGTCCTTAGTATATGAAAATGAAGAATGTGTATTTTTTTTGTTACCTTCACCAAGATAATTTGTCAGCAAAAAATAACAAAAGCACTGTAGCTGTCAAAAAGTCCACCAGATGATGCAAAATTTGTCAGAGGGGTGGTAGCAAAACCAAAAAGTTTTTGACAGAGTGAAAACAGCCCCTTTTCTCTGTTTTCTGTAGTCATGTAGCTCTGATTTAACTTTTTTTTTTTTTTCTACTGCATAGACTGCATTGTGAATTACCCCTTTAAATTACTTTTTGCTAGTGTTTTATACCAGTGTGTATATATAGGTTGCGTTCCAGGTGCAGGGCAGAAACTGAGAGAAACAGAAAGATCTTTGATAAGTTACTTGCATGGGGAACAGGGAAGGCCTTTGCAAACATAAGAACATATCAGTTAGAAATGTACCTGTCAAAATGTCAGATTTTTCAGATATGGACCTACTATCCCAAGGCAGCAGTCGTCTCAGACGAGCAGGATGGATATAGAATCTGATGTCTGACTGGGGCAAAATATGTTAAATAAAATACATATGGATACTGTTGTAAACTGTTGAAATTCCTTGTACGGGCAGCTGTCAGATTACCATGGTGACATGTTGAACAGGAATAATGATAAAGGGAAATGTTTGTGTTAGTGAATGTGTGAAGGAGAGAAAGGGAGCATGTGCGGAGCTTTAGGGAGAGCTGAAAGCGAGCAGAGCAGAGACGGCACAGTCTGACAGATCCTATTGGATTGTGTGCCTGTTATACTCTTTCCTTGCTTTATTTACAGAGTTCCCACAGTCATGCAACACATGATATTGTGAGGGAATTTTTAAGTATTATTTTAAGGCTTCAAAAAGTCGTGGACATTTTTACAGCGGAAAATGATTTTTCTAGTTATACTCAGCTATAAAATTGCATCAGATATTTCTCTTTGTAAGTGCAGTGTCTCACACCAGTGAAGCTTCATGACTTTTCCAGTCACCCATGATTACTTGATACATTTTTAAAAATCAGGGTTGCACTCACAAACAGCAAAGTTAGCTCATTAAATACTTTAAAGCCAAGCAAAAATGAATAAAAAATATAAGAATATGTCATCTAAACTGACTCTTCTAGTCACTCATGAGTTCATTTATATGCACCCCCTCCCCCCCTCTCTTTAATTAATATATATTTACATAATGTATATAGAGTATATACTTGAATTCAGCAAAAATGCATTAAATTGATCAAAAACCACAGTGAAGTCCTATACATTGTTACTAAAACATTATAAGTTGCCACCAAAAATAAGCAGCACAACTGTTTTCACCACTGATAATAATAAATGTTTCTTGAGTAATAAATCAGAATTTCAGATTTGTCGTTATTGGAATAAATTACATTTAAAATAAAAATACATTAAAATAGAAAACAGTTATTTGAAATGGTAATACTGTTTCACAATATTACTTTTTTACTGTATTTTTGATCAAATAAATGCAGCCTTGATGAGCATAAGAGACTTCTTTCAAAACATTTAAAAATCTAAACGGCCACAAACTTATGAACTGTAGGGTATACACACACATATTATTTTAGAGCCATGACTGGAAAAATCTTGCCAAGTCATAGAAATGACTTGAAGATTAATGTGTGGGAATGCTGTATTTATTACACTACTGTGTGTAAGTAAGTGAGAGTGTGTTTATGTGTAAGCAAGCATGTGTTCAACTAGTCATTAATTTCCCGGCTGCTGCTGTGTGTGATTCACTCCTATAGCGGGGCAGGCAATAACTCTTAATATCATACTCAATGATGAGATGGTATGGGCCAGCAGGGATACATAGATGGAGAGAGAGGGAGCCAGCCTCAAATCAAGTCAGCTTTTCAGTCAGCAGTGCTTTAATAAAAACTGACTGTGGAATGATAGCTACCAGTGTGATTCATGAGTGAACACCTGCATCTCAACCGTGAACTCTCTCAATAAAACAGAGTAGAAAAACTAGAAAGGAAGGTTCTACAGAGACTATCTGCAGAATTGTCTGTTTTTCTCTCAACGTAAGCAAGGAAATTTGATCTTTCGCACAACAGCGTTCAAATGATTAATGCCACTAATTTGCTTATTCAATTAGTGACCTAAAAAGAGTGCAGAATCTTAAATATTCCTTATTGTTGTTACCTATTCATGTTCCTTATTTCAAGAGCCTAAAATAATTTATTTACGGGTTTATATGGAATTTTCAACACAGAGATTTTCAATGTGGCCTTAGTCTTTTGGACCCTACTGTATGTCTTAATGTTTTTGATTTTTGATTGCATGATCTCAGTTCAAGGAATTCAGAGAAAAAAAGAAAAAAAAATTAGGCCTCAGTAATATCAAATACTTAAGGCCATGTAGCCGTTCAGAGTTGGCATTTGCAAAAGAAACACAAAAACTGCAAAAACTTTTTTTCTCTCTCAAATTTTTCATGTGAAATATCTAAAAAGTCTTAAAACAAGATAAATTTTCAGAAGAAGCAACACTGCGTAAGACGTTAAGACTTCTTTTCATAAATTGTGTCTTTAATAATTTATTTTGTCTTACTGCACTGGCAGATTTTTCACTTGTTTTAAGTAGAAAGAATTTTATAGTGTAAAGTGCAGCAAGTATTAAAGATACAATCCATGAAAAGCCTTAATATCCTATGCAGTGTTGCTTCTCTGGTAAGTTGACATTAGATTAAGAGATTTTTATATATTTGTATGGGAAAACAAGTCAAAAAGACTGATTAAACTCATTAAGATGTAATTTTTGCAGTTCAGGAACATATGACACACTCTACCCCAATTTTAGGGTGGATGTGAGTTAGAAGACAAAGGGGCGAATGGATAGAAAAGTAGAGGAGATGTTGTAACAGTCTGGGAGCGTGTCACGTTGGGATGGCGAGATTGGTGTCAATTGCTTTGATGTCGAGAGCCAAGCCACTGGTGTCATGACAACAGCAGATTGCTGAGTTAGACAATTACCTGCCTGAATGCCAGCGCTCGAGACACGGCCCCTGCCCTCATCCCGTTACCTAGGAGACATGGATATGTTGAATAATGCATGAGACTCATAAATAATTCAGCTCTAGGAAGAACTACCACCAAACGACACTAAAATCGGATCGTACACACGCGCATACACACACGTACATTGCACAAAAACACAGTTTCACACACTTTTCTCATTATCGGCACTATGCAAGTGACAAAGTCCAGCCGGTTTTCCTCTCAGGGCAAACAAACACTGACTGCAGAATGCTTACGCATCACAAAATTATGGTGATGTCTTGCATTCTAACTCCCACAAGTCCTTTGACATACACCGATTTAAAATACTAGAAAATAAACTCAAGGACATGGATGCGCATTTACTCAGAGTCATTAGGGTATTCAAGAGACATTAAACGAATACAATACATCATTAACCCTATCAAGGACATGCTGTGCGTAGAGACTTTTACTGGAAATACACATAAACACACGCTCTTGTAAGGTCAGGTCTATGATACCATACCTTCACATTCGATATGACAGCTGCATATGGTCAAAGACAGGTCAATGTTACGTATGCACACATATACGAGTCATCTGATGGCTGTGTTGTGAAAGATTGTGACAGCTGACCTTCTGTAAAATGCTGAACTCCTAAGCAGCGTAGCCTCCCATAAAAGCTCTCACATCGAAACATCTGAAGACCGTAATGCTTAACAACCTTTCATGGCCTTATACTTACCCTAGAAGGGACCTGATTGGTTGAAAAGGGGGAAGTCAACATGGGAAGTTAATCCAGGAACATATATAAATCACTTCAAAGCAGTGGTTCTCAAATTTTTTGACTTAAAAAGCCTCCACTGTTCAACACAATAGGCTAAATATTTACAGCATTCCTGTTTGGAGAATGGATGGATGGATAGTTATTAATTTAATGGTTTGTTTTTAAAGGGGTGGTTGATTATGAAGTTTGTGTGTAATGTTGATGTTAGAGCATAAACAACATCTGCAAAGTTACGACGCTCGAAGTTCAAAGCAAAGGGAGATAATTTCTTTTAAAGAAATCACTTTAAAGGACTACAACAAACGACTGGTAGGGACTACAACGAGCTTCTTCCCGGGTTGGTGACATCACTAACCCTAAAATTTACATAAACCCTGCCCTCGAGAACATGCAACAAAGGGATGAGGCCATGTTATTGCAATACAGTATGTGACACAAATGCAATAGCATGTCATAAAAGCAAGATGACAACATAAGTTATAACTGTAATTAAACTAAACTATACCTGTTCCATCTTCATGCAGCATATATTCTCAGGCTCTGTAGGATCTTACAACAGTTCCCACAACAGCGATTTATAGATTATCATGACAAAATATGCTAATCAGTCACTTACATAAATTAATCAACTAACCATTCAGAAACATCCTGTTGCATTCTAGATGTTGTCACTTCTTCCTGAGTCTCTCCATCATTGTTTGACTTCAGTTTGAACAATGTAAGGCTGAACAGTTTCTGACATTTTCAGTGAGTCTGCATGAGGTAATCGGCGCTGCTAACACTATAGAGACAGAGCGCATTTAGGCCACGCCCACACTGGGGGGGAAAACAATCCAACCGTCTCCATTGACTTTGTATTGCGTGAGGCTGCCTCCTTGTCATTTCTGACTTATAACAAAAAACAGAACAATGCCTTAAAGCTGCTGTGTGACAAGGTGTACAGCAAACTAGCTAAAAAACCCAGAACTAAATTTTTATAAGCAACCGAACTGTAAAAGCCAGCCTTTAAGGAGACAAAAGTGGATACAGGCAATAAGATGTGAAGCATCAGCAGGAAGAATGGGTAAATTTTGGGATCCTGACACTCAGTATGCCTCAGTAAACCTACGTGTGTAGTAAACATTTAGTCACTGTTAAGTCAAATATCCAAATGTTAGTTTTATATATTATATTTCCTGTCGCTGATTACGTTACCCTCCAGTGGGCGTAGTTCTCATAGTAATATGACATGTCGTGCTCTGTCTCAGTTGCCCGTATCCACTTTTTAGTCCTTAAATGCTTGTTTTTTGTGTCGACAGCTTATAAAAACTTCTGGGTTTTGGGTTCTGGGTTTTGAGTTTTTAGCTTGTTTTCTGTACACCTTGTCACATAGCAGCTTTTAGACAAGGAGGCAGCCTCATGCAATACAAAGTCAATGGAGACGGTTGGATTGTTTTCCCCCCCGGTGGGCGTGATTTTCAGATTATGACGCGTGTCGCTCTGTCTCTATGTGCTAACATGAGCTCTTGAAACTCTGCCCTCTTCTTGTGAGCAGCAGCTCATTTGCATTCAAAGGGACACACACAAACGGAGCGTTTTTGCTCACCCTCAAAAAGTGACACATTTAACATGCTATAAAAATTTATCTGTTGGGTATTTTTAGCTAAAAATTCACATACACACTCTGGGGACATCAGAGGCTTATTTTACATCTTGTAAAAGTGGCATTATATGACCCCTTTAAGCATTCGTCTCCTTGCAATTATAAGGTTCTGACATTTTTTGTTATTCACATATTCTTATTCCGTGACAACTTATTTACATTGTGATGGGGTTTTTTTGTATACATTTTGGGACTTTCTTTTAGAAAACAAAAAGAGTTCATCCACAAAGATGTGTGGAATGCAAAAACTTAATATCTCAAAAGCTCAAAATGCAGATAGAACCTTATAATTCCAAGGTGGTGCATTTTAATTTTGATTGGAGTTAGATTGTTTTAATATATAATATTTTTATTTTATTTCATTTTTTAATATTAAAGTCATCCTGCAGCCCCATTGGAAATTTGCTGAGGCCCCCTGGTTGAGAACCACTGCTTTAAAGTGATAGTTTTACAAAAGATTTTATGACTTGTATTTTTCTGTGGAACACAAGAGCAGACATTTTTAAGAATGTTTCAACTGTTTTTGTACCTACAATGAAAGTGGGCTTCAGTGTTGTTGTGCACCTTGTTGACTTTCGCTGTATAGACAAAAAAAAAAGTGTTTGTTTGGTTCTTGTCATTTTTGGATGAACTATCACTTTAAGCAAATGCAATGATGGGTCATTCTTAAAATGTCTATGTGTTTGTGTGTAGTTACAGAACCAGGACTCCATACGAAGTCTGCTGAAGAGGACAGAGACAGAGCTGAGTCTGCGTCTGTCCGATGCACTGAGGAAACAGGAAGACCCTCTCCAGAGACAGCGCCTCCTGGTGGAAGAGGAGAGACTCAAGTACCTGAACGAGGAAGAACTCATCATACAGCAACTGCAGTGCGTCTCACACACAATATGTGCTGATAATGTGCTGATAATGCGGTTCTGGGGTGCTAGCGTAGTGACACTGCTGCATAATGGGCAAAAAAATTATTTCCCAGTTATTTTTATTGCACAGGTTCTCATCAGCTCATACCTGAACGTGAATAAATGAATAACAATGAGGTATAAACACAGTCTCGTTTAAAGACCTGCAGACCCACACCTCACCGTTAGCTTGTAAAAACAACGAATAGCATCTCATTGATTTTTTTTGTTACAATTAAAAGCAGCGGGGTGACTAAATCCGCCTCTTCAACTCTCTGCCAGATCATTCGTGTTGCTTTTAATTGATAGCGGTTATTAAGTAATGCTAACAGCCAGTTGATGTGATTCAATTATTAACGGGACGCTGTTTGTAACAAACCGTTTTGTGGGGGGTGGATTTATTTTACGTGGTTAAATTGGATTTTGAGTGTAAACACTCTGACTGTGTCTCAGTCGTTTAGTGCTAATACACCCTGCTTCACTGACACTTATTCAAATGCGTGCCGACGCTGCAGCGGGCTTGGGATTTTCACACTCATCTCGTTCTACATTTTTGAACTTTTAAATGTCATAACCATCAAAAAGTGCAAGATTCCCTTCTGTGTAATAAAACTGAGATGCTTTATAATAACTTCAGTAACAAGTCATTAGTGACATTTTACAAACCATGTGGGTTTGTGCTTTTTCTGAAACGATCAATATGTAATAAAACTAATGAGAGGATGTTTGTGTTGACAGTGATCTGGAGAAGTCAGTGGAGGAAATCCAGAAGGAGATGTCTGTCAATCACCGACATGTGACAGTTCAGGAGCTGGAGGAGAAAAGCTCGCTGCTGAGGAAACTGGGAGAGACTCTTACAGAGCTGAAAAGTGAGACAGACTCAGACTCATTTCTGTCCTTTACATCCAGACACTTGAACCTCAGCTCTGTTTAGTTACAGAAGAGAGTCAGCGATGCTCGTTCACTGTTTTTCTCTCTCATTCAGATCAGTTCCCAGGGCTCCAGAGTAAAATGCGGGTGGTGTTACGAGTAGAAGTGGAAGCTGTGAAATTCCTGAAAGAGGAGCCACACAGACTGGACGCCCTACTTAAACGCTGCAAATCTATCACTGACACTCTCACCACACTGAGGAGGTAGACAAACACTTACTGACTGCAATGATTTAATCATTCCTAGTCTACCACACGGTCTGACTGTGTCTCAATTTGCTCTTCATCATTTTGAGTGCTTTTATGTGGTTTAATCAGGCAGGTGAATGAGGGAGTATGGAAATCCCAGGATGAATATTCCAACCCCTCTCCTAAACTCGGAGGAGGGGACGAGTACAGGAAGAACACAGACTTTGACATTCCAACCAGCCCACCGCTAAGCCTCAATGAGACCAGCCTGGCTAACTGGAGCCCGCACTCTGGTCAAGGCCACGCCCACAGCCACGCCCACTCAAACCCATCTCATGCACAGCGTGAGAAAGATTCTCATGGGGTGGTGGGCTCATTGAAGGGAAGGGGATTGGAGGAGCTGGGAGGGCGAGGCGGATCTGATAAGGCCTCATCTGTGGAAGTGAGACTGGTGAGAAATAAATGTAAAATGAGAGCAATTGTTTGTCTGTTGAATAGTTGAGTTTTAAATGTATGTAATATCGAGTTTTGGGGGTAGCACATTACAAGTAACGCAAGTTACGTAATCAGATTACTTTTTTCAAGTAACTTGTAAAGTAACACATTACTTTTAAATTAACAACAAAATACCTGAGTTACATTTTCAAATGTAAGTAACACAAGTTACTTAGTTTTCCAATTTATTGACTGCACTTCCGATTTCTTTCAATATGGGGACCGGAGAACTGTCAGAGGCGTTGTGTGCGCTGTGTAAATGGTTACACATCACTGTGCTGTGATGGTTATTCTAGACTAGTTCAAGAGTAAACGTGAGCATACATTTACTCATTTACTACTTCTCCTGCGTCCTCTTCTTCTGTATTCCAGAATGGCAGCACAGCTGAAAGGCTTGTTTTGAGCTGCGCCCTCTACTGTACCGGCGTGAATATGCATTTCCTTCAGCCTGAGGCTTATTCATTTCACTTTTGGTGTGAAAGGGCCTTTACATTTGCCAAAAATAATAGTTTTTGTTGTTATAAAAACAAAAAAACAAGCAAGCCCAGCCCAGATGAGAAAAAGTAATGCAAAACTAACGCAATTAGTTACTTTTTTAGGGAGTAACGCAATATTGTAATGCATTACTTCTAAAAGTAACTTTCCCCAACACTGGTAATATCAATACGTTTTTAATTCAGTAATGCTGTTTTAAAGGGGACCTATTATGCCCCATTTTACAAGATGTTCTCGTCAGTGCAGCAATGGCGTACTGTACAACTGGCTGTGAACTCGCTCAGGGCGGTTCTATGTTAAAACGGCAGTGTCTGTCAACATCCGTGGGCGGGGCCTGTGGCTAATGTGACGTCACATTGCCAGGAACCTGCAAATGGCTTGTCCAGAGACACTGCTTATGATTTATGGGATTAAAAAAAAGGAGTGGTTGGATTTTTATCATTATAGGGTGGTTGTGTACACACACTGCCAGCACACATTTATAGCCAAACACCATGCAAAATTGAATTTTGCATAATAGGTACCCTTTAATATGTAAAGTCCATGTCTGATTTGATTGAAAGTATATATTTAACATCTAAGGCATTTATACCAATTCCGATGAATAAAGTATTCAAAAAAGTAAAAATTAACCTTGCACAATTTGTGCCGCTGAAAAGAATGACGATTTAATTTACGATTTAAAATAATCATTGTGCAGAAGTGACAGAACTGCTTAGTAATGGGTTTCATAAAGATACACTACAATTTAAAAGTTTTTTGTTTTGAAAGAAATTAATACTTTTATTGAGCAAGAATGCATCAAATTGTTCAAAAGTGTCAAAAGATTTCAAAAAACTTTCTATTGACCAAAGAATCCTGAAATATATATCATGGTTTCCACAACAATATTAATCAGCACAACTGTTTTTAACACTGATAATATTAAGAAATCAAATCAACATATCAGAATGATTTCTGAAGGATAATGTGACACTGAAGGAGTAATGATGCTGAAAATTCAGCTTTGTATCACAGGAATAAATTACATTTTATATTATATTTGAATAGAATCAGTTATTTTAAATTGTAATAATATTTCACACTTATACTGTATTTTTGATAAAATAATTGCAACCTTGGAGTGAGCATATAGACTCCTTTTAAAAACATTAAAACATCTTACCATCCCCAAACTTTTGAACAGTAGTGTATATAGTTTGCTTTTAAAATCTTGTTGTGAATGTTTTTAGAGATGAAAATTCGCACTTGGTGTGTATAGGCTTTAACAGTGGAGCTTGTTTAATAGCTGTTTTGAAACACTAATGATCTTATAAAATTTCATCTGTACGTTTCCTCAGGCAGCAGAGCGGGATTGGGAAGAGAAGAGGGCGAGTCTAACACAGTACAGTGCTCAGGACATTAATCGCCTTTTGGAGGAGACTCAGGCTGAGCTCATGAAGGCCATTCCTGACTTGGACTTTGCGGCCAAGCAGATCAAACCTGCTCAAAACCAGAATCAAAACCAAAACCAGAGCCAGAGTCCATCTAGCACCAATGCCACACCTGAACACAGGCCTAATAAACCTCAGCATAAACTCACCAGTAAAGATGGCGGATCCAGACGAGGTTCGGATGAACTGACGGTGGCAAGGTATCGTACGGAGAAGCCCTCAAAATCCCCACCTCCTCCACCTCCCCGTCGAAGTTTCCCTTCCTCCCCTGGGCTTACTACACGAAGCGGAGAGATGATCATTCCTGGAAAGACTATGAAGGTGACTAGCGACATACAGGAATACATATGAAACACAGAGGATGTTGCATGTGTGTATTTATGCATGCAAACTTGTTCAGCATGCTGTTTCTGAAAGAGAAACGCATAGACTGTGAGAGGAATCAGGGGAACACACTACATCACTTTTATTTGAGTGCAGGGTCTCAAAAATGTCAGACATCTCATAAAAGCCACCTGTGTTTGTGGGTCTAGTCATGGTTGATATTTTCTTTATCACCCTAGCTGTTCCTATGGTTATAAATCAACTGATGGTCACAGATGAATTTGAGAGATTGAAAAATATTTTGTTGGTTATGTGTGTTAATTTCCCTTGTGTTTACTTTTAATTAACATTTAGTCATTACATTACAATGGGACATATTCTACACATTTTCAGCCTTTTTGTTATTATTTCATGGAAGTCAATTATGATGTTTGTCGAAACAGCCTTAATTTAGTTTTACAAGATTCATACATGCATTCATTTATCCATAATTTCCATTATCCATAATTCAAAATATTTATATATTTATTTATTAATATAAAATTCATTCATTCACTCATTTCATAATATTCATCAATTAATTAGTTATTTAATTCAGTATTTTCTTGTTGTCAAACTTTGTGGAACATATCCATATGAAATAACAACATTCAGACGTTTTTAGTGTGACTTACAATAGTCCAAAAATATCAAATTATTATTGGAGTCACTGTTTATTTTTTAATTAAAGAGTATGTCTCCGTAGTACATCAAACTTATTTCAAAAGGAAACATTTTGTTTTACACTTTAAAGTGCATATTGTATTTTCAGATTTCTCCTTTCTGTCTTTGTGTATGTAAACAGAAGTCAGAATCAGAGGAGTCCGAGTCTCAGAAGCCACATGTTAAGCTGCGGAGGAGCATTTCTGAAGCCCCCCGACCGGCCTCCACCCCTCCAACCATCGCTGGTGGAGAGCAAGAGGAGGGTGACGATGAGAAGTTAGCAGCTGAGCTTGAGGTGAGCACATGTATTACCTGAGGAATCACATCAGGCCGTCTGTGCCCTAACGGCTGAAGTGTTAATGTTGGTGATTAATGCCCATATGTCACAAGCACCAGATGTGTCTGCTGTACACCCACAGACTAATGCGATTACGTTCACACACACACTCATACACACATAGGTGGGTTCTACCAGTTGGCTGGTTTGCTCATTCATTAAGCACACATTAGCAGGCAGGAGATCTGAATTTCTGTCTGTGCTCTTTGGCTCATGACCTATTAAGCTCAAATGAGTGGTTTGACAATGTCTTGTGCTGTGCTGATGTAGAGTGCTGTTAGTTAAGCACTAGTGAGTGTATTGTGGGATACCGCTTGTGTCTAATTTAACTGTGCATAGAATCAACAACCATAACACTTCAAATATGCCATCTCACTTACCCATATACTTTATATCTAATGTAGATGCATTAGCGACTTCAGAGCAGGGTTATGCACCACTCCGGTTGAATTGGGAATCCCTTCTACATGCCAATTGTGTTTCAGAAATTTCAGCATCATTACTCCAGTCATCAGTGTCACATGATCCTTCAAATATAAATTTAATATGCTGATTTGCTGCTCAAGAAACATTTCTTATTAATGGTTGTGCTGCTTAATGTTAAAGTTCTGAGCTTAGTTATTAAGTTCAAAAGAACATCACGTAACACTTTACTTCAAGCCTTAATGTATAATGCATTATAATGGTGTTCATAATGTACGTTATAATGCATTATACATGTTGATAAATAATTGTAACCAAAGTTAAAATGTATTATAATATTTGCAGATTCCTTGTTACATCTGAAATTGGTTGTTTGCAATGTGTTTTAATGCATTATACTTTCTAAACTTGTGTTCAATGAATATATACGTATTATAATGTATTATAACCGTGGTTACAATTATTCATGAGACAATACAATGCATTATAAGATGCATTACAAGGCGTAATTAATGCATTAAAAATACTTTTATAATGCATTATTTATAAAGGCTTTAAAGGGATAGTTCACCCAAAAATGAAAATTCTGTCATCATTTACTCTCCCTGAAGTTGTTCAAAACCTGTATGTCTGTTGAACACAAAAGATGATGTTTTAAAGAAAGTTGGTAATCAGACAGTTGACGGTAGCCATTGACTTCCTTGGTAGGAAAAAAATACTATGGAAGTCGATGGATACCATCAACTGTTTGATTACCAACATTCTTAAAAATATTTTCTTTTGTGTTCAACAGAAGAAACTCATACACACAAGTTTTGAACAACTTGAGGGAGAGTAAATGATGACAGAATTTTCATTTTTGGGTTAACTATCTCTTTAAGTAAAGTGTTACCGAACATCATTTATTTGAAATATAATTTTTTTTTTGTAACATAACAATGGCTCTACTGTCACTTTTGATCAGTTTAATGCATCCTTGCTGAATAGAAGTATTAATTAAAAAAAATTCTTACAGACCCCTAACTTTTGAATGGCAAAAGTATTTATATATACTGTATGGAAAATTATTTAAAATTACTTACCAAAAAAAAAAAAAAAAAAAAAAATATATATATATATATATATATATACACACACACACACACACACACACATATATATATATATATATATATATATATATATATATATATATATAGTACTGTTTTGAACTTAGTTTAGAGAAATTACACACATCAAACATAATTCATCAAAAAAATTAATGATGCAATTATTCATCACAAAACTTTTGAGGGACTGTGCTAAATTTCTTTGAACAGCAATTTCGAAACTATCATTCCAATTTAGCATCCTATGTACTACTACTGCCAATTCAAATTCCAGCTTTTGCCCAATCCTGCTTCAGAGCATGCAGCAAAATTTTTTCTGTATTTTTTTAATTGATGCACAATTAAATTCTAAACTTTCTCCCCAGCCGTCTCCATTTACATATTATCATTTTGCCAGGAGGTCACTACAGTGCATTTCTCCTGACTGCCTCCGCTTGAGCTGTGTTGGTGTTGATTTTAGGCTTCCTTGACCTGCTTCAGGGCAGAAATACACACAAACACTGACACAAAAACTGCAAGGCTCATTAACACCAACAAGCAGACAGATTTTGTTGTCTTGGTTGAGTGGATGACAGGGTAAGTGAGCAGATGTCTCTTGTCCTCCATCCCCACTGCATGTCTCTGTTGGAAACCCTGTGGAGACCTGTGGAGATCTGGGCACTGCTGCAGTGACACCATGCCGACCTCCCTCTCAAACCTAATGAGGCTCACAAGCTGCATCTCGAAACAAACCCATAACTCAATAACACAATACTCACCCACACTCTACATTATGCATTCATGAATAAATAGCTGAGCTACAAGGTACAGTGTGTAATTTCTGATGGTGGGACATGTTCCACCCAGTTAAAATGATTGAATTATGGGATTTACAACCCTGTATGTAAATGTGTATGTCCTTAATGATTGAGTTTCAGAGTCTCTAGAGCTTTTAATTAGGAATCATGAAATGAGTTATCAGAAACTGATATTGTGCATCCCATATTTTTCATTCATTCTCTTCAATCTCCCTGAATGCTCAGCTCTTTGAGCGATATCTGACTCCCCCCCTGCCCTCTCCCAGGAAACACCCTCCTCCCTCTAGTTTACAGCTGTCTCCCCATCTGCCCTCAGCTGGACAGGTAACAGCCACTATTGCAAGCTATTGTGGACTGCTGTTGTACACTCATACACACATATGCACCTATAGTTTACCCCAAATGCTCAATGTGTCCCTCTGAAATGTTAGTCATGCTCCAATATAGAGAGATGTACAAAGATGCTCTTAGTCAAACACACACACACACAAAAACAAAGATATTCCCACACCACAGTGAGCACAATCACCACCTACAAAGTGTGCGTGTGCCCTTGCCAGTGCATGTCTGTTTTGTGTGTTGAAATGCCCAATTTCCTCCACTGAAGCTAAAGGTAGTTTAATATTGCACCAGATTTCTGAATTTTGTTGTTTTTAAATTTGTATATGAGTACAGAAGCAAAGCTCTGTGATCTTTAAAGGGATAGTTCAACTAAAAATGAATGTTTTTTCATCATTAACTCACCCTCATGGCGTTCCAAACCCGTATGACTCTCTTCTGAGGAACAAAGGAGAAATTTTCTTTTACTATGCTCTCTTCAATGCAATTATAATGAATGTGGACTGAAAGTTTCAAAAAGTATGCAAAAGCATCAAAGATATCACAAAAGTAGTCCATAAGACTCAATGCAACTGCCGATCCTAGACCTCTGGGGGGGCCTAAGCAAAACTTTTAACACCCTGTCAGTGTGTTCATAAAACCCCCCAAAATGTCCCACAACCCCTTAATCTGTTCTTTCAGAGCAGTTTCACTGTAAACAAATAACAGTGAGTTGAAATAGTAATACAATAAAAAAAGAGGACAAATACAACAGAAAAAAGATACAAATGAAATAAACAATTTAGCCTATTAATAATAATAGCCTATTAATAATAATAACCTACTATACAGAAATTTAATAATCAAGTGTAAAAATAAAACATTGCATAGTCTTCACCATATTAATTAAATATACATTGATTCTTATTAAAATTACTAAAGTTATTCAGTGAAGTGCAGTGAATGATTCTCTCATTTTCTTTTGTTGTTTGATTAACATTAAATGATAGACAGCAGCAGGTTTATTAGGCTGCTGTCACTTTAAGACCGAATGCACAGATCTAATATACTGACAAGTATTTGATTACATTCCCAAGTGTTTATGCTCACTGAAGATTTAACTGAATGCGTTTAAGTGAAAACTCCCCAAGATGGACATTTTGACATATTTTTGTGTGTATTTGTCCTTTTAAGTGCACTCCCATAGCCCCAAGTAGCCTACATGTCCATATTTCGCTCCATCTCGGAGCATGCACACAGAAAGCTCAATACACCTTTAAATCTTCTTCTTTTTTTTTCTTTCTTTTTTTTAGCATCGAGCAAGTCCGGCAGGAGACTATATATTACGGCAGTCAAGTTACATGATTTGACTGTTTTTTATGTTATGTAGGAAGGGCGACAGCGCACTGTTAGGGAAGGAAAGCAAAGGAACATTGTGTTTTCATAATCGTTGGAAGACAAAAACGAAAGTAAAATTCTATTAATCACACAGGCCTAGGCATTAATCTCTCATCTTTGAGAGCAAAGGGGCACACTAGTATCCAGGTCGGGGGCCTTTCGCAACTAGCGTACTTCGTGTATAGGGAGGACCAGCACTGATAAGACTCAAGTACTATACTTCAAGTCTTCTAAATCCATAATACTTTTAATACTAAAAGTAATAATACTTTTGTGTGGTGAACAAACTGACATTTAAGTTCATGAAAGAAATATAGCGCATTTGTGATTGAGTTAGATATTTAAATAAATCAGTTAATCCGACTCACAAAACTAGCCTGAATGATTTGTTCACAAATCACTCTTCAAGTTGAACAGCTCAATGGAGGGGAAGATTATCAGTAAATAACAGTGTAAATTTTAGCCATTTACTCACAAAACAAGACTTTAGCTTGTCAAATGGACTATTTTTGGACTACTTTTGTTTTTGTTTTTGTTTTTTTTTTGCATTTTTTTAAAGCTTGAAGATATGGTAATTGCCTGAAAAAGTCTTCAGAATTTCACGTTATGTCTTCCACTGATTTTGACTGTCATGAGCGCAAGTAAATGATGACACCGTTTTCATTTCTGAGTGAACTTTTCCTGAATGTGTTTGCATATTTAAGTAATTTTTCATTTTTTATTTAATTTTGTATGTGTGCTATACTATATATGTAACAGCAGCTGACTCCATCTAAGTCTGGTTTACATGAACACTCCAGTGATTTTACAGAGAAACCTCTGGTAAGAGCTCACCTTTACATTAACCTTATGATCTCATACTTTTATTAATCACATTTTGGGGTTAATTATACAAACAACTCTTGCTATATTTCAGAAGCAGCATGTGATGACCTCCAGTCCAGTTCCCCAGATAGTCTTGACTGAATGTAACTCTCTCCCCACGTCTCCTTCTGAGGACTCGGCACAGACCAGACCGTCTGACAGTGCTCAGACAATTAAAGACAATGACACTGGAAACGACATCAGAGTAAGCTACTTCAGCCACATTGTGAGGACTCCCCGTCTGTCTCTCTGGAAACAAGACTTGACAACCAGCCAAAAAGTCCCTCGAATACAAGATTTGGATGCGGCCCAGAGGGAACTCCAGAGTCCCGTCCAGGATGTGACCCAGCCGTGCCCGCCTTTAACAAGGGAGAGAGCAATTAAACAGCCCCTGAGGAGGGAGCCAAGGGTTCAGGAGTCTCTCGAGGCGGCGATAGAGACGAAAGACAAGCGAGCGAGTAAGTCGGACACTACATTGTCTGTCTTGCAGCAAAATGGGCCCATAGAGACATCTCAAGTCGGTTTGATCCGCATTCAAGGCGTTGGAGGGGAAAAGGAAGACATCTGCCACAGCACATACCGTCGACTGGACAGTCTGGAGGAAACCATCCGAGAGCTGGAGCTCAGCCTGATGGAATTCAGCACTGATCCTCACACGGGGAACATCTTCCCCACATCTTTCCAGACGCAGAGATCCGGCAGCACGCAACATACAGATCAGAACCCCGGAGACAGAGGAGAAACAAACAGACCCATTGTCCCACCCAAACCGTCCTGCATCAGTACATCCACAGCCAAGGTTCAACCTAACCTTCAGTATCTCCTTCATCCCTGGTCTTTCTTTCTATCTTCTCGGCTATCTTTCTTCCTCTCTGGTGGAAGGGTTTTGGTCTCTTCTGCTGGGTTGCTCAACTAGATCAGTTTGTGCTGTTTTTGCAAATGCTTTGATAAATTGTTTGCCTCCAGCCTATGTAGAAAAACTTATTGTATCTTTTGCACAATAAATTCTCTTGTTTCCTCCTCTTCTTCATTAGCCTACTCTTTTTTTCTCCTCTTAAAATGAGTTTGCAATTTGATTACTTCCCCCTTGTCTTATTTTCCTCTGGAACATTTGACATTTTTATGTGGTTTTCTTTTAAAATAAAAAGATAAAGTCCAGAGAAGCTCTTCGAAACTACTCAAGTGATACTGTTGTGTAATTTATGCGGTATTGTCTCTTTGGAAAGTAGGTGTCAGGGTAAACAGTCTTTGAGTGAGCGCGCTACGAAGCAGCAATCCACCAGACGTCATGTGTATTACTCAGCTCCGCTGAGAACATTGCTGATCTCAGTGAGTGACAGAAGGGAAGGATTTGGACGATGTCACTTGTGTTTTCCACTCCGTTGCTTTCAGCCCACACATTTGTACACAAGCCAGCATTGCATCATCCCTCCAAACTATGGTGTTCAAGCCCCTCGCTCTAGGTCGTGCACACTGCTTTCGTAGGACAGATGGAGCCTGGCATCCGTAGGTCCACATGATTGCAGGCATTAGATCCTCTTACAAAGCCCCTCGTTCAGTGATACGCTCATTTGCATAAAACACAAAGCTAATGGACCTCCTTGAAGCTTTAAAAGGACTGTTGGCTGGTTGTGACTCTGGTCTAGTGACTCTTGTTTAGGTAGTGTATGAAGAGAGAGCAAGTGAGAATTGTGCGGAGAGCTTTTGTAAACTTTATGCAGAGCAATATGATTTATCATTCTGTATTTAATGCAAGAAATTATAGGTAATATTATGAATGTGTGCGTAAGAAAGACCGAGAGGACTGCGCCGAGATGCTTGCATGTGTTCTATTAAAAACACATCACCCTCCTGCCTGTCTTGCACATTGTTTTTCTCCAGCACTTCCTCTGACTGCC
This sequence comes from Ctenopharyngodon idella, assembly GCF_019924925.1. NCBI lineage: Eukaryota > Metazoa > Chordata > Actinopteri > Cypriniformes > Xenocyprididae > Ctenopharyngodon > Ctenopharyngodon idella. The sequence goes on along the minus strand of NC_067222.1, from coordinate 33,829,328 downwards.
AGTGATTGCAAATACACTGTTGGAAATTGGATGGAAATTATTACCAAATATAGTGCACAGAACATCTGTTCTTCTCTCTTGTCCATCTCAGACTAGTGGTGGGAAGGCGCTGTCTCGTCTGAAGCATCTGCAGCAGAGCGGATCAGAGAAAGTTAAAACAAGCAAACAGAGAGAGGAATTCCTTAAGAACCAGGGTCAACAACAGGTATGATCTATCTATTATTCTTTCTGTCATTCTGTCTACTGTTCTATCGTTATATCATTCTATTGTTTATTCTATATCATTCTGTCAATCTATCTAACATTCTATGATTCTATCTGTCTGTCTGTCCAACATATTCTCTCTAACATTCTATCATTCTTCGGTGTAACGTTCTGTCATTCTATCTACAGTATTTAGGCCTAGTCTGGTCTCAGCATAGATGTGGTCCATCTTTGTTTTGGTCTTGGTTTTTGTTCATTTTTATAGAAGTCGAACTTGGTTTGAGTCTTGTTTTTAGTCTTAGTCTAGCCTAAGTGTTGATTTGTAGCCTTACTTTCAATTTTAGTTTGTTCATCTCAGTCTTGAACGGTTTTAGCCTCCTTAGACTTACTTCTGTGTTAGTTTGTATTATTTAAAATGGTATGCTGATAGCTATAGATCATTTTCTGCTTGAAACCAACACAAAATGTCTGTCTGAGGGCAAGCTCACTGCCGAGAGCTTTTAGGAGAGGTGTGTGTGTGTGTGTGTGTGTGTGTGTGTGTGTGTGTGTGTGTGTGTGTGTGTGTGTGTACATGTGTGCGTATGTTTGTGTGTGTCAGTCACAAGTAAAGTGGGGCTGGGAGAGAACTTTCTAGCAGTGACAGGAGTGGCGCTTTGAAAAAGCTGAATTGGTGCGTCAATCACAGAACATTTGGGACTCTAAAATGCACTTAAAACCCCCTAACAGAACAAAGAAACCAGAGACAGGTGGGTCTCAGGAGAAGGGCAAGAAAGGAAGCATGAAGCCAGAGACTTGGGAAATGTGAGCTCTACAACATAAGCCAAGTAAATGAGACAGGTGGAGAAAACAGGGGAGGTTTGAAAGATGGATTAGAGGGAGAAAAAGATGCACACACACACATACATACAGACAGCTGAGGGCCTGTGTGCTGTAGGTAAGGAGAAGATAGATAGGCTGGTGCGCTGTAAATCTCCTTACTCTGTTTAATAAATCTGGCCCCTGTTCAACAGGCCATGAATATTAGAAAAGAATCTAATCTTTTATGGGGAAGGAAGAGAGAAGCAGATATTGGCAAGAGAACGAGTGAGATCAGAGGGTTCATTGCAGCTATAATTACAGGAGAACATATTTGCTGTTATAGGCACTCCTGCTAAGCTGGATATGATCAGGGTTTAGACTTGTCAGTGTAACAGCTAATTATTCCCTTTGAAGTGGACTGCGTATATCTCCTTCTTGTCTTAACCTTCCTAGCAGCAAATGGATACGAACATTTATGTACACACATCTTTTCACCCAGACTCATCGTTTCATTTATTCCTTTTTTCTGCTTGCTGTGCCTTTCGCTGTATCTCTTGGCCTCGTCCACATTTGATTTAGTTTTCTACTCTAGCCTTCTCTGAAAAGACTTTATCTTTCAAATGATTGCTGTGCCTGGCTGCTCACATAGATGAAAAGTGAATCAACACATCATTGCGCCACAAATACTTCAAACTTCTTCATTGTTCTAATTCACTTGCTGTTTCTGAAAATTAAATGTACACTGCTTTTCAAAAAGTAATATAGTAATATTGTTATGTAATATAAAAACAGTAATATTATGAAATATTATTACAATTTAACATCCCTGTTTTCTTTTTTTTTTCTTTTTTTTAATATTTTAACATTTTCAGCAGCCATTCAGTCTTCATTGTCATATGATCCTTTCTTCATCTTATTTTTGTCAATATTGAAAACAGTTTTTTGCTTAATATTTTTGTTGAAACTGTAATAGATTAGAGCAAAATAAAATTAATTTTCTCAAATTTAGTACATTTTTAATCTACATCTATAATTGTTTATTCAAATTGTAGCTATTTTAAACTACAACCATAGTTGTGTTCTCCAGGGACTTTCTGAGAAGGCTGAAAGAGAGGGAGAAGGTTAAAGGGGAAGAGAGATATAGGCGAGAAATAGATGGAGAGTCTTTTTCTGCTCTATCAGGGTGGAATAATTGGCACTTCATGTGGAAAGACCCAGGCTCTCTGGGCTCTCTCTTCATTCCCATCACTCTCCTCTTCACTCCTTTTATCCATGCTGTCCATCCATCTTCCTCACAACTGATTAGAGTTTGAGCAGATCTCAGTCGAACACTCTCAGCATCCTGTCACACAGGAACCGAAAGTGTTTGTGACTGATGGAAATAGAGATGTGTATACTCTCATGTTCAATAAACCCACCAAGATTTTGTGAATGGTCAGTTTCTTCTTGTATAGTGCGTTGTGAGTGCTTTAAATGTATGTGGATTCACCCTTATGTGATGAAATCCACACATAGAATTGTGTACCAGGCTAGCATCATGCATGAATGATCCTAACCTGAATAACGTTGTCCTGTGTTTGTCTTCCTCCTTCCTCCCATCCTTCCCTTCTTCTTGCATTGTCCTCTTTGTCACCGCTACCTGCCTGCGTGTCACCTGCCATCCTTCGTCGGCCCTCATGGCAACCATTCACATCCAACCCCTCGACCCAGTGAGCAGAAGTGAGCGACCCAAACCAACCTGACCTGACCAAGGCTTGTCCACCTCCTCCTCCGTCGTCTTCACCACCACTTCATCAGCATCTCCTGACTGAAGCCTACAATCCTTTACCCAGTTCCTCCTAGTCAATCCTATATAGGTTTAAATGGCCTAAAACATCATGCAGTCAATATTCTCCAGAGCCTCATTCATTCCTTAGAGAAAGTGTCTTGTGGGAGAGATTAATGACACATTACAGCTAAACCAAACCTTAAACACCTCGCAAAATGTCTTTATTCTTAGTTTTTATGCTCTGTTTCTTCTCTACCCACTCTTTTGTCCTTTATCCCCTCACTTTGCCTTCACCATCCGACCCTCAGGCTCTGAGTCTGAACATCAGCAGAGCCAGAGCAACAGAGTCGCTCCTCGCAAGCACCAGAGCTGCTAGCTTCTCCGGCCACCTGCCCTCCAGATTGCGGAAGTACCCCCAGGAGGTAGCGCTGTCCTCCTTGACAGCCTCCTCCAACCAGGCCAAAGCACTTCTGGCTAGCCTTTCCGCGTCCAGCCTCTCAGCCGAGTCCCTCCTCCTCTCGTCCACCTTCAGACACCACCGGTTACTGAGAGAGCAGAACTTCAACTCCTCAAGCCTTCCTCTTCCCATCTCCAACGGTCGCTCCCCTCCCTCTCCAACCTCACCCACGTCCTCTTCCTCGCCCTCATCACCCTCTGCTCTCACCTCTCTGAGTCTGTCCTCGCTGGCCCTGAAACCCTCCGCCATCCACAGCCTGGAGTTTGACAAGGAGCGGAACAAGACTGAATCCAAGACGGTGACTCTGGATGACAGGGAATAAGGAAGGACGTTTCTGGAATTGTTTCATATATAGGATGCAGACAGCGCAAGTAGATGAAATGAAATGCAACTTACCTAAAAGAAAGTTTTTTTGGAGCTTAGTTTCTGTAGCTTTTGTTTCCGACTCTATCCCTACCAAGTCGCCTTGCGGATAACAGAGATGTGGTTCACTGAGGCAGATAACTTACTTACCGTTTTGCATCGCGGGTCCACTTTTCTTCAGTTTGTGAGTAAATCCAAACTGTAAACTCTACCTACCATGCATTTCTGCCAGTTCCCCAAGTAGAGAACCAACAGATGGGCTTGGACACTCACCACCAGCCTGTTTCCAGCTCCACCGCACAGCCAGCATCACACCACCCACGGGAGGCCTGGGGAAGGACTCTTTACCCAAACCCTCATTCATTTGCCAAATCTCACATGTTGGAGATCTAGCTGAGTTCGGTAGATGTCCATCAAGTGTAAAATCAAGACTGTAAGACTATGTAAAACCAAGTAGAGTTGCAATAATCGAAAGTGAGTACTGTAGTAGTCGGTGTTTGTTGAGACGTTTTATTGCTCATATCTATATCAACAAAAGGAATGTTAAAAAAATACAGCAAAAACTTCATGTGAAGGCAATGTCACTCGTTCTAATGTAGATTTTGGCTATCAGTCGTACTGCTAAAAGAAAATAACTGAAATTGGTGCTATGATTAACATTTTGCTGATTATACACTTCCTTAAAGGGATAGCTCACCCAATAATGAACATTCTGTCATGATTTACTCATTCTTAAATTGTTCCAAACTGAATTTGTGTGTTTGTCTGTACAGTGGAAATCAATGGGTGTTGATTTGGACCCCATTGACTTTCAATGTGTGGTCAAAAACATTCTTCAAAATATCATCATTTGTGTTCCACAGAAGAAAGTCATTGGAATTACATGGGGTGAGTAAACGACAGAATTTTCATTTTTTGTGTAAAATATCCTTTTAATGCACATGCACTGCCTAAGAGTCAAATTTTATTTTCATTTACGCTCACATAGGTCTTCAAACAGCAATTTTACATGTTTGCTTTAACAAGTTGTCATGGCAGAAGAGGAATTGGAAACTGGAGTCCTACTTTCTAATCACCTGAGTATATTGTGAAATGGTTTGGGGGCTGTTTTTTCAAGTTCTTATTAGTCACAGTTTCTATGTAAGGATATATTTAGGAAACTTCCCTAGTTGTCGTTAAAAGAAGCACAACAGGTTTTAGAGGCTAGAGAAAGTACAATGATCTGACAATCATCAAATGTTCGGCACAAGCTGTCTTAACCTTTTGGCCTCCCAGATTGTGAAATTTAATTCCAATTTAAAATGAATAAACAGATGGTTAGTTTCACCATATAGGGGTTGCATAAGCAAGAAGACTGAGGGTAATTCCATGGCATGTTTGCTAGTGGACGTGATCCATCGAGTGGAAGACATCTGTGCGGTAGAGCATTCCAACTCATCCTTTTTCCTAATGAGCTGATCAAACCGTTCCTCGCCTGTCTATCAAAACCACAGACACTAAGATTCACTTTCATTGTAAGAAGGTAATTGTGTGACAGTCTATGATTACCTTGGGTGGGGATACAAATATGTCACATGTGTTCTCTGGTTAAGTTGCATACTGAGTGGTTTTGTTTTTTGGTCATTGAGGCTCTGGTTCATCATCTTTTCTCATTCCAGTTCTTATGACAGACACACACACACAATGTTAAAGCTTTTTTCCCCTTCTCACAAGGGTATTCCTATGTTGGGAATTTGTCAATGCCACAACCTGCAGGTTTCCTCATGAGCTCAGAGAATTTAAATGTGAAAAGGTGAGTGACAGCGGAATAGAATAAGTTGAATGGAGAAAAAGGGGAGATTTTTCCAGCTTTCTGACTAAACGTATGTGTGAAATTGATTGCTCGTGGTGCAGGGTTTAAAATAATGGCTTAAGCACTAGGTCGACAGCGAGAGTAAATGGCCAGAGAGAGAGATTAGTGATGTTGCTCCGTGTCTCGCAGCCAAATAGGCCTGTAATTCATGTCCGAAATTCACAATGAATCACATGGGAGGCACTGTGAGAGGCAAAAAGGCCAAGCGTAGGCTGTTACATGCATGGAAACGTCTTCATTTAAGGCTATGGTGACTGGTGTTTTAATTTAACTTTTGTGAATGAAGGAGAAAAATGAAGCTTTATTTGAATTCATGTCTGTATCTGCTAGTTACACAAAAGTTGAGCAACCAGGTGGCTCACTGGCTTGCTAACTCCTTAAAATTACATTCGTACAAAAAGATTGAAACTTTTCTTGATTTTTCTTTCTGTCTGGAAAGCTCCCAGTAAGCATCATATTCACAGCTCTGCTGCTAAAGGCCTATTTAAGGACCCAGACCAAACTACTAGTACAAAATAGCAAACGAGACAAATTTAGCAATTCATGCTGCAGTGAGCATACTCAAACCATCAAACCGTTACCCTTGTGGCTACAGTTTCTCAGAAACGAGAAGTGGGTTTCATGCTTGAATGGAGAGGCTAAGAATCTACAGCACTTCCTGTCAGGAAGTACATTTCATCCTCTTAGTAAAGCCATAGGTAGAAGTCTTTCTTGACCCCCTAAGAGACTGCAATGAACATGTAGGAAGGTGGTGAAATCTCCCTTTTTAAAAGTAGGATCTTTCTCTCTCAAAACATGGCAAGACATCAGCTCACATATGATATGTACATCTTTTATTTTTCACTCAACACGGTTGGAAAAAATGTATGATGCAAGATTTGCGTTTGTATATTTTTTGTTTGTTGATTTTATATTAACTGAGATTTATTTGTACATATTTTTGTTTTTGTAATCCTGAGGAAATATATAGCACACTAGAAAATTATTTATTCATAAGAGAAGTGTTTTGTATATTGAGTTGAAAATATTACTCTGTACAGTCCAGTTCATGTATAATGTATATCTGCATTTTAACCACAGGTTGATAAGTTTTGTTAATTATAATTTTGAGTTGTTTAAAGTGTTGGGTGAATCTGAAAAAGAAAAAAGAGAAAAAAAAAAGCCTCTATCCAGCCAGTCAGTTAAAAGAATTAAAGTAATGTGATCTGGGTCAAATCTGGTTTATTGCTGATAAATATGAAGCTCTAATAATCTGTAATGTGACCTGAGAATGTCATTTGCTAAGTGTTAATTTGTTGCTTTGGGTGAAATTAACAACTTGTAAATGAAATGGCATGGCCCTTGTCTGCCCTCTAGTGGAAGGGAGTAAGTCTGCAACTTCATTGCTTTTAAGTATAGTTCCAGAGTGAGACTCTACTGACAAACAAATGTTTAAATTGAGTCAATGTACAAATGCCTTGGTCAACGAAACTTAAGTGCTTCTGCCAAAATCTGCACATTTTGACAGGTTAGAGTTTTCCCCCCTGAAAGACAGCAGGAAATAGGAGGAGCTGGATGCTTCTGCTAGTTACAGTATATCTAGTTTACTAGGCCAAAAATAAAATTTAGAGAAAATTTGGAGAAAGCACGTTATTTGTTAAATGGTCTATGAAGGAACGTCTTTATGTAGAATATTTTACCAGAGCTCTTTAGTCCCTTAAGTGAGATTTTTCTACATGGATGTGTGGATGTTACAAAATTCTGACATCAAACAATAATAATAAAATACTACAAAACAGTAAAAGAAAAAAAAAAAAGAAAGATAATAAGACTATAACATGTAAATAAAATCTTAATTATTAGAGTCCTACGAAATTATGTCCAGAAAAAAGTTTTATTTAAAAAATGGAGTTATAAGGTATATATTAAAAGTTTAAAAATACTAAAAACAATAATTATAGCAATGCATGTACATTCTAAAAGCAATCGCACGGTGCAGATGATTTTAAAAAACAAAGTTATCTACATGTTTTTCTTTTTTTTTTCTTTTTTAAAGAGTCAACAGATAATAGTGAGGTCAAGTGCACTGATATGAGGTTCACAGCTAGGATAAATAGGAAAAAATAGGAAAAAAATGACTTTTTATATGTCTGATTTCTTTGTGGCTCAGGCATGTCCAGTCTTACTGTAACCTGTGGTGATGTGGTAACCAGACTTGATTGGCAAGCTCTGAGTGTGTTTTACTGAATGACTGAGCAGATTAAACTCAGCTCTGACCATCAACGCTCCAGTAATGGTGCGAGCCCTTTACCCACGCTGTGACCCTCCCATCTCTAGACTAGAGTAATGTACCAACTGAATCGCTCTATATACAAATTAGATATATAAACACCTAGATACAGAAGAAAAAGAAATTAATTTGTCAGTGTGAATGCCATGATAACTTTGTGAGAAATGTGACTTTATTTTATTTTTATTTTTTTTCTGTGAGAAAACATTGAGAGCTGAGACCTTTTGTACATACTTGCTGTGGTTGTGTGTCTAATAAAGTACAGCTCTCTTCTATGACAACACTTCCACTGAGTCTTTTTTTTTTTCTTTCAGAGCACAATATATATAAATCATAAACTACTGTACAACTTTTTTTAACCTTTACCTTTATTTAAGAATCGTAAAATGTGTATTTCTTAGATAGGCTTTATAAAAGTACTGTTTTCATCTTTGAGCACAATTTCATAAGCAGTATAAACATTTAGTCTCAAGTAATTGTTTACATTCACAGAAAAATGTGATAGTACAAAATTGTTTATGACTTATGTACAATTACATTACGATGGCTTTTAACAGATTCTCAATTTCAGAACATGTGATGTGTTTGTTAGTGTGACTCTTTGTGTGCATTATCTGTGAATGTGTTTTTGCCAGAGTCATTTACTCAGTGTACAGATTGGTAAAGTTATACAATATAAAGAATAAGATCAGGTTTTTATTTACAGAAGTGTCCAGTGAGAAGGAGAGAAGTGTCTTAAGGTAATCCTCAGTTATCTTGTCGTGGAGCTGCTCTCCGACCATCACCTCTTCTGTAGGGTGAATTTCTTAAATCTAATAACACACAGACACATTAAAATAATAATAATAGGGGTCTTACCATTCAGGTTATTATATATTAAATCTAATGTGACCAAGAATATAGAATAGTTGAATTAGGTGGCAAATCACCCTTGCCAGTTTAAACCATAAAAAGTATGTCTTAAGAAAAGTGTTTAAAATGTATATATGTATAATTTGTAAGTGTGTAACACATTTTTACCTGTGATAATGCCCTCGATGGCCCCATCTGTGACTTGGGGCTTTACCTGTCTCTTCTTTAGCTCTGCAATCAGGTCCATCTGAGGCATTTTGGGCATCATGGGACCCTGATCAGAGTAGGAGAAAGTTTTTCAGGGGAATAACTTCAGTTGTGCAGTTCCAGTCATTGCTTTATTTAAACAAAATAAAATGGTGCATACATACATACATATATATATAGAGAGAGAGAGAGAGAGATATACATAGATAGATAGATAGAGATAGATATATATAGATATAGTATGTGGGTCAATGACGTGACGGGTAATTTTTTTTGTCCAAAGGCCTTAATAATAATAAAAAACAAAGATATGACATCCGAAGTATGTAAGGTAGTACAACTAGAGCTCTTTTATTGAATCAAAATTATATGTAGAAGTCGTTGCTTTGTTATGAGAAAGAATGTCCAGAAAAAAAAATTTCATTGATGTAATTCGGAGTATATAAAGGGACCATTTTGGATCAAGTCATGCGGTCAGTATCATGTGACAGGATATGACACCTTCAGACACCTGCAAAGGACCACATGGTCATGAAGCAAAGTTACTAACTCTCTTTTAACTGTTTGAAAAATTCATGTTTTCACTTGCTCATACGCATGTCACGAAACATCAGGTCATTCGGTACAACCGCTATAAAACATGGAAAATGTTGTAATATTTTAAAAACTTGTACTAAATATAAAAGGTTTAATTGTCCTTTTGTTAGCTAGCTAGATATCAGAATGTTAGCATTGTTTGAAAGTATCGTCATTCGGTAAAACCGAAATTTTGGTTAAACCGAATTACTTTTTTTGGTGACAAATTTTGTCCATCTTGTAAAAAATGATAACAGCAGTGTTAATATATATATATATATATTGTAAATAAACCTTTTGAGGGGTGCCATCTTTCTTCTTTGGGGAAGGGGTTGCCTGTTCTTCTGCTGCAATCTGCTGTTTTTTCTTCTGTTCATTGTCTTGTTCTGCTTGCTGTGTGACAATAATACACCGTCATGGTAATTAATAATCAAATGGTGCAGATCTTTGTATAGAGCTAAGCTCATTTAACATGCTTATTTCACATTTTATTCCTTTACGTACTTCAAGTAATTCCTCTAAGCATGTAAATGATTAAACAGCTTTAAATAAGTGTATGTTTTGCCATGAACATGTTCAATAGCTGGACTGTATCTCTCACCTTATAGGCTCTGATGAACCTGACAAAGAGTGGGAAGAACATGGAAGGCTGCGTCGTCTTTGGGTTCTCTCCGTAGTACTCCACTACAGACATGTATGCCTCCTTGTTGGCAGAAGAGAAAAAGTCAACAAGAATTAGTTGGTCAAATAGTTTGTGTTTATGTGCATGTCTGCATACATGCTCCCGTGGTCTCACCTGTGCTGTCTTGCCATCTTTAACAAGTGAGTCTAATATGTCACTGTTGGCTTTAACAAACTCTTTCAGCGCTGGGATGTCATCCTGCACCAGGAACTCTTTCTTGGTTCCTTCCATCCCTCTCTCCAGAGATCTCACTTCCTGTAGCACACTGTCCAAAGACACTGTGAAAGCAAAAGAGAAAGAAAAAAGACACACTACATTAATAATTGATAAGCAATGATTGTACTATGTTTCCCAAACTTATAGTATGTAAAGTGTTGTGTTGTAACTGTGATGTAACTGTTGTATCATTAGTACTGTATATGTCTTACCCAGTGCAGCCTTGTCTACAAAGCGGAGTTCAGTGTGGAAGGAGGTAAGTTCAGGGTATTTCTCATGCACCATATTCGCAATGAAGTGTAACAAAGTCTGTGTGCGGTCTGTGGACTTTGTGTCCAACAGCTGAAAGACATGAGAGGACACTGTGAGTTTTACTGTGGCCACTAAGGACAGATACAGAGATAATTAAGTTATTGCAAAGGTAGAAGGTAGAAATAGAGGTAAAGGTAAAAGCAGAGGCAGATGCAGTTTCTTTTTATTCTGGGTAAATATCCATTATCAGTAAGGAATTATATAGATCGATACATTTTTACATTAACTATAATGTGTGAATATACATGCTTAATACACAGCTTAAAAATTAATAAAACTTTTAAATGACATTAAAATGAAAACTAAGTCAAAATATTACATGTATATTCTATTACATCTAACATTTATTACAAAAAGTTATAATTAAAAAGATTGAGTGTTGTATGTTTTTATGTTGCAGAGGATAATCTGACAGAAGTAAGGGAATTTATGAGAAATTTATATTCATAACCCCTCAGCAACAGAAGATTAGCATGCAAAGTTTTCATACCCTTGAAAAGTTTCAATCCCGGTTTTCTTTAGAATCCATTAGCCTCTTTGTTTCTGCTTCAAAGGCCTCTACATCAAAGGTCTTTCCCCCAGTTTCACAGACAAGGCTTAAGTTAGTCCCAGACTAAAATGCATGTTTGAGCTGTTTTAACTGAAAGCAACTTTCACTGACATCTCTTAACATATGTCAATGCCACTGTTTTGTCTCAAGATGCACACCAGTTTTTTTTATTTTTTTCTAGGGTACCTTTATAAAAGTTACTTAAATGCCCTAAGGCCTAATCCTGGTTTAGCTTAAGCCCTGTCTGTGAAACCGGGCCTTTATGTGCAAGTTCAGCCATCTCTCATAACTAATACAAAGAGAGCTTCCCAAAACTCTCACCTAGGCCTTTAAAGGGATAGTTCACCCAAAAAGGAATATTCCGTGATCATTTACTCGCCCTCAAGTTGTTACAAATCTGTATTAATTTCTTTTTTCTGCTAAACACAAAAGAAGGTATTTAATATGGGTAACTAAACAGTTGATGGGCCCCATTGACTTCCATAGTATTTTTTTTCCATACTATGAAAGTCAGTATTCTTCAAAATACCTTCTTTTGTGTTCAGCAGAAGACGAAATTCATACAGGTTTTGTAACAACTTGAGGGCGAGTAAATGTTCACAGAATATTCATTTTTGGGTGAACTATCCCTTTAACATTCTGCATACATAATACTCAAGCCCTGTATAACAGAAACATGACCCTTGAAGTTACAATCCACAAGCTGACTCACCAGGTCAAGGCTCTGCAGGCGAAATCCATATGCTGCTCCTCTTTTACTGCTGTTCATGTAGTTCCCAAAGGCCAGGATGATCTGAAGCAAGAGACTGACAAGTGAGCCGCATTGAAAAAGCATGCCATTAAAAAATCTGAGCACAAATGAGGTCTACTCACCTCTAACATCTTTTTAAGCTTTGATGAAGACTTGAGGGACACCGAAGCTGCAATGATGGCATCCAGTTGCTACAGAAACAGGTGGGGAAAAAAGGTGATTTTTGAATAAAACATTTGCATTATGTCAGGTACAACAGCCAAACTGTGATGCGAACTGACCGGCTGCAGACGTTTCACGCTCTCAGGGAAGTTGCCCATGAAGGTGAGGGTGTTGATTCGCTGAGCAAGGCGTGGGATTTTACCAAAGCGGCTGATAAAACGGTCCTCCTCGCTCAGGTCCTCTAGTGACCGCCCTTCCTTCTCGTAGTTCTGGAGTAACTTCATCTCATACTCCGATGGGATGAAACGTTCCAGAAGCTCCAAGAAGTCTAGACTCAGAGATTGTTGATCATATCTGAGAGAAAGACAGAGAGGAGGGAGTTTCCATGCTGGTCCAGTTTGCTGTTTACAGGCAAAACTTGAGCTGAGACATACCTCTCAATGGCTGTGCAGATGTCGTTGGGGCTCATGCCTCCCTTGCGGAGGGTGATGGCAAGGTTCTTGGCTTTGTTAGCCTCCAGCAGGGACACCTTACTGGGGGCCTTCTCAGCTACCTTAACCTTGATCTTAGAAATATCTGGTGGAGGACCTTGAGCCTTGGTCTTAAACTGCTCCGCAAACAGATCCATATTTATCTCCTTAGAAAGAGCAAATGTAATAGAATCATTGATAGGTGATCCAAACTTGTATGACATTCTTTCTTCTGGGCAACATAAAAAAAGATATTTTGAAATATTTGATCAAAGAATGAAAGTGAATAGGGTCCAGTGTCATTTTGTATCTCATTGACTTTCATTGCATGAACAAAAATAGTTGTAAGGTTCTTCAAAATAATTATTTTTGTCCCCCTGAAGAAAGTCTTAGAGGAACAACATTAGGGTGAATAAATGATGACAGAATGTTCATTTAGATGCAGGATTTCTTTGCTGTTACCCCTAACAGTTGCTCATCATTCAGCTCGCTAAACACTGTTCCCGTCACTTGATTGGGCTTCAAAGCCTGCCAGTTCAACAGAGGCATCCTGAACTTTGTTTGAATTGGTTTGCGTGCCTTGGGTCCTGTGTAAAACAATTGAAAAGATGGATATATGGTCACCCAGTTCAAGCTGCCTGTCTGTATGCTTATTTCTGTTAGTTGAAAAATATTTTGCCCCTTCACCTGTCTCATCCCCAGGGGCAGGAGGAGCTCCTGGAGGAGGTGGCGGCCCACAGCCAGGTGGGGGCGGGGGTGGTGGTGGACCTCCACCAGGAGGAGGAGGAGGAGGGGGAGGCGGAATGCCTCCACTTCCAGGAGGAGGTGGCGGTGGTGGAGGAGGAGGAGGAGGCGCTGCAGCGCCAGGTAGTGGAGGAGGTGGAGGAGGTGGAGGCGGTGCTGCAGCTGGAGGGGGCGGGGCTTGAGAATCAGGACCTGACACAGTCACTGTGAACATTAAACAGATGTTATGTTATCATCAATGTAGCCAGCTTAAGGTAAACAGTTTCAGTTCACTAGATGCTAACCACAAGGAGAACTTTTCAGGAAGTGCTCCTACCTGTTTGAGTGACAATTTTCTCTACGGTGACTGGAATGACTTCAATGTCCAGGCTTCCAGAAGCTGTGCGCTCCAGTCGGACTAAACCTTTCTCCTGCAGTTCCCTCAGCTTCACTTCCAGTTTGGACTCCTTTTCACTCACTTTCTCTCTCTCTACCTGTGAGGGCTGTGACATACGCTCCTGCTCTCGTTCTCTCTCCCTCTGAATCTCTCGTTCTCGTTCTCTCTGCTGCAAAGTGCTCACCTGGGTACAGGACTCTCGCAAGCTCTCCTGTTACACACACAGGAAAAGTACATTACATGTATGTACTGCATTTGGCATGGTAAGTATGTACTCGACAAACTACGATACATTTAGAGTATATGTTCGGTCTTATTTCTAGTTAAAATACTAAGAGTATTTTATATCTAAATATCTAAAACAAAACATTTATTTACATAAGATATAAAGTTTTCAGAGAATATGTCTTAAATTTATTTTGAATTAAATTCATCGAAATTAAATTTTTGTTAGATCTTACTTCACTGATAAATCTATCAGTGTGGTAGGAACAAATAAAGTTAATTTAGACAATTATTAAAGATACATTCTCTGAAACAAGTATTATTTTACACAATTTTGCTTCTCAAGTAAATCCATGTTAAGGGACTTTTTTATATAATTATTTTATCTTTTTTTTTTTTTTTGTATTTATATAAGGATAATTTTTATGAGAAAACAAGACACAAATACTTATTAGGAAAACAATTTTTGCAGTGTCATTTTAAATATGACGTGAGCCAGCCTTCCGGTATTGGGCCATGCTACAACTTCAATCATGCGTAGATGCATACTATAAAAATCCATCACAAATATGATATCCCTTTGACACACTAAACATATACCTGTATAAAAAAGGATTTGGGACACATTACCTTCTAATCTATAGTATACGTAAGCAATAATTGTCGTTGTGGGTTTTGGTTCTTTTTGCGGTTGTAGGCTGTTTAAGGACCTATTAAAATAACTGAAATCATTTGGTGAAGTGATATGGAACTGTAATGCGGTCCAGACCTGCTAGAACTACTTTAGCCGTGCGTTTCCCTGAAAATAATTGCACGCCTTAGAACGTTGGTCAACCAATCAGATTCGAGCATTCAACAGCCCTGTAGTATAATATAGTGTATAGTATGGATCAGTATGCAATTTGCAATTCAGCCAGTGCAAGAGAGAGAGAGAGAGAAATGCAGTTTGGTACCTTCAGCAGTGCTGATTCTTTAGTGGCCTGCATTAGTTGTTTCTCCAGTTCTGCCATTTTTTCCAGCGCTCCATTCTCATATTCCTGCAATCTGGCATTCAGCTACAACACAAGAATACACACCCACAATATAAGGCATGTGTGTCAAGTGGTAGATGATTATGTGCACATGTGTTTGTGAGGATAGTGTATATTTAACCTGTGCATTGGCCTCCTGCAGTTCTGTTACATGCTCCACTATGTCCCCTTTATTCTCGGCATCCTCCAGCAGAGCTCCAACATCAAACACATTATCCAAGTACGCCTGAATCTGCACCTGCAGCTTCTCACTTTCCATTTCCTTTAGGGACTGCTGACACCCACGCATGCAAACAAACAAACAACCAAACAGTTGTGAGTTACATTAGAAGGATCATGCGCAGCTTCATGAATACACAAAACATCTAAAATTCTGTGTTAAGTATGTGTAAGTTGTATGTCATGCTTTTATGTGCTGAACACTAGACTGACCTCTAAGTACTGGTCAAGACCCAGCTGGGTGAACTCATATTGAAGATGCACACGGAAGTTCATGTTCTCCACTGAGTGGACCACAATGTTTATGAACTGCATGCAAGCCACCTGTGAAGAAAAAGACATAGTTCAAAATCAATTGTCATCTTTTTCTTAACTGAAAATGAGTGTGATTCACGCCCATGCTCACCATGAAGTCTATGTTGCTGTCGTCATTCATGAAGTACTCCATGAGCTTCTCAAAGCGGTTCTTCTCTCCACTCACCTGTGAGAAGGTGGGCCACACATAGAGGTAAGTGTTGAGTAAGACACCCACAATATTCTAAGCTACAAAATGTAAACTTATTACAGTATTTTGATATGAAATTTCTTAAAATGTATCTTGAACAACTGCAAAATCTTACAAAACATTTTTTGAGGACATCCCACTAGAAAAAAAAAAAAAATTGTATGTCTGAAAGGCTAGTCATCTTACTTCTTTAAAGTTGTCAAAGGCTGAGATGATGATGTCATGTCCTCCTCTAACCAGACACACTGCCGCCAACAGCTCTAGCACCAGAGCTTTAGTCCTATGGACAGTGTATTGAAGTGTATTACAAACTCACACAACAAACACACACAAATCACATACCCTACAAAAACACTCTTACCTGGGATTTTTGTTGTTGAGACTAAGTGTAATTTCATTGACGCATCTGGGGTGCGTCATGACTAAATTAAACCCAGACTGTTTAAAAAAAAAACAAAAAACAGATGAGTCATATGAAGTTCTTCTAAAATGATCTTTCGAGTAGCTGTGTCTTGTGTTTGTATGTGCTCCTCACTCCTACATACCTGATAATTCATGATCGCACGAAGACACATAATACAGAGGTGAACGTCATCTCTTTGACTGGCCAATCGGGCGTTTCGCATAGTTTTTCTGCTATGGGCCAAGGAAGATATTCTGACATGGAAAAGCACAGAATGAACAAAAGATGAGCACTTAACATGAACAAATATCTGCTTGAGAAGAACATCTAAACGTCATTGTTTCTTGATTTTAGTCCTTATAGCCAGCAGTGATCCCTGTATTTTGGGGTGTGTTGTAGCGCGACTAACCGGACAGTGAGTGCACGTGCCGCTCTGGTCATCCCATGTGTCGGAGAATGACTGACATTTTTGGCTAGATCCTCCACTGATCTCTCTGACAACCTCCTGTTGTCTAAAACGGAGCTGCCATTTTCCACAGATTCCACCTCAAACCTGAGAAACACATCAAGCACCGGATTTTTTTAGTCACTGACATTGACATGATTAATGTGGCGAGTGAATTCTAGTTGCATCTTTTCAGAATCTAAGATTTAGTCATAAAATCATCTTGGACAATTACTGCAAACTCATTAGATGATGTTTACGGGAAATGTTAGTAATGACAGAATAAACATACGGTGCATCACTTTGAGCATATGACAAGAAGTCCACCAGGACATCTAAGCCTTGGTTCTCCTCATTGAGAAATTCTTGAGCCCACCTATAAAGAATAAAAGGAATATCATGAAATAAGGCTGCACAATTAATCACGTTTTAATGGTGATCACGATTTCTGCTTCTCTCGAATATTTAAGCATAATCATCTGTTTGCGACAACCTCTTTATGCAACATTAAAGTGCTACAATACAAAGTCTTTTTTTGTTATTTAAGTAGAAAACATGAACATAATTTAGAATCACTGTAATTCTTATTAGGAATTTCACTGTTGTAACTTTTGAGAGCAGCTTCTTAGGGTTTTACCAAATAAGGTCAAATAAACCTTGCTTAATTTGTACTTATGTGAAAGTGCAATAATTCTAATGAAATTTCAAAACAAATTTCTCAAATTAAAACAATTGTGGTTAATAAGTGCGATTGTAATTTTTGGTAACTCTTTATTTTGATGGTCCCCTTTAGACATTGTGTTATAAGTAGCATTTCACATGTCAGTATTAGTAGACTGTCTGCTGACACTTTATTGTGATGGTCGCCCAACAGACATTCTATTGACTATAAGTGCATGTCAACTTATTCAACTAACCCCGACCCTGTATTTTACTAACCCTTACCCTAACAGTCTACTAATACTCAACTAATACCCTAATGAGAGTTAGTTGACAAGTGCAACATTACCTATAGGTAACAGAATGTCTAAAGGGGACAATCAAAATAAAGTGTAACCTAATTTTTGACCAAAATAATCATGATAATTAGTTTAACCATTATCATGCAGCCCTATCTTGAAATGTCTCTATGGAAGTATTCTGTTATTCAGGTTCAAAATGATCTTTCAGTTGTATTCAGGAGTAGGCAGTCTATCATTGCACTGTACAAGAAAATAAAGCTGCCACTAACCCAATGTGATTGGTTCTGAGCGAGATCTCCAGCTCTCTCAGGACTTGAGTAGACTCCTGTACACGTTTCTTGAACTGTGGAGAAGGAATTACAGAGGGACGGACAATCATTCACTTCACATCAAAACTCTAAACTGGGCTTTTTCATAGGTGGGTGTCAGCACTGACATGGGGTAAAAGAGTAATGAGAGCGACAGAGATGCTGAGGGAAAGAGCAGAACAGTACTGACCCTGCGCACCACTCCACCTTGGTCCTGGTAGAAGCTCTTGATTTTAGTCAGGTAAGCTGAGGGAGGGTTTTTCACCTGAAAACGCTCCTAATAGACATTGGGAGAAAGACAAACAATTAATGGACTAATTTCCCGCCATTTTGATGGAAACATGTAGAAGATATTTAAATGCTCTTTTGTACCATAAAATAATATCAAGTTTTGGGACGGTAAGATCTTTTTGAATGTCTTTGAAAGAAGTCGCTTATGCTCCTCAAGGATGCTTTTTTTAATTTCTTTTTTTTTTTTTTTAAATCAAAATACAGTAAAACAGTACACTCTAGGTTGAAAAAAAACCCCAAGTTGGGTTGAAAATCCAAATCCCGGTTGGGTTAAATGTTTGCCTAACCTGCTAAGTAGTTTTATTTAACTCAACTATTGTTTAAAAATTACTGTATTGCTTGCTTAAAATGAACCCAAATTATGGTGGAAATTAACATTTATTAATATGTTTAATAAATGAACATTTAAGTTTAATTAATAATATTAAACAATAAACATTTATTAAATTGCTGAAATGTTCATCTTTTGATTATTGTTGTTGCCTCTAGTAAATAAGTCCGATTTTTAATTTCCAACCTATTTTGGGTTCATTTTAAGCCAGCCATATAGTAATTTTGAACAATAGTTGGGTTAAATAAAACGGCCCAGCATGATGGGCAAACATTTAACCCAACCGCTGAGTTTGTCCATTTTCAACCCAACTTTGGTTGTTTTTAGCCCACCATTTTTTTAGAGTGTAATATTGTGAAATATTATTACAATTTAAAATAACAGTTTTCCATTTTAATACATTTAAAAATGCAGTTCATTCCTGTGATTACAAAGCTGAATTTTCAGCATAATTTCTCCAGTCTTCAGTGTCACATGATCCTTCAGAAATCATTCTAATATGATGATTTGCTGCTCAAGAAACATTTATTACTATTATTAATGTTGAAAACAGTTGCACTGCTTAATGTTTTTGTGGAAAACATGATCCATTTTTTAGAATTCTTTGATGAAATGTAAGTTCAAACGTATTAACGAACCCCAAACTTGCTATCATTCTATTTGAGTTGGAATTTTATTTTAACTGAAGGTGGAATATAGCCTACATAATAGGTAAGAAATACATTTTAGCTGTGTGCACGCGCTGCCATAACAACTCTCCGCATGCATAGTTACAAAGCTTGCATCCTACGGTTGTCATAGAGACACAAAATAATAACACAGGAAGTGCGCAGACATGGTTTCACCACCTTAAGAGTCTGACCTCATACCGCTGCTCTAATTTTTCCTTCTAATTCTTTCTCTCCTCTTGAAATGTCTGCATGTGCTGATATCAATCTTTACATCATCTGCTTTAACCACACACTTGCATCATGGTTTACTGTCATTGAAAGATTAACCTAAAATACATACATATAAAAATACGTCTTTGCAAAACTCACTATTGTGTCTTTTTCAGCCTACATAATTTACATAAAGAGGCGTTTTTCTGTCAACCACTGTTGTGCTTTTTCCTTCTATAGGCTATATTAAGCCTGATGCATTCTCTAAAACAGATCACTACAAATGCCTCAACCTGTATTTTAATTTCTCACAAAACAGAACAAGAAAAACAGGATAGATCATTTAAATGAGAAGCATTTTTCAATAAACACTAGAGGCACTTTAATATTTTCTCTGATATACGTATGATTAGAGTAATAAATGTTGCATTCATAGCTAGATATCATGCAATAATCCCCCAACATACCCCCATATGATCCCCGGTTACAGTCCTCATATAACCTGTATATTTGTGTCACAGTGTACAGATCTCATTTAAGATTCTGTTGTGTCTCAATATAGTCTACCAAAAACTTCCTCTCAAAGGTCACACCTACACTGCAGACACAGGGTATTATAAAAATGCAGAGAAAAGCTACTCAAAATAAAGTGACTTACATATTTCAATATGAGTAATTCATTACATATTTCAATATGAGTAATGTCTCACTCCATAAATGAGAAGTAAGTGGGAGAAACGATCAAGATGTAGGCATACTCTCAGTTCTACTTTGCTGTCATTATTAAAAAAAATAAAATAAAAAAAAAACTAAATACATAAAGTTGATTGACAGAAGACAATAATAGTATCTCACCTGGTCACAAACCAGCTCCCATTTCTTTTCATTGTCATACTGACTCAGAAGCTTCATCTTATCGGGAGGCAGATTCATGGAGCTCTGAGAAGAGAAATTATAAGTGCAAGCATAAGTGCAAAAGTATAAGCTTATAAGTAAAAAACAAAACAAAAACAAACAAAAAAAAAACACAAAATGCCGGATTGTAATTTTATTAAGTTATGAAGTTAGTCTCCGGGAGTTATGAAGGAGACTAATATTAACAAGTATATATTGCAGCTGGTTAACACTTTCCACAGTTTCAAATAACACCTGATTTGCCTTTTACATCATGAATATGTAACAGTGATGATCGGCGTTTATATCTGATGCATGAGGAGCAAATGTGACTGACTTCTTGTCTACATTACAACACGTATGATGCAATTATTGTTCCTTCTTTAGCCTACGTCAAATTATTAAAGGGATAATTCAACTGAAAATGAAAATCTTGTCATCATTTAGTTTACAATTTACCCTCATTTTATTTCAAATCTGTATGACTTGAGTGGAAATTAAAAAAAAAAAAAAAATGTCAAAATGTAAGTCAGTAGTCTTCTGTTTTGCTTCACAGAAGAGAGAAAGAAAGTCATACAGGTTTGGAACGACATGACGGTAAATAAATAATACAGAATTTTCTCTTTTTTTGGTGAACTATCATCTCATTAAATAATTTACCCTTAAGTTTTTGTTTTTCTCTTTAAGATCATATGCTGTCAGTCTTCAGTCTGATGCAATGTGACTTCCTGAAAAATGGCACAGGGCTGAGTTGCTTCATGTGATGCACTTTAAACACATTATTAGCAACAAACATCCATCATAAGATTTATGTTTTATATTTTCTTTTGAAATTGCACCTGTTAACCAAATTAAGAGGGTGTGGTTCGTTAAAAAAAAAAGGTGTTCAGTGTAGAAACACTGTGCTTTTGGGTGTTTCCTCCTAAAGCAGTAAGACGTTTCCGCTCTGAGCAGGGTTATTTTTTTTAAGGTTGCGTGTACAAAGACTGAAAGCACATTTAGAAACGCATTAAGCGGTTACTGGAGGAACAGAGAGGTGGGGTAGGGTATAGGGTGGGGGACTAACTGTGGTCTACTGGTACTTAACAAGAGAGTGAATGAAGTGGAGACTAGATTAAGTTGATAATATTTATAATACACCAGATGCACAGTTCAAGGCTTATGGAAGTAGCCTGTAATGAGGAAATGACTGCAAAATGTGAGCATGTGTGATATCCTTTGGCATGCAATGGTTTTATATTCTCATACTCTAAACAAGGCTGTCGCTTGAATTCAAAAGGGACACAACTGTGGGATGTCCCTAACCCCCATACCTCAGCAGTAATGACTAGTTTAGAGTCCCCCTCATCAAAGGGCCTGGAACAGCCTGACTGTGCCCCCCTAACCATTCATACGCACAAATGTAGTCAGACCAATAAGAGTCTTTTCAGAAGTATCAAATGGCTATTTGTTAGCCCATTTCTAGCTCAGAGTAAGATATATATTGTGAGATATAAAGGGACATATAAAATTGCATTCATGAGAAGTCACAATTATTTACTCTGAGATGGAAACAGGCGTACATAATTTGTAGTTGAAGTGGAACCAAATGGAAGATAACTGAGCTTCTTTTCAGCATCAGTTAATTGATCCAACAAATTGCCCAACAAACGTGAAAAGGATAAGCAACTGACACTGGTGTCTTGCACTGAAAAGAAAGACGAATCAAAGGTCAGTCATCACAAGAATATAGGGCCTCTTTTTGTCTTATGACTTCTCTTAAGTAGTTGCCTAATTTGTCATCCCACCACTGCCTGTTCCTGTACCAAAAGCCCATGTGAACGAATGTGACAGTGATCGGATTGCATTAAGTCAGAAGTGTTTTTCCAAATGTTACTTAATTTCCTATTTCAGGTGGAAGACTGACGCTCAATTTTAATGTCCTTGGTACACATTACATGTAATTACTACGGTAATAACTATAAATTGTGCATAATTACATTTTCATAATTACATTTTCATACATTACATAATTACAAATTGTGCAACTAACCCTAACCCTATAGTAAGTACATTAATATTACTCAGTACTTAAATGTGACCCTGGACCACAAAACCAGTCATAAGTCGCACGGGTATATTTGTAGCAATAGCCAACAATACATTGTATGGGCCAAAAATATCGATTTTTCTTTTATGATTTTCAAAAATCATTAGGATATTAAGTAAAGATCATGTTCCATGAAGATATTTTGTAAATTTCCTACCATAAATATATCAAAAATGTATTTTTGTGAGTGGATATGCATTGCTAAGGTCTTCATTTGGACAACTTTAAAGGCGATTTTCTCAATATTTAGATTTGTTTGCACCCTCAGATTCCAGATTTTGTCCTATCCTAACAAACCATGCATCAATGGAAAGCTATGTACAGAAATGTATAATTACACTGTAACAAGGACACCTTAAAATAAAGTGTAACTGAAGATTGCATTTCCTTTGAAATGCTTATATTATATATGATTATCTTTTTGTTTTTAATCTGCTGTGTCCATTGTCTATGAAACAAGAAAACAAAAATTTCCTCGTTTTTTTGTTTGTTTATTTGGGTTTTTTTTTTTTTTTTTGCATCCTGGTTTCGCAGAGTTACACATGTTCCTGGGTCAACATATTTTGTTGATCCTGGAACAACATTCCTGTGGTCTTACAGTGGTGTGATCTTGTTGGTCACTGTGATTTTGCCAAGTAAGTCATGTTCCTAGAAGGACAAAGTTTGGTCTTAACCCTACCCTAAACCTTACCCTACCCATAAGTTATCCCTAAAATGAGAAGGAAATGACAGGCGAGTAACACTGATGTAGAAGCACCTAACCCTGGTTGTAAGCCTAAACTTCACATAAACTGTAAACTAGACCCTCAAATCTGATTGGTTGATTGGAATGTCGTCCAGGATCAACAAAGATGTTGATCCAGGAACATGTTGTACTTGGTGAAATCAGGTTCTGCTACTATATATGTTTCCAAAATGCAAAGACAGAGAATTTAATACTGACAAACCAATGTTAACGTCCTATCATAGTGGCTGACAGGAAGTGTCAAGATTAGCTGCTTTTGTTGTGCTATATAAAATATGTGTGTATAAAGAGCTCACCAAAACCACACTGAAGCGCTCTTCTAGCTCTTCCTCAGGGGGCATGGGTAGTTTAGGAGGGGCACATTTCTTTTTAGGCATGGAGGGAGTAGGGTTTATCCCTCCCGTTGAGCCTTTGGCCTCCTGCCCCTCCATCTGCTCCAACCCGCCAGCTGCGTTACCCATCACAACTTTCCTTAGAAATTCCAGGTTACTGAACTGCTTCTGGATCAACCACTGACAATCCCAACAGGCCAAACCCAGATGAATCTCTCCACAATCCACAGGTCAAAATCCACTGAAGTGCTGAAAGTTTTCTAGTCAGTTAGATCCAGTGTAGGTAGAAGCACATGGACTCCTTTAGGCCATGATGTTAGAAAATATGGACACCTTTTAAACCAAAACTGATTCCAGGACGATGCAATTGATTGTGAAGAGGCTTTCAACGAAGATGAAAATTCAGAATAAATCAAACTCACGATCAGAAAATTCCTAAAAACACTTGGCGATCTTCTCAGGCTTGCTTAGTCAAAAAAGGAACAAGAAAGGCCTCTTCTAATATTTTCACTATGAAGGCAATTCAGGTCCTGTTAAAGCTCAGCTCTAGCCTCAGTATGGCTGAGTGTGTTGATTACCGGTGTAACGGGCCTTTTCTCCAGGAGTCTGCCTCTCTTGTGAGTGCTTCAGATGTTGGAGCATCTTTCTCACAACTCCGCTCCCTCTGATCAAGCCTACAGAAGTTTCTTTCAAAAGAAAAAAATACAGATGTTGGTAAATTTACACAAAGGCACCTGTCCGAGCACACTGGTGTTTGTTACAGAAATGAAAGAGAAGCCGTCTGAGAGCAGGAGGAAACCACAGAAAAAAGCAGAAGCATCAAGCTTCCTGTACCTCACACTGAGAGAGAGACAGAGAGAGAGAGACAGAGAGAAAGACAGAGCACTGGGTGTGTCAGTTTAAATTCTGTTTGTATTTGAAAAATAAGATGGCCTGAAACATACCATTATATACTCTTGTGTATTATGTAGCCTACTACTGTATGTTTGTCATGATGAGCTGTGTAGATAATACAAGAAAGATGACGCATGACACAGAATGAACGAATAAACTCAATATTTATTAAAGAGTGAGAACACACAAATTTCAAACAACGTTAATGTGAGACAATGAACTGAGGAAAACTGAGGGCTTGAGTACACAAGGAAAGATCATTAATGAAACAGGAACAGGTGAGGACTAATCAGAAACTGTGACGACTAATGATGAACTAGAACACAGGCAAAACATTGACAACTATGACTTCCATATTTTTCTCCATACTATGGAAGTCAAAGGGGTCCATCTCTATCTATCTATCTACACTCTAAAAAAAAAAATAGGGGAACAATGTACTAATTTGAGGGAATTTTCCGTATTTATTTTTTTACAAGTGTTTTACCTGTATTTTGAACCTCATTGTGTTGTTTTAGGGTTAACGGAAATGTCCGTAAAATTACTGGATGTCCTAGTAATTTTCTGTCCGTATCCGTTTTTATTTTACAGTGTACCTATCTATCCTCACATTATCATGTCCTACACATACATATTCTTTAACACTCAGTTTGATCCACTCTCTTAGAGCACCACCACGTGGAATATGACTGAACAACACACACTGGCGTTCATCTTTACTTATAGGAGATGGATCAATGTAAGGTAAGGGCGAGATAAATAGCTACATAGACAGTGCGATATATAAAAGAGTAAATGAACGAATAGATGAATTAATAATCATTTCCGTTGAATTAACAATTAACTTATCAAGTTTATCGGAAGTCACAAGGAAAAGTGGGTTTTAAGAGAGATGGACAGAGTGGAGGATGAGTCTCTAGAATGAGGTTTAGATAATGGCCACTAGGGGGCACACTTCATAATATCCCATCATTGTTTATTCCAAAATGACGGAAAACAGCGCGTCGCCGGAGGATCCCTGGCTAAAAGTAAGCAAAACTATTCAGATAAAGACCGTCTGTTGATTTTAAACAGCCGTTTCCTTCCAACTTAGTAACATGTGTTTCTGTTCATCTGTGTAGGTCTGCAATGGTTGGTTTCACTTTCTAGCTCAGCTGGCTAGCCGTAAAGTTCAGCATGTCAAAAGAACAATTACAGCTTCCCACATATTCTTTAAACGTAGAGTATAGCAGTGATTTAGACAACAAATCACTGCTGAAACGAGGCCGAAAAAGTTTCTGCGCGTGAACGAACCATTTATGTTGTTAATGTTAGAATGGAAGCTGTGTAGCAGATGTTTTAGTTGAGTTAAGTCCGCTAAGCTAACTTGCTTGTTGGCTACATTGACAGTTTCTGGCTGTTTCAAAACGCATTTAACTGCCTCACTAGAAAGTGAGGTTCTCTTTTGTTCATCACTATATTTATTCTCGAGTTCCTACCTCATATTCATGTACAACGAATAAAATATGCCCTCTTTTCCGCAAGCTGTAATGACAGCTTGACAATATGACAGTGATTGCTCAATCTGACAGCTTGGAGAGACATTATATTTTAAAGGGGTTTATTTAGGACACCTCACAGTTGGAAGTTAGAGGTGTCCTAGATAAAGGTAAGGCAGGACAGGTTAGGCTCGGTTTGCATATGTGATCATCATTTGGCTGGTATCTGGATGTTTAGTCTGACTGGCTTTGGATGTTCTTCTGTTTGTCTTTCTGTATCACCTGTCACTATGTCTCAGCAGACGGATGGCGGCTTCAGCGACAACGGCTTCGATCACAGTGAGTACCTGAGCTATAAATTATTACTGAAAGTCTCAACTACACAGTTAGGCTAACAGTGTTTTTTATCCAGCTTATATGCCAAGATGAGGGATAGACTTCAGAGTAGGTTAGATTAAGGTAATAAAATCATAAAACATAATTACCTCATAGGCTGGACTTGACAGACTGAAACTACTCGGTTTGTGCTGTCAAATATTGTAATAACCAAAGAGTACCACTAGTTTACATATTTGCACTTATTTAAATATCTTTAGGTTTCTTTGCTGATAATGCTTGCAAAGGAAGTATGGTGTCAAGAGCCAACAGCATTGGATCCACAAGTGCCTCTTCAGTACCAAACACAGGTGATGATACTACTAATCTCAATCATGTAATATCAACATTGATAAATAGCCTTTGCTGTAAAATGGCCATTGTTTTCCTTTTCTGGATGGTTTGCCACTGTTAAAGTTGGCAAGAAATCGAAATTCATCTATTTTCTAAATGCATTTTATAGATCTTAATGTGAACGATTCATCCATCCATACGTTTCATTATTCTTCTATTTTTTTGACCTTGTAATTTTTATAAATAATGTAACTGTATCTTATCTCTGTTGATGTACGCCAGACTTCTCTAATCATTTAGCATTTGTCTGCCGTTTTTGAGTTCAACGCCCACATCTCAAAGTCCAATCAACCGTCCTATAATTTTTCTTTTTCGATTATCCATTACACTTGGAAGTACTAGTCATAATACGGAAGAGAAGATGTGTCGATACTTTAAAGAGAGATAAAATTTAATAAATCATGACCACTAGTAGCTAACAGATGGTTCTTCTTCCTTTTGGTTTAGATGATGAAGACAGTGACAACAGACATGAGACGCCCTATAAGGAGTCGTATAAAGACCGGAGGAGACAGGCACACACACAGGCAGAGCAGAAACGCAGGGATGCCATCAAGGTAAGACCATGAAGAGGAGATTTTTTTCAGGCAGACAAGACATAGATATATAGTAGCCGACATAAGCACAATCTTTTCCGGTTTCGTAATATAGATGCCAAGGGAACCCAAGTGACAGCAATGATCAATCATAAAAGCACAATAATTACTTAACTTGACTGTATTCAAACGTCAAAACATTTCATTTTTAATATTGCTTTGGATGATTGGGTTTCGATTGTTTGTCTGATAGCAGCCGTACACGGTGACTTTCAGTTCAGGGCAGCAACTGTGCTCATAAATCTGCTTAGAGAGGGCAAACAGGACACGTTGTTGTGTTTAAAAACAGGACAAAGAGCAAATCTCATGCAATTAAATGCAAGAGTGCCTTGAGATGCGTTTTTAAAAGTTTTAATTTTGTGGGCTTTGTTAATAATAATAATAATGATTATTAGTAGTATTATTAACACTAAATAAAAATATCAAACAAAATTTTACCATTGTACGGAGCCCCGGACATGACATGCAGGGAAAAAAAATAGGCTAAAATGTGCGCACGATTTATAAATTGAGGGAAAGAAATAGTAAATCGTGCACACGTTATAGTAAATTGTGCATACAATTTAGTAAAATCGAGGGAACGAATTAGTAAATCATGAGCACGATTTAATTTTTTTCTTGCATGTCCTGTGCGGGGCTCCGTATCATTGTAATATTTCACTTAAAAAAATATTTTCACTTTTACATTTGTAAAATTACAGTACTAATTTTTATGGTCTTAATTTTCAAACATTAAATGACCAAGATGTTATTTTGACAGAAAAACACAGGGAGCCCTTCTATTTTGTTGTCAACAGCCAGTTTATAAGAACTTCTCATTACAAATTTGTTGCTTTCCCAAATGCACTGTTATGAGACCCAATCTCAGAGCAGATGCAGAAATACTGTAAACCGAGCCACTCAAAACACTATATCATGAGCTGCCCATGTGTAAAAGTACACAGTGCTGTGCTTCACACAATCAGCTCATCACTCAAAAGTGTCTGTATGGATCTCTATCCCACAGAAAGGCTATGATGACCTGCAGTCTATAGTGCCTACATGCCAGCAGCAGTCTGACTTTGCCATGGCAACACAGAAGATCAGCAAAGCTACAGTCCTTCAGAAGAGTGAGAACCTGCATTACCTATTTATTTTCCTTGTAACAAGTCTTTTAGTCTGGAATGGAAAAGCTCAGCAACTCTTGTGTGTGTGTCTTTGCAGCAATCGACTACATTCAGTTTCTCCATAAAGAAAAGAAGAAGCAGGAAGAGGATGTTTCCACACTTAGGAAGGAGGTGATGGCACTGAAAATTATGAAAACGTGAGTGGTTGGTTATTCAAAGGGGGGGCCGGAAACATTTTTAGCTGCATAAGCAGACAAATATAGTTCCACTTATTCTCCTGCAGGGCTGTTTTGGGGTTTCAGAGGGCTTTATCTGACACTGTCACTCTTCTGCCAAGAAAGATAACACCCTTTAAGACCTTTGAGGGAGGGAGAAGTCTTCACATACAAATGTGACCTCTAAGGCCACATTTTCACTGCAGGTCTTGATGCCACATTCCATTTTTTTTTTACTATATCGTTTTTTCTTTGTTTTGTTTTTTCCGATGACCAGCTTATATCACCTTTTAAAAGTGACCCATATCCAATATCTGCATTTACAATAAACACTTGCCGAAATAACCCAAGGTATATGTACTGACATGGAAAAGCTTAGGTCAATAAGGAAGTAAAAATGGACACAGACAAGATGATAATGCAAGCTTTTGCTTTCTGCACCATATTTAAAGGTCGCCCCAAAGGCTAAAAAAACATAGCATGTTTCCACTGGGTTGCGCCTTTGTCCTCCATTGCGCCATTGAAAAGAGTCATGTGATCACAGTTGGTGTCCACCTGATTTGACGTCATTCGCCACCTTCACTTTTTGAATGACGTACGACTTGCATTGACTGGGGAATAACTGATCTGTCCGCTTATGTGGCAGATGCAAACGCACATTTCCGATTCATGTCAGATTTATTTCCACATATGAATGAGGCCTGAAACTGATCTGAGAATATCGGAATCCATGTGCTTTTTTTCCTGGTTACATATTCGTGAATCCTATCTTACCTGTGCCACGTGGGAGGAAAAAATAATCACATAGCTGAGTGTTTTTGAAAGTGTTGTATTTTGTTTGGTTTAATAATTAACATTACATTTGTGAGTATGACTCTCACTCGGCTTGTGCAGCCACTTCAAAACTGTTCACAAGCTTCTATGGGTTTGATTTTGGTTGTCATTTGTTGAAATAAAGCAGCAGCGCGTGACACTGTTTTCACGGTAACCAGATCAACATTGTGAACGGAATTCTACAAAACTTCAGTGAAAACACCAAATGATCATGCAGTGGGATAAAATATCTTCTCTTCCCTGCAAATGATACCATGAAGAATGTGAATATTTAACCAAGTCAAAAACATAAAAGATAAGCAGGTATTCATTTCAGTATCAGCAGACGCAAAACGCTATAAAAGGTGACAACTTTTAAAGTTAAAAAACGGTACAAGTTACGTAAACGATAAAAGCTCATTGTGGTTTCTCGGTTTGATAGATTTGAGCAACCATAAATGACGCAAAACAGGAATTTTGAGTTTGTGATAGGATTCCTATATAGAAAAATCACTCCTTGCCCTCCAGCTGCATTACGCGTACAGCAATGACGTCATGTGCAAACAACCTATTGACACTGTGTGGGGTTTGTTTCAGGAACTACGAGCACATTGTGAAGGCCCATCAGAATAACCCTCAGCAAGGCAGCGAGCAGGTTTCAGATCAGGTGAAGTTCAGCGTGTTTCAGAGCATCATGGACTCTCTATTCCAGTCCTTCAGTGCCACAGTGTCAGTCAGCAGTTTTCAGGAGCTCTCCGCCTGCGTCTTCAGCTGGATTGAGGAACACTGCAAGCCACAGGTAGCACACATACGCATGCTCACATTTAAGCAGGGGTTCTCAACATTTGACTCCAAGGCCTGCTGTTGTCCACAACAATTTTCAAAGGCCCCATGACTTTTACTGTGGTTTTGATTTACTGGATAAGGATTAAAGGATTAGTTCACTTTCAAATGAAAATTACCCCCAGCTTTACTCACCCTCAAGCCATCCTAGGTGTATATGACTTTCTTCTTTCTGATGAACACAATTGGAGAAATATTAATAAATTTCCTGACGCATCTAAGCTTTATAAGTGCCTCCATCCACATCCATCATAAATGTACTCCACACAGCTCCATGGGGTTAATAAAGGCCTTCTGAAGCGAAGCGTTTGTGTAAAAAAAAAAATCCATATTTAACAAGTTATGAAGTAAAATATCTAGCTTCCACCAGCCCGTCTTCCGTGTTCAACTTAAGAAGAAAGTGAAAACTTTCGCAGTTCAAAAAGCTTACACTACGTCCTACGCCTTCCTTATTCAACTTACAGAAAAAGCTTAACTGACGTGACGCCAGTTTACACTTTCTTCGGAAGTTGAATACTGAAGGCGGTCTGGTGGAAGCTAGATATTTTACTTCATAACTTGTTAAATATGGATTTTTTTTTTTTTTTTTTTACACAAACGCTTCGCTTCAGAAGGCCTTTATTTTCTCATGAATGTGCGTTGCAGATCAATATTTTCTTAGCGGCAAATTATGTTTTTTTTGCGCAAACAAAGCACCTTTCTGGACCTTGAAAGTGGTAGTTGTGTTTGATGTCTATGGAGGGACAGAAAGCTCTCAGATTCCATTAAACATATCTTAATTTGTGTTCCGAAGATGGACAAAAGGTCTTACGGATGTGGAACGACATGAGGGTTAATTAATGACAGAATTTCATTTTTTGTTTGAACTAACCCTTTAAATCTTGTTCTGTCTCATTTCAAATCAGTCATCTTGAGGTTCCTTTAGAAGTTTGCTGAGGCCCCCTGGTTGAGAACCACTGTCTTAATGGACATTTACACTTGCTATTTTTATGATCAGATACCCTCCGTTTTTCTGTCAATCAACGACACAGGTTTAGATAAACATTCCCAGACTGACCATGTTTTTCTGTATTGTTGACAGACGCTGAGAGAGTATGTGGTGACTGTGCTGCAGCAGGTGAATGGTCAGCTGTACTGAAGTTGTCCATCTGTCTGTCTCTAATATCAGGCTCAGGCTAATATCTCATTCAAGAACACAGGGACAGTCTCTCTTTCACACACACACACACACACTATGCAGCACACTAATGGACTGGGGTGCGTTCAAGAACTCTGAAGAGATGAAGTAGCGCTTGCTCAAGTATTGACTGATATTATGAAGTGTTATAGCAGTGATTCCAATCAACAAGTGTGGAAATGCAATCAATTTTATAACTAGTAATTTGGAAGGTAAGAGGAAAAACATGTTTGTTACTGCATATTGCATATTCTGTTTCCTCATACACCTTCAGCTGGTTTAAGAATTTAAACAATGCAAGTTCTGTTTGGTTGTTGTCAAACACACCTCAGTCCTAAAGTTTAATCATATCGGTTTGTTTCATCAGTATTCATATTTTCACAAGTTTGCAGTTGTGATGCTGAGATACACTAGCAACCTTACAACCACAAATATGAGGAACACCCAGCTGTCCAACAACTTCACAACCCACATACCGAGGTGTGAAATGTCTCAGTTTTCTGCATTTTAAACCATACAGCTGACTTTGAATGATTAAGCTTGGTGTGTTGCATTCAGTTATCATCTTTACCTCATTTTCAAGTCATTTTCCAAAGCACAACTACATTTTCACCTTTGCAAACAGCTTAGTGCTGGAAAGGGGAACTGAGAGGTCTAGTTACACTGTGATGCATCACTGTCAGTTGGTTTTTACGTCCAAAAACAGCTGTCCCACATGCTTTAATATATTTAAAGTTAGGCAAGGCTGAGCCATCTTTGTTCCTCTTTTAAGCCACTGTCCTTGGGGATGCTGTGACCAAAGATTGCAGTGTCTACGCACAAATAATGGAAGATAAGCCTCTTATTGTCATTTTATGTACATTTTTATTCAGCTGTGTGTAGCGCAATAATGTCCAGTGTTTTATTCTACATTTATGTTAATGGTTTGAGCTCTTGTGATCAGTAAGTTTTCTTCTGCATAAGCTATCATTGAAGACACAGTCGCATCCGTGCGTGGTAGCAACTTCACATGGTGTGACCGCCCAATTTTTATTTGTGTTTTAATGAATGTTAATTTAGGCATAATGAAAATTAGAATCAAAGTCTACTCAGGACACAGATTTTTATGTATCAAGATCTTTTTTAAATAACAGATTGTACAATCAGCTGTTTGACCTGTGCTGGAATAAGGGACGTCTTCACAAGTTAAGCCATACAGTGAAGCGAAATGCTAGCTCATGAAAACGAGGCTACGTCGTGCTGAACTACTATACTAGACTCTGTGCTTCTGCATTTCTGACTTCAGCAAGAGAATCTGTTTGAATTATTTTTGTATCGGTATACTTTTTAATTGAAAAATAAACAATATTCAAACTTATTTACAGCTTGTAGGTTCTTTCTTTTACAACATAACTTTTATAAATAGGATTGGTTTCTAACAAAACAGTTCTCTTGGCATCACAGAATCCTCTATGTTACTTTCCAACCTTTCCAAAAGTCTGGTGTCCCAGCAACGATTTCTGCGGAATCTGGATTTAATCAATGAGTCCTCCATCAGATGTTGGGCATTGTCACTTTATGGTCCTCATCTGTTTCAATCCCAGCCTCCTCCTGATTTCAAACATATGCACAAGATAAAAAGGGAAGACTTAGGTAACAGTAAAAAAAATAACATACTGACAGAGATCTAATGTTTTTCATTTGGCAGTAAAACAATACACAGAATATTCTAAGGGAATGACTCACCAGAAACTGTTTCTTGCTTTTTGGATACCCCTCTAAAATAGCTCCAACCATATCAGAAACCTGGTAGGTAAAGAGACAGAAATTACTTAAAAGCTATGCTTGGAGTTTCATATCATGGTACAAGAGCCTTTCAAGCTAAATTTCTGTATAGTTTAAGTTATATAGCACTATCACAGGTATTTAAGACCACAGTATGCAGTTTCAATTTGTACATTAATGAGCTATGGTGTTGATAACAAAAATAAATTGGAAATGAATGCATTTTCATAAAGGCATGCCTTACGTTGGTGTCATTAAAAATTAGCTGACAATTTGTCTCCTGAAGTTGTAAATGGGTGCTTTTATGGATCATTACCATTCTCTTTCTCTTCCTCCACTCTTTCACATAAGTCTCTCTCTCCTTGTAAACCTGAGGGGCAAGAAATACATTTGTCAGCAACATAAGAATAATATATTGTTGACTGCCCCAAGACAGCAACATTATCTGTATAAACTTCACCTAATGAATCAAACATATTTCAGAGACGTTAGAAGGCTATAGATTGGTCTTTTTGCAGTACTTACAAAAAACGATTTAATGGGCAGAACACGACAATAAGGATGGCTTGGGGCCAGTGTGGGAGAGATTCAGGTCGGTGGATAGAAATGTCATTTGCACTGATTCGACACTACATTTTGTGTTCATTAATCATGTATAAGGCTGGCAAATGTTAACACTTGGCTTTCTGTCATGTATTGAATATTGTTGTAATATCAGCTGATTTAAATGTCACTAAGGTCATGTCATGTAACTACCTAAAGATGCCAAAATTGTGAGACTTTGGCTACGTTCAGACTGTCAACTCAAATCTGATTTTGGTGTATATGCGATTGAAATCTGATCAGATTTAGCAAGTGTGAACGGCAAAAAATAAAAAAATGAAATGCGATTGTTACAAATCGCATTTCAAGCTACATTCATATGTGGTTTGAAATCCTATTCAAATCGCATTTCTGGAAATCTGTTTCAGTCTTACTGCTCTCACTTATGTGACTTTCTCACACCACGTAAAAAATAAAAAAGTCAGACGCTGTTATAGAAAACATGCTGAAAGTCAACAACTGTGTTGTTGCAAAGTGCTGGAAGGGCAGAGAATGACAATATAAGGAAGACATGTTTTGAAACTGGTGGAGACTACAGCACTGAATAAAGCCACGCACACCAGCCTGCTTCATTTCTGCCGCTGCCTCAGAAGATGCAGTAGTCCAGTGCAGCGGCTACACATTGTCATGTTGTAAATAACACAACATCTGTATTGCAAACCCCTCCATGTTGTTGTTCTTTTTGGTGTTTGCCTATCATCTCGACGTCATTGCCATAGAAACCAATGCAGACATTCCAGAAAATGAAAGAGCGGCATGAGACACAAAAATCGGATCTGAACGGTTGCGATACATGAGGTGGACAGTCAATAATTTTAAATCGGATTCCAATCGGATACACAAATAATCGGATTTGGACTGACAGTGTGACCGTAGCCTTTGAGAAT
Organism: Ctenopharyngodon idella; assembly: GCF_019924925.1. NCBI lineage: Eukaryota > Metazoa > Chordata > Actinopteri > Cypriniformes > Xenocyprididae > Ctenopharyngodon > Ctenopharyngodon idella. Next base: position 33,794,953 of record NC_067222.1, on the reverse strand, counting down.
GTTTTCCACCATATGTCACAGCTTTCCAGCAAAAGTGTGTGTATGGATTTATAGCGGTCATTGAGTTACACCATTGCAGAATTGTTAGGGGGGTTTATTGAAAAGTCAAGTTAAAATTAAAATATACACACTACCATTCAAAAGTTTGGGGATTGTATGATTTATGTTTTTGAAAGAATTATCTTATGCTTAATAAGGCTGCATTTATTTGATCAAAAATGAATTAAAACAGTAATATTGTGAAATGTGATTTAAAATTTCTATTTTAATATAATTTAAAATGCAGTTTATTCATAATGGCAAAGCTCAAGAAACATTATTATCAAGGTTAAAAACAGTTATAACTACACATACACAAACTGATAATTTTTTTTCAAGATTGTTTGATGAATAGGAAGTTCAAAAGAACAGCATTTATTTGAAATAGAAAACTTTTGTAACATTATAAATGTCTTTACTGTCACTTTTGATCAGAATCCTTGCTAAATAAAAGTATTCTTTTTTTAAAATATATATTAATAATTGACCCCAAACATTTTAATGATAGTTATTTCCTGGCACATAATGTTGAAAAAAATAAAATGCATTCTTTTTCGGTGAGTCTAAAAAAAAAAAAATGCTGGCAGGGCAAGTAAAAATGTACTACTAGTCTAACCTGGCAAGCCTAACCTTACTGTTGATCCCAGACTAGATCCTGCATTGTGAATTTGACAAACCAAGACCAAAAATCAACAGACATTAAAGAATGCAGTGATTTCGAACCTTCTCCCTCTCCTCAGGGGTCACGTGGTTTGTAGATGACTTGATTTTATCCAGCCGCTCTCTGTACCCAGAACACTCTGCCTGCAGCTCCTGGATCTGTGCCTTCATCTCTGCTGTGGTTAATGAGCTGTTCAACTCCTTCAGCTCTGTGGGCAAAGTTTTATCAAACACTGGCAGTTCAAACAATATATCTTTTCCCAGCAGCACATCTTGTCATGCACACCTGTATCCAGCTGCCTGCAGCTCTGTGAGATGGTCTGTACTTCAGCGCTGATCTCCACGATACGACTGTCCATCTTCTTAAGTTCAGCATCGCTCACATCCGCAAACTGAGACTGAAGGGACAGAAAGTCAGGTTGATTAACCAACACTGGGTGAAACTCCATCCAATTATATTATATGGGGAATCACACCAACCTGATCTGCAAAGTAGATCTTCTGCTTTCCATAGACTTTCTCTTTAATCTTTCCCTCCTGTGCAAGCTGATCCATTGCTTTGACCACAGCCTGTGTAAGTGCAATGAATAAAATAGTGGCGTTTAACATCATACACTCGATCAAACTGTAAAAATGATTTCACACAGTGAATACCACAAAGAGCCCCTGAGATATCAGAGACAGATGTCATCAAAACAAAACTGGACAAAAGTGTTTAGTCTGAAATGTTGCGTTTTACCGTTTTACCCAGACCACACTGCTTCTGTAGGTTGGTAAAAACATCCTGAGCACTATAGGGTCTGTTTTTCTCATTAAGGTAAGCGAGGATCTGTGCGACACCTGTGTGTATGAGACAAAGATGTAAATCTGATGTGTTATAGATGATTATTTTATAGCTTCGTTGTGCTATATCATTCATGAAATTACAACCAGATAAAGACATAAAACGTCCACTCGTGTACTTTAAAGAAGTATCGTGTACCTGAACTGTCCTTTTTGCTCATTGTTAATTCAGTCTAGATCTGTCAACGATCTCTGCACTCTTCTGTTGTTTACTTCAGTCAGCTTTCGCGCGCCAAGTTGAATTGTGGGTCTACCGATGATGACGCCACCTACGTCTTCGAAGACGCCATTTGTGTTGTTGAAAGAATTTGTATGGGACGGGCTGAATTTTCTTTTGAATATTAAATATCGTCTATGAATATGTTTTAAATAAATAAAAAATATATATCAACGTTTAGCTCATCTAAGAAAACACCTAAAACATTTTGTCATTATGACACTATGAAACAAAGGATATATTTCTAATGAGTTTACGTATATAAAATTCACTATTGAAAATGATCTTTGCCAACGTAACTCTTCTACATCTTTTGTTTGTTTGTTTTAGTTGATTAGACAGCACTGATTTTATAAAATGGCATTATTAAAGATTGATCAATTGATAATCATTACAAGAATGCTTATAATATGGGGGGGAAAAAAAAAATTCTAGGTCTAATGCAAGTGTTTTCAAATAATCCCTGCTGTTTATGTTTAGAAATGAATTAAAACAAAACAATTTGTCAGAATGACAAATAAAAAGTTGTAACAAATAACAGTTAGCCTATTTGATTATAATTTTGTACAAAAAACAATTTGCTGTAAAAGCAGGGCTATGATTAACCATGTTCTTTATTTTAATTACATACAGAACTGTGCAAAAGTCTTTGGACACCAGTAGATGTTTTTTTGTTTGTTTGTTTGTTTTAGCAATGGTATAATGATCATCTATAGTTATTTCTCAGTCTCTTTATAAGAAAATACAGGAAATTTGTATTAAAAAGCAGAAAAAAATCTGAAAAAATTTATTTATAAAAGTATTCATTGACCTCCCCCTTACCCTTGAGCAATAGCAGGAACCGGCTCTCTTAAACCTAAATTGAACGGAAAAGGACTGGAAGGCCAAGAAAACTTTCAAAATATGATTAGAAGTTTCTCAGTTTCTTCTTTGACAAACTGGAAGAAGTCCAGGGGGTCACACTAAAAACTGATTTTTGCTTAAAGAAGCAATTTTGTTCAAAATTATTTTATATTTTGTGTACATATTTCCGTTATTTTCTGTTTGTATCTTAAAAATATGTATATGGATGGTCATTAAAACATCGCTAAAACAACAAAGCTGGTGGTGGCCTAAGACTTTTGCACAGTACTGTATTTATTTTTTGTTATTTTAATTATATTGCCTTTCACTACTGATTTGTGGTAATCTTGTAATATTGTATAGAGAATATTTAAAAAAAAAAAATCTTATCCAAATTTGTATTTCTATTATAATAACAGTCCTTATTATTACCAGCACAAATTATAGACTAGAAGCATAATTTTGATTAGATCAGTAGGTCACAAAATAACCATAAAATTCATCAATAACTAATTAAAAAGACCACACATTTTACTTAAATAATATATTCATTCATCTGTTTATTGTCTTGCACATCAAAAGTTATCAAAATCAATTACAGGGAATGGAAGAGGGAAATACTACTGTACAGAAATAAAAGTCACGGACATTACAGAATCCAGCTACAGAAAGACTCCTGTAAAAATGCTCACGCAAAGAAAGAAAAGATGAGTGATTCTGTATTTTGCATTTGCCTCAATATGGCAGACTGCTAACTGATTTATATTTAATTCACTAACATCAGTACAACATCAATAGATGATGCTGGGCATAATTTTGTTTCTATGAATAAACCACCACTTCATTGTCCCAGTTGAATTGCTGGTGACTTTAGTTTAAATTGACCATAAAGAGGTGAACAGACAGGGTAAAATGGCCCGATATTTTCTCCACCAAATGGTAATCACACTGACACACTTACCAAAAAAAAAAAAAAAAAAAATGCTTTTTTTAATCAAATCAATCAATTTTCAGAAAGAAAAAAAAAGTTTTATGAATTGCCATCATCCACAACAGAAAAGTGTGTCCACATAAATAGTAAAGCATTAATTATAATGATAAATAAACATCAAAGTAAAAAGGGGGAAAATATGCATTATACTTCAACCATTTTCAAAAAATAAGTATCCCACAAATGTCACATATAACACATTAATTACCTCAAAAAAAAAAAAAAAAAAAATCAAACCTTTCACAATCAAATCTTTTTAAACACAGCAATCCAAAAAACATATCAGCAATTCAAATTCTTAGGGCTCACAACCAAGCAAAAACAAGACAGAAAAAAAAGAAAAGGGGGTGAGTAAAATCACAGCAAAGTTGCAAAAGATGAAAAACTCCAATAATCATTACTAACTCTTCTAACCCAACTCAAGTTGGCTGGATAAAGTAAGACTTGTGTTGGAAATGTAATAAACTGGAATAGCAGGAAGTGGCAGACCATGAAAACACTGATGAGAAAGATAAGCTGCATCATTTTATTTCCTCAACGCTCCAATACTTCAAATTAAAATGAGAAACAAATTGTATGCTTGGAAAAGAGAAAACACTTCACTGATCTCTGGTAACAGGGCCTTTTTATTGGTACAGCAGTTTCCTGGTACGTTTCCTACTTTCCAGCATACACAATGATCAAAGCTCAAAGACGTCAGCATTGGGTCAAAAACAGAAAAATAAAAACCAAAAAGGGTCAGCATCTACTAAAGAAACAGCAAATAAAACAGCAAATTCAACTCATTTAACCACCAGCTCCATCATAGCACAAGAAAGGAAGAAAGGTGGTTTCTCAAACCCTTTTGTGCTTTAGTAATGTTTTGGATGTTAGGCTTTGTTCTAAATCTCATATCAGACCAGACCAGATGAGAGGAGAGGAGAGGGTGCAGAGGAGATCTACAGTTTTCCTGCTGCTACCTGTATAAAAAAAGTTCCTGTATAAAGTCAGAACGGTTAAAGGTGTTTTTGAAGAGAGGAGGCTGTGTACGAACAGGTGGCAGTTACAGCCGAATGTCTTGTTTGAGGTAGAGTCATTACAAACAAAATCAATGTATTGCCGTTAGCTCCAGATGAACAGCATTGCCGAGCTGTTAAAGAAGTTGATGTTATGTTTCATTTTTATTTTTCATTTTGACTGACGAACAGATGAAAAACAGCCATTTGAAAGACAATTTACTGTAAATTTGCCCTATTTTTACAACAGGAAAGAGTTACTGAGCAGAGTTATTTATTAACCCTATCCCTTGGTTTTCAAGTAATACAGAAAGAAAATCCAGCCCACATGAACTTACAAGTTAATGTCATTGTGGTGAGCCAAATGACATAAAAAATGTTGTGACTACTTAATTTTAAAAGCGTGCTGAGGTTAAAATTACCTATATAATTGATATATATTTTTTCATATTATTCCTGATTTAGGAATATGCATTTTCATTGCCATCAGATAGACTTGATGAACAAATATGTAGCGAGTACGTAAAAAAAAAAAGTGTGGAATAAAGCTCAGGAGCGATTGTAAATACATGGAAATGTGAGATGACCTGACTGCTGTTTATTACTTAGTAACCATAAGCTCATGTCTCAGTCTTAAAGGGATAGTCCACCCAAAAATGAAAATTTTGTCATCGTTTACTTTTTCTCATGTCGTTCCAAACCTGTATGACATTTTTTCCTGTGGAAAAAAAAAAAAAAAAAAAAACTTTCAAAGTGTCTTCTATGTTCCACAAAAAAAATTAAGTTGTACAGGTTTGGAACGCCATGAGGATGAGTAAATGAATGCTCGTTTTGGGGTGAACTACCAATTTAATAACATGAGATAAGGCCGTGGCCCTAATATGTCACTGCTACCTCTTCAGACTCCTCTGCTAAACGACGTCTTGACTGCAGATTTCACAATACAGGCAACTTAATATTTGTATACATTAATGGTCTTGACTCAGCATTGATGGCGGAATGTCTGATTTGGTCCCATGTGTTATTATTGAAGACAAAAACAATACAGTCTGAAAAAGAAAGATGTGAAAGATCTATAAGACTTGAATGTAGTTTGCTGGCTTATAAGAAGTTAAAGAGATTTCGGATCATTTTAAATGTTTCTGATTGTTGTCCTATTGCTTAGCCTACAAAGTAAATAGGAGTCTTTCACACAAAAGTCTCATAAATGAGAGAGGACACAGAGGAAGCTCACAGAGCATAAAAGGAGAAGATTACTTCACAGTGATATCAACTGCAGCCAGTGGAGGAGACCTGGCAAGAGAATCTAATATTACATTAACAGTGCAAAACAAACACACTCTCTCTCTGTCTCACTCACTCAGATAAATTGAAAGCATCTCAGTATACATTCAAATCAACACTGCAAACAACTTCTACTTGGATCAAGGTGCAAGGACATGAGGAGCAGACAGATGGAGGGAGTATCTGTAAGATGGGCTCACTGTGGCTTCCCCAGCAAGTTGGACAGGAAACTCGACCCTTGGTTCCTGTTCTGTCCCCCCTGCCCCCCTCCAACAGGATCCAACTGGTTCAGCTCGGACTGATCCAACATCTCAAAGTCCTCTCCATCAAAATCCAGGTCTGTGTCCAGCTCCGAGCTCGACTGCTTCCTATATCCCCTCGGAGCTGCTCCTGCCCGTGCGCCGCTCTCTCTCCGAGGACCTTGCGGTGGCCGGGGCTGCATGGCTCCTGCGATGGCTGCCTGGATCATGTTGCTGGCGAAGACCCCTGCCAGGTTACTAGCGAGGTCAGAGGTAGTATTCAAGGAACCGAGGGACATCTCGGGGTCGAGGTCTTCCTGATCAGAGTCCATCTGGGTGTCCAGATCCAGCAGGGCGGAGGTAGAGCCACGATGGCCGGAGAACGCGGCTGAGTTGAGACTGGGCAGCCCGATGCTGGCATCATCATCGTCCTCCATCAGGGTGGCATCTGGGTTGATGGAGGGAAAGTCTGGGAGCCCACAGGCAAATGATTCCTCTGGATCACTGTGCCTGTCTAGATCTATTCAGTGAATAAATAAAGATAATACATGGGTCAATGACGTGACTAAGTTTTGTCCCTATTTACTAATTAACTCAAAAATAGCCATTCAGAAGTTTGGGGTCAGTAAGATTTTTTAAATGTTTTTCAAAGTCGTCTCTAATGCTCACTAAGGCAGCATTTATTTGATCAAAAATACAGTAAAAACAGTAATATTGTGAAATATTATTACAATTCAAAATAACATTTCTAAACTATTTTACAATGTAATTTATTCCTGTGATCAAAGCTGAATTTTCAGCATCATTACTCCAGTCTTCAGTGTCACATGATCCTTCAGAAATCATTCCAATATGATGATTTGATGCTCAATAAATATTTCTTAGGCTGAAAACAGTTGTGCTGCTTAATTATTTTGTGATATTAAATGTTTTGTCATTTTAAAATGACTGTCACTTTTGATTAATTTAATGTGTTCTTGCTGAATAAAAGTATTAATTTATAAAAAAAAAAACTGACCCTACATTTTTAACAGTATTATGTTACAAATGGAATTCATACATACAATAACTTTAATATACCTTTTATGATGCACGTTTTTATTTCTGAATTAAAATTTAATTTTAATATTTTGTTTTGGTTTATTCAGTTTTTCAATATTTATATTAAGTTTTTCAATATTTCGATATTTATGAATTAATATTTGCAAACGATTTACACTTAAAAATAAGGAGTTTCATTAAGATGTTTAAACTCATGTGTATTCTGTTCACTTGATGGTTGCACCACAAGAGTCATTCAACTACAACTTTTCTTTAAAATGCTAAAAGTTTTTTTTTTTTAAACTATATGAAACCAAAATGAATACAAAGAGAAGTTTTCTAAGAACTCATATGTTTTAAACTAGATTTTTCTTCCTTTACTTTATTGTAGACACTCATATGTCATTGACCCACACATAGAGAGAATGAGAAGAGAGATAAAGAGTAGAAGAGCTGAAGGTGTCTTACCCTCCGAGCCCTCTGTGAGGGGCGTTTGACCCCTGGAGAGGTTAAAGGTGCCGTTATCCATGTACGACACCTCTGTATCCGAGTGCTCAGAATCAGTCAGTGCCAGTTCCTTAGCAACCAATGCTTCATCAAACTAAAGTTGCAGAATTTTTAGAGAAGAAAAAAAAAACAATGAAATCTTCCAACTTGCTTTATATTGTCATGAACCCCTACAGATCTTCTAACCTCATGAATCATGACCATGCAGCTGCACTAAATCCCCATGTTATAAATAACTGGGCTCTGTTTCTGGGCTCACCGTTGGGCAGAACGCAGCCAGTTCCTCCTCACTGTCACTAGCATCATTTGAGGTTCCGCTCCTGATGGGCTTACGAAGAACTGCAAATACAGAAGAGTTTATCAAAACTTCTGAAGGCTGTAATATGCTGTAAAAGTGAGATCACAGACTCTTCATGTTAACAAAAATATATCAACAAACATCAAGGAAAGTTTTTTGCATTGATTTGTAGAAAAACAGGTAAAATATCTAAATGAGCCAGGAAGACATGGGCATCTGCTAAATAGCATTCCCATCTGCTCTTGCATCCTACAACAAGAAATTTTGCTTTCGAAATCTAGTCATTTAAATAGGAATCCACACGATCTGGAAGATTTACCCAGCACACAGAATTTGCATCAGGTTCAAAATTTTCATGTAAATTTCAAAAAATTACAGAATTTTGTGACTGCTCCTTAACGGCCTGTTTAAACCTGGTCACTTCTTGTGTTTTCTCTGACCTGACAGCTAATGGATTGGGAAAATACCAGGTGTAAATGCCCTCCGAAGTGCATGAGAGACAGATTTAAATCCTATCGCTCAAACCAAAACCGAGGTGCTTTGAGACACATTACAGACGAAACTGGGCAATTGTAAATGCATCTGGTTGTTGAAGCCACATATTTTACTCCTTCCAAAATGTTAAAAAATAAAAGTGTGAAAGTGCGTTATAGGCTACTTTCTCCTGGTAGCCAGATATGACAGTACTATTGCAACATGCATCGCCACAGATGAGTAGCCTATCTCTTCAGCAAGCCGACGAGCATTCTGAAGCTCATGTAGCGAGACTAAATTATCTTACCAGTGCTAATGCTGCTTTCTCTCTAACTGCAGTCTTTGAGCTTGACATAAATGATAAATAAACTGCAGCTCATATCTGTTGCTTTCGTTGACATGTTGGAACTCCGTTAAATTTGCATATAGTGTGGGAATTGAAGACAGGATTTATATTTGTTTTGCGGAGACCAATTTATGTGGTCAAGTGTAAATGGAACAGTTTTAACAAAACAGATAGCTATCCGATCAGTAAAAATGCATGAAGTGACCAGGTGTAAACAGGTCCAATGGTACAAGAACAATCCAGTCCTTAAAATATGACTCTAAAAATGCAGAAACTGTTCTCAGCATGACCATCCGCATCTAGTCAGATCTACCATGTACTTACACTGGTTGTCTAAAGGCTTTGACATCATGTATCCTTTGGTGCTGAAGTCCAGCCACTGCAGGGCTGGCTCCAGCTTCACACATGCACGCTGCCACAGCCGATAATACAATGCCAGTGGGCACAGCAACACACCCAGCACTGAGTAAGAGAGAGAGAGAGTACATATTTTGCAGTTGTTAAGGCAATGGAGAAGATGAGTAAGCCCTAAAGGATTTCTGCTACTCACAAGCCAGGTATGAGAGCAACAGTCCGGGGATGCAGCGCCCCACCATGGCCACTAAGGTGAACAGGCCACAAACCAGCAAACAAAACTGCAAAAGAATGGAGTTTTAGGATTTGATAAACATTTACCATTAAAACAAAACCCTTTGTATCTTAAATTAACAATATAATAATATACGAGTCATAAAAGCAATAATAATAATTATAGGCCTTATATGGCATGTAAAAACAAAATACATTGTGGTTGGTCACTTTACATGTTTACATGCTCAGAAAGTCTCTTCCTGTTTAAGAGGGCGGTTCTTTTCTTGAGAAAGCTGTAAACTGGGCCAGACGTCCAATGTCCACTTACACAAGACTATACACCTGATAATATGACTACGCTATTGTAACAGTTGATTTTAAAGTCCCCCTGTGGTGAAAATCAAGTTTTTAATGTTGTTTATATGTCTTTGTAGTGTTTTTAATATGCTTTAAGACAAACCATGTGCAAATTCATTTGTCAACACCATTGCTGAGTATTTTCTCCTTAAAACTGCAGTGAAAAAAAAAAAACAGTCTTGACATCGCTGGTGTCTGTGACGTCACAAACTACCTTCAATCACATCAACGTGCCGGTGGGATTTAGCATATCATTAACAGCGAACTAGCAGGGAGGGTCTCGAGAGAAGCCAGGTTATCCTGGTATATTTTTCTGTTGATAAGAAAAATGAGCAAGGCTAATTAGCATAATTATAGATCTGTGTATACTAAGGGTACGTTTACACAACAACGATATACTTAAAACAGAGAAGTTTTTCCTTTGAGTTTTCTGCATACAGGCGACACCATTGTCAAAATGATCCCCATTCACACGGATCCGCAAAAAACTAAAAACGCTGTATTCTGCTGCCAGGCCATTAGATGGCGATGAAACACCATAGACTGAACATGTAATATGCATGTGCATGATGATGTTTTTAGTTGAAAACAGTGTCATGTAAACAGCCCCTAAATGAAGCAAGGGTGTAGAGTTACATTCAAGCTATTTTAAGGCATGAAGAAATTTTTTCACAGGAATTGTTTTTTTTTTAAATACGTCATTTTGGTTTTTAAGGGATAAAATGTATTGACTACAGGAGGACTTTAACAGTGTTGCTGGTTTGGGAGTAATCTCACCTTCCTGGATTTTGCCGTTTGTACTGCACAATATCTGTTGCACAGGATGACCCCGTAACCCAAACATCAGCAAGGTGGTGGCATAATTCAGGCACACTCAAAGTCCCAGGTTGCACCAGACCCCAGCTGTGAGCAAATCAGAAAAGAACAGAGTGAATTAACAATTAAACAATTTTGCATGAAAAACCTCAAAAAGTAAATAAATACACCAGACGTTACCTTTCATTCTCACTCTCATCTTGTCTTTTCACTGCAAGAGACCAAAAACAAACAATTTCAGGCACATCTGTGCATGTTAGAAGACGCAGTTATTAATTACATTGCTTAATTACATTTTCACTTCCTTTAAAAAGATGAGTGTATTGACAAGTTCTCAGAGAGTAACATTGACTTTTTATTTAGGATTTGGTTTCAGTTCTATTAAAGACTTTCCAGAGTGTAGATCAAATGCTAACAAGCCAATGTGTATCGGCTTCGGCTACATGCAAAATATTGATTCAGGTCGATATTGTGCACCTCCTGGAAATGCACTGCTAGGAAATGTCACTTTCATAACTCTCTAGGAGCGGAGTGAATGGAAAGAGAGAAAATTAAACTTGAGTGGGTCACAGCACAGAGAATAAAGAGGTTTTTAATTACAGCCAGTATGATTAATATTAAAATAGACCAATGGAAGACAGATAAGACTACAAGGCCTTAGAAACTTGGGTAGCAGTTGTACACAAGCAAGAGAGGAATGTCAATTTACCTCTGATTTTAGGCCAGATCTTATTCCTCCATGTATCGACACAAACAGCCAGGGCCAGACCTGATGCCAGCAGAAAGAGCAACCTCAAAGAGCTCAGAGCAAAAAACCTGAGAAGAGATGCAGTGTGAAGAAAACAACAATTACAATGTGCACTTTATTATGAAACACTAACTCTGTTGTGGACTCTCTGACCAAAACCTTGTGATGGCATCTGTCATGCATTTATCATACTGAATGTATGAACCCTTTGTTCCACAGGTGTTTCCGGTCCCAATGTCTTCCTGTGCAAGTCTCAGAGATGGCATGTGCTGCAGGAACAGTTGTGATTTCTGACAGTTTCACAGCAGCACGGCTAATTGCTGTTATCTGCAACATTACTTGACTAAAAGGTGAGCCGGCCCTGAGACCAAGCTGAACCCTACCGATCTTTCTGTGTGAAATAAGACAGCAAATGCTGTTTGATGACTAGATCAAACAACAAAACCACATGACCAGTCAAAAGCATTACAACCAAATTTAAGTGGACATGAAATGTTCTGAGATGGTGGCGATACTTTATTTCTGAATGGACTGGACTGTGGGTGGAATATGTTTCTTAATGGCAAGATCTAACTAAGGCCTGATATTAAATGAGAAGGCAGATTTTCTCATTTAGTGAATGAAAGAAAAACTAATATCTTTCAACATTAAAAAATTAAGTTTTAATCAGTCAGTGTATTCGGTATCCATTCTCAAGATAAATAAATGCCTCTACAGTCGCAAAAATACCACAAGCGGTGTTCCTCTGCTGCTCACTGAGGCAAATAAAAGGAGATAATAAGATCAGGGGGAATATTTCTCTGATGGAGAGGGTGACTGCACTAAGTGAATGAAGACTTCATGCCTAAACAGAAGAAAAAGAGAGAGAGACATCCAGCCTATGACAACTCCGTCTTCCCTGCACAGCTTTCCTTGCTGAAGCATTTCAACTAAAGCTTTTCAGACTTTATACCATTTAGTTAGCATGAAATTTCATCACAGTTTTACATCTTTACGGTCACATATATCTAAAAAAAAAAGAAGAAGAAGAAGAAGAAGAAGCGACAGCGCCAACCCCTGCGAGGACTTCAGACTAGTGTTGTCAAAAGTACCGGTACTTCGGTACCAAGTCGGTACTGCAATTTTGAAAATGTGACGATACCAGCATTTCTGTAGTACCGGTAGTAATGAGAATCCGGGTATATTCGGTACCCACTGATAGGGCTGTGCCAGTATTTTACGTGAATATGACACAAGTGAAGCACAAAGCTTTGTTTACAGAAGAAACAAGCTAGTTAACAATTAAATGCGACATAGCAGCCATGGAAACATTTTGGTTCATGCCGAATGAGAGATGTACGAGAGTGCATACTTTTAAGCTTTGTCGGCTTTGTATTCTGTTTTGCGAATCGCGATTTGGTCACCTGATTAGCAGAGAATTTAACAATATTCCATTAGTTATGCCACTGAACATGAAATCTTTGTTTCTTTACCCAAATCTTCACTCACGCAGGGGATTATAAACGTTTCTTCCTTTGGTTCGCTTTTAAATTAGGCCTATTATATTCACATTCTTTACTGTGGTAAAGTAGAAAAACACTATTACAGAAACCTTTTTACTTGCACGTCAATTTCTATTTAACACAGCTTGTGCTTGTTTTTAGACTTGATAAAGCACGTCAAGTTTATTTGTATAGCGCGTTTCACACACGCCGGTGATTTTTAGTTTCGCTTTCTCTGGCAGCGCAAAATCAAACATAGCCTGAATGTCTGAAGATAAAACTCGCTCTTCAGACCTTTTACAACAAGTGTCAGTTCCTTGTAACATGAAATGGTCTCTTTCCTGCTCGTGTCCCACATCCCTCTCAAAGCGCAGAGCGGCTATATGACGCATCTTTGTGTGGAAATAAAAGGTTTAATTAGGTTACCATTATTTACTGATATTTATTTCATAGTTTTACAGGCTGTAGTGTGTTGTTTCACTAAAGGAATAGCTAAAATAAACACGCACGTCTGTTTCAAAATGGATGTTTGAGCATTTTTTTATTTAGGCCTATTTTTTTATATTTCAAATTTTATTTATTTCATTGAGGTATATATACACACACAAACATATATACACACACACACGCTCCAAATATTTATATGTATGATAACCATCATATTTAATGTTTTTAAAAATAAGCTAGTTAAATAAAACAGTAAAATAGTTCCAACAGATTTTTCTGTGGTACCGAAATTGGTACCGAGAACCGTAAAATTTTACTGGTATTGGTACCGACTACTGGAATTTTGGTACCGTGACAACACTACTTCAGATGACGCAAACTCTGGATCAACATGCACCATTCCAAATTTTGCTATATATCCTAATCATTAACATGTATTCATTACTTCCATGAGCTCATTGTTTCTACCTTAAATTAATAAATTGCTTTAATTAATATATTGTTAATATAACTGTGTGATTTGTATATGTACATTTCTGAAACTACATAATTTGGACACAAATTATCACACTAAATTGTAATGTTGACATGCATTCTCTGTAAAGCTGCTTTGAATCTATATGTATTGTTAAAAGCGCTATACAAATAAATGTGAATTGAAATTGAATTGAATTAAAAAAAGAAAAGAAAAAAGATCATGACTTTATCCATCAAAGATCGATCTGGATGGTGAAAGTGGGTGTTACATAGCAAGTATGCAAGTTTGCATAACAAATGCTTAAATAGCTATTTGGCTATTGACTATTATTATTATCAGTAGAAAAGGGAAGTAATTTCAGAGGAAAAGCATGTTATTACATTTTGATTAAAGATTACCAATACAAACAATTATCTTTGTAATAACATGATGCACAGATAAATCACTCATAATAAGACCAGGATGTGAATTAAATAAGTAAATAGGGTCCATTACGAATTTATATTGACTTTAGAAGCACAAATTTCATAGTGTGTACACACAGCCATGTTAGGCTGGCCTGAGAAAAGTCGTAAGGCATGAGCCAGATCAGTGAACCTGATTTCACCAAGTACAACATGTTCCTGGATCAACATGTTTGTTGATCCTGGAACAACATTCCAGTCAACCAATCAGATTTGAGGGACAAGTTTACGGTTTATGTGAAGTTTAGGCTTACAACCAGGGTTAGGTGCTTCTACATCAGTGTTGCTCGCCTATCATTTCCTTCTCATTTTAGGGATAACTTATGGGTAGGGTTAGGTTTAGGGTAGGGTTAAGACTAAACTTTGTCCTTCTAGGAACATGACTTACTTGGCAAAATCACAGTGACCAACAAGATCACACCACTGTAAGACCAGGCCCAACCAAACGGTTTGGGAACATAATGCATTTATGGGAGGTGGAAGATAGTCTATTCAACAGGCAACATATATAGGACACATATTACTGATTAACGTCCATAACAAACAAACAGTGCAAACATATCTCTGCTCAACATGCATTAGTAAAAGCAGTCAAACATGATGCCCAATACAAAGTTCTGTGCATCACACTTTAGTAATTCACAAACGTAGTCAAGTACGTTTGTGAATTAGTGTGTTACACACACAGCATTGTGTTTACAGTAGCACCAATACAGCCAGGGCTGTTTCCCAAAAGAATCGTAAACCCAAATTGATCGTGGAGACCACCAATGTTCTCTACGTTCAACTGAGCTCACGATGCTTTTTGGAAACGCAGTCCAGAACTCACTGTCTAAATATAGGCACCCAGCCTGACCATGTTTCTTATCTTAAATTAAAGGGTTAAAACAAGACAACAAGCAAGCAAGACACGTATGCATCCAGATAAAACAAGAAAGGCTTAGACAAGATCCTCAAAATGTTCATGAATAATGTAAACGTTTCAACTGAAAGCACCGGGTTGTAAACAGAGCCCGGGTGGAGATAAATCCATGGAGATAAAGCTCATCCACTCACCAGAACATGACGTTGGCGGCCGTGTACAATAGGACGCTGTGAAAGGGTCTCTCCCACAATAATACAGACTGCAGATAGGTGAGCAGGCGCTCGTGCGGTCCCAACCGCTCAAGCAGCCTTGATTTCACCGCGCGGAGCTGCTCGTGCCTCTGGCTGGAGCACGAGTCGCTCCTGAGGCCGACGTTTGAGCGAAGCTTCATCGAGCAACCGCTCCCTTCAATCGCGTCTTCCGCTCCACCCGTATGAGCCATACTTGCGTTTTTTTAAAAATGTGACGGCAAAATACCAACAAAATCTACAATGCGTCGATGCTTAAAAATAAAACCCGTGCTTTAGAAATGATTTGGAGATCGCGAGCTAGCTTAGCCCGAAGCCGCTCAGCGCAGAGCAAGTGTAGGCAGACCTCGTGTGTTCAAGAGGCTACTGCCGTTGACATGGAACAAATGTGAAATAAAACCCATTATTGGGTCTAATATGCTATATTAATACGTTTACGGGTCTGCACAGGTCCTCTTTAGTGTTGTCACCGTTCAGCTGTCATGTCCAGTCGTTGTTTTTGTCGCGGGAGCAACAGAGAGAGAGTTATGGAGGACGGGCTTGATCTGGCCAATGGCATCAGGATTACAGTCAGAGCCATAGACTGTAAAAAAAGAGCTGGTGAATAACAACCAACACCTATCAGCGAACTCTCGCTTCTCCAGATGCCTAAAAGGATGTCGTAACTGCAGATTGATGTAAATTCTACTAATAAATCAAACAGCTATTTGGATTATTGGCATAGTAAGTACAGTGTATAGCTTCAGTTATAAGCAACGTTTGTGTGGTCATTTATTTTTAAGGTTTATACATCTTAGGCTATATTAGAGAAATTATACACTCATTCCCGGTTTTCAGATAATATTTAACAATTTCTATAGTTTGAGTACTATGATAATATACTGTAAAAGCCAATTATTATTTAACTTTTAGAACCCAAAATAACTTATAAAGCTAGTTATTTAATTTTAGAAACAACATTATATATATATACAGGGCTCGATTAGTCTTTTTCACACTTCCGGGTTTTTAGCTTCCGGCGCCGGGTAAAAGCTTTTCCGGTAACACAGTGATAGATAGCCGATTCTAAGAACCAGTGCGGGAATCAGTCTTTTTACGAATTAAATGTCATGAAAATGTTTGAACGGTCTTGGTGGTTTATTGGTGAGACTACAGAGCTCTCATTAAGAGCTAAATTTATGAGCTAATTCGAGGTGATGGCGCTTAAATTTGTTATATTCTCTGTGTGTTTGTCGCGGCTGTGCATTATCACTCCATTTTTCAGGCTAGACTAGCCACATGTGCTGTAAAGACAGTGCCTGCGTTCTCAATATGCATACTATCCATTCTAAATAGTAGGCTATGTGACATTAGTAATATTCAATACTATTTAGGGTGGATGGTAGGCACATTGGGATGCAGGGAGTGTTTTTCGCGACGTGCTGGGGAAATGATCGGCTGGCAGTTCTCTTATCCCGCAGACCTTCATAATGAGAAGCAGGACCGCTCACACCCTGGATATATATAAACACTTCTGTCATCTCTATGATATTTCATCCTACTCACTCATATTTTCCTGTCGTCATCATCTTTAAGTCTGTAATATGCACATTATTACAAACCCATAGTAGCTGTTGCAATATTAATGCAAAGACTGATAGTTGTGTACAGTGTGGTGTTGGAAATTAATTGTCTTAGTTTAATCATTTTAATCGTTCAGGATTAGTTATATGCTTGAATGCGGGATGTAATGTCATGAGATTATATTTTTTAAAATGTATTAAACTCACAACGATATTATGTAGGGGTGAGCGGGGCACAACCTAATGCTTTTTGACTTTCTCAGTTTGTGTAAATCTACTTAGTGATCAGAGAATTTATTTTGTTCCACATCAATTTCACACATGTCTATATGTGGTTTTGCTTCATTAATACAGTGTATACTTTTTTCTTTATTTACCCCGAAAGAAGGGATGTGAAATGTGACAACATGCCCTATAGATGGGGCACGTTATAACATGACCATATGACAGCTAAAAATGTTATCTGATTTAATTTAAAAAATATACATGACAAACTAAAATATTCTGTCAATAAAACACAATAATTTTTTTTTTCATATAAAATAATAAAAACAATTTTAGAAATTCAAATTTAAAATTTTTTGCAGTTTGACACTGAACACTCTGCAAAACACAGCTATACAGCACTGGTCAAATCAATACAGGCAAACAGATGAAGAAACATGTTCAGACATTCAGAAAAACACAGAGCTGAACAAAACACTCTCATCCCTCCACTCAAGGCTCTCACAGAACATGAGATAAATAGATGAGCCAGTACAAATGCTGAACATTTCTTGAAATAATATTTTCTGGATGTTCAGGTTCTTCCTCTCAGTCTTTATTTGCCTTTTTTTCCATGGTTTATCAACAGAAATTCATAAAAGTTGATTATGCCAGTTATATCATAACTGTATAGAATAGTAGCGGGGCACATTGTAACGCAGTGTTACAACGAACCCTATCTGCGCAACTAGAATTTAAACCTGGTTAGTGTCTTCTGATAGTTAGTGAAGCATTAAAGAACTACCCTAACTGCTAAACAAGAGATTGGAGATTAAAATAATATCAGATTTGTCTAATTTTAAATAAACAAAAAATATAGATGAAAACATAGCTTAAGTAAAAAATTTACTTTTGCTATTGTTAAATAAATGTTCAGTGATATCTTCCAAAGATTTCTGAATTTTGGCACAATTTTTTCTCTATATATTGTTGATATGACAACTAGTAAATACGTTAAGTTTCTTCATGCTAGCGTGTGTGGAAATATTTAAACCATGCGTGTTACAACTAACCCTGCGTTAATTTGTGCCTCTCGCTGGAGGAGTCCCCTATATCACGACTTTATATCCCACATTGAAGCATAAATTGGGAGTTTAGTTTTTTATGATTATATTATATAAATATTGTTCATTGTATAGTGATACGAGCAGGGGAATTGCTGAATGAGTAGGTGCATAGCCTATACTGTATGACAGCTGGTGAAATAATCTCAGATAGCAAAATTTGTCTGGCCCACTTCTGGGCCACATCCTTGCTTCAATTCCGGCCCAGTTCTGGCTGGGTCCTCGGCCCAAAACCGGTCCACACACTGAAAACCGACACAAACAATTTCCTCTAGCCCAGATGCGGCCAACACCCTGTAAAAAAGACTCTTATTTATTGATGTGGCCCAGATCTGGCCAGCACACTGAAAATTTACTTAAATTGTTTTATGTGGCCCAGGTCTGGCCCAGGCACTGTAAGACAGATCTGGCTGAGATTCGGCTTGGTCCTCGGGCCAGATGTGGTCCAGAAACTGCTAAATGTTATTCAATTAAGCAGTGAAATGCATTCAACCATTTAAAAAAATTAAGGCATTTTATTTTAAAATTAACAAATACACTATAATTATTAATAATGAATACATTATAAACATTTATTAACAACATACATTTTAAACTACTAATACTAAGTTAATTATTTACTGTATATTATTAAATGAAAAACAACATCCTTTCTCACACATAAAAACTCTTTAACAATAATTTCCAAATTTCAAGTTAGGTCACCTTCACATAGTGCTTTATACAATACAGTTTGTTTCAAAGCAGCTTTATAGTGTTCAACTGGAAAATAATTAAATTATGCAAACAGAATTCAATTCTGTAATGCAGCAAAAGACAGTGTGATTGTTCAGCTGAAGTCATTTCAGTGTTGTTTCAGTTCAGTTCAATGAGTTCAATTCAGCTATAAAGCAGTTTTTCAGAAAACAGTAACATCATAATCCAGCTCTGTTGAGTTCTCATCCAATAGTGTCAATGCAGTCAGATCAATATTATTGAATAGTAGGTGTCCAACTAAGCAAGCCAGAGGTGACAATGGCAAGAACCCAAACTCTATCAGATGACAGAATGAAGAAAAAAAACCCTGGGAGAAACCAGGCTCAGTCGAGGGCCAGTTTTCCTCTGGCCAAACAAATACAGTGTGATTATGATTCAGCTGCGTCAGAAGTTAGATTGTGGACTGATATCATTCAGAAATTTTTTTTATCCAATTTCTTCTCTTGAACATCGAACACAGCACAATGGCATGTAGAGGGAGGAGTTGAAGTGGCCTTGCAGAGGACTCGTCTGGTTCTCGTGGTCTTTGCTGAAGATCTGTGAGGAAGACTGTTGTGTCGACGAGGTCTTCACAGCGGATCTGTCTCTAAAGCTCATTTAGTTGTCATGTCCTCTGCTGACATTCAGGGCTGTTGTGGTCATCTCAACCATCTGTTCTGGATATGGAATGAGACAGACAGACTCATTTTAGCATAAATGTCATTCTTCTTACAATGAAACGTATGTAAGTGTACGCACTTACTGGAGTAAGCGAAGTAATGAAGTAAACAGAATGATTTTAAACATTTCAATTTCCACATTTAGATTAAATATCTCACTCTCCTTAAAGGAGTAAAGCACCGAAATTACATAAAATCATTATCCAGAAGTTACAACATTTTATATTAATTGAAAAAGAAATATTTGTAGTGGATGCACTGCTTTTGAACACTTTTCCTATGGCATGCTGTTTTAGTGTTTTAACTACAGTGAGGATTGCTTGGTGCATGATAATTCCACTTTAAATTGTATTCTAAATAGCAGAACTCATGTTCTGAGAAAATATTTTCGTGTGAATAATGACCAATGATGCGCACTTTGTCTAAGCAGATAGCTTAGCAACATAATGGCATTATGACAGACACTGAAAGAGTCGCTCAGTGATCGTCTGACAAGTAGCTATACTGTACACAGTACTGTATAACCTCTGCTGAACTCAGGAGTCAGGTGTGCTGCTGGTGTCGTGCACAGACAGACAGTAGCCTAAAGATAACCAATTTCATGGTCTTCCCAATATTATGAAAAATGCCATTGTTAAGATACGCACGTTTTATTTTTAAAATGTTTGTTAGTGATGAACTGAGTCATACAATAATTTACAATGCAAAAATAAGGCCCCATATGTGTTTCAATTAAAAATATAAACATCCTAAAATATAGGCTACGTTTACTTTATAGGCAAAATTGCATAAATTTGATTTGTTTAAAAAAAAAATAATAATAATATTTGGCTAGTGGAAAAGAATTAAAATAACTCTTCACTGAAAACATTCTGAACAGTATTTTATATGATTTATTTTTGTCTAAAACAAGATAAGTAGAGTGAAAGGTTTTTTTTTAGCAATGTAATGTGATTGCATTTATTGTCATATTTCCTATTGTCTTGTACCGTTAAACATGGTATCACGTGGATGGGAATATGCATGGAAAAGATATGCAGGTGACCTAATGCATAGTAAAACTAGGCGTTGTAAGCTCCATATATGGTGATTTCTGGGAGGAGACAGGGTGGAGATTCATGTACGCAGTGCCCCTACACTTCTGGGGGCCCTAAGCAAAACAACCCCAAAATTTTCATAATATTTATTATTGCATGAACCAATAATTACAATGGTTTATGCAAGGTGCTGCCAGTTTGCTATAGCTAATGGGATTAAAACATCAAGGAAACAAACTGCAAGTTATAAAAATAGTATATAAATATGTAAAGGGAAACCCATTAAAACACGTTAAATTGGCAGTAAAAACAATTAACTAAAATTAAAACCAAATTTTCGTTGACAGCTAAATTAATGCTTTTTGATAGTAGTAATGCTCTGGCACCATCTAGCTGTCAGAAAAACTATAACACACAGCCGAATTCGCTTTCTAAATGCGCGATTTACTTACAAAATTACAGCATGATAAACAACAATAATAATAAATTCTAGGTTGTTTAAACCCAAATTTGGGGTCGAATATGGACAAACCCAACCATTGGTTTACATATTTTTTATTACATTTTTAACCCGGTTGTTTGTCCATTTTGACCCAAATCAACAGAGTGAAGAAGGCAGGTAAACATACGAAAATACATAGCCTAAATAATTCTCTAAATTAGCTAATTTTAGACTATGCATTGTTTTTAAAGTAGGCCTACCTGAGTCACACAGCTTGTAATACCGAACAGGAATGTTTATTTCTTATGTAGCCTACATTAAACCATGCATAAGAACGTTTTGATTATTGATGTGTACCAACACAAACTGAAAGTTACATGTCATCATTGGTCATTTCTAACGAAACACAGTGGAGACTGGGGGCCTGTACCATGATGGTGGTTGAACAAACTCAGGGTTATAGGATTATTTTCGAGTTGACAAAACCAAACCACTCCAATCCGGCTTTGTTGGTACCATGATGATGATCATCAACTTTCTCTGTCAACTCAGGCTTTGATCCTGAGTTTGTGGAGCGTGTGCACATGAATGCGTGACATCAGTGGTGAACAGCCAATCACATGCCTTGCAACAGAGAGAAACTCTGATTCACTTCTCGTGAGAGAGCCAGTGTGATTCAAAACTCTTTTGCTGAAGGTTAAGAGATTGAAGAAAATGAAGAATTTAAACGCATTTACACTAAAGAAAATACTTGTCCATGAAAGAGGAAAAATAAAAGAAATGATCTTGCTCTATCAGTGCAAGTGAAACTTGTGAAGTTAGTTTATATAGTTGCTTGATAATATATAGCAATAGAGCCTCAAACATGTAAGGTCACATGTAGTCATTTTTAAAGAGTTATCTATTGATTCTACAGCTTATTTATATTACATATGATCTGTATATATTAATATTCATTTAACCTAAATGCTTAATAATAACTGTTAAACTAAAATTGCTTGTGTGTAATGGGTTAGTAATAATATAGATCATATAATAATAATATAGATCATATAATAATATAATATAAAATAATTCTAATTATCATTAAAGCCAGACAATTTCATCTTTAAATATTTGTTTTTAGTATATAGTGACCTTTAATTTGGAGGAAGTGAAACTGGGGGCGTGACTTTATTGCGTTGGATGTGTCAGTATCACTTTGCTCACATCTGATTGGTCCAATTTCAGTTTGAGATCTCTTATCCAGAACATAACCTGCCCCGGAGCAGGTTAGCTGTGGAGCGTAAGTTACTATGGTGATGAACACCGCTATAAGCCAAGTCCCTTTCATGGTGCCTAAAACCCAGGATTGGTGCAAACTAATCTGAAACTCACCTGGCTAGCCAGTGAATCTGGCTTCATGGTACAGGCCCCTGGACTGGAGTTATTGCTTTACGACTTGCTTATGAATTTACTGCTTTGTCTAGAAGACTAAATAAGAAATTGAAAATGTTACAAAAATACATAGTCTATTTTCTTCGTTCTTGGCACTTTTTGTCTGTTCCAGAAGGTTTTGTTTTGCAGCCATAGCCATGTCAAGACGCATATGTTATTATCTGCCGCACTGCACAATGTCCGAGTTTGAAACAGTTATTGAATCAATATAAATCATTATTAAAATATTTCCACATGACTCCGCCAATGTTTAGTAGACACCACACATATTTTTGCATTTTATAAAGAAATATTCACATTATGGTAAATTATCGTCATGTTTATTTTATCCATGAGTTTCAAAGACGTCACTTCTGCTATGCCCGCCGCCATATTTGTGTCCGAGATGGCAACTAACACAGCATTGATTTATTGTACTGATGATCATCTTTAGCTTCAGCGCGAGCGCTCAAACAGCAACACAGAACATTATCTACGATTGTGGCTGTCATATTAATAACATTTTAATTGTATACACTATTGTATTAAAACGTTGTGAATTCTAGTTGCTGTGTTTCGGCGTGTTGTTACAGGAAGAACGCAACCACAACAGGAGCTTTTCTGACTACGTTACTAGTTCAAGTTCATGCGTGCATGATTTTGTGCGAATATAAGTTGTAATATTATGTTTATCTTGTATAAACATATATGAATTACCCTATATAGGATGTGTTCCGTTGAGTTAATTAAACTCAACGGTTTTTAGTGTCAGTTGGTTTTGTTCTGTTATGAGATTTCAAATACGGTTGGTTTCGTTCCTTTGTTTTTTTACGAGATTTCAGTGACAGTCTGTTTTGTTTCATTATGAGATTTTAATAATGGTCAGTTTTATTCGGTTAAGAAATTTAAATAACGGCCGGTTTTGCTAGGTCACAGGATCTCAGTGACGGTAGGTTTTCAGTGTCAGTCGGCTTTGTTCTGTTATTAGATTTCAAAGATGGTTGGTTTTGTTCGGTTATGAGATTTCATTGACGGTAGATTTTTTTCCATTAAGAAATTTAAATAACAGTCAGTTTTGCTGGGTTACGAGATCTCAATGACGGTAGGTTTTCAGTATCAGTTAATTGTGCTCGTTTATTCTTTTACGAGATTTCAAAGACAGTCGGTTTTGTTTCGTTACGAGATTTCAACGATGGTCAGTTTTGCTGGGTCACGGGGTCTCGATGATGGTAGGTTTTCAGTGTCAGTCGGCTTTGTTCTATTATGAGATTTCAAAGACAGTTGGTTTTGCTCAGTTATGAGATTTCCTTGATGGTCAGTTTTTTTCCGTTAAGAAATTTCAATAACAGTCGGTTTTGCTTGGTTATGACATCTCAATAACGGTAGGTGTTCAGTTCCAGTTGGTTTTGCTCCTTTATTCTTTTTTTACGAGATTTTAAAAACAGTTGGTTTTGTTCAGTTAAGAGATTTCAATAACGGTCAGTTTTGCTGGGTCACGAGATCTCAATGATGGTAGGTTTTTAGTGTCAGTTGGTTTTGTTCTGTTATGAGATTTCAAATACGGTTGGTTTCGTTCCTTTGTTTTTTTACGAGATTTCAGTGACAGTCTGTTTTGTTTCATTATGAGATTTTAATAATGGTCAGTTTTATTCGGTTAAGAAATTTCAATAACGGCCGGTTTTGCTAGGTCACAGGATCTCAGTGACGGTAGGTTTTCAGTGTCAGTCGGTTTTGTTCTGTTATGAGATTTCAATGATGGTCGTTTTTTTCCGTTAAAAAATTTCAATAACAGTCAGTTTTGTTTCGTTACGAGATTTCAATGATGGTCAGTTTTATTCGTTAAAAAAATTCAATAACAGTCGGTTTTGCTGGGTTACGAGATCTCAATGACGGTAGGTTTTCAATGTCAGTTAGTTTTGTCCCGTTATTCTTTTACGACATTTTAAAGACAGTCGGTTTTGTTTCGTTATGAGATTTCAATAACGGTCAGTTTTGCTGGGTTACAAGATCTCAATGACGGTAGGTTTTCAGTGTCAGTTGGTCAGATGGTCGGTTTTGTTCGGTTAAGAGATTTCAATAACGGTCGGTTTTGCTGGGTCATGGGGTCTCAATGACAGTAGGTTTTCAGTGTCAGTCGGTTTTGTTTTGCAAAGAGATTTCAAAGACAGTTGGTTTTGTTCGGTTATGAGAGTTCAATAGTGGTCGGGTTTTTTGCGTTAAGAAATTTCAATTGCGGTCAGTTTTGCTGGGTTACGAGATCTCAATGACGGTAGGTTTTCAGTGTGAGTCGGTTTTGTTCTGTTATGAGATTTCAAAGATGTTTGATTTGTTTCGCTACGAGATTTCAATGATGGTCGGTTTTGCTGGGTCATGGGGGTTTCAATGACGGTAGGTTTTCAGTGTCATTTGGTGGTGTTCCTTCATTATTTTACGAGATTGTAAAGACAGTCAGTTTTGCTCTGTTATGAGATTTCAAAGACGGTTGGTTTTGCTCTTTTATTCTTTTACGAGATTTTAAAGACAGTTGGTTTTGTTTTGTTATGAGATTTCAATGATGGTCGGTTTTGTTTGGTTAAGATATTTCAATAACGGTCTGTTTTGCTGGGTCATGAGATCTCAATGATGGTAGCTTTTCAGTGTCAGTTGGTTTTGTTCCTTCATTATTTTATGAGATTTTAAAGACAGTCGGTTTTGTTTCATTACGAGATTTCAATGATGGTCGGTTTTGTTCGGCTAAGAGATTTCAATAACGGTCGGTTTTGCTGGGTCACGAGATCACAATGATGGTAGGTTTTCAGTGTCAGTTGGTTTTGCTCTGTTATGAGATTTCAAAGACAGTTGGTTTTGCTTCTTTATTGTTTTACGAGATTTTAAAGACAATCGGTTTTGTTTCATTACGAGATTTCATCGATGGTCGGTTTTGTTCGGTTAAGAGATTTCAATAACGGTCGGTTTTGCTGGGTCATGGGGTCTCAATGACAGTAGGTTTTCAGTGTCAGTCGGTTTTGTTTTGCAAAGAGATTTCAAAGACAGTTGGTTTTGTTTGGTTATGAGAGTTCAATAGTGGTCGGGTTTTTTGCGTTAAGAAATTTCAATTGCGGTCAGTTTTGCTGGGTTACGAGATCTCAATGACGGTAGGTTTTCAGTGTGAGTCGGTTTTGTTCTGTTATGAGATTTCAAAGATGTTTGATTTGTTTCGTTACGAGATTTCAATGATGGTCGGTTTTGCTGGGTCATGGGGGTTTCAATGACGGTAGGTTTTCAGTGTCATTTGGTGGTGTTCCTTCATTATTTTACGAGATTGTAAAGACAGTCAGTTTTGCTCTGTTATGAGATTTCAAAGACGGTTGGTTTTGCTCTTTTATTCTTTTACGAGATTTTAAAGACAGTTGGTTTTGTTTTGTTATGAGATTTCAATGATGGTCGGTTTTGTTTGGTTAAGATATTTCAATAACGGTCTGTTTTGCTGGGTTATGAGATCTCAATGACGGTAGCTTTTCAGTGTCAGTTGGTTTTGTTCCTTCATTATTTTATGAGATTTTAAAGACAGTCGGTTTTGTTTCATTACGAGATTTCAATGATGGTCGGTTTTGTTCGGCTAAGAGATTTCAATAACGGTCGGTTTTGCTGGGTCACGAGATCACAATGATGGTAGGTTTTCAGTGTCAGTTGGTTTTGCTCTGTTATGAGATTTCAAAGACAGTTGGTTTTGCTTCTTTATTGTTTTACGAGATTTTAAAGACAATCGGTTTTGTTTCATTACGAGATTTCATCGATGGTCGGTTTTGTTCGGTTAAGAGATTTCAATAACGGTCGGTTTTGCTGGGTCATGGGGTCTCAATGACAGTAGGTTTTCAGTGTCAGTCGGTTTTGTTTTGCAAAGAGATTTCAAAGACAGTTGGTTTTGTTCGGTTATGAGAGTTCAATAGTGGTCGGGTTTTTTGCGTTAAGAAATTTCAATTGCGGTCAGTTTTGCTGGGTTACGAGATCTCAATGACGGTAGGTTTTCAGTGTGAGTCGGTTTTGTTCTGTTATGAGATTTCAAAGATGTTTGATTTGTTTCGTTACGAGATTTCAATGATGGTCGGTTTTGCTGGGTCATGGGGGTTTCAATGACGGTAGGTTTTCAGTGTCATTTGGTGGTGTTCCTTCATTATTTTACGAGATTGTAAAGACAGTCAGTTTTGCTCTGTTATGAGATTTCAAAGACGGTTGGTTTTGCTCTTTTATTCTTTTACGAGATTTTAAAGACAGTTGGTTTTGTTTTGTTATGAGATTTCAATGATGGTCGGTTTTGTTTGGTTAAGATATTTCAATAACGGTCTGTTTTGCTGGGTCATGAGATCTCAATGATGGTAGGTTTTCATTGTCAGTCGGCTTTGTTCGGTTATGAAATTTCCTTGATGGTCAGGTTTTTTCCGTTAAGAAATTTCAATAACAGTCGGTTTTGCTGGGTTATGAGATCTCAATGACGGTAGGTTTTCAGTTTCGGTTGGTTTTGCTCCTTTATTCTTTTACAAGATTTTAAAAACAGTCGGTTTTGTTTCGTTACGAGATTTCAATGATGGTCGGTTTTGCTGGGTTATGAGATCTCAATGACGGTAGCTTTTCAGTGTCAGTTGGTTTTGTTTGTTTATTATTTTACGAGATTTCAAAGACAGTCGGTTTTGTTCTGTTATGAGATTTCAAAGACGGTTGGTTTCAATCCTTTGTTCTTTTACAAGACTTCAAATACAGTTGGTTTTGTTCGGTTATGAGATTTCATTGATGGTAGATTTTTTTCCATTAAGAAATTTAAATAACAGTCAGTTTTGCTGGTTTACGAGATCTCAGTGACGGTAGGTTTTCAGTATCAGTTAGTTGTGTTACTTTATTCTTTTACGAGATTTTAAAGACAGTCGGTTTTGTTTCGTTACAAGATTTCAACGATGGTCGATTTTGTTCTGTTAAGAGATTTCAATAACAGTCGGTTTTGCTGTGTTACGAGATCTCAATGACGGTAAGTTTTCAGTGTAAGTTGGTTTTTTTCTTTTATTCTTTTCAACGACGGTCGGTTTTGTTCGGTTAAGAGATTTCAATAATGGTTGATTTTGCTGGGTCACGAGATCTCAATGACGGTAGGTTTTCAGTGTCAATCGGCTTTGTTCTGTTATGAGATTTCCTTGATGGTCAGTTTTTTTCTATTAAGAAATTTCAATAACAGTCTGTTTTGTTTCATTACGAGATTTTAATGATGGTCAGTTTTACTCGGTTAAGAAATTTCAATAACGGCCGGTTTTGCTGGGTCACAGGATCTCAGTGACGGTAGGTTTTCAGTGTCAGTCGGTTTTGTTCTGTTATGAGCTTTCAATGATGGTTGTTTTTTTCTGTTAAGAAATTTAAATAACAGTCAGTTTTGCTGGGTCACGAGATCTCAATGACAGTAGGTTTTCAGTATCAGTTAATTGTGCTCGTTTATTCTTTTACGAGATTTCGGTTTTGTTTCGTTATGAGATTTCAACGATGGTCGGTTTTGCTGGGTCACAAGATCTCAATGACAGTAGATTTTTATTATCAGTCGGCTTTGTTCTGTTATGAGATTTCAAAGACAGTTGGTTTTGTTCGGTTATGAGATTTCCTTGATGGTCAGTTTTTTTCTGTTAAAAAATTTCAATAACAGTCGGTTTTGTTTCGTTACGAGATTTCAATGATGGTCAGTTTTATTCTGTTAAGAAATTTCAATAACGGTCGGTTTTGCTGGGTTACGGGATCTCAATGACGGTAGGTTTTCAGTGTCAGTTAGTTTTGTCCCTTTATTCTTTTACGACATTTTAAAGACAGTCGGTTTTGTTTCGTTACAGGATTTCAATAACGGTCTGTTTTGTTCAGTTACGAGATTTCAATGACAGTTGGTTTTGCTGGGTTACGAGATCTCAATGACGGTAGGTTTTCAGTGTCAGTTGGTTTTGTTCCTTTACTCTTTTACAAAATTTTAAAGACAGTTGGTTTTGTTTTGTTACAAGATTTCAATGATGGTCGGTTTTGCTCGGTTAACAAACTTCAATAATGGTTGGTTTTGCTGGGTTACGAGATCTCAACGACGGTAGGTTTTCAGTGTCAGTCGGTTTTGTTCTGTTATTAGATTTCAAAGATGGTTGGTTTTGTTCGGTTATGAGATTTCATTGATGGTAGATTTTTTTCCATTAAGAAATTTAAATAACAGTCAGTTTTGTTGGGTTACGAGATCTCAATGACGGTAGGTTTTCAGTATCAGTTAATTGTGCTCGTTTATTCTTTTACGAGATTTCAAAGACAGTCGGTTTTGTTTCGTTATGAGATTTCAACGATGGTCGGTTTTGCTGGGTCACGGGGTCTCAATGACGGTAGATTTTCAGTGTCAGTTGGTGTTGTTCCTTCATTATTTTACGAGATTGTAAAGACAGTCAGTTTTGTTTCGTTACGAGATTTCAATGATGGTCGGTTTTGCTGGGTCACAAGATCTCAATGACAGTAGATTTTTATTATCAGTCGGTTTTGCTCTGTTATGAGATTTCAAAGACGGTTGGTTTTGCTCTTTTATTCTTTTACGAGATTTTAAAGACAGTTGGTTTTGTTTCGTTATGAGATTTCAATGATGGTCGGTTTTGTTTGGTTAAGATATTTCAATAACGGTCTGTTTTGCTGGGTCACGAGATCTCAATGACAGTAGGTTTTCATTGTCAGTCGGCTTGTTCTGTTATGAGATTTCAAAGACAGTTGGTTTTGTTCGGTTATGAAATTTCCTTAATGGTCAGGTTTTTTCCGTTAAGAAATTTCAATAACAGTCGGTTTTGCTGGGTTATGAGATCTCAATGACGGTAGGTTTTTGTTTCGTTACAAGATTTCAACGATGGTCGATTTTGTTCTGTTAAGAGATTTCAATAACAGTTGGTTTTGCTGGGTTACGAGATCTCAATGACGGTAAGTTTTCAGTGTAAGTTGTTTTTTTTCTTTTATTCTTTTACGAGATTTCAAAGACAGTCGGTTTTGTTTCGTTACGAGATTTCAACGACGGTCAGTTTTGTTCGGTTAAGAGATTTCAATAATGGTCGATTTTGCTGGGTCACGAGATCTCAATGACAGTAGGTTTTCAGTGTCAGTCGGTTTTATTCGGTTATGAGATTTCCTTGATGGTCAGTTTTTTTCTATTAAGAAATTTCAATAACAGTCTGTTTTGTTTCATTACAAGATTTTAATGATGGTCAGTTTTATTCGGTTAAAAAATTTCAATAACGGCCGGTTTTGCTGGGTCACAGGATCTCAGTGACGGTACGTTTTCAGTGTCAGTTGGTTTTGTTCCGTTATGAGCTTTCAATGATGGTTGTTTTTTCTGTTAAAAAATTCAATAACAGTCAGTTTTGTTTCATTACGAGATTTCAATGATGGTCAGTTTTATTCGGTTAAGAAATTTCAATAACGGCCGGTTTTGCTGGGTCACAGGATCTCAGTGACGGTAGGTTTTCAGTGTCAGTCGGTTTTGTTCTGTTATGAGCTTTCAATGATGGTCGTTTTTTTCCGTTAAGAAATTTCAATAACAGTCGGTTTTGCTGGGTTACGAGGTCTCAATGACGGTAGGTTTTCAGTATCAGTTAATTGTGCTCGTTTATTCTTTTACGAGATTTCAAAGACAGCTGGTTTTGTTTCGTTATGAGATTTCAACGATGGTCGGTTTTGCTGGGTCACGGGGTCTCAATGACGGTAGATTTTCAGTGTCAGTTGGCTTTGTTCTATTATGAGATTTCAAAGACAGTTGGTTTTGCTCGATTATGAGATTTCCTTGATGGTCAGTTTTTTTCTGTTAAAAAATTTCAATAACAGTCGGTTTTGTTTCGTTACGAGATTTCAATGATGGTCAGTTTTATTCTGTTAAGAAATTTCAATAACGGCCGGTTTTGCTGGGTTACGAGATCTCAATGATGATAGGTTTTCAGTGTCAGTTAGTTTTGTCCCTTTATTCTTTTACGACATTTTAAAGACAGTCGGTTTTGTTTCGTTACAAGATTTCAATAACAGTCTGTTTTGTTCAGTTACGAGATTTCAATGACAGTTGGTTTTGCTGGGTTACGAGATCTCAGTGACGGTAGGTTTTCAGTGTCAGTTGGTTTTGTTCCTTTATTCTTTTACAAAATTTTAAAGACAGTTGGTTTTGTTTCGTTACAAGATTTCAATGATGGTCGGTTTTGCTCGGTTAACAAACTTCAATAATGGTTGGTTTTGCTGGGTTACGAGATCTCAACGACGGTAGGTTTTCAGTGTCAGTCGGTTTTGTTCTATTATGAGATTTCAAAGACAGTTGGTTTTGCTCGGTTATGAGATTTCCTTGATGGTCAGTTATTTTCCGTTAAAAAATTTCAATAACAGTCGGTTTTGTTTCGTTACGAGATTTCAATGATGGTCAGTTTTATTCTGTTAAGAAATTTCAATAACGGCCGGTTTTGCTGGGTCACAGGATCTCAGTGACGGTACGTTTTCACTGTCAGTCGGTTTTGTTCTGTTATTAGATTTCAAAGACAGTCGGTTTTGTTTCGTTACGAGATTTCAATGATGGTTCTTTTTATTCGGTTAAGAAATTTCAATAACGGTCGGTTTTGCTGGGTCACAGGATCTCAGTGACGGTACGTTTTCAGTGTCAGTCGGTTTTGTTCTGTTATTAGATTTCAAAGACAGTCGGTTTTGTTTCGTTACGAGATTTCAATGATGGTTCTTTTTATTCGGTTAAGAAATTTCAATAACGTCCGGTTTTGCTGGGTCACAGGATCTCAGTGACGATACGTTTTCAGTGTCAGTTAGTTTTGTCCCTTTATTCTTTTACGACATTTTAAAGACAGTCGGTTTTGTTTCGTTACAAGATTTCAATAACGGTCTGTTTTGTTCAGTTACGAGATTTCAATGACAGTTGGTTTTGCTGGGTTACGAGATCTCAATGACGGCAGGTTTTCAGTGTCAGTTGGTTTTGTTCCTTTATTCTTTTACAAAATTTTAAAGACAGTTGGTTTTGTTTCGTTACAAGATTTCAATGATGGTCGGTTTTGCTCGGTTAACAAACTTCAATAATGGTTGGTTTTGCTGGGTTACGAGATCTCAACGACGGTAGGTTTTCAGTGTCAGTCGGTTTTGTTCTGTTATTAGATTTCAAAGATGGTTGGTTTTGTTCGGTTATGAGATTTCATTGATGGTAGATTTTTTCCATTAAGAAATTTAAATAACAGTCAGTTTTGCTGGGTTACGAGATCTCAATGACGGTAGGTTTTCAGTATCAGTTAGTTGTGCTCGTTTATTCTTTTACGAGATTTCAAAGACAGTCGGTTTTGTTTCGTTATGAGATTTCAACGATGGTCGGTTTTGCTGGGTCACGGGGTCTCAATGACGGTAGATTTTCAGTGTCAGTCGGCTTTGCTTCTATTATGAGATTTCAAAGACAGTTGGTTTTGCTCGGTTATGAGATTTCCTTGATGGTCGTTTATTTTCCGTTAAAAAATTTCAATAACAGTCGGTTTTGTTTCGTTACGAGATTTCAATGATGGTCAGTTTTATTCTGTTAAGAAATTTCAATAACGGCCGGTTTTGCTGGATCACAGGATCTCAGTGACAGTGTTGTTTCTGTACAAGATTTCAATGATGGACGGTTTTGTTCGGCTAAGAGATTTCAATAACGGTCGGTTTTGCTGGGTCACGAGATCACAATGACGGTAGGTTTTCAGTGTCAGTCGGTTTTGTTACGTTATGAGATTTCAATGATGGTAGGTTTTCAGTGTCAGTTGGTTTTGCTCCTTTATTATTTTACGAAAATTCAAAGACGGTCGGTTTTGTTACGTTTTTGCTGGGTTAAGAGATTTCAGTAACGATCCTTTTTGCTGGGTCATGAGATCTCAATGACAGTAGATTTTCAGTATCAGTCGGTTTTGCTCTGTTATGAGATTTCAAAGACGGTTGGTTTTGGTCAGTTATGAGATTTCAATAACGGTTGGTTTTGCTGGGACACGGGGCCTCAATGATGGTAGGTTTTCAGTGTCAGTCGGTTTCACTCTGTTATGAGATTTTAAAGACGGTTGGTTTTGCTCCTTTATTCTTTTACAAGATTTTAAAAGCAGTCGGTTTTGTTTCGTTACAAGATTTCAATGATGGTCGGTTGTGCTGGGTTATGAGATCTCAATAACGGTAGGTTTTCAGTGTCAGTTGGTTTTGTTCCTTTATTCTTTTACAAGTTTTTAAAGACAGTCGGTTTTGTTTCATTACGAGATTTCAATGACGGTATAGGTTTTCAGTGTCAGTCGGTTTTGTTATGTTGAGATTTCAAAGATAGTTGGTTTCGTTCGGCTATGAGATTTTAATGATGGTCGTTTTTTGCTGGGTTACGAGATCTCAATGACGGTAAGTTTTCAGTGTCAGTTGGTTTTTCTTTTATTCTTTTACAAGACTTTAAAGACAGTTGGTTTTATTTCATTACGAGATTTCAACAATGGTCGGTTTTGTTTCGTTATGAGATTTCAATGATGGTCGGTTTTGCTGGGTCACGGGGTCTCAATGACGGTAGATTTTCAGTGTCAGTCGGCTTTGTTCTATTATGAGATTTCAAAGACAGTTGGTTTTGCTCGGTTATGAGATTTCCTTGATGGTCAGTTATTTTCCGTTAAAAAATTTCAATAACAGTCGGTTTTGTTTCGTTACGAGATTTCAATGATGGTCAGTTTTATTCTGTTAAGAAATTTCAATAACGGCCGGTTTTGCTGGGTCACAGGATCTCAGTGACGATACGTTTTCAGTGTCAGTTAGTTTTGCCCCTTTATTCTTTTACGACATTTTAAAGACAGTCGGTTTTGTTTCGTTACAAGATTTCAATGATGGTCGGTTTTGCTCGGTTAACAAACTTCAATAATGGTTGGTTTTGCTGGGTTACGAGATCTCAACGACAGTAGGTTTTCAGTGTCAGTCGGTTTTGTTCTGTTATTAGATTTCAAAGATGGTTGGTTTTGTTCGGTTATGAGACTTCATTGATGGTCAGTTTTTTTCTATTAAGAAATTTCAATAACAGTCTGTTTTGTTTCATTACGAGATTTTAATGATGGTCAGTTTTATTCGGTTAAGAAATTTCAATAACAGCCGGTTTTGCTGGGTCACAGGATTTCAGTGACGGTAGGTTTTCAGTGTCAGTCGGTTTTGTTCTGTTATTAGATTTCAAAGATGGTTGGTTTTGTTCGGTTATGAGATTTCATTGATGGTAGATTTTTTTCCATTAAGAAATTTAAATAACAGTCAGTTTTGCTGGGTTACAAGATCTCAATGATGGTAGGTTTTCAGTATCAGTTAATTGTGCTCGTTTATTCTTTTACGAGATTTCAAAGACAGTCGGTTTTGTTTCGTTATGAGATTTCAACGATGGTCGGTTTTGCTGGGTCACGGGGTCTCAATGACGGTAGATTTTCAGTGTCAGTCGGCTTTGTTCTATTATGAGATTTCAAAGACAGTTGGTTTTGCTCGGTTATGAGATTTCCTTGATGGTCAGTTATTTTCCATTAAAAAATTTCAATAACAGTCGGTTTTGTTTCGTTACGAGATTTCAATGATGGTCAGTTTTATTCTGTTAAGAAATTTCAATAACGGCCGGTTTTGCTGGGTCACAGGATCTCAGTGACGATACGTTTTCAGTGTCAGTCGGTTTTGTTCTGTTATGAGATTTCAAAGACAGTCGGTTTTGTTTCGTTACGAGATTTCAATGATGGTTCTTTTTATTCGGTTAAGAAATTTCAATAACGGTCGGTTTTGCTGGGTCACAGGATCTCAGTGACGGTACGTTTTCAGTTTCAGTCGGTTTTGTTCTATTATGAGCTTTCAATGATGGTTGTTTTTGTCCGTTAAGAAATTTCAATAACAGACGGTTTTGCTGGGTCACAGGATCTCAGTGACGGTACGTTTTCAGTGTCAGTCGGTTTTGTTCTATTATGAGCTTTCAATGATGGTTGTTTTTGTCCGTTAAGAAATTTCAATAACAGACGGTTTTGCTGGGTTACGAGATCTCAATGACAGTAGGTGTTCAGTGTCAGTTAGTTTTGTTCCTTTATTCTTTTACGACATTTTAAAGACAGTCGGTTTTGTTTCGTTACAAGATTTCAATAACGGTCTGTTTTGTTCAGTTACAAGATTTCAATGACAGTTGGTTTTGCTGGGTTACGAGATCTCAATGACGGTAGGTTTTCAGTGTCAGTTGGTTTTGTTCCTTTATTCTTTTACAAAATTTTAAAAACAGTTGGTTTTGTTTCGTTACAAGATTTCAATGATGGTCAGTTTTATTCGGTTAAGAAATTTCAATAACGGCCGGTTTTGCTGGGTCACAGGATCTCAGTGACGGTAGGTTTTCAGTGTCAGTCGGTTTTGTTCTGTTATGAGATTTCAATGATGGTCGTTTTTTTCCGTTAAAAAATTTTAATAACAGTCGGTTTTGTTTCGTTACGAGATTTCAATAACGGTCAGTTTTGCTGGGTTACAAGATCTCAATGACGGTAGGTTTTCAGTGTCAGTTGGTTTTGTTCCTTCATTATTTTATGAGATTTTAAAGACAGTCGGTTTTGTTTCGTTACGAGATTTCAATGATGGTCGGTTTTGTTCGGCTAAGAGATTTCAATAACGGTCGGTTTTGCTGGGTCACGAGATCACAATGACGGTAGATTTTCAGTATCAGTCGGTTTTGCTCTGTTATGAGATTTCAAAGACGGTTGGTTTTGCTTCTTTATTGTTTTACAAAATTTTAAAGACAATCGGTTTTGTTTCATTACGAGATTTCAACGATGGTCGGTTTTGTTCGGTTAAGAGATTTCAATAACAGTCGATTTTGCTGGATCACGGGGTCTCAGTGACAATAAGTTTTCAGTTTCAGTTGGCTTTGTTCTGTTGTGAGATTTCAAAGACAGTTGGTTTTGCTCGGTTATGAGATTTCTTTGATGGTCAATTTTTTTTTCCGTTAAGAAATTTCAATAACAGTCGGTTTTGCTGGGTTATGAGATCTCAATGATGGTAGGTTTTCAGTTTCAGTTAGTTTTGTCCCGTTATTCTTTTACGACATTTTAAAGACAGTCGGTTTTGTTTCGTTACGAGATTTCAATAAAGGTCAGTTTTGCTGGGTTACAAGATCTCAATGACGGTAGGTTTTCAGTGTCAGTTGGTTTTGTTCCTTCATTATTTTACGAGATTTTAAAGACAGTCGGTTTTGTTTCGTTACGAGATTTCAATAAAGGTCAGTTTTGCTGGGTTACAAGATCTCAATGACGGTAGGTTTTCAGTGTCAGTTGGTTTTGTTCCTTCATTATTTTATGAGATTTTAAAGACAGTCTGTGTTGTTTCTGTACAAGATTTCAATGATGGACGGTTTTGTTCGGCTAAGAGATTTCAATAACGGTCGGTTTTGCTGGGTCACGAGATCACAATGACGGTAGGTTTTCAGTGTCAGTCGGTTTTGTTACGTTACGAGATTTCAATGATGGTAGGTTTTCAGTGTCAGTTGGTTTTGCTCCTTTATTATTTTACGAAAATTCAAAGACAGTCGGTTTTGTTACGTTTTTGCTGGGTTAAGAGATTTCAGTAACGATCCTTTTTGCTGGGTCACGAGATCTCAATGACAGTAGATTTTCAGTATCAGTCGGTTTTGCTCTGTTATGAGATTTCAAAGACGGTTGGTTTTGGTCAGTTATGAGATTTCAATGACGGTTGGTTTTGTTGGGACACGGGGCCTCAATGATGGTAGGTTTTCAGTGTCAGTCGGTTTCACTCTGTTATGAGATTTTAAAGACGGTTGGTTTTGCTCCTTTATTCTTTTACAAGATTTTAAAAGCAGTCGGTTTTGTTTCGTTACAAGATTTCAATGATGGTCGGTTGTGCTGGGTTATGAGATCTCAATAACGGTAGGTTTTCAGTGTCAGTTGGTTTTGTTCCTTTATTCTTTTACAAGTTTTTAAAGACAGTCGGTTTTGTTTCATTACGAGATTTCAATGACGGTATAGGTTTTCAGTGTCAGTCGGTTTTGTTATGTTGAGATTTCAAAGATAGTTGGTTTCGTTCGGCTATGAGATTTTAATGATGGTCGTTTTTTTCCTTTAAGAAATTTCAATAATAGTCGGTTTTTGCTGGGTTACGAGATCTCAATGACGGTAAGTTTTCAGTGTCAGTTGGTTTTTTCTTTTATTCTTTTACAAGACTTTAAAGACAGTTGGTTTTATTTCGTTACGAGATTTCAACAATGGTCGGTTTTGTTTCGTTATGAGATTTCAACGATGGTCGGTTTTGCTGGGTCACGGGGTCTCAATGACGGTAGGTTTTCAGTATCAGTTAATTGTGCTCGTTTATTCTTTTACGAGATTTCAAAGACAGCTGGTTTTGTTTCGTTATGAGATTTCAACGATGGTCGGTTTTGCTGGGTCACGGGGTCTCAATGACAGTAGATTTTCAGTGTCAGTCGGCTTTGTTCTATTATGAGATTTCAAAGACAGTTGGTTTTGCTCGGTTATGAGATTTCCTTGATGGTCAGTTATTTTCCGTTAAAAAATTTCAATAACAGTCGGTTTTGTTTCGTTACGAGATTTCAATGATGGTCAGTTTTATTCGGTTAAGAAATTTCAATAACGGCCGGTTTTGCTGGGTCACAGGATCTCAGTGACGGTACGTTTTCAGTGTCAGTCGGTTTTGTTCTGTTATGAGCTTTCAATGATGGTCGTTTTTTTTCGTTAAGAAATTTCAATAACAGTCAGTTTTGCTGGGTTATGAGATCTCAATGATGGTAAGTTTTCAGTGTCAGTCGGCTTTGTTCTGTTATGAGATTTCAAAGACAGTCGGTTTTGTTTTGTTACGAGATTTCAACGATGGTCGTTTTTATTCGGTTAAGAAATTTCAATAACGGTCGGTTTTGCTGGGTTACGAGACCTCAATGACGGTAGGTTTTCAGTGTCAGTTAGTTTTGTCCCTTTATTATTTTACGACATTTTAAAGACAGTCGGTTTTGTTTCGTTACAAGATTTCAATAACGGTCTGTTTTGATCAGTTACGAGATTTCAGTGACAGTTGGTTTTGCTGGGTTACGAGACCTCAATGACGGTAGGTTTTCAGTGTCAGTTGGTTTTGTTCCTTTATTCTTTTACAAAATTTTAAAGACAGTTGGTTTTGTTTCGTTACAAGATTTCAATGATGGTCAGTTTTGCTCAGTTAACAAACTTCAATAATGGTTGGTTTTGCTGGGTTACGAGATCTCAATGACGGTAGGTTTTCAGTGTCAGTCGGTTTTGTTCTGTTATTAGATTTCAAAGATGGTTGGTTTTGTTCGGTTATGAGATTTCATTGATGGTAGATTTTTTTCCATTAAGAAATTTAAATAACAGTCAGTTTTGCTGGGTTACAAGATCTCAATGACGGTAGGTTTTCAGTATCAGTTAATTGTGCTCGTTTATTCTTTTACGAGATTTCAAAGACAGTCGGTTTTGTTTCGTTATGAGATTTCAACGATGGTCGGTTTTGCTTGGTCACGGGGTCTCAATGACGGTAGATTTTCAGTGTCAGTCGGCTTTGTTCTATTATGAGATTTCAAAGACAGTTGGTTTTGCTTAGTTATGAGATTTCCTTGATGGTCAGTTTTTTTCCGTTAAAAAATTTCAATAACAGTCGGTTTTGTTTCGTTACGAGATTTCAATGAGGGTCAGTTTTCAGTGTCAGTTTCAATGCTTTCAATGATGGTTGTTTTTGTCCGTTAAGAAATTTCAATAACAGACGGTTTTGCTGGGTTAAGACTTTAAAGACAGTTGGTTTTATTTCGTTACGAGATTTCAACAATGGTCGGTTTTGTTCAGTTAAGAGATTTCAATGATGGTCGGTTTTGCTGGGTCACGGGGTCTCAATGACTGTAGGTTTTCAGTGTCAGTTGGTTTTTTTCCTTTATTCTTTTACGAGTTTTTAAAGACAGTCGGTTTTGTTTCATTACGAGATTTCAATGACGGTATAGGTTTTCAGTGTCAGTCGGTTTTGTTATGTTATGAGATTTCAAAGACAGTTGGTTTCATTCGGCTATGAGATTTTAATGATGGACGTTTTTTTCCTTTAAGAAATTTCAATAATAGTCTGTTTTTGCTGGGTTACGAGATCTCAATGACGGTAAGTTTTTTTAGTGTCAGTTGGTTTTTTCTTTTATTCTTTTACAAGACTTTAAAGACAGTTGGTTTTATTTCGTTACAAGATTTCAACAATGGTTGGTTTTGTTCGGTTAAGAGATTTCAATGATGGTCGGTTTTGCTGGGTCGCAGGGTCTCAATGACTGTAGGTTTTCAGTGTCAGTTGGTTTTGTTCCTTTATTCTTTTACAAGTTTTTAAAGACAGCCGGTTTTGTTTCGTTACGAGATTTCAATGATGGTCGGTTTTATTCGGTTAAGAAATTTCAATAACGGCCGGTTTTCTCTGGGTCACAGGATCTCAGTGACGGTAGGTTTTCAGTGTCAGTCGGTTTTGTTCTGTTATGAGATTTCAATGATGGTCGTTTTTTTCCGTTAAAAAATTTCAATAACAGTCGGTTTTGTTTCATTACGAGATTTCAATGATGGTCAGTTTTATTCGGTTAAGAAATTTCAATAACGGCCGGTTTTGCTGGGTTACAGGATCTCAGTGACAGTACGTTTTCAGTGTCAGTCGGTTTTGTTCTGAGCTTTCAATGATGATCGTTTTTTTCCGTTAAGAAATTTCAATAACAGTCGGTTTTGCTGGGTTACGAGATCTCAACGACGGTAGGTTTTCAGTGTCAGCCGGTTTTGTTCTGTTATTAGATTTCAAAGATGGTTGGTTTTGTTCGGTTATGAGATTTCATTGATGGTAGATTTTTTTCCATTAAGAAATTTAAATAACAGTCATTTTTGCTGGGTCACGAGATCTCAATGACGGTAGGTTTTCAGTATCAGTTAATTGTGCTCGTTTATTCTTTTACGAGATTTCAAAGACAGTCGGTTTTGTTTCGTTATGAGATTTCAATGATGGTTGGTTTTGCTGGGTCACAAGATCTCAATGACAGTAGATTTTCAGTGTCAGTCGGCTTTGTTCTATTATGAGATTTCAAAGACAGTTGGTTTTGCTCGGTTATGAGATTTCCTTGATGGTCAGTTTTTTTCCGTTAAGAATTTCATTAACAGTCGGTTTTGTTGGGTCACAGGGTCTCAATGACGGTAGGTTTTCAGTGTCAGTTGGTTTTGTTCCTTCATTATTTTACGAGATTTTAAAGACAGTCGGTTTTGTTTTGTTACAAGATTTCAATGATGGTCAGTTTTCAGTGTCAGTTTCAATGCTTTCAATGATGGTTGTTTTTGTCCGTTAAGAAATTTCCATAACAGACGGTTTTGCTGGGTTACGAGATCTCAATGACAGTAGGTTTTCAGTGTCAGTTAGTTTTGTTCCTTTATTCTTTTGTAATATTTTAAAGACAGTCGGTTTTGTTTCGTTACGAGATTTCAATGATGGTCAGTTTTATTCGGTTAAGAAATTTCAATAACGGCCGGTTTTGCTGGGTCACAGGATCTCAGTGACGGTAGGTTTTCCCTGTCAGTCGGTTTTGTTCTGTTATGAAATTTCAATGATGGTCGTTTTTTTCCGTTAAAAAAATTCAATAACAGTCGGTTTTGTTTTGTTATGAGATTTCAAAGACGGTTGGTTTTGACTGGTTATGAGATTTCAATGATGGTCGTTTTTTTTCCGTTAAGGAATTTCAATAACAGTCGGTTTTCCTGGGTTATGAGATCTCAATGATGGTAGGTTTTGCAGTGTCAGTTAGTTTTGTTCCTTTATTATTTTACAAGATTTAAAAGACAATCGGTTTTGTTTTGTTTCGTAACGAGATTTCAAAGACGGTTAGTTTTGTTGGGTCACGAGATCTCAATGAGGGTAGGTTTTCATTGTCAGTTAGTTTTGTTCTGTTATGAGATTGCAAAGACAGTTGGTTTTGTTTGTTTATTATTTTACAAGATTTAAAAAACAGTCGGTTTTGTTACGTTACGAGATTTCAATTATGTTCGGTTTTCGTCTGTTTTTCTGGGTTACGAGATCTCAATGACGGTAGGTTTTCAGTGTCAGTCTGATTTCTTCTGTTATTTTTTTTTACAAGATTTTAAAGACAGTCGGACTTGTTTCGTTATGAGATTTCAAAGACGGTTTGTTTTTGTTGGTTAAGAAATTTCAATAGCGGTCAGTTTTGCTGGGTTACAAGATCTCAATGACGGTAGGTTTTCAGTGTCAGTTGGTTTTGTTCCTTCATTATTTTACGACATTTTAAAGACAGTCGGTTTTGTTTTGTTACGAGGTTTC
Source organism: Ctenopharyngodon idella (assembly GCF_019924925.1). Taxonomy (NCBI): domain Eukaryota; kingdom Metazoa; phylum Chordata; class Actinopteri; order Cypriniformes; family Xenocyprididae; genus Ctenopharyngodon; species Ctenopharyngodon idella. The sequence continues at coordinate 33,754,172 of NC_067222.1, read as the reverse complement.
AATGATGGTCGGTTTTGTTCGGTTAAGAAATTTCAATAACGGTCAGTTTTGCTGGGTTACAAGATCTCAATAACGTTAGATTTTCAGTGTTTTCAGTTGGTTTTGATCCGTTATTTTTTTACGAGATTTTAAAGAGTCGGATTTGTTTCGTTATGAGATTTCAACAACGGTTTGTTTTCGTCGGTTTTGTTGGGTCACGCGGTCTCAATGACGGTAGGTTTTCAGTGTCAGTCTGTTTTGTTCTATTACGTTCGGTTTTTGTTGGTTTTTCTGGGTTACGAGATCTCAGTGACGGTAGGTTTTCAGTGTCAGTCAGTTTTGTTCTGTTATGAGATTTCAATAATGGTCGGTTTTGTTCGGTTATGAGATTTCAATGATCGTCGATTTTTTTCCGTCAAGAAATTTCAATAGGTGTCAGTTTTTCTGGGTTACAAGATCTCAATGACGGTAGATTTTCAGTATCAGTTGGTTTCGTTCCTGTATTATTTTACGAGATTTCAAAGACAGTCGGTTTTGTTCTGTTATGAGATTTCAAGGACGGTTGATTTTGTTCGGTTATAAGATTTCAATGATGGTCGTTTTTTTTCCCGTTAAGAAATTTCAATAACAGTCGGTTTTGCTGGGTTACGAAATTTCAATGACGGTAGGTTTTCAGTGTCAGTTGGTTTTGTTCCTTTATTTTTTACAAGATTTTAAAGACAGTCAGTTTTGCTTTGTTACGAGATTTCAATGATGGTCAGTTTTGTTCAATTAAGAGATTTCAATTACGGTTTTCAGCGTCAGTCGGTTTTATTCTGTTATGAGATTTCAATAACATTCGGTTTTGTTGGGTCACGAGATCTCAGTGACGGTAGGTTTTCAGTGTCAGTCGGCTTTCTTCTGTTATGGGATTTCAAAGACAGTTGGTTTTGGTCGGTTATGAGATTTCAAAGACAGCGTTTTTTTCTGTTTAGAAATTTCAATAACATTCGGTTTTACTGGGTCACAAGATCTTAATGACGGTAGGTTTTCAACGTCAGTTGGTTTTGCTCCATTATTTTACGAGATTTCAAAGACAGTCAGTTTTGCTTTGTTACGAGATTTCAATGATGGTCAGTTTTGTTCAATTAAGAGATTTCAATTACGGTTTTCAGCGTCAGTCGGTTTTATTCTGTTATGAGATTTCAAAGACAGTTGGTTTTGTTCTGTTATGAGATTTCAATAATGGTTAGTTTTGTTCGGTCATTATTTGACGAGATTTCAAAGGCAGTTGGTTTTGTTCATTTATTATTTGTCGAGATTTCAAAGACAGTTGGTTTTGTTACGTTACGAGATTTCAATGATGTTAGGTTTTGGCCGGTTAAGAGATTTCAATAACGATCGGTTTTGCTGGGTCACGAGATCTCAATGACGGTAGGTATTCAGTGTCAGTCGGTTTTGTTCTGTTATGAAGTTTGAAAGAGGGTTGGTTTTGTTCAGTTATGAGATTTCAATAATAGTCGGGTTTTTTACATTAAGAAATTTCAATAGCGGTCAGTTTTTCTGGGTTACAAGATCTCAATGACGGTAGGTTTTCAGTATCAGTTGGTTTTGTTCCTGTATTATTTTACGAGATTTCAAAGACAGTCAGTTTTGTTCTGTTATGAGATTTCAAGGACGGTTGATTTTGTTCGGTTATGAGATTTCAATAATGGTTGTTTTTTTTCCGTTAAGAAATTTTAATAACAGTCGATTTCGCTGGGTTATGAGATCTCAATGACGGTGAGTTGTTTTTTTTCCTTTATTCTTTTACAAGATTTTAAAAACAGTCAGTTTTGCTGGGTCACAGGGTCTCAATGACGGCAGGTTTTCAGTGTTAGTCAGTTTTGCTCTGTTATGAGATTTCAAAGATGGTTGGTTTTGCTTCTTTATTCTTTTACAAGATTTTAAAGACACTCGGTTTTGTTTCGTTACGAAATTTCAATGATGGCCGGTTTTGCTGGGTCATGGGGTCTCAATGACAGTAGGTTTTCAGTGTCAGTCGGTTTTGTTTTGCAATGAGATTTCAAAGACAGTTCGTTTTGTTTGGTTATGAGATTTCAATAATGGTCGGGTTTTTTGCGTTAAGAAATTTCAATAGCGGTCAGTTTTGCTGGGTTACAAGATCTCAATGACGGTAGGTTTTCAATGTCAGTTGGTTTTGTTCCTTCATTATTTTACGAGATTTAAAAGACAGTTGGTTTTGTTTCGTTACAAGATTTCAAAGACGGTTGGTTTTGTTCGGTTAAGAGATTTCAATGACGGTCGGTTTGGCTGGGTCACAAGATCTCAATGACGATAGGTTTTCAGTGTTAGTCGGCTTTCTTTTGTTACGAGATTTCAAAGACAGTTGGTTTTGTTCGGTTATGAGATTTCATTGATGGTCGTTTTTTTTTCCGTTAAGAGATTTCAATAACGGTCAGTTTTGCTGGGTCACGAAATCTCAATGACGGTAGGTTTCCAGTGTCACTCGGTTTTGCTCTGCTATGAGATTTCAAAGATGGTAATTTTTTGGTCAGTTATGAGATTTCAATAAGGGTTGGTTTTGCTGGGTCACGGGGTCTCAATGACGGTAAGTTTTCAGTGTCAGTCGGTTTTGTCTGGTTATGAGATTTCAATGATGGTCGTTTTTTTTCCGTGAAGCAATTTCAATAACAGTCGGTTTTCCTGGGTTATGAGATCTCAATGATGGTAGGTTTTCAGTGTCAGTTAGTTTTGTTCCTTTATTATTTTAAGAAATTTAAAAGACAGTCGGTTTTGTTTTGTTTCGTTACGAGATTTCAAAGACGGTTAGTTTTGTTGGGTCACGAGATCTCAATGAGGGTAGGTTTTCATTGTCAGTTAGTTTTGTTCTGTTATGAGATTGCAAAGACAGTTGGTTTTGTTTGTTTATTATTTTACAAGATTTAAAAAACAGTCTGTTTTGTTACGTTACGAAATTTCAATTATGTTCGATTTTCGTCTGTTTTTCTGGGTTACGAGATCTCAATGACGGTAGGTTTTCAGTGTCAGTCGGCTTTCTTCTGTTACGAGATTTCAAAGACAGTTGGTTTTGTTTGGTTATGAGATTTCATTGATGGTCGGTTTTTTTCCTTCAAGAAATTTCAGTAACAGCCGGTTTTACTGGGTTATGAGGTCTCAGTGACGGTAGGTTTTCAGTGTCAGTTGGTTTTGTTCTGTTATTTTTTTTTACAAGATTTTAAAGACAGTCGGATTTGTTTCGTTATGAGATTTCAAAGACGGTTTGTTTTTGTCGGTTATGAAATTTCAATAATGGTTGGTTTTGCTGGGTCACGAGATCTCAATAACGGTAGGTTTTCAGTGTCAGTCTTTTTTGTTCTGTTGTGAGATTTCAAAGAGGGTTGGTTTTGTTTTGTTATGAGATTCCACTAATAATCGGGTGTTTTGCGTTAAGAAATTTCTATAGCAGTTAGTTTTGCTGGGTTACAAGATCTCAATGACGGTAGGTTTTCAGTGTATCAGTTGGTTTTGTTCCTTTATTCTTTTACGAGATTTTAAAGAAAGTCAGTTTTGTTTCGTTACAAGATTTCTATGATAGTCGGTTTTGTTCTGTTAAGAGATTTCAATAATGGTCAGTTTTGCTGAGTCACGAAATCTCAATGACGGTAGGTTTCCAGTGTCAGTCAGTTTTGCTCTGCTATGAGATTTCAAAGATGGTAATTTTTTGGTCAGTTAAGAAATTTCAATAAGGTTTGGTTTTGCTGGGTCATGGGGTCTCAATGACGGTAGGTTTTCAGTGTCTGTCGGTTTTGTTCCTTCATTATTTTACGAGATTTAAAAGACAGTCGGTTTTGTTTCGCTACAAGATTTCAAAGACGGTTGATTTTGTTCGGTTATGAGATTTCAATAAGGGTTGGTTTTGCTGGGTCATGGGATCTTAATGACGGTAAGTTTTCAGTGTCAGTCGGTTTTGTCTGGTTATGAGATTTCAATGATGGTCGTTTTTTCCTGTTAAGACATTTCAATAACAGTCGTTTTTGCTGGGTTACGAAATCTCAATGACGGTAGGTTTTCAGTGTCAGTTGGTTTTTTTCCTTTACTCTTTTACGAGATTTTAAAGACAGTTGGTTTTGTTTCGTTACAACATTTTAATGATGGTCGGTTTTGTTCAGTTAAGCGGATTCAATAACAGTCGGATTTGCTGGGTTACGAGATCTCAATGACGGTAGGTTTTCAGTGTTAGTCAGTTTTGTTCTGTTATGAGATTTCAAAGATGGTTGGTTTTGCTTCTTTATTTTTTACAAGATTTTAAAGACACTCGGTTTTGTTCTGTTATGAGATTTCAATGGTGGTCAGTTTTTTTCCGTTAAGAAATTTCAATAACAGTCGGTTTTGCTGGATTACGAGGTCTCAGTAACGGTAGGTCTTCATTGTCAGTTAGATTTGTTCCATTATTCTTTTACGACATTTTAAAGACAGTCGGTTTTGTTTCGTTACAAGATTTCAATGATGGTCGGTTTTGCTGGGTCACAGGGTCTCAATGACGGTAGGTTTTCAGTGTCAGTCGGTTTTGTTTTGCAATGAAATTTCAAAGACAGTTGGTTTTGTTCGGTTATGAGATTTCAATAATGGTCTGGTTTTTTGCGTTAAGAATTTTCAATAGCGGTCAGTTTTTCTGGGTTACACTGAAAACCTATCGATCTCAATGACGATAGGTTTTCAGTGTCAGTCGGTTTTGTTCTGTTATGAGATTTTAAAGACAATTGGTTTTGTTTGTTTATTATTTTACGAGATTTCAAAGACATTCGGTTTTGTTACGTTACGAGATTTCAATTTTGTTCGGTTTTCGTCGGCTTTTCTGGGTTACAAGATCTCAATGACGGTAGGTTTTCAGTGTCAGTTGGTTTTGTTTCTTCATTATTTTACGAGATTTGAAAGACAGTCGGTTTTGTTTCGTTACAAGATTTCAAAGATGGTTTATTTTGTTCGGTTATGAGATTTCAATAACAGTCGGTTTTGCTGGGTCATGGGGTCTCAATGACATAAGTTTTCAGTGTCAGTCGGTTTTGTTTTGTTATGAGATTTCAAAGACGGTTGGTTTTGACTGGTTATGAGATTTCAATGATGGTCGTTTTTTTTCCGTTAAGGAATTTCAATAACAGTCGGTTTTCCTGGGTTATGAGATCTCAATGATGGTAGGTTTTCAGTGTCAGTTAGTTTTGTTCCTTTATTATTTTACGAGATTTCAAAGACAATCGGTTTTGTTTTGTTTCGTAACGAGATTTCAAAGACGGTTAGTTTTGTTGGGTCACGAGATCTCAATGAGGGTAGGTTTTCATTGTCAGTTAGTTTTGTTCTGTTATGAGATTGCAAAGACAGTTGGTTTTGTTTGTTTATTATTTTACAAGATTTAAAAAACAGTCAATTATATTCGGTTTTCGTCTGTTTTTCTGGGTTACGAGATCTCAATGACGGTAGGTTTTCAGTGTCAGTCGGCTTTCTTCTGTTACGAGATTTCAAAGACAGTTGGTTTTGTTCGGTTATGAGATTTCATTGATGGTCGGTTTTTTTCCTTTAAGAAATTTCAATAACAGCCGGTTTTACTGGGTTATGAGATCTCAGTGACGGTAGGTTTTCAGTGTCAGTTGGTTTTGTTCTGTTATTTTTTTTACAAGATTTTAAAAACAGACGGGTTTGTTTCGTTATGAGATTTCAAAGACGGTTTGTTTTTGTCGGTTATAAAATTTCAATAAGGGTTGGTTTTGCTGGATCACGAGATCTCAATGACGGTAGGTTTTCAGTGTCAGTCGGTTTTGTTTGGTTATGAGATTCCAATAATAGTCAGGTGTTTTGCGTTAAGAAATTTCTATAGCAGTTAGTTTTGCTGGGTTACAAGATCTCAGTGACAGTAGGTTTTCAATGCCAATTGGTTTTGTTCCTTCATTCTTTTACGAGATTTCAAAGACAGTCAATTTTGTTTCGTTACAAGATTTCAATAGCGGTCAGTTTTGCTGGGTTACAAGATCTCAATGACGGTAGGTTTTCAATGTCAGTTGGTTTTGTTCCTTCATTATTTTACGAGATTTAAAAGACAGTTGGTTTTGTTTCGTTACAAGATTTCAAAGACGGTTGGTTTTGTTCGGTTAAGAGATTTCAATGACGGTCGGTTTGGCTGGGTCACAAGATCTCAATGACGATAGGTTTTCAGTGTTAGTCGGCTTTCTTTTGTTACGAGATTTCAAAGACAGTTGGTTTTGTTCGGTTATGAGATTTCATTGATGGTCGTTTTTTTTTTTCCGTTAAGAGATTTCAATAACGGTCAGTTTTGCTGGGTCACGAAATCTCAATGACGGTAGGTTTCCAGTGTCACTCGGTTTTGCTCTGCTATGAGATTTCAAAGATGGTAATTTTTTGGTCAGTTATGAGATTTCAATAAGGGTTGGTTTTGCTGGGTCATGGGGTCTCAATGACGGTAAGTTTTCAGTGTCAGTCGGTTTTGTCTGGTTATGAGATTTCAATGATGGTCGTTTTTTTTTCCGTGAAGCAATTTCAATAACATTCGGTTTTCCTGGGTTATGAGATCTCAATGATGGTAGGTTTTCAGTGTCAGTTAGTTTTGTTCCTTTATTATTTTAAGAAATTTAAAAGACAGTCGGTTTTGTTTTGTTTCGTTACGAGATTTCAAAGACGGTTAGTTTTGTTGGGTCACGAGATCTCAATGAGGGTAGGTTTTCATTGTCAGTTAGTTTTGTTCTGTTATGAGATTGCAAAGACAGTTGGTTTTGTTTGTTTATTATTTTACAAGATTTAAAAAACAGTCTGTTTTGTTACGTTACGAAATTTCAATTATGTTCGATTTTCGTCTGTTTTTCTGGGTTACGAGATCTCAATGACGGTAGGTTTTCAGTGTCAGTCGGCTTTCTTCTGTTACGAGATTTCAAAGACAGTTGGTTTTGTTTGGTTATGAGATTTCATTGATGGTCGGTTTTTTTCCTTCAAGAAATTTCAGTAACAGCCGGTTTTACTGGGTTATGAGGTCTCAGTGACGGTAGGTTTTCAGTGTCAGTTGGTTTTGTTCTGTTATTTTTTTTTACAAGATTTTAAAGACAGTCGGATTTGTTTCGTTATGAGATTTCAAAGACGGTTTGTTTTTGTCGGTTATGAAATTTCAATAATGGTTGGTTTTGCTGGGTCACGAGATCTCAATAACGGTAGGTTTTCAGTGTCAGTCTTTTTTGTTCTGTTGTGAGATTTCAAAGAGGGTTGGTTTTGTTTTGTTATGAGATTCCACTAATAATCGGGTGTTTTGCGTTAAGAAATTTCTATAGCAGTTAGTTTTGCTGGGTTACAAGATCTCAATGACGGTAGGTTTTCAGTGTATCAGTTGGTTTTGTTCCTTTATTCTTTTACGAGATTTTAAAGAAAGTCAGTTTTGTTTCGTTACAAGATTTCTATGATAGTCGGTTTTGTTCTGTTAAGAGATTTCAATAATGGTCAGTTTTGCTGAGTCACGAAATCTCAATGACGGTAGGTTTCCAGTGTCAGTCAGTTTTGCTCTGCTATGAGATTTCAAAGATGGTAATTTTTTGGTCAGTTAAGAAATTTCAATAAGGTTTGGTTTTGCTGGGTCATGGGGTCTCAATGACGGTAGGTTTTCAGTGTCTGTCGGTTTTGTTCCTTCATTATTTTACGAGATTTAAAAGACAGTCGGTTTTGTTTCGCTACAAGATTTCAAAGACGGTTGATTTTGTTCGGTTATGAGATTTCAATAAGGGTTGGTTTTGCTGGGTCATGGGATCTTAATGACGGTAAGTTTTCAGTGTCAGTCGGTTTTGTCTGGTTATGAGATTTCAATGATGGTCGTTTTTTCCTGTTAAGACATTTCAATAACAGTCGTTTTTGCTGGGTTACGAAATCTCAATGACGGTAGGTTTTCAGTGTCAGTTGGTTTTTTTCCTTTACTCTTTTACGAGATTTTAAAGACAGTTGGTTTTGTTTCGTTACAACATTTTAATGATGGTCGGTTTTGTTCAGTTAAGCGGATTCAATAACAGTCGGATTTGCTGGGTTACGAGATCTCAATGACGGTAGGTTTTCAGTGTTAGTCAGTTTTGTTCTGTTATGAGATTTCAAAGATGGTTGGTTTTGCTTCTTTATTTTTTACAAGATTTTAAAGACACTCGGTTTTGTTCTGTTATGAGATTTCAATGGTGGTCAGTTTTTTTCCGTTAAGAAATTTCAATAACAGTCGGTTTTGCTGGATTACGAGGTCTCAGTAACGGTAGGTCTTCATTGTCAGTTAGATTTGTTCCATTATTCTTTTACGACATTTTAAAGACAGTCGGTTTTGTTTCGTTACAAGATTTCAATGATGGTCGGTTTTGCTGGGTCACAGGGTCTCAATGACGGTAGGTTTTCAGTGTCAGTCGGTTTTGTTTTGCAATGAAATTTCAAAGACAGTTGGTTTTGTTCGGTTATGAGATTTCAATAATGGTCTGGTTTTTTGCGTTAAGAATTTTCAATAGCGGTCAGTTTTTCTGGGTTACACTGAAAACCTATCGATCTCAATGACGATAGGTTTTCAGTGTCAGTCGGTTTTGTTCTGTTATGAGATTTTAAAGACAATTGGTTTTGTTTGTTTATTATTTTACGAGATTTCAAAGACATTCGGTTTTGTTACGTTACGAGATTTCAATTTTGTTCGGTTTTCGTCGGCTTTTCTGGGTTACAAGATCTCAATGACGGTAGGTTTTCAGTGTCAGTTGGTTTTGTTTCTTCATTATTTTACGAGATTTGAAAGACAGTCGGTTTTGTTTCGTTACAAGATTTCAAAGATGGTTTATTTTGTTCGGTTATGAGATTTCAATAACAGTCGGTTTTGCTGGGTCATGGGGTCTCAATGACATAAGTTTTCAGTGTCAGTCGGTTTTGTTTTGTTATGAGATTTCAAAGACGGTTGGTTTTGACTGGTTATGAGATTTCAATGATGGTCGTTTTTTTTTCCGTTAAGGAATTTCAATAACAGTCGGTTTTCCTGGGTTATGAGATCTCAATGATGGTAGGTTTTCAGTGTCAGTTAGTTTTGTTCCTTTATTATTTTACGAGATTTCAAAGACAATCGGTTTTGTTTTGTTTCGTAACGAGATTTCAAAGACGGTTAGTTTTGTTGGGTCACGAGATCTCAATGAGGGTAGGTTTTCATTGTCAGTTAGTTTTGTTCTGTTATGAGATTGCAAAGACAGTTGGTTTTGTTTGTTTATTATTTTACAAGATTTAAAAAACAGTCAATTATATTCGGTTTTCGTCTGTTTTTCTGGGTTACGAGATCTCAATGACGGTAGGTTTTCAGTGTCAGTCGGCTTTCTTCTGTTACGAGATTTCAAAGACAGTTGGTTTTGTTCGGTTATGAGATTTCATTGATGGTCGGTTTTTTTCCTTTAAGAAATTTCAATAACAGCCGGTTTTACTGGGTTATGAGATCTCAGTGACGGTAGGTTTTCAGTGTCAGTTGGTTTTGTTCTGTTATTTTTTTTACAAGATTTTAAAAACAGACGGGTTTGTTTCGTTATGAGATTTCAAAGACGGTTTGTTTTTGTCGGTTATAAAATTTCAATAAGGGTTGGTTTTGCTGGATCACGAGATCTCAATGACGGTAGGTTTTCAGTGTCAGTCGGTTTTGTTTGGTTATGAGATTCCAATAATAGTCAGGTGTTTTGCGTTAAGAAATTTCTATAGCAGTTAGTTTTGCTGGGTTACAAGATCTCAGTGACAGTAGGTTTTCAATGCCAATTGGTTTTGTTCCTTCATTCTTTTACGAGATTTCAAAGACAGTCAATTTTGTTTCGTTACAAGATTTCAATGATGGTCGGTTTTGTTCGGTCAAGAGATTTCAATATCGTTTTTGCTGGGTCACAGGGTCTGAATGACGGTAGGTTTTCAGTGTCAGTCGGCTTTGTTCTGTTATGATTTCATTGATGGTGGGTTTTTTTTCGTTAAGAAATTTCAATAACAGCCGGTTTTGCTGGGTTACGAGATCTCAGTGACGGTAGGTTTTCAGTGTGTCAGTTGGTTTTGTTCCTTTATTCTTTTACGAGATTTTAAAGAAAGTCAGTTTTGTTTCGTTACGAGATTTCTATGGTAGTCGGTTTTGTTCTGTTAAGAGATTTCAATAACAGTCAGTTTGGCTGGGTTACGAAATCTCAATGACGATAGGTTTCCAGTGTCAGTCGGTTTTGTTTGGTTAAGAGATTTCAATGACGGTTGGTTTTGGGCGGTTATGAGATTTCAATAAGGTTTGGTTTTGCTGGGTCATGAGATCTCAGTGACGGTAGGTTTTCAGTGTCAGTTGGTTTTGTTCCTTTATTCTTTTAAGAGATTTTAAAGACAGCCACTTTTGTTTTGTTACAATATTTCTATGATGGTCGGTTTTGTTCTTTTAAGAAATATCAATAACAGTCAGTTTTGGTGGGTTACGAGATCTCAGTGATGGTAGATTTTCAGTGTCAGTCACTTTTGCTTCTTTATTCTTTTACAAGATTTCAAAGACAGTTGGTTTTGTTTTATTATGAGAGTTCAATGATGGTTGGTTTTATTCAGTTATGAGAGTTCAATAACGATTGGTTTGGCTGGGTCACGCGGTCTCAATGACGGTAGGTTTTCAGTGTCAGTCAGTTTTGTTCTGTTATGAGATTTCAAAGACAGGTGATTTTGGTCGATTATTAGATTTGAATGATGGTCTGTTTTTTCTATTAAGAAATTTCAATGATGGTCGGTTTTGCTGGGTTACGAGATCTCAATGACGGTAGGTTTTCAGTGTCAGTTGGTTTTGTTCCTTTATTCTTTTACAAGATTTTAAATACAGTCAGTTTTGCGGGACGGTTAGGACCGGGTGGGGTTATATTAATTCCATGACCTGGATGGGAGTGAGGTTTAAGGGGGTGAGTGTAATGAAGACCAGCTAGTAGAGAGCTATATGCGTAAACCTCTTTCCCTGACCTCAAGAGGCGCACTAGCAAAGGATGTTAGAGACTGTGGTCTTTAGCCTTTAGACTGGGGCCGTTCACATGTCAAGTCTTTTGTGCCCTCAAGATCGTTTTTTCAAATGTATAATATTATTTCAAATAATAGAAGTGACACGGTCACGATGCACATGCAGTGCGACACTCAATCATTCCAGGCACAGCTACATGAAAAATTCTCAACTTTTCAGAATGCCGCAAGCGGACCGCAGGTCATGTGACGAGAACCAACCAATCAGCTTCGGCCTTTCCATAACTACACTGAAAGCTCAGCCGAACAGCTGATCATAGCTGTAAAGGGCAGGTTTTTATTTCTCATCTCCTTAAAGGGTTAGTTCACCCAAAAATGAAAATTCTGCCATTTATTACTCACGCTCATGCCGTTCCACACCCGTAAGACCTTCGTTAATCGTCGGAACACAAATTGAGATATTTTTGTTTAAATATGATAGCTCCGTGAGGCCTACATAGGGAGCAATGACATTTCCTCTCTCAAGATCCATAAAGGTGCTAAAAACATATTTAAATCAGTTCATGTGAGTACAGTAGTTCAATATTAACATATTAGCGACAAGAATATTTTTGGTTCGCCGAAAAAAACAAAATAACGAATTATTAAGTGATGGCCGATTTCAAAACACTGCTTCAGGAAGCTTCGGAGCATAATGAATCGGCGTGTCGAATCAGCTGTTCGGAGCGCCAAAGTCATGTGATTTCAGCAGTTTGGCGATTTGACAAGCGATCCGAATCATGATTCGATACGCTGATTCATTATGCTCCGAATCTTCCTGAAGATTTTTGCATGCTTTATATCCTAATCGCTGAACACACACAGAACACTTTTGGCAGACATTGCGTTATTCAGCCTGAGGGTGGCGCTCTAATGTTGATTGACACACACGACACACGTTGTTTTAAAATATTACAAATTGTCAGTGTTTTATTTGTTACACAACACCAAGAACTACCAAGAAATGTTTCCACTCAAATGAGGGAAACATATTTCATTCAAATGAATACGACTTTTCCAAAAGACAAATATAAAGGCTTATTTATTTTCGATTTGTTTTTGTTATTTGGAAAATTGTGTATTCATGACTCTAAACCCAATTTTGCTAATTTCCAAACAAGCCTTTAAAGCTTCAGGTTGACCTCTGCAGGGCTTCTCAAGCATCTTTCCAACCATAGACCCTCTTAGCGTTCGTTCGCATGTCGCGTCTTTTGCGCGCTCAAGTTCGTTATTTCAAATGTAGGCACGCGGCATGCTCGCTCATTATGGAAGCCACGCGCATGAGGTGCGACGCGCTCACTTTTCCAGGCGTAGCGAGATGAAAAATTCTCAACTTTTCAGAATGCCGCAAGCGCACCGCAGGTCATGTGACACTAACCAACCGATCAGCTTCGGCCTTTCCTAACAACATCGAAAGCTCAGCCGAACAGCTGATCATAGCTGTACAGGGCGGGTTTTTATTTCTCATCACCATAAATATATCTAGTAGTAGAGCTAGAGTAGGGGAGATAGTGTTTAATGTTCTATTATTTTGGAATTTAAAATGGTTTCTGGTATTCTGAGTTTGTGGGGTTACCATTGTGCTGAAAAGTAGAGCCTTCGGTTAGGCTGAAGTACTTGCAAACGAATGCTTTTATACGAAGACATGAAAGATTATGATTGGCTTTTTGGTGAATGGTTTAGTACATACAGGTGTGCTTGTGCTATTGTTAACTAGATATATAAAACATATATAATGTTAAAATTCACAAAATATAAAAGATATAGTGCCTTATAAATTACTGTGTGTGTATGTACTGCTCAAAATAATAGTTATTATAGTCTCTGTTTAGCTGACCCATCCATAGGACAAACAAAACAAGCCCTGAAAATTGATAAAATAATAGGCTACATTACAGACACTTAATATTTAATGGTATTAGATGATTAGTTTTGCATCTGATAGATTATACTTTCAATAAAACATTTGCAATGGGTTTGTAAAAGCTGTTTTTATGCATGTTTGCCATGAGTTTTTGTTGCATTTACACTGTTTTGACCAGCAGGCGTCACCAGCGTCTGGTGTTTTGAACGCTTCGAAACAGTGAATCATTTTGCGCAGTAATTGGTTCAATTGATTCGAAGCTTTGAAAAGCTTCGTTTCTCCCATCACTACTGTGACTGTGTTTGTTGTGGAAAGAGAAGCTGATGGTGTTATCTACTTGATAAAGATACAATCATTGTATAGCTGGCTGGCAAGATTAGACATTACAAACCCTGTTTTGTAATGTAATTCATTTGATTAAATGTATTAACTGCACAACACAATTATTAGATTCAAATGACATCAATGATTCAGGCTATTTAATGATGACTATAAAACCATCAATAGCTAAAAATCATCATCTGATCTCACTTTGTCTTTCTTTGCTACTGCAAATGTGTTTGTTTGTGGAATTATTTAATCCACCTCAGCTGAGATCTGGAGAGATTTTTTGGAGAGTCTTTTTTTTTTTTTTTAATCTTAAGTTGGTTTCATCTAAGGCTGTGGCTAAAGTCAGTTGTAGCTCTTGTGTTTCTGTTTGCTCTTTTTTTCTGTTGTCTTCTTTCCTTCAGTGATTCTGCTTGTTAACAGGTTTGTTAATGCTGAGATGATTCTATAAATAATATATATAAAATTTTGTGGCTCAGATAAGGTCCAGTTCTGGTTTTGCTCTTGGCTGATATGTGGCATGGCTATGGCCTGCTTGTGGCTCAGATCTGGCAAACAGCAGCGGTCCGCCCAAGTGCCATCATTCCACGCCACATGTGGCCCATATCATCATACCACGCGTGGCAGATGGTGGGCCAGCACAAATCTGCAAATTTGGGAAGCAACAATCATTTTATACACCCATTGAACAAAAATTATTAAGAAATAAGAAACTGCATGAATTACCAATAATTTGTTTAAAAGACAGTACAATGTTTCAAAGCAATAAATAAATCAGACAGTACAGAGTTAAAAAAAAATTGCACTGGACAGAAAACCATTTTGCCTTCAGTGTTACAAATGACTTTTCACTTCAGTGAATTTGCCTTTTACAGTATAGGCTGCATTATTCAGAATAAAACATTAAAAACCACAGCAGTGTGACTGTGATATACATATCTATATTTTTATAATTTAACTTTTTATAATGTATAATTAATCAAAGAATACTTTCCATTACAGTATTTTACTGTTAAAATGTGGATTTTCATTGATATTGACTCTTACATGAATCTCATACATGGATATTTCAAACAATAGACAGTTAATCTGATTACATGCAAATGCTCAATTTAGGAAAAGCTATTATTAAACAGGTGGGTCTTCAATGACTACACTGATCTCACATTTACATGATCTAAATGATCTTTCATTTACAGCCTTTGAATTTGGAGTTACTGTTCATTTGTGGCCTCTTCAATTATGATCAATTATCTCATTAATGCTAATCTAGATATAATAGTCAAACACTCCCTAGTCTTGTAGAGCCAGACTTTTATCTCACCATTAAGTGAACAGCCTGTAGGCAGAGCGCCATCTGATGATGAGACTAAACACTCCCTGTACTCAGTGCAATACTAACACAGTACACCCTAATGTCTGAACTCTTGTCTGTGTACGGAATTCAGATATTGCTTTATTTGCTGTTGATAGTTTGTGCACAACATGTCTATACTGTCCTCATTTGATAAATTACAGGGAGTCCCAAATAAATCAAATAAATCACCAATTCTTATATATATATATATATATATAAAGGTGTTTTTTGCAACAGTAAATTTAGTGCATGATGGAATTTTAAGAGTCCAGTCTTAATGGTCTGAACTTTTGGAAAATCCATTTTGAAGATTTTGGGTTTGTTAGCCAATCAGGAAGATATAAATAGATTTAAATAATAATAATAATAATAAATGGTGTAGTAGGTCATGACTTTATGGTAAAATGAAGGCAACGAATGTCACCAGTAGAGCGCAGCACAACCCAACAACCATTACAGTGGGAATACATTTGTGAGGTGAGAAATTATTAGAAAATGAGATTATGTTTGTATTTATTTGTTGGATATAGAGTATTTTTACTATTTTTAATTAATCTTATTATTAAATGAGTGGTTGCTGATTCAGGGTTGCAGATCCATGGTAACACATGGAGATTTGGATATCTTGATTGTGAATCCAGAGCCATCTAGGTCACAATTATGAATCTAACTATAAAACATGTATATATATATATATATATATATATATATAAAACATGTATTTATTTGAACCATTTTCACATCTTCATAATCTCAATAAATAATTAAAAATATATTCTCACTAATGTTGTAACAACTCTCTTTACTCTCTTTAAAACAAAACAAAACAAATAAAAAACAAAAGTTTACTACGTCCAACAAATCTCCAACAAAAGTACTTCATGTACAATTTAAAATATGCCTAATGCTCTTTAGCATTACCTACCTGTATTATATGTGGTCCTTTTGTTGTACGTCGTGTTAATAACTGATATTTGAATGAAACATTAAAAAACACAACAAAAACAATGACAATAAACCAACACAAACTGTTGAAACACTGTTTGCTGCATTTGAAGTATGAACTTAGTTTTGAGAAATATACTAATATAGTGTTGAGAAAACCTCAGCTCTTCTTGAATACAGCAGCAGATTAGACTAGATTAGATTTTAAAAAAGTTGTTCGCATGCGGTCATTATACATCTATTACAGAACAGCTGGAAAGCTCTCTTTCAGCCATTACAAATCCATTACAGAACAGCTGGATGGTTTATTCCTGGCCTTCATAATAGTTTTACAGTGCAGCTGTTTTAAAATCATTGCTAGGCGTTCTGGCTTTATTGTAAGAAACAATGCATTAAATAATGTAAATAAATGGGATGCAAACAGGTCAACAAAAAAATCATTCAGTGCCTGATTTCACATCATCAACAGCTTGCTTGATTATATGATAACATAGCAAGCATCAGGCATAATTACAAAATATATGTAGCCTAAATACTTTAGATTTTTGTCATTTTATTGTACCACAATAAAGAACTAATATTACTGAAAAATGTATTTATTTATTTGTTTGTTTGTTTGTTTGTTTACAAATACACACACCCTGCCCCTAATCACAGAATCGAGAAACCCCACCCTCAAAAAACAAACAAAAAAAACAAACAAACAAAAAAACATTTTGGACCCACAAGGATTTTGGATATTGCCATCTTTTTACAGGTATGAGAAACACTCCAAAATTGAAACATTTAATCATAAATTAACAGATTATTGTGAGTGGTTTGAATAAATGTATGTAAATCAGTTGTAATAAGCCTTTAACTTTCTCTCTCTCTCTCTCTTTTTTTTAACTCAACTCTGTTCTTATACTGAACTTGATTAAATAGAAACAAAAAACTTGGACGTTGATAGTGCCATGGAGCACATGCTTAAACACTGACTCCAAACAACCCGCTTAGTTAAAGGAAAACAGGGTCTGATGGAAGCGACAAACCTTATACAAACAAGCATTCAGGATGTCAGATGATCACATAGTGAGAAAACAGATCGCATCAGGCTGAAGTTTCGCGAAAGAAAAGTCTGTTGCCCTATGGAATATTTTTCTGGTAATGAAGACAAATGGATCTCATGCATCTTCCCTCCCTTTTTCACTCTTGAGGACCAACAGACATACTGAAACAATCATCAGTTCTTATAGTCTCAGGGAGAGCCACTGGGGACAAAAACGTGCCATAATCTCTGGAGAGTGCAGTGAATGAGTCCACATTGGATTACTGCTTCAAAAAAAAAGTTATATTTTTTCCTTTTCCAAAATGCACAATAATGTCTTTTCTGAAAACACATTGTGTTATAATTTAATTTATGACTTATTTTATAACGTTCAACTAAAATTTAGCAAAATAATTAATATAAATAATTATTTATCATTTAAAACAGTACAAATGTAAATCTACATTATAAATTGAACAAATATACACTGTTTAAAAGTTTGGGGTCTTTAAAGATTTTTTAATTTTTCTAAAAGAAGTCTCTTATGCTCATCAAGGCTGCATTTATTTGATCAAAAAGTAAAACAGTAATATTGTTAAATATCATTACAATTTCTATATGGTTACAATTTTCTATTTTATTCTAATTTAAGATCTAATTTTATTCTTGTGATGCAAAGCTGAATTTTCCGCATCATTACTTCAGTCTTCAGTGTCACATGATCCTTCAGAAATTATTCTAATGGAAGCTCAAGAAAGATTATTTATTATTATCAATGTTGAAAACTTAATATTTTTTTTGTGGAAATTGTGTTTTTTTTTTTTTTTTTTTTTCAAAAGAATAGAATTTTTCAAAAGAAAATCATTTGTAACATTAAAAATGTCAAGTATTAATTATATTTTTTTAATCTTATTCCCTCCAAACTTTTAAATAGTAGCATATATTGTACACAAATATAAAGAAAAAAATCCAAAACACAGCAATGAGTTTAAATGGAGAGCAAATGGAGACTTTTTCTGCTGCACAGTGTAGTCTCACAAATCTCATCTATAGAGTTTTAAAAAATATATATATATATATCAGGCTTGACAACACAACAATTACGCAATCAGCAATTTCAATATAAGATTATTTATATATATTCTTTTTTATAAGCTTGGGAGAGAAAGAATACATTTACACATGAATGATGACAATATTGCATAAATGTTGAGAAAGAATTAATGTCTAAATCCACTATGATATAATCAACTCCATATTATGGCAAGAAAACCATAATTGAAAAGCATCCTGGATGCTGGTTGTATGCTTGAGTACACTTGTCAGTCATGGTCAAGTTCGGATAATGGTTGTGTGGTAGAGTCTACTTCTTTCATAGCTTTGCTGGAGCAAACCAACCTGTTTCCTCTCTCAGCTGGAGGTGAGGTTCCTGATCCACAGTGCACCCACAAATGAGCCCTTTCATTTCAGAGTGGCTTATCAAGGGCCACCACATGTGTCTGACCACACGAACCCCCCCAAACCCCACACACCTGTCAGTCATTAGGCACTTTACACTGATAGGGCCATTTGTCTTTATGTCTGTGGCATACCAGCTCACTATTGGCTGAAGCTTGGTGAAGGCCAGGTCAAAGTTCATGCAGGTTCGATGGTTTTGGGCAACGGCTGGATATAGAGTGTTCCCAGGTGAAACGAGAAAGTTTGAATTGTGTGTGTGTGTCTATGCTTCTCTGTGTGTTGATTTTAGACCTTCAATTGGATCTAAACATCTGTTGCAGCCCATTAGACAGGTGACTTTCTCTGGTTTTTAAGGTGGAGACATTTTAAAGCCACAGAAAAAAGAAATAATGGTTGTGGGTCTTATATTTTGCTGTCATACTTAAACTAAACGGCTTGAATAACTGAATTGAAAAAAAAAACCCCACCTGATTCAATATAGAAATTAATCCATGTATATTAGCTTGAAAGAATATATTAAAAAAATCCCTCAATAGCTTATTTAAATAACACCCCTTAAACAACACAAGCAAGAGTACGGTTTTGCTTACAATTCAGATAAACAGAACAATTACGAGTGCGAGATTGCTTTTGCTCAACAGTTTAATAAGCAATAAGTTAATATTGAGTAACTTACACAATGTTTTCCATTTATTTTGCCTATTATTGCTCCTTCAACGAAAACAGTTCCAAACGAAGTGTTGATGTGACGTAATATCAGACTCAAGACAGAGGATTCAGCAGAACTTTATTACAGCAAGTGAACATATGGCAAAACAGTTACTTTATTCAGAAGTCTAGCTGTTTGTGATGATAATATGAATGGTAATATCGAATGGTAATGATAATAGCGAATGATGGTAATAGCAAATGAATGATAATAGCTTTACTGTCTTGCAGGGGATGATGGAAATCGTGGATGAGGGGATCGGTGACATGGAGATGCACACACCTCGTCTTGGCTGTGATAAGTAATAATCTTTCACTCACACAGATTAACAGGACTGAAGATGCTGGAGACACAAGGGATTGGAAACACACAGGAGAATCACTGGAGAATCATAGGAGATAACTTGAAGCTTGAGAATACAGGTAATAGTCCTTACTCAAACCAGACCAGACAAATGTTTGTAGCCGAGGTGTGTGCTTATATCTGTGCAGTGATGAGGTGATGAATGATGACAGGTGCGAGTGAACAATACTCAGGTGATGGTGCGCATTGTGATTGGATGATGGTGGAGCCTGGTGAATCCGTGACAGTTGAAGCTCAACTCAACAAATTGGTTGGGTGAATAATTCAACGACTCTCTCAGACAGGCATCTGTTTTGTTCCTGAATGAATCAGTGTTTTGAATGAATCGGTTAAATTAATGAATTAAAAACCAACCCATAAATATTCATTTGTCGCCGCCTATTGGTGTAACAATGTAGCCTGCAGAAAGTCACTGAAAAATCCCCACCAATAAAGGGTTAGTTCACCCAAAAATAAATCATTCCCACATGTTTGTACATTAAATGTTTAGTTCACACAAAAATAAAAATTCTGTCATTTATTACTCACCTTCATGTCATTCCACACCCGTAAGACTTTCGTTCATCTTGGAACATGAATTAAGATATTTTTATCAGAACGCCGGCTCAGTATTGGCCAACGCTGTTCACGTGAGCAATACGACGCATGCGTTTGATGCTGACGCAGGAGCAGGCCAATAATGGTGCAGCGTTCAGATGTAGAACCTGGAAGCGCTGGACGTAAACAATGTAAGAGAATGACACAGAAGAGAAGATATTGTTGAAAAAAGTTGTTATTTTTGTTTTGTTTTTGCACACAAAAAGGATTCTTGTCGCTTCATAAAATTAAGGTTGAACCACTGCAGTCACATCAACTGTTTCAACAATGTCTTTACTACCTTTCTGAACCTTGAAAGTAGTGGTTAAATTGCTGTCTATTGAGGAGTCAAAGAGCTCTTGGTTTTCATTAAAAATATCTTAATTTGTGTTCCGAAGATGAACGAAGGTCTTACGGGTGTGGAATGACATGAAGGTGAGTAATAAATGACAGAATTTTCATTTTTGTGTGAACTAAACATTTAATGTACAAACATGTGGGAATGATAGAAACAGTTCTGTTTAGCTGAATAATTAGAATTATCAGACCAATGATGATAACTGTAAAAATAACTATTATAATGATAACTATATTAGCGTCCTGTTTATTATAAGTTTGTGCTGCAGTTCGTCTGCCACTTTAAATGCTCAAGCTCTTTAAAGACTGAAATTCTGATTGTCTGCCAATGTTTTTAGCATTTATCAGCTGGAAAAAATCATTCTAAAATTATTTCAATAATATCATTCCTTTATGTCGTTATAGTTGTGGCTTGGATGTGTCTGTTCTCAAAGAATTAGAATGATTATTAAAACTTTATAGTTATAGTCCTTGGAGTGAACGGGCCTTAACTTATATTACATGTGCATGTTTACTGAACAACCTGCCAGACAACCTGAAGCTATTTAAAATTCAACATTTGAAGACACTGAGAGTCCTTCAAATTCCTTACTGCAAAACTTCCATGTATTCTGTAAAGTCAATGTGCTGCTGTAAGTTGATATCTTTATCTTTAAGTTGTGAATGAGGTTGCTTCAAATATTAATAGTAACTTGCAATCTTACAGCACTTGAATCGGATTTCTGAACTACAATCTTCTGCAATCTAAACTAGAGTTGCCATCCATCCTGAGCCCTGCTGCCTGGGGCTGTGCTACAATTATAGCTCATTACGTGTGTGTGTGTGTGTGTGTGTTTGTGTGTGTGTGTGTGTGCGTTTGCAGGTGAGCTGTAAATGGGACCTCTGCTATTTATGGGGCCATGGTCAAAGTCTTCTGAGCCTTCTGTCAAAGGTCAGAGGTCATGATGCCTTTATGTAGTCCGGAGTTTATTTTTAGTCCAAACAAGGCTGCTATTTAAGGAATCATATAGGGGTGTCCTAGTAATTACCAGCAAGCACGTCCACCCACCATCTCCTTCTCAATTGAAGCCATCTGCTGCCAGGCCGGGGGGCGGCCGATCTGCCACCTCGATTGTCCCTCCCACTAGCACACATATGCGTTCAGATAAAGTGTTTACAAGCATGTTGCTCTATGTGAGTGATGTTGTCTGTGGTGTGGACTCATCAAACACTGGGGAATTACTCCAGTCAAACACAAGTTTGGCACAATTTACTTTGCATTTATCAAAAATTTGATTGCAGACCTGATCTTTATAACAAAGAGGGAATATTTTCATAAGTCCGAGTCCTTACAGCTGAAATTGCTTAAAGCAAAGCTATATACTTACAAACTGTGAGCATGCACTTTACTGAGACATTTCAAACCGATCTGTTCTTATAAAATGGTTATTGGTTTTGCCTAATATTGTCAGCATTGCTCTGTAATACCATTTCTTTTACCCAGTCAAATGAACTGTTTAGTCAATAGCTAAATCCATACTTCATTTGAAATGATATAGAGGTTTGAGTTTAATTTAATTTTAAATGAATTTTAAAAATAAAAAGTTTATTAAAAACCAACATATTTTGCCATCTGCATTTGATAACTGCTACACTGTAAAAAATAAATCCATAAAATAATGGAAAAAGCACTGGCAGCTCATTACCTGGATATTATCCAGTAATTGTACGGACATTTTCGTTAACCCTAAAACACAACTTAATGAAGTGTAAAATTCTACAGGTAAAACACCTGTAAAAAATAAATACGGAAAATTCCGTTAAGTTAATACAGTACATTGTGCCCTATTTTTACAGATTTTTTTAGAGTGTAGTTATACTATACCATGCGTCTAAACTATTAAGATTACCTTGGTCAACCAGCTTAACCAGAAAGACGTGGTTGCTCATAAAATTGTCCTGCATAAAATAGCGATACTAGTCCACCAGCTAGACCAGCACCAAACCAGCAGTAATCCATGCTCAACTAAGCTGGTTTTATTAGCAGGGATGTGATAAATATTTTTGTCCATAAACCTAAAAATGTGGCCAGTTTTTACAGTAAATGATATTCCTGAGCACCTTCCTCTCCCCTCCTCATCCATTGCTCTATACAGTCCTTCTTTCTACCTCTGTGCTCCTGCCCTACCGCACACTGAATTCAAAATGTTGTTTCTTAAATCTGCAGGTCCCTCATTAAATGCCTCCGTGAACTCCAAGTTACAGGGCTGGAGGCATCCACACAACACAGCGTGGGTTTGCGATCCTGTCATTAAAGTGACACAAGTTATACAAGAACGCAATCAAATCTCACAGACTCAATTACTGGACAGCATCTACAGCTTTCAAAACAGAATTTATACCAATGCAAGCGTGCACATGCGAGTGCATATGTGCGTTTGCACTGGTTTTAATGCTATTCTTTTTCATCACACAATTACTAGACAATAAAATGTTTCATTATGGCTCAATTACACCTCCCGCTGGGACTTTACGGGCTCTTTGTCACCTCAGACTGGAGCAAGCAGACTTTGCCATCTTCATCTCATGCCAGACATTCCCTGCCATTTTGCCTCACGAACAAAGATTCTTTCCATATCTATCATGTGTTTCAGTGCTTTGTGCTTTTGTTTTACTCTCAAATCATCTGCACGACGTAGATTATGCTGTATTAAACATTATGTGTGCTAACTTTGCGAAGGTCAATTAAGATAGCCGGTGCAAAAACCTTTGTGTTTCATGGCACGTCTCATGTACGTTGCATCAAACCTCCCAGATGTGTGTTCTGCGCTCTTTTGCCTGCTGATCCCTATCTGTAAAATGAACAACCGGTGCTTAGTAGCACAGGCTTCCGTTGCAATTTACCCACTCTCGAGGGTATTGAAGATTTGGCTTTGAAACAAGTCTTGCATGTTTCTCTGAATAAAATCTAAGCTGTCACACCGAAAATTGCTCGAGACCAAACGTGGCATGATATTGCTTCATCCAAAAACAACAGAGCTCTCTCTCTCTCTGAAAAACGCTGTTGGATAAAATCAAAACCACCCCAGGGTTAAATAACTGAGACTACCCTGAATGACTAAAAAAGACTGTTTAAGTAAATGTTTCGTCCATACAGAGAAAAGAACCGCTACAGCTACATTTTCAGTGCAATTTGAGGATTAAGGTAAATTCGCTTGGTCCAAGAAAGGCTGAAAACTGAAATGCAATCCACTATGGGATGGGCCGTCAATGAACTCAAGAGAGAAAATACAGAGAAAAAGTTAAAGGACAGAGTCAGATTTGTATTTTACTGATTTAGCTGTACCTTGTGGATGACACCATAAATCATAACTTGTTGCCAAGTGGTTGCATGGTGTTTTTGTTTTTTTAATCTGAGAAAGCTTTAAGCAAAGCAAAGCTCAAGGATAAGATAACCTCCACCACGAGACATCTGGTAACACTTCACAATAATTGCTGCAAAACCCTGAAGATCTGAGAAAAAATTCCAATGTTTTTTTTCTTTCTTTCTCTGTTTGCCTTGTGTCTGGTGATTTTCTTTAGCCTTTATGCAAACAGATCTAGAGCAATGCATTTCTAACAAAAGATGTAACACTGCATAATTATTGTAAAATCAACCTAAGTTCAAAATAGCATCATACATACACAAATCCCCAAAATGACCTTGTATTATATACATAAATAAAATCAATAAAAATATAAATTAACTTTCTGATCATTTGATGATTTTTTAATGCTTGACATAAATGAGGACAACAAAAATTTCAAACCTTCAAGAATCCTGATATGAAATGGGAAGTTTGTCACAACCTGCCAAATGAATATGATCATAAGACCATTTACAGTACCTTATATGTCTATTACATCTTCTAATGTAAATAATTCATTCTAATACATTCGATATTAAATTCAGTTGCTATTTATTTTTTATACATAATCATCAACTCTCAAATAATAATAATAATAATAAATTGTATGTAAACATGTAAATTGCACATAAGGCAGTTTTTGCATTAACTTGTACTGTAGGCTATATATAATTATAACATGTTTCTCCAATTCGTTGTTGAAATATCATTTACACAGTGGCTGTCATAACTTGTTTTCATGACGGATTTATTTAAACATATCGTTATATTAAATAATTAAGACATTAGGCCTACTAGCAGGTTAAGTAAAATATAATTAATATATAGGCTAATATAGTGCATATATTTAGTGAAACACTTCATTTCTCCAGCGAACTAACAAGCTGTTGACACAGAATGACATTTCTGAGGTAAATGTAATACTACGTGACATTGTTTATAAGCTGTTTTATTGACGTCTTTCCGAGGTTGAAACACTGATTGAGCGATTACTCGAGATATACGTTTCAGTAAGTTGTATCGTATCTTTCAACATACCTTCAGATGTTCATTCATGTTCATTCTGTAACTGGTATTAAAGAGGAAGAGATGATCACGTTCACTCGCGCTCCGCGCTGCCACTTGAAGTTACTGAGGCGCCAATACAGCATCTGTTATGCCACATCAAAAAGCGTCAAAACGGCATTTATTGTTTGAATTTCGTGATAAAATTGACAGAATTTGAAACACTTTGTTTCTTATCGAAAGTAACAAAACGCGAAGCATAGCATATTGCGATTATTGGTGGTTAATGTTGATTAAAATTTGTTAGGCTACAATGCATTACCGCGCGCGCCCCCTTTTGGATGGGGATTGGAGTGATTGCCTGTGACTGACTGTATTCGTCGTCTAACTGTATGAACCGAACAGTACCGTTACACCCCGCCCTAATATATATAATTTTTCATTTATATATAGGCCCATGCTTTCCACATTAAACTCAAGAACCAATTATTACTATAACAATTTTATATTTGTTGTGATTTAAGTAAATAATTAAAACAAAAACAAGTATGGGATTTTTTTTCTCCTTACTATGAAACCACCAGATCATCAGCCAGACTGGCATCATCTTGTTTGCCTGAGTGTCCTGATGCCCGTTGCGACACAGGTCCCCTGCAGCTCAGACACCCACAGTGCTGTGATTACAGAGAGTAATGAACCACAGCCACAGGAAGGGGCACCACCAGCAGACCACCAGTTCCCATATGTGCCCCAGGCCTGCAGCTCAGCCTCCAGGATGAAACCGCTGGGCGGGTAAACACAGGGGAGGGCACACAGCCACAGACAGATTGCCATCTCTCATAATCCACAGAGGGCACGACGGAGAGGAACAGCAGCGGCCGGGTCAGACAGGGAGGAGTTTGGCTAACTTATCTATGAGTCTAATCAGCCTCTGACCATACATAAGCAAAGTATTCAGTGGCTGAATGTGTCATGAAAAAGTACAGTTCCTTTTTACTATTTTTGTGTTTTTAGTGTATTTCCCCAGTCAAACCTAAACAATGCATAATAGCCATGTTAAATGTGAGTGAATCACTTCTTTGTATGAATTTTCCAATGTACTGTTCAATAGTTTGGTGTCAGTAAGATTTTTTTTCTTGAAAGAAGTTATTACTTTCATTCAGCAAGGATGCATTAAATTGATAAGTAAAGTCTTTTATAATTTTACAAAAGATTTATCTTTCAAATAAATACTGAACTTTTTTATTCACTGAAGAATCCTGAAAAAAAAAGTCATACAGATTTCATGAGGGTAAATGATAATTTTTTAGTTTTTGAGTCAACTGTCCCTTTAAGGAAAAACACTGTGATGTGACCAGTTACATAGATTAAATGATAATGCCATCACAGCAATTGTCTATTTTACTTTTAGATGTAGTGCCTCTGTACTGTATATTGTGTGATTCCCCTTTCACCATCTGTGTGTTATGGGTGAGGATTTGATATCAGGCCAAAAAGATCACAAGTAGGCCTATGCTATAAATTTGTGGTGGCAAAGCATGCAATCTGTGAAAATCAGACTCAAGGTGCTGTGTCCTGTCAAACAAATCGTCTCTAGATGATTAATGCCAGATGTATGCCACACAAAACACTGTGTTTAGCAGACACTGTGACACCTAGTTTTTCAATGGTGTGAATTATATTGACGCCTGATAAATTTAATGCCTGTGGGTTTCCTAGGTACATTGTGTATCTGTCTGTGCTGTTTTGGTTCTTTTCCAAGGGTGTGAGAAGCAGCATTCTCACACTCCTCAGCAAGCCTTTTAGTGTCTTCAAATCATATAAATGTGTTTTTAAAATATTATGTACAATTTTTCGCCTCAGTAAATGCACATTAAACCTTTAAATTGTGATTTTCAACTAGTGATATAGGTTAAGTCCATCAGAGACCCCAGAAAGGATTCTTATCAATTCTCAAAGTTGCTTCCTTTCTAAACTGAGTTAAGTGAAGTGCCTCTTTAAGCAGCGGCTTGTAGAGTAGGCCTAATTCTGTTTAAACAAAGTGTTGTTGTACTGAAATTTATCAAAGTACGATGCCTTGCTTTGACAAAGATACCCAGCTTGAAGATAATTTGAATGATAACACTATAAAATACTCTGGACTGAAGTCACCTGACTCTCAAATGGTTTTGTAAAGATTTTTTGCTAAATGCATGTTTTTAGTTTTATTGTGAATGATTCATTCATGAATACGTTTCATTTATAAAAATGTGTTGTTTTGACAATAATTTTTAATAAAAAATATCATAGCTCAATCTTCTGGTGAAATGACAGACTTCTCTCTTACTTACAATTAACAGCAAGCTTGCATTCAGCCAATCTGCCTCCATCCAATCAACAACCGATGAAAAGAACCAAGCCCCTGCCATTAATTTTTTTTTTTTCTTTTTTTTTTTTTCTTTCAATAATCCGTTTTACACATATATGGGAGAAAATGTCTGTTGCTACTTTAGTTTCTTTGCAACTTTAAAAATAGCCACTATGGCACCAACTAGTGATTTGCTGCTCATTCTGAGCATTTGATTGGGCAAAAATCTGTGTATTGCAGTATGAGTCATCAATATTTTTGCTCTGTTTTCCTGGAAGAGAAAGACTGTAAAATTTGTGGGTACAGTTGCTAACCGTGAATTGATGACCTCAAAATTAATAGACATGAAATAAACGCCACAAACCTCAGTTTTGATTTCAAAAATAGCGGAGGAGATTTTGGGGGACTGAGACCAAGACAAGACCAAGACCAAGGCAAGTTGAGACCAAGTCAAGACCAAGACCAGACTAGCACTCCTCAAATTCATCTGAAAGATCCACTTTTACTGCTTACTTACTAAAATCAATATCACATTTGCAATTGTGCTCATATTTATGAAAACAACCCTCTTTCTTGTGATATTGCTTAATTATATTAGATGTTATAATATAAATATCAAGATCTTATATGCATGTACTTTTTTGCAATCATATCTTGAATTTTGTGGGCATTTGTATTAATTATGGTGACATTTTTTGACGCAGTCCCTTGTTGATTTCTGACCCGGCACAAAAGTAACAAAATAAATAAAATTAGAAATAAGTTATTGATTGCATTTAAAGCAGGAAGTTTTACATCCAGTCACATTAATGAGGTTAACAAAGAAATCAGACAATGCAACAGCAATTTAGCGATATCCCCGCAGTTGTGGTCTTGACCGGTCTTGAAATAAAATCCCGAGTCCTTTTAGTCTGAGATCAAGACAAGACTGAGTACAAATGCAGTCATGACCCAGACAAGACCAAGACCTACAAAAATTGGGACCAAGACCGGTCCCGAGTACTACAACACTACTATTCAGTATAACCAGAACAGTTGTGGGATATTTTAAACCCTCCAGTCTTAAGAAACTGTTTACACAAAATATGAATTAAGCCATTAGGATACAATGCGTCCAACAACGCCCTTCTGGTCCTTAAAATATCAGAGCAAATCAGTTTCTGTAAAATGAAATATAAAAGATGTAAAAAAGAAAAATAAAATAAAAGCTCAAATTGAATTTAGAGATTTAAACATTTTGTTCGTTAAGATATTCCTGGTTTCAACAACAAAAACTATTTGGCATATTCCTTACCAAAATTGGGTCAAAAAAGACCTGAAGACAATAAAATGGTTAAACGGAAAACTGGTTATTGTACAATTATTCAATGTTACATGCTGACCAAAGCCTTTATAACAGAAGCTCCACTGATTTATTTTGTGTGCTTTGTGTTTTTAGATCAGAAATTTTGAGTCCATCTTCCTCTCCTCTGCTCTTATCTTCTTACATGACATTTTTGTTTTGACACTCAGCTGTAATGTTAGCCCCTAAATGATTGATGACCTTAAAAACGAGTATGTGAGAGGGTGTGTACTGGGAGATTAAGTTCTTACCACTTGCAAGGTGGCTACTGGGAGTTTTCTCTTGGCAGAGGTGTGAATCATCTTTGATTCTTCTACATTTTTGAGTCTCCTCTCTGGAGCCTTAGGACACAGACACACCCACTTCTGAAAGCGGATTTGGCTAATCGGTCAGAATAGCTAACTACATTCCTCTGGCAGATTACTTGTGAGTGTTATGTAGAGCAGTTGAATGTTACAGAGATGTGGCTCTTGGAAATCATTCAAAAGATTTACAACAGCATTTGAAATCTCCACTTGAAGTAGCAGCAGTTCAGCCAACAGGGAGTGTTTACTGTATCCAAACAATCACACATTTCCCTCAATTTACTGTAAACATTGAGTGCTTGTGGAAAATCTTTTTTTTTTTTTTTTTTTTTTTTACAATAATAATGAATTATAACAAGCCATGGCATAACAACAACAAATGATATCATATAATTAAGCTCATTAATCATATTTAATAGTGCCACTTTTTAGTGTACGCTGAGTTTTCCTTGTTCCTTGTCAGAGGAGCAAAGAAGCAATACAGAGATTCTAATGGCATTTCTAATATTTTGTAAGCCTTTAAATTAAGGAACAATCAATGAATGAACAAACACGGATTGGCATTGATCAATTACCTGTAGGATTTTATATCTGTAGGATTTTTGAAAACAATGGACAATCACACCCAGACAAAAGGCTAATTGTAGTCATAACTCAACTGTCAGTTGTACATTCACTGTTGTACTAGTGCTTTTACTGGCAATTAAGTGTTTGGTCTTAGCGCTTCAGTTAACCACTTGTTTAAGTAATGACCACTTGCACAATACTTTGTAAATTATTTTATTAAGGAAAGGGAAACTATGTCAACTTGTTCAAGGTTATCATTCTGATCAATGAGAAAACATAGAAA
The DNA here is from genome assembly GCF_019924925.1 of Ctenopharyngodon idella. Classification (NCBI taxonomy): domain Eukaryota; kingdom Metazoa; phylum Chordata; class Actinopteri; order Cypriniformes; family Xenocyprididae; genus Ctenopharyngodon; species Ctenopharyngodon idella. The sequence continues at coordinate 33,724,968 of NC_067222.1, read as the reverse complement.
TCTGAAAATCAGGCAAGGAAATGTGTATGAAAAGATAAAAGTCTTTTATGATTATGCAATGTATTCTTGGTTTTGTGCAACATGCAGAATATCATTAACTCAGTAATGAGAATTATATAACAAAATAAATGATAAAATGTACTTCAATAGGCAAGAAAACACATTTCCAACCTTAAAATATATATACATGTTGGCTAAATGCAAAATGTATTTTTGTAAATATATTGTTAAATGTGTGTTTTTTAATATATTGTGAATGATATAAATATGTGATGGATGGATGGATGGATGGATGGAACAATGAAACGACTGGATGGATGGATGGAATGTCAGAATGACTGGATGGAATGATGGACGGATGGATGGATGGACTGATGGATGGAACAATGTAACAACTTGGTGGATGGAATATATGGAACATGTGGATGTGCAGATGGATGGGTGCATGAAAAATGGAACGATGGAACAATTGGGTGAGTGGATGGATGGAATGTCAGAATGACTGGATGGAATGATGAAATGGATGGATGGATGGATGGATGGATGGATGGAAAGATGAAATGACTGGATAGATGGATGGATGATGGATGATGGATGGAATGTCAGAATGGATGGATGTATAGGTCATCACTATCCCCAAAGTTGTTACGTCAGAACTTTTTGTTAAATGTGTGTTTTTATATATTGTGAACAATACAAATATATGGATGGAAGGATGGATGGATGGACATCTAGATGGATGTATGCATAGGTCATCACTATCACTAAAGTTGTTACATCAGAACTTTTTCCCAAATGCTGTACATCTACCCACACTTCCCTCTTTTCTTTCCGTATGCTGCCACAGGCTTGGGTAGACCTGCCAGAGCCTGCTCCCAGATGGCAGATCACAGAGAGGGAGAGAGAAGGCAGAAATTGAATGAGCACCCAGCGTAAGGTAGAGAGAACTTCGGCAATGTTCAAAGACAAAATGAGTTCACATCAACACCTTTGATGTTGCTGGCAGCCGCCAGACAGAAGGAGACAATCTGTCTCTCTGGTGTACCGCCCAGCTTGAGCAGTGCCTTAAACCACCCAAAACCCTGCAGCTAGTTTTATAACACAGTCAGAGACTGAAACGCGCTCATCAAGCACTTCAATTACACTGACAGGCAAAGGCACCTGAGACACTGGTGAGGTGCAGGGTCACGGGGTCAGTCCTAAATGCTGATATCGCTCATATTCACTTTCACCATTTAGCACAGACAAAAGACTAAATATCTGGACTATTGTTCAAACTAATTGCCTTTTACAGGGAAAGTTAAACCACTCATTCACTCCAGAAAAATCTGAATTGTGCTTGTGATCATTCAAGTCTGTTGCATATATTGTGGTCAGAGATGATTTTGTCAGATTAGACCTGATGAGGGACAAAAAACCCTCAGAGCTCACATGACAATCGCATAAACTCATCAACCAATCTTTTGACATGCATTGGAATGATCTATTAGCACTGACTGTGTTGTCTAAAAGTTTCCAATCATGCAGAAAGAGGATCAGTAACATCAAACTTTTTAACTGGAGGAAATCAAAGGAGAAAAAAAATGAAGGTTAACAAATTTTAACTATTTTTTTACAACCCCAATTCCAGAAATGTTAGGACATTTTGCAAAATGTAATAAAATCAAGAATCTCTGATTTGTTAATTTTCTTTAACCTTTATTTAACTGACAAAATTACAAAGAAAACATTTTCAAAAGTTTTCATTGGCCCACTTAATTGTATTTTGTAAATATAAACCACTTTGGATTTTGATAGCTTCAACACACTCCAAAAATGTTGGGACAGAGGCAAAATAAAAGATTATAGAATATCTAGAATATCCAAGTTAAACTGTTTTGAAACAGTCCACAAGTTGAACTGGTAATATGTGAGGGGATCGTGTTTGGGTATAAAAGGAACATCCACCAAAGAGCGAGCAAAGATGGGTCATGGCTCACCAATTTGTGTCAAATTTTATGAGGGAATTGTCAAACAATTCAAAAATCACATTTCTCAATGCAAGATTGCAAAGTATTTAGGTCTTTCACCATCTACATAATACTGTGAAAAGATTTAAAGAATCCAGAGAAATCTCAGTCTGTATATAGGGCAAGGCAGGACACCTCTGTTGAATACACATGATTACCTATGAGCCCTCAGATGGCATTATATGAGAAACTATCATATAGCCACATGGACTCTGGAGTACTTTGGAAAATCGTCGTCACTGCGTTGTCTGCCGCTGCATCAAGAAATGCAACTTGAATCTATGTTACGCAAGGAGAAAGCTATACATCTATTCAATGCAGAGATGGCGCCGAGTTCTCTGGGACCGAGCTCATCTCAGATGCTCCAAAAGACAGTGGAAATGTGTTCTGTGGTCAGTTGAGTCTAAGTTTCAGCTTCTTTTTGGGAAAAAATTACATCGATTTCTCAGTCCCAAAGGTGAAAAAGACCATCCAGATTTTCATCAGCGACAGGTGCAAAAGCAAACATCTGTCATGGTATGGAGGTGAATCAGTGCAAACAGTATGGGTGACTTTCATATGTGTGAAGGAATCATTGATGTGGAGGCGTATACTGGGATTGTACAGAGACATATAATGCCATCAAGATGACATCTTTCCTGGGAAGCAAGACAATGTCAGGCCTTATTCTGCACATACTAAAACAAAGTGATTTCTAGACACTCTACGCCGTAGAGTGGATGTGCTTGACTGTCTGTCTGCAGTCCAGATCTGACTCCTATTGAAAATATATGGCTCATCATGAAAAGGAGAATCAGACAAGGATGACCACAGACTGTTGAGCAGCTGTCTTATCAGGTGAGATTTGGCAAAAATGACACTTGCAAAACTGCAATAATTGGTATCCTCAAACATTTAAGAAGTGTAATTAAAAGGAAAGGTGATGTGACACAGTGCTAAACATGCCTCTGTCCTAACTTTTTTGGAGTGTGTTTCAGTCATCAAAATCAAAATTTGTTTATATTTACAAAATACAATTAAATTAGTCAGTGAAAACTTTTAAAATGTTTTTTTTTTGTACCTTTGTAAGTTAAATAAAGTTTGAAGAGAATTAACAAATCAGGGATTTTTGAATTTATTACATTTTGCAAAATGTCCCAACTTTTCTGAAATTGAGGTTGTAAATTCCAAATTGTTAAGACAAACAAAAAGTCTGCATGTGTGTGAAATCTAAAAACACAAATGGACATTGTTTTCTTGGGGGGGAAAAAATGTATTTCAAAGCAATGAGAATTTTTCTAGATTTCTGTTGTGGTAACACATTTAAAAGACAATATATTCAATATTCCCTGTTTATCTGAGCAATTATTTCTATGTAACTCAGAAACTATTTTACACTGACAATTCAGATCACCCAGTAAACGAGGAGGGGTAAATCACTCAAACAAGTGCTCTGGGTAAATTTGCGACTTGTAATAAAGGCCCACCTTAAAACTAAGAGTGCTTATATAGACAAGTGAACCATCTTTTTACAGTGCATATTTGTTTAAATACGTTGAAAACATAAAAGCATTCTAAAATTAAGTCACTAATCTTTGCTCCAGATATGCATGCATACAACTGTCATTAACTGTCGTTAACAAATACCTTGCTGTATTGACATGCAGACTGCATTATAATTTTTTTACAAAGCAAATTGATTTGACGAAAGATTAGGCATATGTTTTATCACGTATCAAAAACTCATGAAAAGTAATTCCACACGCTTCACAATTTAACTCTTTAAGCAGCATATAGCCTATAAAATTTAACTAAATAAAAAACATTTCATTTCATTTATTTTATTTTTTTTAATAAGACATTCTTGCTAAAAATATAAGAATAATAATATGATTTAGCCAATGAATGATTCAATTCTTTATAGGCCTAATTATATCTGAGTCAAAAGGTTCCATATTGCTTCATATTTATGTGAATAACATAATTGCGAATTAAAATCGTTCACGAGAACATCCTGTATAGTCTTGAAAACGAAACGTTGTGATTGCGAACTCTAGTACCTCGTTAAAACGAGTAGGCCTAAATATTTGACAGAAACACATGAAATATGACATATAAATGAGGACGTGTCGTGCATTATAATTATAGTTTTTTTTTTTTTTTAAAGATTTGTTAGTTGCTGCGCCTGCATTAAAATCTTTCTAAAAACTCTTATGATTACCTTTCCTCTGATGGATCTTTAGGATTGTGAAACAGTGCCAAGTAGACGATATTTAGTCAGTACGCGCATAATCATGCTTATTTTAATCGAGTCTCTTCATTGTGCAGCTTCATTTTATCATCTGGGATAAAAATCAGAACAAAAGCGCCCTTTTGAGTGAATTTTGGTGTAAAGTTTAAATGTTTTGGAAACCTCTGGGCGTTCCAGTGACATATTAGGAGGATTCTTCATTTTTTTTGTACTGAAGAGGAATATTTTCTTCTCCTAAGAATGAATAAATTAATTTAGCAAGGTATGAGGGTTACAACGAATCACGATTACATTCATCTGACAGTGTCAATAGAGGAAAGATTGTGAACGGACTTTTAGGGACTTTTGCGTTGGTTGCCATATTTGCGCATCAGACTTCTTGGTATAGGATCTGCTTATACAAGACATCATTAGCCCAACTTATACACACCTAAGATAATTACAAAGAACTCCAAAGAGCTTGAATTGCCAGCCAATTTAACAAATTATCTAATTTGTTATGGCTTTTATATCTCACATATTTGAAAGCAAACTATATGTTCCAAAAGATGGGCTACTTAAACTTCTCCTCATCCACTATAGCCTAGTTTATCTCACGAGAGTATTTGTCAGCACTGGTCTTCAGCTTTAGTCAGTGAAACACGTGCCATAGCATTATCACCTGCCCTCAAATCATAGGTGACATAAACACGCCTACACAATACACAGTATCTTGGCAACTGAGTGCAGAAATATACATACACACCATAAGAGAGACACACACAGTGACGACGCCAGCTAGTCTGGCCTAAGACAAGAAGTATTGTTATTAACCTCTTTTCTCCCAGTGTGAATGAAAACCAAAGTGAGGGTATATCCTTGTGTTATGACTTCAGGGGCTTGCTTTGTTCCCCTCTATAATGTACACGTAATTACAGACTGGGATGGAGTAGCCTACACTTCTCTTTCTTTCTCTGTGAATCTCGTCCTATCCTCTCTTTCTCTCTTATTGTGGCCCACTGTCCTTATCTCTCTTAATCACTGTCAGACTCATACTTTCTCTATGCTTTTATATCTCCCTCTCGCTTCTCTCCTTTTTTTCCACATTTGTTGCGCTTCCTCAGTCATGAAGAGGATTATGACCTGTAGGCCTATTGTTTAACTGAAACGTTGGCTAAATCAATATTTTATTAAACTCTCCTTTAACTAGTGTTGTAGCCTAATAAATAATGGTGTTAAAAACTAAAACACTGAAAATATTAGAAATAAAACATTTAAATGAGAGCTATCTTATAAGGTTTTCATGTTCTCAGTAACACAACTACACTGCACTGGAGTTTTTCTCTATATGTTTCCTGGAGCTTGGCCATTAAAGGACAGGTTTCTGCATTGTAAGAATCGGCAGGCATCGAGGCTGGGCGTGTCGTGACGGTTAGTCGTACCTGTCTGTTGATGACTTGAGGAATGTTGGCACAAGATAAAAGCATCTATAGCCTAATTTGTGTAATTCTCTCCTCACGACACTATTTTGGTTTAATAACACGTGCCCTTCAACCAAAACATGTAACAACATTGTGCATCAATAGCGGCTCTTTTCAACTTTCCTCCTCTCAACCACGATAAAAATGAGTTTCAACGGAAATCAAACTACGCGGATTAATTAGCCGTGGGATGCTGCAATCATTCCATCTTTGTCTTGTCTATCCTTATTAAATAAAAATTTGTTTGAATACTATTAAACTGTTTGACTAAAATAACAGGATCGGATTTAGACACTTCTGTCGAAACTGCACTAAAAAGTTAACGCTAGTAATTTTAACGAAAAATAGCCTACTAAATCATCTTACCATCATAGTTGCTATATATATATATATATATATATATAGGCTATAGCCTATATATTATAGTAAAATATTTGTATAAACTAATAAAATACATATTGTTTGGAGATAGGCTACAAAATTTTGAATTAGGTCTAATTTACAAAGAATAGAAAAATATTGTTGAAATTATGTTCAAGTAAAAAGTAGTAGGCCTATAGTCTGATACGTTTTAGAAGTTAAAAAAAAGAAAAAAGAAAAAAGAATAGCGTTTTTATTTTTATTCTGATCTCATATTTTTTTATAGCCCAGTTTTGGTTAAATCCAGCTAATCATGTGGCTTTCCATTGGCTATCACTTGTGTTATTCTCGGTGTAAACAGACTTTATTATCAGTAAGGTTAATATGATATTGAATGACATATAGCCTAAATGACTGTACAGTCCTATAGTCTATATGCTATTTATTTCTCTTTATTTAACAACGATATATTTATGGCAACCGCATTTGTCAGGCATTTAGAATGACATTTTTGACCACATACATAGCATGGATCTGATTATTTGTTATGAATCTTTACCGACATGGTCTGGGTTAGAGTTTGTATTTTTGAGAAGAGTTTCCAAATAGCTTTTTTTTCACTAAACATAATGGTATTAGTCCAACGAAGCAAACGTTTGATATTTAAATCTTAGTGATAGGCTACATCAAAAACCATTGCTGCAAACGTGGGAATTGCGATGCCCCGTACATATTACACTATTGACGTCACTGCTTCTAAAGAAATGAGGCGGACGGCGCATGCAGCCAATAAGAGAGCGCGATCTCACTGCTGGAATCAAATCCAGTATGTGATGGGAGTGTTGAGATGAACTTCACAGACCTCATACACTGCCAAAACGAAAGCAAACTCATGCGCCTCGCGTTTTCACGGACATGGATCTCTCTAATGGACCTCTTTAATGGATGGAAATCACATGACTCTTCTAAATAGATGCTACTTTTATGGTGCACCGGTCTAATGGACATGACTCTAAAAAAATGACTATGACTTCACTGTCTGAAAGTTTGGTGGCTTCAGACCCTTCAAAATCGGCATTTCTGGAGTTCAGTCACGGTTACCAGTCTCACCAGCAGCATTCACCCGGCGTGTCTCACGCGCACTATCCGGTGCACGGTTTGCATCAAGGCGCACATTCGCAGTACGATGCGGCCTTCTCTTCTGGCGCTGCTTCGTACGGCCGTCCGCTCACTTACCACTATCCCAGTGCCCATCACCACCCCGGAGCTTACCTACCCTATCAACACAACAGCGCAGTCGGCCATTCAAGAGTAGATGATGCAGGTAAGGTGTGCTTTCCTTCACCCACAGATTCAAAAAAAAGTATTGCTAAATTCCGTGCTGCTTTTGGCTTTGAGAAATTTAGTTATAGCTTAGTACAGAGCGCAGCATTCCTGAATAATAATAAAACTAAATAATAATAATCCTGATTTCTGAAGATAGCAGCGCACAATTTGGACTACACATGCATGTATCGTGCACTTTAAATTTGTGTTTAATTTAATTCCCTATAACCCTAACGCAATTCTAATTAATAACGTGTTAAAACGTTCATTTAAATGCCCATTGTGAAACAATCATTTGCAACAATCCATTGCATTAAACGATCCTGTAGAAATGTAGACGTGCTTATTTAAAGCTCAGTAAAGACAGAAGAGAGAAAATACACGTTAAATAGTTAAATCATACTGTCAAAACTAATTTGATATATGAACGATTGTTTTATGAGTGAGCAATGAGCATATTTGCTTTTGTTTTACCCAACTATAAATGTATACATTCGTGTAATTTGCACAAAGCTAGGCTATATTAGTAAACTGCTATATACGCAATATGGATTAATATAGCCTACTGCAATGACCTCAGTTAACAAATGAAGTAACCCTACACACACACACACACACACACACAAACCTGCATTTAGATTGCAACATGAAAAAGAAATAAGATTAAAATGCTTCTTTAGTCTTCATATGACAAACCTAAACATAATTTTTTAAAAACTTTTTCATTAAAGTGACATTTGACTATAAAGTTACAAATTATTCATAACACGCAAGAATTTTCACTGCCATTTCAGAACTAGATTCCAGCTAGAGAAAAATGACAATTTAACGCTAATGAAATTGTCTGTATGCAGTTGACAAATTTTCCTCTTTTATTTTGACAGAATAGCCTACACTTTTAAGAAAAGTACTTTTTTTTATTTTTTATTTTTAACAGTTAGGCCTATTTCTATTTCTGATATCATTATTAGTAGTAGTAGTAGTAGTAGTAGTTCATTTTTTCATTTTCTCACTCAAGATTCCGAGAAGCAAAGTTCCATTGAAAGTGGAGAAATACGCCTGAACGGGAAGGGGAAAAAGATTCGCAAACCCCGCACAATCTACTCGAGCTTACAGCTTCAGGCGCTCAACCAGCGCTTCCAGCAGACCCAGTACCTCGCGCTGCCTGAACGCGCTGATCTGGCCGCCAAACTGGGTCTGACACAAACACAGGTATGTAGGCCTACATACGACATTACTGAATTAAAAGAAGGAAATAAACACTGGAAAAATACACACATGTGGCTGCATGTTTTTGGGGACCGTTCTCAAAAGACAACTGCTTTATAATGAGAAAAAAAAGTCTTTGTTTTTTCTATAAATGCCAGAAAGTTGAACAACACAAACAATGTGGAATTTTCAATAGGTAAACCAGAACCAGAAAGCAGAATGTTCGAGCGTAAAGTGCATTTCTTGCTCCACGTTTCCAATACATCGTTATCCAAGTAGCTATCTGGCCTTCGTAAAATGTTGGTAAATTATCGAGAGCATCGAATCACTTATCAGAGACTAAGGAACGAGAAAAAAAAACCCCCGATATTAATTGTAGGCCTCTCATTCATTATTATTGAAACGCTAATAGTCTACCATAAGTTTTGGTTAAAATAAATAAATAAATAAATAAATAAATAAAACGATAATCTGCGAGCTGTGTAGTTTGTATATTTATAAATGATAGACAAGTTACAACTTTATATACACAGCAAGGGGAGCTTACAGTAAACACTGAATCAGACTATTGTTGAGTAAGCAAGCCCATTCATGATTGCTATAGCTAATTGCATGTAAAGGACCTATCAGCCCCTGCTATCTAGAGTTTCTGGACTGAAGGATATATTTTATCTTTTGTATTAATGTCTTAAAAAAAAAAAAAAATACTAGACTCATATTTTACCATTAGTGTATTACAGTTTTTCTCGATTGCTAACACACAATTCATGAAACAATTCACAATTTTCTCAGGACTAGCTGTTCTTAATAATATTTATTGTGAAAGTATTTCAAATTTTCACTCTTAATTTCACAATCAAACAAGAGAAAAAGTGAGGAGTCCCTTCCTCCTTGAAAGACAGGTTGTAATCTGCTCCAATAGTCTCAAACATGGCAGCCACATCTGTTGCATTATATCAGACAGAAGTAGTTATTGCATAGACTACAAATGATAATCTATGAATGCAGATAGCTCGTAGTTCACTGTAGTGCAGATATGACCATGGCTGTTATAATCCTGTTCTGTGTAGCTCTGTTCGTTTTCTAACCTGAGGAGCACAACTGTAGGCTCAGCGTTAACTGCAGTGTTCCATAATTCTTCACGTGAAGTTGTCTTTTTATATTAAAAGGGAGTTTGCATGAATGTCTTTAAGTTTCCATATGTATACATTTTTTTGTCCAGATTTATATTAAGTGAGAAATAGATATCCATATATAATTTAGTTGATTGTTTTATCAGGTTCAATTATGAATTAGTTTTGATATGAGCAACATATCGTAAATTACAAAATATTTATTTTGCAAAAATCAATCACAATATGAATTGTCTAACTTTTTCTTACGAATATATCTTATTGAAACGTGTCGTAAACAGCATGTCAGGACTCTAATCTTTTCCACTCACTCAATTCCTCTCTATTCCAACCTTATGTGACCCATTTTACTCGGTGGACCAGACTTCACCTGACTTCACCCTATAATGAAAGGACACACTGAAGCTTAGAAAAATTACAAACCATCCACCCACACATGAAGCCTAACTTTGAACTCACAAAATACAAAGCCCTTTTTAGTGAAAAACTGATGTCAGATGTTCTTTTTGTACAGTAATATAAATGTCCCATTAAAACCTTTTTTTTTTTTAAACCATGCCTCCAATTATTTAGCTACTTTTCAAATTTGATGTAATTAAAAAATGAAAGTCTGAATTTGGAAATACTGAAAATATATTATGTTACATTTTTAATACTGTGATCATGAAAATGAAGTGAAACAAAAACTAATATGTTTAACTTTATTTACACTCTGAAAATAATTGATACATTTTAAAAACGCATTTTAGCATTATTTTCCCCTCAATCAAGAATTTTGTCTCAAATAAATATTTATCAAATTAAAATAGCAAGGATAAAAGCACGTCAGTGAAGACATGCTTGATATTAAATAAAGGTAAACAGTTTTATTGTGCATCATTTCCAATCAAGCTTTTATTTTGTTAAATTATGTTTAAAATGTCACTTCCTATTAAAACGCAATACATGATTTGCAATGCAAGGAAACTGACACTGTGGTGGAATTGTTCAAGTCCTTTCAAAAAACAAATATAAAAATTCCTCCTGATTCATATATGACCCTGGACCACATAAGGGTAATTTTTTTGAAATTGAGATTTATACATCATCTGAAAGCTGAATAAATAAGCCTTCCATGTATTGTTTGTTAGGATAGGACAATATTTGTCCGAGATACAACTATTTTAAAATCTGGAATCTGAGGGTGCAAAAAAATCCAAATATTGAGAAAATCGCCTTTATAGTTGTCCAAATGAAGTCTTTAGCAATGCATATCCACTTACAAAAATACATTTTTGATATATTTATGGTAGGAAATTTACAAAATATCTTCATGGAACATGATCTTTACTTAATATCCTAATGATGTTTGGCATAAAAGAAAAATCGATAATTTTGACCCATACAATGTATTGTTGGCTATTGCTACAAATATACCCGTGCGACTTATGACTGGTTTTGTGTTCCAGGGTCACATATGTTTGATATTGTTAGTAGACAAATTAAATAAACTAGTTTATTGTGTAGGTTCATTTTCTAATGGCCAAAATTGCCCATATTAAATTAAATCCAATTAAATGATCTGCTTTTCTCTCTGAATAATTTGAATACACTATTGATTAATTACAGTTGCAACTTAATCTTGAACATAACCAGTATACATGATATTTTGTGACTGTTTCATGAACAGAGCTCACTGGAAATAATGATATATGATCAGTAAGTCATGGCAAGCAACTGATGTTTTCACATTACTTTAACTCATCAAAATAATTTAAGAAATTTTTTAAAATAAGTTATACGTGATTCAACTCGATTTTTTAATTTTAATGACTTGTACAACCAAGCTGATTCAATTTAAGGCAGTAACTGTTCTCAAATCATTTGTGCTGGTTAAATGCATTTGAACTTCCTGTAATATATAATAGCTTGTTTTTAAGATCAAATTTTATATATTTATTTTACTCTATATTAACATCATAACAGCCATAAAAGTTTCCTCAATGATAATTCTCAGTCCATAACATTTATCCCTCATAATAATATAAAACTATGAATACCTGCGTGATAAATTTTGACACATAGAAGTGAACTAAGTATAAATCCTAAAACTTAAATGAACATTATTAATTAAAATCAAATTACTTTGTGTATAGCATATACAATTACATGATAAATACTCTTTTGTTTCGGTTTGTATATGAATCACATATTTAATTGATTAGAGTTATCGTTTTCTCCTGAGGACATTTACAGCTGATGATCTGTTCAGCAGAACAGACACACATATCAAAACTTGAAGATGTGTGGCCAGTTTGCAGTGCCAGACTCTGTCATCGGTGCAGTTAAAGGGTGTTGAATGTTGCCTCTGGCACCTGTTCCTGCCTTTTAGTTGAGGCGGCTCATTTAATCTATATTTCTGATGATAATAATACATGCAGATTTAATTTTTATGATAAAAATAAAGGCATCATACACCACATGACAGAGGTGTTCAAACTGCGGCAAGAGGAACATCACATAAAACTGATTGTGAAAGCCTAAATTAAAATAATTATTTTGGGTGTCAGTGTGCAGAGAAAATGTTAAAAGGGTAATTGGACTTTGATTTAAAAGTCTCTTGGAAAACACCATTTTAATTACGTTTCATTATAGAAGATTTTAAAGCTGTGTGGGTGTCACTATTTTTTAGAATTCATTTTAAATTCACAATTAGCATGAATTTTCCACATTGGTTACATAATTAAGAAAGTAAAAACACCCTGAGTATAATATCAAAGGCTTGTTTATATATATTCCTAAAAGGGCATGCCCAAGTTTGTGCTACAGGGAGAGTCCTGGGTAAAACTTTGGATTGATCACAAATAACAGCAATAATGTTTGGAGTTTTGCTGTATCCAAAGAACTGTCAAGCTTTCCCCCCCTCTCACCTGTAGCAAGCTGAAGGCGCGCTGGTGTTGGCAGAAGCCCTATTGTGTACCACAAAAATTCACACTTTAAAGAGTTAGTTCACCCAAAAATTAAAATTCTATCATTAAGTACTCATCCTCATGTCGTTTCACACCTGTAAGACCTTCGTTCATCTTTAGAACACAAATTAAGATATTTTTGATTAAATCCGATGGCTCAGTGTGGCCTCCAATAACACTGTTTTGAAATCGGCCATCGCTAGATATTGTTGGAAAGTCGTTATTTTGTTTACAAAAAGTATTCTCGTCGCTTTATAATATTAAGGTTTAACCACTGTATTTACATGAACTGTTTTAAATATGTCTTTAGTAGCTTTTTGGATCTTGAGAAGTTCGGTGGCTTTGCTGGCAATGCAGGCCTCACTGAGTCATCAGATTTCATAAAAAATATCTTAATTTGTGTTCTGAAGATGAACGAAGGTCTTACGGTGTAGAACGACATGAGGATGGATAATTAATGACATTATTTTCCTTTTTGGGTGAACTAACCCTTTAAGCTTCTGAGAGTTTCTGTGTCTGTAGTAAAAATTTGAAGCACTACCACCCTGTGGTTGATATTGTTAAAAGTTAATCATACAAAGTACAACTAAAAATGCTAGTAATTTTAGCTGAAAACAACAAAAATTGGGCCATTAAAATCTGTTAAGTTAATTTACCTTAAATAGCAAATCATTAATTTATATTTAATAGGACAATACATGCCATTTTACTGTAAAACAGATCTGTATTTAACAAGGAAGAAGTCCCGGTTAATAAAATATACTGTTATGAACTATACAATCCGATAATGGCTGAACTGTCACCATATCCTACCTGAAAAGTGCTTCTTTTTCTGCACTTGTTTTGATAATCCTGCTTGATTTATGTGTTACGAATAATATAAAAAGGGTTGTACACTAAGCATTTAAACAGATGAGAGCACAAATTCTAATCCAAATGCAAATGTTGCAGGTAAAGATATGGTTCCAGAACAAGCGTTCCAAGTACAAAAAGATAATGAAGCACGGCTCAAGCGGACCGGAAGGAGAACACCTTCAAGCAGCCTCTGCCTCCGGACCACCATGTTCACCAGGAATGCCGCCCCTGTGGGATGTTTCCATGTCAACCAAAGGTGCCCCCATCCACTCTGGAGGATATATGAACTCTTTTGGACACTGGTACCCTGGTCATCATCATCAAGACCCAATGGCCAGAACTCAGATGATGTGATGGCGGTTTAGGACAGTCTACAGAGTATCCAGATCCCCTCTACTGATTCACACCAGCACTCTTTAGCACTGTTTACTCACAGCCAAACTTTCTTCAAGTTCCTCCCCAGTATTTTCGTCATGGAGATTTACATTGCTGACTTTTATTTTCTTTGCTTGCAGGTTTTTGTGGTGGATTTTTAAAAGACGGAAATAAGCAACCTTACCTAAACTTGGATTTTGTAAACTCTTGTAAATTTTAATAAAATGCCATTGTCTAATTGCCTTGAATGTCTATCCTATATTTCAAAGCTTTTTGTCTATTTATTAGTCTACTGCATATTATTTGCTCTTTAAAATCTTGCTTTGGTTTCCAAACTTCTCAGTTTTACCCTTTCAATATACACTTGAAACTTGAAAGTGCTGAATATTTCATTGTCAAGAACCTCAGATTTAATTTTAGGAAATATATTTATGACAAGTTTTATGTCCCTACAGTGTGACAAACACTCTAAAAAATGCTGGGTTAAATATGGACAAACCCAGCAATTGGGTTGTTTTGACCCAACCTGCTGGGAAGTTTTATTTAACTCAACTATTGTTTAAAAATTACTATATTGCTCAATTAAAATGAACCCAAAATAGGTTAGAGATTAACACTTATTAATATGTTTAATAAATACTGATTAAATAATAAACATTTATTAAATTACTTATTAATAAATGTTCACCTTTTGATTATTACTGTTGCCTCTAGTAATTCTGTCTGATTTTGGGTTCAGTTTAAGCAAGCAATATAGTAATTTTTAAACAAGAGTTGAGTTAAATAAAACAACTCAGCAGGTTGGGTCAAAAATTGCTGGGTTTGTCCAAATTTAACCCAACTTACTTTGTTTTTAACCCATCATTTTTTAGAGTGAATGAATACAATGAAAATAATTAAAAATAAAAGAGAATAAAAAGTTGCAAGCATAATAATTACAAAACAATTAACAAAATTATGCTTACAGAATTAGTACAGGAGTACAGCATGTCATGCCACAGGACAAATGGATCTCAAAAGTCCCCCCAAAAAATGCAATTTTATAGGTTATATTCCATCATATTAATGATCTGTTCAAAACACAAGACTGTCCTATGCCATCTAGTGGTTTGAAAACACACAACGAGGGTAATAGCTTTGGGTGTTTGACTGAAGTTAACTCTCTCTAGGCCTAACAAACAAAAACAGCTAACAGATTAATGTGAACAGCTTTAGTATTATGTTGAGCTGGATACTGACCTCTGGACTGAAAACATTAGACCATTATTTAATACTCTAGAAGATGATACAATGAAGATGGAACTGGATTACAGAAAATCACTTCAGCATTGAGGCCTGAGGAACAACAGTTTCTGCTTGAAAGGCAGTTTATCTTCAGCTAGACATGGCAGACTATGAAGTGTCTGTTCAACAGCTCAATGATCTGTTGACAGATGAAAACGGAGACTTCTGTATGCCCTCCAAACATTTTAATGAAGTCTACCCCGGGATACTCCTAGGAAATGAGTAAGTCCTCACATAGCCTACAGATATGTAGTCAGTGGATTATGTTCTTACCATATAGCAAAACTGCTCAGCAATAAACATTTACATTTTGCAGTTATGTGTTTAGCCTTTCCTATCTGACAAGCTAAGATTCAAAACATGATAATGTATCCTGTTGCAAATTCCCAAGGGCAAGGCTTTAAATAAACATGGCCTGTTTTCCACGTGTGAAGGGCACCCTCTTATGCTCGACACTCTGACTGAGAGATTGAAAATGATCAGTTAAATGAGGTTGTTGCTATATGACGCCTATATCTCAAACAGGTCTGTAGCCACAAATGTAACACGTTTGCTTCAGCTGGGAGTGACGCACATCCTCAATGCTGCAGAAGGCCAATCGGACATGCATGTGAACACGGATGCAGAGTTCTACGCAGACACTGGGATCATCTATCATGGGATACCAGCCTTTGACACTGACCATTTTGACCTCAGTGTATATTTTGAAGAGGCTTCTAATTTTATTGAAAGAGCTCTGGCAATAAAAGGTGGGAGAGGTCTTAGTAAAAAGAAGTAGCTACTTTTAAATGCATCCCTCATTTAATGACATTGGTTTTGCATTTGGTTCTTCAAAGCTGCATAGATAGTCTTGTTTCAATGACCCACTAATAATAACTGCTTGCTTGCTCCCACTGCTAATTTGTGCTTTATCAACATTAACTTTAAAGAGATAGTTCACCCAAAAATGAAAATTCTGTCATCATTTACTCACTCAAGTTGTTCCAAACTGTATGAATTTCTTTCTTCTGCAGAATACAAAGGATATTTTGAAGTCAAGGTGGGGTCCGTCAACTATTTGGTTTCCAACATTTTTGCAAACTAGTGAGTAAATGATGACAGAATTTTCATTTTTGGGTGAACTAACCCTTTTAAAAAGATTTCTTGCCGTTTCCTTTTCTCAACTATACAGTAATGTGTTTTATCTGAACAATGTAGCCTAATATAACAATAACAATAAATTAGCAATATCACAATAATTAAGCCACACACAGTATACGTGTTTACTCCCTGAATGAATCAGTGTTTTTGAACGTATCTTTTGAATGAATTATTTAATAACTCATTCAGAAAGGCTTGTTTTGTGCCTGAATGAATCAGTGTTCTTGAACTAATGCCACTCACTTAAAAATTAGTTACGTCGCCACCTACTGGCGTAACTATGTAACCTGCAGAAAGGCGCAGAAGAGCGGAGTGATACAAATATTAAAAAGTCCCAGTGCTGTTGGACTGTTATGTCAGCATTCTTAAAGCGTCACTCGATCAAATTCGAGGACCAATACCAACTGTTTAGAATACAAATTAAAATTCTGTTCTATTCAGTATGCTTCATTGTAAGACTTTCAGTTTTTCCAACACTCTCTCATAGCAATTCCTAACTATTTTACGTTTTGGTACTTCAATCTCATTAGTAGCTTTTGTTTCGTAGGAATTGCTTAAAGGGTTAGTTCACCCAAAAATGAAAATTCTGTCATTAATTACTCACCCTCATGTCGTTCCACACCTGTAAAACCTTTGTTTATCTTCAGAACACAAATTAAGATATTTTTGATGAAATCCGATGGCTCAGTGAGGCCTACATTGACAGCAAGATAATTAACACTTTCAGATGCCCAGAAAGCTAAAGATGTATTTAAAAAAGTTCATGTGACTACAGTGGTTCAACCTTAATGTTATGAAGCAACGAAAATACTTTTTGTGCAGCAAAAAAACAAAACAACAACAACAACAAAATAACGACTTTATTCAACAATATCTAGTGATGGGCGATTTCAAAACACTGCTTCATGAAGCTTCAAAGCTTTACGAATCTTTTGTTTTGAATCAGTGGTTCGGAGTGCGTATAAATGCCAAAGTTACGTGAACCATTGAAATTTCGAAACGTTTTGAAACACATGATGTAACGAAGCCTCGTTTACTGAAATCATGTGACTTTGGCAGTTTGATACACGCTCTGAACCACTGATTCGAAACAAAAGAAGCTTCAAAGCTTCACGAAGCAGTGTTTTGAAATCATCTTTGAACTGTTTTAAATGTCTTTAGTAGCTTTTTGGGTATTTGAAAGTGTTAATTATCTTGCTGGCATCGGAGGCCTCACTGAGCCATCGGATTTTATAAAAAATATCTTAATTTGTGTTCTGAAGATGAACGAAGGTCTTACGGGTGTAGAACGACAAGAGGGTGAGTAATTAATGACAGAAATATTATGTTATATATGTCTTGACCTTGAAAGTTGCTTTGAGAATTGAATATGCTGCACTCAATGTAAGTCATTAAAAGTCAAAGTCTCTAATTTTTCTGTAGGTAAAGTGTATGTACACTGTCAGAAAGGCTACAGTCGATCGGCTGCATTAGTCATCGCACACCTGATGCTGCAGCACAGGATGGATTTACGAACGGCTGTGGCCACAGTAAGAGAGAAACGGGAGATCGGACCCAATGATGGATTCCTGCGCCAGCTCTGCCAGCTAAACGATTGGCTGGATGGTGAAGGAAGGCTGGGTGATTAATACCTAAATAAATCTGTGTTTTTATCAGTTAAACGTTAGTAGTTAGTAGTGCAAAACAATTCTGGTAAGTATTTAGTTTGCCATTTGGAATGACTGTTTTCTTCATCTCTAAAGTGGCTCCTGCCCTCTAGTGGTACTGGAAATCAGAGTTTAGGACAGAAATTTTTGCTACACACACACTTTTAGTACCCCATGATAATAATTACAGTTTTGTAATCAAACACAAGAGGTCTTTGCAACAGACAACAGTCATTTATTAAACAATTTAAAGTGAAAGTAGCACACATACCTGAGTTACTCTGAAACCCCTCCCACATTTTCTGCTTTCCACTGATTGGTATTGAGCATATTAATATAATGTGATTGTGTAGCTGCAAATAGGACATTTTTTATTTATTTTACTTGGTTCCTGCATGTGAAAATATTATCTTAACTGTAAAATTATTTACTACATGCAAAAATAACAGCTGAAAGCAAATATCTTAAAAATATATATTATTTTTTTTTTTTTTTTGACCAAGCTACAGTCCAATAATGGTTAGCATTTTGAGAATCTATTTCACCTCTCTCCAAATAAAGATGAAATATAAAAAAAAGGGGGGGAAAAAAATCTGCATTACATCCACTAATCCACTGAACAGAGGCATTGGGGGGAACCTCACAGTCCCTTCACATCCATTACAGGTTGGTACTATGACACAATTTAATAGAAGGATAATGTACAATGCTACAAAGAATGATTTAACAGCAGTTCTGCACGCTGGACTAGATGGTGTACCACGGACCCAAAGAGGAGAGGGCATCTCAACAACTTCCTGTATTAGCATGGTTAATGTAAAGCACATTGATTATGCTCCACAAGTGAGAAAAGGACACAAACATTTGTGCAAGCATCATTGTCTTTGTCATTATATAGAGCTATTTGTGGTAGAGAGAATGCAGATAAAAGCACTGCTAAAATACAACAATAATGTACATATATTTCACTTATTGAACATAAAAAGGCCTATTACGCTAAAACAAAGGCCAGTGAAGTGCCTGCGGTGAGGATGAGGATGGTTTCTTACAGTAAGTGAGGTCCTGTTGTGTATTAGACCCTGCTGAATATTACAGTTTGAGGTACTGGTGATGGTGGTTTAGCTTTAAAAAAACACATCTTCAGAACTGCTGCAGATGTGTCCTTTTATAGTTGGATAAAAATCTTAGCATACACTAACATTAACATTCATCATTCACTCCAGTCTGTCACATCATGGCAGCTTGTGTGTTGGTTAAGATACTGGAGGAGTGAGAATTACTGTTTAATATTGACACAAATATGACAATGAGTCTATGCTGAACTCACCCTCTTATATCGTTTGCATGTGAGGTATGAAGGTTTGAAATAATAGAAATCACTACAAGAGAATCTTGATATGGGAGACAGCCGTCATGAATACTAATGAAGTGTGTCAAATCAAACGCATGAGAAGCACAATGGCCATCCACACTGAGCACTTACACACCCACAGTACAGTTCAGATTGAAAGCATCTACAAAAAAAGCACAGTGTCTAAAATAAACTTTAGTTTTGCTCTGAACAATTGCTCGTAACAATCTATTGACTCCTACTTCCATAAACAGCCTGCAAATGTGTCACGTCCACTCAGCATAAAATACAGCAAGTATTCTGAGTAAAGAATGAGTGTTTTCTTTTCTTCTCTCATCAGAAGATGTAGAGGGTATTTTTTTTTTAATGGAATGCCAGGTCTTCACACAGAACTCAAAAATGACTTGCTACATTGCAGACTGTGGACATGTAGATGACAAGGGATTTAATAGAGTGAGTGAATTTTCCAGAGGTCTGCTGAAAGACCGTTTTTAAGATCTATTAAAGGAGTCATAGCATTATTTACATTTTTCCCCCTGAGGTGCACTTATTTATTTATTTATGCTCCAACAACAGTCAAATTTTTTATTTCTAATGGTTCTTATGCCTTTAAGTCATCTACATAAACTTTTTTCACATATGAAATGAGAAATTAATTTTTTCTTGTTCTCATCTGTAAACTGGATTCGATCTTCCCTGGAACCTTCTTAAAAATAAACTCATTTCCTAAAGGGATAGTTGACCCAAAAAAATAAAATTCTGGCATCATTTATTCACCCTCATGTTGTTCCAGACTTCCTATCATCTTTTGAAGATATTTTTAATATCCTCTCATCATTTTTGTCTATCCACTGAAAGCCCACAAAACCAGAATCTGTGTTTGAAGATGAACATAAGTTTTGTGGGTTTGGAACGACATGAGGAAAATGTTAATTTTTGGTTGAACTATCCGTTTAAAGGATTAGTTTAGTTCACCCAAAAATTAAAATTCTGTCATTAATAACTCACCCTAATGTCGTTCCACACCCGTAAGACCTTTGTTTATCTTCAGAACACAAATTAAGATATTTTTGATGAAATCCAATGGCTGAGTGAGGCCTGCATTGACAGCAAGACAATTTACACTTTCAAATGCCCAGAAAGCTACTAAAGACATATTTAAAACAGTTCATGTGACTACAGTGGTTTAACCTTGATGTTATGAAGCGACGAGAATACTTTTTGTGTGCCAAAAAAAACAAATAACGACTTTATTCAACAATATCTAGTGATGGCCGATTTCAAAACACTGTTATTGCAGGCAATGCAGGAAATGCAGGCCTCACTGAGCCATCAGATTTCATCAAAAATATCTTAATTTGTGTTCTGAAGATGAACGAAGGTCTTACAGGTGTAGAACGACATGAGGGTGAGTAATTAATGACAATCAAACTGCCAAAGTCACATGATTTCAGTAAACGAGCCTTTTTTACGTCATAAGGGTTTCAAAATTTCAATGGTTCACCACTGAGGGGTGTGACTTTGATAGTTTGATACACGCTCTGAACCACTGATTCGAAACAAAAGATTCGTAAAGCTTCAAAGCTTCATGAAGCAGTGTTTTGAAATCGCCCATCACTAGATATTGTTGAATAAAGTCAATATTTTGTTTTTTTTTGGCACACAAAAAGTATTCTCGTCCCTTCATAACATTAAGGTTGAACCACTGTAGTCACATGAACTGTTTTAAATATGTCTTTAGTAGCTTTCTGGGCATTTGAATGTGTTAATGATCTTAGTGTCAATGGAAACCTCACTGAGCCATCGGATTTTATCAAAAATACCTTAATTTGTATTCTGAAGATGAACGAAGGTCTTACGGGTGTGGAACGACAAGAGGGAGAGTAATTAATGACAGAATTTTAATTTTTGGGTGAACTAACCCTTTAACACTGGGACCCTACAAAAGGATCTGCAGAGCTGTAGGTGGCTACACAGCCAGGAACAGCACAAAGTTTGGCAACATTTCCAACATTTTACTCTAAAAGTTAGTCTTTCTGGTGTTTAAGAATAATAGTATCTATCTTACTTTGTCGTTATTGTGAGTGGACACCAAATAAGAATTGCTAATATCTCAATGTGGATCATCATATGTTAAAGAAACAGGCTATTTTTTGCAGCGTAGTTTCAGTAAATGCCCTTTAAATTCGAATGAGGGAAGATGTTCTGAAAATTACAGTATGGTTTCACACCACAATAAACTTTTATTTCAAAATATCATGATATGACCCCTTTAAGAGTCAAAGTCTCAATCAACATATTCACAATCTGGCTAGGTGTAGGACTGAATTCTGTTCTAATAAAAGTGTTGTAAACCAGGTTTGTACATCCAGCAAACAAAAAAATGGCTTCCTGATTCCCCGTTATCAAAAGCAGGGTCTGTGGGCAGGGCTCAGCTGAGCTGACCCTTGCTGGTGCAGTAGATTGAGACTGTGGGCAGTGCATGTCTGCAGTGCTGGTGGGTAGGATTGAGCCTGAGTCAGGTGCATGGCCTGGGGCCTCATGGGAGCTCTGTGCCTGAGTTTAGCTAGTCACAGTGAGGTTGTCCTTTCTGCCCTTTTGTTCCTCTGTGTCACTTTTCACAGAAGCCATGCCTCACTTCCTGGAGCCATACTGACACAGTATCGGTCAAAAAGGACCCTGCTATGCATTTGAACCAGAAAAAAAATAAACTGGTTAAACCATTTGAAGAGATGCTTCGGGGGTCTGGCTGTGTCCTTTGCTGGGCAAGAGTTTATGTAAAGTTCTTGCATGAGATGTACGGTTGCACTTGAACGGGTCAGGTTTGGAGGCACGGGGACCGGAATGAGGTTCGCCTTATGCAGGAGCCATCTTCCTGTGCTGCCTCTCCAGCGCTTCCTTAAAGCAAAATAATCTGCTGAGTAATCGGTTAGCTCTGTTACAGCACAGCGAAATTCATTCAGCCTCGCACATTCTTACTGTCCTCAGAAACAGGGAACAAGACTGACACTTGGTCCCACATCACAAGTGAAAGGGAAAGCAGTTTACACATACGAGCGAGGTTGCTATCACATTTATGTGACTTTTTAGTGTAAATGTGCACGTTTATGTACAGGTTTAAGCAGGAATATGTATGCAGGGATGAGGGGTGAGGTAGAGTCTGTTTGAAGACATGGAGAGGTAAATGACGCTCATTTCATTTCCTCTTGCAAGGATTTTAGGGAGATTGTAAGTTACCTACTTTCAAAGTCAGTAAAGATGTAGGGTACAATATGGCTAAAAGTCCTTGTTGTTTTTCTTTTCCTTCCCAAAACAACAAAAAACATAACTACAACACTTTCCTAAGCACCGGTTTGTCGCTATGCCCTTCAAAATATAAAACGTTTTTTGAAGTCATTCACGCATTAAAAAAAAAAAAATGAATAGAACCAATTTTAAATGTTGCAGATGTATGTAACTAATGATAATCCATTATATTATCTAATATATATTTAGAAACAAAATACTAGTTTGTGATTTTCAGTTTTTTTGAAGGCGATTAAGCCACCAGTTTATCAGCAAACTGGCAATTAGCGCATTTGTTTTTGGGATTAAAAAGCCTCCCAGTTTTCCCCATAGAGGGTCGCAATTAAACGAAAGTAGCAACAGATCCTTTTTTTCCATATTGTAACGCACATTCGAGTGAAATGGGTTATCGGAAAAAAGAAAAAACGCAGGCTGGGGACTTTCATTGGCTGTTGACTGGATACAGGAAGATCTGAATGTGAGCTTATATTCAATTGTAAAAAAAAAGGGCGAAGTTTAAGTGGACTTAATGACTGGAGAAGTCACTGGAAGATTGAGTTATGACATTATGATTATACATGATGAGGTCAAAAAAAGAAACATGTATGGATGAAAGATCAATAACATTCATTTAGAAAATAGATGTGAATTTTCATTTCATGTCGACAATAATTCAGTATGAATGTTTCAAGACAAACTTACAATAAACTCTGAGATTATTAACTTATGGCGTTGCAGTTTGAAATGTGATTTATTTTGGAGCTAGTTGGTTTGGTTCAAAATCATTTTTATTAATTCTTATGGAGAAAATGATTGAAAAAAATACTTCTGAAACCAAGTTGGCTGAAAGGTGTTTCAACGTCGACTGCTCCAATAGCAATGGAGATTCATCTGTGAAACATTATAGCTAAAACACAATAATCCAGAATTTCTTAAATACTATACTAAAATTATTTTAGTATTTATTTGAATCATTTTCCACATAAAATCATTAAATCACAAAAGTGGAAAGTGGTTATTCTGATGTTTAGCCCAGTTGTACCCTACAACACTTATTATCTAACCTTTAGCTTATGCTTTTGTTAATCATCTGTCCAATTCTGATTTTCATTTATTTACTTTTTCCCAATTATCTTCGGATCATTCACCACCGCGTACTTCTAATGTTGTCCAAATAAATGGCAGGATGGATAGATTTCAGGGGTAATTTTAAGATCTCATGGCACTACCATGTTTTTTGGATAATACTATAGTATTTTTTTAAGTAACTTTGCAACACCAAATTTCAAAGCATAATGGTACTACCATCTGATGAGACAGATGAGCACAACGAGCGATCTGAAGGCCATGATGAGGAGATGCATGTGTTTCAAATACAGCATATGGCTTAATATATGTGTAAATTAATCTGTCACATTAGGACAGATCGATACCTCACGACAGCTATATGGTTCACGCGGCAGAAAGCGACAAGAGATGTCACAAAATGTTCAGCTTAAGTAACACACAATACAAGTGAATATGGTAGATAGAAAGGTATATGAGAACTGTATACACTGCATATTAAGAAGAAAAATGGGTTGATGCAGGTAGAATTGTGAGCATACATACATGTATGGACATGTTGCTACATGTATGTTTGTATGCTGGTGTATATGAGGTATGAGAAGTTCACACAACATATTAATGTATGTACAGTGTGTACGAGTGCACACAGGTAGTTATGTTTATAAAGGAGATATTCTATGCGTGCAAAGAGGAAGATGAATGTTAAAATACTACTGTAATCTGTGGAAAATTAGCATTATTTTGTAGGCTAATAGTGTAGAGCCCAAATGTAGGTGTTCGATGTTGCCCAAAGAAATTTTCTCTGTCCTTACAACAACAGCTAGAGTTTCTGTACCAGGTTATGAAATAGATATTGAAAGAGTGGGTTTCTTTGTCACGCTTTTATAATAAGCTCCTTCTGAGGATGGGAGGTATGTTGGTACGAGAGGT
Organism: Ctenopharyngodon idella; assembly: GCF_019924925.1. Classification (NCBI taxonomy): domain Eukaryota; kingdom Metazoa; phylum Chordata; class Actinopteri; order Cypriniformes; family Xenocyprididae; genus Ctenopharyngodon; species Ctenopharyngodon idella. The sequence continues at coordinate 33,700,359 of NC_067222.1, read as the reverse complement.
AGGTTGATGCATGCTAGCGTTTTGTCCGTCTGTGGGAGGGATCTGAATGGCAGGTGATTGTGGAGTCGAAAGGTGTGGAGGCTGACAACTCAAAACATATCCCAGATAAAGCTGATGAGGGACCGACGGTGTAAAATAAAGTACATGTCCCGATTCGGCATTGCATGAGGATGCGAAAATCAAATGCTTCTGGTATGCTTTGCGAAAATAAATTCATGATCAGTTTTGCCCCCTTTTTTTCCCTCCCCAAGTTCCCCTGTGGCTCTCGGTCACACCTCCTGATCCTCGAAGACCTCCAGGAAGAGCGGGGGGAAGAGTTCTGTGGGACACTCCACTTTCATGTGCAGGAAGCGACTGGCGTGACAGGCACCGATCATGCGCAGGTTCGTCACCTTCATCAGCAGCTTGGGCCAGAAGTGAGAGATGTTGTGCTTGCGATGGTTGATGTAATGCTCGAATGCTAACAGGTACATCTCCTGACACTTCTCGATTTTTTCCACACATGTGAGTCCAGAACGATCTGTGTAATGGAATATTAAACAAAGATGAAAGTGAATTCATCTTTAAAGATGCTGTTATAACAGACAGGGTAACGGAAAGTTAACGGGATGGTTATTTCATCATTTACTCACTCTCCTCTGGTTTAAAACCCTTATATTATTTTTCCCGTGAGGAGAATTTATAGACAATTATTTTTGTGTCTGATAACTTTAATAAGTGTTATATTAATGTGTTTTTGCATAAAGCTCACTAAATCAATTGACTACGGGTTATGTTTAACAGGCTACTATTATATTTAAAATGTTATACATCAAGGATTTCTTTAACAATTCACTTGAGCATGAATAGATGTTACATAAAAAAGGTTAAAAATTTAAGATATTTGTAATGTTGTTTTGGCCATGATTCTTTTGACCCACTAGATGGTGCCATTTATCAGTAGACTCAAAATTAAAGAAAACATATCTGATTACATACACACTACCTTTAAAAAACTTTGCAGTTGGTACCATTTTTAAAATGTTTTTGATAGAAGTCTCAGTAAGGCTGCATTTATTTGATCAAAAATACAGTAAACTCAGTAAATACTGTGAAACATTTTTACAATTTAAAAGAACTATTTTCTATTTTAATATATTTTAAAATGTAATTTATATCTGTGATGCAAAGCTGAATTTTCAGCATCATTACTCCAGTCTTCAGTGTCACATGATCCTTCTGAAATCACTGTAATATGATGATTTGCTGCTCAAAACATTTCTTAATTATTATTAATGTTGAAAACAGCTGCTTAATATTTTTGTGGAAACTGTGATGCATTGTTTTCAGGATTCATTGATGAACAGAAAGTTCAAAAGAACAGCATTAATTTGAAATAAAATCTGTTCTAATATTATAAATGCCTTTACTGTCACTATTGATCAATTTAAGCCAAGGCATCCTTTCTAAATAAAAGTATCTTACTGATCCCACATTTGTGAAGCATAAATGCACCATAAATCTAGTCCACATGACTTGTGTGCTATATAAGGCTACACAAAAGCTTTGTGTGAACATCCTTCCTATTGCAGCTCAAACATCATTGGTTAGTTTGTCTTGTCACAAACTTTACATAGGCATCTAAGGATGCCATAAAGCTGCAGCGGAAGGCAAGATTATCAGTGAACAATAACTTTTGAAATTTGAAATTCAAAAATTCTCCTTTTGCGTTCCACGGGAGAAAAAAATGTCATACAGGTTTGAAATGACATAAGGGTGAATAAATGATGTCAGACTTTTTTTAAACCCAAAAGACCTTCGTTCATAACACAAATTAAGATATTTTTGATGAAATCCGAGAGCTCTCTGACTATTCCATAGACAACAATTTAATTGCCACATTCAAGGTCCAGAAAAATAGTAAAAACATCGTAAAAACTGTCCACGTGACTGCAGTGGTTCAACCTTAATTTTATGAAGCGACAAGAATAATTATAGTTAAAATAAAATAAAGTTTTATCCAACAAATTCGTCTCTTCCCTGTCATTCCCCTACACAGTTTACGCTGTAGACACAGTGCAGCGCTTCCAGGTTCTACGTCAGAACGCCGGCTCAGTAATTAAATTGCTGTCTATGGAGGAGTCAGAGAGCTCTCGGATTTCATCAAAAATATATTAATTTTTTTTTCTAAAGATAGACGAAGGCATTACGGGTTTGGAATGTCATGAGGGTGAGTAATTAATGACAGAATTTTCATTTTTTTAATTCTTAGAAACCCATAAATGGCTTTAGCAGATCTCAGTCCATCTCACCTGAGCTCATGAGCAGTACAGCCTGCAGCAGCGCCACCTCTGAGTCATCCAGGTTGAACTGTGACAGGCTCTTGCCTAAATCAAAGATGGCATCAGACACCACTCCTAACCCTCCATTCTTCAGCTGCTCTCGACTGACAGCCATCTCTCCACTCAAGGTCAGTGTCTCGCTCTCTGGGTCATACCGCACCGCTGCACGCAAGGACATGATCTCCATACAACAGCCTTTCAGCAGGATAATCTGGTCTTCACAGGGCAGCTGGACACCAGTGGAGGAAAATAAAGCACAACTGATTCTTGTGTTTTTACAGAACACATGATATCTTTCAGGGCTCAAAAGGATGGTTCGCCAATTGATTGTGAATTGTGCTTGTCAATAACTTAAGGGGGTCATATAAAAAAAAAAAAAAAATAAATAAAAATAATCAACCTGGCTAACATAGATGGGGTTTTGTTGAAATTGTAAGAATGACTTGTGAAAGTCTTGGTAGCATCACTAAGATAGGATTGAAAATTACAAACAGATCAGTAATGTCTTGCCATGCCATCATTTTTGCAGTTTATGACATTTTTGACTGTACTGGAGTTCCTATTTAATTATACTAAATTTTCTTTTTCATTTAGTGAAAACAAATTACATTTATGTGGGAAAAAATAATATTTTACAAATATATTACAAATAAATATTAAAATTATACATTTAAAAATTAAAATTCCATGAAAATATTTAAAATTTGAAAAAAAAAAAAAAAAAATCTAAATGTAAATTAATAATTATAATTTTACAAGTAATACATTTAAAATTATGAAAATTGTAATTGAAAAAAAAAAGTCTGTATTGGGGCCAGTTGAAGTGTTGGCTGGTAAGCACAAATATACATTTTCTAGCTCATTTTCTAGCACAGAAAACCAGTTCTTATTGTCTGGCCTTGTTTTGACAATGACAAATCTGGCTTTTAAAAAAAAGGTCTTTTGGGATTCCTGGTGCAATTAGACATCTCTCTTAAACTAGAGGCTTCAGTGTCCCCCAATGTAACAAGCCAACAAGTGATCATTTGTGATCATTATGTGTTCACATGAGCAATTAGAGTGGCAAAATAACAAGTGGTTCAAAGCACAGCAACAGCCCATAATCACAGCCAGTGCTTTAATGAAGCCATTACTCAAATGCAGCAGCAAACAAAGCGGATGTGAAACTAAAGGAAACACACAAGCAGCCGTGGTTCAGAAAGTACAGGGACAGCTGGAGTCAAGCAGATAATTGCTCCTTCACAGCACTATGACAGTTGCTGCAATAATGCAGCACAGTGTTATTTAGGCTTTTTCAGGCCCGATGGAGAATTCAGCCATTTTATGTGTAGTACTCTACAACAACAGACACTGACCTCAGAGAACATGGGCAGTTTTTTGGCAAAGTCCACGACTCGTGTGATGGCAGGGGTGATAATCTTGGTGAACTCACTGAAGGCCTCCAGGTCGACTTTGTCGTTGTCTGATGTGGGTGCTGGAGACTGCCCAATGTCTTCTGGCTGAAAGACAAACAATGAAGAGGTTTGAAGTGAAAGAAATGTTACTAATGAAATAAAGTTCAACAACAGACAACATTCACATTTTCTACATATTTACTAGCCCCACCATAATAAACAATACATTTCATTTTTACCAAATTTGTGAGAATGATGTATGTATGTTTTGTATGTTTTTAAGTAAATAAATAAATAGCAACCTCTGAAATTTGCATAAATGTATAGCTATAGTATAGGGTTACTCTAACAGCTATAAATGCACTTTCACTATGATGGCATACAGTGGAAAACATCGTAACCTTCAAAAGGTTGGGGTCAATAAATTTTTTTTTTATTATTATTATTATTTTAAAAATTAATCAAAACTTTTATTCAGCATAGATTCATTAAATTGATCAAAAATGACAGATAAAAAAATAAAAAAATAAAAAAATAAATGCTGTTCTTTTGACCTTTGTTTTTATCCAAGAATTCTAAAAAAAAAAAACAAAAAAAAAAACATCATGGTTTCCACAAAAATTTTAAGCAGCATAACTACTTTTTTAACATTGTTAATAAGAAATGTTTCTTGAGCAGCAAATCAGATTTTTGAATGATTTCTGAAGGATCATGTGACACTGAAGACTGGAGTAATGATGCTGAAAGGAATAAATTACATTTTATAATATATTAAAATAGAAAAAAATATTTTACATTGTAATAGTATTTCACAATATTAGTTTTTATTGTATTTTTGATCAGATGAATGTAAACTCGATGCAATTCGCTTATGTGTACACTAACCAAACAAAATGAACTCTGATGACAAATGCTTCGACTGCTTCATAGGAAGAGAATTCAGAATGTTAATTTTAATTTTAATGTTAATTTTCCAACTCACACTCATGGTCATACACCTGATTTGGTCTGTACATCTGGTTTGAATAATATCTCCGTCAGAGGTCTGGCTATTCCTATCTCTGACCACAAGCTTATTGCTTTTGACTTTACATAAATCTGTCCAGTTAAATGTACTGACAACATAACCTAATCATATCATAATGTAAATGTTGTTGATACCAGTACATTTCCAGCTTCTGTTGCCTCCTCTGCTATTCCTGATGTTTTAAATCTCACCTGTCCATCTATGATTTATGATATATATCATTCTCTTATTGCTGACATCTTAGATGAGTATGCTCCAATTAGGACCACGTCTGTTCACATGTCCCACTCCTCTCCTTGGTTTAATGCAGAGCATCGTGCTATGAAAGCAAAATGCAGACAACATGAACGTCTTTTCAGGAAAATGGGTCTAACTGTCCGTTTTCTTGCTTTTTCTGACTATATTGAGCACTATAAAACTGCCTTGAATGTGGCCCGCTCTTCCTATATCTCTAGCATCATTAATAAAGCTAAAAATAGGCCTAAAGCACTATTTAACATGGTAAATAAACTAGTCCAGGCACCAAACCATAGTATCAGCCAACACAAATCTGATGATGTGTTGCTCTTTTTTGCACCACTTTCAGGGAAAGTTGGATGCTTTTTGTTGGACCTTTGGTGAGGAACCGTCCACTTCTACTTATGAGCAAAGTCTACCCAACCACTGACTAATTTTATCTTGACAAATCCATCTTTAATTAGCGATATAATACAGAAATCAAATTCCTCTTCATGCTGGTTAGACCTTGCACCTACTTTCCTCCTGAAACAGTGTACCTCTGTCATTTCTGCCCCTATCTCACACCTTGTAAACAAGTCTTTTATCTCTTCCACTGTTCCAATTTAACTCAAGACTGCTGCTGTTACTCCTATTCTCAAAAAAAAACAAAAAAACAAAAAAACAAATTTGGATCCTGCAAATTTACCTAACTACCGTCCAAATTCTAACTTGCCATTTGTCTCAAAAACCATGGAAAAGGCTGTCGCCAATCAGCTGTAGTCATTTCTAGCCCACAACAATCTATTTGATATCTTTCAGTCTGGTTTCCATTAACAGCACAGCACCAAAACTGCTCTAGTAAAGGTTGTCAATAATATTTTACTCTCTGGTGACTCGGGCAGTTTTTCTATTCTTTTATTACTTGACCTCAGCTCAGCTTTTGATACTGTCTGTCAAAAGGTATTACTCTCTCGCCTTTCAGAGATTGGCATCTAAGGCTCTGCATTATCCTGGTTATCTTCATATCTTACAGACAGGCAATCTCCCACTGTCTCACTCAAACAGGGTGTTCCCCAGGGTTCAGTTCTCGGACCATTATTATTCATTATCTACATTCAGCCTCTTGGCCAAATAATTTGTCGCCACTGTTACGCTGATGACATCCAGATATATACTGCTTGCCAGGCAGATTTGATCCACTCGACTGCCTCATTATCTTCATGTGTCAGTGAGTTAAAAGTCTGGCTACACTCTAATTTTTTTAGCTTGAATTTGAGTAAGACAGAAATTGTAAGAACTGGTTCCCCATCTCTAATAAAAAATATTAAAAATGTTTCTAGGTTAGACCTGATGCTACTTCTATATTTCCATCTGCGACTGTTAGAAATTTAAGTATCACTCTAGACCCATCACTGACCCTACATCAGCAAACTCTCTAAAGCAGCTTTTTTCCAGCTTCGTTGTATTGCGCAACTTCGTCCTTTCATCAGCAGGAAAGATGCGGAATCATTAGTGCATGCGTTTATTACCTCTCGCCTTGACTAACGATATTTTTGTTGTAGATGTAGTGATATTTTTGTCACTACATCTCTCGTCTGCAGTACATTCAAAATTCTGCTGCCAGTATATCAACTTCTGCTAAAAAATCTGCCCACATCACTCCTATCCTATTTAATCTTTACTGGTTGCCTGTATCATCTTGTGTTAAATACAAAATTCTCCTGCTCACCTTTAAGTCACTCAATGGTCTTGCTCCCTCCTATCTTTCTGACCTACTCTCTTCCTATATTCCTTCCTGCTCACTCCGGTCTTCAAGTTCTGAACTTCTTTGTGTGACTACACTGTAAAAAAGAATTGTTGGTTTAACTTAAGTTACCTGGTTGCCTTAAGATTTTGAGTTCACTGAAATTAAAAACTTGAGTTGATACAATGAAGGTGATTGGTTTAGTCAACAGAAGCTCAAAATATTATGTTATCTGAGCCACATTAATTATTGAAGTTGATTTGACAAAAGAAAGAATGTTGTGATAACAAATCATGAAAATAATTTTTGCAGTGTAGGTTCCATTTATCATCATTGGGTGGCAGGTCTTTTACTGTCACGGCACCCAAACTTTGGAACTCGCTACCCTTGGCACTCAGACAAATTACCTCTTTCAGTGAATTTAAATCAAAGCTCAAAACATATGTGTTCAGTTTTAATGTGAGTGGGAAGGAATATAAATCACTCGCACATGCGCTGTTGTACGATGTTGTGCTTTGATATCCCACAATCCTGCGCTTTCCATTCCAAGACAGCTGAGCTAAAAAATAAAGATGGCATCTGAAAGTTGTGGTTGGTGGTTAGTTTGTTTGAAAATGTACGATTGTGACCAACGTTATCCAATTTTTATGTCATTTCTAGTAAGAAATTACTATTAAAGTAATTACATATTTGCTTAGTTATTATCAAATCTCTCTCTGTTTTGTTGTAATTCATTAAACCGTTATGCTGCAGTCTGTCCGAAATCATTTTCATGAGGTACCTTCATGCGCAAACACCGCCTGCAAAGTCACTGCCTGATTAGGCAGCGAGGCAACAAGTCAGATGCCTAAGTTTTTGAACACAGCCAATACTTTTGACTCTCAAATCCTAAAAGCCAACTCTGCCTAACAACCATGGCTGCTAGGCAACCTGTTTTTTTCAACCCTGGACAATCAAACACAATTGCAGTGATGAAGAAATTATTCTTGATGACACTGGGAATGATTCTCAAAAAAAAAAAAAAAAAAACAGCTGACAGACGGATGAGAGCTAGAGGTTATTTGCGATCTTGCTGAGAACCCACCCACCTGTACAATATAGTAAATAATGCTTTGCGTGTGCTTTGACAAGTACAAACTCAGGATCACAGACATACAGACACAACTAGGCCTCTTACTAGGAATTTGCGTTTCTGTTTCCAGTGAGGGCCCTGGGCGTTGGTGTGGCGATGAGCCTCCGTCACCATACGAATGAGCTCCCACTCCGAGGCAGTGGGCTCAGGTCGGTTGTGCAGTGTTTTCACAATCTCCTCTTTCTTCCTCCGTTCCCGGTTTTCCTCGATCAGACGCCTCTTGGCCACACGCTTTGAATCATCCAGCACCACTGCCAGGGACATGAATCACTTGCACAATCACTCATTTAATACTCTCAGTACTTAACAGGAAATGACAGACAATGTTATGTAATGTTATTATGTGTAAGGAGATTATAGCAGGTTTATTTTTTGAAAAACAATGTCTTTCAAAGACTCATATGTCATTTTTTACTGAGACAAGAATCTCAACATCACATTATGCTGAATTAATACTTTGAATATATATATATATATATATATATATATATATATATATGTGTGTGGTCTAAAATATTTGTTAAGCACTGTATATATACATATATATATATATATATATATATATATAAAATGTTTGGGTTAGTCTGGCATTGTTCTTAATAACCATATGCATATGACAAAATTTCAGTCCCCATGAAACTACAAAGTTAATAAATCATACCAAATTATGTTTTTTTGAAAATGTAAAAACGCAGTATGTTTTCTGTAACGGTTGGGTTTAGGGGATAGAATTTACAATATAAAAATGATTATGTCTATGGAGAATCCTCATAAAACACAAAAACCCAACATGTGTGTGTGAAAACTCACAGTCAATGGCCATGCCCACTGAGATGCACTTCTTGAAACGGCACAGCTGGCACTGGTTTCGGGTGATTTTATCAATGATGCAGCAGCTGTCATATTTACAAGAATAGGAAGGGTGAAGATTCTTCTGTATTGTCCTCCTGAAGAAACCCTGTGAGCAAAGGGAAGCAAAATTATGAGTAAATACAGACTGTGATTGCGAGTCAAGTGGTTCATGCCATGGGTTGGAAACCTCACCTTGCAGCCCTCACATGTGATGCAGCGGTAATGGTAGCCGGTGGCCTTGTCCCCGCACACCACACATGGCTCATCTTTCTCCAGGTAGCTGGGAACATACCCTAGAACAGAGATGCTATTCACTAGAAGAGGAGGAGGAGAATGGGCTGTTACAGCAGAATACATACACACACACACACACACCACCTCTACAACCCTGAGAGACCAGTTTTACAACAATGACTGTCATATTGTTATTAACTCCTTTTGTGTTCTGAACGTCATAAATATTTCAAGTATCATGAGGGTAAGGAGATGATAACAGAATTTTTTGTTTATTCCAAAATGATCTGCAGATGGTGCAATTCAAATAAACTGGCTAATCATAGATCTGTTGGTGTGATTTCTGCCATGGCATTTCAGACAAATACTTTTTACCTACAATAATCATGCTTAACATAATTCTCAAAGATATAAATATTTATTTTTGGAAGTTGCATTTATAATTTGCTTTGCTCAAAAAAGGAGGGGACATTTGAACATCATAAGCCCAAAATATTTGGGTTTAGTCTGCAGTGAAAGTGGATCCAAAATTCTTACCAGACGTGCTCTTTATAGAGCATTGACTATTCTTTCTTTTTCTTTTCACTCCATTCGGCCACCTGACGAAAAAGACAGAGAAGGGAGAAATAAGTATACAGTAAAATTTTACTGATTTTCAGATTTTCATTTCACAAGACTGACATTTTACACAAGCTATTTAAAATCTAAAATGTAAAAAAGCCTCCTATATACACATCAGCTGAAAAGTTTGGGGTCGGTATGATTTATACTATTTTTGAAAGAAATCTTTTATGCTCACCAAGGTTGCATTTATTTGATCAAAACTAAAAGTAATATTGTGAAATATCTAAAAATATTTTCTAATTGAATATATTTTAAATGTAATTTATTCCTGTGATGGGAAAGCTGAATTTTCAGCATCATTACTCCAGTCTTCAGTGTCACATGATCCTTCAGAAATCAGTCTAATATGATGATTTGCTGCTCAAGAAACATTTATTATTATTATCAGTGATGAAAACAGTTGTGCTGCTTAATATTTTTGTGGAAACCATGATACATATATTTTTCAGAATACTTTGATTAATATTATAATAAAAGTTCGAATAAACAGTATTCATTTGAAACAAATCTTTTGTAACATTATATCTTTACTGTCACTTCTGATCAATTTAATGCATCATTGCATTCCATCATTATTTCCATTGTTTTACAGTGTGTATTTTAAGGCCTAACGGTAAAAATTGTACTATTATAGCATCATCAAACAGAATAATTACCAAACACTCCACTTGTCTGTCATTGGTCAGGCAAACAGACAGTCTCACAACAAATTCACACCATTGGGTGAGCCAATACAAAGTTCTGTCATGAAACTCTAGATGTCACAAGCTGATCCTTAGTCATTAACTCAATCTGTTTGCAATCACATCATTCTCTATAGGGCACCGCTAATTAGTTCCTGCTGTATCAGTAGCCAATGAGCTCACTGCTCAAAATTCAAATACTTGGTCAGCGTTTACTGCAGCTGTTGCAGTGCTTTCAGAAACCCTCCACCTTCCCCAGCTCCACCTGTATAGATCTGCTATGGGTAATTCATGTACGCATTATTGTACAGCAGCAGCAGCATGTCTTACTTGCTCACAACAGGGTGTCCTGTATGTATTGGCAGCAGCAAGTCCTGTAAGTGGGACCCCAGAAGTAGGGTTGAAGACATCTGGACTAGTTTGATTGTTAAAAAAAACAGTAATGTTCTGGGAGACAGTGTTAATCAACCTATGACTGGCTTTCTACAGTTGTTTCTGCATATTAAGTTCAGACAGGACGAAGTGTTTTAGGGTGTCCTGTATGTATTGGACATACAGGACACCCTAAAACATTTCTGAAGGATCATGTGACACTGAAGACTGGAGTAATGATGCTGAAAATTCAGCTTTCCCATCACAGGAATAAATTACATTTTAAATATATTCAATTAGAAAATATTTTTAGATATTTCACAATATTACTTTTATTTTTGATCAAATAAATGCAACCTTGGTAAGCATAAAAGATTTCTTTCAAAAATATTAAAAATACCAGCTGATGTGTATATAGGAGGCTTTTTTACATTTTAGATTTTAAATAGCTTGTGTAAAATTGTTTGGTTACCAACATTCTTCAAAATATCTTCTTTTATGTTCCACAGAAGAAAAAAATAATAATACAGGGTTAGAACAACACGAGGGTGAGTAAATAATGACAGAACTTTTGGGTGAATCATCCCTTTAACTAAGTGGGAAAAATAAATACATGTGGTGACCATGTGGTGGCACTGTTTTAAAATAATTTCACACTGCATTAACCACTTCAGCTGACTGACATAACTTGTCTGTCAACAGTGTTGAATCATGTTGTAAAACTGAAAGAACAGCAACTGATCAAACCACAAACCAGTTTCAAGTGTTAAACTCCTGTGACTACCTTCATGACTCCAAAACCCCATTGAAATACATAAGCAGCACATTCACACAAGTACCTCAGTTGGTAGTGAACAACAACAAATGTCCCTATCTACATGTGGAGGTTATGAACTCTCTAGCAGCGTACAGCAAATGAACCCGACACACCTCCATGAACTAGCACACAGTCCAGTTCACATGAGGTAATGCTTGTGTATATAGAGCTGAACACATCAACATCGATAGTATCCATATCCATATCACTCAACATAACAATTATGAAGATACAATAGTGTTATATTATTCATATACTGCATGAAGATAAGATTGTGTTACATTACAAATGACCAAAACATGACAATCTACTGAACTCAAAGCAAACAACATGATTTTAAACATTGCAAATAAATGAAATGAATGGGAAAACTTACAATCAAATGCAATGCATTCAAACATTATCAGTCATGTGGGATTTTAGTGTCATTAAAACACACACACACACACACACACATATCCAACCACTAACAATAATGCAAAGACCTTTTGAATCTGTTCTCTATTCCCTCTCGGACAGAACAGTATTAAGTCCTACTGACAATCTGCCCGTACATCAACAGAACTGAACAAACAGAAGGAATGGGATAGATGGAGAAAGAACATTTATATTCTAACCTGTTGACATAATAGTGCTGTAAAATGTGCATGATTGCCGTCTCCCTCCTCTTGCCAAGCTGTCAGCAATCTATCTGCAGTAACAGGGACTCTGAGCTGGTAGGATGACACTTCTCTCACCAACCCCATCCCATCCCTCTCTCCCTCCACACACACACACACACACACACACCTCCTGCCACAGCTCGTGTGCATCAGCCCTGTGAGCCCCACCTCTCTTCCATCACTTACCCTCAGCTCTCATCTTCCACTTCACTCTCTCGATGTTTCTGTCTGACAAAATCATACGCAATGAAGCAAAGGACCCTCTGTCATCTGTCTTTAGCTAAATATAGACTCCTACAGTGTTTCATACTCCAAATACCAAATACTAATATTCAGCTTCAGTATTTCTAGTATATTAATACATTCATGCATAAATCATCAACAGAACTATGTTAGAGCTGAACACAGTGTTATCCATCTTCAGTGTACCAATTTAATGCAAAAAAAATAAAAAAATCAGGCCAGATATACAGGAGTTCAAAATACTGAGACCACTAGTGAAAATACAAATATTTTGCATTATTCTGAATTTATATATGTCCTTAATAATTTTGATAATAATAATCAAAATGATTAGTTTCTAAATAAAAGTATTATTATTATTATTATACATTTTTGTTTTTATAATAATAACAACAATAATTATGGTAATTATTGTTATATTTTTTTATTTATTGTATTTATTATAATATTAATTATTATTATTATTATTGTACTTGTATCAGAATAACAATTTCAGTGAAATGTTTTATTAACATGAATATGAGAATGTAAAAAGTACAAAAATGTATGGAATAACATTTATTTGATAATAACAATAAAATGTTTTGTATTTATGTAAATAGAGTGGAAATCTGGGATATAAAATATTTTTTACAATTTAAACAATTTAAATCACTGCACTTTAGGACCTTAAAGCATATTTACACACATTCATATATATATATATATATATATATATATATATATAACAGACATGCTACACTACTTTGTTTGCGAATGCGAACACGTTAAAAATGAGAGTTTCTGTCTCGTGGCTAAAGCGACACGTGAGCCGATGACACATCAAAGCGAAGTCCACGAGTGGATGTCAAAGTTCCACTTCCTCCTTTTTAATTCCCACACATGCTTTCAAGGAGAGAGGAGCTGAGACGCTGAGAGATGAACGCGAACACTCAGAGCGAATAAGCCGTTAAATGCTCACTCACGCGTGCTTTCTGCTAATCAAATTATAGAGGCATAATTAAATGGCGGGTCGAGGCGAGGCAGGGCGCAGGACAAATCTGCCTTTCAGGGAACCATCTGAAAGTTCTCTAGCTGCATAATAATCCCACAACTGACCCACAGGGCCATAAAACTGTGTGTGAGAGTGTGTGCGGTTGTGTGCATGCAGTACTGAAAGTCTGGGGGGAGGGCGAGACCATGAGGCAGCACATGTGAGAGACACGTGCTTGAACGCTTCAAACACACACACACACACAGACACTCTGCCTCAGTGAAACACTGGTCACAGACAATCCACCGACTGTCGTAATGATTCAGTGTCCTGAATTGTCCCTTGCTACACAGTGGCCCCATCTGCCTTCAGTACATCTCTCTCTTCTGCGCTCTAATCTCACTCTCTATTTGTCTTATTCCTCATCTAATCGTATCATCTACTTGTAAAACACTTCACACATTTGGATGAATCAACAGGCAGACTGGATAACAATCACATTCGTTTAGATTAATACTTACTGCTTCCTGTGCTGTAATGACTCCTTATGTGCGTTTAAACATTAAATTAATGTTGATGTTTGAATTTATTATATACCTTAGTCTGATTGTTCTGTCAAAGCATTGAGCAGTCAAATGTTTGTATAATTACGCTACACTCTATTATTAACCATTGTACCTTACAGTCAATCTATTTTTATGTCTCTCTTATCACTCCGCGGCCTCCTTCATCTCACATAATAAAATAATTTCAACTCAAATCAATATTTCATGTCCATTTATATAGTTCAGTGTAACAATTATAGTAATTTGACAATAACTGACAATTTGATTATAATCTTTATCTTAAAAACTTTATTTATTATATAAAAATATAATTATTATTATTAATTGAGAATGTATCATATATTATGTATTTTTATTTTTATTAATATTCATGTATCATTTAGCATAACAGTTTGAGTGAAAAGTTTGAATTTGAGAATGTAAAAAGTACAAAAAATGGTGTCAGATTTGCTTGATTAGTGACCTAAAATGATAGCGCTATTTTTTTTTTTTTTTAATTTATTTATTTGGTAAGTTGCAAGTGTAATATGCTGGATTTTGTACAGTCAACTCATTATTTCAAAAAATACTCATGGTTTTATCAAAAGAAAATGTAAAAAAATTAAATTAAATTAAATTTACATTTTTAATGAAGTATATTTTTTTTCCACTAGGATCTAATACTTCTGTTAATCAATGAAGCAGACACAGTTATTGGTCATCTCAAACTGGACAAATATCAGCCAATTAGTAAATCAGGGGTAGTTCAGCCAAAAATGAAAATTCTGTCATCATTTACTCACCCTCATGTCATTCCAAACCTGTAAGACTTTCTTCTGTGGAACACAAAAGGAGATATTCTGAAGAATGTTTGTGACCAAACAGTTTCGTGACACTGAGATATTTCTCAAAATGATTCTCTTTTTTAATGTTCCACAGAAGAAAAATAAAAATTATTCAGATTTGGAATGACAGCGTGAATAATTGATGACAGATTTTTTTTTGGAGGGGGAACTATCCCTTTAAGAGCTAACATATTTTAAAAATGGCAAACACTCACACACAGGACAACTCACCGTGTCTCATCTCCCTCTGGCAGGTTAAGCTCCTGCTCTTTGTGTTCCATTCACCTTGATCCCATCCAGCATCCAATCACACGAGACTGAGGCGGACCCGACCCCCGCCGCTTTGCTCAGCATATGCAGGGTCAGTATCAGTCAACTGCTATAGGACGGGTCATGGTGACATACCCCAAATGTATTTCTGGCTCTGAATCAAACGCCTTTATACCTGTTTGAGAGAAAAACATAATTCATCTTAAATTATGTAATAAACAGTTTAAGCAGTGAATTTCTCGATTTCAAATCCTCTACATGATACCTGCTCCTGTCCTCTAGAGGCTGCACCAAACTTCATTTGTAAAGCAGCTGTGACTCAGTTTCAACACATGGTGGTGCACATGCGCATGAGATCATCATGTCTGAACTCTCACCCCCAGGCCAAGCTGCTCTCATTAGAGAGAAAAGGCCAAATGATAAATGCATATCCCTCACGCCTGTGTGTTATTTTTCCATTCCTGCTCTGAAGCTGATATGGCTTCATTGTGCAAGGTCAATAACTCTGTCATTTCCAAGGCAACCGCTCGCCTCTGTCTAATTATAGGAAAGCCGAACTGGGTTATTCCATAATGGCTGACCTCAGTATTTAATATTTTAGCAGTTCACACCATCTTGGGATTGATCTAGAGATTTTTTATTTTATTTTAGAGATTTCATTTGTGAAGGATGTCACACTTTTTTCTGTCTCTCTTTCATTGCACTGACACGCATTATCACCTGCATGTCACACCTTTTAGTGTGATGTTTGATGTCATGACTCACATCAGACACAAGATCAGACATGAGGCACCCCCTGAACACAAAGACGATTACCTGATGAATCTCCTTAATTTTATAGATTCTGGCTGCTGATTAGTCAATATAAGGTTCCAACTAAAATCTACAATAGAATAACTACAGATAATCCAATTTTTCAGCAAGCAATTCTTGGGCCTGGTATAAAGCCTTTAAAATACAAAAAGTTGTATCAAATATAGATATAAGCTAATCAAAATATATATACTTAAGCACTAGGGGTGTGATGAGACAGTTGGCTCAAGAGACGAGGCACGAGATTGAGTTGACGAGATCGGGATGAGATTTTTACACAGTATTTTTTAAGAAAACCTCAATGACAAAATTAATGAATGGAAAAATAGTCTGCAGGTGAATTTGAAATGTTTTAACTAATCATCTTGTAATGAATGTCATTTCAGTTCTACTTTCTGAGTATGAATTAACATATGCAGTAAAAGCACTGTAACAGGTTTTGCCACAAACTCAAATGATTAGTTTCTCTCCTGTAGAGTCTCTTTAGAACTGTACATGAATGATGAGCTTCTACAACTTTTGACCTCCTAACTGAACTCATTTCCACATATTGATCATAGAAATAAAAACAGTATAAATAAAAATGAATAACACAGTTTTCTCTTAGTCTTATTAAGTGCAGCAATAAGTCCATAATCAAAGTACTCTCTCAATATTCAAAGTGCAAATAGAGACCCAATTTTTCTTCCTGCATGATACAGAGCTGAGAAATGGTTACAACTACACAGCCCAGACTAAGATAGCTTTCATCAGGGAGCTGCTTTCAAAATGCGGGGTATTGAAATTGAGTTTGAATGCACGCTCAAGTCTTACTTTCGCTTTTGAATTTGCGATCGCATGTAGTCTGAATAGTCAGCGGAGGTGCTGAGCGCGCATTCTACAAGATAAGACATTTGTCAGGCTCTGTTGTGCAATGAATCCTCCGCCATGGTCTTGTCAGTCATCTCGTCACTTTCATCACGTGATCAGTGAACTCTGATTCCTGCTGCACTACGTATGACTGTAGCTCGTGTTTGATGAGCTGGATGGAATTTAAAACGACCGTTATCCAACTGAATTAAATGTTTTTTATTTCAAGAAAAAGCAAAACTACAGTAGAGGCGTAATGTAAATGTAGCAGTGGCATATTCTATCCTAATTTCACCCTCACACTCCGTCATGGCAATATCACGAGACAGCTTTTTACCTCAACGAGAAATCGTGACACGAGATCTTGACACACCCCTAATAAACACATATCACACCCCTACACTGTAAAACCTGATAAGAATACTCAAATTTTTTTATAGACACCAATTACCTCAAAAAATTTAAGTAAAGCAACTCAAATCTTTTAAGTAAAGAATAATTATAAATAACAATTAAGTCAAACTGAAATTTTTTAATTTTAATTTTTATCTAATGTTTAGGTCCACTGTACTTAAAACTATTGTTTACCATACATAATGTTTCTTATTTTTTAATTATTTTTTGATGCAGTGGTTGTAAAACCCAATAAGTTCAGAACACTTAATATATTTAAATAAACAACTCAAAGATTATTTTATACCACACAAATTCAGTAACTACAATTTAATTGAAAAATTGAATAAACTAACACTTAAACTTCACAGTTAAGTGTTAGTTAACAACAGCATGCCACATAACCACCAAAGAGACTATTACTTGCATGAACTGTTAATCAACATGCAGTATTTATAGCTTTGAAGTTTCACAGCCCATTCTCGACCTAACAGGCAGTACTCTTCACCATTATGGTAACACTACAAAACTTTAACATCACAGAAACACATTTACATACCAAAATAATAGAACATTAAACAACAACACATCTTTCCCTGTATTAATCTTGTGCAAAAACACACAAAATAACACTCAATTTCAACACTGATTCTCCCTTACAAAGCATGCTGGGAACTTGAAATCTGCTGCAACTCAGTTTAATGTTGAATGGACTCTTCTGATAATGTCGGTTATGTCTGTAATGTCGACAGCAACGTGACATGGATGACGTCACTTTATATCGCTCAGTAAACTTAAAAATAATAATTTAAGTATAAGGGTTTACTCAAAAATGTTGAGCTACACAAAAATAAAAACTAAACTCCTCATTCAGAAAATGTACTTATTTTAAAGGGGCTATATGTAATATTTTCACTTTAATAAAGCATAAAAATACCCTCAATATGTTTGCAGATATTTAGGAAACATGCTAAGTTCACCTACTTGTTTCTCAGAAAAACAATGCTACAGCCAGATATTCTACTTTGAAATGTGCGTTCCGTGTTGGAATGTCTGTCTTTGTTTTGGTGTGTGCAAAACCGCGTGCTGCCAGTTTATCCAATAGTATTTCGACAGCACAGGTTGCCAGTTTGCGGAAAACACTGCGTATTGCAGCCATGGAAACCAGCAAACAAACTGGGTCAAAAAATCGCAGATTCTACCCGACCTAAAAAGCCTCTGCATCCATCTAAAAATCTCTATGAATAACAGCATATTAAAACACAGATAAATCAACTCATCAACTTACAGTGTGTAAGTCTCTTCGGTTTTCATTGTCAATTGCGTGTCGTTGCGTGTCCTCAAGCTGGCAACCCGGGGCAAACCCGGGGCAAACAATATTTTGAATTTGGACTGCAGCACCTATGTCGACCACTGGATGTCATTCCTACATACAGCACCTTTAAGTTGCATCAATGATTTAACAGATTTTAATTGCAGTGTACTCAATCTTTATAAGTTAGTAGTACTGTTCAGGTTTACAGTGTAGTAAACACACATACATACAAAGTTCTTTCATAAAACTCTAGATGCCACAGGCTGATAGGTCCTTAACTCTATCTGCTTTCAATCACATTGTTCTCTATAGGGCACAGCTGATTAGTTCCTGCTGTATCAGTAGCCAATGAGTTCGCTATTCAACCTTCAAATAGGCTACTTGGTCAGCATTTACTATAGCTGTTGCAGCGCTTTCAGAAACCCTCCACCTTCCCCAGCTCCACCTGTATAGATCTGCTATGGGTAATTCATGTACACTATATTGTACAGCAGCAGCATGTCTTACTTGCTCACAACAGCATGTCACGTATGTATTGGCAGTATCAAGTCCCGTACTTGATCTGCAGCAGCAGCAATAACAGCAGGAGCAGCAGCAGCATTTTAGTAGATCTATTCCGCTAAACACTCACATCATTATAACAAATATTATATAAGATTTTTCATTTCAATATTTGATAAAACGTTTAGGATTATTCCTGGTGAAACATTTAGATAAACCATTAGACAACTTTCTGAATAAAAACTTTTCCTAGTGGCATTTAAAGCAGAATATTCCAACAACATATGTTTTATAGACAGAGGAGGAGTCTGACAAAAATTACATGTTGGTGGTGCATCACCTTTCAATAAAAATAAAGAAGTAAGTCTGGAATGACCATTTTGCCATCTTGTGTAAACAGTCTGGTCATGTCTACACTCAAAAAGATAACTTGTAAAAAACAAATCCAATTTATGATTGACTTCATATAGCTATATATTATTAATAGTTGCCCCATTCAATTTGCCATTTTTGCATACATATAAGTTTAGTACAGGTTTGAGATCTGATGGAGGAATTTGACAGTCTGTGATTCTCATAGAGAGAGCTTTCTTTCTTTGCTGTAGTATCTGCCTGTTCTTCTGGTTGATATTAAACACATATTTTAACTGATTTTATTCAACAATCTACTGTAGTTCCACTTTTCTAATTCAATAGTTCTGGTCAATAGCTTCTATTGTCACTCAAATGGAACAATCTGATTGTGTGTGTTTACACAGGCATTGCAGCAGCCTTGATCACAGACACGTACATAACCTTCCCTCAGGAAATCTGTTCTTTAAATCTGATTGTTGCAACCATAGAGCCTTGAACATCCACAGAACATTCAGACACAAATAAAACAGTATTAGTGATTCAGATAACCACAATTTACTAATTTATCAGCTAAACGGCTATTCGTAAAATCAGTAACAATTTAAGTAGAAAGCAGCTTAATTCCAATGCTTTCTGAACTCATTCAAGTACAGACAGAAGACATACATTTGTATACAGCTCATGCACACAGTCCATATGGCTAAAACACATTTTGGCAGAAGAGGACTCATGGGATGCCAAGAAAATGACTAGATTTGAAAAACAAAATTGACCTCTCTCATTCCCTTCCTGGTGAAGAAGACCACTAGCTCTATTTTCCATCTCTCATTTGTTTTCAATGCTGGGGAAATAAACCTAGAAGAAACAGGAAACCAGCAACGTATGTTTAGAATTAAATAACAGGAACCCAAACAAGTGCCTTGAGTGCTGAGTCTGTTTCTTTCAATATAATATTGTAGGTATTAATCAGGAAATGCGTGTCTGGACAGATTGTCTAGCTACAGCAGTTGAAAAGCTAAAACCATGACAGCGAAGTGGCAGATTTGTCAAATATAACTGAAGAGGTAGTTTAACGCTCTTCTTCTTTCTGTGGCTATTTTGAAGCACTTAACCAAAAAAAGCTCATTCAAAAATACTGATTATGAGATTGGGTCTCTCCCACTCAAAAGGAAAAGGACAGGACAAGGACAAACGAGGGAAGAGTCTTTCACAGGTGATGGAAGATGAGACAATCTAATTGAAAATTTTTCCCCTTTGTAACTAAAGACAATCCTATAAGCTGTTAATGGCCCACAAAAGAGTAAATTCAAAGGATTATGTGGTAGAATCATGATTCGCACTGACACAGCTCTCCTAAGGTCATGTTTAAAATTACATCTCCCAGAATACATCACATGGGCGAAGATGAACCACAAATGAGGAGGTAGTGAGAGACAAAGTGTGATGGATGTCCTATGTTCAAGCTTGTGCTTTTTAGGAAGAAAAGCAGAAAAAGCAACAAAAAGTTGTAAAAGTTAGTTTAGTTTCCTGTGTAGTTAAAACTAAATCATTTGAGACACCTCAAAAACTGTGGTGCGAAGAAATTGGTACTAAATAAAACAAAAAATTTAGTTTCTAGATTTTCAAAAGCAGATGAAATAAGACCAAGCTGCTTCAGACATTCTTTGAGACACTCCTGGACTTATCAACTGAAGCCAAGCATTGAATGAGAAGACACTTCCAGAAAGTAGGCAGCGGGAATTCACTAAACTTGAGCCATGTATTGTGCCATGTAACCACCAAAATCCTCAGTTATGGGATATTACATTAAACGAACACTGTATCTTATGGTAGACAATGGCAAGACAGAATCTTTGAATCTGACCTGCTGAAAATCAGAAAGTCTTTAGCTTTTACTTTACATATACCAGCCTACCAGGAGATAAAGCACACACATGATGAAAGCCATCTGTTCAGCATGGCAGTCTTACATGTTAAACTAAGGCACTTATATTAAGTTCAGGGCTTGACATTAACACCCGCCAACCCGCCAAATGCGGGTAGATTTCAGCTGTGGCAGGTAAGACAGCCCCTTTGGCGGGTTATAATTTCAGTCTACAGCCAAATGAAAGGTAGCCAAGCTCATCGTATCACAACATTACAATTCAATCACAATTCTTTATCGATTAACTTGCTGTTAGTGAAGGCGGGATAGGCGGAATCGCACTGAATGACACACAACAGAAGGGCTCTCTCCTTGCGCTCTCTCTCGCGCGTGCGATCAGATCTCCTTGCGCCTGAATAGTCAAATACACGCACACACAGATGTCAAAATGCACATCATGGTTATGGCTTAAGTGGACGTAAACAGGTGGGTAAAAACTGGATATGTGTCAGTATATTACGTCCATGCATTCAGCAGCCCAATTAAATACATTAATGTTAATCAATCGACAAAAGAGGTTAAATAAATGTATAGGCTACATGTTAAATAAACCTATGTATCTGAAAAAAGTGTTTTTTTTTTTAAATTTACAATTTGTAATTTGCTTCTTTGTTCTTTTATATAGCCTAACAAAAATAGCTTATAAAATTTCTCATATTATGCTTATGTTGCCCACCCCTTGCCCACCTGTACATACCAGCTGATATACAATGTAGTCTTGATTTGGGTGGTCAATCTGCATTTGAAAGTTTGAAAGGGTTTTAAATCTTGTAAATCAAGTAAAATGACTCAAAATCAAGTCATTTAAGCATGCCAAAGTCAACTTTAATCATATAAAATGTTATTTTCCAACAGCAAAATTGTGGCCAGTGAAAATGCTGAGTGGCTAGTAACTTTGGAAAACCACTAGCCACAGTGGCTGGTGAGGAGAAAAGTTAATGTCAAGCCCTGATTAAGTTGCATTAGATAAGAGCATTTCCTAAGTGCCTCAAATCTAAATCTAATTGGCCAGCATTTAAGGGGTATTTGTGAGTAGCTATGCTCTTTAATGGTCAAATTGACATTGTTAAAAAAACTGATTATGTAAACAGTATTCTTCTGTCTGTAAAAAAAGAAACTTTTAATAATCCTGGATCCAACGTGTGAAAGCCTTAAAGATGGAGTCATTTAGCCTTGACAAGGCCTTCTTAAACATTCAAATAATTCACTGCTTGTTACCGTGGTAACTGTCCTATTCAGCCCTCAACAACAAGTGAAGAACTGAATATTGATGTTGCAGAATGATCAGGTACGGACAGCTGAGGTCAAGAGGGTTGAAAGCAAATGAATGAAATGTGTGCACCATCCTTTCTACGTGCTCCTGTTCATTCTGCTGTCAATAGCAATTGTGTGTCTCTCCACAGTGACTGTGAGCACTGGAACACTTGCATGAGTCAGAGCAGCATGTAAGACGCACAAGGAGGCAATGTGATGAGCAAGACGAAGAATTAGATTTATCCATTGCATTGTGATTAATTAACTTGCTAGCGCAGAGCCAAGCTGACAAACGGTGACTGAATGAGACACTGACAACTGCAGTATGCAGTCACTGTGAAAAACCTCATGGCCTCCAGTCACGCCATATCAGAAAGCCCAGTGGGACCTTTTGCATGCTTTAACATTTTAATTGCACAGCAAATGGTGACAATGAAAACAATTTGTCCAATCCTGCTCCTGGAGAACCACTGTCCTGCAGAGTTTAGCTCCAACCCCAATTAAACACACCTATTCAAGGTCTAACCAGGCATACTAGAAACTTCCAGGCAGGTGTGTTGAGGCAAGTTGGAGCTGAACTCTGCTGAACTCTGCAGGACAGTGACCCTCCAGGACCGAGTTTGGACACCCCTGTTATAATCATTACTGCTGGTGAACATATATAAAAAAAACAGTTGATGACATCAAATAATAAAGTTTGCAAAATGCTTGTGGGCCTATAGCTGTGACATATGGGACATCTAAAACGCTTTTGCTGAAATCACCAATTCAATTCGATCATGTTGTAAACTGAAAATTTTGTCATCATGTTCCTCCAAGACCGGATTTCCTAATAAAAAATGTCATATTCAAAACAAAAATTATGATACTGTGGTCAATACTATCACTGAATAATAATGTAAAATTAATACATTTATTCAACAAAGATGCTTTAAATTAATCGAAATGACCATAAAAGATTTATTGCATGAGAAGTGATGTCTTTTTTAGATGGTGTCTTGATTCTATCAAAACCACATTCACATTCCCCATCCGACTTGCATGCAAGATTAGATGTTTGATTCAGATCTCATCAGGGGCATATTCACACACTACATGTAAAAACTGCATGAAAAAACACAACTCCTATTTCTATTAATTAGTGAAAGTCTTGTGCTGTTTTGTACAGTACACAATAGCTGCTTCCCAATTCAGAGGCTGCA
Source organism: Ctenopharyngodon idella (assembly GCF_019924925.1). Taxonomy (NCBI): domain Eukaryota; kingdom Metazoa; phylum Chordata; class Actinopteri; order Cypriniformes; family Xenocyprididae; genus Ctenopharyngodon; species Ctenopharyngodon idella. The sequence goes on along the minus strand of NC_067222.1, from coordinate 33,676,797 downwards.
TCCTTCAAAGGCCGCATTCGAAGGCCGATTGTGTCACAGCTGAGAAACAAAGGCTGTCCCAATTCGAAGGCTCCTTCAAATGTAAAGTGTCCTTTGTTTCTTGGACAATGAAGGATACAACAGATATAATTGCTGAAATCACCAATTCAATTCGATCATGTTGTGAACTGAAAATTTTGTCATCATGTTCCTCCAAGACTGGATTTCCTAATAAAAAACGTCATATTCAAAACAAAAATTATGATACTGTGGTCAATACTATCACTGAATAATAATTAATACATTTATTCAACAAGGATGCTTTAAATTAATCAAAATGACCATAAAAGATTTATAAAGTTATAAATTTCTTTTTCTAATAAATGCTGTTCTTTTGAACTTTCTTTTCCTGAAAGAATACTAAAAAAAATTTATTCCACAAAAATATTAAGTAAATATTATACTGTTTTCAACATTGATAATAATAATCAGAAATGTTTCTTGAGCATCAAATCATCATATTACAGTGATTTCTGAAGGATCATGTGACACTGGAGACTGGAGTAATGATGCTGAAAATTCAGCTTTGATCACAGGAATAAATTACATTTTAAAATGATGAATCCCTTGTTGTGAGAGATTTCTTGTTAAATATAAATGCAACTATAGGTATATTTTCATTTATTAAACCTATTTATACTGTGAAAAATAAAACATTATATGCAGTCAAACCAAATTTTATTCAGACACCTTCAACATTTCACACATTATCTCAGTTTATTCACTATAGTTTAAAAAAAATGGTAATAAAATATGACAAGATCTCAAGAGTTAAACTGTGTCAGAAAAAAATTATCTTGATAATGTCAGATAACACTTAAGCAAAACATGGTCAGGTCAAAGTGTCTGAATAATGTTTGGTCCCAAATTTGTATCAATTTTACTGGTAGTCCACTGTATGAAGAATTTTTGGGTATAATATGTCACAGTTTACTTTATTTTGCTATCCTCACTTACATAGATGAACTATAGTGTCCTGCACCCACTAGTAAAAATATATCAAAAATTATATCTAGTGTCTGAATAATTTTTGGTTTGACTGTATATGTGAAATAAATGTGATTTTTATTTTATATATATATATATTTTTTTCTACCCTACCATTAGAGTTAGATGCATAAGATGAACATAAAACTATGGCTGCATATTATAAAATAATAAAATAAAAATAATGAATAATCTCATGTGTCTTTTGCAAGCATAATAAAAACAGTAATACTGTGTTTGGTTTTGCAATTTGGTAACACTTTACAATAAGGTTTCATAATAGATGACCATAAGAGAGATTTAAAAATGGATTTGAAACAGAAAATTTGTTAACCTTGCACATTCAGCATCGACTTATTTTCCATCAGGTTACGGGGTTGTGTAGGAAAACGCATATACAGAGCTGCATTAAGTGTCTGAGCTGGATCATGTTGAGTTCGAATAAATATTGTAAGAGCCTCTCACATGTTTTTTTCACAATGTAAAGGAAAATGTCCTTACCTTAACTTGATCTGAGTGCCTACTAACCCTAAAGTAAATTTGCCATTGAGTTTCTGTTTGCTAAGAATGCAAAGGACAAATCAGACTGTTGGCAGTAATGCAACACAAATCCAATGTTTGATTTAGCGCTTAAAACAGCCCCTGATCCCCTCTGAGTCTACAAAACACAGGCATCAGGTCCATGAGGTCCATGGCACCAGCCGGCTAAGCATTAGATTTTGGGGTTAGCTGGGGTTTAGCAGGGCTGTCAGTCCTGGGGAAGAAACGAATAGCATGGGGGTAAAAAACATAGGGAAACATATAAACCACCTGACTGTTTCATACTCAAAACATTCTATGTCAACATACAGATGGGCAGGAGTTGAATTTAGGTCCTCTGGCAATGTCCCAACAGTTCCTGAGAAGTACTGTGAGCATGTGGTCAAGCCAAAATAAAAAAAACAACAAACCCTGGGTTACACAGTAAACATCAGATTCACAGCCAACATGTTCCATCACCTATTATGTACTGTAGTGCTCCTACAAACCACACAGTAACACAAGCTTTCTTTTTCATGAAAACTAACTATGCTGAGGCCATTTAAAAGCGCAATATAATGAGCTTGAGCAGATCAGTTTACACTAAATACACCTATAAATAGTCAAAAACATAGTGACAAAGAGCATCTTTCCTCATTTTACATCAAGAAATTAAAAGGTTTTGACAAATGCTCAACATGAAATGACTCACTGATGTTTTATTTTAAGTGGAGCTGGTCGCCTCAAGGAGCAAACATGATGAGATCACATGACCAGCTGAACACTATACTCATTCTCTTTAATACACAACATAAACCATTACTGTAGGTGGATGAATAGCTGAATAGTCAAAGCTTTATCAGTTTGATATTTACTGAATAATAAAGATCATATGGTTTTCCATCTTCCATTGGTGAAAGTTCACACTAACTGGTTCTCTTTAGTGTTTACGGCTTTAAAGAGAAAGACTGTATTCCCTTAAAAATAAAATATCACATCATGTTGTATATTTCAACACATTCCGGAATATGAAATACTGCAGGATGGGATCTCTGTCAATTATATATTACAATTTGCATTATTTAAAAAAAAAAAAAAAAATGTTATTAAAAGAGATTTTTTTTGCCATACTGAAAAAGATACATAGTAAAAAGTAGTAAACTTGCAATTGTTACCTTAAAGAGCTACAGTAATGATTAAAAATTAAATAAAATTATTTTCGCAGATGTATTTAGGTTGATTCAGTAAAATAATATTTTTGACTTGAATAAAACCAGTTAATTTAGATTAGCTACCATTTTCAGGTTACCACTTTTTCAGTTTATGAACAGATTATAGTAAGACTGTGGGCCCTATCATACACCCGGCGCAATGCGACGCCAATCACGACGTAAGTGTTTTTGCTAGTTTCAGCCCGACGCCGTCATCATTTTGTATCATCAGCTTGTTTAAACAGCAAATGCACTCACGCTCATCTGTTCGCTAATGGCCGTGCTGGTCTGAAAAAGAGGCATGTTCAGGTGCTGTCACAAGTGGGTTGTAGTATTTCAACGCATGACAAAGGAGATATCTTTAAGAAAATTTAATGGAGTGCTAGGAACAAGAAACACAGAAAATCACCAGGAAATCAAATCTACAAACGCCACATAACAATGAAAGTTAGACAAGGACTAAACAGAAACTGAGGGCTTATATGCAAGGTGAACAAAGGACTAAACAAGACTAATTAACAAGACACAGCTGAACTGAGGACACTAATCAAAAGAGTAACCTAGGATACAAACAAGGAGAACAGAGGAGAAGCATTCAGGCTTTTAAAGGTAATGGGAGATGAGAATCTGAATGGTTTATTGCACGTTACGCCCAAAACACACCCATGACTCATTAAGAGACTAGGTACAACCCTTTTGGACCATGCACCTGGCGTGCCGACCATTTTTTGCGTTGTTAAACTAGCAAAAGTGGATTCGGACACCTGCACCATGAGCTTCAGACCATGTGCTTAGATCATTAAAATAGGGCCCTGTGTGTTAACTGCAGGATCATGTAGCATTTTAACACTTGCATGAGAAGTGATGTCTTTTTTAGATGATGTCTTGATTTTATCAAAACCACATTCACATTCCCCATCCGACTTGCATGCAAGATTAGATGTTTTATTCAGATCTCATCAGGGGCATATTCACACACTGCATGTAAAAAACACAACTCCTTTTTCTATTAATTAGTGAAAGTCTTGTGCTGTTTTGTACAGTACACAATAGCTGCTTCCCAATTCAGAGGCTGCATCCTTCAAAGGCCGCATTCGAAGGCCGAGCTGAGCAACAAAGGCTGTCCCAATTCGAATGCTCCTGCAAATCTAAAGTGTCCTTTGTTTTTTGGAAAATGAAGGATACAACAGATGGATCCTTCGCGGCCTAGCCTACACCTGAATTCATTGCGCGCCGGTGACAACAGGATTTTTTTTGAGAGAAATTGTTGGATTACACTTTTAAATCTAAGTACTAATGTTCTTACTCTAGTCTACAGACACAGACTATAGCAAACAAGGCTAAGGGTCAATGCAGATCAGTCCAGTGGAAATGGATCTATAGAGAGATAGCAGTTCTCTGCAGAGACTTTGATGCTACACAAACCAACGGGGATTCACAAGGGGACACAATGAGTTCACTTCACTTTGAGCAGCATGGTAAACGTCCAGGTGGGTTTTCAATCTGTTTGTGGCCCCTGTTATCTCTGTCTTTTAAAAAGATTTTTCTTATAACAAGCCACTTTTTCAGACAAGTAGTGCTACAAAGCTGTTTTTATATCATTTTATTTTGTGTATACTGCTCTACAGCCAAGCGAACTAAAATGTCCTCTCTTTCTCTCAGTTGAAAGATCCGGAAAGTCTCCTTTATGAAAATTAATCATGGTCCTATATTAGTAAAATTGTAGTAACCATGGTTTTTGCCGGATTGATTAGCATTAGTATAACCACTTTTACTACAAATACCATGGTTAAACTATGGTCAGTGTAGAAAAAGCATGGTTAATTTGGTCTACCATCTTAACCATGATTAATTTTCGTAAGAGCAGAATCACTTTAGTGATTAGGTTAATTTGTAAAGTTCAAATAAGTGAAAAAGAAATGATTCCTCAATTCAAGTCACCCAAACAAGTATGTGTAAAAAAATAGTGTTCAAGTAAATGTAAAGCCATCCGTTCATTTTTTAACTTAATTTTCAAATAATTGTAGCACTGTGATTGATGTAGAGTCTTCCTATGCTCTCAAACTACTTAAATATTTGTTTGTAGAGGCATATTTTGCAATAAACATAGTGTTTTTATATAATCAACATCTTTAAATCAATAGTTAAAAGTAAATCAATTTGATTATGCCATTCACAATGCTTCATGCGAATGTATTTTTTTCTCTCATTGAAGCTTTTAAACAATCTTGTATCTTTTCAAATACTTTTTTGCTGTAAAGTTTGTAATATTGTGATTCACCTCGTAGCTGATTGGTTTGGTTCATGGCTTTAATGATGACTTTAAAAAAAAAAAAAAAAATCTTTTTAAAAATCCCATTTAAAAATTATTGGGAAAAATACTTCCGGAAGTAAAGCCACTGAAAATGTGGGCGGGCAGTGTTGCACTCTATAGACCCTTATGCGCCAGAGCGGTAGCTTTCTATGGCTTCACTGTCGAAGTGTATTTACGCTGGTGAAGTGGATTTACTTACTGTAGAGATAACGAAAGTTATCATGAGCATTGTAATGTTTGAAGCAGATGTCATAACAAATGTTAGTAGACCGGGAAGATTTTAAATCTAGCGGTTCATTCTTAAATCCAAAAGATCTTAACTTAATGCTTTGGAAATACAAACCAGAAGACTGAACACATTAGGCTTGTTCGACTTGCTGCACAGACCGATCGGCGGCTGACTTGAAGCAGTGCATGCCGGTAAGAAATTTTTCTGAGTCAGCCAGCGCAGTTTCTCAAGAGAAGCTGCATGAGCTGATGTCGACACAGCTGTTTCACGATTGGCCGGATTCACCGCCTGACAACGATCACGTGTGTTTCGTGTTTATTGTCACGCCTTCAGTTCCACTAATGCTCACAAATCTGTATTTTTATAACAGTTAAAGCTCTTTTCATGTAGTCGCGATGTTGTATTGTGTCATGTTTATCAAAATAAAAGGTAGACCCCACTACATTGGTATTTAAATAATATATGCTTATGTTGAACTTTATTCTTGTAAAAACAGATGCTGTAAGCAGTACATAAAGTACTGAATGAAAATGTCTCTGAAACATCTGTGTATTAGTCAAATATTGCATTTATTTCACTTCAGCTGCGATAAAGTATGCAAACGCAGTGCGAGCGTCACTACGAGAAGCAGAAAGTGTCCGACTTCACGTCTCCGTTTTCAGCTTCTCTCCGCCTGCACTGCACGCGGCTACTCTCGCCGATCGGTTGCATCCAGCTGCAGCCGATGTCAAACACACCTAATGAGTGCAGCACTGAAAAGAGGCGGGGCTACATAAGTTGCTGTCACATGACCTAATATTGAATTTAATTCAGTTTCAATACAAATGTATTTAGAATCCATTTTTTTGACACCCCCACTACTCTGCTGTTTTCTGTATTTCATGCATACAAAAAAATAGCTTACTGTGCACATAACACATACTATATACTGTAGCGAAGGTAACAGCAGTATGTTAATATCCTATTGCATAGTCTTTTAGGTTAGTGCTTCGATTCCCTTTAATGCCACAGTCCTTCAGCCCAAAACTACTGAAAGTGGCACTCTGTTGGTACATGACACAGATTAGTGTACATATATTAGCAGAGGTCGAATGGCTGTTAACTCAAACAACAGGAGATGAGTTACTCATAATGAATAAGTACTCCATGCATTTCTATACGTGTTTGCATTAATCACTATAAGGCTATACTTTGTCTCCATGGAGCTCAAGGTATGGCATTATCATAATTATGTTGCCAACTTAACAGACACATGTCACACTATAGACAAAGACAAACACATAGTTGTGAGGGAAAACAGGGAGGTGAGGGCATGACAAAAGTGACAAACACATAAATCGCCCTGCTGGAATATATACACACGCGAGCTTCCTCTTTCACATTTACATGCTGAGTCGCACACAGTCTCGCAGGATAAACAATCTGAATGAGGTGAATGAGGGGGCAGAGGGAGGCCAGTGAAACGCGATCTGCTTCGATCTTCTGGTTACAGTGCTATCGCTGTAATGTGAAATACTTTTTGGGGGGACGCAGGGGTCACGGTCCGACCCTAGGGACATTTCCACTGCACCTGTGCCACTTTTTACACTGACACTTCATACGCTTATGGCTCACAGCACCGCACGTGCATTCAACATAGCAAAGCATTCTGGGAAAGCCTTTCCTGGAAAAGAGGGGTTTGTGTTTTTGTGTCGACCGAATGTACACTGCGCAAAGAAACAGATATTAAGTAAAGTAGGAAAATTATGTCATCTGTTGACAGACTTACAGTACTGTCTGATACGGATATTTCGATGCCATCTGTGTGCAGTGAAGTCATGAAATATGATACTTTTCTCTACATCAGGCATATGTTCTGATCATGCCATCTGAGATGGTTTTCTTGCCAAAGGGGATAAAAGAAAGAACAGAGTAGTCGAGAACAGTGATTTGAGCCCTCAGATGTGGCTCACAGCAAATAGCCAATTTATCATGGTTGCCTGGACAGTCAATAGCAAATGTTTGATATTAGTCACACTTAAAGGGTTAGTTCACCCAAAAATGAAAATTATTTTGCAAATGATTTTATCATTTATTCACCCTCATGTTGTTCCAAACATGTATGAGTTTCTTTCTTCTGTTGAACTTGAACACAAAAGAAGATATCTTGAAGAATGTCAGTAATCAGTTGACAGACAGCAGCCATTAACTTCCATTGTAGGAAAAAAATACTATGGTAGTCAATAGCTGACGTCAACTGTCTGGTTACCAGATATTTAAAATATCTTCTTTTGTGTTCAACAGAAGAAAGAAACTCATACAGGTTTGGAACATAAGGCTAAAAAAAATCATTTATTCTAAATATAAAATTTGTAACATTATAAATGTCTTTACTGCCACCTTTGATCAATTAAATGTGTTCTTGCTGCATAAAAGTATTAATTTCTTTTATTTCTTTCTTTTTTTCCTTTTTTTAAATCTAACTGACCCCAAACTTTGAATGGTAGTGTAACTTATTATACTAACAAGAGATAACCAAGATCTAGAATTTGCAGTTTCAACAGCTTCAAAGTCAAACCCTGCAAAGGGTGTCCAAATGGCCCAGTTCAGTGGGGCCAGCTTTGTTGCTATCATCCATCACACAGTCTGTTCACACTTCTTCCATCTGGAAAATGTTTAGGGAGCATTAATGCCAAAATACTTCACATCACTAAACAAGCTGCCAAACTACTACATCCTGTCTGGACTCCACATTCCCTGTTCCCTCCAACGACTTAATATGAAATATTCTTAATATGAATAGATCTCACAACATCTCATTTAGGGATTCACCAGGATGCAAAAAGCTCTGCTACAATTACATGTTACAGCCACTCACAACATGCGCTCTTAAAGGGACAATGATCTTTAAGAGAACTGCTATTAAAGGCTGAAATATCTGCCATAATCTATCATTGCCCCTTTAAGTTAGTATTATATGATGATATATAAATCTTTTTTTTTTAAATAGCACAAACAGTTAAATATCCAACATTAAAATATACTTATTCTTAAAAATATATGCACAAAATACAGCCCATATTTGGAGTCATTTTATTTTAGTATCATTTTTTGTGTTTCCCTATCATCCGTGTTTCTTATGTGTTTTCATATTGTAGGACTGAGAAAATAACACTTTAATGTCCCCCCCTCCCCCTCCCCCCCCTCTCTCATCTCTCTCTCTCTCTCTCTCTCTCTCTCGTTCTTGCTTTTCATTGGTTGTTTAGTTATACAGTCCTCCGAGGAAAGTGAGTGGTAACTTCTACATTGGCTCATAAGTCAAACACACATAAGTCAAACCATTTTTTCAAACAATCCAACTGCATGACAATACATACATTTCTATAATTGCAAATGCCAAGGAATACATTGCCACATGACATATAAAACATCATTAATGAACAGGCATGAGTGGAAGCAACTAATGATCAATGTAAAATATCTGAGGTACAAGAAACAAAGAAGTACAAAGACAAATTATGTTGTTTTTTTGCCATTTGAATTATTTTGCAGAACACAAAATTCTCTTTGCAACCACTTCCTTCCTCAAGTGACAGTCATACTGGCTTCTGCTTTACGAACACAGATGCCAACTGTCAACAAGTGGGGGCTACAGAACCTGTTGAGATCGAATAAATCATAAATTCCCAAGAACAGTTATATAAAACTTACAAGAGAGGAAGGCGAAGGGCGCACGCCGCAGGCCCCCAATCTGCCCGGGCCCATATGCACATGCATACCCTGCATACTAGTGTTGTCAAAAGTACAGACTTCGGTACCAAGTCGGTACTGTAATTTTAAAAATGTGAGGCTTTGAGCATTGTTGAGCGGATTCGTAAACATCTCTGATTGGCCATTGTGTTCATGCGCTCATCAGATATGTCTGTGATTGGCGGCAATGATCAACGCATCAATGACGCTCTTCACTGAGCGCTTACACAAATACACCTGGGAGCGTTAGATAGATGCCTGCCTTCCTGCTCCCGCTTTCAAAACGCTTTCAGATTCAAACACTTCGGTGTGCTTTCTGTGTGTTGATCACTGTAGCCAATCACAGACATATATGTTAAGCGTGTGAACGCAATTGCCAATCAGAGGTGTTTACAAATCCACTCAACAATGCTCAAAGCATCACGTTTTTTTTTTTTAAATTTCAGTACAGACTTGGTATCGAAGTCGGTGCTTTTGACAACACTACTGCATATCCAGTCGCTATGCCACTGCTTTTGAGTCAGCCATTCTTCATTATTAAATGTCTAAGGAGGAATATGGAAAATCATTCTGGAACATATTTATTTAGATTTATAGATTAACTTAGATTTGTGTTGCTCTAAAAAGTAATTTAGGGGATCTGTTACCACAACTTAAATAAATGCATGGTTACAAGTTAAAAAATTCTAATTTATTGAGTTCAGTTGATATAATAATGTTGATCATTACATTAACTTAATATTGTGTGTAATTTAAACTCAAATTTCTGTGTTAATGGATTTTCTTTTAATTAAGTTGTAGTAACTTAATAAAAATTGTCTTGATAACTGGATATTGGATAGTGGATTTCTAGTTCCCAGCATGCTTTGCATTAGTGTTGTCGAAAGTACCGACTTCAGTACCAGTCGGTACTGAAATTTTAAAAATGTGACGCTTTGAGCGCTGTTGAGCGGATTCGTAAACACCTTTGATTAGCCATTGTGTTGACGCGCTCATCTGATATGTCTGTGATTGGCTACAATGATCAACGCACAGGAGCGTTTAAAAGCACACGGAAGTGTTTGAATTTGAGAGCGTTTTGAAAGCGGGCGTCTATCAGCAGACTGGTCCGCGATAAATGCCTGTTTTCAAACGCTCCCGTGTGTATCTGTAAGCGCTCGGTGAAGAGCATCATTGATGACTATTTACAATGTTTTTGAAGCATTGATCATTGAAGCCAATCACAGATATATCCAATGAGTGTGAACACAATGACCGATCAGTAGGGTTGTTCTGATTCTGATACTAGTATCGGAAATACCACCGATACCACAAAAAATTCTGGCATCGGTATCGGCGAGTAATTATTCTCATGTACCGATCCGATACCATTTTCTTAAACAATACCTAGTTGTGCGCGCTATCTTTGCTTAACGCAGCAAATCGGAAATCAATGAAAACGTGCTAGCAGTATGTCCGCTGTTTGGCAGTATTTCAGACTGGACCAACCAGCCAGTAAAACGGCGACATGTCTCATATGCAATGCTGCAATTTCGAGGGACGGCACAAGTATTGGCAACTTTAACACAAGTAACTTAATAAAGCATTTGAAGACGCGTCACCCCGCGCAACACGATGGTTACAGAAAGGCTAAGACGGAGAAGGATGAGGTGTGCCAGAATCAACAATCTTTGGAAGCTTCATTCAAACAAAGAGAAAAGTTTTCAAAAGACAGCCAACAAGCGATAAAGATAACCGGAAAAATTGTCGAGTTTATTGTTCTGGATGACCAGCTGCTGTCAGTCGTCGAAAACGTGGGATTTTGCCGCTTAATTGAACATTTGGAGCCCCGTTTACAGTTCATACATCTCTGAAACAGCGCTCCCTAAGCTATATGAGACAGTGCGTGAACACATGTTATGTAAACTAAAAGATGTGCAAACAATCAGCTTAACTACCTACGTCTGGAGCTGCGACGCGACCCCGCTGTCTTTACTAAGTTTGACAGCACACTGGGTGGACACAGTGACGCCGTCATCTTTTACACTTCAAAGTGCAGTGCTGCAAGCTAAAGAGTTTCGTGGGTCGCACACCGGCACATCCATAGCTGAATTAATTGAGGGGATGCTTGTGAAGTGGAATATCTCTAAGTCCCGTGTTCATGTTATTTTGCGCGATAACGCAAGCAACATGAAAAAAGCCATGGACGAGATGGTTGTGTCGAGTTCAGGGTGCTTCGCACACTCTCTCCAATTGGCGGTACACAAAGGCCTATTATCACAGAGAAGTGTGAGTGATGCGCTGGCAAACTGTAGGAAGATAGTTGGCCATTTTAGACACTCGCCATTGGCCACAACGCGCCTGGAGGATATTCAGAGGGATGCCTCCAAGACGTGGCAACAAGGTGGAATAGTACTTTTTATATGGTAGAGAGTTTACTTGAGCAGAAGCGGCCAATTTCAGCATACGGAGCTGATCACGACCTGCCAGCCACATTAACAGCCAACCAGTGGGCTTTGCTGGAAAAAAAACGTCCCTGTTTTGGCACCATTTGAGCAACTGACCAAACAGATTAGCTCCTCCACCTCGTCTGTAGCGGAAGTCATCCCCTCAGTTACAGTTCTAAAACGACTACTTGCTCGGGAGAGCCAGGAGGACACCGGTATAAAAACAATGAAAACTACCCTTCTTGAGGCCGTCAAGAAAAGATTTGCAACCATCGAGGAAGAGCCCTTGTATGCAGTTGCAACTATCTCGGATCCATGTTTCAAAGACAGGTATGTCTATTAAAATTTTTCTTCATGTCCATATTGATTATTGTCACTGCCATATGGAGTATATTAGTTCACTTGTTATATTATTTTAAAATGGTACTGTATAAATGCTATTTTTTAAAAATGTTTACACTTAATTTAATAATTACTGATGTATTAAGTCTGTGACCACACCAAAGGCTACTTTGGAGGAGGTTATTTATTTGTTACATTTATTTATTGTTTTTCATTATTGTTTCTTTCAGATACTTCTCAAGTGCGGACAACATCAAGCATGCAAAGGATGCTCTGACAGTAGATATGGAGAAGATTGAGAAGTTACTGACAGTGACCACCACAACTGTAGCAGAGACAATTGCAGAAAACCCCAAGAAAACTTCAACGATGGAAGTGCAGGTAGGCAGCAGCAGCAGAGAGAGTAGCTTGAAGGGCCTGTTTGAGGAATTCCTGCAGGAGCATGATGAGGAACATGGCGCAGGTACTACAAGCACACATGTTCAACTTCAGACATATGTGATGGAGCAAACTATCTCACGCTCAGACAGCCCATTCCAGTACTGGGCCGTCAACCAAGTTTGATTTCCCACTCTGGCTGCCACTGCTGCAAAGTTTCTCTGCGCCCCTGGTACCAGTGTGGATAGTGAGAGACTTTCAGCACAGCATCTAATATTGTGGATGCAAAGAGAAACAGGCTAGGAGGAGAGAGAGCAGAAATGCTAATTTTCCTGAAGAAAAACTTGCCATTGTTATTGAAATTGTGAGCAATACTAAGTTCTCACAGCAGTGTGTAACCTAGTTTAAGTTACTTGAAATATGTATATTTTCACTGGGTTTAATGTTGAATCTTAACTCGTTCAGTTGAGGTTTATTTGTGTACTCTAAGTTTCTTATTTCACTACATTGTGGCTGCACTTAGTGTTTTTGAAGGACTACTTTGAGTATAAATTAATGTTGCACATTTTTGTGCTTTTGTATTTAAAAACTGAAATGCCTTTTATTTAACAAAATTGTTTCTGGACTTTAAGTTTTAAAGAGATTATTTTCTTATATAATTATACTCCTAGATTTATTTGTTGCACTGTTTTTATACAGTTATATTGTAAAACTAAAATACCTTTTTCAGTTTACAGTGTTAGATTTGTGGCTGCATTTGAAGTTCTTTTTCACTTAAAATAAATAAATAATATTACTGACAAATGTATGTCAGATAATAAAAATACTCTAGTTCACTGTATGTATTTGTTCTTGTTTTATTAAGGGATAAGTCTGAAGCACACCATAAAATAATTCTATCAATTCATACAGGGCTAGTAGTATATACAGCTGTATATACAGATACACACCCAGGTATTGGATCAGTACTCGGTATCGGCCGATACCCTGAGCTCAGGTATTGGAATCGGTATCGGGAATGGAAAAGGGGTATCGGAACATCTCTACCAATCAGAGGTGTTTACGAATCCGCTCAACAGCGGTGTCACATTTTTAAAATTTCAGTACTGACTTGGTACTGAAGTCGGTACTTCTGACAACTCTACTTTGCATAGGACTACATTAGGATAGAACGTATGTATGTTTTCATATAACAATAATTTTATGTGTTTTTTGGTGAAGGGGAAGACCCGTTAGTGTTTAATGCTGTTATGTTTGACATTTAAAAGAGTTTCTGTAATGCTGAGGTTTTTGTGGTTACCATTGTGCTGAAGAGATATGAAGGTAAACACTACACTGATACACTACATCTCTAAGCAAAGACTGTGCTAATGCCAGTAACAAGTAATATCTTACTTCATTAAAATTATATGCTAAATATGTTATATTTAGCATGTGCTATGATAGCTGTGGATTAGAGTTCTGTTCTTGTACTTTACCACTTAGTGTAGCAATATCACATAAGTGCTTTACCCCATAAAACACAGCAGCCGCACGTCTTTGATGTCTCATATAGCATAAGAACATCCCATAACTGATTGAAGTTCACATTGCACTTATCTCCACCATGTTATCACCCATGATCATCATCAGGTTTTTATACATTTCCTATAGAAATGTCATCACGTCTTATTTGCATGGACTTCTGACCTTTGAAACTGTTGGGCTGCCTATTGTACTGGTGCTCTTCTGTTCTCTCTGTGGTATACAATAACACTGCAAAAAATAAAGTAGTCATTCTTACATGAAAGCACTGTATATTAAACGGAGCAAAATGGACTTTTTGAAGCAAAGATTTTAGGATGGACATTTTGGGATAATGTTTTGAGCTGCAGTACTAAACACTAAAAGAAACTACTTTTATTCAGGAAGAATGGATAAAAAATTGATCAAAAACAGAAAAGACATTTATTATGTTGTAAAAACAATTCTATTTCAAATAAATGCTGTTCTTTTGAACTTTCTATTCATCAAAGAATCCTGAATAAAATGTCCACAAAAATACTAAGCAGCACAACTGTTTTCCACATTGATAATAATGTGTCTTGATCAGAAAATCGTCATATTAGAATGATTTCTGAAGGATCATGTGACTCTGAGGACTAAAGTAATGGAGTAATGAGGAATAAATTACATTTTAAAATATATTAAAATAGAAAACGTTGTAGTTGTTTTACACTGTAATAAAAATTTTTAACTTTTCTCAAGACTTTTTTCAAAAACATAAAAAAAAATCTTATCAACCCTAAACTTTTGAACAGTATGTATGTTTTTATATAACAATAAGCTCTTACCTCAAAAGATCAAGGATAATTTTAATAATTTAATCAATCATATAATTTTATGTTCCACATATATCAAATTACGTCAACAGCAGATCCTTATTTGTAGGGACCACAACTGTGTTAATATAATAAAGATTTTCCTGAGATAATAACTGATGATAACTATTCATTAACTCAGACTTCTGTGGTTTAAAAAAGAGACACTCACTGGATATTAGTGTTCATAGGACCAAATCTGTCACTGAATTACATTACAGAGTCTAGTGGCGATTGATGGTGTCTGGGTCTTATCACACTTCTTCAGAACAAAAATATGGTATTACCAAATCTATCATCTATGGGTATTCTTTTTACTTTGATTTTTGTCATCTAGGTACTCCTAAAACACGCGTGCAGCGAAAATGAAGAGCATGTTTATTTGTTTTTTGATTGGGAAGAGCTTTGATGGGAAAAATGGGAACCACTGATCTATTGAATCAATACAGAACTATAGAGAATTTTTTAAATACAAAACTTAAGAGCACTGTTAAACATGAAGGACATATGAAACAATGTTTTTCAGATCATCAAAACACCTGACATGACAGTGTTAGGCATCACCTGTTGCTATTGGTGTAATCCATGTCCTACATGCTTCAGGCACGTAAAGAAATAACCGCTAAGCTATAAACGATCACGGAGTTAAATCATTTTACTCAGAAACCCGCTGCAAATAGAGCACTAAAAATGAACTACTGTGAACAGAACACAAGCAGTGTATCATTTTGTATCGTAAGCTTCAACGTCTGTTTAAAACACGGACGAATAACTCATCCGTACATTGTGTTCAGACAGCACAAGACCGTGCAGCAGGCAGTTCCCTCATATGACCTGATGCGCGCTCCCGCGACAGCCGCTCTCTGACGTCAACATATAATGAATGCAGATTGAGACGTCAGCTGGGCTGTTATGCAACTGAACTATTTAACTACCTCGCTCATTCTCGCACAGAGGCGATTCAGCCCCAAATGCAGGACACGGCGTCCCAGGTCACATCGGCCCGAGAGTGGCGCCGAAGTGTGCCTCCCATAGTGTCCTCGGAGTCTGAAGCAGAAACCCGAGGAAGACTGGAGCTGCACACTGTTTATCGCATATGTTCCACAGACTAGGTTCTTTAAGGACGCGAGTTCCCATCGTGCACTGAATTATTTAGCCTCTCATGACCAAGCTCGTGCTCTTCTTATTCAATGCCGTGTTGCACTGGCACGATTATGACATTTTGGCTAATTGTCACAAATCATTTCGATTGACGATTTAATTATGTCGCTCACATTAAGAAGTCGCCATTTATTCACATTTACTTGGAATCAGAAATTTCCTACAATGCATTTGTAAACAAATATTGGGGGTAGAACGGTTAATAGGCCTATAGGCTGAAAATATTCACATTTCACAAATGTTTTCTATTTTCTTTTTTTCATGGAATATTGCAGTATTTGAGCTATTATAAATTTTTATCCATGCACAACATTATTTTTTTAATTAATGAGCCCTCATAATCTTTAATCAAAATAACTTCCCCTCCCTCTTGCAGGACATCTCTTCTCTTCTTTGATGACGTGTTAACTGGCATGAGGGCGGGGCAACCTGTCACTCACATGACATCACAGCAATAGCAAACCACAACCATCCAATCAATCCTCTTGGGACAAAATCAAGTACCGCCCGACATTTTTCTTGTTCGAGGCTGTTTCATACGGAGCCCCGGACATGACATGCAGGAAAAAAATAGTAGGCTAAATCGTGTGCACGATTTACTAATTCGTTACCTTGATTTACTAAAACGTGCGCACGAATTAGTAAATCGTGCACACAGTTTAATTTTTTTTTCTTGCATGTCATGTGCGGGGCTCCGTAGTTTCAATATACATCAGGATAGGGGAAAAAAAAGACTATTGCAACTTTCGTTTCATGCCGACTTTAACCTTGTCCACCTGATTATTATAATATAATATTTTATTATAATTATTATTGTCATAACTGGAGCTTAGTATTATTATTGTGATAAATGCAATTAGATTAAACAATAGATCAGTTATGTAATGTTGGGGCTTATAGAAACAATAGCCTAAATTAGTAATTCATAATTTAGATTCTAATTCTGAGTTTATTTAAGTTTGTGGCAACATCAACTGCTGTGGATTATATCATTATGCATGTTGAACTGACAATTTTCTCCAAAGGAGCCTTTGAATTCAAGCCTTGTAAAACTGCACTGCTGAATGATGAACCTGTATCAAGGTGAAATGATTGATTTATTCCTCGCCACCCACAAATACAGTGCCAAAACTCATCAGAAGGTAAAAAAGTCCACCTACATACACAAATAATATTAGTTAAGCCATGGACAAGTCATTCAACATGCACCTTCAGTACACTGCTCTGTGAAGTACTTGATCCTGATTCGTCAATCGCTGCAGCGTCAAATATTTCTGACTTCCCCACCCCTTTTGAGACTTCTTTCAAAAGTTTAGGGACAAATCTAGCAACTTCTTGGACAAACCTTATCTAGATTTTTACTTTGCCCACTGATCTCTATTCATATTTATATAGATCAATGAATTTTTAGTTTCAGAAAGTAATTGGCAACCCTGATGGCTGCCCATGCAGTGCAACACTGTATAATTGACCCCTCATCCGGTAAACCTGTTTTCTACACAGCTGTGCTCCTATTCTCAACAACTTAATACAGGGGTAAATAAATTAATAAATAAAATTTGAAATTTGATTTGTCAATAAATAAGTAAATAAATAATCCATCTAACAGTACAGTACTATAAAGAGTACTACTGTAGTACTGATTATTGATTAATCACAAAATAAACCATTTCAGAGTGAGGCAAAATCTCTTGCTGATAATGATCTTATTAACTGTATCATCTCTCATGAATGGCGTAAATGTTTCTACATGACACTTGGGTGGTGAGCAACTCGCTGACCAGCGCCAATCCTCTCGAGTGCAATTAACTGTAGTTACATTTTATAATGGTTATACACAGTTCACGTCTCTGTTTTCAAGCCACAAGAACCGGAACTAGTTAACTAGTCGGTTTCTGGTGTGTGCTAAACCGAACTTTGTAAGTAGCACTCACTTGGTATCCTCTTATGCCGCGTGCAAAGTGCAGAGCTTTAAAACATGCGCAGCACTGCGATGACGGCGCGGATGTTTTACAGCTCTGCGCTTTCGCGCGCACCATAAGTGGACACCTCTGAAGTGAGAAGCTCAACACGACAGCTGACCAGAGGACAGCAGGACATTACTCACCCACTTCCTTATGAATAAAGACAACCTGCTTCCAAAATGCGAAATGGTACACTGAAGTCACTCCAGGCTCCTTAACGACCGGTCTTCGTCGCGAATCGCTGTTCAGCGCGTTGCGATACGCTTGCAAACCGCTGAGAACTAGTTAAAATAACAGCTTACATTCGGAATATATCCACTTAGAAGCAGTTAGTACATCATTTGTTTGGCTATGTGTGAAAACGATAATGTTTCGGCTGCCACGACAGGAAAATGCACGAGCTTTACTATAATCGCTCCGCCCCCTTTACTGTAAGGAAGAGCTGATGGTATAGAAGTATGTGATTATATCAAATGCTGCTCTCTACAGGTTCACAACAGCTTAAACCTTTTAACCCTATGTGAGATGGTTGACCCTGTGTGTGAAAGTACTTCCTGAGACAGCTGTGTGGTTGCCAGTGCCCACAGATCTATACATCTCTAGGACATTGAATTGTTGTGATCTTGCAGAATGATAATTCAAACCTCTTTTGCTGTATCGCCAATAATGATAAAAAAAAAAAGATTACAGAGAGGGCTTACACTTAAATCTTCGGTGATCAAAAGACAGACATTTAAATTGAATATCTGTACTGTGTACGTCAATGATGTAACCTTATTTTTTTGTAGGAATAATATATATATATATAAGTATTCAAAAACACATTGTAAATAAGCCTAATA
This sequence comes from Ctenopharyngodon idella, assembly GCF_019924925.1. Classification (NCBI taxonomy): domain Eukaryota; kingdom Metazoa; phylum Chordata; class Actinopteri; order Cypriniformes; family Xenocyprididae; genus Ctenopharyngodon; species Ctenopharyngodon idella. Next base: position 33,658,296 of record NC_067222.1, on the reverse strand, counting down.
TTTGTACAGTAAATGAATTCTCTATGATGAACATGTTTCACGATTTCTGAATTAAAATTACTTTTCATATGGTAAAAAAAGGTTAAAAATCACTATCAGTTTTTTCAATGTCCACTTTTTTTTCAAATATTAAATAATTTAGTTATAATTGTATATTATAAATTTATTTAAAATCACTGCTTATGGCTTAATACTTATTGTAGTAATAGTAAAAAAATAATAAAATATTATGCCAAATTTATTTCTTTGAAAATTATTAAATATTATTAAATATATTAAGTGTTTTGACCATTTATTGAAATGGCATTTTGTTCAGGTCAAATTGAGCAACCTTAAGCAAGCATCATATTAATGACTCAAAAATTGATGATCAATGATATTTGTAAGAAATATTTCTTAAAAGGTTAGTTCACCCAAAAATGAAAATTCTGTCATTAATTACTCACCCTCATGTCGTTCCACACCTGTAAGACCTTCGTTCATCTTCGGAACACAAATTAAGATATTTTTGATGAAATCCGATGGCTCAGTGACGGTTCGGAGTGCCAAAGTCACGTGATTTCAGCAGTTTAGCCATTTCATAGGAGATCCAAGTCACTGATTCAATTCGTAAAGCTCCGAAGCAGTGTTTTAAAATCGGCCCATCACTATATTGTTGAAAAGTCATTATTTTGTTTTTTTTTGGCATGCAAAAAGTATTCTCGTCACTTTATAATGTTAAGGTAGAACTACTGAACTCGCATGAACTGTTTTAAATATGTTTTTAGTACCTTTATGGATCTTGAGAGGTGCATTAACATTGCTCTCAATGGAGACCTCACTGAGCCATCAGATTTAATCAAAAATAATTTGTGTTCTGAAGATGAACGAAGGTCTTACGAGTGTGGAACGACATGAGGGTGAGTAATAAATGACGATATTTTCATTTTTGGGTGAACTAACCCTTTAACATATTTCTTCAAATATATTTGACAACCATGTGTGCAAGTAAAGTATAAAAAAAAATCTGATTTAAATTAATTTGAGTTGAGTCTTATTTTTATAATCTCAAACATCACTTTTTGAACCATAAATAAATTACAATATAAACATTTTAATGGCACTAGTCCAGCAGTCATCAGTGAATAAACAAAAACAACAAGGGCGTGTCTGTGTGGTTAATTGTTTTTAGTCTCATTTGGTATTTGCACAGGTGCACTGAAATGGTGTCATCTCCATTTGAATCAGGGCAAGGAGAGAGGGTTGAGATGCAGGGCAACTGCTCATACACTGAGAGACTGCAGAGCAATGCTGTGTGTAATACTAATGTGGTTGCTTGTGGATTTGGATTGGTTTTCAGCCATTCGAAGGTGGTGTAAATATTTTTCTCACATTCATACTGTAACATGTATGTTCTGTTTTTATTATGGTGTTTTGGTTTCCCTGTTTGCCTGTCTGTGTTCTCTAGTTTGTTCCCTTGGTTACTGATTACGTTCACCTGTCAATCATTATGCCTCCCCATTTATTTAAGCCCTGATTTTCCCCTTGAGGGGGGATGTGGAGGGATCCTCTTGTTGAAAAACATGACAAAAAGCATCCCCTCTGTAAAGCCACCATCCCCTTTAGATTAACAGTATGTATATTATGTAAGTCTTATCATGTAAATGAAATTTTAAAATTCTTTGTATGATAATTAACAAACTATAAGCAATTGAATGATCAGAACTGCACACGTCACACCAGAGCTCTGATTCAAGCAAGCTTTCGTCATTTTTCACGCTTGTTCAAAAGGATCAGGAGAACGGTTCTTTACAAAGAAGAGAACAGAAGGCATGATATTACTTTGATTAGTGTTTTAAGAACATTACCGACACATTACAATGAATAACGAACATAGCTAAAATGCATTGATGCCGTAAAGGATCATTGCCAAAGTGAATTATTGACAGTGAATGTCATCACCGAGGTGATAATGCACACATGCACAGGCTATGCTACCTACATATAAATGTGTTTGTTTATTTTACTTAATAAAAAACTATGGGCTCTCTTCATACTCCACTGTTTAAAGCTGCATGATCCAACCATTCAAGACACAGCTAAAAAAAAAAAAAAAAAAAAAAAAAAAAAGAGAACATTTTACTGCAAGTTGTAGACACACAGATATGAGCAATCAGCATATGAATCTCAACAATGGTGACAACAAAATATTAAAGGCCACTTTTACAAGTCTTTGATGTCCCTAGAGTGTGTATGTGAAGTTTTAGCTCAAAATACCCCACAGATCATTTTTGATAGCATGTTAAATATGTCACTTTTTGAGGGTGAGCAAAAACGCTCCGTTTGTGTGTGTCCCTTTAAATGCAAATGAGCTGCTGCTCCCAAGAAGAGGGCGGAGTTTCAAGAGCTTGTGTTAGCACATAGTACTGTTAGCAGCACTGATTACTGTAGACTCACTGAAAATGTCTACGGAGCCCCTAAAGGGACATGGAGGTGGAAAAACATTAAATGGGAGGAAAACATTTTTTTCAAATCTTTTGCGTTCTCTTGCAAAACTTTTGTGTTCCCTCACAAAACTTTTGAGTTTACACGCACAGATATTTGCGTTCCCTCGCAAAGATATTATCGTTCCCTTGCTGTGAGCTTTAATGTCCCGCTGGCTGGCAGTAGTGTTTCAGTCAGCTCCATACGTTAATAATGCACACAAATAATGCGCGGCTCATAGAGTTTGAACTTGTTGGACTCAAATATAAAGAAATGCAGTCAGTGTTTAAGTCAAGCAGTTTAGTAAAGTTGGCAGTATATTCACAGATTCAAACTTCCCGGATCAATAACTCGTGAGCTAAACATTGTTAAAACACAAATGTAGCTATTTCCAATCATAGTAACCTAGACAACGAGCTACAACAACCCAATTTTCCTCAAATGTGCTTTATAATAAACTGGTCTCTATGAGCAGGCGGCAGAGACAAGTCTGAAAGGACCATCTGAAAAGTGCAAAACCCAAAACCCTTTTGCTGAAGTGGGTGAGTTTTATATTATGAAAAATACTCCATGACTTCACTGTAACACACTGTACTGTCACCAAATTTAGTTCATACGTCACTGCTGTCCTGCTGGTTGTACTGGAACACTTAGTTTGATTAAAAAAATGTTTATGATTATTATGAAACAAAATCAATAACTTCACTGTTATTAGTAAAAATATTAAATAAATTGTAATGCCATCAAATTCAGTAAGCAATTATCATGCAAAAGCTGCTGTAAGTATGTAAGCTGCATACCAACATCATTTGTGTAAAGGCCTTTATGTGCTACTTGCCAAACTAAGTGTTGTAGTACCTATAACCAGCAGGAGAGCAGTGATGTGTTAACTGAATTTGGTGACAGTACAGTGTGTTACAGTGAAGTTATTGAGTATTTGTATTTTTCATAATATAAAATGAGCAAAAGGGTCCCTTCAGACTTGTCTCTTCGCCGCCTGCTCATAGAGACCAATTTATATATTATATAAAGCACATTTGAGGAAAATTGGGTTGTTGTAGCTCGTTGTCTAGGTTACTATGATTGGAAATAGCTGCATTTGTGTTTTAACAATGTTTAGCTCGCGAGTTATTGATCCGGGAAGTTCGAATCTGTGACTGTGAATATAGCGGCAACTTTACTGAACTGCTTGACTTAAGCACTGACTGCATTTCTTTATATTTGAGTCCAACAAATTCAAACTCTATGAGCCGCGCATTATTTGTGTGAATTATTAACGTATGGAGCTGACTGAAACACTACTGCCAGCCAGCGGGACATTAAACAGGAAGTGTTTGTCCGAGCTCACAGCAAGGGAACGATAATCCCCGCTAGAAACTTTACGTTCCCAGAACATTCTCAGAAAGTCCCCACTAGTGTTAAGGACGTTGCCTAGTAACGTTCAGAGACGGTCACGACGTGTTCTTTTAAAGTTTGGGGGCCTTTATATGGCGAACCTTCACAGAACATTCAAGACGTTCTCTGAACGTTTAGGGAACCATATTTTATTTGGAAATGTTCTGAGAAAATCCCTGCTGCCCTTATCAAAAAAAATTAAAGCTAAATTGAAAATTAGAGCTAAATCACCTAACAAAAGTGGCTGTTCAAACAAAAACTAATTTTTCTTAAACATCATAAAAAAAAAACTCTTTATAGGTATTTCCTGGATTGTCATTATGAAACCTTTTCTTTGAAATGCTAATCTCTTGTAAATGTAAGTCATTATCTGACAACAGCACATGCATGAGTTAATCTAGCTGCTAAATCACCACATCAGTAATTATACAGTTACTGTAGCATTTAAAAAAGCAACATGCAGTATAATATCAGTGTTTCCGGCTCATCATTGACTGAAGCACAGGCTCAGCTCTCCAGTACAATGGTAACCTCACAAAACTCAGATAACAGATAACTCACTCACACAGATGTCAAGATTCTGCGTATGAACCTCAACAATGGTGACAAAATTTTCAGATAAACAGATCAACTCTGAGCATCACAAAACAAGCTACTACACAAAAAAGATTTTTGTTTATTGTCACCATTGTTGAGGGTCATACGCTGATTCATGATGTCTGTGTGAGTCTAAAAGACACTGCTCAAAACTTTCAGAATGCTCACCTCCATAATGGTGACTTCAAACTTTGTTATTTTCTATAAAACACCCATGTAGAAGGCGACGTGCTCGTGTCCTTGCGCAACGTTGCCTAAAAGATCTCTAAAGGTGATGAAAATTCAGAACTTTTACAGAACATTAGGGACATTCCTAAAACGTTCTCTTTTGGCAATGAAAGTGCTGCAGTTCAAGGTTCCTTATATGACTTTAGGGAGACATTCAAATTTGGTTAATTTTATGGTCACATAAGAACGTTACAAAGAGGATATTTAGGACATTAACAGAACATTCCCACACGGTCCTCTGTTGGTCATTTAATAACGTTCCCGATATGAATTTAGGGGGACGTTCTATTTTGGTCATTTTATGGTCGCGCGAGAACGTTACAAAGAGGACATTTGGGAAGTTAACAGAACGTCCTATAGTAATAGTCCCCTAAACATTCCCAGAACGTCCTGAATGTTCCCTGAAGGTCCACCAAATAACGTCCCCCAACCCTTAAAAGAACTCCACATTGTGACCAACTCTGAACATACTGGGAACGTTACTAGACAACATCCTTAACACCAGTGGGGAGGTTCTGAGAATGTTCTGGGAACGTAACATTTCTAGCGGGGTAACCTCTCACCTAGTAACGTTCCCAGAATGTTCAGAGACGGTCACGATGTGGAGTTTTTCAAAATTTGATCAATCATTCACAACCGTTTACACGACTGCGTTCTCTGCAATCCTCTCAAGTAGAGGACCTCTACATTCCGATTGGTTGCCGCCGAACCACATCATAGGTCATTACCATAAAGTTGACCTGACTTCAACTCTCCTTGATGCCCACACCGTCCAAGACGCACACCGCGTCGCTGCTCGCCGGAGCTCGCCGCCACCTCACATTGAAAATGAATGACTTCCTGTCACTTTGACACTCTCGCTGGCGGCAGTGTGAACACACACAAGATTTCTAAGACAGTCAGTTTTGTTTCTTTATGAGATTTCAATGACAGTCTGATTTGTTCCTTTATGAGATTTCAATGACGGTCGGTTTTGTTCCATTACAACGTTTCAATGATGGTCGGTTTTGTTTCGTTACAAGATTTTAATGACAGTTGGTTTTCAGTGCTGGATTTATTTGGTTACAAGATTTCAATGACAGTTAATTTTTTCTGTTACGAGATTTCAATGATGATCAGCTTTGTTCCATTTTGAGATTTCAACAATGGACAGTTTCGTTTCATTACGAGATTTCAGTAACGGTTGGTTTTGTTCCTTTACGAGATTTCAAAGATGGTCTCGTCAGTTTTATTCCGTTACGTGATTTGACAGTCGAGTTCGAAACGATTCAAACTGTTGGCTTTGTTTTGTGACGAGATTTCAGTGATAGTTGGTTTTCAGTGCAAGTTTTGTTCCATTATGAGATTTCAATGACAGTTAGTTTTGTTCCTCTATGAGATTTCAATAACGGCTGTTTTTTTTCCATTAGAAGACTTCAAGGTCACTCAGTTTTGTTCAGTTGTGAGATCTCAATGACGTTTTTTTTTTTATTAAGAGATCTCAATGATAGTCAGTTTTATTCCGTTATGAGATTTCAGTGACAGTTTTTTTTTCATTAAGAGATCTCAATGATAGTCAGTTTTATTCCGTGATGAGATTTCAGTGACAGTTGAGTTCGAAATGATTCAAACTGTTGGTTTTGTTTTTTGTAGAGATTTCAATGATAGTCGGTTTTCAGTGTCAGTTTTGTTCCATTACAAGATTTCAATGACGTTCTGTTGTGCTTGGACACAAGATTTCAAAGACAGCCCATTTTGTTTGGTTGCAAGATTTCAATGATGGTCAGTTTTATTCGTTTATGAGTTTTCAGTGATGGTCAGTTTTATTCTGTTATGAGATCTCAATGATGGCTGTTTTTTTTTTTTTCCTTTACGAGATCTCAATGATTGCAGGTTTTGTTCCTTTACGAGATTTCAAAGACAGTCGGTTTGTTTCCATTACAAGATTTAAATGATGGCCAGCTTTGTATCATTGTAAAATTTCAATGATGGTTAATTTTGTTCCTTTGTGAGATTTCAGAGGGTCGGTTTTGTTTCATTGAGACATTTCAATGAAGTTCAGTTTTGAAATTTCATTGGCAGTCGGTTTTATTCTGTGATGAGATCTCAATGATGGATGTTTTTTCTTTCCAAACTCTCAATGACTGTCAGTTTTATTTGATTACAAGATCTCAATGATGGTCAATTTTGTTTAGTTACGAGATCATAATGTCGGTTGGTTATGTTCGATTACGAGATGTCGGTCAGGTTTTTTTAACGTGCCTGCCTCCCATCCTGGTGATCCACGTTTGAGTCCACTCAGAGAGGGGTGGTTAGGATCGGGTGGGGTTATGTTAGTGCCATGACCCAGATGGGAGTGAGGTTTAAGGGGGAGAGTGTAATGAAGACCAGCTAGTCGAGAGCTGTACGGGTAAACAGTGCTCTCTTTTGATAGAAAACCATTATTTTAAATTGTAATAACATTTCACAATATTACTGTTATTCTGTATTTTTGATCAAATAAATGCAGGCTTGATGAGCATTTGAGACTTCTTTCAAAAACATTAAAAAATAGTAATGAGAAAAAATGGAGTGCTTCCATGTAAGTTGTAAAGACTTATTAAAGTACTATATCATTTGTGATGTGAATCTAACTAACTACCTGCATGATATGTGATGTAATGTAGGGATTATTTTTGCCCCAGGGTTACACCCCTTATTTTCTGGGGTTTATTTTAACCCTTTATTCAGTACAGTTTATGGCAACTGTACTGGGGCAGTATGGACTATTTTACATCAGGGTTATACCCTTTATACAGTACAGCTTATTGTGACTGTACTGGGGCAGTAGGACCCACTCAGGCTACAGGTTGATCAAACCAGGTTGACTGCTGCAGGGCTGCTCAAACATCTTTCCAACCATAGACCCTCTTACGTAGAAATATAAATCTCAACAATGGTAGCATGCTTCATGTTGCTATGCATTCTATAACAGACTACTATTAAGTTGAAATTAACTGCATTACATCTACATGATCCAAAAAAAAAAAAAAAAAAAAAAAAACTCTCTGTGTAAGATTAGACCACTAGATGATGACAACCTTCATCATCAAGTTGTCAACATCACCTGACCACATTTTCCTATTTGTGCCACAGCTAACACAATTTCAGCAGCAAGAGAAATACTAACCCTAAAGGTTTGTTTACACGACAACGATGTACTAAAAACGGGAAAGGGTTGTGGCCCTATTCGAGGCTTGTCCAAAAATCCTCTATTGTGTGGTGTAATTACTATTATTTAACTGCTCCCGATCGAGACAGAGCGTCAAATCGTAAATATTTACGACTCTTTATCGGGCTGCCTTTGACGTGATATATCTGATATCTTATCTTTCTACTGTTTAGGACAGAAACAATAAACAAGACTTCAAACAGTTCTGGGCGGAAAACCGGTTCATATAGTAAACCGGTTTCAATTTCGAGACCGATATGTATTTTTCAAAAACCTCCATACCGGTGTGTAGCTGAAACAGCTGCTGTATCTACTCAGTGGCCATGGACCGCAATGTAGAGTGTATACAGAGCGGACTTATATTAAACGCACACCCTTCTTACACTTATGGAAACTATATAACACAACAATAAATAACTCACAAAACTAACTCTTGATTCTGAAAATACCATGTAGAGCCGTATGATTTCCGCGATGTAGAAAACACGGATGAAATCACGGAATCCAGTCACAGGAACTTACTGTATAAAGCTGAACGTAACAGAATTTGGCAATTTTTGGATGAATAAATAAAAAGCAGGACTGTACAATGAATACTGAATACTGAATATTAAAGCTAAAAAGACTGCTATTTAAATCTGAAGTCTGTATGAATGAGCGCCACATTTTCGTCTACACATACTGATGCACGCGTGACGCTCGCGATGATTTCAGTGTCTGCTGTCTCACTCACTATACATGAACTTCATCTGCAGAGCTGCTCTTAGAGTCACTTTATGAACATTTCACTGTTTAATTTGATAAAACTATAGACATTTGTCTTATCATATACACAGGAAGTCAAAGGTCTTCACAACCCTGTCAAAGTAAAAGTTCGGTATAACTTGAAATAACAGAAATATACTATTGTACAATCGAGTGTACTTCGATTAATAGAGATAATAATAATAATACCATTTATTAAAACACAAACTCAAAGAAATGAATGAAATTACAGAAATTGCACTGTAAAAACATAGCCTACTTATTATTGTTATTATTATTAAATTAATTAAATAATTAAATTCATTAGATTACGTTTTAAACGAAATTGTTAGCTTTATGAACTGATTTGAATACATTTTTTAAATTATTTTTTTAATAAAGGTCCAGTGAAAATAAAAAACGTGATATACAGTGAAACCGCCAGAATCTTAAAAAAAAAACAATAAAACGCCCAGCGCTACAGAAACAAGATTTTTTTACTTACCCCCATAAAATTTTGCTTTAACGGTTTAAGCAGAAACCCTACTTCATTTTGATTTTTTAATTAAAAAAAAAAAAATATATATATATATATATATATATATGTCATTTTACTTATCTAGTAAAAGCACCTGAATTAAATTTTTTTTTTTTTTTTTTTTTGATATTCAGACTGGAAACAAGACAAAAACACTAAACAAGAAAAGTTTTTTTTTATGGTGTAATACATTTACATTACAAACCCTGTTACTACAACATGAGATCATGCTTTATTGCAGAAATCAATTAAAAGAGTTAAAATCACACCAAAATTGTTCTAAGCTGACACACAAAGACATCAAGGATCAGCACATGAATCTCAACACTGGTGACAATCAAAAGTGCCATGCCGCAATGCATGCTGGGAACAATAGTACAAAACTCCCAGCTTGCATCACAGCATAAATAAATTATGCAGCTGAATTGTCCTATTATTTTCTGTAATTTTAACTATTTGCTTTTATTTTTATTTCAGATCTGGCAAACAAAAGTTGCTATCCGGGAAGTGTCATTTGGAACTCATTTATAGAGTTATTTTTATTAAAAATATATGTTGATAATGATTGAACACTTCAGTGCCCTCCAAAAGGCACCATTTTAGGTAGCCTATAAAAAGGGATGGATTGTGTGTGTGTGTGAGAGAGAGTCTGGTGGTCACTCCAATACTACAATGATATAAATAAATTAATGAATAATGACTATTTTACTACTCTTTAAACCAATAAAATGTTTAAGGTATATATTCTTTATATATATATATATATATATATATATATATATACATATATATATATATATATATATATATATATATATATCAGGGGCGTTTCCTCCGAGGAGGCAAGGGAGGCAGTGCCTCCTCAAAAAAAACTGAATGAGAAAATAATCCATATTACAAAAATAAAACAACACAAATGTTACACAATTTGACATTAAAAAGTGTAAAAGTCACTCGTTTTTCTAAAGAAACGCTGTCCAACAGGGACACCCGCAGGTGAAGTTACAGCAGGGAGCCCACGTCTCTTGTGCCTCCCTACAGCTCATAGAAACAAAGTATAGCCCCCAAACCTGTGCGGTGGGTTTAGTCTAAGCCACTGGAAGGCAAGCCTGCAACCTTTAGACAAAAAAACGTAACGGCTAATGCTAACGCTCCGAGTGTGGCGGTACGCAGCGAAGGAGACCAGAGGCGGTACGCAGAGAATACGCGATAGGCTGAGAAGTGCCACACATGATTAAGTTAGCCGTTACGCTTTCTCCAATGGTAAGAGATACAGACCTTATCTCCCTATAGACCTTATGTAGCTCCGCCCCTTTACAGCAATGCGCTCGTTGTCTTTTGACTTCCGGTTTGTATTTCCACAGCGATCTTACGTATTTATGAATGAACTGCTCATTTTAAAAACTTCCCGGTCTACAGACATTTGTTAAGACATCTGCTTTAAACATAACAATGCTCATGATAACTTTCATTAACTCTACAACAGGTAAATCCACTTCACCAGCTAATTATTCTTCAACAGCGATGCCATAGAAATATGCAGAGCTACCGCAAAAACAGAAGTTCAAAGACAATATTCTAAAGATGGCGGCGCATTTGATTCTCTGGTAAATAAGGTCTATAATAATACGATCTTTGGGGGAAAGTCACGTGCAGAGGAGGCAGTGCCTCCATCGCGCTATGATTGGATATGATCGGTTATTTTTTTACAGTCTATGGTTACGATTGGACATGATTGGTTAGTGCGATAAATCCCGCCTCTTGGTTTCGTGCGCGTTCTCGTAGAATCGGCCTGAATGAAGACAGGATGGCGTTAATGGGAAGACTAATTAAAAAGTAAGTAAACAACTGTGATTTAGATATCACCGCTTTATTTCATGTCAAAATCAAACTCGAAATGGTCTGAAAACATGATGACTGCGGGGGTTTTTAGTGAGCAATCAGCGTGGTGAAATTAAAGGTACATCTTTGTGTCTGTGAGTGAGTGACCAGTGTGTACAAGCTTGATGACTGCTGAAAATAAATTGACTATTAAAAAGAAAAGCTGAATATTAGTTTATAAATAATATATATTGTTTAAATTGTTACTGCCTTTAGTTATTATTTTGGAATAAATGTAAAAATGCTAAAAACACTGACTTGATTAAATTTATACTTGGTTTTAATAAATAGAACATTACATAGTGTAAAAATACAAAACAGAATTGTATTTGGTCTCTCTTTTTATGTAATGTTAACTTAACCAGGAAAATTGTGTAACAGGGACATAAATGAGGACATTGCCTCCTCATTTTAAAACACCACTGAGATATATATATATATATATATATATATATATATATAAGAAAAGAGGAAATTTTTGAAAAAAGTTTTTCAAATATCTATAGTTTTAAAAATGGCTGATAATTGCTTACTACTTTAGGATTATTATTTCTTAAAACATTTTAATATTTCAAATATTTAGTCCAACAAATAAATGTTTTTGTGGTGTAAACAGTGCCGAGACAGTTCTATTTGGACACTGTAGCATAGTTAATTTTATTACATGCCATTTGAATGACAACAGGCACCATAAATCAACAGCAGAATAAACAATACATCTGTCCCACTATTTCACTCTGAATTGTCACATAATTAGTCCTGCTTTTGGAGAACCATTCGCAGTGGATTTATTACTGTATAGACTTTATTTGAAACCCATATAGCTTTAATGAATCTTTAAGGACATCGTCTTTCATGGCTGATTTACTCTCACTACAGTGATCCAGCTGACCATTCCCTTCTCTGTCAGTCTCTCCTTTAAGAATCCCTGCTCTCATTATGAGCCAATGTAGAGGAACGGCACAGAGTTCTTAGTGAATTGGGCTGTGGGGTATCAGTTTTTACATTAATTCACAGCAAGGATGGGACCACCAGTGCTTTATTTCAATCAGAACTTTATTTTCACTGCTGGTTTTGAAAATGTGGCAGTGGAACTCCATTATGCTGAAAACTCTCCAGGATACAGACTGTTCGCTTTCAGAGATATGAATTGTCTCTCTGAAGTCATTGAAAACCTAATGAGGTCTGTGAGTACTTTATTTAAAAAGAGACTCAGGTTTGTCTGCTTAATACTCTTTTGAACTGGTTGCTTTGTTCTGTCTGAAGAATGAGTGCTCTTCATCTGAAGGTGAATCTGATGTCATTCAGTGAATCTGAACTGTATCGTGTGAATGTGAAGTGCTGCTGCAAATGTGCTGGTGCATGAGTATGAGACTTTATAAGTGATTAAAATGTTTCATTATAAACTATAATAAATGAAGGCTGAAAGATGCACAACATACTGTGTATGTCTTTATTAATTCTAAGTGTTTATTAATTGTAATACCACATAATGGTAAAATACACTATTTACACTAGGGATGAAATGACTGTCGCATCTTCCGTCTCATGCCAAATTTAGATGCTTGCATGAGGTGTGTCAGCTGCTTCTTGAAAGATGTGATGGTCTCAGCCGATCAGGTTGGCAGCTCATTCCACCAGGAAGGAGCTGAGAGGGTGTACGTTTTGGAGAGTGACTTAGTGCCTCATACTGTGAAGGAACAACAAGGCATCACTCATTCAGTTTATAGTAAACATAAAATGAGCTGTTCTGCACAGCAGGAGCAGGAGCAGGATGTCTAAAAATCCCCTCCATTCTGTAGATAAGACAGGCACTCAGCTATCTGAAGTTTATAGTACACATCAGGTTCACCACACACTGTTTTCTACTTGTTCACATGTTCTGCAAAACATGACTCAGAAATAAAACAACATGACATTTATGAATGATATTGGTGTAAATCCTCATTAGACATAAAAAAAAAAAAAAAAAAACCCAACAAGACCTAATAAATATTATGAGCATTAGCCCAAACTGTGATTTACTGAGTTGCATCCACTGATCAGGGATTGCATCACAAAGCTCAGTCAAGTCATTAACAAATCTTCAAGAATAGTAGATTACAGATTTATCTAATTTATAACTGTATGGACAAACATAAGGTGAACAACTGATGAGTTACAATGAAGTGCAACAATCTGATCTGATCTGTGAACTGGGTGCTGAAGACAACATTCTCCATGTTTTGGGCCTCCCACCAGCAGGGAAATGAAGACTGAAGTAGAACATGTGGGGATTATGCAAAGGAAGAGGACTGGAGTGCGGATCAGAGAAATGGGGAGGTCTCTGTCATAATAGCCATGCGAAATCCTATTCCCACTGATCCCATAAAAGCACATATCAAAGTCATCACCGCAGGGCAAGGGCACAGGCACATAAAAGTGTGAGACACACTTCTGAAGAGGGCGTGTGTATGTGTGTGTGTTTGTGTGTGTGTTGGAAAGTCAACTAATTCAGCTTCAGAACTGTTATGCTATTATAACAAGATTATTTCCATTTCTTCATGTCAAAAATATGATTTCCATTAACATTAATATCTGCAAAGAAATAATGATAGCATGCTCTCCTTAGCAGTGAGAATTTAAAATCCAAATTATGGAAATTTTTCAATCAAATTTCATTTTGATGTTATGTAATGCATAACGTACAGTCAGTTGGTCATTATCTCAAAATAAACTCAACTAAATAAACTGAATACATTTAGGCCTTTTTATTTTTATAATTATGCCATATATTATCTTAAAGGGATACTTCACCCAAAAATGAAAATTATGCCATGATTTACTCACCCTCAAGCCATCCTAAGTGTTTATGACTATCTTCTTTCAGACAAACACAATCGGAGATATATTTAAAAATATCCTTAGCGCGTTTTGAAGTAAAAAATAATGCATCCATCCATAAAAAAAAAGTAATCCATATGACTCCAGTAGGTTAATAAAGTCCTTCTGAAGTGAAGCGATGCGGTTGTAAGAAAGATATCCATATTTAAAACTTTATAAATTCAAATAACTAGCTTCTGGTACGCAGAATGCGCAAGTCAATTTGCGGCGGAAGAGTATCCTTTGACCTGAAGCACAACGTAATGACGAAAGCGGAGGCGTAGAGGACAGAGCAAAACAAATCATCTGTCAGATTATAAGTCTAAAACGATCATTTTTAAAGAGAAATGTCAAAGGATTTCGATATAAGAGAAGAGGAGCCTAAATTTGTTGCACAGCCCTATTTGTTTGAACCTTGAGAGGCTTCTAAGTTTACAATAATCCAACATCCTGCGTCATACATCGCGTCAGAGGATTACTCATTTGGTGCAAGTCAACTTGCACATTTTGTGTACGGATGTTATTTGAATTTATAAAGTTTTAAAAATTGAAATTTTTCTTACAAAAATGCATCACTTCGCTTCAGAAGGCCTTTATTAACACCCTGGAGTTGTATAGATTACTTTTTTTATGGATGGATGCATTTTTGACTTCAAAACGCAGCCCCCTTCCCATTCACAACCATTACCAAACCTAGGATGGCTTGAGGGTGAGTAAATCATGGGATAATTTTCATTTTTGGGTGAACTATCCCTTTAAAGCCAGCCTTCTACTATTCATTAAAACTTTCAAAACAGTTTACTTAAGTCCTCTGAGGTCATCTACACATTATAATCAATAAACTGACACTAAAGATGGCAGTTGCATTGGTATGAAACAAAAGAGCATGAGTGCATGGTGTGATACAAGAAACATGAAAGTAATGCTGGTTGTAGATATCCAGATGAGCAGATGGATTTACAGCGCTGCCATGGCCAGTCAGAATCAAGGATTCCAGAGAGCTGTGGGGAAAAAAAACCTTCTAACTTATTCCTTTTTCAGTCTAAATGCCACATATCTATCAGTGTTGAAGGAAACGATTCCACCTACATTTGTACTTGAAATGTAGTTCCAAATGTAGGTTCAGGAGGTGCCTAAACATTCAGTGCTGTCAATCATCATTACGAGCATATATAAGCAGCAGCCACTGCGTCATCCCAGTGACAATTCTTCCAGCAGTGATTTCGGCCACCTTTCTCTCTAAACAGACTTCAGACTAAAACTTTATTCCCCACTGCTGCAGCAGTGATTTCGGCCACTGCTTTAGCAACACTCTTCAGATCAAAAGTTTATTCCCCACTGCCGCAGCAGTGATTTCGGCCACTGATCTCGCAACACCCTTCACACTAAAACTTAATTTCTATCTATCACAGCAATGATATCTCCCCCACTGCTCTCTAAGCTTATTTCTCACTGCCGCAGCAGCGATTTCAGCCTCCACTCTCAAAGCAGTTTCTGTAGGGACAGAAAAGTATCCCTTCACTACCTCAGCAGTGATTTTTCTCTTTGTTTTTGCAGGAGGCTTTCGTTTTCTCTTGTAGCTCCCGCAGGAAATTCACCACACTGTATTTTTCCCCCAATACGGCAACAGCAAAAAATATTCTGCTCATCTTTGGGGGGAAGAGGGGTTAAATCCTTTAAGTCTTCTGTACTTATATTGCTGAACTACTCTTAGTTGACTGCCCAGCTTGCTGTCCTTGTAAATATCTTTTTGGGGGTTTAACTCGGAGCTCGAGCCGAGCCTCGGGTTTGAGCCTCCTTCGAGGACAGCAAGCCGAGTTTGTTTTACCATTAACTATTCAGAATGAATGGGCAGGCAAACTTGTGAAGTTAAATAGAATTGTTGAAGTAAACATTAAATCAAGGACAGCCTTTCAGGACACTTTCTCCCACTTCAGTTGAAAAATGAATCTCTTGTACATGGACAGCTGCAAATCTTTCACAGTAACTGTAGACATGTTTGTTTTACTGCATTAGACATGCTATGCTTTTGAAAGCAGATCATTGTAATGTAATCTTCCTGATGCACCTCATTTCTTGTTATTGCTCATGCTTTCAAAGCTGGTCACCATGATTTTGCCAAGTAAGACGTGTTCCTGGATCAACATATTTTGTTGATCCTGGTACAACATTCCTATCCGAAAATTTAGTCCCAACCCCTAAACCTAACCCTACCCATAACTTATTTCTAAAATTAGAGGGAAATGATAGTTGAATAACACTGATGTGGAAGCACCTAACCCTGGTTGTAAGCCTAAACTTGACAAAAACGGTAAATCTGATTGGTTGATTGGAATGTTGTTCCAGGATCAACAAAGATGTTGATCCAGGAACATGTTGTACTTGGTGAAATCACGTTCAACCTTTTAAAGCTGGATGTATGTCCTCATATCGCTATCATATCTGTTTATCAGTTAGATAACAATGTGCACACTTCATTGTGAAACTCTGTCAGAGGTTCAAAGACCTTCAAACAAACAATGAGATTTATATGTCAGGAGTACAGTGATTCACCTGTGTGTGTCTGTGCATGTGTCTTTGGTCTTGTTCTCACATGCTCAGTGCTTAACTCCTAATCTTAACCTAGTCTTTAATTACGCAAGGTTTACATGTGGTTAACACTAAAGAACATTCGAGATTTACACCACAGAGGTACAGCGTATAACAGCTTTAGAAATCTGAAATAATGACCTGTATTTTGTTGTCACTCCCAAAACTGCTTTAAACTAGTTTAAGACAGTTTGCTAATTTTTGCTGAAAAAATTAGCAAACTATATATATATATATATATATATATATATATATATATATATATATATATATATATAGTAATTACACTCTGCTGCCACCAGCTGGATAAAACTGTGAGCACAAAGACCTAAGTAATGGAGAAGCTCGTCACATATATTACAGTATGCTGACAGATTTGTGATTAATATAAAAATACAAAGATACATAAAACTTTAGATCTAAGATAAATTTAATAAAATTACAGTGTGTTATTGCTTTGACAACTGTTCAATAAACAAAAAGTTAATACTGAGTAACAGTAGTGGTGTCGGATGTTTAATTTGTGAGTGAAACTGTGATCGGTTGAGTGAATGATTCAGTGACTCATTTATGAACATACTTGTTTTGTTGCTTTATGAATGAGTGTTTTAAATGAGTCGGTGACTGAATGATTCAATCACTCACACATAAAAGAGTGATTTGTCACCACCTATTGGTGTATCAATGTAACAAAGTCATTGATTTAATACAAACTGTGAAAAGTCCCATTGCTGTTGGAATCAGATTCGAGGATTGGAACTGACTGTTGTACAATAG
This sequence comes from Ctenopharyngodon idella, assembly GCF_019924925.1. Lineage (NCBI taxonomy): Eukaryota > Metazoa > Chordata > Actinopteri > Cypriniformes > Xenocyprididae > Ctenopharyngodon > Ctenopharyngodon idella. Next base: position 33,641,032 of record NC_067222.1, on the reverse strand, counting down.
ATAAGTGGTTCTCAACCTTTTTGACTTGAAGGTCCCCCGTTGCTCAACCCAACATTCAAAGGCCAAGGTATATACACTAAAATATTTCCAGTATTTCTATTATAATTATGACAAAGCTGCTTGTTTTAAAACGTTTGATTCCAGATGTTATGTTCTCTATTCCAAAACTATGTTCTCTTCTCAGTAAAAACAATAGTTACTGAGAGAAAATAAAGAGATATATGATTTCTGTTTACATCTTGGTTTTGTTTTAGCATTTCATTTAGATCAATAATATTGTGATACATAAATAATTTATTAACTTAATGTTTATTTCAATGTATAATTAAAGTAGTATTAAAGGATTAGTTCACTTTCAAATGAAAATTTCCCCAAGCTTTACTCACCCTCAAGCCATCTAGGTGTATAAGACTTTCTTCTTTCTGATGAACATAATCGGAGAAATATTAATAAATACCCTGACATGTCCAAGCTTTATAAAGGCAGTGAACAGGACCAACGAGTTTGAAGCTTAAGAAAGTGCATCCATCCATCATAAACGTGTTCCACATGGCTCCGGGGGGTTAATAAAGTCATTCTGAAGCAAAGCGATTCGTTTGTGTAAGAAAAATATCCATATTTAACAAGTTATAAAGTAAAATAACTAGCTTCCGCAGACCACCTTCCGTGTTTAACTTAGGAAGAAAGTGTTAACGCCTCTCGCAGTTCAAAACGCTTATGCTACGTCCTACGCCTTCCGTATTCAACTTACGAAAAAAGTGTAACTGACGCAACGTCAGTTACGCTTTCTTCCTAAGATGATTACGGAAGACGGTCTGGCAGAAGCTAGGTATTTTATTTTTAAAATATGGATATTTTTTTTACACAAACGCATCACTTTTCTTCAGAAGGTCTTTATTAACAGGAGCTATGTGGAGTACGTTTATGATGGATAGATGCACTTTCTTAAGTTTCATACTCGTTGGTATCACTCACTGCCATTATAAAGCTTGGATGCGTCAGGATATTTATTAATACAACTCCGATTGTGTTCATTAAAAAGAAGAAAGTCATACACCTAGATGGCTTGAGGGTGAATAAAGCTTGGGGTATTTTTTCAATTTAAAGTGAACTAATCCTTTTATAACACTAAAAATCACTGTTGTTGTGGCTACATTAGCACAGTAATGGAAGGAAAATTCAACGGCACAAAAAGGAGTACATTTTTACTGTGAGCCTGTTATTTTTTATTGCAGTAACACATTTTTGCATCTGGTCATACAGTACATCTCCAATAGTCATAACAGATCAAAGAGCTCTGGACATTGAACACTGGTCACATAAACCATATGAATGAATGGGCAGGCAAAATAAATACATAAAACAACATATTCATGAATAGTCATTTCAAAAACAATATCTACACACACTTTACTTACACAGATAAATACAGCCACACAAATTAGTTCACTCTGAAGCTGATCATTAATACACTCACTCACTCGCTCATTTATACACACACACACCAACAGACACTCATGTAGTGACCACAACAGATTATCAATCCACTGTAGAACTGATCTCAAGGTTGTTCTCAAAATGCTGACTTCTCGAACACTAGTACGCACGTATAGTACATACAGTCGAGTAGTTTACATATACTAAATATTTCCAGCTCTGACACAGTAACTTTAAAACAAAAACAAATGAAACAAAAAGAACTGGCATATTTTGAACCTATGTACAATATCAAATAACACTGTGATCTATATGATGTCTTCTTGTGTTACCACAACACAATCACAAAGGAAGGGTTCTGTGTATGCACACTACGAACAGCACGGCTCATCTTCACTATATACACACACAATAACAGCTTTCTTATATCCTACTTAAAGATTCACATGTTGCATGATATAGATTCACTAGATATGTTCTGCATCCAGCAGCATATATAAATTCTTTTTTTCATATATCAGATTTTTTTTACATCTTCATGGCTTTGAGGAGATTAAAAGGGATATTCATGTAAACAAACAGCCGTACAGAAATATTACACAAAGCACAAGACTATATTTGATACTGGTTTGATATGAGGGGATGGCTGTGTGATCGCCATCCAGTTATCAGTATTGGGAGGGTGTCGTTTGGGTGGAGTTTGCTTGTAGTTGCCAAGGGAACATGCAGAGGGCATCAAGGGCCTCCATTTGAGAGGAACAGCATGGGCGTCCCGCTCTCCTGTGTTCTGTTACTCATAGAAACCACGATCTCTGCAGAGAGAAGGATGCAGTGTGAGGAGGCGCTGAGTGTTTACTCTGTGCTGTTGGAGTGTGTACTGTATGCGGGTTGGTTTTGGGTTTCACCTCAGACCCCTGATGTTTGGGCACAGTCCAAATTTACAGACAAGCTCTGGCACACAGACTCTGTGACTTTGATGGCTGCCATCTGAAAGTCAATCATTACCAATATTGACCGTTTTTCTAAGAGATAAAGTCAACATGAATTTAGAACTAACCCTACTTTCTTTCCTAATGTACACTCTTACTCTTATTGTGCATTATTGGAGAACACTGATCTAAATAAAAAAATTTTTGTGTTATCCTTAACATGCCTATTACTTTTTCCATTTCTATTCTTAAATGTCGGCATGAAATGAAAATTCATGTTAGGCCTATTGATCTTGATCTTTGGGTGAAATAACAGACTTCTCTCATGGCAGATTTCTCAAATCATTTCTTCCGCTCAAACCCCACCCCTTTCCTACAATTAAACTTTCTGTAGTTAAACACTGATAAAACTGAAGTTGTGATAACTAGTCAGAGCTCAAGTAAAAATCAGATAGCTCTTGAGAAGGTTTTTCCGAAGATTAAGCAGGTAGTAAGAAATGTGGGTGTTTATATTTTGACACCAGTCTATAACTTTGAATATCATGTTAAGAAGTTACACTCTAAAAAATCTGTATAAATAGGGCACAATGTAGTATTTAACGGAATTTTCCGTATTTATTTTTTACAGGTGTTTTACCTGTATTTAGAAATTTGCACTTCATTGCGTTGTTTTAGGGTTAACGGAAATGTCCTTAAAATTACTGGATAATGTCCGGGTAATGAGCTGCCAGTACTTTTTCTGTTATTTTAGGGATTTATTGCTTCAATCTCATTTTTAATCAGTTCATAAATATTTCAAGGTGAGGCGGTTTTTGAGTTTTAATGATACAGAGAAGCTTATTCACTTATTCGCTTTTATTTCATTGTGTCTTGTAATGCCTTGTCTTCTTTAAAGCATCGCACTTTATCACGTTTATAATTAGTAAGGATTGCTGTGGCCAGACTATTGACACGAACAAAGTTATTTAATCATAATACACCTGTTTTAGCTTCTTTACATTGGTTACTTGTTCATTTTAGGGTTGATTTTAAGATTTTATTGTTGACATACAACACATTAAATGGTCTGGAGCTTTTGAGGCCTCATGAAACAGTGAGATGTCTTAGATCTTCTTTTAACAAATTGCTGGCTGTTCCAAGAACCAAATATAAAACTAAAGGAGATAGAGCATTTACAGTAAAGGCTCCAAAGTTCTGGAATAGTTTGCCAGTGGATATTAGATCTGCTGAATGTGTGTCTATTTTTAAATGTTGCTAAAAAAAGTATTGGTAAAGACGTGCTTTAAGTATTTTGTGATGTCTTTTTGTGTGCTTTGGGGTTTGATATTTTATATTTATATTACATTTTGCTTGTTCATATATTGTGTATAGCTCTTCATGAATGTACTCTTAAAGGATTAGTTCGCTTTCAAATAAAAATTTCCTGATAATTTACTTACCCCCATGTCATTCCAAGATGTCCATGTCCTTCTTTCTTCAGTCGAAAAGAAATTAAGGTTTTTAATGAAAACATTCCAGGATTATTCTCCTTATAGTGAACTTCAATTGGCCCGAAACTGTTGAAGGTCAAAATTACAGTTTCAGTGCAGCTTCAAAGGGCTTTAAACGATACCAGACGAGGAATAAGGGTCTTATCTAGCGAAACGATCAGTCATTTTCTAAAAAAGATAAATAAAAATGTATATGCTTTATAAACACAAATGATCGCCTCTCAAGTGCTTCCGCCAGACCGCCTTCCATATCCTTCAAAAAGCTTACGCTGTATGTCCTACACCTTCCCTATTCAACTTACGGAACGAACGTGGCGCCAGTTCCGTTTTTTCCGTAAGTTGAATAGGGAAGTTGTAGGACATACAGCGTAGAAGCACTTGCAATCATTTGTGTTTATAAAGCATATACATTTTTATTTTTTTTTAGAAAATGACCGATCGTTTCACTAGATAAGACCCTTATTCCTCGTCTGGTATCGTTTAAAGCCCTTTGAAGCTGCACTGAAACTGTAATTTTGACCTTCAACTGTTTAGAGGCCATTGAAGTCCATTATAAGGAAAATAATCCTGGAATGTTTTCATCAAAAACCTTAATTTCTTTTCGACTGAAGAAAGAAGGACATGGACATCTTGGATGACATGGGGGTGAGTAAATTATCAGGAAATTTTTATTTGAAAGTGGACTAATCCTTTAATGCTTGTGTTCTTATATTTGTGTAAAGCACTTGGTGTGTTTGCGGCTTTAAAAGTGCTGTATAAATAAAATTTTACTTACTAATCAACTGCAAGCTTGCATTCATTTTTGAGTGCAATGCCCACTTCTCAAAATCCAATCAACAAACAAAGGATAGAACCAAGTCCTCTCTCATGCCATACAATCCACTACACTTGGAGGTACTTCATAATACAGAAGAAAATATTTGTTACTCCTTCTGTATCTTCGCTTTAAACTATCAGTCTCCATTCTGGTATATAATGCCCACTTTCTTAGTAATTTGTGGTTTGCTTAAGTAAAGTATTTGTTTAAGTAAAAGTTTTAGGCCTTTAATTAAAATATCCTTAAAACTTAGTCAATACCAACATCCTGTCATATTCATTAAATTTAGTCTATTTTTTTCTCTGACCTTTCCTCTGTATCTATAGTTTTAGCTGATGAAGCTAACAATTTATTTGATTAAATCAAATATTCATACAATTTTCTATATTAATTTAAACATGCATCAGCATATGAAAACTGGCCTTAATGAAAACACAAACCACAGACATAATTATATAATGTGCACAGTATTTTAACACGTGGTGAATTATTTTTTTCTTATTTCCTTTTTTCTTGAACATCCTGTTTCAACTGAAGAGAAACAGTGTCAGATTCTGTGAAATGTCAGTCAGATTCTGTGAAGTGATGTGTCAGATTCTAGAAGTAAACTGAGCTGTCAGCATTTCATGTTCATTTTCAGAATGAATACGTGTAATCTGCGATGATTCACTGTGGAAAGGTCTGACCTCTACAGGCGCTGGGCAGGAACAAACACTAGCTTACACATAATGGCTGATTAGAATAAAATCTGCCATTCTAAAGTTTGCGGTCGGTAAGATATTTTTAATGTTTTTAAAAGAAGTCTCTTATGCTTAGCAAAGCTGCAATTATTTGATTAAAATGCAGTGAAACAGTAATGTTGTAAAATAATATTACAATGTAAAATAACTTTCTCATTTTAAAATGTAATTTACTCCTGTGAAGTCAAAGCTGAATTTTCAGCATCATTACTCCAGTCTTCAGTGTCACATGATCCTTCAGAAATCATTCTGATATGATGATTTGATGCTCAAGAAACATTTATTATTATTATCAATGTTAAAAACAGCTGTGCTGCTTAATATTATTGTGGAAACTGTGATTTTCAGGATTCTTTTGTAAAAAAAAATTTTACTGTCAATTCTAATCAATTTAATGCATCCTTGCTGAATAAAAGTAAAAAAATCTTACTGACCCCAAACTTTTAAACTGTAGTGTATTAAAGTTTAAAGCAGATATATGAACACAGAGATAAGGTTCTAGCTTGTATGGAGTTGCTACAGGTTCTGTATCTATGTGGGATCAAACCAGGGATCAAGATATTTCAAAGCAACTACTTTGATGGCTCTAAGTACAGCACACTTAGTTACCATAACACCCTTACCATCAGTTTTCATGGGTAGAATTAAATTCGGATGTGATCATTTTCATCCAGCCTGTCAGTTAACGAAATCAAATACAAAACCACCTTAATGCCTGTGTAACTCTCCATCAGGTTTGTGATCGAGTGAGTCTGTGGCAATACTGCTTTTAGAAGACATCATTGTGACAAATATGCAACATATTATTGTAGTGGTAAATACTCACGCTCCCTCGGCTTTGAGTAGAGAGAGGAACTTGCTGACTCTGTATGCCTGATCCATCTAAGAAGAGAGTAAACACAACGTGCTATAAATAAACGTTCATTTTCGCTTGATCCACTGTAGTCACATGAACTGTTTTAAATACAGGTGCATCTCAATAAATTAGAATGTTGTGGAAAAGTTCATTTATTTCATTACTTAAACTCAAATTGTGGAACTCGTGTATTAAATAAATTCAGTGCACACAGACTGAAGTACTTTAAGTCTTTGGTTCTTTTAATTGTGATGATTTTGGCTCACATTTAACAAAAACCCACCAATTCACTATCTCAAAAAATTAGAATACTTCATAAGACCAATAAAAAAAAGGATATTTTAAACAGAAATGTCAGGCTTCTGAAAAGTATGTTCATTTCTATGCACTTAGTACTTGGTTAGGCCTCCTTTTGCATACATTACTGCATCAATGCGGCGTGGCATGGAGGCGATCAGCCTGTGGCACTGCTCAGGTGTAATGGAAGCCCAGTTTGCTTTGATAGCGGCCTTCAGGTCATCTGCATTGTTGGGTCTGGTGTCTCTCATCTTCCTCTTGACAATACCCCATAGATTCTCTATGGGGTTCAGGTCAGGCAAGTTTGCTGGCCAATCAAGCACAGTAACACCATGGTCACTGAACCAGCTTTTGGTACCTTTGGCAGTTTGGGCAGGTGCCAAATCCTGCTGGAAAATGAAATCAGTATCTCCATAAAGCTTGTCAGCAGAAGGAAGCATGAAGTGATCTAAAACTTCCTGGTATATGGCTGCGTTGACTGTGGACTTCAGAAAACACAGTGGACCAACACCAGCAGATGATATGGCAGCCCAAATCATCACTGACTGTGGAAACTCCACACTGGACTTCAAGCAACATGGTTTCTGTGCCTCTCCACTCTTCCTCCAGACTCTGGGACCCTGATTTCCAAATGAAATGCAAAATTTACTTTCATCTGAAAAGAGGACTTTGGACCACTGAGCAACAGTCCAGTTCTTTTTCTCCTTAGCCCAGGTAAGACGCTTCTGACGTTGTCTTTGGTTCAGAAGTGGCTTGGTACGTGGAATGTGACAGTTGTGGCCCATTTCCTGAAGACGTCTGTGTGCGGTGGCTCTTGATGCACTGACTCCAGCTTCAGTCCACTCCTTTTGAAGCTCTCCTAAGTTCTTAAATCGGCTTCGCCTGACAATCTTCTCAAGCCTGCAGTCATTTCTTTCACTTGTACACCTTTTCCTACCACACTTTTTCCTTCCAGTCAACTTTCCATGAATATGCTTTGGCACAGCACTCTGCGAACAGCCAACTCTTTCAGCAATGACCCTCATTGTAGAGGGTCTTGATGATCGTCTTCTGGACAACTGTCAAGTCAGCAGACTTCCCCATGACTGCTGTTGGGATTACTGACCTAAACCCAGTATTTATACCCTGAGAATGGTAATTTAATAGAACTTGAAATTAAACATTCTAATAATTTGAGATACTGATTTTTTGCTTTTGATGAGCAGCAAGCTGTAATCATCAAAATGAAAACAAAAAAGTCTGGAAATATTTTACTTTATGTCTAATAAATCTAGAATATATTAAAGTTTTACTTTTTGAATTAAATTACAGAAAAGAAGAAAAAAACTTTTTCATGATATTCTAATTTATTGAGATGCACCTGTATGTTTTTAGTAGCTTTCTGGGCATTTGAAAGTTCTAGTTATATTCCTGTCAATGCAGGCCTCACTAAACCATCGGATTTTAACAAAAAATATCTTAATTTGTGTTCTGAAGATGAATGAAAGTCTTACAGGTGTGGAACGACACGAGGGTGAGTAATTAATGACATAATTTTCATTTTTGGGTGTACTAACCCTTTAATGCTTCACAATAGTATTTACAGACTTTGTCTTGCGTTGATCTGAGGTAAACAACAGCACAGTCCACTGAAGCTTACCTGCAGAGACATCTCAATAAGCATGAGAAGCTTTTTAATGCCAATCCACACTCTCTTTCCTTTCACATGCTGGGCAATGGTGGTTCTCTCTGTATCCGTAAAGCTGCCCAGGAGCTTGTAAACAACAGAAAAAAGGTAAGTATGATAATAACATTTTATGAGAGTAAGTGAAAAAGGAACATTGTTGTGCCAACATTTTTTGCAGTGTGGTTAAATACCACCCTCTACTGGCTAATGCTGAAACAGCACTAGAATGTTGAAACAACAAGCCTTCAGTTTTTTTTTTTGTCTCCTGATTTATTTAATTGTTAAATCACTATTTCTTCTATTATATATACTATTATTTTTGCTGAAATGTATATTCATATCTTCTTTTATAGCACTTTACCTCAGCATCAGTTGTTTTTTGCTTTAAAAAATAAGCCCTGACATTCAATTCATCTCACCTCTAAGGCCTCAACCAGATGGTCCCCACTGGAGATATTTTGCACATGGATGGTGGTGCTGAACGCATCCAGCATCTCCATCTCCTGCAGCACGTCTTTACGGCTGGTGGTACCGATGATCAGCAGCTTACGGCCCTTCAGATGAAAAGAAGAACACTAGGCGTGTTATGGCCATAATCTAACAAGCTTACAATACATAGATAAATGCATTCAAAGACAGAAAAAAGAGTTATACACATTTACAAATGCACATAAATGATTCATATATGAAAGCATTTGAATTTACATGAGGTGGAATCTTCTTCAGCAAAACCAAGAGGGCCTGAAGAACCAGGTTGGAGAATCGAGGACCAATTGGCACGTAATCTGTTTCATCACACACAATTAATAGTATACCATTAATAGTGTAATAACATTAAAAAAGTCTCTTTGCATTAATTTAAGCAAGTAACAACTCGTTTTTAAAACAAGGGTCTTCACCACTTCACCACACAAGTGCATAGTCATATACTTGTGCATTAGTTTTATCTAATGGGGAGGAACAATAAAATTTGCTTGTTAACTTTAGCTGAAATTCAGTTAAAATTGTATTTTTGTTTAACGCATTTGTTCTTCATCAAAGTGAAACAATAACTGGCAGTTTATCCTGCTGAAGACCCCTACTTTAAACAAACAGAATCAACTCATTTAAATAAAAAAGTCGAACCTAATAGACGCTCAATGTCATCAACCACAACACAGCTGAGCTGAGACTTGTAAGCATCGTCAAAGACCTGAGAAGACATTTTTAACAATAATTAACCATTTGAACATTTCTGTGGGCAATGCAACAACTTTGCCTTTGAGAAGTCTGATAAAAATGTGAATACATTATATATTGTTAATATATTTATATTACAATTTATAAGCATATGTTACCACTAACCTTCTTGATTGCCTGGCATTTGGAGATCTCTGAGAAGCCAATCATCTTGTCTGGAGAGCAGATCTTAATGAATGGGAACTGTGAGTCCTCTGAGATTTTGGCGGCCAGGGCTGTTTTTCCACTATGAGGAGGTCCTGAGGCCAAAAACAGGATGTGTCAGGACTGAACAGTCTGAATAGACAGAAATAGTCTACAGCTGGGTAAAATACAGAGGTTAATAGTGAATGTTCCCACAACTTTCACTAACATTTTGAAAAGGTTATGTACATGTTAGAACAAAACTTTCTTATATATATATATATATATATATATATATATATATGGCCTTTTTTGGATAGGACAGTATTCAGAACAGACAGGAAAGCATGGGGTGGACAGAGGGGAATGGGACTGACAAAGGACCTTGAGCTGGGAATTAAACTCATTTTTGTAATGTTAGCATAAAACATTGTGAGAACAAAGTTCTCAGAATGTCCTTATGATGTTATTAAAGGATTAGATCACTTCAGAATTAAAATGTCCAGATAATTTAATCACCCCCATGTCATCCAAGATGTTCATATCTTTCTTTCTTCAGTCAAAAAGAAATTAAGGTTTTTGAGGAAAAAAATCCAAGATTTTTCTCCATATAGTGGACTTCAACAGCTACCAATGGGTTGAAGGTCCAAACTGAAGTTTAAATGCAGCTTCAAAGGGCTCTACATGATCCCAGCCGAGGAATAAGGGTCTTATCTAGTAACGCTAAACACCCTTTACAAAAAAAAAAAAAAAAGGCAAAACAACAATATCGGACAATTTTGAAGTTGGAGGAGAAAATGAAATGAGTTATTCGGTACTTCCACCTACGTTACGTGTGACCTTTCCAACGTGATTATGTAACGCGTGAAGTTGTGGACGCTAGTGCAAGACGAGCATTTGTGGTTAAAAAGTAGATAAATGTTTATTTTTTTTAGAAAATGACCGATCGTTTCGCTAGATAAGACGTTCATTCCTCGTCTGGGATCATGTAAAGCCCTTTGAAGCTGCTTTCGTAATGTTAGCATAAAATGTTGAAACATCATAACAGCATTCATGTGTTCTCCTAATGTTGAGAGTAAACATTCTTAGAACTTTGTTAAGATGTTATTGATATTTGCTGAATGTTTTTGTAATGTTAGCATAAAACACTGTGAGAACAACATTTACAAAACGTCCTTACTATATTATTTCTACTTGATGAACATTCAACATATGTTTGTTGTTAAAAATGAAAAGTCACCCTCAAGAAGCACAGACACCAGTGGGGTGCGGTCACTGTTCTTAGTCTGCTGCACCAGCAGCTCTCCGTCCTCCAGCACTCGACTCACTGGATCACCCCACTTAATGATGCCGTTCATAATGTAACTGGAATAGTCTTCCTGATTAGTGCCAAAAGCCTAACAAGAGATAAAATGACATCTCTGAAATCATTCTGCTCATGAAAACAATCAATTATTCAACAAGGCAGATACTTACAGGTTTAATGTCGTTATTTAAGGACGCCATGAAATCTGTTCGAGTGACCTGTAGCTTTTCCGCTCGCTCCATGTCCACCTCTACAGTAGATGTGGCCTGGAATACAGTTCAACATGGGTTTAAATCTTTCAAATGAGGAATTATGAAAATACATCCCGGATAAGGAATGCACAGATCATTGTACAGTACTCTGCACCTTAATGTGGCGGTTCATGGCAGTAGACTGGGCAGCTCTGACCAGGCCCTCCAGCTCAGCTCCACTGTAGTTCTTGGTCTCAGCAGCTAGCTCTTTAACATCCACATCACCAGCCAGGAGGTTAAACTCTCGCATCTTAGATGTGTGGATGTTCAGAATCTGAACACGGCCCTTCTCATCTGGCAAACCTGGGTGATGAGACAGACAAATAGGTGAGAATAAACAGAGATGGAGAGAGTGATAAATACTTCTTTTTGAACAAAGGGCAAGTGTTTGAGGTCCTACCAATTTCCATCTTCACTTCAAATCGGCCAGGTCTCATCAAAGCTTCATCTATAAGGTCAGGCCTGTTAGTCATGCCTTTCAGATAAAGATAAAAGCACAGATTAGAAAAAACAAACAAACAAACAAACAAACAAACAGATAATTAGGATATAAGAGATTAAAAGACTTTTATTATGCTTAACAATAAAAACTTAACAGTAATCTAATAATAATAATAATAATAATAATATAATTATTACTATTATTATTATTATTATTATTATATAATTTATTGATATCAGTTTTGCTATAAACTTTAACTTTAATAATAATTGCAATAATTATTATTATTACTATTATTATTAAAAGTCACATTAGATTTGCCATAAAATTGATCATTATTATTATTATTATTATTATAAAATTTTTAAAAACTTTTTAAATAATGAAAATAATATTTTAATAATTTAACAATTATTATAAAACTAAAGAAATTGTTTTTGGACAGTAATTTTTTTTTTTTTTAAGTTTATGGCAAAATTCACATCAGTTAACTTTTTATTAAACTTTAATTTTAATAATAATAATTATATTATTATTATTATTATTATTATTATTAAATTAAATGCATTGTTTTTGGACAGTAATATTTTTTTTTTTAGTTTATGGCAAAATTCACATCAGTTAACTTTTTATTAAACTTTAATTTTAATAATAATAATTATATTATTATTATTATTATTATTAAATTAAATGCATTGTTTTTGGACAGTAATCAATTTTTTTTTTTTTAAACTTACACCAGATTTGCCATAAACTTTAACTTTAATAATAATAATAATAATAATAATAATAATACAACAATATTAACAATTATTATTATTATTATTATTATTATTATTTAATATAGTATTATAGTTCATTATCATTTTTGGACAGTAATCAATGATTTCTTTTATATCAAAATAATAATAATATAATTATTACTACTACTATTATTATATAATTTATTAATATCAGTTTTGCTATAAACTTTAATAATAATTGCAATAATTATTATTATTACTATTATTATTATTATTATTATTAAAAGTCACATTAGATTTGCCATAAACTTTATCATTATTATTATTATTATTATTATTATGAAATATTAAAAACGTTTTAAATAATTAAATAATTTATGGCAAAATTCACATCAGTTAACTTTTTATTAAACTTTAATTTTAATAATAATAATAATTATTATTATTATTATTATTATTATTAAATTAAATACATTGTTTTTGGACAGTAATCAATAATTTGTTTCAAAACTTAATAATAATATTATTAATAACTTTAATAATATTACATACTAATAATAATAATATTACAACAATATTAACAATTATTATTATTATTATTATTTAATATAGTATTATAGTTCATTATCATTTTTTGGACAGTAATCAATGATTTCTTTTATATATAACATCTGATTTGCAATAAACATTATTATTATTATTATAAAATATTTAAAAAAAACTTTTTAAATAATTTACAAATATTTTAAGAATTTAAGAATTTTTATAAAACTAAAGAAATTGTTTTCAGACAGTAATCAATAATTTCTTTCAAAACTCACACCAGTTTTGCCATAAACTTTAACTTTCATAATAATAATTGTATTATTATTATTATTATTATTATTATTATTATTAAAATTAAAGAAATTGTTTTTAGACAGTAATCATTTCTTTAAAAACTCACATCAGTCTTGCCATAAACTTTAACTTAAATAATAACAATAATAACAATTAATAATAATAATAATAATTATTATTATTATTATTGTTGTTATTATTATTTAATATAGCATTATAGTTAATTATCATTTTTGGACAGTAATCAATCGTTTCTTTCACAAGTAACATCAGATTTTAAATAAACTTGATATTTAGTAATAAAGTTTTTCACACTGATAGATTTAGAGTTCCACAGAGTTCAACTAAACACTGCAAACAGAACAGCTGCTGATCTTTACCGATGACGAGGATGTTGTTGAGCTGCTCCACTCCATCGATCTTTGACAGGAGCTGGTTGACCACAGTGTCGTGCACACCTGTGCTGCCTGCACTTGTACCACGCTGCTTACAGATAGCATCCAGTTCATCAAAGATGATGATGTGCAGACCACTGTTAGCACCCAACTGCACACAAAAACAGACATATAGATAATAAAGACAGAGAAGATAGTGTAATGTACTATAGTACAATAATGTCTATGCGTTTGAGAGCGCAGTTTGTTGTCTCACCCTTTTCTGTTCCTCCTCAGCATCTGCAAACAGTTTCCTAATGTTGGCCTCAGATTCACCCACATACTTGTTGAGGATTTCTGGACCGTTGACTATCTTTGGCTCTCTGGCATTCAACATCTTGCCGATCTGTCTGGCCATCAGTGTTTTACCACAGCCAGGAGGACCAAAGAGCAGGATGCCTTTCACATGCTTACAACCTGCGGAGGAAACAACTCATTCACAATAGACACTCCCCGAAACACATTATCCACAGTCACTGAGTAATGCGTTTGTTATTATTACAAACATCAACATAAATGGACTGTTCTGATGAATGGATGCTTTTTAGAAGATAACACTAAAATGTAAAGTAAAGACAACGCATACCCATCTGCTCCACGATGTCTGGAGGAAAGACTCGAGAGGCGAAGGCCCTGCGGAAGATATCTGAGAACTCCTTGTCTAGACCACCGATGCCCATTTTCTCGAAGTTCCATTCAGGGTTAATGATCGTCTGACGGGCTTCTTTGGTCTTGGCCTTGCCTGGTGAGCAGGAAGACAACGAGTAAGATTTAACACTGAGTTACAAGGCTGTTTATATGACAGTGATAAGAAACTAATTTTCAAGTGTCATAAAACTCACCAACTAGAGTAAGACATGAACTCTCTGATTTTTCAAAGATCACTTGACTGTTTCCAACCAACAGACCGATCTCAATCTATGAAGTTAGATGTCGAAACAAAGAATAATTAACTGTGTATCCAATTTACTGGAATGTTATCTTCTATATGACATTAAACAGCTAATTTAGGTCTTTTTGTTCTCTCTCCAATACCTTTTGTTTTTTGCCAGATGCTGGTTCCCCTTTCAGTATGCTGGAGTCCATCGCCTCAATGTCCTTGATTACTAGGCCAAAGAGTTTGTCACAGAAACTGAAGACCAACTATGACAAGGAAAATCGCAATTAGCATGTATAATTAAACATCATATACCCTTTATTCAGTTTTTTGTGATGTGATTCTGACCTGCTGCCCCACGGAGAAACCCTGATTGTTGAAATGCTGGATAAACTCGGCAGCCATTTTGTCTGAGTCGTAAGGACTGGAGTCGGTGCTCTTCTTCTGAAGGAAGTCAATCTCAATAGTCATGGCACCAATGCACTGCTTGGATTTGTCGAAGTTGTAGTTGGCCACTGAAATTAGGAAAAAAGTTTTCGATTACTTGATCATCTAAACATTGTTTATTTGTTGCAAATGTTCCTCTAAAGCAACATACACACCTTCTATTTCTTGTCCAATGGACAGGCCTGCCCATTTCCTCTTTAAGAATAAGTAAGAAGAGAATGAATAACATAAAATTACAAGAGGTCCATAAAAAATACAAGCAAACTATCTGATTATCTGTACTTAAAGGAATAGTTTATACCCAACAATGAAAATTCTGTCATCATTTACACACCCCAAACCTGTATGAATTTCTATCTCTCATAAAAGATACCGGAAAAATGTTTTTGTTCATACAAATCAATGGACATCAAAACGGGTTGGTTACCAGTTTTCTTCAAAATATCTTATGTTCCACCGAAGAACGGAAGTCATACAGGTTTGGAGCCGCATGAGTGATGTGACTTGAGTAAATGATGACAGAATTTTCATTTTTAGCTGAACTATCCATTTTAATTTGTTTGGTTAGTTGTTCTTTGGGATAAAATGTTGTATTTGGAGTGTTTGTTGTTGTGTTTGTGTCACAAGTAAAAGATCTTGACAGGAATCCTGCACCTGTGGCAAACTGAAAGCGATGGTTCCAGGAACCACAGAGTGGTGACTCTTCACTGTGAACACAAACTTGTGGGTGGGTGTTGTCCTCACAGTCACATGCCTGGAGAGAGATGCAGACAAGATTCAACTTCTATAGCAATGCAAAAAAAAAAAAACATGATGTTAACTATGGTGACTTTATATCCAGAAGCATCATTTGAACCTGTAAAAAGGCAGTTTTCCAGTCAAGTAGTCACTGCATGTTTACAACTGCACCAATCCTTAGACACCATAATCTGAGATTATCGTGGGATTATATGTGTGAATGACTGACAATGCTTCTTTTTTTAGTAGGGTTACATCACATGTCAATTCATTCAGTTAAAGCACAGGTTAATCCTAATCATAATCATGGATAATATATAATATATGATGGCTTAATTCTTAGGATCTGACTGGAAGCTTTGACCATTTTCTTTATTGATATTTCAACAAAAACATTAATAACAACAACAAAATGATAATAATATGCAAAAGAAATACAGTAAACGTCAATTTACAGCACACATTAACATCAATATGCCAACACAAACCCACACAAATCACCCCTCATGCTGTGATATTCTTGGACATGAGGCATCAGCAGGAGGCAATGCAGCTGACTCTGTCAGCCTGAGTTAATGTCTGGACTGATTCAGCATCACAAGGACAGACACAGTTGAAGCCTAAAGAAAATCATCAGCTCTGCTTCTGGAGCATTAATTATATGTATGAAACTCTCTCTACAGTGTTAGATGTACACATATGATAAATCCTCAAACAGATATTGAGTACTTTATGTTGGATAAGATTGATAAGTATCCACAACTTAAAGGAAATGCTTGGGGGTCTGTGACAGAAACGATTTATTTATTTATTTATTTGCTCCTGGAGTTTATTTTTAGGAGCATTTTCACCCCTATAAGGCATGTTTAAGCATATATTTCAACTGAACCCATAAAAATATCATTTTTTACTAAATCCACGAGAATATAATGCTATTATCACATATTCAGTCAACTTTAGAATTATTGGCACCCTTGGTAAATATAAGCGAAGATGGCTGTGAAAATAAATCTGCATTGTTTATCCTTTTGATCTTTCATTTAAAAATTTCACAAAATTCTAACCTTTTATTGAAGTAAAACAATTGAAAGTGGGGGGAAACTCACATTATGAAATAAATGTTTTTCTCCAAAACACATTGGCCACAATTATTGGCACCCCTAGAAATTCTTATGAGTAAAATATCTCTGAAGTATATTCTCATTCATATTTGCATTTTTAGCCCACCAGGGTGACTAGGAGCATGAAATTGTCCAACTATGACTTCCTGTTCCACAGGAGTACAAACATGAGGAAACACAAAGGCCAAATTCCCTTAATCATTCATCACAATGAGTAAACCAAAGGATATAGTTCTGATGTGCAGCAAAAGATTGTTGAGCTTCGCAAAATAGAAAATGGCTGTAAGAAAATAGCTAAAGCATTGAAAATCCCCATTTCCACTATCAGGGCAATAATTAAGAAGTTCCAATCAACTAAAGATGTTACAAATCTGCCTGGAAGAGGACGTGTGTCTAAATCATCCTAATGCGTGGTGAGGAGGAAAGTTTGAGTGGACAAAGACTCTCCAAGGATCACAGCTGGAGAATTGCAGAAAATAGCTGAGTCTCTGGGTCAGAGAAGCTAAAAAAAATTACCAAACAGCACCTACATCACCACAAGTTGTTTGGGAGGGTTTCAAGAAAAATCAGTTGTCAGACACGACTGGAACTTCAAACGGGACCGGCTTCTATGGTCAGATGAAACTAAAAAAAGAGCTTTTTGGCAGCAAACCCATCTGGTGCAAACATGGATAAAAAGAACCCCATGCCCACGGTTAAATATACTGCTGGATCTTTAATGTTGTGGGCCTATTTTTCTGCTAAAGGTCCTGGACATCTTGTTCAGATACATGATATCATAAATTCTATCAAATACCAACAGATAAAAAAAATCAAAACCTGACTGCTTCTGCTAGAAATCTTATAATGGGCTGTGGCTGGATCTTCCATTAGGACAATGATCCAAAACAAACATCAAAAAAAGGGCCACTGAGCACAAAATGAAGCTTCTGCCATCCCTGGTCGTCCCAGTCCCCTGACCTGAACCCTAAAGAAAATGAGTGGAGTGAACTGAAGAGAAGAAGCACCAACATGGAGCTGGGAATCTGAAGGATCTGTGGAGATTCTGCATGAAGGAATGATCTCTGATCTCTTGCCAGGTGTTCTCCAAACTCATCAGGCATTATAGATGAAGACTCAGAGCTGTTATTTTGGGAAAAGGACGTTGCAATAATTGGGTGCCAATAATTGTGGCAACTAGAGAAAAACATTTATTTCATAATGTGATTTCCCCCCACTTTCCATTGTTTACTTCAATGAAAGTTTATAATTTTATGATTTTTTTTAATGAAAGATCAAAAGGACAGACAATGCAGATTTATGTTGTTTTGCTCATATTTAACAAGGGTGCCAATAATTCTGGAGTTGACTGTATATGTTATATCACAAATTAATGTCACTTTAATTTCTTAAAATATATTAAAAATTATATCTATAATAATCCCAAAATGCTGTTATTTTTTACCTAAAATGCTTATCTTCCGTGTGCAACCGTGTTGAATCTGTAAAGGTCTGTGGTATGGGTGAATACTCACTGTCCAGACTGCAGGTCTTTCTCGCTAACTACTGCACAGTTCGTCAGTGACAGCTCATCTGTTGGGCATCGAGCCGCTTGCATTGTCTGCACAGAGACAAATAATAGTAAAGAGAGAGCTAAGATGACGAGAGAGAGACAGAAGTTTTCCCTACATGAGAAAGACATCTGGCCATTGATGTTGAAGCTTAAAGGTGATGTGTGTAATTTCTGGTTAAAATACATTCTTCTATTCACTTAATATGCAGAGAGAACTAAGCCATTCATCAGTTGGCACTGTGGTGCTTTTGAAACATTGCTATATATATTTGAGTAGCTTGACAGAACAATGGCTCAACCAATATGGCATGGTTTGGGAGGGCGGGACTATCTGTTTGCCTGACAAATGGCAGTTAGGGGGAGACTTTTGAGGAAACCTGTTTGAGAACTGTCATTTTTGCAATTCCACTTGGTGGCGCTAGTGCCACAGAAATTACACACATCAGCTTTAATTTATGCATCTTGCTATATTAGCTCACTGGGTGTCATTTCTCATGTGAAAAGATCTTTCTCCACATTAAAAATTTAAGCCACACCATATGATGGAGTTCCCATGATTCCCTGCTGATTTTTAAAAATAGTAAATCCCATGGTGTAAAATAGCAAGATGGAAAGCTGTTTCTACTGTGCAAACTGAAAACATCTCCAACATTAGAAGCACTGCGATTATTCTTTTAATAATTTACAAGACCTCATCTAATCATTCCTTCCGGCATCACATGCATCATGTTTTATTGCAACAGAGATCCTACAAACCCCAAACCAATAACACTTTGCAGGGGTTAGGGGTGATAAAGGCAATAAACAAAAAGGGCCAGGGAACAGTAGCAAAAATATAATCATAAATGAATCTACATAAGAGCACCAGACGAGTCTCCTAATGTGTTAAGCATGAGTAAATGAGAAATATAAAAGACAAATAAACATTTCAAGCAAAGACTGACAGCAAAGGTTCGTGGGTGTTCTTGCTTTATTTGTTCCTTCTTTGGTTGTTGCAACCAACCAAAGAACCATAAATTAAACAGACTACATCAGAGAACAAAACAAGGAGAGCTAATTGAAAAGCAGAGTGCTACAGAAAGATAATAACTTACTGAACAAGAATACAAAACTTCAATGAAAACAATTAAAGATTTATAAAACAAAAACTAGATTTATAAAAACTAGTGCATTAACATTAGTTAAAGGCACAATATGTAAGTTTTGCCACTAGAGGTCGCTTATTCAAAACAATAACAAAGCTTAATGATGCCGTGAATGAGCGTGGAATCATGGGAGTTGTTGTTTTTACCTGCACAGCCAATGGAAAGAAATCAGACGGGACTCAGGCAGAAATTATGTTCATGGAGCTAATATATTAAAGTTTTATTTATGTTATTGTGGTATGAAGCAGGGTGCAGCCGAGAGCCTGGGACGCTTTATGTTGCTGTTTTTATTATGCTTATATGCCGCAGTCCTGCTGCTCCTTTCAATTTGTTGCATATGTTTATTTTACGATTAAGTTTAATGTCCGCCTCCTTCTTCCCTGAACTTGAACTTTACGTTTGATCACTTAAATTCATATTATTTTATTTCATTCTATCTATTTTCTCATGCAGTTGAAAAACATCATGGAGCAAAGAGGATACAGACAATGCACTGACAGACAAGACCGAGCAGGTTACTTTTGATATAAAACAAAGTCTCAGCTTTCAAATTCTGTCATTCAGTGACAAATCGCTGTAGTGCCTCAGTTCATGCGGCATGTGAACCGATCTGTGTTTCTCTTTATTACTAGTTATAGCACCAAATAAACATGAATGAACACCAGAAGGTATGTTAAAAGATACAGTACAGCTTACTGAAATGTATCATGTCTCATGTAATCGTTCAATGAGTGTTTCAACCGTGAAAGATGTGAATAAAACAGCTTATTGTGAACAATGTCACGTAAAGCCATTTAGCATGTTAGTTAGCTAGAAAAATTAGATGAGCATTTTACTAAAAATATGCACTATATTACATATTTATTATATATTTACTCTTATATCATTAAATAATATAATGTCATTATAAACACCTCATTATATTAACTGTACAAGAATGAGTTAAATTCTAATTTTAACCTTTAATAATAATGCGAGCTGACAGGTTTCCCTGTATGTTTACAGCATTAGTTGAGAGATTTGAACATATAGGCCTACTGTACCTGATACTTAGCCAAATTAATCGATATTGAATCAAGATCAGAATCGAATTACAAGCTTATGAATCAAATCACCCCAACCACCCCATCCATACAGTAATTCTCATTCCAAGCTAAACTGAAAATTTGGCAGCCCTGCTCATGCAGGTCACTTTATCTGATTAATTAAAATTGTGGGGTAATGCAGCACTGTTTTACTTGGTCAAAACAATTATACTAAAATACATTTGAGCGTGTTGAAAGTTGCTATAACATTACTCACGTTCGCTCGGTGGCTGGAATGAGACATTTGTTGCACATTGCAGTAAGCTAGATCGATATTAGAATATCATATTAATAAAAGCTGGACGACTTGTGTTGCTAAATGGAATGCAATTAATTTTAAAATAAATTGCTGTAAAAATGCTGTATTACCGTTACTACAAATAAATCTCTTTTTGATTTTGCTATGTTAGCCACTATGTTAGACAACATGGGGCCCTGTCTCTGAGGCATGGTACAAACATGTTACCCGCAGTAAATCAAGAAAACAAGAGATTCAAACAATAAGAATAATCGTGCTGAGCTACTTAACAATGATTAGTTTTCTGTCGATAAAGGTTAAAATGCATAATATATTAAAGCATCTTTGGTGTTGCCATGGTTTCTACGGAAATAAAGCCGGAAATCAAGGGTAGCACGGATATGACATCACTGACAGGCGACGCAATGACACAGGCCGTTACACTAGTTAACACAGCTGATTTCTCTAGATTTAAACATTGATGGAAACATTCGGGACAATGTAAGCACACAAGTCAAAAAAATATAAAACATTGTATTCATTTTAATCCAAAAATATTACATATTGTGCCTTTAACATTGCATTATGAAGTAACAATGAACAATCTTTGGCCGAAAAAAAAGTCTAATTAAAATAACTGTCCAGTAATTTTTGAATACAGGGTAATCAGCTAATGGTTCAATTACCAACTTCAAGTTCAAGAAGCCAAGTTTTGACTTAATTAACAAAATGGAACAAAAGACTGTTAGAAAGTGCAGACAAAGAAAATGACTCATGAATATCTCACAGTCCTTGGCACATTTTCAGAGAAATTTCAGAGATTTAGTATTGAAATCCTAAATATGTTGTTTCGATTATCCTGAAGATTTTGGCGATAATTGTTAAATATTATTCTTTTGCAATGTTTGAACAAATGAACAACATGGCAATGCTTTTATTTATGTAATGAGGAACACTTGCCTACAGAATAGCACAAGATGAAAAAAACTTAATACACCAAAAAAAAAAAAAAATGGTTCTATATAGTACTAAAAGTGGTTCTTTGGCTCGTAATCATAGAGGAACCACTTTAAGTGCTGTATAGCACCAAATCTTGGTGCTTCAGTGGTTCTTCGCTGGTTCTTTAGGGTGACTGAAGTGCTATATAGCACCGCTACTGTATACAGAACCTGTTAAGCCCCTGTATGGTTCTTTACGAGCCAAAGAACCACTGTTGGTGCTGTTTAGCACCATTTTTGTTGAAGAAATAAAATGCGATATGGCATCTCTTATGGGTTCTACATAGCACCATTTGACAAAGGTGCTGTAGAGCACCTTTAAAGATATGGTGCTACATAGCACCAAAAGTGGTTCCCCTATGATTACGAGCCAAGAACCACTTTTAGTGCTATATAGCACTTTTTTTGTGTACAAATAAACCTTGAACTGAAGAAATCACTGACTACGTTTATGTGCACGAATAATTTGATTATTTCCAATATTTGGACTTAAACACAAGATATTTACATGACAAAAGCAAACCTCTTCACTCCTGTTTACATGCAGATTTCAGAATTGTGACTATTTTTACCGCCATTATTCACACATAACCAGCATATTATTCACATACCCCAATGTACAGATTAAATGCAGGTATGTTACTGGCCACTGTTTTAATCTACTTACGTCAAATGCAAAAAACTTTTTTATGGACGTATTGGATTTGTGTCTTCATTTTCGATGTTTTAGACCATCAGTATACTGCATTATAATCATGCTGTCAACATGAACTCAGTTTCTTCAGCACTCCAAAAAAGTGTGATGCCTTCTTTACCACTGATAAATAATCAGAATATTGAAAATTGCATGTAAACTGGAGTGAAGAGGTTTGCTGTTGTCATGTAAATATCTTACTCTGTTTAAGTCCGTATTGTGATTATTGGAAATAATCACATTATTGGTGCACATGTAAATGTAGTCAGTGATACTAAAGTCTGCATGAAACAGAAGTTGCGATCATCTTTTTTCCACCGTTGTGACGTGTAACGGTTTCTCGAATGAGAAAAAAATGTAGGACAGAACTAGGATTATTGTCCCGCCCTCACGCCGGGACATCATTAGAGTCAGAGAATAGGTGACGTTGCGAGGAGGAGGGGAAGTTGATGTTTTTGTTTAAAGATTTAAAAAATTATATGCACAGATAAATTATTTATTATAAACATTGCAACATTCTATAAAAATAAGAATTGTCATTTTTTATTTATTATTATTATTTTGGATGTATCATTGCTATATAGCAGTATTCCAGTTGTGAGGCCAGGAGGCAGAACTAAAGGACACTAAATGGCTCTTTGAGGATTTGTATCTGATTCAAAGCCTGGGTGTGGATGTTAACTCAACAGGCTGACATAATCCGGTTAACGAAGAGCAGTTCAGCAATTAGACCTACTTTAGTTGCAAGTCAAAAAAGCAATAATCCATGGCTCCCTGCCAGCATGCACCACAGGCCCTCACACCATTCAGCCATTATACTTGACCCTTTAATGTTCAACCTCAAATGAACCTTTTTTTTTGTCCTGAGAGTGAGAACACAGGCAGATGACCTTGAGTTGTTATCGGTTTATGCCGATAGCATTGTGACGCAGTTTAGGCATTGTACCGCTGTAGCACTCCCTCGAGCCGTTGCTACCAAGAAGGGTCATAGCAACAGGGGTTACAGCCTGTCAGCTCTCAGGACACTAAGAGCGAGCAGAAAGCTAGTGTAAGTGAAGCGAACAGCTCAATCTGGCAAGCGAGACAAGCGGAGGCAGAGGGCATTCGGAAAGCATACATACCTTGAAAAATATTACAACCTTGGGAGCCAATGAATGCACGCAAGCAAGAGGGAAGGCAAAAGGACATAAGACAAACAGTTGAGACAGCCAGCACCACATTGAGCCAAAGACAGCATGTGGCTGAGAAACAATAGAGTGTGCAGCATGAGGCAGCATGCAGAGCAGAATCAGGATCAACTGCATGTGTGGTTGAAGGAGCAGCAAAGCCTGATGTAGTAGGGAAATGTATTTGTACATTTCCAGTAATTTTAAAGGTAAAAAGTTTGATTAACAGGGTTTAATGGACATGCTGAAGAATATCATATGTGAAAACACTTAAATAAGCTATCACGATAGTAGAGAGATTAAAGCAAAAAATAAAATAGTGAGAACAGAAATATAATATATGCAGTATATAGGAATGTATGAATGAATGATAAAGATTTTGTTAACTTTTTACATTTTAAAATCAGTGCTTACCTACTAATTAGCTATTTATTTTGAACAAATTAACACTTTTATCCAGCAAGGATGCATTAATTTGATCAAAAATAAAGACATCTATAATGTCACAAAAGATTTCTGTTTCAAATAATTGCTGTTCTGTTGAACTTTCTATTCATCAAACAATCTGAGAAAAAAACAAAAATAATAATAATAAAGTTTTTTTACAATATATTGCAGTGCAACTGTTTTCAACATTGATAATAATAAGTAATGTATCTTGAGCAGCAAATCATCATATTAGAATGATTTCTGAAGGATCATGTGACACTGAAGACTGGAGTAATGATGCTGAAAATTCAGCTTTGACATCACAGGAATGAATTACACTTTAAAATATATTAAAATAAAAAACAGTTACTTTAAATTGTAAAAATGTTTCACAATAATACTGATTTTACTGTATTTTTGATCAAATAAATGCAGCATTGGTGAGCAATATATAAATACATATTAATATGTAGTGCATTTGATATCAGACAGAAGAGGAAAAGTGTCACGCCTGTTTTTGGTTTTGTTCATGTTTTCTTGTCTTTTATATTGAATTTCTCCTAGTCATGTTTCCTGTTCATGTTATGTGCTCCCCTTGTTTTATGTGTTGTTTTCATTAGTTGTTCTAGTCATTGGTTCATTGTTCATTGCTTTCAGGTGTGTCTTGTTAAGTCGTTAGTCTTTGTATATTTATATAGCCCTCGTGTTCCTATTGTCTGGTGTCTAGCTTTATTCATGTTTGTTTAAGTTCATGTCATGGTAGAAATCAAGTCTTTGTTTATTTTGATCAAGTTTTGTTAAATAAATCTGCCCATGGGTTCAGTTCAACTTGCCTCCAGTGGATTCATTGCAAAAAGAACAATTTTTTAGCCCCAAATTATACTGCCCACTGCAGTATAATTCATTGCTAAATAAACAAATAAAATGCTATATGCCATTTCATTTGTCAGTGTACTGATGTTTCAAGCATCCCTGCTCTCCATGTTTAATGAGGTTGGGCCTCTGGAGAAATATTCAGTGAGGAATGAGGGGAAGCCTGATCAATACTGTTGAGAAAAAAAAAAACCTGACTGCACAGAGGACGTCCTGTCACAGGGCTGAATACAACAGCCCCTGTAACCAGCTAATGACTTTATCTACCCTGAGGGTATGATTAAGCATTATTAGTTCATGTGCCCATTTCATATTTGGCACACATCACAGAGTTAAGATCGATAGACAAACAAAGGTTCAGCCAGTACAGAGATTTCTGGCTGTCACAGATGCCACAGATGGCTAGACTTCTGGATTACACTGGTACACAGGGGTGACTTGTATTACTTTCAGTTTATGGATTTTGCCCCTGATATATCACACTTAATGGAGGATGATCCTTATATCATACAGTGTGCAAAACATGAAAATTATTAGGACAAATATCACAAAGAAGACCTCTCCTCATAACACTCCCTGTCATGAAAATGATGCAGATCATCGAGCTTCCTGATTGGCTGATCGCAGAAGGATAACTGAAAGCCACTCTGAGACTGACTCCAGAGAAACAGAAAAATAAACAAAAATGCATTAAAAACAAGCATTAAATGAACCTGTTGTATATTTTATATCGCTGCAAGATCATGACTTGCAATTCCTAAAATTCTTGAAATTCCATTTCAAGAATATCTTTTTTTCTCATTTGCTCTTAGTAACCCTAGAGGGAGATCTTAGTTGGAATGTTTTCCTGGGTATCTCTTCTGATCAGTTTTGTGGCTCAAGTGGCATGCATTTAGCTGCTTGATGAGAAATAATTGCATGATGAAGATTTCAAAATGTGAGTTATTGAAGTAAGAAGCAATCATTGTCTGCAAAGACTGGCTTTAATGGATAAAATGTAGACTTAATGTAGACTTAATGCCACAATGTTGTTTTAAATTTATAGATGATAAGATAACTGAAAGGAAGTTGTTTAATTAGCTGTGTGTCATGCACAACGATAAAAAATAAAAGTCATGCAGGGCCTTAGATTAAAGCTATGACTGATGGAGCAGATCTCACGACAATGTCAATTATTCATTTGAATTTAATATACTTTAGAGCTTGGCAGTTATTTCAGAGCTCGTGCCACTTTTTGTTTCACACACACTCACAGAAGCTTACACACCAATATAAAAAGATTTATCGTATAGTCATTTTTGATTTAATAGAGGAGATGTATATTGGCGGTACAAACAGCTGCAAGAAGCATTTCATTAAAGCAGGGGAATAGGGAATTAAAGGGGAAATGCTCTTAATAGACAACTTACTCATGGGAGACACTCACAAAGGAAAATCTGATATTCTTCCTTTTGCTCATCGCAATAGATATTGAGCAGAAACCACTGTATCTCACATATATCTAAACAGCATCATGACAGACACAACCAGATCATTCACATACTCTCCGAGAAGGCAGTGAAAGTATTAAGTAATTTAACACTGAGCTGAACTCTGTGGGTGATGGATGCCCACACAGTGTTTGTCTGGCTTGGCCTGGTTTGATCATTGCAGCTTACAAGAAATATCTCATCATAATCAAAAGTAATGTGAATGAATGTCATTCTGCTGACAGTGACATCTCAGATAACACAATCTGAATAACAGATGTTATTTTCCAGTATTCGTTCTTCCCATTCTCATCTTAATTTACTCTTCCTTGAGTAGAAACTTACCAGAGAACATGATGGGTCTAATAAACAACTGACACTATCTGACTCGTCTTTGTTCAGCTTTTCTTACAGCTGATAGTGGGTGTGTGACAGGCATTCACAGATTTCTGAAGAGCTTTCACCTGCTTTTTCACTGGCACCTTAAAGGGATAGTTCACCCAAAATGAAAATTCAGTCATCATTTACTCACTCTCAAGTTGTTACAAACCTGTATGAGTTTCTTTCTTCTGCAGAACACGAAAGAAGAAATTTTGAAGAATATGGGTAATTACACAGTTGATGGACCCCATTGACTTCCATCGTAGGAAAAAAAAAACAATACTGTGGAAGTCAATGGGGCCCATCAACTGTATGGTTACCAACATTCTTCAAAATATCTTCCTTTGTGTTCAGTAGAAGAAAGAAACTCATACAGGTTTGGAACAACTTGAGGGTAAGTAAATGATGACTGAATTTTCATTTTTGGGTGAACTATTCCTATAAACATACTAAAGCCATTAGTAAATTTATATATATATATATATATATATATATATATATATATATATATATATATATATATATATATATATAAACACACACACACACATATATATACGTCTGTGTGTATATATATACACGTCTGTGTATATATATATATATATATATATATATATATATATATATATATATATATATATATTATATATAAAGGCCTATCATAATTTCTAAATGCAATGCAATATAGTGGATGATTTTTATTATGGTTACAATCAAGCCAAATACTAAAGGAACATTAATAAAACATGGGACAATAGTAAACCATCAAAGTACAATAAATACACACATTGAACCCATTAAATGCTTAATAGAAAATTAAACGCGGGCCTAAATGAGACTCTGACGTCTTAGTTTATCCACAAAACGCAAAAATGATGGCATTTTGACATCGTTTTTCACAATGACAAGCAAAGCACCCGTTGCCACCTATAGCGCTCTATCCTGCAGCACAGAGAGAGAGAGAGAGCTGTAGCTTTGCGCACAAAATATATTCGTATTGAGTGAGCAATGCATTTCTGTGGACATTTTGAAGCGAAGCCATCATTTTTGGACGGAAAATCGTAGGCTCGCTCAAGGTTATACATCGCGAGCTCTTAAAACAGAAACACTGGTGTGGTGTGATGAGCTTATGTGAGCATTACGCGAGCCATGTCAAGGTTAAATCCGCTGAACGAGCACATTCCTGTCATTTCACTCTTCATGACACCGTTCTGCAGCAGAAAACACGGTACATTTCTACTGTGAACGTACATCAGTAGGCTATCAGCGATATTAAATAATTAATAATGAAACAGCCGCCCGCTGGTTCATCTTGTACCTTATCGATGGGCTACAACATAGGACAACCACTTCGGCTCTATTTTAAGCTTTTGCCTGTTTACCGAAGGGCTCAGGCTAGAAACAATCAATCACCTCTTTTCACGACGCATACAAATGCTAGAAAATTAATAGTCTCGTGCCACCGCCGAGATTTGAGTACTCATGTTGCGAGTTTATCATCATTTTTGTTCTAAGCATCCCGTATATCATTGCGCGTTAGCCACAAATTAGCATGCTATGAATAATAAGGTAAACCAAACACCAGCAATATCGCTGCAGATCTGTATTCGTGGTCAGAAATGACCGATTCGCCACCTGCTACTGTATGTAGGCAGGTTACATTGAGGAAAGATGTCAGTGGCTGGCAACAAACTGAATATGAATTTTTGTTTGTTTTTTGAAAAAGAGACAAAAAAGCTCTTCTCGATAGCGTTTGTGGCGAAATAGTGCGATCAATTTCAACGCAGTGCTAATTCCTAATAAAAATAAGGTTATTCATTGAATAACTTAAATGGAAGCATATCTTACCCGGGTCGCCATGTTTGCGTTGGTGATGCTGCTCGGGAGAGTTCCACGCAGCAGAACTAGAGCAGCACTACAGTAGCGGACAGCGACACAGGCGAGAGCTGCGCATGCGCATGGATAGGAATTCTGACTCAATTCTACGAATCGATTCTTTTGAACAGTTCATTCAGAGAACCGCTTCAAAAAACGAGTCAGTGGTTCTTTAAGTCATCTCGAAGTCAATGACATCCCAGCGTGGCATATTATATGCTATAAAACGTTTATATAAGCAATAAATCCATTAAACATTTAGCAAATATTGCAGATTGCTACTGTTGACAGTAAGGTGTCTTTATCGCAATTTCTTGCTCCTAGTTCAGATTGTTTCAGCCACGATTCAGCTTTTAAAAACGAATCCAGAATCCAAAATCATCTTAGTATTAAACTTCGAATCTGAATTATTTACATAAAAATACTTAAATTCATTTACATTTCAAAGATGAACATGTTTTTAAATTCCATTAAAAACAAAACCGACTTTGTATTAATGTTAATAAAACGGACATGCAAACAAGTAATACATTTTTCTTTTTCCCCCCCCATTAATCAAAACTATGTTCATACCAAATCAATTCAATCGGTTTATCTGTTCATTGTGAATGGGACATGAAATAAACTGATTCAATTAAAATAATTCAGGTTGTGAACTGGTGAAAAAAAAAATTGGTCCCAAACTATTGGTTCAGTGTTGGGCTGGTTGTGAATGGGTATTTCAGACCTCCATAATCAAGATTCAACAAACATCTTACTTGGTCATCTGCATATTAAGCTGTGAAAGGAAAAAATATTACACATTACTTTAATAGAGCACAAAATAAATAAATATTAAAATCATGACTCATTCAAATCCTCAAAACGTGCTAATCTGATGTTCTCTGTATCCTAGGATCTGGTACAGAAGCACTCAGAGTCATGTTCTCTTGGTGACTTTATTATGTTTTTTAGCGTTATAAAAAAAAGGGCAACAGCATGACAGGCCAGACAGAGGCGCTTGGCAACGATATGTACAAAGGAGGAGGAGGAGGGCAGGAATGCACAGGCCAGGGAATGACAACAGCTCAAAACCCCGTCCTGTTGACAGCATCTTATTAGAATTTTTCCGCCCCACATAAAAAGTCCAAGTATGCTGTCTGTACGAGAGGTAGGCCTGGAGCGAAGCCAGGGGCTTCCTTAGGGGAACGGGGTTTGGGCTAAAACCGTTCAATCAGTAATGCAGGGAATCTTGCTCAACACAATGGCCCCAGATTGGCAAGGGAACTGAATCATTCTCATATCAGCTTTGCTCTACGAGAGATCTATGTATATACATTTCAAATAAAGTTAGAATGCAGGTGAGTTTATTATTTTTTTTTTTTTTTGGAAGATTCCCTGATGGCCCATTAGGCACAGCCAAGATACAAAGAAATGCATTAACAGCAAAAAATAAAGTGAAAATAAAAAATGTGATCCCATAGTAATAGAAGTAGTTTGTCCTTTGAAGAAGGTGGTAAAAAATGTCCAAGTGAAAGCCAGAGAGGACAACAGCAGGAGTCAGTCCGTTTTTGGGGTGTTAGACCTTTTTTTTGACTTGCTATCTGCATCACATCCCTCTCCCCTTCCCCCAGAGTCCCCACACTGGCCATGCTCTCAGCTGCAGGGTCCAATGCTCAACCTGCACAAAAGGAAAAGCTGAGATCAGCCAAGTCATTTTTCAATGTAACGCCATGAGATGCAGCAATATTATGCACAAAGCACAACACAGAAAATGGACTTGCCTATGTCAATTTCTTGGCTTTGTTGTAGAGCGAGTCCACTACTTTGCTCATGTTCTGAATTGTTTCAAGGGCAGCTCCATATGTTTTGTCTACTGGAGGTTCGTCAAATACAATCAAGACACCTTCCCCTTGGTCAAGGATTCCTAAATGCAGTGAGAATAAGAGTTTTTGATAAGAATCATCATAAAATCACAGTGAAAATATTTGGAAGGAACACAAATGCTGATTTATAGTATATGCATAACATAATATTAATATATGCATGTTTATCTAGGACTGAGTACAAATTAGGGCTGTGCGATTCATTGTAATTTTGATTTTGGCTTCTAACAATTATGAAAACAAGATAATCGAGTTAAAAAAAAAAAAAAAAGTGCCACTGCCACATTCAGTGGTGCACATTCGTTCCTCCCCTAAGCCAAACTTAACATCCAAATCATCCGAATAAGTGAGTGTTGTAAAATGCAGTCTACTGTTGCTAAACTGTAGGACATGCCTGATAATATTAAACAGTGTCATCAAATGTCTTAAGTGAATGTAAACAGCCCAATATTACTGCTTGACAACAAACGACAAAGATAAAATCACTCACTGCTCTTGAAGGAATAACTTTTGTAGCTGTACAGTGAAGACTATGCAGTGTTATTTTACATTTGATTACTTTATTCAGTTTCTGTTGGAGGCTATTTGGTATCTGAATACCACTGAGTACATCTCACTGAAAAACTTAAAGCACTATTTATTTAATTTGTATTTATGTTCTGTTGTATTTATGTCCATTTTGTTTGTTCTTATTGTATTGCTGACAGTTTATTTATCTTCTGAAACTGTTTTGAGGATCTTTTACTTCGCTACATTAGTTATTAGTTTTTGCTGAAGTAGTCTATCGATAATTGTGAAATTTTACTGATATCTACAATGACTCAAATCATGAAATACTGTGATCATATCGTCCAATAATATTCATGTTAAATAATCATGATTTCAATACTGACCAAAATAATTGTGATTTTTACCATAATCGAGCAGCCCTAGTACAAATATAGATCAAAAACACACAGTGCAACCGACCAGTGAAGCCCAATTCCTGAAATGAATGACTCTTTTGAGCCAGTTCTTTTAATGGATAGTGATGAATTACCGATTTACTGATCAGTCCAAAACACTATGTACACTGTAAAACCTAAGTCAAATATACTAAATGAATCACTGGACTTAATAGACTCATGTTACTGAAAGAGATTTGTGTTAATTCAGTAAACTTAATAAAGTATACAAGATATTTAAGCAGTTTAATTTTAGATTAAGAAATATCCTTTTTAGCAGACTCAAATAAAAGTACTCAAACCAATATTTATAACTGAACAGTTTCTTCAAATTAACTCACAGGGTTTTACAGTGTACATTTCTAACTGAAAACATGAATTCTAATACACACATGAATCAGAATCAAATTAAAATCATAATCAAATCTATAAATGCATTGATACCCAGTCCTAAGTTTGACAGAAAACATATCAAGTAAAAGACAAGGATGATGGCATCATACCATGGAATTTCTGGTCTAAAATCATCTGTGACAGTTTCCTTTCAACATCCCCCTAATGAGATAATGGAAGAGCGATGTTAAAATTTGAGAACGGATACTTGAAACAAAAGTGCACACATTACTGACAAAGAATGGCAGCAAAAGCAACAGTAATTAAAATTAAAATCTGTTTGCCATTTAAATCTATACATATGAGGTTCAGAGGTGTTATTTGCAAATTAGAGAGTAAAAAGGCCTTACCTTGGAGAGTTTTATTAGCTCAGAAATGTGTTCAATCTGTTGGGATAGGAGAAAAATACATTATATACATTTAAGCATATATCAGTGCTCACTGAGGTAGAGCAGGGCATTACCTGCACTCTGGAGAAAGGCTCGATGACCCTTATGAGATTTTGTTCCAGCAGATTGTCATAGAGTTTGGTCAGGTGGGTGCTGATAATGGGGTCATCCTGCAGCTCAGCTTTGTATTCTTTTAAAGCCTGAATGCAGATCAAAGAGAAGGACATTAAATGTAAAAACTGCAGGTGGACTGAGAATGTAGTGTAACCCAGGGTGAAAATAAGTATAATTATAATTGAGACCAAGACGCTGTCTTGTTAACTTTGTTTATTTTTATATTTCTTTCCAGTTCTGTCAAAGGGGGCATATACATTGTTATTGTTATCTAACATCCAAGTTGTATCCAATTTATTTGGAAATGTTGTATATACACTCACCTGCATTATTGTGGCCAATCCAGAATTAGAACCGGGGTGATGTGAGAAGGGGAGGGCGGGAGACGAGAGGAAGAAGAGCACATGGAAAACATATATTAGAATTAGCAATATATGACTAACATATTGTTTAAACTTTATTCTATAGGTTAGGGTGACTAACCCTTGCAAACTATCAGGATATGTTTTACAACGCTGAATAGAACTTTGGCTAGAAGTCTGATTCAGTGGGTGATGATAGCGGTTTGAGTTACTGGAACACTCAAACTTACTTCAGCAAAGAGGGAAAATTCAGAGGAGCATGATCCTATACTGGCGAGGCTGGAACAGGACTGAGATTGTGGATGTGATTGCCTATTTGTTTAATTTTTTGCTCTTAGGAGTGAAGCAGCAAATTGTTTTAAGCTGAAAACGATCATTTCAGGCCTGCAACATTGGCTCTGGCATTTACATTATTTGTTTAGGTTATCTGCTGGATACTTGTTTTGATTTGTTCAACATTGAACAATGTAAACTTTACTGTGACTTACTGTCAATCAGTATATGCGTGTTTATTATTTTACTGATAATTAGTATAGACTTTAATTCTTGTCATTTCTATTTTTTCCCATTTACATTTCATTCACTGTAGAGAGTTTAATCTGAACAAGCCAGTATCCAGATTAGTTTGAAAACCCTTGTAACACAAATTGGAACATTTTAATAAAGTCAAAGAAAGAGGTTAGTCTCCCCCATAAGAGTTCTTCTGGGGGCGCAACAGTAGAAACATAAGCCAAGGCATCTGACCCACCTTCTCAAAGTCTGCAAGTGATCTGTTCTTGCTTGCTTGGGCCACACATTTAAGTGCATCTGTCTGAAGAAAGAGAGAGACAGGACGAGTTAATCCACATAATCCTCCAACGACAGACACAACTGAAAAACATCACTTTGTCAAGCAGCACACAGGGTCAAGTGTTGTGGCTGAGAGGTCATATAAAAATGGAAGTGGTTGAACACTATGAAATGTGTGCTGCAATCTGGGATAAAATTTTAATATTGGTTTAAGTACCAGCGAAGTCATCAGGCTCTCTCAGAAACATGTTCCAACACAGGCTGAGATTTAATCCGCAACTTTAAATGTACACATTACCTTTCAAAGGTTTGGGGTCAGTAAGATTTTTAAAAATATTTTTGACAAAAGTCTCTTATGCTCATTTACTTGATCAAAAATACAGTAAAAACAAAAATATTGTGAGATATTATTACAATTTAAAATAACTTTTATATTTTAAAATGTAATTTATTCCTGTAATGTCAAAGCTGAATTTTCAGCATCATTACTCCAATCTTCAGTGTCACATGATCCTTCGAAAATCATTCTAATATGCTGATTTGCTGTTCAATAAACTTTTCTAATTATCATGAATGCTGAAAACAGTTGTGCTGCTTAATATTTTTGTGGAACTGTGATGCATTTTGCAGGACTCTTTGATGAATAGAAGTTCATAAGAACAGAATTTATTTGAAATAGAAAACTTTTGTAACAATATAAATGTCTTTACTGTCACTTTTGATCAATTAAAAGCACCCTTGCTGAATTAATGTATTAACTGCTTTCAAAAACAAAATCTTACTGACCCTAACAGGGCTCCAGAGTAACATTTGGTTCTACAGATGGTGGCACCAGCACCTTATTTGGTAGCTGTGGGGGGTATTTTTAATCATAAAATTGCTATTGTTTTGGTTTAACAAGTGCAGTAACTAATAATATTACATGTTTCTTGGAAATGCTCACGACACTAAAGCACAGAGCTTGAATTGAGATGCAGATAAAATTAACTTTTATTAACAACAGTAACATGTAAAACCCTAATTTGTATAGTCTAAAATGTAATTTTTTTTTTAATTTTTGGTCATCACATTAAAAATAACATTTAAATTGGATAATATGTAGAGCTTTAAAGTCCTGGAAAAATGTGAAACACTCGAAAGTCTTTGAAAAGTGCTTGAATTTTACTCTCAAAAGGTTGTGTGAACCCTGAAATGAACAATGTAAAAACATTTGACTATTTCTGCCACAATACCATGGTTACAGTTAGTAATCCATGGCGAATGTTGGTGATTTGGACTGAAAAGCCTTCTATAATTTGTTTGTTCATGGCACAATGTTTCACCTGGTTTCCACATCAGTGCTGTTTGATCTGAGATCTATGGTTTACAGAATTCTGCACTGAATTTGAATGCTTATCACTAGGTCTTGCAGCTATGTTAGTTATACTGCGCCAAATTAAAATGCTTTCTAAGTGGATCTGCCAGCGCTGTGTAGTAACAGTGTTGAGTCTCAAACTAGTACTACACTCATTTTGGCACACTTTTACTTAATAACAGAAGGCTTTAACCTTTCATATTATAGCAATAATGCTTATTGTAATAATGCATAACAATGCAGCACAATACTATAATGTACAACATCATTATGTGATCTTAGCTGCTAACTATATTTTTGCAGAGGTCATTGGAAAAACTACACCATGAGATTGAATGACCAAGACCCTTCAGCTCAAACATATACCTGTCTGCCAGCATATCTGAGGGCAAGTTTTCCACTGATCAGGCCCTGCACATCCTCTGGCCTGCAAAGATAAAGATATACAGGTTTAACATGTTCAATATCTAAGTTTATTGAAGAAAGAAAAAAAGGAAAAGTGAGAGACACTTGAAAAAGCCAAGACTCACGAGTTCAGCATGATCTTGCAAAGGAGCATGTACTTAAGTGCAGTGATGGCCCGGGGACTGTCAATAGAATCATAGCCTTCAAAAGCCTCATAAAAGTATGAATACGCCGTTTTCCAGTCCTTCTCCTCAGCAGCATGAATAATGCCTTCAAGGGAAAAAGAGGATGTGATGCATTCAGTACAGTAACTTAAGTGAGATATCTCCAATACTAGCTCCAAAATTTCTTCAAAAACAAATCATCTGGTAAATCACGATAGTGCTCACAATCTATTTTTCCTACACTTCTTTAGGATAAGTAATGCAGATCAGTACTCATTAAGCATTTGCATGAAAATGGCTCAGTACAGTTAAGGCAGGATGAAGTCTGGCTGTTAATACTTTTGAGGCTGAGAACATGCAAACGGTTTCTATCAATGCATGTGAATGTCTCACTGTGTGCAGTCATAATACAGTACAAACAAATATGTTCTGACTGGCTGCGATTGTATCAAGAAACATACCTGACTGCATATCTAGAGCAGCCTGCAGCTTTGGGGGGCAGTAGATGGCGTTTGCTGTGGTCCTGGCAGAGGTCAGAGCTGCTCTGGCCTTGGGCAAGTTGCTTAATGCATGATACGTCTTGCTCTCCAGCAGCTGGAGCTCCACCAGCAGAGCTTTATCATCCATCTTCTTCAGCTCTTGCAGGAGCTGAGAGCCTGATTAACAAGAAAGAAAAAGACAGTGGTTATAGACCGCAAATACATCTCCCAAGCTTAAGAATATTAATGACACAATGTCAAATACAAGGAATGATCTTGTCAAGGACTCACCAAGATGCAGAGCCTCTTGATAACGTTTGGTGTCAAAATACAAAGAGACCAGACGGGCCTAAAGGATTGAAGTAACACATAAGAAATCATTGAATTAGCATAATTTTAATACTGATCATAACAACAAAGATAGCTTATAAGGCAAGCCAGGCAGCAAAAAAATGATCTTTTGGTGTATTCCAACTGAATCCCATTAAGCTTTTTTCTGTTTAAAAGTTTGGGATAAGTAAGATTTTTTTTTTTAAAGAAATTAATTTGTCCATTCAGCAAGGCCGCATTAAATTAGTGTTAGTTCACCCAAAAATGAAATTTCTGTCATTAATTACTCACTCTCATGTCGTTCCACACCCGTAAGACCTTCGTTTATCTTCAGAACACATAAGATATTTTTGATGAAATCCAAGAGGTTTTTTATCCCCCACAGAAAGCAACAAAATTACCACATTCAAGGTCCAGAGAAGTAGTAAAGACATTGTTAAAATAGTCAGCGTGACTACAGTGGTTCAAACTTTTTTTTACATTTACATTTTGTGCACAAAAACAAAACAAAAATAATGACTTTATTCAATAACTTCCTTTCTACCCTGTCAGTCTGCTATACCGTTTACATTGTAGACACAGTACAGAGCTTCCGTGTTCTACGTCAGAATGCTGGCACTGGTCATGTGAGCAGCACGACACATGCGTGCGATGCTGACGCAGGAGCAAACCAATAATGAGTCGCCATTCTGACGTAAACACTGAAGTGCTGCAATGTGTCTACAACGTAGCTGCACAGCACATTGACAAGGTAGAGAGGAAATTGTTGAATAAAGTTGTTATTTTTGCGCAAAAAATGAATTCTTGTCGCTTCGTAATATTAAGGTTGAACCACTGCAGTCACTTTGACTATTTTAACAATGTCTTTACTACTTTTCTGGACCTTGACTGTGAAAATTTTGTTGCTTTCTATGGGAGATAAAAAGTCAGATTTCATCAAAAATATCTTAACTTGTGGTATGGAACGACATGAGGGTGAGTAATTAATGACAGAATTTGTATTTCTGGGTGAACTAACCCTTTAAAAGCGAAAGTAAAGATTTATAATGTTACAAAAGATTTCTATTTTACATAAAAGCTGGTCTTTTGAACTTTTGAACAAAGAATAATGAGTAAACCTTGGTAGAAATATTAATAACATACTGTCCCAGCACAACATAAACCAAAAAGTTACAGTGTGCACCTTCTAGGGGGGGGAACCTAACCCTACATATGAGCAACAGTAATGGTGATGTTTGCAAGCCTCTAATTTACAAAACTCACCTCCAGGGCCTGTCGTAGAAAGGTCCTCTTCTCTGATTTGGCCCATTCAATGCACTCCAAACATAATTCAACCTCCTGACCAGTAGCTGCCTCCATGTCCAAAAACATATCGAGCAAAGAGCGCACCAACCGTGCCGCCTTTGCTTTGCTGATGGAGTTCAGGAACGGTCTGACATACTTCAGCAGACCTCCCAATTCTGCAAAGGAACAATTTATGGAGTTATTAAGCTTGAGGAAAATGACAGCTGAAAAAGTAGTGGCCTTCAGGACCATCAGACAATGATGATGATTGAGACATTAACGTGTGTTTATACTGACAACCCATTAGTTAAAGATCTTTACCAGCAGCTTGTCCAGTCTTGGCCAGCAGTCCGCCCAGCTCCAAAATACTCTGTTCTTTGACACGCACAGCCTCTTCGTCATTGTCTTGGATGTCTCGTTTGACTGTAAATGTGGACAGAAGAGTTCATTTTGCTGTTAAATATTATTATTTACAGCCCAAATGTACCATTTAAACTTCATCATCCTCGACCAGATTATTAGCTACACTGGTGGGCTTCAACAGTTGTTGACAATGCCAAAGGAACATGAAAACCTTATTAAAACATAAAGAGACTAAATTTGTGTGTAATATTGATTATAGGCACGTTTTATTTACATGAATGTAGTTTCCTTAAAGTTGCTCCATACTTAAAGTTATGTGGCATTTAAAAATAATCTGAAAAATTCAATCCTTAAAGCAGCTGAAAAAAAAAAAAAAAAAAAAGTTTTAAATCTCTCTCTAAATTACTTCATTAACTCCCCTTATGCGTGTAATTTATGTTACAGTGAGCTTTTACTAACTTTTTCTTCTTGAAATATAAAATGTATTTATTTTCTATTGGATGCTTTTTGGATTAATTGTTTTTAAAAAGAGTTTATTTTAAAAGGATGAATAAAAGTAAAAACAAAAAAACTTGTCATTCTGCAGCGGATAATCAAAAAATGGCGTGGCATGCTATCAAATTATCCGTGACAAACGCACACATATCAAACTTGACGCCAAACAAAACTTACTGACGCTGTCATATTATAGCATAACCGAACGATAAGGGGAGTAAAAGGTCTATGACCACTGACCGTAATTTTAAAGAACCGGTCAGTCATGCTTTAATGACTCAAATCTGCCATGATTCAGTTACAATGACATTTTTCAGACTTTTCTTGACATTAACTGCCTTTACACTATGATCATTCAAACACGTCAAAAGCAGCTAAGGAATGTCACTAGCTAGCGAAGCTAATTCAGTGGTCATGAAAGTTCAAGCAGTTCCTTTGAACATCATTTAAGAAACTTCAGTCATTTCTCTAATTGTACACAATTCACCACAATTAGGACGCAGAAATCACGTATTAAACATAAAAAGAATATTTATCCGTGTTTTCCAAACATATACAGATCTCTACACAGAGATTCGCGTTCATTGAGAACTGAAGCTAGCTGATTGGCTAACTGCTTCCACGGGTGGCAGGTCACTGAACATTGTTTTTTCCAACACTA
Organism: Ctenopharyngodon idella; assembly: GCF_019924925.1. Lineage (NCBI taxonomy): Eukaryota > Metazoa > Chordata > Actinopteri > Cypriniformes > Xenocyprididae > Ctenopharyngodon > Ctenopharyngodon idella. Next base: position 33,601,943 of record NC_067222.1, on the reverse strand, counting down.
CAGGCTACAAGTAATAAAAATAAATTTGAAGACAAAGTTTAAAAGAGCGCACCGGCTCGTCTGTAAAGTTAACAGTCAATAAGAGCACAGTGTATTTATTCAGCTAAAGGCTTTCTCACGCCTGTCACAGTGAGTCAGCAGCATGAAACCGGCTAACACATTTAGCTACTGTTCTACAAATCGCAATGAAGAACATGATCCGTGTGTTAAAAGCACAGCTCCTTCAGCTAAAATCACACAAGCGGTTCAAAAGCCAGCGGAGCAGGAGAAGCTTACCGATAGCATGTAAAATGTCAATGGACGCATTCCGATCCGTACTGAGCAACGACTGAGCTCTCTGAAACTCTACCGCCGCAGCCGCCATCTTCCCAATTCACCAATTGCCTGATTCACATAACAATCATCACTGAGCACGCTACCGGAAGCGCCACTGAGGCACGCTGGGAGATTGAGTTCTTAGAGACAGCAGGCTGTATGACTCACTCCAGGATACCAAGTCCTGGCCATTTCATGTAAACTGTCTTGAATGCTGTAAATAACTGATTTTGGAGAATTTATTTACATTATTCATCTATCACCATATAGCCTGATGGATGGATGGATGGATGGATAGATAGATAGATAGATAGATAGATAGATAGATAGATAGATAGATAGATAGATAGATAGATAGATAGATAGGTTGTATGATACTACAAAAGCCATAGGCCACAAAGAGCTTACGAAACATCAACAGGATTTCATTGTTGGAAGGTATCACTCAGAGTACTACAAATACATCCAAGGCATGATATAGATATTTACCATAGAACATCAACAAGCGGAGAAAGTATGGCACAACAGTGGCATTATCAAGAACAGGTTTCTCCAAAAATTGATGAGAAGAGCCCAGACCTGAATTCTATAGAAAATCTGTGGGTGGACCGGAGGATAGCTGTGTACAGGAGGTGCCCTTGCAATTGAACAGATCTGGAATGTTTTCGCATAGAAGAGTGGGAAAATATTCCAAAGTCAAGATACATGATGTGGCAAGCTGATAGACTCCCATCCAAACAGACTTGGGTGCTGTAATATAAAAGTATTAGTCAGGGGCATGCACACTTTTGCAATTAATTATTCCAAGTTTTCTCTGAAACATCATCCCCTTGGAATTCTAAGGTTCTATCTGCATTCTGATCAGTTTCGAGATTGAGCTTCAAAGTTTTTGCATTCCGTTCAACGGTGTAGAATTTTTGTATTCTAAATAAAGTCCCTAAATGTAGCCTACTCTACATTACCAAAAACATTACATAATGTAAATAAATTGTCACAGAATAAGAAAATGTGAATAACTCAATTTTGACAAAAATGTCAGATAGAATTCCAAGGGACGATATGTCACTTTGGCATTGTATAGGTGCAAGATGAAAACGTTCCGATATGATTTATCTTTGTTTCATTTTTTACATCACAAAAAACAGCTGTTTTAACAAGGGTGTGTGGACTTTTTATATCCACCTTTATTTGATCTGAAGTGCTCTTTCATCAATGACTTGAGAATGAGATGAGCTTAAAGATATCAACATAAAAGAGTGCAACTGCAAAACACTCAGATTGGTGAGAAAAAGTGAGAGCAGGATGATTGGATAAGCATGAGAGATTGAGAGAGAGTGTGGGTGGGTGTGAGAGGGGGGATGGGGTTGCCCATTCATGTCACTGCGCCACTGAGGTCTACAAAGCCTCGGCGACGTTACTGCACATCAGGATTTAAGTTAATCTGTCTCGAGCGTTTTGTGTGGCACTTTCCACACTCTCTGGATCTTGATTAAAGGTTGCAATCTGCCAACAGCTGGCATGTCATGCAAAGACAGGGCGTCTTATGTTAAAAAGTCTACCTTTCATGTTCAAGCTTATAATAATAGATGCTGGTGTTGTGGAGAGCGATTTCAGAGCACACATGGACAGATAACTAGAGGGAGCTCAGCCACTGCCAAGTTCCCACCCATCCTACAGCATCACCAAGAGAGAGCACCAAAGCCTTCTCTCTCTAAAAAATAGCGGTCAATGAACGCAATTCATGTAATTTACTTAAGGATTAGTCTGATGCGGACTTTTATTTTTAAGCCTTTCCAGTTGTATTTAAGCCTAGCCTGTTATTCACCCGCCTGCGCAGTTCAACAAGAAGATCACAGACGGGCAGATGTGAAACAGACCCGAGATTTATTGTTATGAAAGAGAGAAACAACAGAATTGCCATGTATCGAGGGTTTATGTGGGAAGACGTGGCATGCATCCTGGGAAGTAACCTTAGCAACCGGAGAATCCTGAACACCCTGCATAGTTGCTTTACGTAGAAGCATTATTTCATCGCTGACGTCCCATTTTCAGCACCTTGGACAACGACGAGCACGTTTCACAGTGCGACACTGAGAAAAAGCGGGATAATCGACGGATATTTCTATATTTACCAATTCTTCTTCTTCTGTATCTACATTTATCATCGCGAGGAAGACGTATTGATTAGTAAGTAACCAACATTTATGAGATTATAACCTATACTGAATCAAATTATCTTTATTTCAAAAACGCTTTTATATGGTGTTGCTCTTTATAGTTTACAAAATGTGAAAAACTCAATTGTACTGTCCACACGAGCCAGTCGTTATAAAGATGCTATCTTGATTTACGACAGCTCATTTTGTCTGAAGCGAGATGTTCTCATTTCCTCGTGTTGACCCATTAAATATTTTAAATAGCTTGATAAATTATGAGTTCATAAACGACTTAAAGCTTAAATTTAGTAATATTCAAGCCAGCTAACCATTTCCAACTCGCACCGAGAGGTATTTTTATTTACAAATGGATATGAATGTGTTTACATTCTAGCCTTCCATTTTGAAGCTAAGATGGATGCTTTCGCATATTCTGCTGAATCGCATACCAGCGGTTCAGTTCATTAAAACAGGGCTGTGTATTATGTAGGCTATATGTCTAAAAAAACATACGTTTTTCCTATAGCCTACATATTATAGAATATATATACATAGAGAGAGGGAGAGAGAGAAATTCATATATGTTTTGCATGTGTGTGTATGTTGTGTTTAAATGGTGATGGTGGTTTCATTGCTTATATAGATGAAATACTATTCTATCACTAAACATTCATATTATTTATCTATTTTATGGCCAGATTCCATATCTAAAGACACTGTCATAATCAAGGCAAGATGGGAACTGTTCTCTCAGTCTCCCCGAGTTATCGAAAGGGAGGCCTATTTGATGAAATACCACCCCCACTGGCACATTATACAGCTGTGCAAAACAGTAAAAACGCCAAGGACAAGAGCCTGAAACGGCAGTCGCTCATCAATGTCCTGCCGTGGAAGCGCATCGTGGCGGCTTCGGCCAAGAGGAAAGGCTCTAAGAAGCTGGCGTCTGGCGACAGTCAAGATGAAGAGAGCGTGGGCACCCTCAACAGCCAAAACCTGAAGAAGTCCCAGTCCTGTGCCAATCTCTCCGGCTTCACTCAGGAGCCGGCCGTGAGCTCCATACCCACGTCGAAAACTACGGCCAATGTGGCCTCCACCACGAAGAGGACCTCGATCACTGGATCGGTGGGTCAGGCGACCAACGCTGGCACACCCAAAAGAGTGATCGTGCAGGCTTCCACCAGCGAGCTTCTGAGAAGTCTGGGCGAGTTCCTGTGCCGACGCTGCTACCGACTGAAACGCCTCTCTCCGGCCGACCCTGTTCTGTGGCTGCGCAGCGTGGACCGGTCCCTCCTGCTGCAGGGTTGGCAGGACCAGGGATTCATCACCCCAGCTAACGTGGTCTTCCTCTATATGCTGTGCCGCGAGGTCATTACGGGCGAGGTGTCCAGCGAGCGCGAGCTGCAGGCCGAGCTGCTCACTTGCCTCTACCTGTCCTACTCCTACATGGGAAACGAGATTTCCTACCCGCTCAAACCCTTCCTGGTGGAGACAGATAAGGATGCCTTTTGGAATCGCAGTCTGGCGATCATCAACCGCATGAGTAGCAAAATGCTCCAGCTTAACTCTGACCCGCACTACTTCACGCAGGTTTTCGCTGACCTGAAAAACGAAAGTCAAAAGGAGGAGGAGAGCCGGATACTTATCGGCCTGGATCGATAAGTTAGCCGTTTGTGCATAAACAGAAAAAAAAAACTGTGCATAAAAAGGTTTTGTGTACAGAAACAAAACAAAAACTTTAGTGTTATTATTAGTATTAAAAAGCATAGATTTTTGAAGCTTATTTGTAGCAATGAATGCGATTGGATCAGCCATTTGAAACCCTTAGGTCTGACCAAGATGCAGGACAACTCCTTGCCAGCCAACAGTGTGTTCTTTGATTAGTCGTGTGGCGTTTCGGAGGGCAATGAATCAACTGCAGGATATTCCCGACCGGGCAGCATGTTGACCTTTCCAAGTGATTCCATCCATACACAAACATTAGCAGCAGACTTTATGACTCCCAATAAAAAAAATGCTTCTCGACTCACAATAAAGACTGAACGAGCTCAGTTTGTGCTACAGTTTAGTAGTAGTTGAAAACGAGAGCCAAGTTAGCAACACTTTCAAAATTATTCAAACCAAAGACTCTAGTTTGACATTCACATAAATCCTAGACAGATATATGAGGACCATGAACTGCTGCTCTTGCATGGCATCACTTTTTCAACATGTTATGTTTGTTTAGCATATCTTAGTGGCCTTCAAGAAGGTCTGGGTCTTAAACTGCTGCAGATTCAAGGCCATTTGATGAGGTGATCTGTACAAACGTACATCAGTTGTTGTTAATGACATTCTATATTGAGGAAATCGATGATGATTTATGTGCTAAAAAGATTTGTGATGAAGGACCGACCACACTGCTTCCAACAGAACAGAAACTTTCACCTCGAGAAGGAGACCGTTTTCCATGTTGCGCCACCTATTGTCATCGTGAAAAGAACTGAAATCTCCAATGGGGAACAAACAAATAGAGCGCGGTTTTATGTATTTTCAGCAGCGAGTACTGTATGTTCTTATACGGGTGTTAATGCATGCTTCTTGACCAACCACACACTTTTTAAAAGATTTTTGTTTTATGATTTGATGGTCACAATTTTTATATGATGTTCTTTTGGACAGTGTTCCAAAAAAGATGTGCCATAAAAGTTATAAAATTCAGCAAGAAGTACACTAAGCTTTTGTAGCCTTCTCATTAGGAAAGGGATATTTTTGAAAGAGCAAAGGAGAAGAGACATTATGGAAAGACTTGAGCTGGAGACATACAATGTTACAAATATTTTGTTTAAAAAAGAAGAAAGTAAATTGCTTATATTATTAGAAACTTGCCATTGCTTTCAGTCCATTATAGGTCCAGAATAGTATTTTCATAATAATTATACATAAAAACAAAACCCTACAGTTATTTTAAATACACAAAATGCCCTCAAATACATATCAAACATAAAAATGCTAAAAGATGCTGCAAAACAAAATAGTGCAAGGGTCATGTGCAAAATAAACTATGAATAATGTTACGTTACAGTTTTAAGTCAATCTGTTGAAAGAAAGCACTTACAAACATGTTAATTTTGCCCATCAAGCTTCTTTGTTATCTTCTTTTCTCTTTATTTTATGCTATCTTACAAAATGTGAGAAGACAGCAGATTTGATTTATGCACAGTTTTTCTTCTGTTAAACTGTACGACACATTGCAAACCAGATATGTTGCCGATGAGACGTTTTGAAGTGATGTAATTAGTAATCATCTTGAGAACGAGGTGCTGTCCTTCCTGTGAATGAGAGATATTCATCAGCATTTCTCGATACATTGTTTGCTCACTATTCAAGCTTTAGTGTGTGACTTGAGGACAAGCACAGTTTTTGTTAAAGATGATCAACAGTGATGAAGGAGGGGGATTTAAAGCAGTTCACAGGTGTAATATTAACATTTACAAAGAGGCTGATTTGTGAGAGTCTTAAGAGGCCTCAATAAAAAAAAGTACAGCAGCTTTTCAATATGCAAATGATGACATACTGATGACATACTAAGATTAGTTACCTGGACACACACAAACTGATCAAATCAACTCAGATGGCAGGTCATCTGTGACCTGATTGCACTACGTTTAGCAATATGCACAACTGAAGTTTAAAGATCAATGACAGACAAAAGCTAACAGACAACAGTCTTTAACTCCATTTATTTGTCTTTTGTCTGTTAAAAAGTTTTTTTTTTTCTGTTTCTATATCATTTACACACAAGACTATATACATATTTCTGATCATTTGCTAGTGACAACGCATTCACATTTATCCCCCATATTTTGTGTCTGGCCTCATTCTGATTAAACACTGATGGTGCTAATAATGCAAAGATCACGTTTTACCCATAGCAAGACCGTTCTCATTGGTTAGCTGAATGTAGTGAGGTTTTGTACATAGGGCAAAAAGACTGTACATGCATTGATGCTACTATAACAAATGGCTCCATTGGTAGATGGGATACTGGATGTGATGATAACTGACAGTAAAGGTTTGGAGGAGGACCATACAGCAACTTTGTTCTTGTCATAGATAGCCTAATAAAACAGGCAAAATTGTGTTATTATGTTTCATACAATTTTTGTGGTTGATGTAACAATCTTCAACAAGAAAAAAAAAAACTGTATAGCAACAAGAGACTGAAATACGAATTTCTCTTTTCTTTATGTTTCACGTTGTGTGAATTTTGTTGATCAAAATGAAACAAAAATGAGTAACTATGATATATTTAAAGAAGCAATCTGTTACAGTATATGGGTGTGTATGAATGTGAGTTTGTGCAATGACTTTGGTCAACTCTTCTATCTACTTTATATAAAAATGTGCATTTGCAAGCAAAATATTGATTATGTGTCTTTGTTTATTTTTTTATATGCCTGATATACATGCACAACAAACTGATTCCAAATTACATGACAAAACTTGTAGTTAGTAATTTAGATTACTTTTGATTACCTAATCTGTTTATCACATTGATTTGAAAAGGATAATCTTGTACCATATTTATATAAAAAATACAAAGAGAAAGAAAATATATTCCATTTTATGTTATAAACAACATGAAGTGCATTAAATATTACATTACATCAGGGTTTTCCAGAATAAGGTTCATGAAGAAACTGCAGGGCTTCGTGAGGTTAACGAAAAGCTATTAAGTAGGCTAATTAAATCTTAAAAATTAAAATAAATAATTTTAAAATAAAACAATAAAAACAAATAAATAAAAACAATCAAAATAAAACATGAACAATATGAAATGCTGTGAATTTGTACGTTTTAAAGTGTTTGAAAGACAAAAGACTTAAATGACTCACTGTGTGATAATTTGAGAAAAAATTAAAGGGTTAGTTCACCCAAAAAATGAACATTCTGTCTAATTACTCACCCTCATGTCGTTCCACACCCATAAGACCTTCATTCATCTTCAGAACACAAATTAAGATATTTTTGATGAAATCCGAGAGTTTTTTTTTTTTTTTTTGTCTCCCATAGAAAGCAACATAATTACCACATTCAAGGCCCAAAAAAAATAGTAAAAACATTGTTAAAATAGTCAACATGACTATAGTGGTTCAACATTAAAGGGTTAGTTCGCCCAAAAATGAAAATAATGTCATTTATTACTCACCCTCATGTTGTTCCACACCCATAAGACCTTCATTCATCTTCAGAACACAAATTAAGATATTTTTGATGAAATCCGATGGCTCAGTGAGGCCTCCATTGACAGCAAGATAATTAACACTTTCAATGCCTAGAAAGCTACTAAAGACTACAGTGGTTCAACCTTAATGTTATGAAGCTACAAGAATACTTTTTGTGCTCAAAAATAACAAAATAATGACTTTATTCAACAATATCTAGTGAAGGGCGATTTCAAAACACTGCTTCATGAAGATCTGAAGCTTTACAAATCTTTTGTTTCGAATCAGTGGTTTGGAGTGGAGTGAATCTTAATTTGTGTTCTGAAGATGAACGAAGGTCTTACGGGTGTGGAACGACATGAGGGTGAGTAATAAATGACATTATTTTCATTTTTGGGTGAACTAACCCTTTAATGTTATGAAGCAACAAATATACTTTTTGTGTGCAAAAACAAAACAAAAATAAAGACTTTATTCAATAATTTCTCCTCTTCCCTGTCATTCTCCTATGTTTACACTGGCAGTGCAGTGCTTTCTGTGTTCTACGTCAGAATGCCTCACGGCTAGCATTGGTCACACTGTTCAGGTGAGCAGCACGACACATACGTGTGATGCTGACGCAGAACACGGAAGCCTGCATCATCTATACAACGTAAACTGCGTTGGAGAATGACAGGGGAGAGAAGAAATTGTTGAATAAAGTCGTTATTTTTGAGCACAAAAAGTATTCTTGTCGCTTCATAACATTAAGGTTGAACCACTGTATTCACGTTTTTTAGTTCTGAAGATGAATGAAGGTCTTACGGGAGTGGAACGACATGAGGGTGAGTAATTAATGACAGAAATGTAATTTTTGGGTGAACTAACCCTTTAATGTGTTAGTCAATGTTGAGAAAACACTTCTTAAAAGTGAAATGATTTCTGTAAATTCATGTGCCGTGTGGGTCTCAGTTTTCAGTGATAGACTCATGGCTAGTCTATATGTGCATTTAAAATATAACAAAGAATCAATGAATTATGAATAATTTACCGCCATTGTGAAAATAGCACTACCCCTACCCCTAAACCTACCCATCACAGGAAACTGTCTGCATTTTTGGAATTAAAAAAAAAAAAAACACAGTTTAGTATGTTTTTTAAGCCATTTGTTTTACGAGGACACAGGAAGTGTCCTCATAAACCATGTTTACGTTGTAATACCCATGTTATTATACACATTTGTGTCCTCATAAACCATGTATACAAGAACACACACACACACACACACAATAATGTGAAAAAGAAAGTACACCCTTGTAAGATCTATGATTTTATCTTGTTTATATTTTTCATTTTCTTTTTATGTCTATTAATTCGCCGTCACCATACATTAGCTACACATATGAGGCATAAGAACGTGCACCTCATTGACTAGTAATGGACTGCAGTATTACGTAACTCCATTCCACACTAGCGTTTGTCACGGCAGCTCCTAACATGGGTACACATGCAGCACACTGCCATCTGCTGGAGAACATTTAACAGATTGAGAGAAGAAGTGGAACCGATTCAAAATGAGTTTTCATATCAGCTGTATTTTGTGCATACGTGAATTTTACATACCAAGTGCTTTAAGTGAATTCCTGTCACTTAAATACTGTCATAAGTTGCAAAATATGCACTGTTGCTTACCTGTAAGCATGAAATTCTGTTGACACAATGGACAAGTTTAAGGTGAAGTGTGCATTTTCTGTGCTACTACAAAATGAGTAGGTTCAGAGTAGGTTTAGAGGTGACAAATCCAGATGAATCCAACCTGGTTTAGATCAGGTTCAGCAGTCTCACAACAATCGGTATAAACATTCTCTGTCAACTCAGGTTTGATCCAGAGTTTGCGATTTACTCTTAAGCGTGTGCACCTGAAAATGTGCAAACAGCCAATCACACTGCAAAGTGTAATATTAATTGTCAATTCATATAATAATTATATGAATATATTATATGAATTATACAAAATAATAATTCATATAATATAAATATAACAAATTATTAGCAGCCAAAGATGAACAATTTTGTCTCTAAATTTCTTTCACTCTAAACTTGAGCGAGAGATACAGTCTGGGGTAGTGGCTTTATTGCATCAGATGCATGTCACTTTGCTCACATCTGATGTCCAGTTTGGGTTTGTGGCGATCTCTAACCCACAACAATTGCTTCAGGAGGCTTTGCGACATCTTCTGGCCAGAGAGGATCTCAAATGCTAAGTTATATAAGAAGACAAACTCTCACAGTGTGGTGATAGAGATCAAGCATCGTAGGATGAAATGGCTTGTGCATGTCCTTCGGATGGACCAGAACCGCATCCCAAAAGTAGCTATGAGCTGGAGACCACTTGGGAAAAGGAAGCAAGGAAGGCCAAAGACAACCTGGAGGAGGACTGTAGATGCCGAACTAAAAGCACTACACCTATCATGGGGCCAAGCACAACATGCTACAAAGGATAAAATAAGATGGAAGCAGACTGTCACGGCCTTATGTTCCGTAGGGAACTATGAGGCATAAGTAATAAAGTAAGTAACCCGGAATAAAACCTGCTCCGGGGTTAGGTTAGCCGTGTAGCGTAAGTTACCATGGCGATGAACACCGCTAAAAAACAATCCACCTTCATGAGCCTGACAAAGCATTTTCTCAAACTTACCTGGGTAGCAACTGAAACCGGCTTCGTGCGACAGGCCACAGGCCTACATACTGTTTACAAACCCGAAATGAGAACGTTTTCTTGTTTGTCATTGGTCTGCAAACAGTGTTGTTATAAAAAAAAATATTAAAAGTCGTAAAAAAAAAAAAAGGTAGGTTATTGAAATACAGCTACAGCTAAATAGCCTAATAGATGAACAACATAAACTTAAGATTAGAATGTTGAAGTACTAAAAGTTTTGTTAAAACATAAATAAAAATAGTTTAAAGAATTATTAGCTTAAATAAAAATGAATAAAAATGACAAAAGAACTAAAACTTAAATGAATTTTAAATGAATTTCTATTTATTGTGAATGCAGTTTGCTAGTGGTTACACTCAAGGGCAAAAATATGTATAAAGCTAGCAAGCTACATGTTAAACAGCTTTAAGAAGTATTATGACAGGATGACCAAGTCTCTAAGCAGGGATACCCATTTACAACCTAAGAGATTGGACACTGTAAGCCAGCTGTTGAAACATCCAGCTGTTCCTGAATATTCCTACCATCACGTGCACACTGCAGAACACAGATGGAACCGCAGCTACATCAAAGAGACACACAACAGACTGTCATGGAGCAATAACTGTCACAGCAGATACAGCACAGCCACTGCACACACTACACCATATGGCAAACTCATCATCTTGAAAGTAGAAAAATTAAATGTTTGCATGTGATACCAACGCATTTTATTAAGCATAAAAAGTATGTTTATATTATATGAATGTATGTAACGTATTTATTGTTAAATGTTGTTGAGTGTTGACCCGTTTGTGTATTATGCAATGAGTGGCCAGCAGGTGGCACTCAAACTGCACGTGTTGCAGCAGTGGTGGCCTCCAAACAGAAAAACTCCACATAAATCTGCAGTGTTTTCTACACTGGAGGGTGTGGTATGTATAAAATAATCAGAAATGTCTAAAGACATAACAGATTTATTTGCTAGACTATAATATATCCATATAATATCACAATGTACCTTCATTGTTTAATCTGACTCAGTCTATCAATCAATGACACTGCAATTACATTTAAACTCTGTGTGTGTCGGTTTAGTGTCAGTAAGACAGATACAGTCTCTGAAAAGATAAAAGTCTGTTCAGTTGTTCCATGTAGAGGTTCTTTTGGAGAGATTTATTAAAAATGTAGTCCTTATAATGAAAGATTTTGACTCATTACTCAGTGCTGTAGTCAATTCTGAATTATCGAACCGATAAATTGCTAGCGAAAAATGCGTGTCCCTGCAGGAGACTTTAGGGCTTGGTAATATTGTCTGTAATTAACATTTTCTAATTATTCTGGCCTTGTTATTCTGTTGAAATCTTGAAAACAACTTGGTTTATTAAAATTAACATGCTAAATGCTTAGTATAATTGCCCTTATACAGCCATGACTGTATTTTGTGACACACACAAAATAATATTATGGATTCACTAGCCTGTCAAGACAATTATCCATCTAAAGCATTAGATTATCAAGAGGAAATAGTGAGGTGTAAAATTCATTCATTTTCACTGCACGCTCTAACTCAGGCTGTGGTCTGTTTCTCGGCATGAGTTCAGTTATTTATACAATTTTGTCTGACAGTAATTTAGAGACAGACTGTGATCAATAACAGAAAACCTTGGATGTGACGAGCTCTGCCTGCACTTTTACCACAGACTAACAGTAGTTCCCTTTATCATTACACTCAAGTTGCACCATTGCAATGTTTTTTTTTCTTTTTTGGCTTATTACAGAATGTAGAAATGTTAACACATCACTGAGAGTAGAATAAGCCATGCAATGTTGGTTACTGTCATTTAAGAAATGTTCAAACACATTTATCAAACATTTATGAGAATGTTATATAAATGTTAGGCTTTATTTTTAGGCCATTGCTTACTAATTTGATTTGTACCATATTTCATAACTCTGAGAAATATGTAAATCTGGATTAATCCTTCTTTATTAAGACATGGTGTGAATTCAGTAGGGCTCACAGTTTTATGGTCTGCTGTCACTGCTTCACAGTTTCATCCCCCTAAATTAACACCCAAGCTCATGAAATAACAATGATGCACTGCAATAAACAAGAGCTTGCCATTTGAGCAGTTACAGGTTTTTTTATTTTTTTAATTGCTTAACAATGTGAAAATTGTGCCAGTGTTGTAAATTATTATTAGGTATTTTTTTTTGTGGTAAAAAAAACTCTTAGTACTAATATCAAATCATTAAAAGTGCACATTTCAGCATATTTTCTACTGTGTTAGGACAATACACAAAATCACACAGTATCCTTTTTCACATACAAAGTAAGTGTTTAATCTTTAAAAATGTTTAATTCACAGTAAGTCCCTTTTCATTTGCATCTCTTCTTGTTCAGTTTAATACATTTGTCTATTATTTAATCTAACTGATCTTAATGGTTAATCAATGAATCATTTGGTACATCTATAGATTTCAGATTCTATAGATATTGTTTCTACAGAATCTATGTTCTCATTACATATTACAATGATGTTGTGTTTGGGGGGGGGGAAAGCATGAGATCAGGTTTTGAAAGAATGACTAATTGTGTTACCAGGGATGGGCAGTATTTATGATACATGTATTTCAAATACGCATTTCAAATATACAAATTACAAAATATTTTGTTTGATAGGGTTGATGAAAATGGCTTTGTATTTTGTATCAAAATACTTTAGTGTTTTGTATTTTTGTAGTTTTAAAATACTGTAAAATACTTTGTAAGAAGTCTACATGATGACATTACCAAAATGCAGCCTCTGATTGGTGCCTACTCAGTAGTTTGCCCAGACTTGTTGAGTTCAGAACAGATGTTAAGTTTTGAATAGTTTACCAATTTACATAACGCTCTTGAAAACTATTATACCGAGCAGCAGCCCCCTATATTTATGATTTACAATCAATTAATTAGTTAGAAACTATTTGCTATGAATACAGGTGCCATCAGTTGTCTTTAGGGATGCACCGATACCATTTTTTAAGGACCGAGTACGAGTACCGATACTTTTTTTCTAGTACTCGCCGATACCGATGCCTATACATTTATTAATTTCTCTCTCTCTCTTTTTTTTGTTGATGTTGTAGTTTTCCAAGCACAACACATTGAGACTAATGAATGTAGGACAGCTTCTTTATTATTACTCTAATGAAAAAAGTAATAATGTGCTTGTCACAAACTTAAAGAACAAATATTTCACAGTGTCCAATAACCTTCAAAGGGCATAATTACAAATATATATAATTGTTGTTATATAAAAAGAAATTTACAAAGAAATAACAAACAACAAATACTATAGAGATACAAATTAAATAAACTTGTTTTTCAGATACAGTAGGTTTATTTACCATGTATACATTTATTTAACATATTTTGTTGTTTTATTAACAGTAATGTCAAATATAGGCTATGGTCCCTTTAAGATCGAATCTATGGAATGGATACTGACACATATCCAGTTTTCACCCAAATGTTTACATCCACTTAAGCCATAACCGACTGTATTTACGTGAGATACTCCACGTAAATTATTTTTTTACGAGTACGAATACAAGTACATGAGCTTGGTATCGGGCCAATATTGATACTGGTATTGGTATCGGTGCATCCCTAGTTGTCTTCTTATGAATGAGTCAGTATTGCTGATGCAAAGTAGGCCCTTCGTTACCAAACACCAAGTAACTAAACTAGGATACAACTATAAGTCATTCGCAAACTGTTAAACATTAAACTGTTGGTTACTTTAAAACTAACCATCTGGGAAATCACAGGGATATGTGAATATTTGATCTGTTAAAGCCACAATAGGTACATTTTTGCCGCTAGAGGTCACTTATCCTTGATTTTGTGGAATCATGGGATGTGTTGTCTTTACGTCTACAGTCAGTGGAAAAGAATCGGGATGGGACTCGGGCAGAAATCATGTTCATTAACGTTACTGTGGTATGAAGCAGAGCAGGGTTGAGTGATGTTGGAGCAGAACGAGACCGATGGAGCGATTGCTAATGAGAGACGAGCGTGACGTCTTGAGAGCGGCAGAACATTTATTATGCCACAGTCGCCGCTTCCGCTTTTTTCGGTCAAGCGTATGTGGGGTAACACAGCACTGTTTATCATATTAGGTACATTTGTGAAAAGTTGTTATAATGCTACTTTGCGTTCACTTGGCAGCTGCTATGAGACACTTGTTGCACACTGCAGTAAGCTAGATCGATATTGGGCATGGTAAAACATGGTACTCGCGGTAACAAGAAGCTATATAACATGATTAGTTTTCTGTCAATGAATGAATCCAAACAGTTCCATATAATATGTTTTATTAGACAGATGAGGAATATAATGCGTCTTTGGTGTTTCCATGGTTTCTGCAAAATAAAACCAGAACCTGAGGGTAACATGGTTATGATGTCATTGATAGGCGACGCACAGGCACAGTCCGTCTCCTATCAATTGTGTCCTGGTTAAAATTGCTTATTTCTCTGGATTTAAACATTCTTGGAAACATTTGGGATAATGTAAATACACAACTCAACAAAATATATAACATTGCTCTAGTGGTGTTTTGATATTTTAATCCAAATCCTACTGTACATATTGTGCTATTAAATGGTTGCATATGTCAGATTTATTGCATGACTCAGGCAGTTGCTATCAAACATTGTTTACTTAATCAACTGAGTCAGTGTAATGGTGAAGTTATAGATCTAATAGGCCAGTTTATGGAAGGTTTGCGAAGAAATTTCATGCTCCCTTGTAAAAGTATTTTTCAGTATTTTTAAAATACAAAAATACAGTAGTTTATTTTGATACATGGTGTGGCTGCTGTATTTTGTAGTTTATTTTTATACACTTAAAATTAAGGTATTTGGTATTTTATTTTAAAATACATTTTGATGTATTTTTGCCCAACCCTGTGTGTTACGAGTGTGATCAGTTTGGATTTTTGTACTAAGGCCCCGTTTACACTAGTGCGTTTTTGTTTTGAAACACTTAAGTTTTGCTACGGTTTACGCCTGTCGTTTACACTACGCCGGAGTTTTCGAACCTCGAAAATGGAGACTTTCGAAAACGCGGCAGACCCCATTTTAGTTTGAAAACACCGGGGTTGCGTTTCAGTGTAAACGTACCAAAACGGAGACTTTTGAAAATGATGGCGTGGCTGCCCACATTCGCTCTGCGTATCCTTGATGACCGTGTTAACAATAACATGGAGACTGAACTACAATCTTTGCTGGCTTTAGTTGCGTCCCAAATGACGCACTATACACTACTATGCACTTATACACTATGTACTTATGCACTATTTACTCATCCATGTAGTGCGTGAATTGTATAAGGTTATTTTGTCATTTAACAACGGAGTCCAATACCCCTTCCCCCTCCGCTACGTAATTAAAGCTGCGACAGTTGAGTGCATGAAGTGTCCAACATTCCACACTTCGTTTTTTCCGTTAATTTAGTGCTTCATCTGGGTATTTAAAGTGTACTTTTTCTTTTTGGAATTTTCAGTGTGAACACGCTACTCGCACTAATTGTACTTAAAAACGTCATAGAATAGTGCACAAGTACGCGAATTGGGACGCACCTTTTGTTGTCATTTTTAGCAGCCATTGTGCAGTTAAACTCAGCATATTTTTAATACTGCAGCTGCCTACATGCGCAAGAGGCAACAGTTTACACTTGTACGCGCATGCCCAGTGTGCATGAACGGTCATGTGACATCCGTTTTCGACCATGTAGTGTAGAAGGAGATCGTTTCTTAGGCCCTGTCCACACGAAGCCAGATCTTTCCCTATCCGATCTTTTTTTTCCCTCGTCTCAAGAAATATCTGCGTACACACGAAACCGCTGAAACCGGCTCAAAATGATGTAGTATACATGCCAGACCAGTATGTGGCGCTGTAATTCTGCCCCAGAGATACACTTTAAACAGAGAATAAGACTTGGACCTTGCGCACTGTATACAAACTTTAGTAAAGCTTAGAAATAATGCTTTATTTTGGCTCAGTAGCTTCTGCAGCAGGAACACAAGCATCTATTGTTGTTGTTGTTGCTGTTAGCGGTGTCTGACTAGGATTGACACGTGGGGTGATGACATCATCGTTTCACAAAATATATGGATAGGCTGTACACACGAAAACGCAAGGGTGTTGTTTTCAGATTTATCCACTCTGGGACCCGGTCTAAAAAAATATCGGATTCACTTTCTGAAAACGCCGGATTCGTCTGGACGAAACGCCTATCCGATACAACATTTTTACTTATACACCTAAACGCGTCTCCGTGTGGACGGGGCCTGAAACGCTGTGGAAACGCCAGTGTAGACGAGGACTGTTTTCATTTTAAAACGCCGTTTTAAAACAAAAACGCACTAGTGTAAACACTATATATACTTGTGGAAATAATACCAAAGTGAATAAAAAAAACGAATGTGCTTAGTTAAAATTATTTCTCTTATAATTAATATTATGCAACAGTATCAAATCTTCGTATGTAATATTTAAACTAAGTGAATAATTCCTTGAGTTAAAGGGATTTTGAATTTAAGTATTTTGTACTAGCTCTGCTTTTATCTCAACATGACAACAAACTGCAGTACATTATCTGTGACTTGCACTCGTCTGTACCCTCAGAATTCACAGAGATCTGAAGCATCTGCCTAGACCAGGTTCTCAAAACTATCAGAGCACATCTGGCATGTACTTATGTAAGACAAAAAAAAAAAAAAAAACCATTTCACAACTGCTACATGATCTTGTTGGGCCAAGTGAGTAAATCAAGCAGCCTTTACATGGCATGTTCTGATTCTAATCACTGACTGTGTATCCAGAGGACACCTAACAAGAAAGAATAAACCCACTGAGTCTAATTAGTGTTTGTTGACATGGTGATATGTAAGGACATTTTAGTGAGGTTAACAGATGAATGTTTTACAACATGAGCACATAGTGTTGAGTGTATTTCAAACATTATAAAACATTACAAATAATTACAGCAGATAAAACACTAATCTGATCCAGATCTCTGGAATAACAGAAATTACTTGATTCTGACAGACATAGACATACATTCCCATGGCACATGCACACTGGCCTTATTGGATCAGTAGCCTGGAGCAAGATCGAGAGAAAATGTGAGTGTATGTGGAGGGCTGATAACTCGGATGAACAATAAGTGAAACCCAGGAACCCATGGCTCCTTTCTTGGGCATCTAAGAGGACTCTAAGTTGGGATACAGATCTCCAAGCAATACAAGCAACTGTATATTTACAGCCTTAAAGTCGGCATGAAACTGAAGATGCGATAGTGTTTTCTTCCCTAATTTGACGTGTTCTCACGGCTTCTCGAACAAGAAAAATGGGTGGGACTTGATTTTGTTAATGGGGAATTGATTGGATGGTTCGAATTTGCTATTGCTGTGAAGTCATGTGAGTGGCAGGTTGTCTCCCCTCGTGCCAGTAAACACATCATCAGAGAAGAGATGTTGCTGCAAAATGGAGGGAAAGTTAATTTGATTAAAGATTACGAGGGCACATGAATTTTAAAATATATTGATGTGCATGGATAAATCATTTATAATAAATACTGCAATATTTCATAAAAAAAAAAGGATTGTCCATTTTGATTTCATGGTGATTTTGATTTCAATTTAAGATGTACCAGTTTATAGACCAGCTAGAAACCAGCTACCATGTTCCCATTTTATCAAACGCTGTTGAAAGTGGATTGGACCGGGCAGCACAACACACAGCGAATCAGCGGTAGGGGGTGTGTCCACTCAGGATGGGGGAGGAGAGAGAGAGAGCAAGAAGGGAGATGTGATGAAAGACTGTAGAAAGAGAGATGGCTGAGAGACATTACAAAAGATCGGAGTCCAGAGGAATATCACTGGAAAAAGAAGGGTTACGATCAGGCAGGACCTGTGTTATTATTAGAAAAGCTTTCTTGAGCTGGAGAGAACTAAGTGGGAAGGCCTGAAAACTTACAAAGAGGTTGTGTTGTTTCTGCTCCATAACATTAACATTGTAACACTGGTTTTGCACTCTAACTTAGTAAATTGAGTTTTACTGTTTCACAAAATCAAGATATGCTGTTGTTGTAAAGTTAGCTAATAACAGGAAAGTTTTGAGTGTTCATTTTCTGTTCTTCCTTGTTTGTTCGCCATCTTCACTTTTTTTTCACAAAGCATTATTGGCGACGCGACAAAGTTGAGATCTGTATAACTTACAAATGAAGAGCAACAACAATAGGAGTGAAGTCAGTGGAGCACACTTGATCTGTTGCTCTTCAGTGCTGAGGAAAGATGAAGTAGAAGCTTATTTTAGCAGTCAGCAACAGTCCTATAATTTATGTGTCAGTGTACATACAGTGGTACTCACCATGCTGACTCCGAAACTGAATGGTTTTGTGAGCCCAGATAGACCGGCATTTGCCCTTTTGCTGCAGATAAATAGTCGCGATGGCAAAGAGTTCATCTTTAATATTAGGCTTTTTATGTACTGATTCCATTTATATTTTGACTTTTCCTTCCAAAATGTTTATTTTGATTTGTTGTCTACAACATGAAGTAACATCAGTGAATGTCATTCACAAATGTTACTAGGCAACCAGTAGTGGGTGTAATGTGCAATAAACCAATCCGAATCTTACCTCCCATTCCCCTTAAAAGCCAGTTCCGCTCACACCATGGTGGATTCACTATTTACATGGCGGAATTTGCAAGCGGAAAAACTAGAGAGGAAACGGATCTGCTCATGTGCCATGTTAAAGCGTGCGAGCAGACCATCTACGGGACAAGCCAGATTCCACCAAAGCATTTTTATCTTTATGCACTAATAGTCTTTTACATTGTAATCCTTCTATTTTTATTATTTGGCATGTTTGTGTGCTGCTGCACGTCCTTGTGTGTGTAACAAGCAGATTGTATGCGCGTTGCGCACCCGTCTGTAGGCGCATATTACTAACGTGCCCTTTAAGTAACAAAAAAATATTGTGCCATTGACTTTAGACCAGGTTTCAGTTGGTCAATGGCGCTATTTCAGTTGCCACACACCTTGTTTTCAGACCAGCACGCCCATGGGTGCACAAATGGGTGCAAATGCATTTGCTATTTAAACAACGTTTGCGCAGCACGTGAAAATGATAACTGCGTCGGGCTGAAACTAGCAAAAAACACTTGCGTCGCGTCTGGCGCCGCATTGCGCCGGGTGTATGATAGGGCCCAAAGAGAGATCCACTATTGCATTGTATGTTTGTGCATTTTGGGGGTGGAGCAATGAAGGGAGGAACTGATTTAAAATAAAAACTGTGCTTCTCAGAAATTACTTACTGCACCTTTAAGATTAAACTTGATTTAAATCATGATGATGTGAATGTGGTGACTATGCCCCAGAGATGTTCAGGAGTCTTTTATCTGGAGTCCAAGTCAAGTCTGAAGTCTTTAAGCTGGAGTCCGAGTCAAGTCTGATGTCTTTTGTCACGAGTCCGAATCGAGTCTCGAGTCATTTATTAAAAATAAATAAATTAATAAATAAATAAAAACTCATAATCCTATTTTTTTTGTCCTAGTTGTATTATATAGACAAAATAATATTATCTTTCTATCATCTGTTTTATTTGAAATTAAGGTCCTATGATGTAAGGGATAATGGACATCCAGCTTGTTACTTTATAATCCATTACAAATGTACAAAACAATCGTCCTGGCGAGTAGTCATTTTCAATACAGTCGCTAAGTGGACGCAAGATGGCGCCAGTGAGTCACGGTTTGTTATACAGCTTCGTTGTTATTGACAACAGTCATTATCAGAAAATATCAAACCTCTGAATGTTTAAGAATGTCACGTTAATACGTTAAAATATGAGCTTTAAGTAATGGATTATCATCTCTTTATATATCTCTCTCTCTTATGGACACATTAAGAAAGAGAAAAGCTGCATATAATACGAAAAGATTGATAAAAAAACATTACACCACAGTATATAGCTAGCTGTGTGAGTTAATGTGACTAACCTTTGTGGATGCTATGTCTCCTAAAATTTGATGATGTCGTTCCGGTGTCTTTAATTGTTTTCCCGCATTCTGTGCATCTAACCGATCTGACATGATAATAAACCCAAACGAAAGAACATATGTGGCTCCCGTCATGTTTTAATGGGACTCTTATGACATTTCGGAGTTTATGCTCAATACACGGACATACGTAATCAAAGGCCACATACACACTGTAAGTTTCAGGAGTGACAACCGCATTTAAATGCGGGAGTGAATCCCCTAAATTATCGTTATATGTGTGTACGGAACACGTCTCACTCTCGAAAATGCGATGAGTGACAGCTTGGAAACCATAGCGACGTTCTGGCGTCTCTCGTGTTTGGTATCCGTTATCGTGACCAAAGTTATATTAAAGTGGCAAAACACTTGTTATTTTCAGCAATTTAACTAAACACACTAACACAGTCGACGGAGGCGTCGTGTTTTGTTTATGCTTAGCCAGTTTCACACAGCGCGAGGCACTCATTCTGTGTTGCCATGGTCACTCATTATAAGCTTGTTGTTTAAGCTCGTCTCATAAAGCAAACGGGTTTATGGAGTTATTAAAGTGAGCAGACATGAATCGCGATTTTCAGCATAAAGCATTTGGATAGGCTTGTGCTTTCTCTGTGATTCGCCGCGCCTACACGAGAGACAAACGTTACACCGGTGCAAGTAAATGTCATTAACAATAGTTGTTCAGTTCGGTTCCGTACACACTGCGTAGAATTTCTGTAAATGCGGTTGTCACTAACGTTACCTGAATTTTTCGTGAGTTAATACGGTTGTAGAATGCGGTTGTCACTCCCGTATTTTACTGAACTGTGTGTAAAGCACTAAAAGGTGAACTGACAACCGAATTTAGCTGCAGTGTGTACGTGGCCAAAGTGTATGACAAGAGTCCGATCTACCACGACAGATAGGGAAATATATGTGACGCAGATATTATAAAACCATTCAAATACAACAAAAAATCTTTATTATGTCAGTAGTTAAGAGTAAAAGACTTGAGTCGTTTTTAAAATATTCACGAGTCTTTTGTGTCGAGTCGAGTCAAGTCTGAAGTCTGTTAAAATGCGACTCGAGTCCGAGTCACTAACTCGAGTGCCCATCTGTGCTATGTCCATTTTAACTTTTGAGAGATTTAAGTTCCATTAATATTTAAGAATCAGTAGAATATTTTAAAGGAAAAAGTATAAACACATTTGAACACTGACTGTAATTTTAATTTTAGCTTCACATTTTTATTGTTTCATTCTGCTTGGATATCATAAGATGAATAATCATTTGATTCTGTTGACAGCGCTAGCTTTTAACATTAACAAAATCTGCAGTCTTGTAAAAATATTGTCTCTCCTTCCTTGCAGTGCAGATGTTGTCAAGAATAGACTGTACCTTGGCTACATCTTAAGAGTGGGTAGAAAAAAAAAACAGTCAAAAAAAAAAAGGGGGAAAAAAAAATCAGGAAAATAGATTAATGATTTATTTCGGTTTTAGTACAAGTAAAAAATAAAAGCTATATTTCAAACAATATGTTGTCTTTACAATATTATATAGAAACACATTTATAACGTCTTTCTAATTTTTTATACATGAAAATATAGAGGAAACATTTTAGGTCAGGGGACCATATTAAAAAGTTTGAAAAGCCCTTTTCTAGACATAATAACAGAATGCAACTGTGAGTGTAGTCTAGCACGTGTAAGTCCGTCCTCTAACAAGGTGTCCGCGCGCTCTATATTTCAATGCCCTCCAGTCAGGTTTTCACCGAGCATCCCGGAAGAATGACGAATATGAACAATCAGTTCACAGCGTCTGACAAATCCGCTCCTGTTCAGACTCTGATAGACTCATCTGCCTCCGCTCTTTGTTCTTGTCTCGCCAAACAAAAACTTCGCAGAGACTATTAGAAAAAATGAATGTATTTTACCGGCACGGGCTCAGTAAAAACACGGTTGTCTTCGTTTTTGTGTTGAGCGCCGCTCGTTGCTGTCAAGCGTATAACTTGGATGTGAGGTTCCCAGTCGTCAAAGAGGGAAAAACAGCTGGCAGTTTGTTTGGATTTTCTGTTGCATTTCACGAGCAGGTCGTCGGAGAGAAGAGATACCTGTAAGTATATTATTTCAGTGTAAATTACCTGACCTCATGTCAAATGTCATGAGAAGGACAATATCTTCTCACGGATGAGCACCTGTTGAGCGTTTGATCTTTGCATTAACGTTGTTTTATAAAGAGTTACTGTTATAGGGCTATAGGTCAGTCACGCCTATTTTTCCCCGGATCTGTTATGCATGAATACATTACAAATGCAATTTAAAAGAAAAATTACCTGAATGCATGATTTTTTCATATGATCATCATGTTTCTCATTTTTTAATTAAAGGGATAGTTCACCCAAAAACACATGTCATTATTTACTCACCCTTAAGTCGTTCTAAACCTGTAATGAGTTTCTGAACACAAAAGAAGATATTTTAAAGAATGCCGGAAACCAAACAGTTAATGGGCCCCATTGACTTCCATAATATTTTTTTTCTCCATACTGTGCAAGTCAGTGGTGTCCATCAACTGTTTAATTACCTGTATTCTTCTAAATATCTTCTTATGTGTTTAGCAGAAGAAACTCTTGCAGGTTTGGAACAACTCGATGGCAAGTAAATGATGACAGAATTTTCATTTTTGGGTGAACTATCCCTTTAAAAGTCATTTTAAGTGTTTAACGTAAAAAAAAAAAAAATGTAGGTGGCTGTAATTATTGCACCAAAAAAAACTAATATGAGGATAAAAGGAAAAAATAGATACTTAATGTAACAATTGTATCTTATTACTACTAAAGTGTGCAAACTATGTTTTTTTTCTGTTGTGTCTTGAAGAAGATTTAAAAGCCTGAAAATATTATGTATGCCATTGTGCATGTCTGAATGTTTTGGTAGAAATTTTTTAAAATGCTCTCATCTTCTTGTTTCATTTTTTGTGGCATTGAATTAACTCGAGTAACTTAGGTAAATGATTAACATGAAAGCTCCATTTCACAAGAGGATATGAAACCATGATAAGACCTGCTGTTCTGTGGCTGGCAAGGGCTGGGCAGGTTATGCACCCTCTTGTCTAATGTTTTATAGCCATTATGGTTGCTACAACAAACTTCGCCGTCTTTGTTCTAAAAAGCACTAGCTTAAATATTTATTTTTGACAACACTTATTTTGAGATTTAAAGGGGACATATAATGCCCCTTTTACTAGATGTAATATAAGTCTCTGGTGTCCCCAGAATGTGTCTGTGAAGTTTCAGCTCACAGATTGTTTATTATAGCTTTTCAAATTTGCCCCTATTTGGGTATGAGCAAAAACACGCCGTTTTTGTGTGTGTCCCTTTAAATGCAAAATGAGCTGCTGCTCCCGGCCCCCTTTCCAGAAGAGGGCAGAGCTTCTTTAACATCTTGCGCTTCGGTTGCTCAACAACAACAAAGCTGGACAATCTCACGCAGCCAAAATGAGGATTGTCAGTAACGGTGTTCAGCCTTACATTGTTCAATCCGGAGTCGAACACTGATGGAGAGACTCAGGAAGAAGTTACAACTTTTAGAATAGACCTGGACGTTTCTGAAGGGTTAGTGGATAAATTTATGTAGTTGCTGTGGAGTTGATTCAACTCATCGACTAGCATGTGCCGTCATGTTAATCTTTTGTGCAAATCCAGCATTGAATTGACCCTCGTTTGTGAAGCAGTCTGGCGTAAAATGACGGCATGGAAACAACACTCTACTACAACAACTCTTCCTCTTCTCTAAAGGAGCCCAGCATGGCCTCGTCCTCTTTGTTGCGTGTTCCCGGGGGCAGGGTTTATGTAAATTTTGGGGTTTGTGATGTCACCAACCCGGGAAGAAGCTCAATGTAGTCCCTACCAGCTGTTTGTTGAAGTCCTTAAAAAGCGATTTCTGTAAAATTTCCCTTTGCATTGAACTCGTCGTAACTTTGCAAATGTTATGCTCAAACAGCAACATTAATCTAAAGTTAAAAAAGTGAAATCATAATCAACCATCCCTTTAATGTAGTAATGTATTGATGAATGAAAGTCCTGATGGATGGGCAAAGAGTCAGGAATAACATCTGTGAAATAAGCATAATAACTGAATAAATTAAACAAAATAACTAGATGTTAGTTGAGGTCTTCTGAGTTTTACACATTGACCAATTACTCCCTGCTGTAGTCAATTATAAACCAGCTAATCGTTTATAGTAGTCAGTAAGTTCCTCTGAGACCCATTTGCTGATGACTGAAGCAGTAAATTTTGCTTTGTAGTTCACTTATTTATGATTCTCTGTAAATGAATAGGATCTTATGAGTGCTATGAGACCTGTATCGCCAGCCTCACAAGGCAATAACTACTACGGAGCCGTCCAGTGAGTTAGCATGCAAGAAGACCGAACTCAACAACAATATCATATTATCTGCAGTCTAACACCTATAAATTCATTTTATAGTGTGACATAAAATCGTTTTTCGAAAGATGCTCGGTGGGAGGTAGTAGAAAAACACCACCTTTGCAGAAAGTGTGGGTTAGTGCAGGTTTGCACAATGCGTCCTCTTCATATCCCCAGGAAAAAAGAATTCCACAGATTTCACAACAAAAGCCAGCCGCGTAACTGCATTGACTCATGCAGGCTGATATAATGCCCTTCGCAACATATAGCCCAGCTGAAAAAAACTGAAAAAGGAAAACAGCATTTGAGCATATAAACAATAATTGTGACCATAACAGAACAAAATAACAATTTGTGGCTAAGGCAAAATATTTTTGGCGCTTCGTGGCTTTTATTTAAAACGGAGTTATTGCTGAAGCATGTTAATTGCTGACAGATATAAATGGTGCCATAACAGAAACAACAGTCGAATGAAGGAGCAACAAAGTAGCATTTTATAAACATGTTGAAAACCACAACACATTATAGACTCTTATACAGTATATAAATGCCTAAAGCAATTTACACAATGAAACCATAAATCTGTCCAGTCTTATGTTATATAGGTGTGATTTCTGCAAGCACAATGGAGATAATCAAATTGTCTTTGATTGGATTTTATAATGCTTTGATTTGACTGTGTAGGACACACGATGGACATAGAATGAAGTAAAGCAGACTAAATGAATCGTAAAACATGTCTCTTCATTGTTAACAGATGTAAGAAACTATACCACAAGAGAGTAGTGGTGTCTGAACCGCCTCATTTCCCTCCGCGGTCTATAAATGTTTTAGTCTTAAAAGCAGTGTGGTGTAAATGTTTGCTTTTTGTCAAATGTAGTGCGACTAAAGTTCAAACAAAGGAAAAACAGATTCAGTGTTTGTCTCTGCCCTTGTCATTGTCCTAGAGGAGTCATTCCAAGCTAATGTGAAGCTGTCTGCGTTGCTAAATAAATTTCCTGGAGACTTCCTGATTGCCTGTCATTGAGGAAGAGCACTGCATTTGTCTCATTCCATGCATCTTCATGGTTGATGCTGATTTAAAATGGAGGAGTTTGCTTTTACATATTGAGAAAACACTTCCCTGCCCCCGGTTCATGATTTATGTACGCAAAAACTGTTCAGAGGTCCTCCTGATCTTGTCTGCACTGACAAAGGACAATTTGAGAACCGAGATCTAGTCGCGATGGTATTAATTGGACTGGCTAGACATTCATCATCTTGTCGAATACATAAAGGACTGGCTCAGTGACACACAAGGAAGTCCTGTGTGTTCTGTCTTCCTGTGGCCATTTTTCTCACGCACTCTCATAGCCTAATAACCTGTTTCCTTCATTTGATGGCTTTGGCTTCTTTAGCGCTGCTGGTTTGCTGAAAGTTTAGTACAGTTCTCAGATCCTCATGACCACAGGTGACAACTCATCATGTTTAAGTTCTCTGGGAAACCACAAGCTGAAATTGTCACGACTGCGGTCCAGCTATCGGCTGAACAACTGCAGCGAATGCCTACGTGGTGATGACTTTAGCCTGTCAGAAGATACATAGCAAAGTCAGTATGGGTAAATGGTAGAAATGGGTAAAAGTATATCTGCTGTCTTTGTCTCCCAGGATGACTTTAAAAATGGCTTGATCTTGGTCAATCATTATGGACTTTTTAATAGCTGATGCTGATATAGAGTGCAGGGTTGAGCAGTGGCTGATTGTAACAGCTGACCACTGTGATGGTTTTTTGAAACACGCTGTTGAGGAAATAACATTGTTTCTCTCCATTTTCTCACCTGTAGTTCCTCTATTGCTGTACTGTCCCATTATTCAAAACTAGACACAAACCTTACATGGTTCATAGTTCTGTGTGAGTGTTCTGCTTTTGTGAGGCATTAACAGATTTTTTGCTATAGCATGAATTCAGATATGGCAATTAATGAATGACAAACAGAACTATGTTTTAAGGGTTAGTTCACCCAAAAATGAAAATTCTGTCATTAATTACTCACCCTCATGGGATGGGAGGAAAAAAAACCTGAAAAAAATTTGCACATTTTTTTTTTTTTTTTAATCACTAAACTACTGTCATAAAAAGTTATAGTTTTGTATATACATAACTCCTGAATAAAATTAAAATGTGTTTGGACTGATTTAAAAAAAAAAAAAGTTTTGAACAAATTTGAGGTTTGTCGATAGTGAGCGCAAATGCAGGTGATAAGCGGTTTTATTAAGCGAGTCATTGAGTCGTTCATTCACGATTCGTTCAAACGGCCGATTCATCAAGAATGAGACAGATGTTTGTGAATGGGTCATTGAATCTTTGACTCAAACGATTTGTTCAAAACACTGAATCATTCAAAACACAATTGAGTCTGTGAGATGCGCTATGTTGTGATCTTTGTTTGGATTCATCGGATCTATTTTCGCTGCTAAAATAGACCAAAACAGTCATTATTTCGTCTAAAATGTAAGTGACTTAATATTATTAACTTGTTTGTTGAACTGTCATATCAGTGTCACATTTTCAATCGCGAGGTGATGGTAAAATAAGTGATGGTCAGTTGTCAGCTCTCTTGGTCGTCAGGTCGTGTGATGTATGTTGCTGAACTGTATTCAAATGTTATAAATATGAAAACACCACATTTTGGAATTTAACTGCAGTATGTCAATTTAGTTTATTTGTGTGTGCTGCGCTCATAGACTTTAGAAAACGGCGTTCATTTGTTTGATTTCTCCTCGAGAAGCTGCGCAAGCCTCAAAAGTTTAAGGTCCTTGCACCCTGACTGAGTCCGAAACTGTCGTATTCGTTTTTTCATATTCGGCATTTGGTGGCTCTCAATTGTCAAAAACACCCCTCAAAATATTTGCTACGGATGCGAAAAATGCAGTAAATCGAACCATCCGAATTAATTTTTATGACAGACGGAAGTTTCAGAGGCTGCAAACGTATAAAACGTGAGGTTGTATTTAGTTTTTTATTTATATATATATATATATATATATATATATATATATATATATATATATATATAATATGAACTAATAAACTAGTCAGAATATAGGCTACAGTTAAAGCTTTCCTTTACCTGCAAGCTTCTGTAAAAAATGCAGATGATGCTTACTAAAAGGCCTAGTAATAATAACAATAATAAAGCATAAATTAATATCAGAGGTCTGGTGCCAATTCCCAATTATAGCAATAGGTGGGGGGTGTAGGGGGCGTGGGGTGTGGTGGTTGAGGGGGGGGGACTGGGGCCCCAACTCCAATGAACCAGCTTTGGGGGGGCCCAGCTTGCAAAAGGTTGAGAACTCCTGTGTTAGGCAAACACTTTATCCACAGATGTAAGTATTTGAAAGTTAAACCCCATTTCACTGGATGGAAGAATGATTTGAAGTTATTTGCAAAATCCCTTAAATGGATGATGGACAGAAATGCCCTGAAACTTCTTTCTGCTTTGGACTTGTATATGTTGTTAGATTAAGACCCTCAGACTCCTTTTATTTATTTATTTATTTATTTATTTTCTATTTTGTTCAGTTTTTCTTTAAATGCTGTATCAACACGGGAAAAAAAACTGATCTATATTTGTTAAATATGCCTTAAATGTTGTAGGCTATTTGAATAATCTCTAATAAAAAAAATAAAATAAATAAATAAATAAAAATCTAAGAATTGCTAAGTCATTTCAGTTACTGTAGCTCACCATTGGTGCACACTAGCATGCTGATGCGCTGCTTGGCCATTCAAATTAGAGGGCCACAACCAACTGTTATATAATTATATTTAATTCATGTATCTGTAATCACAGTGCTCTTGCCCCATTGAAAACTTTTGCACACTGCAACTTTTCCTGAAAGTTCTTAAATTAAGTCAAACATATGTGATGTGAATTTCCTGTGTGACTTCCTGTCTGTTTAAGTTGTCTGATATAGCTGTGGTTATCCGGTTCACAACTGTACGTGTCAGATAAGTCTGTTGTCTGTCTGAACCCTTATGCATATTTACTGTGAAACAGATTAATGTTAGATGAACATATATTTAAAAGCTTTACCCGAATTGGTATTTGGTGCTCTTTTACATGTAGCAAAACTATACAGTGTGCTAAATTATTGTTGATGTTGATTGCGCACATGCATGCCCATTCTTCAAAACTTGCACCATGTGACATAATATTCATGCCTCACTGCCTTATCAGGCAATGACTTAGCAGGCAGCGTTTGCGCATGAAGGTACCTCACAAATCAGCGTTAATTGTTAATGATCTTTTGTAATAACCAAGTGAATATTTAATTGCCACAATAGTAATTTCAGACTAGATATTACATCAAAAGTGGAAATGTTTGTCAAAAATGTAAATTTACACAGAAACCGACCGCCAACCGCAGTTTCCAGACGGCATCTTTCTTTTTTTTTTTAGCTCAGCTGTCTCATAATGGAAAGCACAGGATTGTGGGAAATCAAAAGCAGCGAAGGATACATCTATGCTGCCTTGAAAAATAGATCAGATGAAGGTATCTCATGAGACAGGAAGTGAAGCTAGCATTGGGTTTGGATGTGCGTTGATGCCTTTCTACCTTGAAATGCATGTCTACAAGCGAGTCATCTGACATAATATTCATCTCCCTGACATAATAATCTCCCATAATAATCAACAAAACTATGAAGTTACATTTGAGTATTATAGTTATAAAATGTTATTATGGTGATTGAGTTATCAATTGAATAGGATAGGAACTATGAAAACTTTGGCAAGCACTACTTTAAAATCATTGAGTGGTCTAGACAGCATGTCATAAAACACTTTAATCTGAAGTAGAGTAGGTTTGTCTCGCCTCTGGGCTGGAAGGCCTGGAGAGATAATAACTTGCCATGCATGTGGAGCATCATAGGTTTTAGGATTAGATATTATTCATTAATCTGAGCTGGAATGTCAAGCATGAGACTTGTCACCTTGTGAATGTTCAAGGTGCAGAGCGTTAGTCAGTTTAGGGACTGTAGCAGCTCTGATCCATGCCGTCCCTGTAAAGAAATGCTTAATTGTAATGCTTGAATGAATGGAATGCTTATGGAATGAAATGCTTAGGGCAGTTGTGGCCTAATGGTCAGAGATTTGGACTTTTGGACTTAACCCGAAGGTCATGGGTTTGAGTCTCAGTACCGGCAGGAAATGTAGGTGGGGTGAGAGAATGAACAGCGCTTTCTTTCACTCTCATTACCCACAACCGTGGTGTATGGCTCATGGTGTGTGTGTGTGTGTGTTCACTACTGCGTCTGACTGTGTCTATAGGAACCGGAGCTTTTAACGGCCGCTGCTGTGACGCGATGACTTTATCAATCTGCGATTGGCTCTTATTTAGAAGGCGGGACTTATTCCACCATATTGCGTGTTGCACTTTCTCCCATTCAAAACAATACGAGTGACACGTCTTGTGTTATTCTATAGTCTTTGGTAATGCAGAGCACAAATTCCGAGTATGGACACCATATTTGGCCATATGTCACATCACGTTTGTTAAATGTGTCTGATAAATGATAAAGAAGTGAATTGTTATATGAATTGTTGAAATATGAATATACAGTACTGTTCAAAAAATGTGGGGTTGGTAATTTTGAATATTTTGGAAAAAAATCTCTTATGCTGAGTCTGACCAAGGCTGCATTTTATTTGATTAAAAATACAGTAAAAATAGTAATATTGTGACATATTCCTTCAGCTTTTGATCACTTTTTGTACAGAGTTCTCTGGAACTGTACGTGTTATTTACTGTACCACTTTGTGAAGGTTATTTTTGTTTGCTTTCACATTCATTCATTCATTGCGGAAATGTGGGAGGTAAGGGACGTGCATTTCACCTGCCTGAACTTGAATGTGTGCAACACTGCCAGCAAGTTTTTCTCTCCTAATCAAGTTCTTTGTTCTTGGCTAGACAGTATCAAACACTGAGCGTGGCCAGTAGGATCTTGTTCTGTAAGGACTGTTTACCGAAAGGTCAGGCCTTTAGAACGGGTCCTTTTGTGTAGGCGCACACATCAAACAAAGGTACAACATGTGAACTCTGGCCCTGAAATTCATTCAGTGAAACGGTTGAAGCAGACACACCTTCTTCTGCAGGTTATAGGAAGTTGTGTTCCCTGTGATCTGACTCATAGCTGTTTTTTCTGCCCCAAGTCAAAAACGTTCAATATCTCATTTAACTCAAAAAGAGACGTAAATGTAAAAGAGTCATTCTATTAAAATGTTCTAGCTTTCAAACTTCTAAAGGAAAATGTCATATAACTACAAAAGATTCACTAGACAAAAAAAATAAAAGTGAAATCTCTGTGTTATTTGCAGTTCAAAAGTACTGAATGATGTTTCCATCTGACAGAAAAGCAAAATGAAGACTAATGCTGTGGAAAAGATTAATTTAATCTATTCAGGTCGAGTCATATGCTCTCAAACCGAGCAGTTTTGATAAAATGAAGTACCAGTGTATGCGAACTCCCAAACCAGCTTGTGTTTCATAAACTTGCCTCTGCGGTATGTGCTGCTCACCACCAAACCTGTAGATAATTGTAGTGGTGAAACCCATGTCATGTGACTGGTATCTGTTTAAGGATGAACGGGCTGTTCTGTACTGGTAGTATGATTCACTGAACAAACTGCAGGAAACCTCCCTGTTATAAATCAGATATTTATCGCATCTATCTGTCTGTCACCTTTGAACTGTTTATGACCATTATAGGGTTAAAAGGTAATGCTTATAGATGACCGATTTCTAGCCTGTGTTAAAAGGTTAAAATAATAGTTCACCAAAAAGGATAATTCTGTCATTGTTTACCTGTCCTCATGTTGTTCCAAACCTGTATGACTTAATTTTTTCTGCAAAACACAAAAGAAGATATTTAGAAGTATGTTAGTAACAATTTTGGTTACCATTGACTTCCATTGTATGGACTTAGTTTAATTTTTCAGCGAACTATCCCTTTTTTCCTCATGCAGTCCATTTATGAAGTTAATCACCCTTCTATTTTTTTTCTCTCTTTTTTTTACACCAAAACCTCTTATAATTTAGTTTTTAATGACTATTTTAAACACTTAGAATTAAACAGACCATTTTGTTGTATCCACACCTTTAAGACTTTAAGTAAATGCCCTTTTTTTTGTATATGAGATGAGCAACAGCGCTCATAAAAGGTTCTGCTGTGCTGAACATGCAGTGACGAGGAAGAATCTGAAATTCCTTCTTGCTCATTCACCTTCTCTTGACTTTCTCATTTCCTGTCTTGTCCTTGCTGGAAGCAGATTTGGAGTCACATGACAGGAATGAGGTGGAGACGCAAGCTGATTGTGGTTGGTAATGGTGGTTTGAGGGGGATGATAGTGGGGGTCCAAATGAAATTAGGCCCAAAGGGAGCGGGAATTGTCTTTCACTTCACCTTTTGTCTTTCGTTGTCCCTCCTTGTCTTCCCCCTCTCTTTCCTTCCCTTTGACTTTGACCTTAGTCTGTGTCCTCATCACAGTCTACCTCACCACAATGTGTGATGCATATGAACAAGTACAGAAACGAGAACAAATCACCAGCGAAAGGAGTGCTGCCAAAATGAGCACAAAGGAAACCTCAGACTGTACATTTGTTGTTCACTTGGGGCAGCGTATTTCTCTAATAATATGTTCACTCGTAGCATTTGCGTACATGACAGGACTAGAACTATGATTTAAAGGGATAGTTCACCCAAAATGTAAATTAGTACTCACCCTCATGTCATTCTAAACCTGTATGACTCATTTTTTTTTCTGCAGAACAAAATAGAAGACTTTTTTTTTTAATACCTTAGTTTTTTATGTCTATATAATAAAAGTCAGTGTGGTCCATGTTTTTTTTTTTTTTGGACCACACTGACTTTAATTAAAGGCAGAGTAGGTGATTTGTTCCAGTTAAATGTTTTTGTTATGCTGGTTGAAAGTCTCTTTACCTCCTGATAGCAATCACCAAGTGGTCTAAATGTATTTATATGTATATACAGCGGTGCTTGAATGTTTGTGAACCCATTAGAATTTTCTATATTTCTGCAAAAATATGACTCAAAACACCATCAGCTGTTCACAAAAGTCCTAAAAGTAGACAAAGAGAACCCAATCAAACAAATAAGACAAAAATATATACTTCAATTATTTATTGAGGAAAAATTACCCAGTATTACATATCTGTGAGTGGCGAAAGTATGTGAAGCTGTAGGATTAGCAGTTAATTTGAAGGTGAAATTAGGCTCTACCTGTTTTTAGATGTTTTCAATCAATGGGATGACAATTAGGTGTCAGTTTGTGCTCTGGAACGGAGAACAGGGATCTAGCAAAGTCTGAACTTCACAACGTGTTTGTGGAAGTGTATCATGGCACGGACAGTGGAGATTTCTGAGGACCTCAGAAAAATAGTTGTTGTTGATCATCAGACTGGAAAAGGTTATAAAACCATCTCTAAAGAGTTTGGACTCCACAAATCCACAGTCAGACAGATTGTTTACAAATGGAGGAAATTCAAGACAATTGCTGCCCTCCCCAGGAGTGGTTGACTAACAAAGATCACTCCAAAAGCAAGACATGTAATAGTCTGCAAGAGTCCCAAGGTAACTTCTAAGCAATTAAAAGTCTCTCTCATGTTGGCTGATGTTAATTTTCATGAGTCCACCATCAGAAGCCACTGCTCTCCAAAAAGAACATCGCTGCCTGTATGCAGTTTGCTAAACTGCCAGATGGCTATTGGAAAAATGTTTCTTGGGTGGATGAGACCAAAAAATCAAACTTTTTGGTTTTAATGAGAAGCATTATGTTCGGAGAAAGAAAAACACTGCATTTCAGCATAAGAACCTTATCCCGTTTGTGAAATGTGTTGGTGGTAGTATCAGATGTTTTGCTGCATCTGGGCCAGGAAAAATTTCCATGATGGAGCAATGAATTCTGAATTATACCAGCGAATTCTAAAGAAAAATGTCAGGATATCTGTCCGTGAACTGAAACTCCATAGAAAGTGAGTCATGCAGCAAGTCAACAAGGATTGGCCAAGTCAAAGTCCAGACCTTAATCCAAATTAAATGTTGTGGAAGGACTTGAAGCAAGCAGTTCATGTGAGGAAACCCACCAACATCCCAGAGTTGAAGCTGTTCTGTATTGAGGAATGGACTAAAATTCCTTCAAGTCGTTGTACAGAAATGTTTAGTTGCCATTATTGCTGCACAAGGGGGTTACAAAGGGGGTCTCAATAAATAATTTACAATGTATATATTTTTTTGTCGTTTGTTTGATTGGATTCTTTTTGTCTACTTTTAGGACTTTTGTGAACATCCGATGATGTTTTGGGTCATATTTATGCAGAAATGTGGAAAATTCTAAAGGGTTCACAAACATTCAAGCACAACTGTAATGTCTGTGGAAGGCATAGGACCATAAAATGTTTGTTCACTCGGTCTGAATGCAATGGTACAATGTCCTACACGTCATCAGCGTGTTTTATGCTATGAAGAGTTTTACTGAGCACCGCAACCGAAACAGCAGCCACCATTTACGGTTCCTCCTGAACCAGTACAATGAGCTTATGCTGCGTTCACGCCGTAACTACCATAATTTGGAAGAGATAGAAACCTGTGACGTTATACTCGAAGCAATTTGTGACTCGAATTTATGCATTTCACTGGCAACACTGTCAACGAATCTGCATGAATGAATCTGCAGCAGTCATTTGGTACAAGTAAGTTGTTTACGTGCGTTATTATTATTATTGTAATGTTATGTGCGTTGACACATGAGGTAGTTTACTGCCATCTCTCGTCTTGTGATGCTTTTGTTGGCTCCCCGCTGTACTCGTTCATGTGTTTTGGAGATGCTCTGAAGGGAGGGTGGGATCTCATCTCCTCGCTATTGTTAACCTCTCCAAAAATGACCTACCCTTCCTTTAAATGAACAAAAACAGCTCTTCAAAATATCATCTTTTGTGTTCAGAAGAGAGAAAGAAAGTGTTACAGGTTTGGAACGACAAGAGGGTGCGTAAATGATGAGAATTTTTATTTTTGAGTAAACCTTGGCTTTAAGTAAGTCTACATAAGATTGATTTTTAATTGTGTAAAATTTTTCAGAATTACAATAGCTTACTTATAGTTGTCAAAAATACTACTCGGTGTCAAACTTCATGTTATTTATAACCCAGGTTCCCAAGTTCTGAAATCTATGATGATTAGACTGTCAGACATAATACATTTCTTTTAAAATTCACTAAACTGAATTTTAACGAAGTTGAAATGACTGCTTTGGCCACTAAAGCCCATTCATAATCCCGTTTGACACGAGTCATGATCTGATGAGATCTCATCCCTCACAGAGTGGAATATTTATGAGGCCTCAGGCTGCAAGGTGGATAAAATAGCAACTAGGGTGCGTGTCTCCAAAAATCATGAAACATTAATGAATCGAGCTCGCAGGCAGCACTGCTTTAGTCATTATTATGTCTGTCGTGCTCTCACAAATATTAAAATAAAATTCATTGATTTTGTGATTATAGTTTAATGAAATGCCTCTTTAATTCTGCTCACTTTACTCAAGGATTGCATCTGTCTCTTGATGGCTGATGTGGTTATCTTAAGCTTGACTCTTACCTGCCTAGATTTAATAATCAAAAACAAATCGGTTACTCATCCATAGGTAAAACTTGTGTTAGCAATTTCTCCTGCAAGCAATGAAGAGCATGTATCATAATAACTCACCTATGGAAATAAAACTAAGAGAAGGAGAGATGTGTGAAGGTACTCATTCTGGTTTTTAGATGCTTTATGTTAATTAGACACTTTTAACAGCAGGTTTCTGAAAGTAGTTAAAAGACCAGGTTTTTCAGTGGCGTTTTCTGTCCATAGTTGCACTATGTCCTGGAAGTAATAGGTTCTGACAAGTCCTTCCAGTCAAAGTCAGTTCACATAGCCTGACAAGCCCAGACAGATAAGCGTTAGACATGCTGCTGAAGTTTATCTGCAGTGAACCCTAAATTTTCAGAAAATACAAGCAATACCTGGCGCATGGCTGAATTTTTGCCTTATCCTTAAAAATGTTTTTTTTTTTTTGTGTGTGTCTCTGACAACCATTGCTGTGGTACTGTGGCAACTGGTGTAATACCCTGCCTCAGGACTTGAGCTCAATCAGGTTTGTACATGTTTTAGACTTCTTGTAGGAGCACCGAAGGAGAAAGCAGAGTCTGGATTGTTAGCCAATGAGACTGGAGATATATATGCCTGTCAAATCACTGCAGACCCCAAAGACTGCGAAAGGCTGAATCTTCTCAACTCACGTAATAAGACATATCTATCTATCTATCTATCTATCTAATAATAAAATAGTAATAAAATGTTAATTAATAATGACAATATTTAAAAATATTAGTTAATAATGATAATATTATTTAATATTTTTAATATTATTTATTGTTATTCTGCATTTTTATACTAATAATAAATTTTAACTCTTCTTGTTCCTGCCATTCATTCCAGACTTAAATATGCTTTATTAATTTTTCCCTATTTTGTTTCATTTATTATTACTATTATGTGAAAGGAAATTTACAATTGAGTACTGTTGTTGTGGGATGAGGTGTGACAGCAACCATGTCTCTGTGTTACTACTGCAAGAACTTTGTGTTATGCAGATTCTGAAGACTCTTCGTACCTTAAAAATAATATAATAGATGGGATGTGGCTTGGTGTGTCGATAGTCAGTCAGAGTCAACCAGGGGGCCGTGTACTGGTGAGTTTCATAATAATGACCCCTCTTACTTATAATGTTGGCCTTGTGTCTATGAAAAGTCAATCTATTGCTCTTCCCAGCTTTACATAATATTTATCACTCTATTTAATAGGCCTGTGGTCATCGTTATACACGAAACTTTTCAACCAACTTTCGCATGATTGGGAAGTGTTTTGTTCGTGGAAATGATTTAAAGTATGACAGTACAGACTCTCAGTGGCAGTCAAACGATGAGGTGTGTGACCCCAGTAAGGATCAGACTAGTGAAGGCATGTGTCTTGCTGGAATGTCTGCCGCCGTCACTCAGACAAAGATCTTCTTCGGTGCACCTGGATGCTTCAACTGGCAAGGTGAGGGGAATTTGTTTCCTGTAAATAATTATATTTAAATTACTTCTCTTAAATTCCCCTCTAATAACTTTCTATCATATGCAGGAAATACATTTTCACACTGGCATAACCCTGTCGATGAGTTTGATAAAGTGAAGAGCAAGCTTCTAAACATGAACAACAAAGGGAATATTTACATTGGTAAGGCAGTGCCACAAACATGCTTTCAGTTTTTTTTTTTCTGGCATCTACTCAGTTTTTAGAATAACAATAAGAAAAAATATTTTAAGTTTAAATTTATGTGTGTATGTGGGTTGCATTCTGATTTTAAAACATTTGTTGTTAACTGATTGTTCACTGACACCTTTATTGTTGACTGATTGCTCTGCAGGTTACTCTGTGACTGTGGATCAAGATGTACTAAGCAAAGGCAGAGACACAGTGGTAACAGGAGCTCCAAGAGATGAAGCCAGAGGATCGGTGATGATGGTTGAAGTTTCTGATAATGGTGTCAGTGAAAAAGTCCACAGTAGTATCATGGGGGAACAAGTCGGATCCTATTTTGGCAACAGCATTGCTGTTGTGGACATTAACAATGATAGGTAAAGGTGATTCTTGGTTTTTTCTCCCATTTAATTAAAGGTCATTAATGAAACAGAAGATCTTGACATGGAGGTGTTTTCATATTATCCATATAGTTGGAAGGATCTGATTGTTGGAGCCCCTTTCTATTTTGACCGGAGCAATGATACAGGCGGGGCAGTCTATATCTATTTGAACCAAGGCGGGAAATTTCTTAACAAATCTGATGTGGTCCTCACTGGGCCTAAGCACTCAGCTTTTGGCATGGCTGTTGTTGCTATTGGTGATGTGAACCAGGATGGCTTCCAAGGTAGGATTTGTGGGTTTCTTTGCTCTGTATTTGCTCAGTACAAGTAACATGTATGTAGCTTTTGGACATTTTATTGCTAATGTGCTGGTTATTTGCAATAATTCACTTGTGTGTGTGCAGTGCTCAGTCAGTAACAGTCAAGGACGTTTTACTTTGCTGCCTTCTTGTGGCATTACTAAGAAGTATTTTGACAGTTTCTCACTCCTCCTTTCCTTCACAGATTTTGCTGTTGGTGCTCCATATCATAATAAAGGCAGAGTATCTATATGGATGGGCAGCAACAAGGGTATTTCCCAAACGCCTAGTCAGGTGAGATGGAAATATTAAGAAGTTTTTAGAGTCTTAGAAGTTTACAATTATTGAATATTGTATTATATTTTGTAAGTGAAGAGTTCAATTGCAAAAAGGTCGTCTGACATGTTTTCTTTTAAATCAGCATTTTTTACCAGGCTCCTATGTTCAGGTTCAGTAATTTCACTTTAATAGCAATGAAAAGGTTATTAGTCAGTTATTGAAATGCCTTATATATAATGCCTTGTATATTATAGGGAGATGAGAGGGTCTGTATCTCTTACCATTGGAGAAAGTGTAATGGCTAATCATGTGCGGCACCACTCAGCCTATTGTGTAATGGCAGTGACATCAGTGCCTGCCGTTCAAAACTCCTTCCCTGCGTACCGCCACAGCCGGAGCCTTAGCATTAGCACTTTTTTGGCTAAAGGTTGCAGGCTTGCCTTCCAGTGGCTTTTACACAACATCTATTGTTCTGTTAAACAGTAATGCGGCACATTTGCTGTTGGTAATACCGTAAATAAGTCCTACCTGTCGCAACATTCCCTAGTCTGCCTTCTCTTAAAAAAATACATTTTTATCAAGCTAAAATCTACATATAGTTCCTAACGAAAGTATTGTTTAGTGTAAAACATGCTGAAGATTAGCAAACAGGCTGTCGATTAATTAAATGATTAGCTATTTCCCCACAAAAGCTGTTTAACCAGCATAGTGAAGCCTCTCATCCATTGACATCCGTTCAAAAAACAGCCTCTGGTCTCCTTCCCTGCGTACCGCCAGAAGCGGAGCGTTAGCATTAGCTGTTACGCTTTATTGGCTAAAGGTTGCAGGCTTGCCTTCCAGTGGCTTTGCTTATGACGTAACGAAGCCTCGTTTACTGAAATCATGTGATTTTCATGCTTCAAACCACTGATTCGAAATAAAAGATTTGTAAAGCTTCATGAAGCAGCATTTTGAAATCGCCCATCACTAGATATTATTGAATAAAGTTGTTATTTTGGGTTTTTTTGGAGCACAAAAAGTATTCTCATCACTTCATAACTTTAAGGTTGAACCACTATAGTGGTATTTGAATATATTTTAGAATGTAATTTATTCCTGTGATGTCAAAGCTGAATTTTCAGCACCATTACTCCAGTCTTCAGTGTCACATGATCCTTCAGAAATCATTCTGATATGATGATTTGATGCTCAAGAATACATTTCTTATTATTATCAATGCTAAAAACAGTTACTGCATAATGTTTTTGTGGAAACTGTGATACAATGTTTATTTCCAGGATTCTTTGCTGAATAGAAAATTCACAAGAACATCATGTATTTGAGACAGAAATCTTTTGTAACAATTACTATCGCTTTTGATCAATTTAATGTGTCCTTGACCCTTTTTGTTAGTGTAGGTTTGGTTTTACTCTTTAAGGGGTTAATCCTGACTATCTGACTGTGTAATATCAGTTGTTTACTTTATATATCCACACTGCTTTCAAAACTGCTTTAGATAGGACAGTGTTTTGCAAATGTCTAACTTTTGCTCCAACATTATTTCCTCAGGTCATTGATGGAAAAGACATCCCAGGTGCTGGGTTTCAGACATTTGGCTATTCCATCAGTGGGGGCATGGATGTGGACAGAAACAGTTACCCAGACATAGCGGTCGGATCGTTAGATGATCGTGTGGTCCTGCTGAGGTGACTTGATAGTGTAACTTTTCCTATTTTACATATTTGATATATTTTAGTTGTTTAGCATCAAGTTAGAAGACAAAGAGCGAAAAAGTTAACCAATCAGTTAACTATTATATTACAATTCTAAGTTATGGTACTTTGATTAGCATAGTGATGTTCTTCAGGCTCGGTGTCATTACCTCACTGTGTTTTCTTTATCTTTCACCTACTAAGGGCACGTCCTGTGATTCACCTAAAGAGTACTTTCACTGTGACACCAGCAGTTATCAACCCTCAAACCTGTGATGCCTGGTAATAAATCCCTGAACATCTTGATCCAACTTTCACTTTGTTTGTTTACATGGAAATGGAGGCAGTCCACTACAAAAGACTACAGTGTCACAAAATAGTAATTAATAATTGTCGATTATTTCCCAAAACATTAAACACTGAATCAGACTGATAAAAACTTATTAGGATCAGTTGTCATTACTGACTCTTTATGGACTAATTTAAACACCCGTGACTGATCATTGCATTCCTATGCTCAAATAAATAAATAATTAAACAGGTTGTAAATAGAAATCTTTGACATAATGAGAATAGATCTAAATGTTATGCTGCAATGTATATTTTTTCAAATTTAATCTCAGCAGCAGTCTTAATATTGATAATTTATTTGATTAATTGTACAGCTCTAGTCACAAATGTTGTTTTAATGACTATGTGACAAAATCAGTTCATTCTGTTTGTGTTTTCCTTATACAGTATTGAAGCAAAGGTCTGTTTCTCCTACACATTCAGCACTGGCACTGGCAATTCCCAGAAGAATATTAGTAAGTCCCACATCTCGATTTATTACCCAAAATATAAATGCTTAAATGTTATTGTCATGTGAAATGTATGATTCACTGTGCTGTTTCACATTCTGACTGTCAGAATTCATATGTGACATGAAGTAGCTGTAAGAAAGATCCGTTGTTTTCTCAGTTTTTCAATATACGGTGGAAGCCGATCTGCACTCGTCTCGGAGCACTCGTGTTCGTTTCCTTGACAACAAAGAGGGCAAATACACTGGCAAAATGTCCATTAATCCGTCTGGAGATTGTAATTTTCTGAAACTTGAGCTGGAGGTATGACTCAAGGCCATCCTTTTAATCGCCATTTTAATCTTTGTTATGGAAAGGCTCTAACATATGCATCGAGTGGGCCGATATGTTAATGTTTGGGTCGATTCATTAAGCCTGTGTTCAAATTGGGGCTAATTGTCAGAGATTTGATTTATTGTCTCTGCATGTATCTCTCACAGTCCAAGACGATCCAAAACAAGGTGGCTCCGATAGTTTTCTTGCTGAGCGTGTCTTTGGTGGAGCCTCTTCCCTCAGGCGGGCAGACGTTGGAGGACCTCAGTGCTTTTCCTGTGATCAGCCAAAGAGACGCTCTGACTGCCAGAGCTGAGGTACCTTTGACAGCGTACTTTGCCTCGCTCAAACACACCTGATGTTTTATTGGAAACGTAATGTATGCTCTTAACCACCTGCTCACATTCTCCCTTATATTCCACCAATGTCATCTTTTTCTTTAGATCCACATACAGAAAGAATGTGGAATAGATAACAAATGTGAGAGCAACCTTCAGATGACGGCTATGTTCACAGATGATCATAGCACACCGTTCCCCACGTAAGTTTGGTATCATTCTTCATGTGAAAGAAGAAAGAGATGACTGAATAATTTTATCAACTGAATATCTCCCATCATGCTACAAAGAAAGAATCTATCCAATATGACCCTTACTTCCTTTAAAGGATGACACATTTTTTTCTCATGAACACTTTTGATCCAATTACCTGAGCTGTAAATTGAATGGAAGTTGTCATGACATCATAGAGGTGATGTGAAATGCCTCTAACCTGTCGGTGTGTGTTTCTGCAGGCAAAATGGCCACCAGATGTTCCACTACAGTACCGACAAGAAGAAGCTGAAGTTGATGGTGAATGTGTCCAACGTTGAATCACAGAACAGGAAAGCAGAAGACGCTTACAGAGCTCTTCTAAATGTCACCATTCCCTCCTCACTCAGCTACGCCAGCCTGAATCCCAAGGTAAGATCATTAGATGTCCTCAGAAATTACACCTCACTTTTATCATGCAACAGTCTATGTCAGAGGTCACCAGTTAGCAGACCACGGTCCATATCAAGACCACGGATTAATTTAATCTAGGACAAATTCTCATAAATTAAAATAATTGTATTATAGCGGTGACTTTTTGCGTTATGTAAAAAATGTAGCCGGTGCAGTTACGTTGAATGGGTTTTTAGCTAATAAGCGAGACACTCGCATTCTCTCTAGACATTGTTAGTTTACTCATTTGCTTGCTCAATGCTCATGACAAATAGCAACACAGCGAAAAGTATTTCTAATATGTTGGACCTTTTATTGAGAGCAGCCTACATTTACCCGACGTGCCTTCACGAGCAACCGAAGAGCTTTTGTCTTTTAAGTCCCATCTTTCAAACTGTGTAATTTAAGAAATTGGAACAATAAAAACTGTTTTGTGGCTCTTTAATGTGTTGTGACAGATCGCTGTAGCGCCTCAGCTCAAGCAGCTCGTGAACCAATCATCTCTTCTTCTTACTATAATGTGGATAACATGTAATAAATACCTTTTCGTCAGATTAGATACTGATTATTAATCACTCAAATGCCTTTATCTTAACCGCTCTGCTTAACCGTCGGACTCGCACATCCGTCATGTTTGTAGTTTTTTAACACTTTTTATTCGTGTTTGTAGTTCTAATCGAATCCTCGTTTACAGCGCAATGTGTTATGGGCAATATTAGCCATTAGAATGTGCATGGATCTGCACTTCGGATTCTAACTGGAAAAAGTAGACCATCCGGGTATCTTTGGAATACTCATTTCAACATACTACGATTTGGGACACACTAATTCTAATTTCGAATACTATTTAGGATGGATAGTATATGAATTGGGCACAGCAACAGTCTAAAATTTGGCTCAGAAGAAGAAGAAGAAGCTTATATAGCAGATCAACTTAAATATATTAAAAGAAAGAAAATATATTTTTTTTAAATTGTGATAAGATATAAGATACAGTATTACTGTTTTAATGTATTTTTGATCAAATACTTGCAGCCTTGGTGAGCATTAGAAACTTCTTTCAAAAACATAAAAAAATGAAACTTTTGAATATTAGTGTAGATAAACTTTTGCAAATCTCCTCTTTTTGT
This sequence comes from Ctenopharyngodon idella, assembly GCF_019924925.1. Taxonomy (NCBI): domain Eukaryota; kingdom Metazoa; phylum Chordata; class Actinopteri; order Cypriniformes; family Xenocyprididae; genus Ctenopharyngodon; species Ctenopharyngodon idella. Next base: position 33,558,867 of record NC_067222.1, on the reverse strand, counting down.
TTCTTGCAGAACTTGAATGTTGAATATAAACTCGGGGATGCTTATCTTCTGTGTACACTGGGGGACCCCTTCAAACGAAATCAGAGAGTAAGTCCTCATTGGCATCAGTGACTTGACATGAATAGGTTTGAAGTGTTAACCTGGGATTTACAAGCAGACATACTGCAGCAACCATAATAGATGGGTATCAGATGAGACTTTAGGATTATTTACTGTATACAAGATATAATAATAGGATGTGAATTTATTTAACAGCATTGAAGTAAAAAGCATTTCTAGGAGCAGATGTAATGAATGTAAAAAAAAAGATGTCCTTATTTTCTTGAAACCGTTGAGCACTTCTGTCTTTCACAGGTGGAGATTGAGATCACCTTTGAAACGAGCGGAATCACAATAGACATGCAGGAGATTCAGACTGAACTGCAGCTCTCAACGTATGAGAAATCGGCATGATTTTCTTCAGATTCTCAAATAAGCTTATATTTATGGAGAGATGTTCTGCAGGAAATGAGCTTGCAAAAAAATCAATATCTCTACTAAAGACACACAATCCTGAAGAGAAACCGTTGAGCTCATACATACCCTGTGCAGAATCTCTAAGATGTTTAGCATTTAAAAAAAAAAAAATAAGTGAGATAAAATTTATAATTTATGATTATAAAATTTAAAATTTACTTGCAAATTATGGTGTTTAAATGTTTACATATCCTCTTTATTTAATATTGTATGTTGCATTGTGTAATGGCTTTTATTTGTATAGGTTTGTGTAATTTCAGTCATTATATCACATCAAATAGCTTCAAGGTAGTGCTAAATGAAAAAACAATTGTATGATCTTTCTGTAAGAAGTTATGTAAAGTTGAGCAGGATTCTATGTTGAAAGAATAGCATTCACATCCCAACCCACCCACAGGAAGGTGAATAAACAGGGCCAAATACATACACTGATTCACTGCTCAGTTCTGCAGCTTTAACCACTAACATACGGCTTATATGCATATGAAAGAACAATTGTCTGTGAAAGAGGTTTGTTCAAAGGGTATGATTCAGGTTTGGACACTAGCTGATGATTTCATCTACACTTCACAGGTGGAGCGAGCAGAATGATCTACAACCCCTGTCGAGAGTGCTAATGGTGGAGTACATCCTAAAGCCCAACTTTAATATGTGAGTTATGCACCATTTCTATCCTTAGAGCATTTCACTGTATCTTTACTTCTGCCTTACCGCATTTCAAAGTGATGTCAGAATGACTCATGTTGCACTTCAGCATTGCATACAAGCATTTCTTACTTTTTTGCCTGAGATCCAACTTTAGTAAGAGCTATATAAAAATCAAATGAGTATGCAAAAATATTAATCTGAAAAATGTCTATTTTTCTTTTAGTCTTAACCCCAGCATTACCACTGAATTCAGTGGCAATGTAATTGGAGAATCAGCCATGAAAAGTACCAGTGATATTGGAAGCCCAGTGGAATTTAACATCACAGTAAGATTTTTTACAGTCTAACATTGAGTCCTAACTAGGCGTGATGTGGCAAGTTTCCAGCGTTGGATAATTTGTCTGTCCACACTGTAAGGAAAAAAATACTGTAACATACAGCTTTTGGACCAATGAGATTTCACTCATAAAGACAGTCTTTGCCGCCATCTAATGGCGTAATAATGTAACTTCTGTTGCTGTTCACAGTCAGGGATATTTTTTTCTGGCGGAAGGAGGACTTTTAGTGAAAGTTTACTTCATAAAGTTGCATTGATACATATTTCTGGCTTTAATATTTGTATTGTGTGGTAATCGTTTTATAAAAGCAATAAGGTACTTGAGGCTAGTGCTGTATCGTGAATAAGTCACAACGCTTTGCGTCGTGCCTAACAACGTGCTTCAGCCATGACTTATTCACGATACAGAACAGCCTCGAGTACCTTATTGCTTATGTATTATGTTTTTACTGTATTTTTGATCAAATAAATGCAGCCTTGGTGAGACTTATTTCAAAGCACTTAATTATTAAAACTTAATTATTCCAAACTTTTAAACAAGTTGTTTACTAGACAGTGTACAACTACTATAATTGGTTACTTGTGTTTATTGCTTTGTCTGCAGGTGGATCTTTCTGGAAAACCTCTGGGAAATCTGGGGTTTCTGGAAGTGGTCTTTCAGTGGCCTTATGCTGTGGCTAATAAGAAGTGGCTGCTTTACCTGTCAGAGATTCAGATGACAGGAACGTCCGAGCCCTTCTGTGTACCTAAAAATAACATCGTAAACCCTCTTAATCTCACAGTAAGTGATTAGATGTATGTATGTCTCTATCACTGTTTTTTCTGCAATACTGCGCTGATGACAGAGCAGTTTAGCAGAATCCTGCCAGTTGAGTTGAATCCCTCAGAGAAGCAGCAGAAGAAATCATGCTGGGACTGGGACCTCCTCCTTTCCCAGAACTATATTACTCACAGTTCGCACTGCAATCTCGCTCAATGTACAAAGCCGTGTGGGATTTATTTTCAAAAAGTCCATCTCCTAATATGAAACAGAGGGCGGTTCGTGGACTATCTATCTCTCTGTGCCTATAAATCAGTGTGACATGGGTTTATTTAGCACAAGAACTCAAGAGAGAATGGAAACATCATGTATCGTACCAAGCAGCTCAATCAAAATATTCAAATTCAAGGTGATGCATAATTATTAACATGAAATAGAATTACATAATGTGTTGAGATGTAGTCCAATAGAGCATTGCAGTGACGTATTTTTGTAGGCCAACCCAGAAATTAGCATCACCCTGGTTCCCCATGACAAAAAAAAAAAAAAAAAAAACCTTTTTCCATTGGCTTTTGGATTCTAGTCGTTTATAGCCTAGGCGATAAATGAACAACACCACGGTCACATGACATCAACATCACCACCATTAAGCTTCCAACTCTTTCAGCCTTTCTTTAAAATACTTTTATCCCAGAAATTTTGAGTTACAATAGTTTGCATGAGTGTGATTATAAACAAAATGAGGTTATGAAAGCGGACTAGTAGGAGTTTTCCTGTTTGGCATGATTGCGTTTAATGTCCCTGATGTCTGTGGTCCCAATTAGCCACTTGCTAGCAACCGCCCTTACCAAGACAAGTAAAAGCTTTAAAAAAATGGGTATTACTGATGTATTTATGTCATAGAGTAAAATGTTTTCAGACATTTAACCAAAAAAACATAAAAAAAGCCATTTTCTTTGGGACGATGGAACTGAAGGTGCTATAATGCCAACTTGTTTCCGGGTTTTGGCCTACAAAAATACGTCATTCCTCCAGCACTCTGTTGTCATGCACTTAATATAATGTGCATGTTAATGTGATGGACGTATTACCTCTTGTGGATTAGGTGTCAGAGCGCAAGTCTGGGAGGAGGAAAAGAGATGAGGGCTCCTTGGAGCCTGAACAGACTGAACCGCAGGCCTCCCTGAACGCGCGGGCCCTCCAGAGCAAAAAAACTGAAAAACTGGTGAGTATATCCGTCTCCCTCAACCATTGTTTAGTTGCTAAGCAACTGGATGATTCTAGCATGTCATGTCTCCTCTGATACTTTGCATGATGTAGTATGCAACAGAGACCAGACAAAGACAAAATTAAGAGTGTTTTGGCTGTCACTGCTCATTCTCTCTCAATGTCAGGACTGTTCCAAGGGTTCTGCCCTCTGTCAGACATTCACCTGCCCGTTGTTTGGCATGAACACCACGGCCGATCTCACTGTCAGAGCGCGCGTATGGAACAGCACGATGCTTGAGGTCAGAGCTCCATTTTCATTTCAAACTTCACCTCCTCATCTCATTACTGCAGGCTTGTCGCATACCAGACTCTCAAGGATAAATCCCACACTTGCTTTGTGACATTGTTTATGAAGTGGTTTAAGCGGATTCATTTGTTACACCAGGTCCAGTCCTTCAGAATACACCATACTATTGATTTTGAAGTTGACACAGTGGCCACACAAACCTAAAACCCACAGAATATCAAACTAAGAAACATAATCACAAATATCAATAGAAACATATTATCAAACTAAGGGGCATCTGCAAACAAATGATGCTAGACTTTTTCTCAGAACTACAGTAACTTTTCTAAGCCATTAATTTTAACTGGTCCCAATGTGATTTTTAGTAGATTTGTGAAATCAGATCGCTTCAAGTACTTCTTCACATTAACTTTGGAAATGTTCTACTTACATTTCACAACCATAAAGTGGGCAGATACTTTTTGCCTTAATTTTGAACACAGTATCTATTGTTTTATCATCTAAAATTCTTTTGTGAATTATTTATGTTTATATATATATAATATATATATATATACACACACACACTACCAATCAAAAGTTTGGGGTCGGTAAGATTTTTTTAAAAAGCCTCTTATGCTCAACAAGGATGCATTTTCTTTCATGAAAAATACAGTACAATCTGTAATATTGTGAAATAGTATTACACAGGGTTCCTGTGGGTCTTAAAAGGGTCTTAAAATTTCTTACTTTGCCCTTATGCAAATTAAAGCCTTAAAAAGGTCTTAAATCAGAGCCAAAAGTCTTAAATTTATAAAGTCATGACATTAAATGTTGCATGCATTGCAAATATTGAATATCTTGCCCAGTATTTTTGTCCTGTTTTTCAAAACAAGTATCTAAACATCTTTAAAGGGTTAGTTCACCCAAAAATGAAAATTCTGTCATTAAGTAAGCAGCCTCATGACGTTCATCTTCGGAACACAAATTAAGATATTTTTGTTGAAATCCGTGAGCTTTCTGGCCTCCGATAGACTGCAACACAATTACCACTTTTAAGGCCCAGAAAGGTAGTAAAGACTTTGTTAAAATAGTCCATTTGACTACAGTGGTTAAAACTTAATGTTATGAAGAAACGAAAAAAAAAAAAAAAACGCACAAAAAGTATTCTCTTCAGATATTTCTTCTGGTTTTAATCATAAACTCAATTTATTTTGATCAATTTCATAGAAAACAAGACATTAAAATTTAGAACATTCAAGAAAACTTAGACATTTGCACTGGAAAATAAGACAAAAATACAGTGGATGAACATCATTTTTTGCAATGTGATCAGTAAAATAAATTTCCATATTCTAGTGATTCTAGATACTTTTTTTGTAAAATGAATTAAAAAGCAATGGATATCTGTTGCATGTTGTTTTTTCAAACTCTGAAGGGTTGCTAATACAATATGTCAGAACATATTTACATTTGTTTTCCCATTATACTACGGGGCTGTTGAATGCTCATTTCTGATTGGTTGATCAACGTTCTAAGGTGTGCAATTATTTTCAGGGAAACGCACGGCTAAAGTAGTTCTAGCAGGTCTGGACTGTATTGCAGTTCCATATCACTTCGCCAATTCAATTATTTCAAAAGGTCCTTACAGGACCAAAATAAACCAAAATAAACAAAACCCACAACGACACCGACCAACAATACCGATAAACAATAGGATGAAAATGGCAAATTATTGTCATGATTTTTGCCACAAAATACGTTTTATTGTGTCCTGATACTTTCTCGCGCTCGCTCTCTCTTTCAAACGTACACACGTACTGTATAGTACAGACACACACTCGCACAGAAACGTTTGGTCAGCGCTGCTCTGATGAATTAATCAGTAAAATAGTTTAGCAACTTAAACTTAACATGACTCACCAGCGAGGTAATAACTGTGCGGGTTCTTCAGATAAACGTATAGTTATTAGTAGAGACACTGCTGCTGCCGTTAGAGACGCACAGATCAGGTAATTCACTTATTCTGCTTATTCTCTCTCTCTCTCTCTCTCTCTCTCTCTCAAACTGCCTTAATAACTGTCTCAACGGTATTATTCTGCTATCAAGGCTCAAGCCTTCGTTTCTAGTTCTGAAATTATGTTTTGGAATTAGCAACCGAGGCTTGGGATGAGATGCGTAAGAAATTAGTCCCACACACAAGAGTGTTTTAAGGACAAAAACCTGACAAATGTCTTGAAATACAACATCAGAACAGTGTCTTGAGGTGTGGTAACCGTAGTATAAGCGGAATAATTGACTCCGGGCCGTTGAATTCTCAGAAATCTTCACGTCGTGGCCGCATTACCACCTCGGGTGTGCATTATTTTCTAAGAATTCAGCGGCCTATTGTCAATTATTCCTTACTTAATTTATTTCCTAAATTTTTGTTACTTGGTCTTAAAAAGGTCTTTTAAAAAGTCTTAAATTAACACTTATCCAATCTGCAGAAACCCTGTTACAATTTCAAACTGTTTTTATATATTTTAAACTGTAATTTATTCCAGTGATGTCAAAGCTGAATTTTCAGCATCATTACTCCAGTCTTCAGTGTCACATGTGCTGATTTGGAGCTCAGGAATCATTTTTATTATTATTAATGTTGAAAAAAGTTATTCTTTGATAAATTGAAAGATCAAAAGAACAACATTTATTTTAAATAGAAATATTTTGTAACATTTTAAATGTCTTTACTGTCATTTTTGATCACTGTAATATGTCATTGCTGAATAAGACTATTAATCTCTTTAAAAAAAAAACAGCAACAAAAACAAATCTCACCGACCCCATTCTGAACTCTGCATTCTGAGTGTTTTGAGATAGAGCTTTTTTGAGTTTTTGCTTTCCATTTGACTCTGTAGACAGAACCTTTTTTGTTTTCTAAATAATAAAAAGACCCAAAATGTACACACCTTAAAAAAAACATCACATAATGTAAATAAGTTGTCACAGAATAAGAATATGTGAATACCTCAATTTTGACAAAAATGTCAGATAGAACCTTATAATTCCAAGGGGACGAGATTATACATTATATTCTGCATTCTGCTTTCAAATGCGTTTTGGAGCCAGTGTATGTGCAAATGTAAAATGTAATTATGATCTACAGTGTGAAATACATTTAAGAATGTTAAAATGACTTTAATATTTGTCAGCATTTACTGTACCGTAGGCCTGTATAGAAACTACTGCAGAAACAAGACTTTTGGGAAACGCAGCACTGTAAGGATTTTGAAACTCTTCCTGGATCCTCACCAGCACTGCATATGTTGGATGTCTCCCGTGTTTAACCCAGCTGAATTAACTCATCAGCTGATTAGTAGACTACTCCATGACCTGAGCTGAGTGTGTCCATTATGTGTGATGGGGAAAATCGGATCATTTTACTGAGTCTCTCATTCAGCAAAATTAACTAATCTTTATTCAAGTCACTTTGTTCATTTGAACAGAGTGAAAATGTTCCATTTTGAATAGCCAAGTTCCCCGTACATGTTCACATCCACAATCTTTGATCATATGGAATCATTATGGAAATCATTCCCCATGCTGGGGAAGCTCCAGGAAGGGTTCGAAAACCCTCACTGTACATGATACTCATTGTAAAGTCCTGAAAATAACATTTGTGCTGCTCTGTTTACAGGACTACAAAGCTCTAGGTGTAGTTGTTTTGGGTAGTGCCACACTGGTTCTAAAAACAGACAAACCAACCATCAAGATGGACAATTTCACCCGTGAGGTACAAACTCAAGTTTCCTCTTCTATCTGGAACACTCTTGCATACATTTAGCATAAGTGAGAGAAAATCAAATAATTATTAAAATGAGGCAATTTTCCTGTATATGTTTTCTGGTGCATTGAAGATTAATGACAGTAAACATCTTTTCTCTGTTTAGTTGACAGTATTTATAGACCCTGCGATGCCAGAAGAGCTTCCATATAAAGCACCTCTGTGGATAATCATTGTGTCTGTGCTGGCTGGAGTGATTCTGCTGGGTCTGATTATCATTTTACTGTGGAAAGTAAGGAACTTTTTGTGCTTCAATACTTCACACGTTCCTTTTGTTCTCACATCTGCAAGTTATTCTGGATGGAGTGACAAACAACAACTTAATTCTACCGCATCATGTTTTAACACCATAAACAAAGTGTTGGTTTTTTGTTTTTTAACTCAACCTTGAGAGGAGCAATAACACATATTTCTACACAATTTAATCATCCTTTTCTGTGTGCCAACATTTCAGGCGTTCAGGATGGCACTTTGGTGCCTATAAACTTACTAATCATAACCATATATTCGTTAACTAATATGTGACCCTGGACCACAAAACCAGTCATAAGTCGCACGGGTATATTTGTAGCAATAGCCAACAATACATTGTTTGGGTCAAAATTATCTTTCTTTTGTTCCAAAAATCATTAGGATGTTAAGTACAGATCATGTTCCATGAAGATATTTTATAAATTTCCTACCATAAATATATCAAAAATGTATTTTTGTGACTTCATTTGGACTTTAAAGGCAATTTTCTCAATATTTTGATTTTTTTTTTTTGCACCCTCAGATTCCAGATTTTTAGTAGTAATAGTTGTATTTCTGCCAAATATTGTCCTATCATAACAAACCATTCATCAATGGAAAGCTTATTTATTCAGCTTTCAGGTGATGTATAAATACCAATTAAAAAAAAAAAAAAACTGACCCTTATGACTAGTTTTGTGGTCCAGGGTCATATATAATGTTAAAAAGTATTTTGCAGTCAAATTACATGTATTCAATTTTTACTTTGAATATTTTTACGGTGTAGTACATACAAGCAGATGCTGCACATAGGGTATGGATATATTTCAAATTATAGTTTTAAATATATCACACACATATCAAAACATTTGTACCAGAAGAGCAGTCAATTCACGCCTAGATCACTTTCTCTCTCCATGTCTTGTGTTTTGTTTGATTGCTCATATCTGAATCCTGTTCCCCAGTGTGGTTTCTTCAAGAGAGCCAACACCAGAGAGCTTTATGAGGCCAAGGCCCAGAAAGCAGAAATGAAAACACAGCCATCAGAAAATGACCGGCTTACAGAGGAGGACTGAGATTCCCTGGCCTTTGTGGGCCTGTGACACAAATAGCAAGTTCGTAGGTGCCACAGCCAACAGCTCTCTAGCTAAAACGCTTGGCTTGATTAACAATAATATATTCCATGCAAGCTCCGCTAATAATATCTTTCTTCTTCCCTTTTGAGACACAACACTTGCCTCGTCTGTTTTCGACTCTCATCATTGCTCTCAAAAACACTAGAGGTTGTTTTTTTCCTGAAACAAATTGATATGTGAGGCTCTTTGTTATGTCCTCAGGCTTGGGATGCTGTTATCTTTTGAGATAGAATGATGTCTTATAACATGAACTGTATATTGCTTTAATCCAACTTCTAAATGCTTTTTCTTGCTTTGACAAGACTAATAACTTCCTTCTGCATTACCATGTTCTTTTCTTTTTTGCCGTTTGAGGGCTTGCTTTCAACTGAGGCAACAAACTCCTTCTGATCACATCTTCTCTTACAGAGATAACAAGCTTTCCTTTCCCCTTCACAATCTGCTGCTGAATTTATCACACATTTATACTCATAACAATTTGCTCTCTTCATAATTTCACTTGAGTTAAAAGAATGCTTTCTCTCAGTTGCTATGTAATGTTAATCTTGTAATCTCATAAAACACTAGTCAAGATTTCTCGAAGCTTCTCTGAATACATACATCCTGTGGTAAGATGCTCACCTCGCTCACAGTGCTCTTTCTTATGCTTTCTCGCAGAGTGGATTTTTTAAGCGGGCTGCCTACTTCCGAACTATGCCAAAATACCAGGGTGTGAAGATTTGTAAGAAGGAACAGTACCAGGTAAACCAGGGCTTTTTGATTGTGGACTCAACGAACAACAAGAAACACTGGATCACAAACTGGACTGAGAAGAAACAGTACTACTGATGAATGCACTGCCAAACTGTCTCTCTTAGACAGTGGAATGGATGTTTACAGATGTTTATTATCTGAATCAGCGCAACTGACTACCTGATTGGATTGAAACTTCATATGGATATCAGATATAATTGAACATGTTCATTCAAAACTGCCTGATATGAATTGATTATACAGAAGACTCTATGTGAGATTTCTGTTTTGATGTTTATTTTGTTATTGTTTTTCAACTGAATACATGTACTATGTATGCTGGAGAGCTCAACAATGAGGATTTTTACTGGCTCAGCAGTTAAGATTAGTCCCCACCACAAAGGAATGATCAATTTTGACAAAAAGATAATGTTGTTGTTCCAAATTCTGCTGAATTGTCACAAATCCAAACCCTTAGGGTTAGTTCACCCAAAAATGAAAATTCTGTCATTAATTATTCACCCTCATGTCGTTCTACACCCGTAAGACCTTCGTTCATCTTCAGAACACAAATTAAGATATTTTTGATGAAATCCGATGGCAGTGAGGCCTCTATTGAGAGCAAAGCCACCGAACCTCTCAAGATCCATAAAGGTACTAAAAACATATTTAAAACAGTTCATGTGAGTACAGCGGTTGTACCTTAATATAATAAAGCGACGAGAATACTTTTTGTGCGCCAAAAAAACGCTTTATATAACTACAATATAGGTAGGTCTAAATCGCAGTGATCACTTATATCAATGTTATGTATATCGTCATATCGTCCAGCCCTAAAACTTGTATAGTTTTTGTCAGTGTTTATTTAAAAACACCCAATTATGCAGAATATAAGATGGTAAATATTTAATTGATGAGTTGTCAACACAATATATAACAATACAATATATAGGGTAGGATTTTACGGCAAAACCCAACGTTTTGACACAAAATGATAACTGCAAATCCATGTTTCTCTGCCTGGAGTCCAGTTATATCTGTGAATTTCAGCGATCCATTTGCTTCTTTTTTCTGTAGCTTTCGGCAGTCTATAAAAATATACCCCAGATTTTGTGTAAAAGCTATTTGTAGTCAGTCGCAAAGCTCTTTTCCATTTTGGATGTGTTTTGTGTGTTTTTCGCAGTATTCACGCTGAAAACCATTGCTGCCACTCAGTCTTTTTGTCACTCAGTGGGCGTAACCGCAGTCATAACGGCCAACGAGGACGTCATGTGCATACCCTCTATATATAGTGATGGGCCGATTTCAAAACACTGCTTCGGAGCTTTATGAATCGAATCAGTGGTTTGGAGTGCCTATGTCACGTGATTTCTGCGGTTTAGCCGTTTGATAGGAGATCCAAATCACTGATTCGAAACAAAAGATTCGTAAAGCTCAGAAGCAGTGTTTTAAAATCGGCCATCACGAGATATTGTTGAAAAGTCGTTAATTTTTTTTTTTTTTTTGCGGCGCACAAAAAGTATTCTCGTCGCTTTATAATATTAACACAGAACCACTGTACTCACATGAGCTGATTTAAACACATCTTTAGTAGCTTTCTGGATCTTGAGAGGTTCGGTGGCTTTGCTCTCAATAGAGGTCTCACTGCGCATCGAATTTCATCAAAAATATCTTAATTTGTGTTCAGAAGATGAATAAAGGACTTTCGTTACAGGTGTAGAACGACATGAGGGTGAGTAATAAATGACACAATTTTCATTTTTGGGTGAACTAACCCTTTAAACATCAATGAATGTGAATGTTAAATCAGTATAAATGTAAACTTATTGTTGAGCTCTGAGTTGTATTTTTATTTTTGTTCTTACACATTTACTTGTGTGAGGATTTTATATGTTATAATGTGCCCTAACTGAAAATAGTACTGAATTTTCTCTTCAGACTTTCCGATAGTGCTGAAATCTGTTGCCCAGATGTGACTCACTATTTCATCCTTCTCATTCAGTTCTTGCTTTATATATTTCTATCTTGCATCAGGTCACGTTTTTATGAAACAGTGATGGATTTCAACAAAAAAAAAAAAAAAAAAAAAAATGAATCGTTCAACACAGAACAGTAAACAGACACACACAAGTATTCCTCGCCTATGCAATTGGGACAAGACCTAATCTCAAATTCAGCCTGTTTAGCTCCACTGTTGGGTGATGTGTACATGTATATGCGTTTCATGGCCTGATTCTTGTTAGTGAATTTCATATTTTATATTTTAGGTATTGTGGGGGTTATGTAGTACGATGTAAATGTTAGAATTAAATTTGTCTAAGAAAAGTCAAGAGTCTTGATTTTGTGACGAGGCACAGTGATGTATTTATATTAAAAATGTTTTAATAATTACGTGGATGTTGTTAAAGGTTAATTTGTTGAAAATAAGTCATGTGCTCACGTGTCAACAGGCCTGTATATCTACGCAGCTAGATAATGTTTTTTAAAGCGTGTGTGTTAGTTAGCACTCAAATCTGCGTTAGTAAATAAATAAAGTGGTAGATTAATAAAAGACAATGATTGCATGTTTTTCCTTAATACGCGCTCATGTTACTAATTTTGTAAGTAATGAACAGGAATGTGATGTTTTCTAATCCTGTTAAGCCTCAAACCAGCAGGAAAGTAATTGCATTAGAGTTTGAATAGATGTCAAAACTAACCGCATTCTCAAGCGAGCGTCACGGGAGCGCGAGCCCCGCCTGCAGGGGGATTAGCACGCGCTAAACCTCAGATCCGCGCGCTCTGTCAGGTAACGCCGCAAACACCATCCACGATTAACCTAACAGCACAAACAAGGATGAATAAAGATATTGGTTTGGTCTAATTTGGTTTTCGCGATACCAGCCGACAGGTCGGTGTCTGGACTTGCAAGTTTCCACGCTGTGAGCTGTCAAGTGGTTTATCTTTTAGTACATTTCAGAGTAAATCTGCGCGGTGGGTCGCATCTTTTGGAGAGGACGATGTTCATCATATTTGAGAGTGACGGGAGCGCGCGAGTCAGCGTAGCTCGCGGCGAATGACGCTTCAGACTTTGACCAAGTGTTATCAAGTTAATTACCGGATGGACTAAATGAAGAATGCCGCACGTTTGGGAGTTCATTCTGATTCTCAACGTCAATGTCGTCTTTGTAGAAGGTACAGTAAACTGTGTTCACATATGAAAACTCACTCTCAGGATGCTTAACTGCTGGCAGCTCTGTTGTTAATAGCCTAAAGCGGAATTTTCATTATGCTGGCAATGCATAAATAGGCTATCCAAAGCCACATTTTTAATTATTATTGTATTAATTATTAGCTACATTAAATGTGTCCTTTTTTCTTTTGCTCATAACAAAATACTGGATATTTACTGTCTGAAGCGATTGTTTACTGACTGTCCTGCTGGAAAAAAAATCTGAAGCCAGACTAAAGATGGTTTGCTAGTTTTGGCTGGTTTAAGCAGGCTTTAGCTATTAAGATGGTCTTCCAGCCTGATGGTTTTATGTTGGTCTAACTGGTTTGACCAATCTGAAAAGTGCCAAGAACCTTTCTAAAACCACTCTACAGAATAATTTGACCAGATTTTGAGACCAGGTAGGCTTTTTTCCCCCAGCAAGGTCGACATCTCAAAAATAAAAAGATTTTAAATGGAACAGCAAGGATTTGGAGGGGGAAGATTGCTTCCCAAAAATTTAATTCAGCTGTTTTCTTGTAGGCTATTCTGGGCTAAAACATCAACAACAACAACACAGGTTCTGAGAAAAGAATGACCAGGGATTTGAAGAATATAGTCTTAAACAAGATTAAGATAGATTTCTGGTCTTTAATGTGGTTTAAGATGGCTTCCAAGCTAGTCTTCATGTGGTCTGCCAGGCTTATCGGCTAAAAAAGTGCCAAAACACTTTTAAAATCAGCCAACAGATGTGTTTGACCAGGCTGGGAGACCAGCAAACCATCTTAGACTGGTTTCAACTGCTTTCTTTCAGCAGAGTTCTCAATCCTTTCCATCTTCAAACCTGAGAAGAGTATGACCAAATCAAATCTTTCTCTAATGAGTACAAACATCTAATAGTAATATTAAATGCTTTTCACTGCTAAGAAATAAAAAAGAAAGACGCAAAAAGTATTAAATTATTTTCTCTATAGGGTTATCCTGTTCTTCTGCACTATTGAAGTACCCAGTTTGTTTAGGCAATTCTGAGTTTGACGTCATCCTTCCTTCTGGGAAAGGGAATCTATAAAATACAGACAGAAGCTAGATCTTCAAAGAGCGAGATATGTGCATGAAGGGTTTTTACAGAAAAGCCCTTAATATTTGTTTGAATGGAAGTTGACGTGTGATTCGAGGTCAGTCTAGTACAGAGGAGATGAAGGCTGTGAGTGTGAGAAAAATCAAAATCAAGCCATCTGGTTAAATGCATGAGGATTATTTTCCTCATTCCAGCCAATAATATCAAAGTGACTCATGCGTGTCAAAAACGTGCTGTGTAAAATAATACACAAGCCTTTTTATGTTCAGTTCAATATCGCACAGTGCGCACAGGGAGCCACACACGACAGAGAGGATATATGGGTAGCGGGGCTCAATTGAGTGTCAGCATTTCGTGAATCTCCCGGTGTATGAATCTCAGCGCCTGCACTTACAGCAAATCCTTGGCTCTTGATGCTTCTAGATACTGTAGCCTAAGAAATAGCAGCTTCCTATGAGTCATATAAGTGAAAGCGCACAAGCTCCTCATATCTTAGATACAGATGTCGATAAATTGGGGTGGAAGCAAATTGGGCTCCAATCCTCTGCTCCGTTCAGGACGGGCACATCAAAGCAACCTGGCTTGAGAGTAGAGCTGTGGTGTGGTGTATTAAAGAGCAGTCCTGAGTGCTTGACTTGGCAGTGGATATGATGCAAGCTGCAGTCTGAAGCCAGAGGGAGAGAGGTGAGGGGAATAGTGATGTGAGATAACAGAGTGAATTCAGAATGCTGGAGTCTGCTGCCTCTGTGACCTACTTTCCAGCTACGCCGACAGGGCCCAGAGCAGAGGATCCAGGATGCATCTGTCGTCATCTCACAATTTTTTTTCTTCTTGCAATTGCGCTTGGCAAATATTGATTTTTTTTTAAATTTGCACGCTACTTTTTTTGGTCAAATACGTTGAGTTTTGCCTCAAAAAGACTTTTTAAATGTGCCTTGAAGCATTAGAGACGACTTCATCCTCTCATTTGACAGCAGAAACTTCTCTCCACGGGGAGCTGGGGTCTATTACAGGTGTGACTGTATGTTCAAAGAGCCGTGGGTGAGTGATGTGTGAATTTCTTCTTTTCCCGCAGCACAGCCAGCGTCATCAAAGCTGCACGATGGTTGGTGGGCATACAAAGATCTTGTCCAAGGGAGCTTTATACCAGGTAAGCCTTTCAAAAAAGAAAATGAAACTGTGAGAGTATGCAGAATGTGTCTTGTCAAGAGTCATGCTGCTTGCCACACTAAGACTTGCAAGATATGCAGAGGCTTCGTGTGTTGACGTATAGGACAAAAAACTTCAGGGTGCCAATGAATATTTTATTCTGTTTGATTCACACGTTTAATGAATGTATGCGCGGAGTGAAGGAGGTGGATTTTACACAAATAGTGTGAACTGTGTTTAACAGTACTTTGCACGTGCTGCAGTATAATTAAGAGATTAAACAGGGAGTTTATAGTGCATACATTTCACTAGATTAGTAGATACTTTTAGGCCCGGTTTCACAGAAAGGGCTTAGATTAAGCCAGGATTAGGCCTTATAGTTTAATTAGGACATTTAAGTAGCTTTTATAAGCATGCATAAGAAAAAAAAAAAAATTACTGATGTGCATCTTGAGACAAAACAATGGCTCTGAAATATTTTAAGATCTGTCAGTGCAAGTTGCTCTCAGTTAAAACAGCTCAAACATGCATTTTAGTCTGGGACTAGTTTAAGTCTTGTCTGTGAAACTGGAGGATAAATGATAAATGTTGTTAAATGATACATGCAAGACAGAGGTTATTTAAAAGGTGAACTTTAAAGCTAAAGGGTGTAATTTTTGTGACACTAGCATCACCAAACAGAATTGTCTGCAAAAATAACGATTGTTTCGAATAAGTTTCCCAGACACTCCCCCAGTCTGCTTATTTAAAGAAATTAGTACACTGAAATTTACTTTGGGAATTACTTTAGGGCTTTGAAACCATTTTTACTTAGAAATTACTAGTAAATTTTTACTAATAATTGGGTCATTGACGAATAAGGTTTTTGAAAGTTTAAAAAAACATAATGGAGATATAATTAATTTTGAAGTTTTATTACAAGTTAAAAAAGAGATTGTGGTTTTTATAATCAATTAACACTGCTTTTATCATTTTTTACAAGATGGGCAAAATTTTCCACCAAAATTTTGGTTTTACCAAATGACAATATTTTCATACAATGCTAACTGGCTGATATCTAGCTAGCTAGTTAGTTAGCTTGCTAGCTATCTAGCAAAAGGACAATCAAATGATTTATATTTAGTACAAGTTGTTAAAATATTACAACGTTTTCCATGTTTTATAGCGGTTGTCCAGAATGTTTCGGGACTTGTGTATGAGCAAATGTAAACATGAATTTTTTAAATAGTTAAAAGAGAGTTTAATTTGCTTCACAACCATGTGGTCCTTTGCAGGTGTCTGAATGATGTCACATCCTGTCATGATACTGACCGCATGACTTGATCCAAAATGGTCCCTTTATATTGGTTACTCCAAATGACATCAATGAAATTCATTTTTCCGGACATTCTTTCTTATAACAAAGCAATGACTTCTACACATAATTTTAATACCATTTTGCACTATGTTGATATATGATGTTAAAAAATCATGCCAGAATAAAAAAATATATACATTTATTACATTTTAAGATATTTTAATCATAAATGAAATGTATTGGCCTTTGGACGGTTAAACTGAACGACCTTTTAACACTTCAAAATCTTTAAAATACCTTTATATGTATCAAAATATAATAAAATTTTTTGGATTCAATAAAAGAGGTCTAGTACTACCTTACATACTTTGGATGTCATATCTTTGTTTTTTATTATTATTTAGACCCAATTACAAAGAAACAGCAAGTAAGACATTGAATTAAACAAGATATTTTGATATAGAAAGACTGCAACTGTATTTTCTTGTAAAACGTACTCCAACAATCTTTGTTTTATTTACAGTTTTTAATGGTGTTGGGGAAAGTTACTATTGCGTTACTCCCTAAAAAAGTAACTAATTCCATTACTTAGTTACTTTTAATGGAAAGTAATGCGTTACATTACTTTTGCGTTATTTTTCTCACCTGGGCTTGCTTGTTTTTAAATAACAAAAAAAGTTATATTTTGGCAAATGTTAAGACACTAAAAGTGAAATGAATAAGCCTCAGGCTGAAGGAAATGCAAATTCACTCCTGTACAGATTGCACAGCTTAAATAAACCTTTTCAGCTGCTGCTATTCTGTAGAAGAAAGTTCTCATAGGAGAAGAAAGTTGAACACTCTTTCTTCACCAATAAAAAAAAATTAAATACAAATGTGATGTTTATCTAAAGTCATTTTTGCTTATTAGTATGGTGAAATTGGATCATTGAAGGTCAGCAGCAAAGACATAAAGTGAGATTAAATACATAAAGCATATTTGTGTAATTTAGCATATTTATTGCAGTTTTACGTAATATTCTGAGATTTGCATTTCACTGTTCTTATTCATTATTCGAGAATACGCAGTCTGTTTTTGCGTAAATGCATGCTCACATTTAGTCTAGAACAGTAACTATCAGTTTTAAAATTACATTTTAAAATATATTCTAATAGAAAACATAGATATTGTAATAATATCTTAAAACTTTACAGTTTTGCTGTGCGTTTAATCAAATAAATGTAGACTTGGTGAGCAAAACTTAGATCAAAAACATTTAAAAATCTTTGTGACCTCAGACTTTTGAATAGAGGTTAATAGTCTCGTGACTTTTTCTGATACAAAATCTGTAGAATTCAGAAAAATTGATTTAAACATTGTAAAATGTAATAATAATCAAATTAGCTAGAATATTTAATAGTTGAACATGCAGGAGTAGAACACTAGATGAATTATTTTTCCGTATATCTTGTTCTGCAGGCGCAGATCCCGTGTGGGCCTGGTTATAGCTTAATCTATTTTTACAGCTTGTGGTCTCAGCTGATTAATGCTTACTATTGAAGCAGAGGTCTGAGACACTTTATGAGTTTTATTCAAAGTACTTAATTATGTAGTCAGTCAGTAATGTATGTAACCAGCAAAGAAGCCCTTTGAACACTAACAAGGATTTTCTTTGGTATGTTCTATTTAGTATGCTTAAAATCTTTTGAGAAAGAAGATATTCCTACAATTTCTTATTCAAAAAGAAGGGTCTTTATATTTCATAAAAAGTTACGCTAGATCTACTTACAAGGACATAGCAGTGCAGCAGAATCAATCATAGTTGTAAGGGATATCAAGTAAGCCCTATAGCAACTCATAAATATATGTATCGCACATAAATTTACCTCTTTATTAAGTGTTCTGCAAGGGAGAAAAACTCTCTGGATTTATATTGCATAAATGTCCTTGAGACTTAAAAGGGACTATGAAAGAAAGAAGACGAGAAAGCATTCAAAGAGCAAACATCATCCCTTTCCCAGAGCATGTCGAATTCATTTCAAGACAGTCCTCACAAGTAAAACACTCTTTTGCTTGTCCAAATGGTTCGAAAAACACTAAAGGCAGCGGTTTAGTAGTAATCTTTTAAACTTCAGTGTTTGCCTTAAGTGCTTGTGACACTTGTGTCAAAGGATATATCAGTTACAGTTAAATCTGATCTTATTGAAAAAAATATCAGGCATAGTTTAGGTGAAGTGTAAAACTTCTGCACCACCAAATAAAATGGAAACAACTGTTATTTTTTCAAAACAGGTTCTCCAAACACTCCCCTTGTCTGCCATCCTTGTCTCCCCTTGTCTGCCCCTTGTCGGTCAGGCAAACCATCGGTTGAGCCACTTTTGCTGGATTGTTGTGGTTGGATGCTCAAACAAAAAAAAAAAAAGAAAAGAAATGTTCTGAAAACACCACAGAGGCAGCTTTTACACTTTTTAGGAGGAAGTGTTTAACACTAAAACGATTACACATATCAGCTTTAAGTGCATTTAAGATTGGTTCATCATACTTACAACAGGAATTAAATGTAACTCTCAGTCACTTTGATCATGTCAGCCACACATATTGTCTTTCATGTCGTACAATTAACATGGCCTATGGTTTTAAAATGGTTTTATTTTAAGAGGTTTCGAGAGACTAATTTGAGTTTAGGGGGAAGAAACCCTTTTCCGTTTTATAATTTTGTCTTATCAGTTGAATGTGATATGCCAAAAAGTCTCATGATTGACATGCATGGCTATTTTCAGTCATGGACTTTATTTCACTCCAGTGAGATATGAACTTCTTTTTAATGTGTGCATATTCATGAATGAATATTTCTGTCCTGTTTTTGGCACACGCTCATTATATGCTTACATAGCTGTGGCAGAAAGTTTCTACATTGTTAATTGCTTGAGAACATCTTTTCTATTCTCCTGAGGGTTATGCTGAAGCTGCTTCATGAGATGTTCTGCTTTTGAAATGCATGGTGAAAACTTGCACAAAAAACAACATGTGTTGTATTTCACAAACAAAATCAGAGACGGTTTGTGTGTATGTGTAATCAGCATATTTGAATGATGTCTGAAGGATCATGCGACTCAGATTCTGCTTTGCTATCACAGGAATAAATTACATTTCAAAATATGTCAAAATAGAAAACAGTTATTTTGAAATGGTAAGACTTTTTCACAGTGTTACAGTTTTCTTCTGATAAATCCTGAACATAAGAGAATTCCTTCAAAAGCTCAACAATATAAAGTGGAAAGCTTTTTGCTTGCTTTTAACATTTTAAAAATAAGCAATAATTAAGTGTTGGGCTAACGTTTCAGGTGATTGCATTTATGTGCTACTATTAGCGAAATTGAAGAAGCAATTCACCATTATACTCTGATTAAATGTATATGTTCAGCTATCGCCCAACAGCACTTGTGCTATAAACAAACATTGTGTAAGCAAATCTGAACGAAACGAAACCTTTTAATGTCTTTCTCTCCATCTGGAAAACTGCACTGTTCAATAAATTCTCAGTTGCAGAAACTTGTAAAGAATATGTAAGAAAATAAATATTTGTAGTATTAAAATGAATGTGCTTCTTACATATTTAAGACGTTATGCAGCTTTCAGCATGATGTAACATCAGCGCTCAGCCTTGCATTGTACTGTACACTGTTCGGTTGATGTATTTGTCCCCTGTCATACCTAAAAAGCACTTTGAGAGAGTTCTCATTAATGTATTGAACCCAAAGCCAAATCTGGCACAGATCCCTGAGGATGAGGGTGCCATCTGTCTACCACTCATCAATTGCTACAGCAAAATCATTATATCACTCTGGATAGGACAGACTGTTAGCATCAGAGCTCAAAACGCTCTGCTGACCTTAACAATGGATTCAGAGAGAGTTCAGATAAAAATACAAACACACTCAACAGGACCTCAAACATAAACTGTTGTTTTTATTTATTTTATTGAATGCATGGTTTGTTATAGAGTTGTCACTTTTTTGTCTTGTCTCTCTTTAAAAAAGAATGCATGATATACAGTGGTGGTCAGAATTATTGGCACCCTTGGTAAATATGATCAAAGATGACTGTAAAAATAAATCTGCATAAATCTTTATCCTTTTGATCTTTAATTCATAAAATTAGCAAAAATCTAACCTAGTAAAATATCTCTGAAGTATATTCCCATTCATATTTACATTTTTTAGCACACCAGGGTGATCGTGAACATGAAATTGTCCAGCCATTACTTCCTGTTCCACAGGAGTACAAACATGAGGAAACACAAAGGCCAAATTCCCGTAATCATTCATCACAATGAGTAAAACCAAAGAATATAGTTCTGATGTGCAGCAAAAGATTGTTGAGCTTCACAAAATAGAAAGCGGCTATAAGAAAATAGCTAAAGCATTGAAAATCCCCATTTCTACCATCAGGGCAATAATTAAGAAGTTCCAATCAACTAAAGATGTTACAAATCTGCCTGGAAGAGGACGTGTGTCTAAACCATCCTAATGTGAGGAGGAAAGTTTGAGTGGACAAAGACTCTCCAAGGATCACAGCTGGAGAATTGCAGAGATTATTTGAGTCTTAAGTCTCAGAAAGCCTAAAAAAAATGATCAAACAGCACCTACATCCCCACAAGTTGTTCAGGAGGGTTTCAAGAAAAATCCTCTGCTCTCATCCAGAAACAATCTCCAGAATATTCAGTTGTCAGACAAGACTGGAACTTCAAACGGGAGCGGCTTCTATGGTCAGATGAAACTAAAAAAAGAGCTTTTTGGCAGCAAACCCACCAGATGGGTTTGGCGCACACATGGATAAAAAGTACCCCATGCCCATGGTTAAATATACTGCTGGATCTTTAATGGTGTGGGCCTATTTTTCTGCTGGAGGTCCTGGACATCTTGTTCAGATACATGGTATCATGGATTCTATCAAATACCAACAGATAAAAAATCTAAACCTGACCGCTTCTGCTAGAAATCCTATAATGGGCCGTGGTTGGATTTTCCATCAGGACAATGATCCAAAACAAACATCAAAACCAACACAAAAATGTGTCACTGAGCACAAAATGAAGCTTCTGCCATGGCCATCCCAGTCCCCTGACCTGAACCCTAAAGAAAATGAGTGGAGTGAACTGAAGAGAAGAAGCACCAACATGGAGCTGGGAATCTGAAGGATCTGGAGAGATTCTGCATGAAGGAATGATCTCTGATCTCTTGCCAGGTGTTCTCTAAACTCAGGCATTATAGGTGAAGACTCAGAGCTGTTATCTTGGCAAAAGAAGGTTGCAAAAAGTATTGAATAAAAGGGTGCCAATAATTGTGGCCAACGTGTTTTGGAGAAAAACATTTATTTCATAATGTGATTTTCCCCCCACTTTCAATTATTTTCCTTCAATGAAAGGTTAGATTTTTGCAAATTTTATGAATTAAAGATCAAAAGGATAAACAATGCAGATTTATTTTTACAGTCATCTTTGATCATATTTACCAAAGGTGCCAATAATTCTGACCACCACTGTATCTATACCATATTGTTTATTGGCCAGAATCGGATATTTTAAAATATTTTAAAATTAATCCTTACCAGACATAGGTGATATTGGATACTTAATCGTTCACACACAATTTCTTCACAATGTAGGAATATGTTCATATTTACAGTTTTTGTATTTCTCCATTTTCCAGTTCAAAATGACAAAACTAGTGTCTGACAAACTTATGTGCTGAGCTGAGCCTACTTTTAAATAAGCACAAATTTCTTACTTGTTCTTCCTACAATTTTATAAGCAGTTGCATATTCTGTCTGTCCTTGACATTTAAGAAACCACAGAGAGAGGCATTTGAGAAGAGAAAAAAATAAAAACCAATTCCACATAATGAGCTCAGTGGCTGTTAGGTTGCCAGACAAAAGCAGGATTACACCTTAGTTAGATCACAGTTATGGAAACAATCAATTATTTAGGTCACTGTACAAAGAGATGCTGAAAATAAGCGAATGGCGTGTAAATAGCTTTCATGCATTCGAAGGAACATAGCTTGTGTTATTCCACAGCTTCCTAGTATAGCGTAATCATTGTATCTAATGCATTTTCTCATTCTGATTTAATACGGCAACACATCACGTAACCTAGTCCGGTTTCACTCCCACAGAGCCAGGCATGATGAGAGGATCGCTTGTTCATGCTGGATAAATCTGTTTATAATCTCAGCCTATGGGGACAAAAGATGATACTCTATGCATTGAAGCATCCAAGCTCTTAGTGATCTAATGAGGTTGACGTGGCCAGTGTGGAGGTCAGGGTCACAATATCATCTGCTCTCGCGCTCCTGTCACTAAACTCATGCTGGATTCCATTAAAGGGATAGTTCAAAGATAAAAGTCTGTCATGATTTGCTCACCCTCATGTCATTCAAAACACTATAACTCTTTTTTCTGCAGAACATAAAAGAAGATATTTTGAAAAATGTCTCTGTGTTTTTTTGCCCATACAATAGAAGTCAATGTTCTCCAATGTTGTATTTTGTTGTTTCACAGAAGATAGAAAGGTTTGGAACGACATGAGGGCAAGTAAATCATGACAGAACTTTCATTTTTAGCTGAAATATCCTTTTAAAGACAGAGACTTCCTAGGTGTTAGGCTCCTCCCTTGATTTGTCATATTAATTTTCGATACAACAAATATTGAGGTTCAGTGCACTAATAAAAGTCTCATTGCAGTCAGCAATAAAGTTGTTTACTGTTTTAGGACTGTGAAACATCTCAGAGAATAAATTAATCATATAAGGTCAAGTATGTCCTTTGGCTGTGCGGCTAATGTGACTAATTCCATCTGTGTTTCTTTTTTTTTTTTCACGAGTTTGTTTTTGCGAAGCGAAACGCATTAACATTCAGTTCTTTCATTTGGATGCACAATAATGACCTCAAAAGAGAACTGGCGCTGCGCCTGTTAATTAAGTGGTAAAATTGATTGCTTGTCAAAAGGATGTCTCAAAGGATATCAACCACTAGATCCAAACTCAAAAATAACATCTACACCATGGATGGGGCGAACGGAGGAAATTTGGGATGAGCAATATGAGATAATCCCAAACATATCCCCCGCCAATCAGATCATGATTCATTACAAAACGGCAAACGCGACAGTCTGCTGCTGAAATTTAAAGCAAATGCTCTAAACTTCACTTTTTATGTTTATATTTTACTAGTGCCATCTTTCTGGGGACTAGTTAACACTGCCTGGAACCTGTGTGCGATTGGGAAGAGACAGTCGCCTGTCAACATCGAAACCAGTCGAATGATTTTTGACCCCTTCCTCAACCCACTCCGACTTAATGCAGGGCAACGGAAGGTAAGTAGCTCTGTATCGTATTTTCTTAACATAACACTGACACTGTGATTGACAGTTGCAGCATAATCCTTTCTATAATATCCGTTTAATCATGAAATAGCTATTTTTCACATTATTCAAACTGGTAGAAGATGTACACTCACACATTATTCAGTTTAGACCACTGTCCCATAATTCACTGGGATTTTGACAAGATCGGGTCACACGGCATAACCCCAGCTTAACGGTCCATTTGTCAAATCTAATCACGTTCTGTATTTACTTCTATGGCTGTTGTTTAGACAGCTAGCTGCTTGGGTGTTGCTGAATCTTAATTCATTGGATGACTTTTTTATGTACCTCTGTTGGCCAATGAAGCAGATCTTCAATTATTTTTGCCAAGCATATTAGTGAAGCCTTCCAAATTAAGCCTTTGAAGATGGCTAATGCTCCACGACTGTTAGTTTGTTACAACGGTGCTGTAATGAGATCGCTAATTCTCTCCGGCGTGCAATATTGCTTGCCATTTGCTTTCAGTGAAGTGCACCTGCAGTCGGTCAGCAAATTAGTGTGACTAAACTCATTTACCAGACACAAATCCAGCGTTTGATTATTGACGGTTGGTATACATCAGATATCACTCTAACCTCTAAAGGGTTTCAGGCGGTTGTTGTCATACGGATCTTGAGCGCAAAGGGGGGGATTTATTCCACAGAGCAGGAGGGAAAGGAAGGAGTTAATTCCTCATTTAACATCCTGTTTTATGATTAATGCTGCTGTGCATCTGCTGGGGGAGATTAGGCAGGCTCACCATCTGTGCTGACAGGGACTGTCAGTGAAGAATTCTCCAATGAAGCTCCAAGAGGTTGTGGTTATGGATGATACACCGTAGTTCATCTTCTCTCAATAATACATTAGTACCCCAGACTTAGTCAGGAACCCGGAATAAAAGTGTGCTGGTGTTTTCCTCTGGAGGTTTTTCTGCTCTTATTTCAGGAGACCCAATTACATTTATGTATGCATTGCTCCTTTGAGCTTGTTATGACTGCGCTCTGTATGTGGGGAGTTGATGTTATTCCTAGAGAAAATTCCAAAGGAGACCTAAATGTTCTCCATGAATTCAAGTCAGTTTGATTGGTTAGTGGCATGGGTAAAACTATAGGCTGTAATGGAAAAGTTTATGGTCTCTTTTAGATAGACAAGGCGCTCATTCATCCTTAAGTTACTGAATGGAAATATCGGATTTAGGGGACGTTTACACGACACCGTTTTCAACTAAAAACAGAAAACTTTTTTATGCGTTTTGGCCATTCATTTACATGACAACGGCGTTTTGGTGGCCTGAAAATGCAAACTTTTGAAAACAGGTTTCGAAGTGCAAGTTTTTGAAAACAGTCTCTGTGTAAACAACAAAAACGCGAACCTGTGAAAACGATGGTGACGTCATGCACATGCGCATTACATGTTTAGTCTATAGCAGTGGTCGCCAACCCGTCGATCACGAGAACTTTATCACTGTCCCAGTAGCTCCCGAAAATAACAGAAATATGAGTAGAAAAATACATTACATTTTTCCAACGCTTGTACTGTATTTTTGTATTAATTTTTCTGTTATTTTCGGGAGCTACTGGGACAGTGATAAAGGTAAATAGCCCACATCATGCCTTAGTCTGTAAATGGCTGTTAACAGAGGCCAGAGACGCTGAAGACGGACGCAAAGAGGAGGAAAATCTGTAGCAGACAGAGCAGCTCACTGTTCACAATGCTTGAAATACAGGAAGAAAATATAAGTGCTGAATTGGGGGTGAGTGGTTATATGAATGTATCTCTGGAGGGAACTACTGTCTTCAGAAAAGTTTAGATGGCAATGGCATTTTATTTTTCTCTTACCTCCAAATAAAGTAGCTATTTATAAGCGCAGTGCTGCTTTGTTTACAGCGGTAACCAAGGAAACGCTGCATCACTGCTCTTCCATAAGCGCCATCTGCTGTCAGAGAGTGAATTTGCGTCTTATTCAGCCTGTCTGCTGTTTTTGTTTCATGCTTTTTTGTGTGTGTAGAATATAATTTCACAAAAGATAAAGACCGTTCTGTTTTTGCATTAAATCTTCAAATTAAATATAATTCAAATAATAATAAAAAAAACTGCTCATGCAAAGTGTGTAGCATCTTTGATTAGAATGCAGTGGTTACCTCTAATTTGAAATTGCTAGATATTTTTGTTTAAGGCCAGTTTGCTTGTTATAGAGAAAATAAACAATATAATAATGATAATAATAATAATAGTAATAATAATAAAGTATCTGCAACCAGTATCGGAATCGGGCAATTTCCTTGTAAAAATAAATACATAAATCGGAATAGGCCATGAAATACTAAAAATACTATATACAATCTGGGCTGTCTTTTTCTATCAGTTCTTCAGTAGGTAGGCTAGATCTTGTCTTTCATAAAGGTCGAGGTCAGGGATCTTGGGCTTAAAAAAAGTTGGTGACCACTGGTCTGTAGTGTTTCATTGCCATCTAATGGCCTGCCAGCAGAATACAGCGTTTTTAGTTGTTTTCACGGATTCGTATGAATGGGGTTCGTTTTGACAATTCTGTACGCGGAAAACTCGAAAAACTTCTCCATTTTAACCATATCGTTGTCGTGTAAACATTATTTTGTTCTTTTTCATGTCTCTTTAGTTCAGGTAATTGTGAAATATAGGTTAAAATATGAAATAAAGTCACATTGTGAGATTCCCAGTCAACAATTGGATCTTACAGTGATCTCACCATGAGCTCATGGTGAACAATTCCACGCTGAGTCCAGAGCACAAACGGTTTTCTAACAAATCCTGCAGTTTCCACATTTTTCCAGTGTTGAGAAACAGTTAACTAAACTATTAAAAATTATTTTTGTTAATTGAAATAAAGCTGAAATAAAATATTCGATGAAAATGTTAAATTTAAAAACATTCTTGTTTTTAACTAACTGAAATAAATGAAATTTAAGTTGTAGTACTAAAATTACTAAAACTAAAACTGAAACAAATATAACTTTAAGCTAAATAGAAATATTAAAATCTAATAAAATGACAAAAGCACATAACAAAGTTACTAAAACATAAAATAAAATAAAAACAAAAATATATAAAAACAAGCTAATTCAAAATATTAATGAATAATATGTAGTATTATTATAGTAATAGTAATAAAGTTGCAGTAGTGAGATATAAAGTGGCAATTACAGGATATAAAGTTGCAATTATAAGAAACAGGCACAAATGTGAGATATAAAGTTGCAATTGTAAGAAATAAAGTGACGACGGTGAGATATAAAGTCAATCAATTATGTGAAAATTGCAATTAAGAGGGGAAAAAAAGTCCTTCCACAGTCTTCTGTGTTTCGGAGGACAGTTGTGATTAATGCTGTGAATAATGAGTGTCATTCCTAGGACTATAGTTCAGCTTAACTTGCCATTTTATTCTAAATTATTTCAGAGCTACAGTTCAAAGTGATCGTAATTACCTCTTGCTCAGAATTTATCCAGATGAAATGTCCGGCTAAATGTATTGCTCATTCAAATGTTCCTGAGGGATCAGCGCTTCTTAAACTGTCTCTAGATTACAAATGAGCCAACTATATTCACTAATTTAAAATCTCCCATTAGAATACATTCACAAATGCTCTCACAGCTGTTTACAAATATGTTCTGATCACTAGGGCGCCATAACAAGACACATTTTGGTCTCAATTAGTAATCATAACTAGCAAAGTTACCACCAAGTAAAGGCAAAATATTCCAGGTGTTGTTTTCTATTAATAGGCTCTCATCTTTCAGCTACGATGCATTTTCTACATAATTCCCACCTCAGCAGTTGCACCTGTCAACCAGGTTTACCTGGAAAAACCTCAGTCCATCAGAAGTAACTAATGTGTTCGTTGTATTTGTGCCTATTTTTTCAGGAAAAGGCACAATGTCTAACAGCGCATGTAATTTCTTTTAGCCTAGCCAGTTGAAAACGGCTTCACCTTTGTTCTCCCAAATCGTCCCCTTGGAATTATAAGGTTCTATCTGCATTCTAAGCAGTTCTGAGATTTTGAGCTTTAAAGTTTTTGCATTCCATTCAACTTTGTAGACAGAACCTTTTTGTTTTCTAAATAAAAAAAAAGTCCCAAAATGTACACAACATTAAAAAAACATCACATAATGTAAATAAGTTGTCACAGAATATGTGAATAACTCAATTTTGACTAAAATGTCAGATAGAACCTTATAATTCCAAGGGGACGAAATGTACTCACTGTAAATATGTAATCACTTTATATTGTTTTATCATGAAAGGTCAGAAATAAGAATGTCTGATCCAGAAATTTATTTATTTATTTATTTTTTTCAGGTCAGTGGAACGATGTATAACACAGGCCGACACGTGTCCCTGCGCCCAGACAAGTCACACCTGGTGAACATCTCTGGCGGGCCGCTGAGCTACAGCTACAGGCTGGAGGAGATCCGGCTTCACTTTGGCAGCGAGGACAGCCGGGGCTCCGAGCACCTGCTCAACGGCCAGGCCTTCCCTGGAGAGGTGAGCCAACATAGAGCCTGGAAATACATCACTTCTGTGGGATTCAATTAAAACTGTCTTCCTTCAAACTGGATGCGGCGACAAACCCTTGAAGTACTGGCACTGAAGTTAATGAAGTAGGCAAAATTGTGAAGTTAGTCCCTTTTATCACATTAGTTTTACACTAGAGATGAAAAATATTCTTCCCTCGGTTCGCTCTCCTTCGACAACATGAAACGGAATAAGACAATGAGATATCATTCAAGCAGATCAAAGACATTTTCCAAAGCCAAATCAATTGTTGCAACTTTCACTAGAGATATACATTTGTGATTTCTCTGAAAATGTGTGCGTTGTGCAGTGTCACTGAGTTTGCATTTATAAAGTCTTTTTTGTTCATGATTAAAGAAGGGCAAATGTCAGGATTATGGAAGTGATTTTGCTGTAAGAACAGGATAAAAAAAAAAAAAAAAAAGCAACGAGTCATCTTCCAGTTTGCACAATCACAGGATATGAATTGGTCTTGTGCTGTAAATGTACGTTTATAGCGAGTACATGTTTTTTTTTTTTTTCAAAAGAAACTTTTATTCAGCAGGGGTACATTACATTGATGTGACAATGTAATGTTACAACGTTAATGTTATAACGTTCTACAAAAATACTAAGCAGCACAACTGTTTTCAACATTGATAATAATAATAAATGTTTCTTGAGCACAAATCATCATATTAGAATGATTTCTGAAGGATCATGTGACACTTAAAACTGGAGTAATGATGCTGAAAATTCAACTTTGATCTCAGGAATAAATTACATTTTAAAATATATTCGAATAGAAAACAGTTATTTTAAATAGTAATAATATTTCACAATATTATTGTTTTTTCTGTATTTTTGATCAAATAAATGCTGCATCTGTGAGTATAAGAAACTTCTTTCAAAAACATTAAAAAAGTGTAACAGAAAAAGGGTATAAAGTTGTGGACACAGTTTGAAAGAGAGCAAACAATTATTAATACACAACAAGAGTCCGTTTTCAAACTGTCAAGACCATCAATTTGTGCCAGACATATCAAATCATTTTAATGAGTTGAAATTTTTACACTTTATCTTGGTGCAAAAATGCGCGGCCCTCTCTGATTCTCACCTCACCTCTGATTTCACTGAAGTCAGCAGCTTCTCTTCATTTTCCTAATCCAAATGAGGTTATATGGGTAGCAGCTTTCCAACAACTTCATTTTGAAGCTGACAAGCACGCTCATTATAACTGATGACTGAAGCATATTTCCTAATGAGTTCCAATGCAATTTTGAGCCACTGAAAATTAAGCAGCAGATTTCCTGGCTTCCATCTCTCTGCTTTCATTGAGCTGCACTGAAAGAACGATAAAGCAGGATGGAGGAGCATAAAGGAGCTTCATAATGTTCCCATTAACAATTCATTAACAATTTATACACAACACACAGCAAAATATTTATACAGATAAATGTACTGACCCTCATTACAGTGGCACATGAGATTACAAGCTGACATAAAGGAAGTTAATGGAGTTATGCTGTTATATACACATCATTTATGGGCATATTTCATGGATTATGGCTGTTTTGAAAGTAGAGCGCAGCCAGTCGTACAGTCACGGTGGTTTGGCTGTGCACACTTTTACCTAGCAGGTGTTTGTTAGTGTTTTACTGGAAGTCACACTTCATTTAGTTTTCTTGTTTTTTTTCACAGGTGCAACTCATCCATTATAATCAGGATTTGTATTTAAATTACAGTGATGCCGCCAGGAGTCCTAACGGAATTGCAGTTGTTTCTATCTTCATGAAGGTTAGTAGACTTCAGTTGCTCTAAATGTATACAGTGGAAAGGAGACTATTCATTAACTAGTCTTAAACTTCATCTTTAGCAAACATTATGTACAGTACACTCAACAGATCAGGTCAAACATGCCATAAAAGTTCAAGCTTGAATGTAATGTTTTGTTATTTTTAAGCATTATATAATGTAGTAATGTTATTCATTGAAATTTTGCATGCCCTATTTAAAGTAATGTTACTTTAATTAACAATGAATACTTAACATGGAATAATCTAATTGAATTTGCTCTTAGATTAACTTTTTAATCAGTTTTTTTTCCTCTCAAATGTTATGCAAATATATAGAAATCTGACTGCAGTATTTGGCCACCATTGTCTCATATCCACTACATTCATTATGCATCCATGTTGCTCATGTTGCTTAATAAAATAAAAATAAAATAAATAAAAAATACTTTTCTGACAACAATTCTCATGGGCAAAAATGTGCATCCTTGACTTGGTGCACCAGGCTAGAAAAAGGTATTCTAATTGACAACCAGAATAAAATATAACCACTAAAAGCTTTTTATTGTTTTATTCAAAGTCAACTCTTCATTATTAATCATCAGTATTGCCATGTCATATTCATCCTGTGCTTGCAAAGTGCACTGCAAAAGATTCTGATTCATTAAGTAGTAATAGTGAAAAAATATCCAAAGATTTACTTGATAACTGTAGTTTATTTTTACGTGCTGTTCTTATGTTAACTATGTAAAAAAAAAAAAAAAAAAGATTTGTGAAGTCATAACTTCAAAAGAGCTCTATGAAATCTGTTTTATTACTTGTTTTGTTTTTTATGAGATATTAACATGTCATGGTGAGTGAAGTGCTTGACTTCTGTTTGACTTCACACGCATGATTACAAAATAAACAACAACAGTGTAAATAAAACTGGCATATGGTCAAACCATATTAATAATTCATGCCTCAGTGCATACTGGGAAAAGGGAGAATGGGATTGAACCACTAATCTATTTTTTTCAGAGTAGGTTTATTTGAACTAAAAAACTGCAGTCACCCCCTATGCTTAAAGGTGCACTGAGATGCATGACTTGTTTTCCTGAAAGTTCTTAATATAAAAACATAGCTTCATAGCTTATAATGTCCTTCTCATTATGAACAAAGCATTTTTTTTTTTTTAAGCTCCAAAAATGGCTTGTTTTGATATTGCGGGATTTGTGACGTCACACGGGCAAAAACATCGGGAAATCACTGCCTCTGGAGTAAGACATCAACGAATAGATATAGATCATTGCATTATAGGCCCTGCCCACTGGCGTTCAGTTGCTTAAAGGATTAGTTCACTTTCAAATGAAAATTAGCCCAAGCTTTACTCACCCTCAAACCATCCTAGGTGTATATGACTTTCTGCTTTCTGATGAACACAATCGGATAAATATTAATAAATATCCTGACGCATCCAAGCTTTATAATGGCAGTATGCAGTACCAAACGAGTATGAGCTGAAGAAAGTGTCTCCATCCGCATCCATCCATCATAAACGCATACTCCACACGGCTCCGGGGGGTTGATAAAGGCCTTCTGAAGCGAAGCAATGCGTTTGTGTAAAAAAAATATATGTATTTAACAAGTTATGAAGTAAAATATCTTTTATCCATTAATCACTCACCCTCATGTCATCCCAAACTTGTAAACCTGTAAGACCTTCGTTCATCTTCGGAACACAAATTAAGATATTTTTGATGAAATCAGAGGGTTTCTGATCCTCGCATAGGCAGCAAAGACACCTCTTGAGGTCCAGAAAGGTACTAAAGACATTGTTAAAACCGTCGACGTAACTTCAACTTTAATATTATGAAGAGAATACTTTTTGTACGCAAAAACAAAAAAATAAAGGTGTTATTTTTGTTTTGTTTTTTTGCACAATAAGTATTCTCGTCGCTTCATAATATTAAAGTTGAACCACTGTAGTTACGTAGACGGTTTTAACGATGTCTTTAGTACCTTTCTGGACCTCAAAAGGTGTCATTGCTGCCTATGTGTGGATCAGATACCCTCCGATTTCATCAAAAATATCTTAATTTGTGTTCTGAAGATGAACGAAGGTCTTACAGGTGTGGAACGACATGAGGGTGAGTGAATAATGACAGAAATTTCATTTTTGGTTGAACTAACCCTTTAAGACATGTGAAATGTCATGTTTACATAAAAATCTCAAAACAGCCATTCACTCATCTTGATTTCTGTTTATTTACCACTTTTCTCCTCCAAACTAAAGTGAGATAATGGTGGAGATTCCCTGGCATTTAACCTCATCACAAAGCATGACGTAAAACTCACAGATTGCAGCAGGAGTTGCCTCCCTGATGGTTTGAATCGTGACTTCTGTGTAAATTAGGGCAGAACTGCCACAGTTCAGATGAAGGTGTTGCAGTATTGCAGCCCCCTCCACCTCCTCCCCGTTCACTTTCAACCCACTTCGTGGTGATCGTGAAGTCAGGGAATCTCCACCATTCTGCTACTAATGAAGGCCCATGGATGAAAGCCATTCATCTTCAGTACATGGAAAAAACACATCCAGATGCCCCTAGAATAAATTCTACTAGACTATTATTGATTATGCTTGTGGGATGGTGAAGCCGTAATGAAATATCTCAGCAGTAAGTTAACGCTCATGTCATTTGTGATTAATGCACTGAACAGCACCATGTTTTATGAAACTCTGCCTTTTTATCAGAAAAAGCTGGAGAAATCTGGTTTTAAATAATGTTTTTTTTGATATCTGACTCTTCAGATTTCAGAGCCTACAAATTTATTTCTAAACCGTATGCTGAACAGAGAGACCATTACAAGGATTACATATAAACGTAAGTGCCCACAAATACCCATGTACTTCATTACTAATGTCAGTGGAGCCGGGAGTGCCCTTTTTTTTTTTTTTACACTTTTTAACTTTTAAAGCTGTTTTTTATTAGCATTAAATTTAAAATTATATTAATTGTATTAACATTAAATTGAATTAATGTTACTATTGTTATCTTAAATTACATTTGATTGAAAACTACCTCCAACAGTATTATTAAATCGAATGGCTTCCACAGTCTGAATGTGAAATATTGCTTCTGCGAAGACCTTCATAACTCTTAATGAAAAAAGACAGGAAAAACAAACTTGGCTTTGTATTACCACCTGGTGGTCTTGGATAAGAAGTGATATTTTGTTCTCTCAGAATTTACCATCAGAACAAAATAATAATAGCTATGATAATATCCTGTATTGTCCTGTAGTAATGTGTCTAGACATCTTGGAGTGATGAAATCCTTTGAATATTTTATCGTAAGTGTGTGTGTGATTTTTCTCGTTTTATACTATGACTTTTCAGATGATGCATACTTACTGATGGGGCTCGATATTGAGGAGCTGTATCCCGAAACCTCCCGTTTTATCACATATGAAGGGTCGATAACTATTCCACCGTGCCTTGAGACAGCCACCTGGATATTAATGAATAGGCCAATTTACATCTCACAGATAGAGGTGAAATGTTGACAACTCTGCTTATATTATATTATATTATATTATATATTGAATATAGCACAGATTAACACTTAATCACCTTTCCAATATCTCTTCAGATGCAGTCTCTTCGTCTCCTCAGTCAAAACCAGCCGTCTCAGATCTTCCTCAGTATGGGTGACAACATGCGGCCGACCCAGCCACTGCACCAACGCTGCATCCGCACCAACATCAACTTCAGTCAGAGACGGGACTGTCCTAACAACCGTGTGCTGAGGCCGCAATACCGAGGTCTATGTCACACTCCACATCAATAACACACACAGGCTCTGCGTCGTAAACACACCGCTGCGTGCATGCTGCGTTCAATAAAGCTGAGCACACTAATTAGATACTTATAATTATTGCTCTTGAAACAGATGGAAATTAAACATTTGTCTTTGTGAATAAGTGTTATGCTTCACAAAGAAATGTATCTGACAGCACATTCTCTGCTTCTCTTTTCAGTGAATGAATGGCTTCTGAAATAAAGGCTTGACGTGGATTACGTACTTCAGAGGAAGATGGGATACATACTGCGGGATGAGGCTTATCAGTGAGAGACAGAGGACTCTTCAATAAAAATATATTAAATTACTTTTATACTTGTTTACAAGTTTATAATAATATATATGTATATCAAAGACATTGAAAGCAATTGCTTAGACCATTCAATCGGACAGGACTGGTTCTCAGTGGCTCTTCGGCTCACTCTAGAGGAACTGTCTGCTCTTGTTTTTTGCATCCGAACAGCAGGTGCATTCAAGACTTGTTGCAGCGAATGAAAAAATACCTTTGCTCTGTGCACAGGGATTAAAACTTTACTTTGACACCAGGCAAACAAAAGGATTTCAAGCCTATATCTTGGTCTATTTGGAGCATGTTGCCTTCTCTACATAAGTGTTTACAGTGCTAAATGAATCGAGTGATATCTGCCCAATAAATCTTTGAAGTGGTCGTGTTTCTCTTTTCTTTTTTAAAGGGTTAGTTTACACAAAAATTAAATTTCTGTCATTAAGTACTCACCCTCATGTCATCGTGTTTACATCAGAACGCGGGCTCGGCATTGGCCGTGAGAGCCAACGAAAATAGCGTAGCAGAATGACAGGACAGACAAATTTGTTGAATAAAGTTGTTATTTTTGTTTTGTTTTTGCGCACAAAATGTATTCTTGTCGCTTCATAATATTAAGGTTGAACCACTGTAGTCACGTTTAACCATGTTTTTAACTACCTTTCTGGACATCAAAAGGTGCAATAATGTTGCTGCCTATGTGTGGTTCAGATACCCTCAGATTTCATCAAAAATATCTTAATTTGTGTTCCGAAGATGAATGAAGGTCTTACGGGTGTAGAACGACATGAGGGTGAGTAATTAATGACAGAAATTTCATTTTTGCGTGAACTAACCCTTTAATGACATTTTTGAATCTTGGGTATCACAAAGCTGCAAAGTTGGATTGTCAATCAAAATAAAGCATAACTCAGTCTGTTGTATATTGGTGAATTATAAAATATGTTTACTTAGTGCTCAGAAGGGAAGGTTTCAGTCGTGTTATGTAATGGATTTAATGAATATTTATAGGGTGACGAATGTGAAATAAAGTGTGTTACAGAGAACAGACCAATCTGGTCAGATTTAATAACAAAAACTACCCTATTTTGCTGGATTTAGCATTTAAAAAATAGTGCATTTTTTATACTAGTATGATTTACCATTAAATACAATCTTTTGCATCTAAATGTACATTTTGCAGTAAATATAAATGTATAATCTAAACTGTGAGATTATACGGCATGCCAAGTAGTGATAGTGATGTCGCAATCATAAATGTACAAATATGAGAAATTTATAAGAGAATAAATCAGTCAAATTGTTTGTACTGCTAAAAAATTGGCAAAATATTGAAGTTTTTGCTGATATACACTACCGTTCAAAAGTTTCTGGTTGGTAAGATTTTTTAATGTTTTTGAAAGAAGTCTCTTGTGCTCACCAAGGCTAAATTTATTTGATAAAAAACAGTAAAAACCATAATATTGTAATGATTTATATGACTGTTTTCTACTTTAAAATGTATTTTATTAATGTGATGGAAGAATCACATGATCCTTCAGAAATCTTTCTAATATGCTGATTTGGTTCTCAAACATTGCAGCTTAATATTCAGGATTATTTGTTGACTAGAAAGTTCACAAGAACATCATTTATTTAACATATAAATCTTTTGTAACCTTAGTTATAACTGTATAGATTAATAATAATGCATCATTGCTGAATACAAGTATTAATTTCTTAGTCTTCCTGACCCCAAACTTTTGAACAATTTTGTATATGACTAAATTGGAAAACTTTGTTTGCTAAATCTGTCTAAAATGGGCAGATTTTGATGCTAAATTAAACATAATGGGCAGTTTTGCATTCTGTGCCTATATCTCTCTCTAACCTCCGTCTGGTCAGACTCAGTACAGTATTGTATTGTGGCCTCTAGAGGGCAGAAATGTGCTAGAAAATCAGGTCAGATGCAGCTCAAAATGTGTCACATCCTGGCGGAGCACCATTGAGGGAACAAAGAAGCTGGGGTGAGTGTTCGTTAATGTTGTGCATTTTATTACAAATTACTGGTTTCAGCAAACAACTTATTGTCTGTGTTGTAATTTAACAAACATGCCTATTTTAAAATGCCGTTTTTTGATACGTATCGTGATTTTTATATATCAAACGGTTGTCGGACTTTAGTTTTAGCCCGCTAGCTAACACTGTTTCGATAACACCGGGTTGTTTATACAATATGAAGAGTAAAAAACTTTTAAACTCACCAAACACAATCCAAATAACGTAAAACACATTTTCTGCCTGAAATGCGAATATGAATTTATTTTTCATATGATATTTCACTGTTATGCTATTCAGCTAGTGTTAGCCAGTTTCATTCATTGATGTTTTGCATGTTAGCATCTCCACCGTTCGTGCATTCACGTTGCTTATAGCTCGCCAAGTACAACACCTTTACATTACATTTCGTGTTAATAATCTTTATTTTTCCTCCTTGTAGCTGTCATTTTATTAAGTTCATCAATAAATAAGCCTCTTGGCGAGCTGCAAGCCCACTCGCTTCATTGTGTGCGCCATTATCCTCATCCAGTACAGGCCTGAGAACCATAAACACAACATCTCATTTAATTCCTATTAAATCCTCCTCTTTATTGATAACAAACACATACACTGTGGGCTGTTCAATCAAACAATGTCTTCGAATTTCACATTCAAGCTAAATCAGGTGGGTGTATTGTTGTTTTAAACAAATATTTCTTCAAAAAGCAGGTTGAAATGAATATGTTTGCATTTCGAGAAAGTTGATCATGTTTTTGCACACATTGAAAGCATGCCTATTCGTCTAATAAGTTTTTGCCCTATTGCAGAACCAAATGATGGGGATAGCCTGATATCCTCAATCCTACAAACAAGATGTCAAGTAAGAGCACATTTCAATTGATTGGTTAGGCCCCGTTAAAGCCCACCCATCTTTATCAGATCTTCAGAAATGACTTTATTAAAGATGCCTTACAATTATTTTTTATTTGATATATTGCCACTTTCTCTAACTAATGTGTAAATATGGGTGTGCTTATCTTATAGATGTAATTGACAGTAACATCTGTGATGTGAATTAATTTGTGAACATTGAACTGATGAAGATTTGACGAATAAGTAGGCTTTACCGCTGGTGAATAATTTTCAAATAATTTCAATAAAGTCGATTTAATTTTTCCCCTCCCTTCTCTTCCTCTCGCAGAGCGGCCACCCTATGCCCCTGCCCCCACCCCAGCCCCCACAACAGTAAGTATCCAGAACATGCCGATCATCCATATGGCCCCTCCCCTCCATCGCCATACCTTAGGTTCCTTAGAGATGAGAGGAGAGGATTGTGGGAAAGTCACAGAATCTTATGGGGTGGCTTTTATTTTTCTGTACAGCTTAACACAGAAAATCCTCTATCAATCCGTAAGTTGCTGAGGATGCTACTTACTTTAGACTCCAAAATTAGTATTTAATGAATAACCATTAGGGCTGCGTGGTATTGGAAAAAATTACTATTTATTTATTTATATATATTATTTTATGTGTGTGTGATGCGATCTGGGAAAACCTGTTGGATGTCGCGATGGAACGTTTTCAGTAAAGCCAAAAAATAGGTCGAATGTCTTTTCTTTTTTTTTCTTTTTTTTTGGTCAAAATTGGGTTTTCATTAAATTATTATTCTATAAAATTTTGTCTATCATCTCTGAAAATATCTTGGCAAAATTCGCCTGTTAAGTGCAGAAAAATAGAGATTTATAGTGGCAAGCTGAAAAGGCTGTCTTTCTCTAACGTTACTGTTTAAGAACACACCCGGCGGAGGTGAAAAAAAACAGCCATAGCTTTCCCTCTCTTAACACTACAAAGACTGTTCACCTGTCAGAATAAACCACATAACATGTAGAATTAAGGTGTATCAATACAAATTTCCCGCCAGTCCTGTGTAAACTACGGCACGCAAAGATTGTTTTTTTTCTAATACAATGTTATCGTGAGAAGGCGGAGCACCAGAGAACAACGGAGCTATAATGAACATGCATGTTCGAATTATGTGTTTATTAGAGGTTGAATTCAAATCAAATACTGCCAAACTGCTCATACTACTTCTAAATAGGATGTCTGCTTCATAAAATGTATGACAATATGGAAATATATGGATCAGATCACTCAAATAAATGGAGGTGCCCTTACAGGGTCAGTAATGGAGCTTGGGTGTCATCTAGTGAAAAAGTTTGGTACTGCACCCAAACAAAATTTTACTGAAAGCTCATTTTTTAAATATTTCAACCTAAAATTTGGAATGTTGACATTTTTGGCTTTTATTTTCTTGCAGTTTAAGAGTAAAACATGCTTTGTAATATATTATAAAATATAAACGGTTTTATTTTTACATTTTCATAAACTTAAACTTCTATAACTTTTATTTCACTTTCCTTATTTATTTCACTTCTAAAATAATCTGACAAGTGCCTTCTTTAAAACAAGACCAACCTTAGGTCTATATTTCAAAGCATTCTTGAATTACAAACATTTATGTTTGGATAGTGCGTTTTCATGTCTATGCGACAAAAGGGGTGACAGTTACTTAAACCTGTTTTTCTCAAAATTCTGTTCATGAAAATCAGAGCGATCAGCCGACTTCAGATAACCATAACTTTTGTTACAGACAAGCTATGAAAGAAGTAAAAACAGATTTGGAAAGGGCTCGAAGCTCCAGCTTTCATATATATATATATATATATATATATATATATATATATTATTATATTACACACACATATATACAGTGGGTACGGAAAGTATTCAGACCCCCTTAAATTTTTCACTCCGTTATATTGCAGCCATTTGCTAAAATCATTTAAGTTAATTTTTTTCCTCATTAATGTACACACAGCACCCCATATTGACAGAAAAACACAGAATTGTTGACATTTTTGCAGATTTATTAAAAAAGGAAAAACTGAAATATCACATGGTCCTAAGTATTCAGACCCTTTGCTGTGACACTCATATGTTTAACTCAGGTGCTGTCCATTTCTTCTGATCATCCTTGAGATGGTTCTACACCTTCATTTGAGTCCAGCTGTGTTTGATTATACTGATTGGACTTGATTAGGAAAGCCACACACCTGTCTATATAAGACCTTACAGCTCACAGTGCATGTCAGAGCAAATGAGAATCATGAGGTCAAAGGAAGGCACAGATCTGGCCAAGGTTACAAAAAAATTTCTGCTGCACTTAAGGTTCCTAAGAGCACAGTGGCCTCCATAATCCTTAAATGGAAGACGTTTGGGACGACCAGAACCCTTCCTAGAGCTGGCCGTCCGGCCAAACTGAGCTATCGGGGGAGAAGAGCCTTGGTGAGAGAGGTAAAGAAGAACCCAAAGATCACTGTGGCTGAGCTCCAGAGATGCAGTCGGGAGGTGGGAGAAAGTTGTAGAAAGTCAACCATCACTGCAGCCCTCCACCAGTCGGGGCTTTATGGCAGAGTGGCCCGACGGAAGCCTCTCCTCAGTGCAAGACACATGAAAAAACACCTGAAGGACTCCAAGATGGTGAGAAATAAGATTCTCTGGTCTGATGAGACCAAGATAGAACTTTTTGGCCTTAATTCTAAGCGGTATGTGTGGAGAAAACCAGGCACTGCTCATCACCTGTCCAATACAGTCCCAACAGTGAAGCATGGTGGTGGCAGCATCATGCTGTGGGGGTGTGTTTCAGCTGCAGGGACAGGACAACTGGTTGCAATCGAGGGAAAGATGAATGCGGCCAAGTACAGGAATATCCTGCTTGAAAACCTTCTCCAGAGTGCTCAGGACCTCAGAATGGGCCGAAGGTTTACCTTCCAACAAGACAGTGACCCTAAGCACACAGCTAAAATAACGAAGGAGTGGCTTCACAACAACTCCGTGACTGTTCTTGAATGGCCCAGCCAGAGCCCTGACTTAAACCCAATTGAGCATCTCTGGAGAGACCTAAAAATGGCTGTCCACCAACGTTTACCATCCAACCTGACAGAACT
This sequence comes from Ctenopharyngodon idella, assembly GCF_019924925.1. Lineage (NCBI taxonomy): Eukaryota > Metazoa > Chordata > Actinopteri > Cypriniformes > Xenocyprididae > Ctenopharyngodon > Ctenopharyngodon idella. The sequence continues at coordinate 33,518,615 of NC_067222.1, read as the reverse complement.
GGAGAGGATCCCCAAATCCAGGTGTGAAAAACTTGTTGCATCTTTCCCAAAAAGACTCATGGCTGTATTAGATCAAAAGGGTGCTTCTACTAAATACTGAGCAAAGGGTCTGAATACTTAGGACCATGTGATATTTCAGTTTTTCTTTTTTAATAAATCTGCAAAAATGTCAACAATTCTGTGTTTTTCTGTCAATATGGGGTGCTGTGTGTACATTGAGGAAAAAAAATGAACTTAAATGATTTTAGCAAATGGCTGCAATATAACAAAGAGTGAAAAATTTAAGGGGGTCTGAATACTTTCTGTACCCACTGTATATGTATATATTATATATATGTGTATACGCACACAAACAGTAGTCAACATTTCAAGTGGATCAAAAAAGTTCATCAAAGTTGTCCTAAAGTTTTTTTTTTTTTTTTTTTATAACTTTTTTTGATCCACTTGAAATGTTGACTACTGTACGTGTTTTTTTTTTTTTTTTAATATATATATAATATAATATAATATAATATGATTTATAAATTGCTATATGTAAAGATTCTGGAATTTTTGCTTGGTGACTTAAATAGAAAGAACTAATCATTTTAGAATGATTGGGGTGACTATTGTGATTTAATAATATTAAACAAAATGTTTAGAGTGAAAATACTGTCATAGTTTTAAATAAAGTATTAAAATAATACTAATTACTACTAATAATACAACTATAAAATTACAATACTACTATGAATGTCTTACTTTCCATGTTTTTAAACGTTAAACTGTCAAGCTTTTATTTGGGTGGTTTGTTGGCAAATAAATATGCGCTTGGGGTTTCAGCGTGAAGCGTGGCACTGTTCATTTATACACGTGCAGGTCATGGTTTGGTCTTTCAGGCCTTAGTTTATTTACTGTCTCTGTATCATGATCTGCACATGTAAACACAGTGCTACGCTCTGCTCTGAAACCTGCAGTGCACATTTTTATTTAAATTGCAGCCTTCACAATTTAAGAATCTCACTAAGCCATATCTCGTTATTGATTTTACTTTGATATATCGTGGAGCCCTAATGACCCAAGGACCAATGAAAAGATAATGGTTATTCATTAAACACTAAATTTGGAGCGTAAAGTGTGTGAGCCTCCTCTTGTGCTTTTGAGGCTTTCACATATCATTTAATCATTGTACATTAAAATAGATACTGAGAACATTAACTTAGCACTGATGCGTTGTTCCACATGCATCCTTGGAAAACTTGAATCCTGTGTGGTTGAAATATCCCTGTTAATTACTTTTAGTGTCCCAGAACTGTTATTCCTGTAAGGTTAGAGACCCATTATTCAGGTCAGACACCACCATGAGATTTGGCTCAAATATTCCGATCTTAATCCCTAAAATTAACACAGCCTTTTAGAACGTCATTGCGTCCCATCACCACTACCACCACCACCCATAGTGCCTGTGGCTTTGCTACAAATGGATGTAGAGTAATGCCAGGGTTGTGCTGCTATCAAAGATTGCTGCTTTTTGCATGTTTTATGCAAATCATGACAGAAAACAAAAGCAGGTTCTCCTTTTCATTTTTTTTGTCCCTTCCTCCCTTGTTTGTGTCATTTCTCATTCGTGTTTTGTCTCATTTGTCTCCATCAGCAAATGCCCACCACCCCTGGGTTTGTGGGGTACAACCCATACAGCCATCTGGCCTACAACAACTACAGGCTGGGAGGGAACCCCGGCGGGAACAACAGGGTAATGGTTCGACCGGTGCCAACTAGGGCCCTAGCGACAGCCGAGGGACTAAAAGCCCAGACGAGAGGACACTAAAGCTAACTTACATGGCCTGAATATGAAATAGTGAAATGCTTTGCTCTTACACTGTACAGACTCATTTCATAGAGTGGAAGGTGTCTGTCGGGTAGTAGAGTCGAGTCTTGGGTAGTTGTGTAGCTCTCAACTAGTAGCTTCCATAATCCTCATGCTTCTGTCAAGCAGTCACTCTCTGTAATGTCTGGATGGGTGTGAGTGACGCAGAATGACTTGTAGCTTCAGAGTGATTGCTTCTCAGAAATGTTCCCCCTCTCCCCTGTCGGCCATCCTATCACTTCATCATGCACGAGAGCCAACGGCCGTCCGCTCGCATGGCTTTAGACGCCCATGCCAACTTGGCACGACTTCTTAGCAGGCTTGAGGCATTTTAGCTGTTGGCTGGTTTCATCCAAACCTCTGCAGAATCATTTTCGGCTGTAAAACACAGTTGTCCAAAAGAACGTAATGCATGGCCTTGTTGGCGTAATGTTAACGTGCTGTCGTGCTGTATTTGGTTTGCCGTTCAGGTTCGTCTCCCACCCCCTTTGCGAAGCGCTTCACGCTGTCATTGTTTCTTTAAGTTGTACTTTTTGCCTCCTGTCCCTTTCTCTCCATAGTGCTCCATTATGACAGTTTTATGTTTTCTGTGATGACCAAGTGTGCCCTTTGTGATCTCTAATGCTCCGCGTGGGCCTCTTTCCCTTTCCCGCAGAACTCCTCAGGGATCACCGTTCCTAAGCCACCCAAACCGCCCGACAAGCCGCTGATGCCCTACATGCGGTATAGCCGGAAGGTAAGCAGGAAGGTAAGACACCCACGGTGTCTGCTTTTACTGCTTGTAAATTGAGGAGAGCGCTTCTGCGATCATCTCGAATGCTGAGGGGCGGTCAGTGGGCTGACTCCGCCCCTTCACATGGTAGACCCCAACATCGCTTCATTGCTTTCTTCTGTTCAACAAGGCTGAAAGCTGACATCTTTTCTGATCTACTCATTTGAGACTAAACCCTGCTCCATTTCCTTTCTGTTTTGAGCAAAGTGTTTTAAAAGATGAACATAGGGCAGTTAGATTTTTCACTGCTATTTGAATAGAAAAATAAATGCTTCAAATCTAAACATAATGTTCGGATCAATTACTCTTACTTTTCTCTCCTGCTTTGCATTCATCCTTTTAATTTTGGAAAGAAAGGCAGACAAAAATTGGTGCTCTTTCTCTTTCTCTCTCTCTCCTCTCTCTCTCTCTCTCTCTCTCTCCTTTTGGGAAAATGCAACCCTCTCCGTCCAGGAACCCAGACTGCTCTGTGTCGACTCTGAACTGACACTTGTGTCTTTCATAGGTTTGGGACCAAGTTAAAGCCTCTAATCCTGACCTGAAACTATGGGAGATTGGGAAGATCATTGGTGGCATGTGGAGGGACCTCACTGATGAGGAGAAACAGGACTATTTAAATGAATACGAGGCTGAAAAGGTTTGTTCCTTGCCTTTTTTTTTTTTTTTTTTTTTTTGAAAGTGATTCCTGGGAAATTGTTACAGGCACTAAGTAATTTCTTTCCCTGCAGATTGAATATAATGACTCTTTGAAAGCCTACCACAACTCTCCAGCCTACCTGGCGTACGTCAATGCTAAGAACCGTGCGGAAGCTGCTCTAGAAGAAGAGAGCCGGCAGAGACAGTCGCGCCTAGACAAGGGCGAGCCCTATATGAGCATCCAGCCCGCTGAGGATCCTGATGGTGAGAGTGACGTCGTAATGTCACTTTTGGATGGCACAAACATAATACATTGATTTATGTGAATATTGTTGAGACTGTGTCCTCTCAGATTGAATTGTACATTTTTACACGGTTGTGTGCTTTCTTAATATTTTAGACCTGTTTTAGAAAATTTAATGCCAATTGTGTTTTGAAACAGTGGTATCTTTGCAGAATATTTTTAAGCATTGAGGTATGGTCACATTTGCAAAAAAAGGTCCATTGTCAATAGTGTCACAAGTCACTTTTTTTTTTTTTCTTTCTCTTGGTCAACATAGTGAATTCACATTACCAACCTGTTGCAAAATCTGTGTGGGGAAATCTATCACATGATTGCATGGATTCCTTTTGAAATGGCTGGATTTGGCCCATGAAAATTCGTTTAACGGTGATAAGTGACCGCACTTCTGATACCATGTATTAAAACGTAATATTCACATGCTAATTATTTCTCACAGAGATATCACTCTGATTTTAAAGTCTGATTCAAAAATGTCTGTGCTTTTTCTCCCAAATGTGTTGAATTTTCATCCCACAATTTGACATCCCAGGCTGAATTACCTACTGTTTTTAGATTCCAATTAAAATGGGCCATTATAATGGCAACGTGTGTAATTTTAAAAAAATATATAGATCTTAGTAAATGCCAGGGGCTTAAATATGACACAATAATTTGAGATATAAGCATGTATGTAGTATGACCATGTGGTAAGTAAACTATCAGGATTTCATTGGCATCCAAAGAGTTTTATAATGGTAGAGCCATTCAGATTTTCTTTTGCAGATGTCCTGCTGAGAAGTAGTTACCATCCAAATGGGGCTAGAGTTTAAAAGGTTTAAAAAGCTTCATATTCCGAATTAATTCCAAATGTGAAATGTCTCTTAGACTATGATGACGGTTTCTCCATGAAGCATACAGCGGCAGCTCGTTTCCAGAGGAACCACAGGCTTATCAGCGACATCTTGAGTGAGGTTGTGGTGCCTGATGTTCGCTCAGTGGTTACCACCGCTCGCATGCAGGTCCTCAAACGGCAAGTCCAGTCCCTCATGGTGCACCAGGTAGGTTGGGCATGTTAAAGACAAAATGCAAGACTGTTACACACATGGTTTAATCATTGTTCCTGGATTTTATTTGTTTGTTTGTTTTTAAACAGAGAAAGCTTGAAGCAGAGCTTCTTCAAATCGAGGACCGACATCAGGAGAAGAAGAGGAGGTTCCTGGAGAGCACAGACTCCTTCAATAACGAGCTCAAACGGGTGTGAAATTCAGTTTGATCGGTGAACTGATAGACCTTCTGTTTAGCCTGATCTCAAATGCCAAACGCACTGTCAGTGATTGATGTGCGGTTTGTGTTTGTTTATTTAGCTCTGCGGTCTAAAAGTGGAGGTGGACATGGAGAAGCTGGCAGCCGAAATGGCGGCTGCAGAGGAGGCAGCTCGCCGGAGGGCGGAGGAGAGAGAGCGGGAAGCAGCAGAGCAGGTGGAGAGAGCTGCTCAAGAAGAGCAACAGCCAGCAGGGGTCCAGGCCAATGCCAACACAGAACAAACCTCCGCCAGCGAGAGCAAGGATGGAGAAGACAAGTCCACCCCGATGGAGACTGGTCAGACCTCTCTCTAACTTTGAATATTGAACAAAAATAGTAGAATAAACAATGTTTGACTGAACTTTGTGGCGTCTGACTTGCAGAGACTCTCGCTGAAGCTTCTGAAGGATCTCAGGAGGCTGAGCAAGGCGCGGGTGCAGCGGGAGAGAAACCGGCCCAGCCTGAGCCTGCAGAGGGCGCAACAGATGAGGGCACCAGCGACAGCACCGCTCCATCTGAGAGCAGCTCCGGACCCCCAGCAGAACCCCAGGCCTCAGACAACACCCCTGAGGAGCGGCTGCCCACCCAGACACAATAACCCCGCTCACTTAATCTACATGTTCATTTACCAAGTCTCACTTCACTCTGTGTAGAGTCATGTGTCCTCTAGGATTGCCATTTAATCCTGTGACCTGCCAGTTCAGTGAGTGAGAACAGTGAACATTTTTACTTTTTCCCACCCTCCATAATATTCTACAATTAAATGTTTTGTAAGGACAACAATCTTAATTTGCTTTCCACACATATTCATTCAGGCACACCTGTTTACTTGATCTGAAACGCTGACCTTGATGTGACAAGCCCACTTGAGTACTTTAGAGCCTCTTGGCCATTAAAAAGCTTTTATTATTCTAAAGTGGAAGCAACTAGGGCAAATGTTGAATAAAATGTAACTCTTTCATCCTACAGTCACCAAATGGCTGCAAAAAGCAGAACTTCAAGGTTATTTGCTGTCGCTTACCATGTTTTATCTACTTGTGGCAGTTATTTTATGGTATATCTGTTGCATCCTTTCATAGTTTGGTTGAGCCTGTGGTTTGTAGTTTTTTTTTTGTTTTTTTTTTTTCTTCTTCTCCTCATTCTAGTTGTTTTTTTTTTTTTTTTTTTTTTTTTTTTTTTTAAAATAAAGCCATGCTTACACTGTCATGATTTTCCAGATTGACCGCGCAGAGCAGAGGGACATTGCTCTGTTAACGTCTTCATGAAATGGTATTACTTTTAAGCCTCTGGATTATTGTTTTGTATTGTTGGAAGATATTCCCTCAATAAAGTGATTTCTATGTCTGTTTTAAACATCTGCTTTTTTTTCCTCCGTTGTCTGCTTATGGTTTTGCCAATAGGTTGTTCTGTGTTCAAGTTTTAAAGCCAATGATTTTATTATTTTTTTTTTATTTTAATATATTTAAAAGCGGAATACTCGTTCAGGTCTGCTTAAGAAAATACTTTGCAGTATTTCAACCGCTGCTACAAATTTTACGAGTAACGAGTGGAATGTACAAAATCTGGAAAACTTTGCTTTGCATATCAATTACAGTCCAAACATGTTTGAAGTCTTTTGAAATTGAAATCAAAATCTAATTTTAAACCCCTCTAGCAAAATCCATTTGAAAGCGGTAATGTTTTTATTATTATTCAGAGAATAAGCACATATTTTCATTTCAGACATATGTATTGGGTTCAGCTTTTCTATTTTGATCTATTTTTTTAGATTAAAGTTGCGTCCATATTACATTCGATTATGCTGACCAAAAAACGTTAATGATCTGCAGAGACAAGAGAAATATAGACATTTAAACGCAAGTAGTGTAACAAACACATAATAGAGATGAATGAACAACTCCAAACTGCCTTGTTCGTTGGAGATTTCGTGCGTGTGCTGTTCCTCTAGAAGAACAAAGATCCCAAGTGTATTAAAGGATGTGATCAACCTATATTTATAATTATGTAAAGGCATCTCCATAGCAACCATAGGAGAAGAGACTCATTCTCTCTTTATTATTCCATTTAAAACCAAAGCATTACAGAAAGGTCGAGATCAGGCAGTAGAAAAGGTTACAAGACATTTTTAGGAACAATAGCCTGTGCTAAATATAATTTTCATCTCCTTGTGGATTATGCAAACAAGTGCAGTAACTTTCTAGTGTAGGAAAATCACAAATATAGTGATTTAAGCTGAAAAACTCGAGACATTTACTCACCCTCATGTCCAGTTCAAACATGTCCAGTACGACTGTCTTCTGTGGAACTTTAAAGGAAGAACGATTTTGGTGACGACTATACTTCATTGTATAGACACATATATATAAAAAACTCACAGAGAGAGACATTTATCAATATATCTTCTTTTATGTTCCACAGAAAGTCATTCAGTTTTGGAACAACGTGAGGGTGAGTAAAAATGCCAGAATTTTCGTTTTTGAGTGCACTGTACCTTTAGGAGCGTATGTTTAACACATATATTCCAACAGTAGGTGGCAGTATTTTATCTTGCTGAATCTTGCTCTGCTGACAAAAAAAGGAAAGATTTTGCAATGATGGATGTGCTTGAAAATCAAATACATTTTACAAAGAAACTACATCAATAGGTGTCTGCGGTTCCAGTCTTGAGGAGCCTCTCTCACATAATGCACGAACTCATAAAGAAGATTGGAAATCGCAGGATTTCAGTGCATGTAGGTATGTGTGTGCGTGGGCGACTACCAGCGCAAAGCGTAGTGGGCGCAGAGCAGGTAAGCTGCTCTGGATGCTGTTAGCTTGTGGGCATCACTACTCACAGGTGATCTCTGTGACCTTAACACTATATCTTCCGTACCACCATTAAACTACGCAGTTCTAGGTTGCATTTCTGTCCATCTCACATACTGCTGTGCATTTAACGGTTTCCTCTGACAGCTTTAACACAGGAAAAGACAGTTGTCAACTAAGAGAAAATAGCCTATATTTAACGTGGACTTCACAACACAAAATTTCACAGCAGCTCTAGAGGCCAAAATAAGCAATTTTACCTCCAACAGAGATGAATTTTACAACATCAAAAGATTTTTAAACAACTTTAAAGAGTAGGCTAAAAGCCGCAAGAGAATTGTGTAGATGGTTCACTCAAAAATGAATGAAAATGCCATAATTTACGCATCCTTATATGTTGTTTCAAACTCCAGCCAATTTATTTCTTCCTTCCAAGGGACATAATTTGTTTTGAATAATGTCAACACTGCTCTTTTCCATACAATAAAAGTGAATTGGGACATTCTGCTATAAATATCTCCATTATGTTCCACAGATGAATGTCATACAGGCTTCAAGAAACATGGTGTGTAAATCTGGGTGAACTATTCCTGTTAGTGTAAAAGGTGATGAGAAACGTTTTTAAGCACATTGCTAGCCATGTAGCCTATGTGTTTGTGTCTACAACTGCCTACTACACAATTATTTCTTGGATTTAACATTATTATATGCAAAAGTTATATGCAAATAATTCACATTGATTACTTCATAAATACATTAGACCTAGAACTTCTTAACAGTTCTTATTTCTTTTTCTTTATTCCTTTTAAAGGGTTAGTTCACCCGAAAATGAAATTTCTGTCATTAATTACTCACCCTCGTGTCGTTCCACACCCGTAAGACCTTCATTCATCTTTAGAACACAAATTAAGATATTTTTGATGAAATCCGATGGCTCAGTGAGGCCTCCATTGACAGCAAGATAATTAACACTTTCAATGCCCAGAAAGCTACTAAAGACATATTTAAAATAGTTCAAAGATGATTTCAAAACACTGCTTCATGAAGCTTCGAAGCTTCATTTCGAGTCAGTGGTTTGGAGCGTGTATCAAACTGCGAAAGTCATGTGATTTCAGTAAACAAGGCTTCATTTTGTCATAAGTGTTTCGAAACCTTTCAAATTTTCATTGGTTCACGTATTTAAGGCAGTGCTGTTTCCTTTCTTGCAAAAAAAAAAAAAAAAGATTCAATGGTTCACGTGACTTTGGCAGTTTGATACAGGCTCTGAACCACTGATTCGAAACAAAAGATTCGTAAAGCTTTGAAGCTTCATGAAGCAGTGTTTTGAAATCGCCCATCATATTGCTGAATAAAGTCATTAAGGTTGAACCACTGTAATCACATGAACTGTTTTAAATATGTCTAGTACCTTTCTGGGCATTTGAACGTGTAAATTAACTTGCTGGCAATGGAGGCCTCACTGAGCCATCGGATTTTATCAAAAATATCTTAATTTGTGTAGACTACCGAAGATGAACGAAGGTCTTACGGGTGTGGAATGACATGAGGGTGAGTAATTAATGACAGCATTTTCATTTTTGGATGAACTAACCCTTTAAATCCATTTTAATTTTGAATTTTTTTTTAATTCCTTAAAAAAGAAAGACATGTCAGCACCCGTGGTACTTATATGCTGTATATTAAATATGTAGGCCTAGGCCTTATATAAAATATTTATAAATCAGGAATAAAAATCTGACAGCTAAAAACGCGCAAAATATGTATTTCTGCTTCACTGTTAATGCGCATCCGCGTTCTAGATTAAAAAAAAAAAAAAAAAAAACAGGTGACAAATCTAAGACAAAGGCGATTGGCTCTTTTAATTGTAAAGCGGGACTAACCTACCCGTCTCCGCCGCCTGGATCTCGTGTGTTCTGCACAGGTTCAGCAGTGAGGGGCTACTGCTTCTTTCGCTAACCCTCAAAGCCGATTGCAATACCATACGCATAAGCACAGACTCTATTTATGCCATCTGTATTGCGCTTTATGGTGATATTGCGCTAATTATTTTTATTATTAATGTTCACACAATACTCGATTTGTCATCGAAAAAATCGATTACCGATAGAATATGAGGTAGCCCTGGAGTAGGCTATAGTTCAGCAACAAGCATGAATCACACAATTTGATACAGGCATATGACAGCATGAGCACAAGAAGTTCAAGCTCCCTGCTGAAGTTCACTCAGTCTCTCTCGGTAAGTGCATGCCTGGTGCCATTGTACTCTCAGCCACTGGTTGTCCTTGCCTCCTACTTGTTAGTGCGTCACAGAACAGGAATGAAACAACTCTGCTGAAAAGAGTCAGCTGGGACACAACACAAAAATTTATGTAACAAAGCTTAGACGTCAATTTATTTGAGCAGCCACCGAAATAACTATACGTTGAGCTTCAGATTTTAGGGAGATCTGAGAACCTGCAGCCTGTTGCATCTGAACCCCTAAAATAATACTTTGATACAATTGTAAGAGAATTATACGTTAATAGGTTTCTTAACCAAAGGGTTCTGTTTCCAGTATTGAACTTTGTTAAGTACAGATTCCTCAGTGCTAATGAGGCATTTTCATGATAGCCAAATTTAACCACATTAGGATGACCAAAAATATGTATGAATCAGCAAATCACATATTGTATGGTGGTTACTTCTAATTATTATTTCATATTTTGTCATTTTTATCATATATGAAATTAAATGCATGCTAATTAAATTTAAGAGTCTTGATATGGTTTAATATTAGCCATAGGTCTTCAGAATATGCAGTGCTAAAATAATTTTTTAAAGGTGCACTCAGTTTTTATTATTAACTGGCACGTATATCCATCCCAATTTACAGTGGTTGTGAAATAAAACACATCTGAATAAAGTTTGTTTACTTTATTTATGCGCCCTTACACCGAAGCTGACTGTTTATCTCTTATTTTGTTCGTTTTTTGTTCTTCTCAGTTTTAATTTGGACAATTTTCTGTGCATTTTGTAGCGCATGCAGCAGGTCATGTGATGTCATGCTAGTGCCCATGAGGGGGCGACCCGCTCCATGTAGAAAAAAAGTCTCTTTTTCTAGATGACTACAGTCTAGTATTTATCTCCTGTGGCTGTGTATGATTTTAATATTTATCTTAAGTGATATTTCTTTTGTTTTTTTGTAAAACTTTTGTTTTAGAAAAAATACAGAGTGCCCTTTAAGTTTTATCACGTAGAATTGCTGTTTTAACGCAATCTACTTCATACAGTATCGGCAAGGCAGTGAAAGGCTGCATGATTGACAGTTTTTTTGCAATGTAAATTTTCATGAGCCACATATTTCATAATCTTCTCGTAAACGTTTCCTATTGTCTCATTATGCTGTTGAGCGTTTTCATGTAAATGTGTGAGAGGCTTGACAGAATCTCTATCAATCAGCTCTGCTAGCCAAAGGTAAATGAGTGGGAGGGTGGGAGGAGTCTTGTAACAGCGCGTCAGAGTGTGTGTGAGAGAGTGTGTGTGTGCGTGTACCGGTGCGTAAGGAGGGCACTTGGGCGGAGAGGGACGCAAAGCATCGCGCCTGAGAGTTCATCGCAGTCTGAAGCTCCGCATTTTATGTACACACTCCGCACAACTAACTCCAGTATACAGGCTCGCGCAAACTTTCCCCCGCGTTGAGAATGGCAGAGCCGGCACAATCGAACAGCGATGGAGAGGAGAAGAGCGAACCAATGAGAGGCTTTGCCCGACAAGGTGCCCTGAGACAGAAGAACGTTCACGAAGTCAAGAATCACAAGTTTATCGCTCGCTTCTTCAAGCAGCCTACTTTCTGCAGCCACTGCACGGACTTTATCTGGTAAGAGAGTTTGGGCGCTCTAAAACTACAATTCATTTACTGACGTGTATGGCAAGCTGCTTTAACATTCCTTTATTAAAACTAACTAGTATTTTGTGTCACTAGTTCTTGTTTTTTTAATTACTAGTAAGTAATCCAGTAGTGACTAGTAGCCTTTACAATTTTACAAGCAACTATGTATTAGATACATGTAGCCTACTTTTTTATTAGATACTAGTATGACTCATTCCTTAGTAGTAACTATCCACATGGTTACTATTTATTTTTATTACACTTTTTTAACTAATAAAGTGATAGTATCTGTATACAAGACACTAGTATCTGTCTTAAAATTTCTTGTAATATGAAATGGCTTCTTAAAACTGATCCTTCGTAGTTAAATTAAATCTCTCAATAGATTAGAAATGTTTATAGTGAAAATACAGTGGAAATCACATTATTGTCTAATAAATTAATAACAAAAAATGGTAACAAAATGAGATTCTAGTTGATTTTGAGGAATATATGTTAAAATGGCTTTCCATACAGGGTGGACCTGTTACTGGTGCAGCTCAGGTGTAACACTCTACACTGTCTCTAGATATAGTACTGTCTACCTAAACAGCACTCATTTATGGGCATCATTTTAGGGCTCATCTGACTCAGAACATCCCTAAAGTGTCCAAAATGCTGAGCGGTAGAAGCTCACTAGGTTTGAGCCACGGCTTCATTGATTTCCCTAAATAAAGGATGTAAAGTCAAAGTAAAATGAAAATGTGAATGGAAAATAGACTTGATTGTAGCTGTATAGAATACAAGAATATGAAATGAGTCATGCTACATGAGACAACAGTCAAACCATAAAGTTATTTTAGTGAAAGTGTACATTTTTTAAAAATGATGGTTCGCTTATTATATTTTTAATGAACCATTGCTTTTATCTTTCAGGGGTTTTGGGAAACAAGGATTTCAGTGTCAAGGTAAGAATTTACTATTCATTGCATATTTTGAAACATCTTGGGAAGTGTAAAATGAAATGGTAGTCTTTTCGAGGACCTTCAGTATTGTATATTTGACACGTCTCAAAGATTTTCCCTTGTATTAGTGTGACGGGAGGACTTGTTGACAGTGTCTTACCGGAACTTGTAAGGTCTATTTTAAAAAAAGATGCCTTGAGGTTTTCTAGAGGCTTCCATCAGCGTGATGATCTTAGGAACCTTAAAATGGTGCCTCAAGTATCTTTTCATTTTCACAGTGAAGATATGATGGTATCATACAAAGCAGTTTTACTGTATAATGGCAATTTAATTTATTTATTATTTATTTATGGGGCATTAAATAAATTATAGATTTGCACATTGGTAAAATACATGATCAGGCAGATATCCCTTATTAAGCAGTCTCCAAAAACTACATATCTCTGTTAAATTAGATTCTCAAATAAAATCTCAAAGGGATAGCTCACCCAAAAATGAAAATGATCCCATAATTTACTCACCCTCAAGCCATCATAGGTGTACATGTCTTTCTTCTTTCAGTCAAACACAATCAATTATATTAAAAAAATGGATCTTCCAAGCTTTATAATGGGAGTGACTGGTACCATTTTTTGAAGCCCAAAAAAAGCGCATTCATCCATCATAAAAGTAATCCATACGATGGGTTAATAAAGTCCTTCTTAAGTAAAGTGATGAATTTTTGTAAGGAAAAAAATATACATATTTATAACTTTATAAACTATAATAACTGGCTGCTGGTAACGACCGTACATGAGTCTAGTTCCAGTCAAAGAGTGGCTGCTAACCCGACATATGATGTATTGACGAACACGGAAGCGCAGAGGATATAGCAAAACAAAACATTGTTCATGAATTAGAAGTCTAAAACAAGAATTTTTAAAGAGAAAAAAACTTGTTGCCCAGCCCTATTTGTTTGAACTGCAAGAGGTGTCTACTCTCACCTCAAGCCCTGGGTATACTATATAACGCTTACGCTAGTGTATGTACACAGTCGAATGCACAGCCTTGCAAAGTATTCTTCATTTGACTCGTATGCATACACATGCATTCGACACATGCGCAGTTTTTAACAATCTCTCACCATGAGTTACAACCCATGTAAACATCTTCGCTTGAGTTGTACAAATGAGGGTACTTTCTAACCTGTTCGTGCAATCTCTCGTCTATGTAGGCCTCCATTGTCAATTTAGCTTGCATGCATTCTGGTTTGTTCTGTTTATGCAGTTTTTCTTTGACTACCTTGTGAATCAATGCCCCCAGGGCACGGTTGCCACCTTGTGGATAAACTAATTAAAAAATAAATACGCAGTGCGTACAAGTATACGCATGTGCGACTTGTGTGTACAAGTATAAATACGGTGGTGCGCTTACTCTCGAAATTTGCATCATACTTAAAAAGTGAAGTATACTTTGGACTTAAGCTTACATTACGCCTACTTCATACACCGGAATTCAACTCAATGCGGACGGACGTTAACAGAAGCTACAGTTTATAAAGTTATAATTATTAATATTTTTCTTACAATATTGCATTGCTTCGCTTCAGAAGACCTTTATCAACCCCTTGGAGCTGTATGAATTACTTTTATGATGGGTGCGCTTTTTTGGGCTTAAAAAAATGGCACCATTCACTCCCATTATAAAGCTTGAAAGAGGTAGGACATTTTTTAATATAACTCCGATTGTGTTTGGCTGAAAGAAGAAAGTCATATACACCTAGGATGGCTTGAAGGTGAGTAAATTATGGGATAATTTTCATTTTTGGTTGAACTATCCCTTTAAATTACACCATTTAGATAGCTACATTTCATATCATGTCGTTAGTTACATTTTATATCATCTTTCACAGCAAATCTCTAGCCTGTTTTAAGGTGATTCTACCTGCATAACTGTCCAGATTTGAAGCATCTGTTATCCTCATTGGAGAAGTTAATGTGTCCCATTTGTCCCTTGTGTCTTATTACCAAATTTGTGAGGGATGCCATTCACATTGGAGTATGAACAAGTTTGGCATTTGGCAATTTTTAGAAACCACCCGGACAGCTTTTTGTCAAACTCTTGCACCGGCAGTATCACTGGGAAGTGGTGAAGTTTTGGCACGTTTTCTAATGTTACAGTTTGTACCTGAAGACCATTGGATAGCAGTTTTCTTCACTCTATGAGTCTAAATTACCCTTGAAAAGTGATTTGAATTCATACTCCCCTCTTACACACTAAAGAAACTTAATGTTCTTTAAGGCGACTGCAATTACCGGTCACGGCAGGTCAATGGCACCCTCTGCAGTGCTGCGCTTCTCCATTTTTCCACCGCGGGCTTCGGCACTAGCTCTAATTACAGGTGCACAGATGAGTGTATGATGACTTTACCCACTCTTTTCTCTATCTTGCTCCTCTCTTTCTCTGTTCCTCGCTCCTTTTTTCTATCAGTCACGTTCTCAAATACATTAACATCTCCTCTAAACCTGTTGAAACACAAATCTATTGATTTGTGAGAGCAGCCCTGACTGTATCTAGAATGCCGGACCCCAAAGGAGCTGAGGGAGAAAGGGAATTCTTCTGCAAGGTCATGCTCAGACATGCTGAAACCTGAGGGTCTCTGCTGGAGAGCAAAGCTGTTTGTGCCTATTGTAGGTTATACCTAGAAGAGTAAAGCTCTGTTAGAGCTATGTAGGAACTATACATCTTGTTTATTATTGATGTGGTTTTGCAGTTTCTTCTTCTCCTTTTGAGTGTGTATTGTTAATGCACCAGAAGAGCAAGCTTTTCTCCTAATGATTAAAAGAATATAGCACTAAATGTTTATGGTACCTTTTCATCTTTTTTGGAATCTTGACAATTAATCTTACCAAAAAGTTCCCATCCACTTTTGTTGAATAGAAAAGAACAGCTTGGATGTTTTGCTAGATTACTCCCTTTAAGGGGCAGTCATGGCCTAATGGTTAGAGAGTAACCCAAACGTTGTGGGTTCGAGTCTCATTACCGGCAGGAATTGTCAGTGGAGCGAGGGAATGTACAGCTCTCTCTTCTATCCTCAATACCACGACTGAGGTGAGACCCTTGAACAAGGCACCAAACCTGGGTTGCCCCTGGGCGGCGCAGCAAAAATGGCTGCCCACTGCTCCAGGTGTGTGTTCATGGTGTGTGTGTTTGTTCACTGCTCACTGCTGTGTGTGTGCACTTGGATGGGATAAATGCAGAGCACAAATTCAGAGTATATGTATGACTTTAGTTCATGGTACAGAATGAGCCTTTACAGCAGTTGTTTTCAGCTTGTGTCATGTGTCTGTTCTTAATGTTGTGCAAATAATGAAATGCAACTAACTGTATAATTGTGTAAATTTATGATAGAGAAATAAATAGGCATTTCAGTTTATAATAGGGAGGAGAATAAGTTTCTAATCTTTTTTGTAGACATGAAAAGCCTTTCTTTTCAATGAAATTCTATTGTATTTTGGCTTAATTATATCTGTCACTTTGGTAGAATCTTGATGTGCCCCGTCCTTAAAAAACCATGAACAAAACTATGCAAATAATAATAAAAAATAAAACCCAGACTATACTTTAAAGGTGCAATACGTTATTCTCTACAGAAACATTTTTTTTTGTCATACCGGTCGAAAGTCTCCTCATATCCTGTTAGCAATCACTATGTTAAACAGTCTAAATGTATTTTTATAAATATATATCATTCGTGGAAGGTGTAGGACCATAATATGTTCATCCAATTATTATATTCGGTCCGAGTGAAATAATACAATGTTCTACCTGCCTGTCAGCGTATGTTTTTACATACCCTCGCACACCCTGTTCACGCAGACATCATACATCATCAGTGCATTTCATGCTATGCAGAGTTTATATAGACAGACGTCAGTCACGGAGCACCGCAAACAAACAGCAGCCACCTTTTACAGTTCCTGCCGAATCAAAACAACGATCTTATGCTGTGTTCATGCCATAACTATCATAATAAAGAGATGGCAACCCGTGACATTCTAGCTGGAGCTGTTTAATCAGACTTATGCATTTCCATGTCAACAGTATCAACACCGAAATGAATCTGCAGCAGTCAGCTACAAGCTCTCTAAGTTGTTTACATTCATTATTATTGTAATGTTATGTGCTTTAAGACATGAGGTAGTTTAAAGCCATCTCTTGTGACGCTTTGTCAAGAGCAGCTGTGTGTGTGAGCATTGTGCTTTGGACGGAGAACTAAATCGTATGCTTTCAGTGCTAGCAGGCTAGTGTTAGCATTTCTCCAGATCGCCTACTGCACCTTTAAATGCAGGGAGAGTAAACAGAATGGTTTGTGTAGACCACTTTGTGCTTTGGGGTGAATTATTGGCGGAATTTAAATACCAGTAATAAACCGAATAATGTTTTAATTCTTTGATATGAAGGACTTTTTTTTTTTTTTGCTTTTGTATAATAAACAATTTTGATATTTTACTTTTTGGTGTAAAATATGGACCCTGAAGAAAAACTAGTTGAGAACCACTGCTTTAGTGGAAAACCTTTAAAGGAAAAAGTAAATCCCAGATTTTTTAAGATAACCTACTGTTTCTTGCAGTATTTTTACCATCCTCAGTCTAGTGCAGTATACTAATTACAGACTAGTCCCCGTTGGAGTAACCTGGGGTGTGCTGAAGGCTGCAGTGGCAGAAGATCAGGATTCTGACTGACTAGCTCCACAGTTCCTGGGCCACCCTGACATTAGCCAGATTTCAGCAAAATGTTGCAGGAAAAGAAAGGTACAAAGTAGTGATTAATGAAGCTTTGCTCACATCTGTCCAACACTCATAACTTTGTATTCATTATTATCTAATGAACTTGAGATTGTAGTGCTTAGAAAATACAGAAAATGCTTTTGCCTACAAGACTTTTTAATGTGGTTTTAACAGTGAATCGATCAGCCATCAAGCAGCGGAGAGACAATATTAACAAGATAGACACTCACTGACAAGTTATAAGGTCAATTTTAAGGCTTTAATAAGGTAAATTTTTGTTAATGGAGAAAAAGAGAAATAGACTATCTGGGGAAGATCGACCCTTATGGAATACCAGCACAGCTGTGGTTCTTCCTTAATCATCAGTGTGTGGAAAACAGTGAGTAAATAATAAAAGAGGATTTCCACTTGCTGTCAGCTTGATGGTGAACCAGCTGCTTAGGAGAGCCTCTTTTGCCTCCTCAGTCTTAATTGCAAAATTACGAGTTTGAAGAAGAGCTGGCAGAATGCTACATCTGGATAGAACTAGAAGAGAGGAACAGAGACCGAGAAAAAAGCTCATGAACGATGGTGAAGGGATAACGAGATGGTCAGAAGAAGAAACTGGAAGTTGAAAAAGTATTGAATTTTGAATTGAATGAAATATATATATATCAGAGTAATATGGGGAAATTTCTTATGGGAAATTGAATCTATGCTTGACAAGTAAATAGATTTGAAATGTTGATTTTTTGATTAAAAAAAATTATTATTATATGAGAAGAAAAGGACTGCAGAGTGATTTGAGAAATTGTTGGAAATTGACTGATCAGAATTACTCAAGAAAGTCTCTTTAATGGCCATTTTCATTATTTGTACATCTTTGAACACCTTTCGAAACCAACCTGATGATTTCACTTGTACGTCACCAACCACTCACCTTCTGCCTAAATGCCCTTGGAAACCGAAGCAGACTCTGATTGCATTTATATATTTGTGATGCAGGGGGTGTCTCACACCTCGCTCTGTTCTGTGCAATAGCATAACATATCCACATCTGAAGGTGTGGGCCGTTTAAAGCATCTATAAATAGCATAAGTGTTCCATGAAGCAGTGCTTAAATAAGGGGGGGGGGGATATGTGTGGGCGTTCGGGGAGATCAGTAGTATATGAAATGTATAGAAAAATCTCGATCAGAAAACATACCATTAGTTCATATGCGTCATCACCCTGTTCTTGCAAGAATAATTCATGTGTTTGCTCCATTTTTGCAGCTTTGGAATGGCATGTTCCAGACAGTAGCCTCATTTCAAGAGGAAAAATATAAATGATCAATGGCGACATAAGGCACTGCTGCGTTCCACTGTAGGGAGGAGTGAAGCTGTGTGTATGAGCCATGAGGAAGATTTTCTGTTTTTAGTCTTTTCATTTAAAATATCAACTTTGTCTCTTTCTCCTAATACTTTGTCTGTAGAAATAAAAATAAAGACAAACAAGACAGTTGTTGATTCAGTAAGAGTACAGAGCTGTAAAATGAATGCAGATTGCATAGATCAGATTTGGTTTTGGAAGAATTTGATGAGAAATGTTTGAGTTAATATTGAAATGTTTGACTTTTTATTGCAGACTTTGATATTGTGGCAAATGTGAGTAGTTTAAGACATTGAGATCTTTTAGAGGAGACACATTTGAGATTACTGTTTTCCTTAGGAGAAGGATCTTAAAAGCAGAGGTCTATACATTTGCCCTCTGTGTGATCTCAAGTATATTTACATGCACTTTAAAAGTTTGATTTCGGTCTGAATAAAACAGTAATTCATGCATCTTTTTAAAATGTCATGTGAACACTTTAGTCCCACTGAAATTGCATTAGTCCAGTACAGAACAGTACAGTTGGCCTCAGTGTTGTACACTTGCTCTAAAAAAACAGAGGTGATGTGTGACGTGATGTGTTTTAATTTCTACCCGCTAAAATATTTTTAAGCTTTTGTGTATCTCTACGTCAGTCCTGATTTTGAGTGCTAAATATGCTTCTGTTCACACAAAGTTTACATACAAACTAGATTGAAAACCGCATTCAGTAACCATATTGAATCCCTTGCATTGACTCACACCTGCATTTTGAGAATCATCTTTCCTTAATTGGGCTCTCAATTGAAGCTAATAAATAACTAATGGCATATCCTTGTCATTGTATAAACAGGACAATTTAAAGGGTTAGTTCACCCAAAAATGAAAATTCTGTAATTAATTACTCACCCTTATGTCGTTTCAAACCCGTAAAACCTTTGTTCATCTTCAGAACACAAATTAAGATATTTTTCATCAAATCCGATGGCTCAGTGAGGCCTACATTGCCGGCGAGATCATTTCCTTTTTCAGTGCCCAGAAAGCTACTAAAGACATATTTAAAACAGTTCATGTGACTACAGTGGTTCAACCTTAATATTATAAAGTGACAAGAATACTTTTTGTGCGCCAAAAAAAACAAAATAACGACTTTATTCATCAATATCTAGTGATGGGCGATTTCAAAACACTGCTTCATGAAGCTTCGAAGCTTTACGAATCTTTTGTTTCGAATCAGTGGTTCGGAGCCTGTATCAAATGCCAAAGTCACATGAACTATTGAAATTTCGAAACACTTATGACGTAACGAAGCCTCATTTACTGATATCACGTGATTTTGTCACTCCGAACCACTGATTCGAAACAAAAGATTCGTAAAGCTTTGAAGCTTCATGAAGCAGTGTTTTGAAATCGGCCATCACTAGATATTGTTGAATAAAGTCGTTTTTTTTGGCGCACAAAAAGTATTCTCATCACTTCATAACATTAAGGTTGAACCACTGTACTCACATAAACTGTTTTAAATATGTCTTTAGTAGCTTTCTGGGCATTGAAAGTGCTGGCAATGGAGGCCTCACTGAGCCATCGGATTTTATCAAAAATATCTTAATTTGTGTTCTGAAGATGAACGAAGGTCTTACAGGTGTAGAACGACATGAGGGTGAGTAATTAATGACAGAATTTTCTTTTTTGGGTGAACTAACCCTTTAAGATTCACACCTGTTAGTAGATGCAAGTAAACACTGACTGTGTGAATGTAGACCAGCTGTGTTTTATAGGTTCTGCCACTATTACTGTGTTCTTTTGTCATCTCAACCCAAATAGAAATAAAAAAATGATTCCCCAAAAGTCCTATTGTTGCTATGATCCAATTTTGATCAGAATCCATTTGCGTTAGAAGTTAAATCTGAGCAGTCACTGGCTGATTGCTGATGTTTCAACCAGCTAATGAATGTTGAGAGCCAATTACGCAAGGATAGAAGAGCCCAACAAGGGCCATCTGCTCGGCTTTCGGGGCCTAATAAAAAGGTCTGCCGAGAGCCACATTGCAGGAAGAGAAAGCGTGTAATAACGCAATAAGGACGTTCAACTGGCTGTAAAAGTGCCTCCATATTAAGCAAGTACAGTTGAAACTCAATTTAGTCCTGAATGCGGTTAGCCTCTCCCAGTGCTTTCAGCCAGATTAGATCATGCTGGTGTTTTCCAAGCCAGTTGAGGGAGGGTTCCTGCTCTATTGGCACTGCAAGGTTGTTTGTTTACTGCAGAACAGGATCCTTTTGTTTAGAACAAACATGTCTGACCTTTGTGGCTCCAATGTCCCAGAGGACAAGACGCATGAGGCTCAATATTCCCTTCTGCTGGACCTTATTCGGTCTCTCTGCTAAATAAAACCAACTTCAGCCCTTTCAATATTTATGTCATTGTCAGTTTTCAGTTTCGATGGCCGAAGTACTCTGACTAAATGTGAGGGGTTTTTGGAAGAGTTTTGACCTTCAACTCTCAAGCTGGCTGGTCAGGTGCTTTTTGTTTGATGGCAGCCGGTGCTGCATTTGATGTATGTGCCGGCTGACGGGAAGTTGGAAAGAGGGTTAGGAGGACAGGAAAGGCAGCCACTAGCTGAGCGTCTGAAACTGGCTGGCTGAGGGTCCTGTTGGGACCATCTTGTCTTTATTTGGCCTTACTTTTAAATGGGCCGTAAAAAAAGATCTCAGTCCATCAGTGAGGCAGTCCAGCTCTGAGCTGCAGTTAGGATAGATACTTTGAGGATTTATTTAGTTTAATGGTGCTTTGAGAAGGTTTCTCTTGTTGTCAGTTCATCTTCATAGAATCTATAGAATAAGAACATTTATAGCAATAATTAATTCTCGTTTTATCCATGTTTTGAAGGATTTATATGTTATGGTGAATTTGACTGAAAGTTTAAATTTGTTTTAATGGGCAGAAGAAAATTCACTGTGCTTGATATAGATGTGAGCGTCGTAGTAGGAGCAGTGTTAGGACTACTTTTGTTCATCATCTGTTTTTAAGTAAACAGTGTCTGCTTTTTCCAGCGTGGTCGCCCACATCTGTGAGAACTGAAGGGAGATTCAAGGGGATCTGTAAACCTGAGATGCCAACACTTATCTGCCAAGTTAGATACATCACCCACCCAGGCCTTCACTTAACTGTGCTAGTGCTTTGAGTGTGGGATCCTGTCTCAGATCTATCAGCATGTCTAATACTTTCTTGTATCTCTCTGTTTGAGTCTCAGCATTGTCACGATGACTGACAATGATTCAAAGACCACAGTCTGAGAGTGCTGTCAGAACAGAGAACACAAGAGTGCAGCCCTTTCTCCAGAGAAATGGCTTTGAGGTGCACTGTCCAGATATCAACCTCGCTGACAACTTCTACATGCTAAGTTGTACTGCCTAGCTTTTAGTACAGACTAGGGGGAAAAAAGGGCCAAGCCAAAAATGGCTAAATATTTAGTGGTCTTTTAATGGTCTTAACCATTTTAATCATAAATCACTGGTCAGGAAATTAACAAGAATTGCACAAATACTGTAGATAAAGTATATAAACACGGAATAGCCTTCCCCAACTTGCAGACTGCTTTTTTACAGAAAGAAGAGTCAGTGTTGTTCCACTCAATGTTAATGGCTTCAAACAGTTCATGGTTAGTTGAAAAATGTCTCCCAGTTCGTTTGAGCTTAATGTGAGACCAAATATTCACTACAGAGTTCAAATTTGGACTCTGACCAGGCCAAAACATGAGCCTGATGGACTTGTTCTCAAGCCGCTTCTTGGTTGCCTTCGCATTTTAGGACAGAAGCATTGTCTTGTTCAAGATAACATCTGATTATTCCTCTTTAGATATCTTTTCATTTGTGGAAAGCAAGCCATTCTGCAATATTCTCCTGTACTCTAAATCATTAAATTACTTTTAACAGTGAAGTAGCTCACCAGTAGCAGCAGCTAAAAAAGCTCCCCACACAATGACACCTCTTCCTCCATGCTTGACTGTGGTAGAAATGCATTTATTATATTTCTCACCAGATTTTCGAAGACACCGCTCTGGAGCATCACCATGCAACTCGTGTTTCATTGTGATTCATCACTCCACACACTTCCCATATTCTGCCAAAAACTTCATTCTGTTTTTGATGTTTTTCTGAGACAGCAGTGGCTTTTTTAAGTAGTGTATCTGCTTAAATTTAGCTGATTTCTTGGCCAATAATTTGTGGTTGAGACAATTAAAAAAGCTTAGTGTTTAGCCATTTTGGGCTTGGCCCATTTTTTTTTTTTTTTTGCCCAGGTGTACAGACTGGGCATTTCTTCTTTTCAGTAGTCTGCATTTTTGCCAGTTCTTGTGTTTAAGGTACTCCGGCAGGTTTTTTTAATGGCTGATGACAATATATTGGTCATCGGCCACCCTGCTCTTTAGGTAATGATGCTGTAAATAAAGTCTGTTTCAAGGAAAGTCATTTCACTCCGTGACTATATTTGCAACGCCTCCGGGCAGCTATTTCGGGCATGCAAGACCAACACCTGTCTACTTGAATGGGGAAGTCCGGAATTCTCAAAAACTGCTTTCCGAACTCACATTTAAATAACATGTCAGATTTTGTTGTTGATTTGAAATATTCCATAAATATTGTTTCTTATGCTCAAATGGCATTAAAAAAAACAAGAAAACAAAAACACATATTTCAGGTTTTTCCAGCTAATCTGCATCTGCAGTCCCAAGCACGTCTCACAACACTGACAGTTTTTATGGGAACCGGAGCCTCTAACAGCATCTGCAATGATGCAGTGACTTTACCAATTTCTGATTGGCTCTTTTATTTGGAAGGCGGGACTTTTTCCACCATAATGTGCATTATACATTCTCCCGTTCATAGTGATATGAGTGAACCATGTTGTTATAGTCTGGATTTGGTCAGTATTGCTAAATTTCAATAAAATTCATAGAACAAATACTAAAATAAATGAAAATAGAAAATGTTTAGCCAGTCAATTCGTCACGATTACAGTGAGATGCCGATAATATCAAATATCGGCAGATTAATTGGCCTCAGCAACTAAAAAATGCCTTTAGCTTGTATGAGGAGTAGACTAGGATTCACCAATATTAAAATATGTCGAGTGTTATGTTGATAAATATGTCATGTTATGGCTGATAATAAATGTCTATACTGTTTTGTCTAATTAAATAAAAAAATAAATCACCAAAAACTAAAATTTATTTTAAATGCTACAGGTGAGTTTAATGATCACAACATTATAAGGTTCATTATGAAAAATTGATATTGCAGCACACTCAACACCATATACAACAAGAAGGTGGAGAAAAAATGTGTTAAAATATGAATGAGATTTGAGAGCTAGGGCTTTCACAGAATTTTGTTTTTGGGTGAAGTGTCTCTTTAAGATCATTTTTAACTTCAGAGTTCAGACTGAAATGTTGGCAGATGGTATAGCTGTGAGTAGAAGCCGAATCTGTGCTGGTGAGCTGCACTGGGTGAAGTGGGAGAGGCAGTTTGAGGGGTGAATCTGCAGGGGTGTATGTATTAAAGTGAAGTCAGGTTCACCGCTGGGATCACTGTCAGTCGCATATTAAAAATGGGCAATCTCAGAGTGGGCCAGCTAGGTTAAAAGCCTCCCCAGGCTATCACTCACACTTTTAATTGAAATGCAAGTATGTTAGGACACAGGGGCTGTTTTTAAGCACAGCTACTGGCCTTACCTGAGCTGACAAAGACTGAAAACTCTGGTTGAATGTTTAAAAATATATCAAAAGCAGTGAGGTATACGATTAGCCTACTTTACCTGACAGAACCAACATGTATTGGATTTCATGAATACTAGACAGAAGAACGGAATAGCTGCAGAGTACTGGATATTTTCTTCAGGAAGTGATTCAGGTCACTTCTCAAGTGTTTTGCTTGTTAGCATGGTCCAGTTAGCCTCCACTGCTAGCAGCAGCTCAGCAACTGCCATTGAGATGAATGGGAATGCTAACAGTTAGCTTTCTACAAGTATTGTAATGTGGTGTTACAAATTCCCTCAAAGAATTATGCTTTTGTTTTATTTTTGCTATGTGATTTGCTGAAAAGATACACTACCGTTCATAAAATCTGGTCTGTAACTTTTATTTATTTATTTATTTATTTATTTATTTTGAAAGAAGGGTTTTCAGCATTGACAATAAGAAATGTTTCTTGAGCAGCAAATCAGCATATTAGAATGATTTCTGAAGGATCATGTGACACTGAAGACTAAAGGAAATTCAGACATCCACGAAAAAATTGTAAACATTTTAAAATGTATTCAAACAGAAATCAGTTATTTTAGATTTCAATAATATTTCACAATATTTTTACTGATCAGATAAATGCAGCTTTGGTGAGCATAAGAGTCTTTATACAAAATTTTAAAAATCTTACCGACTGACTGAGGTTCTGTGGTCTGGAAGTGCACATAAATGCATGAGGGTCAGGGCAGACCCCTGTTTAGACGGCCTGGTTGAACCAAGTTCTTTCAGTATTGACCCAACTGGGTATTGATGCTATTGTATGAGCCTGATCGATGTTAATGCAGTGAATTCCCTCTGGCCAGCAATTTAATTGAGCCTTCTGCTGTAGAACAAAGGGGAATATGCATATGTGAGCTTTCAACTGACTGAAAGGAGTTTTGGAATGAAAGGAGAAGAAAATTATGATGGAAGTTAAATGAGAATTAAATTTAAGGCTTTCACAAGCTTTAACACTGATGTGAGTTACTTTTGCTTGCTTATTTAGGACTTCTTGAGCTCCAACATAAATAAATCCTGAGAATAAATAAATTATTAATAAATAAATAAATTCAATCTCTATATCTGACTTCAATGTTCTTGTTCAGTTCAGCAGACTGTCTTAGAGACCTGAGGAAGAACCATGAACGTTTTTGTTCTTCAGGTTTCTGGTGATCCATGATGAGCTGTTTATACTTATACAAAATGCGGAC
This sequence comes from Ctenopharyngodon idella, assembly GCF_019924925.1. Classification (NCBI taxonomy): domain Eukaryota; kingdom Metazoa; phylum Chordata; class Actinopteri; order Cypriniformes; family Xenocyprididae; genus Ctenopharyngodon; species Ctenopharyngodon idella. Next base: position 33,493,074 of record NC_067222.1, on the reverse strand, counting down.
AGAACAAGAAATGTATCATTTTTGATTCATAGTGTCACACTGATTCATATCGCACTCTATTTATGCATAATTATATATTACATTCTACATGATCTGGCTTGAATGAAAGTAAACAGGGTGTGTAAATGGTGCTGATGATGATTGGTGAAGTAAAGACCTGTAAGAAAGCTACAGTAATAGTGCTGCAGTGCTCCTCAAACCAATTTAACCCATAGGACCATTTAACTGCTTGCTGCAGTTGCTAGGCAACAGGAGATGGGTAGCCTCACATTACATGACTACTTTTGAAGCTTTCTCTCAGTCTCTCTCTCTTTCTTTCTCTCTCTCTTTCTGTTACTCTTGTGGAAACACTGTCCCAAATATCACTGCTTCTTGAGATTATATTCAGCTCAATAGAATTGTTTTTGGGTCAGCGTACAAAAAAAGTTGTGTATCAAAGTAAATTTAACTTCCCTTTGGTGGTTTTAAGTGCTTGTAGTTTCAGCATCCACTTCGTATTATTTATCGTCACAGCAGCAATTACATAAAAAGGAAATGTTTTTGTATATTGCGAAATAAAGCTGTGACCAAGATCACATGTCCCATGAAGATTCGCTGTATATTTTATAGATACTGTAGTGGCTATGATTTCATTTTCATTTAAATTAATCTTTCCTTTTCCCATGAGATTGGGTGCCAGCACTTGAACCACCAACTGTTGTTTTATGCAGGAAGTTGGCAAAAAAATTGTACATTTAGGGATGCATGAAATATCCGCACCTTATCAGTTATCTGCAGATATCTGTGAATGTTATGCTATGTAATACTGTTAGATATTTACATGTACTGAATACTATTTATTTTCCATTTTATTGCATTTGTGTGAAACAGACATGGTCAATTCAAACATGACAAAGTATGTCTGTCAAACACAAATTTAACTAACGTTAGGGGATGATAGCCTTGTCCGAAGAGGATTTTTAACATGTGTGCAGCGAATTTATAGATAAATCATAGCGCCAGACTTTGCGGATGTCGTTGACTGTCCTCTGATCCTGGATCAGTTGAAAGGGAGATTACTGCTCTGTTTTAACTGGAATCTATTACTGTATGTGCACACAGACACACATGACCCATCGTTTTTCATGTTGTTCAATATCAGTGATGAGTAAAGCTCTATTCATAAGGAGTGATTTACTTGGATCTCTGTCACCGCTGGCTGTAGACTGGGCGCACACACGCTGTTCTCAAAGCAGCTGTTGTCGCTGTATGCCGAAGTGCTGCTGGGTCATACTGATGTCATTAGAGCTGTTATAGGACTGAGCTGCAGTCTGTGGGTTGTGTGGAGGTTACACTGCATATGTGATTAGATTCAATGGAGATTATTCCCTAAATCGGTTTCATTCTCAACATTTCCTGATCTTTTAATCTCATTCTCTCTTGCTTCCTTACTTTTATTGGTGAAATGATTTTATCAAAGGGTAATAGCAGTCATAATACTTTGATTTATTCCATTGTGCTGATTGCAGTATTCATATAACAAGCTATTTTAATTTTATGTGTTTATGTGCAACAGGTTGATTAGTTAACTGATATCACAACATTTATTTCCATCAAGAGGTGCATCAATTTTTTAGTCAATATCTTGTATTAACAACGCAAGAGGCGAGCACTCTGTAAAGTCTACTCCAGCACATCCCAAAGACTTTCAATGAAATTAAGGTCTGGACTCAGAGGTGCCAATTCATGTGTGAAAATGATTCTTCATGCTCCCTCCCAACCATTTTTTCGCATTTTGAGCCTGATGAATCTTGACTTTGTCATCCTGGAATATGGCCATGATGTGTCTTCCTACATGGTTGTTTAAGAAATGAAAACTACACACTCCATCTTTAAGGGTTAAAAGAACCGTTTCCAAATATATAACATAATAATCACTGTAATAATGATCCATCCATAGATTCTTAAGCAATTGCTTATTTTTTTGGTCAGGCAGTGTATATTATTATTATTATTATTATTATTATTTGTTTAAATTTTATATTTTTATTTTTTAAATTAGGTAAAACCCTCAGGCAGGCATTTACAAAATTATCTGTTTTTAAAGCATAATATATTTTACTTTTGAATACTATGCATTTGGCCGAATATTTCAACAGTGGAATCAAGGTTTACATTTTGCTAGTGAAGGTAAAAACTATTTTATTAATGTGTTATTAATTTATTAATGTGTTATTAATTTATTAATGACAACCTTCCATCCATTCTGTGTCTCATGTAAAGGCCCCTAAGAAACACATATGATTATGGTGAACTAATCGATTTTGAAAACAAGTAGTTTTGCACATAGTTTAGGTTAGAGTATTTATTTATTTGTTGTTCAATTTGTGGTGCTCTTTTTAAAAAAAAAAAAACTTGGCCTCCACTTCTGCATTATCTATGCCTTTCTGTTATCTGTATTTGCCTCTGTTAATTTTGCTGTCTTTCTGTTTGTTTGTCTGTGTGTGTGTGTGTGTGTGTGTGTGTGTGTGTGTGTGTGTGTGTGTGTGTGTGTGTGTGTGTGTGTGCGTTTTTGTGACATATCAGGACACAAATTTGTATAATGACATGGGTATGACATAGGTATTACAAGGAGAGGGTGATGTCCCCATTTTTCAAAAGGCTTATAAATCATACAGAATGAGTTTTTTTGAGAAAGGTTTAGGTGTAGGGTTGGTGTAGGGTGATAGAAAATACGGTTTGTACTGTATAAAAACCATTACGCCTATGGAATGTCCCCACAATTCACAAAAACAAACGTGTGTGTGTGTGTGCGTGGGTGGCGGGGGGAAGGGTTGTGTGGGGGACAGGTATAGCGGGGGGTCGTGGTCCAGAGGGGGCGTTGAGCTGCACAGAGAGACTCTTCAGCAGATTCACAAGCAGTCAGTGGAGAGGCTTCTTCAAACAGATGGGATGGGTAGAGTGGAGATGCAGGCCTGTCACGGGGCAAACACGCACACACTCCCTCATAACTCAACCTTGTGACTCCAGTGTGAAAATAATTTACGTTACAGTGGAATAGATTGATTTGTTAAAATGCATATTTTACCTGTTATCCTCTGGTATAATTTTGTCTTATTGTGTTGCAGTCGCAAGCAGCGATGGGAATATGATGCATTATTGTGTTACACATATTGCTTTTCTTTTTGTCACCGTCAGTTGGTTGAGCATCTCCTTCAGAACAGAATGTGTTTTTAAGTACAACGTGGTATTTTGTGCTATGCAAGGATTTGTCTGCTCAGCACCTGGACAGTCACTTCATTATGAGGAAGGTTTCAGTTCCATTTTCTGTAAGTAAATAGATGGAACGTTATTGCTTGTTACTTATTCTGTGTATAACGGTTTCAAACCGGTGTAAATCTGGTATAAATTTATGTTATAGAAAAAAAGTAACATTATTTTACTTGTTACTTCCAAAAAGTCACAGGGTTCAATAGTCTAGATTGGAAGTAAATTAATTGCCACTTTCACCCAGAAATTTGTAAAATTTTATCACCATTGTTGACAAGCAAAGCTTTATTTGAATTTATATTCTTAGTCATATACACTATATTGCCAAAAGTATTGGGACACCCCTCCAAATCATTGAATTCAGGTGTTCCAATCACTTCCATGGCCACATGTGTATAAAATCAAGCACCTAGGCATGCAGACTGCTTCTACAAACATTTGTGAAAGAAAGGGTCGCTCTCAGGAGCTCAGTGAATTCAAGCGTGGGACCGTGATAGGTTGCCACCTGTGCAATAAGTCCATTCATGAAATTTCCTCACTACTAAATATTCCACGGTCACCTGTTAGTGGTATCATAACAAAGTGGAAGCAATTGGGAACAACAGAATCTCAGTCACATAAAATCACAGAGCGGGGTCAGCGCATGCGGACTCGCACATTGCGTAGAAGTCGCCGGTTTGGCGGTTGCCAGGAGAACAGTACTTGCCTGACTGCATTGTGCCAAGTGTAAAGTTTGGTGGAGGGGGGATTATGGTGTGGGGTTGTTTTTCAGGGGTTGGGCTTGGCCCCTTAGTTCCAGTGAAAGGAACTCTTAATGCTTCAGCATACCAAGACATTTTGGACAATTTCATGCTCCCAACTTTGTGGGAACGGTTTGGGGATGGCCCCTTCCTGTTCCAACATGACTGCGCACCAGTGCACAAAGCAAGGTCCATAAAGACATGGATGAGTGAGTTTGGTGTGGAGGAACTTGACTGGCCTGCACAGAGTCCTGACCTCAACCCGATATAACACCTTTGGGATGAATTAGAGCGGAGACTGCGAGCCAGGCCTTCTTGTCAACATCACTGCCTGACCTCACAAATGCGCTTCTAGAAGAATGGTCAGAAATTCCCATAAACACACTCCTAAACCTTGTGGAAAGCCTTTCCAGAAGAGTTGAGGCTGTTATAGCTATAAAGGGTGGGACAACTCCATATTAAACCCTACGGATTAAGAATGGGATGTCATTAAAGTTCATGTGCACGTAAAGGCAGGTGTCCCAAAACTTTTGCCAATATAATGTATTTAGAGTAATTTCTTGTAACACGTTACTCCCACCATTTGTCTCAAGTCATTTCAGCCATAGCATACACTGGTTATTAAATCAAACTCTCCTATAATACCCAAATGCTTTTTAGGTTGCTTACAAGGTTTTGAGGCACCCCTGCTGAAAACAGCTAAGACCAGGATGAATTTACGTGCTGCTCCTTGCTGGCTTATGTTGGTTTGAGCTACTTTATGCTGGTCTTCGATGATTTGGTGCTGGTTTAGCTGATGGACCAGCACAGCCATGTTGTCCAATATCAAAAATGCTGGCCAACCTGCATTCTTAATCTGGCTAAGTGTTGCTGGTGAAACAAGTTAAGCACACCAGTATAATATTATTTGGTGTGTCATACAAATTTAAGCTTACACGTGTTTTCTTTGCATACAGTATGGCACAGTTAATACGTAACCTCATTCAAACTGCTGATATCGCACTTGGTCACCATTCTGTCGACCTCATATATTATTCATATTTATTTTTTATCAGGTTTGTAAACGGCATCATCCAGTGCAGGGCACAGGGCTAGTACTCTACACCATGTTTACAGCACGCGAAGTGTTGTTAGCTGCAGGCCGCAGCACAGAGGAGGAGGAGGCCGGTGTGTGTATGTGTGTGTGTGTGTGTGTGTGAGAAAAAAGGAGAAGTTGAGGACAGCTGTGGATTGACGGCTGACTCACTGACCTCATCCCTGCATCTCTGTAAGTCAGCTCAGCGTAGCGCTCAGCGGGCCGTGGTATTTTTATTTAGCGCGTAGGCTGGCCCTACTCACTTGCATAACTCCCATTACCACAGGCAGGAAAGGTGAAAATCAAATATCTTTTTTCTTTGTGAACAATCACTCGTATCTCCTGTTGAAAAAAGTGAGCGTTCGCTGCCTGTCTACCAGCGCTCAAGCTCCCCTCCTGTGTTTGCCTCTCTCTCTCTCTCTCTCTCTCTCTCTTTGTTGTTCTGTTATTTGACTTTATAATGTTCCTGAGCTTGAGTGAGAATTACTCGTTTTAGTGGATGAGAGGCCAGATAAAAGGTTTCTTCTCCTCTGTGAGCATCTCTCATTCAGTGTGAGATCACACACAGTGCTGAAGGGATGGTGTGTTCAGACCTCAATTAACTTTCAAAAGACAAATTACTTTGACAGATTTACTGGGTCTTGATTTGTATAACAAAAGCCTAGATTAAATTGGTGGCTGGCCATGTGTTGGTGCATTACAATTATTGTTGGGGAGTATCTAAATAGCACCACTTAAAGTTGGCATGAAACTGAAGTTGCGATAGTGTTTTCTTATCTATCTTCTTGAACAAGACAAAATTTAGGGTGGGACTTGATTTATTCCATTGGGATTGTTGCTTTTGCTGTGATGTCATGTGAGTGACAGGTTGCCCCGCCCTCACACCAGTAAACACATCATCAGAGAAGAGAAGAGATGGAGGAGGGAGGGGAAGTTATTTTGATTAAGAGTTATAAGGACAGATGATTTTTTTTTTTTTAATAATTAACACTGATAAATCATTTAATAAATACTGCAATATTCCATAAAAAATAAGAATTGTACCTGTTGACACTTAAAGGCATAATCCACCCAAAAATGAAAATTTTATCATCATATAGTCACCCTCATGCCATCCCCACCCAGATGTATATATGACTTACTTTCTTCTGTGAAAAAAAATAAAAAAAAATTGAACACTTCAAAATCCACACAAATTGATCTTGGCAGTAATCCAGTTGACCCCAGTTGATAAATCAGTCTTCTGAACTGTAGGTATATATTTACATGGTTTAAAATATTAGTATTTTTCTCACACACTAATTGTTTTACTTTAGAAGACATTGATTCATCAACTGGGGTTGTGTGGATTTTCTTCTGTGGATACATACACTGTAAGGACATGAGTTAATGAGAACATTTTCATTTTTGGATCAAGTATCCCTTAACTAAATTTTTTTTTTTTTAGCATGACAGCTCAGCTATTTCAAGACTGTGCATGTTTTCCTGTAACAAGCTGCTTCCTAACAAGTAGTAGTGTAGTGTGACAAAATACTTTGCTGTTTTTATGTCACGTTGCATTTTGCACACAGCTCTACAACCGAGTGAGACAAGACAGCACTGAGGTGTTTTCCTAGAAAGTTCTTCTCTCTCATTATGTAGCTTTGCAAAGTCACATTCTGTTTTGTGAACTGGTTCAGAAAGAAGTGATTCACGTAAGTGAGAGTAAGAGTTTTTTTTTTTTAAAGTCTGTTATGCCCACTAAGGCCACATAGGCTAAATTTGGTTGCCAGTTCACATTTTAGTGTTTAATCCTGTTCTTTACACACACAGATTAGTAATTTATGTGCAAAAGTAGTGACAACCAAATTCCACAACCGAATTAACTCGAGAAAATTCCAGGTAGTGACAACCACATTTACAAACTTCTATGCAGTGTGTATGAAACCGAGGGAAAGAGCCTTGATGAGCCCAAAATAAACCTAAATAAATCGAAATGCTTTATATAGAAAATAAGACCAAATATTGCTTTATGAGCTAAGATAATAACGAAACTATAATTTAGGTGATTCATTCCCATTTTTAACTGTACAGTGTGTACGTGGCCTAAGGCTGCATTAACTAGACCAGTAAAAACAGCAATATTGTGAAATATTTTTACAATTCACTATAGCTGTTTTCTATTTTAATATATTTTACATTATTTACTCCTGTGATGGCAAAGCTGAATTTTCAGCATCATTACTCCAGTCTTCAGTGTCACATGATCCTTCAGAATGATTTGATGCTCAAGAAGCATTTAATATTAATACCAATGTTGAAAGCAGCACAACTTCTTAATATTTTTCAACTGATACTGTACATATGTATTACATAATGAATTGTAATGTTTCTTTTTTTCTTTTTCAAAATCCTAAAACTTTACTTGCAGGTTTTGAATTAGATTTTAAAGGAACACTCTACTTTTTTTGAAAATAGGCTCATTTTCCAACTCCCCTAGAGTTAAACAGTGGAGTTTTACCGTTTTCGAATCCATTCAGCCGATCTCCGGATCTGGCGAAACCACTTTTAGCATAGCTTAGCATAGTTCATTGAATCTGATTAGACCATTAGCATCTTGCTCAAAAATGACCAAAGAGTTTTGATATTTTTCCTATTTAAAACTTGACTCTTCTGTAGTTACATCGTGTACTGAGACCAACGGAAAATGAAAAGTTGCGATTTTCTAGGCCAATATGGCTAGGAACTATACTCTCATTCCGGCATAATAATCAAGGAACTTTGCTGTCGTACCATGGGAGCAGCAGGCGCAATGATATTACGCAGCGTCTCTCACAAATGTCTCCATGGTTGCAAGGCACGCTCCCTGTGCAAACAGGGGGTCACAGGCGCTGCGTAATATCATTGCATCTGCTGCAGCCATGGTACGGCAGCAAAGTTCCTTGATTATTACGCCGGAATGAGAGTATAGTTCCTAGCCATATCGGTCTAGAAAACAGCAACTTTTCATTTTCCGCCGGTCTTAGTACACAATGTAACTACAGAAGAGTCAAGTTTTAAATAGGAAAAATATCGAAACTCATTGGTCATTTTTGAGCGAGATGCTAACGGTCTAATCAGATTCAATGAACTATGCTAAGCTATGCTAAAAGTGGTACCGCCAGACCCGGAGATCGGCTGAATGGATTAGAAAACGGTAAAACTCAACTGTTTAACTCTAGGGGAGTTGGAAAATGAGCCTATTTTCAAAAAAAAGTGGAGTGTTCCTTTAAATACCACATTTTCTTAGACATTTGCATCCCTCTGTATATGCTAGGCTTTGTTTCTCTGAGCAGCAGAGTTTAGACTTCCCCTATGTCACAGATGATTAAGAAACAGAAACAGGAATCAAAAACTGAAGGTGAAGGAGCAGGAAAAACTAACTCAACCTGTCTCAATCCTATGTTAGCTACAGTCACAGTTCACTTTCACTTCAGAGGAAAGCTGTCTGTGCTGTGTGCTCAATATAATGAAGAAAAAAAAATCATTGCCTTCAGGTGTACATTTAAATAATCTGTTTTAAAAACATAACCAAGAGCCACAGTCAGCAGCCATGATACTCCAGCACCAGATCTTCAGATGAAAACCTGTTCTCCTCAGCCGAGAGACGCAGGTGCTTTCAGTGTCTCTGGCATGTATATCCTGTTCTAACAGGAAGCCCTGGGCTTCACTTCCCTCTCAGCCAGCTCAAACCGCTCTGCCAAGGCTGTGACAGACATCAGCTGCCAGATAGTCATTAGCAGTGAAAGCCATTCTCTCTCATTATCTAGATTTCAGGAAGCGGGAACGCCGAGGCTGGTGGGAGCACCGCCTTGGCTGAAGACTGGATGAGGTGTGTGTGTGGATCCATCTTCCTCTGTAATGTCTCAGAAATGAGAAAGATTAGAAAGACAGTGAGAGGGAGAAAAGGAATGAACGCCAGGTTTAATTGGCATGCGACCGATTCACCATGCGGGCACCGCTGCCAGGGCAGTGTAAAGCTGGAATGGCAAACTGGAGCGCCAGCCTGTGCGTAGATTCAAGTGAGGGGGTGAGAAAGAGAGGAGAATGAAAAAGAAGTAGTTTTAAAAAAAATGTACTTCTCTTTTGCTGTTCAGCTCCTTTATTGAGTGGCCTAATGTATGGTGGGTGGAAGCCTCATTGATTGAGTTCTTAGCAGCTGTATTATATAAAGGCCATATGGGAGTGAAGGGATATCAGACAAACTCTAGTCTTTTCTCACAGTTTTCACATTCTTTTCATTTTTTGATTGGCCTGGACTTATGTTGGATAGAATAAAGGAACATCTCAGTGCAGTGATGATGATGATTATAGCGCTAGGATGTGTGTGAGTGTGTGCGTGTGTGAGATCCACCCACTCTCGGTTGGTGTGTTGGTCTGCACACGTCAAGCACAGGAACCCTGAGCCCTCAAGGGCTTTATGACACTAATAACAGAAACATTGAGATATCATGTTACAGTAAACATTGGAAAACAATAAGCAACGATGCTTGGATGAAGTGCAATATATATATATATAATGTGTGTGTGTGTATGTATGGATGGATAAAAAAATGTATAATTAATTATTCATATTCTTTTCTCTTATTTTTACACATTGCCTTTGCGATCATGTAATACTCATTTACAGACAAAAAAATAGTAAAAAATAAATAAATAAATAAATAAATAAAAATTCCAAAACCTTTTTTATTCTGTGCATTATAATGTTGTAATTCCTAGATTCACTTCTAGCATTTAAAATGGCTGATTTTTAGTTTTTAATGGTTTATTTTTATTTATTTATTTTTTTTTTGTGACAAAATAGTATAGGATTGCAATATCAGCCATTTTTCATTTATCGCTATTACATGTAAATAACTGTGGGCTTACCGGTATTATATAGAATTATAATATCTTTGCATCCCTAATAGGGCTGCATGATATATCAAAATTATTGAAATATCGTGAATATTGCATTCACAATATGCATATTGCGATATGCATATTGCAACGGCTTCTGATAACTGCATGATTTTAATACTCCAAACGATTACAAAAAGTCCAAGTTTTAGTTTGACGCAGACAGCAGAGAGTAGACTGGACACATGAATGTTACATACATGTGACATACTTGGGCCCGGTTTCACAGACAGGGCTTAGTCTAAGCCAGGATTAGGCCTTAGTTCAATTAGGGAATTTAAGTATCTTCTTAAATGAACCCTAGAAAAAAAACATTACTGGTGTGCATCTTGAGATAAAACAGTGGCACTGATATATTTTAAGATTTAGTTCAGACAGGTCAAACATGCATTTTAGTCTAAGACTAGCTTAAGCCTTGTCTGTGAAACCGGGGGTTAATGTTTTTAGGCGCAAATTAAGTGAAGTACTCGCACGCAGGAAGCGCCTCTTGGACAGCGCGTGATCCAGAATTCAGTTCTTTTCTGCAGCTTATATAGTCAAATGCACACAAAATTATATCAAAATGCCCATCTTGGTGAGTATTTACGTAAACAGTTATGTCTTAAGTGGACTAAACATTTGAGAAAGAAAGAACACGTGTAAAAATATATTAGATCCGTGCAGCTCTTAAAGTGACAGCAGCCTAATATTCCTGTGTCCGTATATGTGCTTAATGCAAATGACAAATAGAAAATCGCTCACTGCTCTTGACTGAATAACTTCTTTTTTTTTTTGCTTTAGTATGAATCAGTGTATATTTAATTCATACAGTGAAGACTAGGCAGTGTTTAATTTTTACATTTGATTATTCAATTTCTGTTGTTAAACCTAATGTAGGCCTACCTGAAACAATAAACTCCCTGGTTTACACTGATGTTAAAATTACACTTTTTATGTAATGCTACAGTGAAACACTGCTGTTCACTTTCAGAAGTTGTAGGGATGCTTTCTTCTCACAAAAAGAATGTGAAACATGCATGTTGGTTATATCATTTTCTGTTTTTAAATGTATTTATATAATTTACATACACTTAAAGTATCGTATTGCTTATAAAATATCGCATTAATGAGTTATCGCATATCGCATTTTTCCTCAATATTGTTCAGCCCTAATGCCTAATATTATGTAAAAAGCTTGTGGAATGAGTGTCAACCAATTATAATTAAGAATTCAACAATGTCATGCTATAAATTCTGTTTGTTTACATACAGACAATACAAATATTTCTGCTGGAAGTTTAAAAAGGCAATAAAGACAATCAAATAAAATCCAAATGTGTCTAATAATTTGTCACTCACACTTATTATAGGGCCAACATGTTGTCTTGCTCAAGGGCAAAATAGTGATAAAATACTAGACCGGTGTGTCAAACTCATTTTAGGTTGAGGGCCGGATTGGAAAAAAAATAACCATGTGCGGGCCGAATTAATTAATTAAAAAAACAAAAACAAAAAACCTTAGTGCACTGATAGTTACATTAATATTAACCATAAAAACAACAAATTAATTTGCAAGAAAACTAGAACACTGCTCTTTAAAACTGCATTTGTTTTTACAGTGAACATTATTTTTTAAAATAATGCTGTATTTAATATATTTTTATTAGTGATGCACCTATTTTGATTTTTCATGGCCAATTCCATTTTTTTTTAGAAGTAAATTTTCCGATTCTGGTAATGGTTGCAGATTTTTTTTAAAGCAAATTTATTTGTTGTTTATATGCTTAGCTCTTTGATATTAGAGGCAAACACTGCATTTTTATCACAATCCCAACAAAGATGTTATGCACATGAGCATGAGCAGTTGTTTTTAATTTAAATTATTGTATAATTTCAAGATTAACAGCAAAAAAAGCATGGTCTGACTTTAGCTTTGTGAAATTATGCTACATAAGACACCTGCACAAAACAAAATCAGCAGACAGACTGAATGAAAGTGCAAATTCACTCTCTGACAGTAGGTGTATAGCGTTTCCATGGTTGCCGCTATACACAAAGCAGCGCTGCGTCGATAAATAGGCTAATACTACTTTATACGGAGATAAGAGGAAAAGCCATCAAAACTTTTCTGAATAAAGTTCCCTTCAGAGATACATTCATATCAACCCCAATTTGATATTTATATTATTCTTCCTATTTTTCGCGAACAGTGACCTTGTGCATGGTAGAGTATTTTCTCTTTGTGTCCGTATTCAGCGTGTGCCTGTGTTAACATCCTGTTTACAGACTTCGTAAATATTTCCACACAAATGAAATGGACACCTTTGTGGGCCGTATTCGGCCCGCAGGCTGTATGTTTGACACCCCTGTACTAGACAATTGTTTATAAATTAAAACTGCACCCATTTGGTAACCAGATCTTTATGCAGTGTAGTAATGTAATAAACCCTCATATGCGTTGTGGAAGTATCCAGTGTCCAGTCTTCATTTTGTTCTTTGAACTTTTACTGAATCTTTCAGTGAACTGTTTAACAACTGTTCAGCGGCAGAGCCACACACACTAAACCCTCAAAACACTGTCCCTCACCGTTCACGTCATCCCGTTATGTCATACTTGCAGACATAACTAATCCTCATTCTATTACATCTCCCCCTTTTGCAAATCTATTTGTTTGAGCTTTGTGACAGCTGTTTCACTGTGTTGGTTCAAGCACACTTGTAACTTTTTCTTCCCATATGTAGACCATACACAGTCTCAAATGAACCAGTAGTAACTAGGAATAATTTAATTTTTTACCAGAACTCTGTGTAGTGTGAACTGCAATCAACATCTCTCAACATTTCTCAAGGTAACTATACCATGCATTTCTGTCTTTCTTTCTTTCTTTCTTTCTTTCTTTCTTTCTTCCTTCCTCTCCCTCCTCATTTATAGGTCCAGAGTTTGTGGTGGTCTGCTAATCCTGCCAAAGCCTGGTTCATATCAGGTCGAACATCTTGTGTTTTGTCCAGTGATTTTTCAGCAATCTGTGTAGTTGTCAGTGTGGTCTCTTGCTGTGAGGTATTTACAGATGTTTTTGGTGGTTTTTCTTAACATATCCCCTTGCTCTGTTTCCACCAGATAAGATTGTGGTATGACACTCCACTTTGTCAAACTGCCTTTGTTAGCCAGGATTTTTGAGTGTCCAATTTGGTAAGGACTTGATCCCCAGGATATAGGAAAGCTAGGGTTTTCACACCATGATGCTGGTTGTAGTAGTAAGCTTGTTCCTTTTTCTTGGCTGCATCATTTTTTTTCTGATGACTTTTGTGTTCTGCCATTTAAGTAACACAGTTCTGTCAAGGGTGGGTAAGGTTTTTCGAATCTTGCAACCCATCAAGAGTTCTGCTGGACTTGCACCTGTACTGCTGCATGGAGTGGATCTGTACCACATGAGTGCTAGAAGGTGGTCGTTTTGCTTTAGGATTCTGTTTGTACGGCTCTTTCAGCATGCCCATTCCCCTGTGGGTGATATGGGCTGGAGGTTATGTGTTTAAAATCTAGCTCACGAGCCAGTTCTTTGAGCTCCGCACTGGTGAATGGCCTAAAGTACCTGACCACCTCCTCAGCTATACCTGTGTAATCGTAGTTGTAGACATGAGTAGTACCTCCATAAAACGTGAGTTGTAGTCTGAGATGACTAGGTAGGTCTGTTTTTTGTATTCACACAAATCAATTCCAGTCCTCTTCCATGGCCTTTCAGGAAGTGGCGCGAAAATCAGGAGTTCTCTGAGCTGAGCTCTTCTCATTTCTTGACAGGACTGCTAAGATAAGACTGAGTTTGGGGCGATATGCCGGGCCACCATACTGAGGTGTTTGCTCTTTCCCAGCATTTGCTCAAACCCTAATGCCCATGTATGCAATCTATGATCTCAGCCCTCAGTTTTTTTGGGTATGACCACCGGTGACAATCCCATCTTGCACTGACAGTTCGTTTCTCATGGGAAAGAAGTCTCGTTCATGGGCGATAATATTATCCATGTAAATGTCCACCCCTTCCAGGCCTTCTAGAGTTTCCATCATTTTCCTTTGGAAAATTTCAGGAGCGCTGGAAACTCCAAAGTGTAGGCGTTTGACACAGTACCTGGCGAATGGAGTAATAAAGGATGCCAGTCATTAGCCTGTCATTATCCAATGGTATTTGCCAGAGCCCTGCAGCTGCATCCAGTGTGGAAAACACTGCTGTGCCGTTCAACTTTCCTGTGATCTCCTCTGTGGTGGGTAAGACAAACCTTTCTCTCTTGACAGCTTTGTTCAATTTCCTGAGGTCGACACGCACCTGTTCAGACTTCTTGGGAGCTGGCACTATCGTTACACACCACTCTTTGGACTCGGTACCTTTCTCTATGATGCCCTCAACTTCCATCTTGTTGAGTTCCTCCTTCACAGGTTTCATGAGGGAAATTGGGATACTGCGTGCAGCATATACTGCGTAGGGCTGTACATTCTAATGAAATCTTCACTGGCTGTGTTTTTAGTAAGCCAACCTTCATTACAGCACTGTGCACCTTCTGAATTCTTTTCACCAGGCCCATCAGCTCAGCTACTGATCGGCTAAGTAGGTCTAGCAGTCTCCTCTCTGATAACAAACACTCTGAAACACTCTGAAGACCAGATGGCCGCCTGGGCTATTCAGTACAGTCTTTTCTCAGGCTTGAGCATTCTAAATGTTCAGTCATAATGCACACATCGGCACATTAAAGCTAACTGGTGTACTAACAATCTCTAGTTGCACAGTCCAATCATTGTATAAAGTTGTGCTAACAACTGAGCCCAGAAAATGATAATCATACTCTTCACAATCTCTTTCACTCACCAGTTTGCTTGTGCACATCTTTTCCCAGTGCCCTGTTTTCCTACATCTGTTGCACGAGGACTTCAGTGTTGGACAGTCTGATTTTTTTTTTTGTGCATTTCTTTTCCACATCTGTCGCATACTTTCTCTCATTCGTTGTCCCTGGAACGTCGTTTAAACTTTGGCCTTGGAGCGTGTTGCTTCCAATGTGTGTCATTTGTGTGCTACCTCTTGAATAGCGCATACAGCCTCTTCTTGCTTGGGCATTCACTTCCGACTGGCGGGTTTCTTGCACCGTCATTTTGAGTCTGAGATTTGGCATGAGCTGCAACTTGCAGGACAGTTCTTTGTCTTGGATTCCTACCACCATTAAGTCTCTAATGTGTTCCTCATGACCTGAACAGTGATCCGATAGTTCAAAGGTGAATGAACTGAAAATATTCTCTGCTTCGCCCCCCAAGGCATAGATAAGGGTGCTTACTTGTACACTGCCATCCTCTTTATCCAGTTTTGTCGCCGTTCTGTAAAGTATATACCGATTTTTCCAGTCGGTCCATTCCGCCGATCTCTTGAAGCAAAAGCTTACCTGTGAGTTCAACTTCACCATCCCGATGATCGGCATTCTGACACCACGTAATAAACCCTCACATGTGGTGCGGAAGAATCCAATGTCCAGCCTTCTTTCCAGAATCTTTCAGTGAACTGTTTAACAACTGTTCAGCAGCAGAGCCACACACACAAAACACTCAAAACACTGTCCCTCACCATTCACGTCATCCTGTCACGTCATACCTGCAGACACAAATAATCCTCATTCTATTATAGCTACACCACCTCAAAACCATAAATGTGACACCTCTTTGGGATTTGAAACTGACAAGCTTAAAGGCAAAATTTCAAGCTCCTCCATGCCTGCCATCCTCTGATTTAGCAGTTTGTTGTCAGGAGTGGCTCCACTCCAGTTCACTGGCAGACACTTAATCAGCAGAGAGTGTGTGCAGTATTAATCAGTGTAAATATACAGTGTAAGTAATGGCTGTGTAAGATGCATCTTGTTGTTGATTGTGTGGCGGACAGCAGGAGTGTGTATGCTTCTGTGCTGTTCAGATGTGTTAATCTCAGTGAAGCCTCACTCTTAACAGTCCCATCAGCACTGAGCGCAGGATCAGCCCAGCTAATCCAGTTAATGTCACATCTAACATCCGTACTCTATGTATGTGCGTGCATATGCACGTGTGTGTGTGTGTGTTTGATATTGCCGCAGGTTTGTGAAATCTGAAAGTTTAATGAAAAACTTTGTGTACATATGTTTTCGAAAGGAAAAAAAAAAAAGATTCACATGGCTTAATTTTACCAGAACATGTCCTGTTCACATTTTTCCTTTCGGGGAAAAAAAAAAGAATGAAAATAAGATATTAGAATTTTCTTTGAAATTTCCAAAGCATATGTTTTTACATTGTTACTTAATTTTCATGCAAATTAAACACATTTACTTCTGAAATTCTTATTACCATAATGCGAACAGACAGTTGCTTCAGCAGTTTATTTGTAATTTTCCTTACTGTCATGATGATTTTCATTAGTTCTTGATACTGTGATGCAATCATTTACGCTGAAAAAATGACAGTATATCAAATAGTATTATGATGAATAAATACTTTACATTTTAAACGTGGTGTTGTTTTTTCATCACAAGAATAAAGTTGATTATTATTGTTATTATTATTATTATTATTTTGCTTTACAATAATGGGGTTTTGGAAATGGTATTAATCTATCTGTCTGTTGGTCGATCAGTCTGTCTGTCTGTCTGTCGATCTGTCTGTCTGTCAGTCCGTCTGTCGGTCGATCTGTTTGTCGATCAGTCTGTCTGTCTGTCTGTCGATCTGTCTGTCTGTCGGTCGATCTGTTTGTCGATCAGTCTGTCGGTCCGTCTGTCGGTCGGTCGATCGGTTTGTCGATCTGTCTGTCTGTCGGTCCGTCTGTCGATCGATCTGTCTGTCTGTAGGTCGATCTGTCGATCAGTCTGTCTGTCGGTCGATCTGTCTGTCTGTCAGTCTGTTGGTCGATCAGACTGACTGTTTGTCGATCAGTCTGTCTGTCTGTCTGTCGATCTGTCTGTCTGTCGGTCGATCTGTTTGTTGATCAGTCTGTCGGTCCGTCTGTCGGTCGGTCGATCGGTTTGTCGATCTGTCTATCTGTCAGTCTGTTGGTCGATCAGACTGACTGTCTGTCGGTCGATCTGTCGATCAGTCTGTCTGTCGGTCGATCTGTCTGTCTGTCAGTCTGTTGGTCGATCAGACTGACTGTCTGTCGATCAGTCTGTCTGTCGGTCGATCAGTCTGTCTGTCTGTCTGTCTGTCGATCTGTCTGTCTGTCGGTCGATCTGTGTGTCAATCAGTCTGTCGGTCGGTCGATCGGTTTGTCGATCAGTCTGTCTGTCGGTCCGTCTGTCGATCGATCGATCTGTCTGTCTGTCGGTCGATCTGTCGATCAGTCTGTCTGTCAGTCGATCTGTCTGTCTGTCAGTCTGTTGGTCGATCAGACTGACTGTCTGTCGGTCGATCTGTCGATCAGTCTGTCGGTCGAGCTGTCTGTCTGTCAGTCTGTTGGTCGATCAGACTGACTGTCTGTCGGTCGATCAGTCTGTCTGTCTGTCGGTCGATCAGTCTGTCTGTCTGTCGGTCGATCTGTCAATCAGTCTGTCTGTCTGTCTATCGATCAGTCTGTCTGTCTGTCTGTCGATCGATCTGTCGATCAGTCTGTCTGTCTGTTGATCAGTCTGTCTGTCTGTCTGTCGATCAGTCTGTCTGTTTGTCTGTCAATCTGTTTGTTGATCTATCTGACAATCTGTCTGTCTGTCGACCAGTCTGTCGATCAGTCTGTCTGTCTGTCTTAATTTAAGAAAAAAAATTGGTCAGTGTGGAAGTCATGTAAGTCATGACCCCAACATGTAAGTGTATCCTTAGCATCAGCACCATGTCACCACTGTAGTGGCTTTTATAATCATATTTAGAATGAGGAAGCACTTGTACTTTAGATTGGAAGACAAGCTTGTTTTTAACAGCAGGATGTAGTCCATCAGTGTTTAATGAGCTGTGGTAAGAGCTAAGCTAGCTGTTATTGTCAGTATTGTATTTCTGCTCACTGTTCTGGTGGGTTGAGACTTGTATGATTTAGCTTAGAAAAATTAATATTGTAAGTGTGACCTGTGTGTATGAACAGAAGATTGTCATGTCATGTGTCGCAGTGTGTGAATGTCTGATTATGAGTGAGAATTCACAGCACATCTTATGTATCCTAAATTGATAATTTATGAGTGTCTCCTCTGTAAAGGGAATCAATTTTCCAGACACTTAAACCCAGTTGTTTAGTCATGGTTGGAAAAGCTGCATACAAATATTAGGTTAGCATTTTAACATAATTAGAATCAGAATACTGTTTTGTTATTACCCTAAGCTTTTCTTATCTTTTTAAATTAAGTTTCAGTTACTTTGATGAACAGTTTTGAATTTTGAATTTATTTTCATGAAGATTTATTCACCCACACGTAGCTCCAAACCTGTTTTGGCTTTGTTTTGTGAAATATAAAAAATGTTGTTTTGAGAAATGTCTTTGTTTTTTTGGGGTTTTTTTTCATACAATGGAAGTCAAAGGTCACCAAAACTCTTTGGTTACCAACATTCTTCAAAATATCTTTTATGTTCCACAGTAAAAAGGAAGTCAACAGGTTTGGAGTGACATGAGTGTGAGTAAATAATGACAGAATTTTCCCTACTGATATTGAAAAGCCTTCAGAAGCCCTCAGATTTAGATGGATTGTGGATTAAATGTCAGATTTGGCAATATCTGTGCAGACTGCAGATTTACTTACATTTTCCTTGAAACTTGCTGAGAATCAAAATGGTGATTATTTTATGATATTGTGATGTTTTTGAATTCTCTGCTCAACAATGGAAACTGTGAGAAAAGATCAAACAATTTGCATCTCAGTTTATTTACATTCAGAAATGCACAATAAAGGTTGATTTTGTCAAATTTTAGAAGCAAACTAGCATATAGATGACTTCAAATATAATAGACCTGGATGAAAAGACACGTGAGGTATTTAACAGTACCAACATGGTTCATATTTTCATTTTCTTCTTTCAGCATAAAGGCTTCCCATGGGTTGTGTGGGGGAAAACAAGCTGTTTTTAGGTGTTCATCCTTCCCTTACTTCAGCCTGATTCAATTTAGCAGCTCTAACACCTTGTTGTGTTCATGAACCCTTAATGATGTTGCACCATGAGGAATATCTTTTGCATGCTGTTCAGTTTCTAGTAAACAAGCACACAAACTCTCTTCCCTTCCTCCTAATCTGCATCTCACTGACAG
Organism: Ctenopharyngodon idella; assembly: GCF_019924925.1. NCBI lineage: Eukaryota > Metazoa > Chordata > Actinopteri > Cypriniformes > Xenocyprididae > Ctenopharyngodon > Ctenopharyngodon idella. Next base: position 33,473,902 of record NC_067222.1, on the reverse strand, counting down.
CTGGGCTGAATTCAATATCAAGATGAACGTTCCCAGTCATCTCCGGGATCACTCACGCGTCTCTCGCGCCCGTGAATTAAAATCGTGAAAGGTTCTTGTGCAGCTCCTCCGGCCAGACGCGGCTTGCTATAACTGGAGGCTCTTTTTAAAGGTTCACAGTTGCCCAGAAGGCAGATATGCTTGGATGTCGAGTGCATGTGTGTTTGTGTGGGCGTACTTGTGTATGTGTGCGCGTTTGAGCTGTAACTGTGCGAGTACGTGGGTGTACACTGTTGCTGTTTGTCTGTGAGCGACTGACTGATTAGCAGAATCGGACTAATGCTCATGTTTTTCCCAGTTAATTGAATTTGTCTCTGAACGGCTCTGTGCGGCATCTGCCGGGACAGAGTTTGGTGTCGTACCGTGGTGTTCGGCATGGGTGCGTTTGCTAGGTGCTGAGCCGCTAGCGTGGCATGGATATTTAATGGGCTGTTTAATTATGAAGGGCCAGATCAGTCTCCCTGTGAAGGGACGTGGGTTGCTACATGAGCCTTTCTCTCGTTCTGACCTTTTAAGAGTGCTGGAGAGAGAAAGAGTCAGGGAAACTCCTACTGGGCCTGATCCTTCTCCATCAGGCTGGCCATTATGTAAGCGTGCGCTCAATAGGCCCAGTGAGAGGCTGTTTAACTGAGCTGTTTGGAGATGGCAGCCTGCGCCTCACCTCTGGGTCGATCTTTACCCTGTCACTATAAACTTCCTGTATCTGAACGCTTATACTGCATGATAGATGAGAGATAGTCAATATATATATATATATATATATATACACTACTGGTCAAAAGTTTTTGAATGGTAAGATTTTTTAAATGTTTTTAAAAGAAATCTCTTCTGCTCACCTTCATTTATATGATCCAAAATACAGCAAAAACAGTAATATTGTGAAATATTTTTATAATTTAATATAACTGTTTTCTATTTGAATATATTTTAAAATGCAATTTATTTCTGTGATCAAAGCTGAATTTTCAGCATCATTACTTGAGTCATCAGTGTCACATGATCCTTCAGAAATCATTCTAATATGACGATTTGCTGCTCAAGAAACTTTCTTATTATTATCAATGTTGAAAACAGTTGTGTATAATTTTTTGAGGTTTATTTGATGAATAGAAAGTTCAAAAGAACAGCATATGAAATATAAAGCTTTTTCAACATTATAAATGTGTATACTATTTAAAGTATTAATTTCTTTAATTCCTTACCAAAAAAAAAAAAAAAAAACTTACTGACCCCAAACTTTTGAACGGTAATGATAATATTACAAAAGCTTTCTATTTCAGATAAATGCTGTTCTTTTGAACTTTTCAACACAGATAATAATAATAAACGTTTCTTGAGCAGCAAATCATCATATTAGAATGATTTCTGAAGGATCATGTGACACTGAAGACTGCAGTAATGATGCTGAAATTTCAGCTTTGACATCACAGATATAAATTGCATTTTAAAATATATTCAAATAGAAAACAGTTATTTTAAATTGTAAGAATATTTCACAATATTACTGTTTTTGTTGTATTTTGGATCAAATAAATGAAGCCTTGGTGAGCAGAGACTTTTAAAAACATTAGAATCTTACTGTTCAAAAACGTTTGACCGGTAGACCCCTGTATATTTTAGGAACTGTTGTTATTTGCAAACAAGTTTAGTTCCTTATTGTGCTGTTTTTGTGGGATTGTATTTCAAAGAATAGAACAGTATTAAAATCTGTTTGCATTCTGTTTATGACACTGAATCTCAATGAGTAGATTGTCACCCAGTGCTGTGAAATTTTACAAAACAACAGAATAGAAGTGTTTTATTTCAGTTTGTATTATGTTATTTTCTTTGTTTAATTTCTAATTTCTGGTCTTTCTGTGTCATCATTTACTCACCCTCATGTCTTTTCAAATTTCAAACCTCTTTTCCATGCAATTTCTATAAATGGGCATAAAATTGCTATAAAGTTATCGTTTATGTCCATGTCTTGTGCTCTATATTCTGTATTAAATGTGCATTCAGTAGATATTTGGCTAGCGTTAGCATTGTTGTTCTGTTGTGTAGCTACTTTTAAGTACAGTTACCACAGCAGTGTTAGATGCAGCACTGCATCAACGTGGATCAGCGTTATCGTCTTTGATTTTATGTAAATTACACTGATACTTGTGGTCTACATGATAATTAATTCTCTTACCTGTCCAATAAAAAAGAAACAACATGGGCATCACTACTCAGGATTTTTCCAACTTGTGTATGCCGTAAAGATTCTCTTGTTGTTTCTGCTGGTAAAGCACGTCAATAATCATGTTTCATTGTCTAATTTTGGCTCCTCACATCACAAAACAACACTATTCGATGCCACTAGCGTATCTGCGGAGGTGGAAGCCAATGAGCGTGAGGATTCTCTTCGATGTTTAGTGAAGCACCGCAGGTCACGTCATTTCAACATGGTGAAATACACTGACAGAGGGTGATCCACATCATACATAATTAAAACACTTTTTATTGAAAACTGTTGTGTTCAAAAGAATAAATGATGACAGATGTTTTTGGTGAATTGTTCTTTTTAGTTTAGCTTGTGCCTTATAATGCAATTTCTACTTTTGCACTGCAGGATGTGAAGAGATAAGTGGTGTTGACCGATCTCAAGTGCTGATCATAGTCTGCACATCACAATTCTGAGAACTAAAAAGAGAGGCAAAAAAAAAAGACGTGTTTGCCAAAAGCCAAAAATTCTATCATCTGTTTTTGTCTGCTTTTGGCTCAGATACACAGGATCCAGCACTCCTTTTTGAAGCAGTTCCATGCACTTCTAAAAAAGAAAAGTTTAAAGATCAAATTCAGAAATCTATTTACTATTAAAGTGTTTGAATTGAAGTTGTTCTCGGAATGGCATCTCAAGATCTTTCTATGGTAAATGGCAACAGCATATATCTTACTTAAAGGATTAGTTCACTTTCAAATGAAAATTAGCCCAAAAGCTTGGATGCATATCCTGATGCATCCAAGCTTTATAATGGCAGTAATCGTTACCGAGTATGAGCTGAAGAAAGTGTCTCCATCCACATCCATCCATCCATCATAAACATATTCCACATTGCTCCGGGGGGTTGATAAAGGCCTTCTGAAGCGAAGAGATGTGTTTGTGTAAAAAATATCCATATTTAACGAGTTATGAAGTAAAATATCTAGCTTCCGCCAGACCGCCTTCAGTATTCAAATTGCAGAAAAAATGGAACTGGCGTCGCGTCAGTTCCGTAAGTTGAATAGGGAAGGCGTAGGACGTAGCGTTATGAACTGCAAGAGTTTTACACTTTGTAAGTAGAATATAGAAGGCGGTCTGGCGGAAGCTAGATATTTTACTGGTCCTTCAACTCAACCTTGCCAAGACAGAATTGCTTGTGGTTTCGGCCAACCCAACACTTCATCACAGCTTCTCCATACAGCTAGGCTCATCAACCATAACTCCTTCCAGGACAGCCAGGAACCTTGAAGTTGTGATTGATGATCAGTTCATCTTCACAGACCACATTGATAGAAATGCCTTGTCCTGCAGATAACTTGCCTTGTGCAATATTAGGAAGATCAAGCCCTTCCTATCGGAGCATGCTATACAACTCTTGTTCTATCCAGACTGGACTATTGTAATGCTTTCTTGGCAGGCCTTCAAGAAAACATCTTTTTCGTCAACACTTGACCTGTTAATAATATAAGGGTCTCGAGATGTGCTTTTGAGGCGTGATGCATTAACGGCAATAACGAAAATAATAGAAATAGGCAAACAATAGATAGAGACACTGTTTTTGAAAAAACTGAAAATAATCACACTGGCTGGCCTCCTCCGCCATGTCGCCATCAAGGAAAAATGGGCAAGCGTAAGGATTTGAGCGAGTTTGTCAAGGGCCAAATTGTGATGGCTAGACGACTGGGTCAAAGCATCTCTTGTGGGGTTTTCCCGGTCTGCAGTGGTCAGTATCTATCAAAAGTGGTCCAAGGAAGGAACAGCGACAAACCGGTGACAGGGTAATGGGCAGCCAAGGCTCATTGATGCACATGGGGTGCAAAGGCTGGCCCGTGTGGTCCGATCCAACAGACGAGCTACTGTAGCTCAAATTGCTCAAGAAGTTAATGCTGGTTCTGATAGAAAAGTGTCAGAATACACAGTACACCTGAGTTTGTTGTGTATGGGGCTGCATAGCTGCAGACCAGTCAGAGTGCCCATGCTGACCCCTGTCCACTGCCGTAAGCGTCAACAGTGGGCATGTGAGCATCAGAACTGGACCACGGAGCAATGGAAGAAGGTGGCCTGGTCTGATGAATCATGTTTTCTTTTACATCACGTGCAAGGCCAGGTGCGTGTGCGTTGCTTACCTGGGGAACACATGGCACCAGGATGCATTATGGGAAGAAGGCAAGCCGGCGGAGGCAGTGTGATGCTTTGGTCAATGTTCTTCTGGGAAACCTTGGGTCCTACCATCCATTTGGATGTTAATTTGACATGTACCTCCTACCTAAGCATTGTTGCAGACCATGTAAACCCCTTAATGAAAACGGTATTCCCTGGTGGCTGTGGCCTCTTTCAGCAGGATAATGCGCCCTGCCACAAAGCAAAAATGGTTCAGCAATGGTTTGAGGAGCACAACAATGAGTTTGAGGTGTTGACTTGGCCTCCAATTTCCCCAAATCTCAATCCAATCGAGCATCTGTGGGATGTGCTGAACAAACAAGTCCGATCCACGGAGGCCCCACCTTACAGGACTAAAAGGATCTGCTGCTAACATCTTGGTGCCAGATACCACAGCATACCTTCAGGGGTCTAGTGGAGTCCATGCCTTGATTGGTCAGTGCTGTTTTGGCAGCAAAATGGGGACCAACACAATATTAGGAAGGTGGTCATTATGTTATGCCTGATCACAGCACTTACATATTGTTGCCTTAATTGCTTCTATTGTTCTCCATATTTGTAAGTTGCTTTGGATAAAAGCATCTGCTGAATGATTAAATTTAAATATAATGTAAATGTCCTTTCAAAGATCTGCAAAATTGCTAGTCGAGGGACTGATGAAGGACTTGTAGCACTATGATTTTTTTTAACTGCAAGAATATTACAGTTAATCCAGATATAGTGCTATGTCACCCAGTTCACAATCCAAAAAGATTTAAATTTGCTCAGATCCTATAAGAATTAGAAGCAACATTGTTTTTAAATATAGGTGCCGCTTGAATGTTCAGCTCATAGGTGGTATTTGGCCTGGCTTAGATCACAATGATGAAAAGAGCAAACTTTACTGAATCATATGCTTCAGTTCTCTTCCAAATCTCTGGTTTTGTGCCTTTATCTCTTTTTCTCACTGGAGTATTTTGAGTGTGTGGGTGACAGTGGCTGTTCAGCCTGTGTAAAGTTTGGCTGTTGTGTTTTGGCCAGAGCTACTAGTCTTAAAGTGCAGCATGCAGATTTCTAAAGAGATTACTGTGAACGTGAGACTTATGTCATTTCCTGTGAGAAAATGGCTTTAATCTGCTCAAATCTGATAGGATCAGTAATAACACTGTGTGAATAGGAGCATTAACCTGCAGCAGGAAGGAAGATGCCACTATGATGACCTGGATATGTCCTGATGCAGAGGTGCCAGGGGCATTAGTGATGTGAACAGAGGGGCATTGTACATACAGTCCAGCACAGCGCATCATTTGCATAGTAGCTGCAGCTCCTATAGCTCTGATGCTGGTTGTCTGCTGTCATAGGTTGTTGAAGACTATCATGCAGCTTACAGCATAGTTTGTACAGGACTGTATATGAAAATATATGTAGTTGGCAGTTATAAGCATTCCACACAGCATACACCCACATATATTATGTAGAATATCAAAAGACAGTCATTGAATTGAACATGTATTTATTTTTAGATATAATACCCAACACTCAAAAAAAACAAAAACAAAAAAAAAAACAATATGTAAATTGCACATAAGGCAGGTTTTACATTAACTTCTAAATGTAATTGTAAAATTACTTTTTAATAATTTTTCTACTCCAGTTCATTTTGAAATATAATCATTTACACAGTTAAAGTCATAACTTGTTTTCATGACAAATATATTTGAACACACTGCCCGGCCAAAAAAAAAAGAAAAAAAAAGTCGCTGTTTAGATTTTAATAGGCAAGTACTTAAGAATCTATGAATGGATCATTATTACAGAATGGTTCAGACAGAGAGCATGAAGAATAATTTTACACATGAATTGGCACCTCTGAGTCCAGACCTTAATTTAATTGAAAGTCTTTGGGATGTGCTGGAGGAGACTTTACAGAGTGCTCACCTCTTGCATTGTCAATACAAGATCTTGACCAAAAATTTATGCACCTCTTGATGGAAATAACATCACAACATTTATTTCCATCGAGAGGTGCGTCATTTTTTGGTCAAGATCTTATATTGAAAATGCAAGAGGTGTGCACTCTGTAAAGTCTCCTCCAGCACATCCCAAAAACTTACACTAAGGTTAAGGTCTGTGCCAATTCATGTGTAAAAATGATTATTTATGCTCCCTCCCAACAATTCTTTCACAGTTTGAGCCTGATGAATCTTGACTTTGTCATCCTGGAATATGGCCATGATGTGTCTTCATACATTGTTGTTTAAGAAATGTAAAGCTACACACTCCATCTTTTAGGGTTAAAAGAACTGTTGCCAAACATATAACATGCTAGAAACAAAACAATTGCTGTAATAATGATCCATCCATCGACTCTTAAGTATTTGCCTATTAAAATCCAAACAGCGACTTTTTTTTGGCCGGGCAGTGTATATTAAATAATTAAGACATTACTTATTAACAGGTAAAGTAAATATGAATAAAAATGAATATATAAGCTAATATAGTGCATATATTTAGTGAAATGCTCCCTTCTAGAGTTAATTTCTCTAGAGAACTAACATGCTGTGGACACTAGATGACTTGCCTGAGGTAAATGTAATGTTACGTGAGATATTATTCTCAAGCTGTTTTATCGAAGTCTTTCCGCAGTTGAAACACTGGTTGAGCGTTTACACGTAAACATATCTATGCATAGATCGTCTCTTATTCTGCACTTCTTCCTGTTGTAGTGGTTAGCAAACAGCGTTGCATTACATGCGCGCCCCCTTCTGGATTGGGGTGTGGATTGCCTGTGACCAACTGTATTCATCGTCTGACTGTATGCACTGAACCGTGACGGTTCGGGATGAATACATGTACCATTGCACCCCTAATGATTCGGTGATGATTTGGTGGTCTAATAAATTTGTTTTAGCTCTCTCTCTCTCTCTAAAATATATAACATATATATATATATATATATATATATATATATATATATATATATTAGAGAAAGAGAGAGAGCTAAAACAAATTTATTAGACAACCAAATCATACCATAATCATTTTTTTATGTTTCTGTAATGGTTAATCCACACCGGTATGCATAAGCTCTTTACTCACAGTAATGTTTCTAATGCTAAAATATAATTATTGTTGGGATTTAATGGATACAAAGATAGATCACATAAAAGTTTCATCAAAAACAAGTCTTTGGGAATAACTAGAAACTATTTTGAAGTCAATTACAACTGAAGTACATGAAGTACATAGACTGAAAAAGTACATAAAAACAAATACATATAGTATAGATTATAATTTTTTTAATAAAAATATTTTTTTATCTTTTTAATGATTAAAAAATGTTACACCAAATAATAAAGTCAAGGAGTTTTTTCTTTCACTTGAAGCAAAAATGGAATTAGAACCTGCTGAAAACGCCAACATACATTTCACTCTGCTTTATATTGGTTTGGTAGTGGTCTAACTGGTAGACCAGCTCAGGTATGCTGTTCAACAGTAAAAAAAATAAAAAAAAATAAAAATTGTCATCCAGTAATGCTGGTTAAGCTGGTTAAGGCTATTTTTGTTTATCATAAAACTTTGTTGTAGCAGTTGAAAAGATGCGTGCTTGTACTTAATGTGCTTTTGAAAACTTGAAAGAATGAACATGAATGACATTTCCAAAACTGTAACATAACCAATGCTCGCTGACTTTTACGGTGAATTATTGCAGTTTATGGGGAGACAATTGCTGACATCTACAATGCTGACATCATAAGTGATTTAAATTATAAATAAAATGATTTTATTGGCAAATATCACGTGTGAGTTAATTGGCAAGTATTTTAATTCAGACAGAAATGCCTGCATTCTGTGTGTGGTGCAATAAAAATAGAAACTGCCGTGATGTGTGGCAAAAGACAGAGCAGTGTTTTAAACGCCCATAAAACACACACACACACATCTCTTTTGTTTCAGCTGTGGCGAGCACCCAAATTGGGAATCAATTCAAACACTAAGAATTATGTAATAATAATAACAGCAATAAACAAGCACTCATGGTGTGCAAGTACCACTTTTTGTTTAATGGTTGTAGTTAGGCCTTATTCAGTGTTACATTGTGATGCCATTGTCATGGCTGTATGTGTATGAGCGGGTTCAGATCGGGTCTTAGAGCATAACATGAAATCAAACAGGATCCTTGTCACTGCAGATAAATGTCTGTCAGTGCCATGTTCTCTGATTCTCACCGTTTATCTCATCTGTCTCTCTCTCTCTCTCCTTCCTTCTTTCAGTCTGCTGCTTTGTGGTGCACAAGCGTTGCCATGAATTCGTCACCTTCTCCTGCCCCGGAGCAGATAAGGGTCCTGCATCAGATGTGAGTACAAAAATCTCTTCTTTCCCCATCCTTCCTCCCTTATTTTTCCATCTCTCCTCTCTTTGTCTCTCCTATTCAATCTGTGCCTGTCTATCTCTCAATCCCACATGAGAGAACAGGGAAAGGAGGTGGGCAAAAGTTGTTGTCCTCTGGCAAATCTAATCAGGCGTACTGTCACAGAGGAAGTGTGTGAGACAGCTGCAGTGACGATAACCCTCTCCGTTTCAGATTTCCTCCTGGAGTCTTCGCTCACTTTGTCTCAGGCCCCTGAGTTATACAACCATTTAAATCAACAAATTACCCGGTCTATAGTGACAGCTACAGGAAGCGCGTCCACACAGGGGACCAGAGCTCTTTTTTGTTAGTGTGGATGAGAGTGAACGTAGAATGCCAGCTCAATCACATCATTACAGTTACTACACACACGAACAGGAGGGAGAATGAATGGCGCTGTGCAGTTACGGGAAATGGCTTTGCTCTTTGAATCGGTGTAATTATGAAAAATACATTTCTGCTTTGCTCTCTGCCACTTTTTGATTCTCTGTCTGTCTAAACCAGCGTTTTTCACCAGAAAAAAAAAAAAAAAAACCTCTCTCCGAAACCATAGCAAGCCATCATTTTTACTGAAGCATACAGAATTATATATTTCCCACTATAGGCATTTAAAAAAAATCCAGTAAAACCATGAACGAGACCATTCGCTCCAGAATGATTCATGTATGTTTTGAAGTAAAAAAAGTAGTTGAAAATCTGCAAAGTGTAGCTGTAGTATGTACTGCGAACTTATTTCTTGACAAGTACAAACTGCATTTTATAAGTATACGTGTGAATACAATAAATACATGCATCCACCATCATTGGCATTGTCATGTGAATTGTGGAGTCAGGTGTGTCACTATTCTCTGCCATTTGCACATAAGATGACATTTTTGTGTATTCAGATTGGGCTTCAGCCTTCATTTATGATATATTCAACGCCCTGCCTTGAGATTAGATGTCGTATTCTTTACCCTGCAGACTCTTGTACTTTAAGCTTGAAAGTCCCAGTGCTGACAGCCCTCTCATTGCCCTTCTCTCAGTCAGACGTACCTTCAGCTCTCAGAGGAGCATCCTTCAAGTCCCGGGTCGGCTCCCTTGCCTAGAATACCGTCATATTTACACAGTACACCCAGCAGGGCCAGGCGATATGACATGGCTGGCAGACACTCCACAAAGGGATTCAGAGTGATCTAAAATGGAGAACGTTGGTGGGATGTCGTTAGCACATTTCCACACCTCAATCCACATTAGTGATCTGGCTCTGTCCCACCACTTCTCTAAGAAGCCTCGCCATTCATCTCATTCATGCAGATGAAACGCACACTTTCATCCTCCTCCAGAGCCGTGGTGATGAGGTTCATGCTTAATTCTATTTTCACGTTTGTTCTCCTCCGGTCTAGAAGTGCTGCCAAAACCACGTGTGCTCTGGACGTCAGTGTGCCAGTAAACTAGACGTGATATCTATTTGATGAAGCCTTGGCCTTGTGACATTGTCATTAGTTTTTTCTTGTGTAAATCTGCTAGCTAGTCTCAGAAGAGCCACTAAAGGGGATTATAGATATAAATATAGTCAATGTCAAAGACAGCCAAGCAAGGCGGACTCAAAGATGTTTTCGAAGGGGCTCGTTTTAGGCTTCAATTATAGAAGTGGGCTAATTAGACGTTCACCAAGGGATTTCTGTACCGGTAGTCTCATTAAACTCTCATTCACGTTATAAGAGCTCTGTATCGTATTGAAACCCAACTCTGATTGCAGTTGTGCAATAAAAAACCAGACCATTGGTTTTTACTGCACAGACTTCAGGTGGGTTCAGGGACATGTGAGCGACTACTTGTTTTTTGCTTGCTCGTTTTATTCTGAATTCTGTGTTTTGTATTAAAAGGAGTTTGTCAGACGTGACAAGGACCGTTGGCTCTGATCAGTAAGGGTTTTATAAAGCAGAAGTGTCTTTAGCACATTCACTCAAGGGTGTTTTACGCCCACTGGTTTCTTGGGAAACCTAAAATATCTCATTTTATATCTCACCCCCTCACTCTCATGTTGGATCAGTTCACTTTCTTAATAAATAAATTAATTGGTGATATATCAGCATTGCTGTCGGCAGACTCTGTTGCACATAAGCCATTATAATGTCCTGTTTACACGTGCTATTAAGATGCATTTTGGTCGATCAGATCACAAGTAGACAAGGGAGACACATTCACGTTTACACCTGGTGTTTTAATCCGTCTCTTTTTTTCCACTTTCAACCACTTCTGTTCTGATTTCTTCGAGGGGAGGGTCTATGGGGGGTAATTGTATGGGTTTTTTCAGATCTTTTGATGCAATTGTAGAAATAAGATTGCGCAATTTACATATGAATGTGACCAGAGATGACAGAAAAACATACTGACGACAATAAATCAGGAATGGTGAGAGAACATTGTGCTTGGTATGTTTTTTGTCTTCAAACCAAACTTAGGACTTCAACCATCAAAGTTTAAATCCCGCCTGGCTAGCACGCTTCCCATAATGTTTATGCATTAGGTCAGTAGGCGGAGAGTAGGCAGTCTTTTGTGGCTGTTTGAACGCATTTGACCACATGAGCGTTTGGTCGAACACGTTTTTGACTACCTCTGGAAGTGGTTGAAAGTGGACAAGCTCAAAATGTTTTAGACCCCATTTACACCTGTATTTAATGTTGTTCACTTGTGACTGGATTGATAAAAACGCTTCTTAACACCAGGTGTAAACAGGGCCTAAGATAGAGAGAAAGAGTCTCCCAGTTCATTCTCTCAGCCCTGGTGATCGTCACCTCTTAAAAATGCTACAGACAGAGAGAAACAGCTCCACTGGAATAATTGGCTACAATAGACAAGCCAATTGTTCCAATGCTGTCGTTCACTGCAAAAGCAGAGCTTGTTACCTGTATTGCTACCTTTCTGGCATGAGAAACAGAGGATCTCTCTCTCTCTCTCTCTATATATATATATATATATGTACATATATCCTCTGAAAGAAGATCCAGACTCCTTTCTCCTAGAAGAAAAAAATAGGCGCCAAATATTTTTTACTGCCTCATATGAACAAACATGTTTTAAATGTTTTTAAACATTATTAATTTTTTAAACATAATTTCAGTCATCCTGTCATGTTTACGTCTGCCCTGTGTTTACAGTATCATCTGCATCCATCTTTTGGATGTTTTAGGAACTGAATATCTTTTCCAACTTGACAACCATATACAGACAAAGAATTGTTCTTTACACAGAATCTGAGCCAGTGTCATGGACCATACTTTTGTTTGTATCCCTTTGCCATTGAGTGTAGTTTCCTCTTCCTCAATGCATCCTATAAATGTTATCATGTGCCTTTCACATATCCAGTCTATTTTTTCTTCATTAGTAATATCTGAAAGGTCAATTTGATGAAAGGCAGCTCCTCACATGCAATCATAAATGAAAACTACAGATTATTCTTCCGCATTTTTGACAGTCGGATCGACAGAGGGTTATTAACAGAACATTTTTTAATTGCAAGGTGATTGTATTATTATCACTGAAAACTGTATCATACTTTGTCTACTTTTTAAACAGCATTATGGTAATAATGGAACACTATGGTAACAGCTTTCATACTTGTACACAATGGTGTTTTTCTTTGGGGGTTTGGGAGGAACTGACAGAACGGCAGTTTCTTTCAGTTTTTTCTCCTCTGTTTGGCCTAAAACACTGTTTTCATGGTCATCCAGTTTCAAATGTTGACTACAAACACAGAGGTTTTTCAGATTTTCCGTTGTGGCATTCTCTCCATAATTATGAATCTTTGCAGCTTTTAGAAACTTCCTATAACACGCTGGATGCTTCACTGGAAACTAAAGTAACTCACTCCCGCTAAACATTTACTCTTTGAATTCTTGCACCTGGGAACAATACATGTCGACACAAACTAAAAGTTTGCTAAGCAGTATTTCCTACTAAAGCAAGGTGGTATTTGACTCTGGTCAAGCGTATCTATAGAAGACTGCTCTGAGTGGCCTTGGACATCAACATACCCAGTGTATTATGGGTATTGATGTTTTCCTACCTATTTGTCAAAAGGGAAGACAACAGCCTTTTTTCTCTGTTTTCGCTTGTTTTAAAGTTTTATTGAAAGCCTGTTTTGCCAGTGTAAAAGTACCCTTTTAATAAAAATATAATGAATATGTAATATAGTGCATATATTTAGCAAAATGCTCTTCTTTATAGTTATTTTTTTCTAGCTGACTAATGAGTTTATTCCTTGAGTGACTTTTCTGAGGTAAATGTAACGTTATGTAACATTGTTTACATGGTGACATCTTTCCGTGGTTAAAATGCTGATTGAGGGATTACATGAGACATTTCACTAAGTCGTACTGTATCTTTTAACTTTTCTTTTTATGTTTATTCATGTTTATTTGGTGCTATAACTAGTAGTAAATAGGAAGAGATGACCTTTGTCACTACAGTGATTAGTCACAACATGTTAAAGAGCCACAAAACCACATTTATTGATTGTATTAAGCACAAAGCTTATTGCGATTGTTGGATGGCAGGCGCGCTATAAATAATGTGAAGTTCACGCATTAACAGAAAACAGCATAGACTACGCCACGCTTTCCATGCCGGTCCATGCGCTGGCCGCGTGACATCATTTTTATCATCAGGAGGGTCCGCCAGGTACAACATCACATGTGCGAGCGACTTGAGCACTTGGAAACAAAGTCCACTAGATAGTGTGCATGCGCTGAATGCGTATTTCCGCACTCACGACCAAAAGAGTATACTTTTGAAAGGCTTACATACTCGACTGTGTGCGAGATGGAGCGGAACACAGAAAATGAGATTTTAAGAACCCATATCAGTGTTGATTAAAAATGAGAATTGTTAACAATATTGTTAGTGTCCACACAGCTGACATGTTTACCTGTTTTAGTTTATCCATGTTGTATGTACAAAATAGACACTGCCTTTCTGCACTTTTACTTGGGTGTGCATTCATTGACACAGAATGATCCTCCGTGTCTCTGACATTTTCTGTCTCTCTCATGCTGGAGCCTGCTTGTTTTATTAGCAGATGTGCCGTCAGCGTGTTCAACAGAGATGAGGACTGTTTGAAAAAGTCTCATGACTTAAAAGAAAGAAATATTTCGTTCTAACAAAACTGATCCTCGCTTTCCCTGTGTGTATTTTAGCTCTCAAACTTTTTTCCACTGAAACTTTGATGTGCATCATCTCTTTTTATTACATCAACAGCACAACAAAATGTGTGATAGGTTACTCATCACAGAACACGCAGGTAAAAAGGCGTTAAATAAATTCATTCTGTCACCAGTGGCAACCTCAGCAAAAATATCACTCATAAATTAATATGCGACCGTTTTAGGTGCAGTCTGGAGCCCTATATATATGTGTGGCAAATACATATTGACGCACAAATTCATGGATGGTTATGGATATCCCATAACTGATTAGGAAATATTGTAGGTCGATTAAAAATGTTTTTTAGAAACACAAAGGGACCCCCTTAGGCTCCCTTTTCATCTTATGCCATTCACAAAGCTTAACCCTTTCTAGAAATTTCCACGGCATCTCCCACTCCCCACTGTCATTATTTAAAATCCCACTGGGATAGTCATGGATGCGCCCACATGCTCTGCCAGAAGTGGGTGATGTCTATAAATACCCCTCTCACACTGGTTGCATGCTCCCATGGGGCACTGGTTTAATAAGGCCAGGCAGGCATTTGCATAAACACGTTTCCTGCGCCAGTCACACTTTTCACTGATTGGGTGATTTACCTTTCATGCTTGTAGGGATAGAGGTATAAAGAGAGAAAAACTGTATTCACATGTATGCTGTTTGTGTGGATGTGCTGTTCTCTGTGTGAATATGCTCCAGCGCAAGCCATTGTGCAGTTATTTAAAGAGCAGTTTCAAGGAGAAACCAAACGTCACTCTGTTGCTGAGCAGGACGGCTGTTTGCTTGTCACAAAGCATTAAGAAGGAAACATGGCTGGACTGATCAGAACTGAGGTTGTTTGTGTGTGAGAAAAATAGGATTGCCCAGACCGCTGATTTTTTGCCAAACAACAACACACTTTCTGTAATGACAAACACATTTGACAGTATTTTGACAGACAATTTATGCAACAGTATATGCCACTATACTGTATGTGTGTGTGTATGTATGTACAGTAAATGTATGTATGTATGTATATATATATATATATATATATATATATATATTAGGGCTGCACGATTTATCTCACAATACGAAAAAATAACATCGAACTTAAACGTGATTATCGCTTAAACGTGATTCTTAGTGCGATTATGAAATCGCAAAGGCTGCGATTTTTTTTTTATTTATTTTTTTATGCGCAACTTGTCAATGAAGTATGGCTCCAAATGCTAATCCATCTGAAAGCACTGCGAGTTTGAGTCGCTTATAATGTACATTTGAAAAAGCAACACGTGTCAAACATCTTTCCAGACATGAGAAGCATTTATTAATATCTTGTCCAGCAAAAGACAACATTTAATAACCTGTTTTTACTCCAAACACACTTCATAACGACAGTTGAGCATTCTTCTGTGAGATGATGTGGCTTCTTACACAGAATAAGGCAGTCATGTGTTTATTAGTCATGTTTAATCAATCAAAGTGTTTCAATCTTCTGTTTATTCAGCTACAGCGATATGACGCCTGTTATCTACTTCTGCGGCAGGGCATATGTGGAGTTTTTGCACAAGAGCGCCCTCTGGCTTTCAGATGGAGAAGCATTTACTACTGAGTCGTACAGCTCTGACAAGCTGCACATAAAATAATCGCAGCCTTTGCTAAATCGTGTGCGGTTTAATCGAGATAAATCGGGCATATATATATATATATATATATATATATTAACCCCCTCTAATTTTAGTGCCATTTACTGCATGATCCACCATAACATTTAAATTGTGGTCATGACAGTTTCTGTCAGCAAACCACAGAAATTGTGCTTTGTATAACTCTGTGCTACTGACACTGGTAAAAACGCTACCCACAACCCCCTTCTCCGATATGAGCATAATCTACATCTACTAAAGAAAAACATGTCTCATAATAGTGCATAGTTTGAGAAAAGAGGAAATGGAAGTGTGCTTGTGTGTGTCTTTACACAGAAATGTTCAGCTTTCTCAAGTGTTTTTTTTTGCTTCAGCCAGACGCGACAACCGCCGTGAACTCTCGCTGTGGCAGGTACGAGCCTGTTGCTGGGCGATGGGCTTTGGCCATCACCATGGGAACCCTCTGAAGGCCACCGGGTGGGAGGGCTCTATTGCAATGCATTTCTATTGCATCTCCTCTCCCTCCCCTGTCTTTCCATTTGAACTCTTTGGTACAGAACTGCCTGCACCTTTTTATTTAGTACTGATTGTTCGATGACTCAGTGCGATGCGTGCTGTGTGATAGAAGCATGGAAGTGGGAGGATTGTGCATGCATTCTATCTGAAAAGAATCTTTGTTGCACTGTCATAGTAAAAACAGCAGCGTTTTCCTCTATGACAGACATAATGGCATTTGTACGCAGTGTGCGCTAGCTTAGGTGAGATAATTATGAAGTATTAAGGTCATTTTGCATGACTCGCATCAACAGTGCTTAGTGCATTAGACTCTATGGAGCGTGGTATCAACAGCTGCTGTGGTATCTTGGGCATTGTGATGTACCGCTGAAAGTTCAAACAATTTAACTTTGACCTTTTCAAGTGCAGCAAAAAGGATTATCAAACAATTTGCATAACATATTTTACAGGTTCAACTTTACAGTTTGTGATTGTCACTTGATTTTGTTTTTCAGAGGACATGAGCAATGAATAAAATTAATGAAAAATCTGGAAATATTAAGGAATTATAAAATTGTGATTTTTTTTTTTTTTCACCCTGCTAAAAAATGTACCCTAAGCTGATATGACGCTGCTTTTCAGGAAGCACTTTTCAGCTTTCTTTTTCAGCTCTAAACGGCAATTTGACCAGGCTGAGTGACTAAACCAGACTAAACCACTAAACCAGATTAAGATTGTAGATTGTAGATTAAACCAGCTAAAGGCTGTGACGCACCACCAAATCGACATTGAAGAACTAGCGTCGACTAGTTTCTCTTGAAAACAAATTCTCTGCCTGTGTAAGAGGAAATAACTCTCCATACCCGCAGGTGGCAGTAATCTATATTTGTTGCTCAAAAAAGGAAAATTAATATAGGACTGCGGATATAATAACCGCAAACAAAGCAGTGCTTGATTACCATTTTTAATATAATATTGATTCGATTAGTTGGTCTTCACTTTCTTCATTCCAGACAGCTATGTAGAAAATATTTACATATTGGGATGTTCAGGCAAGATGATCTAAGATTATAAAAGCTTTCTGTGTGTGCCCTTGTTTACTTGTTTTCGCTTTTCTTTTTGTGCACTGGTTAACTGAGCTGAACAGCCAATCAGAGTGATCTCTTTCCCCAACTGCTCGATGTCGATTCAGCATGCTCAATAGGCCTAAATGCCACCAACGGGTTCTGACAAAAGGCGAAAGTACAGAACGCCGCCTAAACTGAGCTGACGGATGCTCAACGATGTGTCATGGCCTTAAGACCAGGAAATCAGCAGGCCAGGCCTGGAAAAGTCATTGAAATCAAATCGTAAATGTCACAGAGAAGTCATTGATTTTGGTAGTGCATGTAAAAATATATTGAATTTGAAGCAATTTCACAGCATACAAACAAACAACATGTTAAAGCACTGACTTGTGAAAGGGCTTTTAGTGAGTCTCTTGCAGGGGGTTTGCAGAAGACCACAATTTGAATTATAAGAGAGTACTCAGTTGTCAAACTTAGTGCTATGATGTCAGAATTCAGTCTGCGGCTTTCCTGTGAACACTTGTTGTTTCCTGTGAAGTGCTTCGTGAGGTTTTTTTTGTAGGTTTCCCAAACACCTGCATTTTCTCAGAGGGCACTGTGAACTTCTTGCATGACAAGTTCAGCCAATCCAAACACTCAACTCCAATCTCTGAAGACGCTTCAGTTCACTTAGTCACACATACGGATGTAACCACATATTCAGAATGTAATAATGTAATTTAAGAATAAACCTAAACCTTTATTTGTTGAGCACTAATCTGAATATTTTGAAGAAGGTGTCCATGGTGGTTATGGCCCTGTTCTCACTCATGGTAGTAGAAAATATGAAAGATCTTTTCCCTGCAACTAATGCTGAGCTCTTTTCCAGTATAATATATATATATATAAGTGCTGGTAAAAATAGACCCTTGTTGTGAAGGTCATTATGGTCAGGATCATCTTCTGTGATGTCCACAAGGGAACATTAGTATTGTGATCAGTGGGTCTTGATCAGATTCAGACCGGTTGGCTTTGCCATTCTCCCTTTGACGTTCATGAATAGACAGAGTTCCTGTGCTCTCGCTTTTCATTGTAATGAGGTTTCAGCGATGAACAAAGCACCTTAAATGATCACATCTGCTTTGAAGAGCGGGGATGTGATCAAACCCCACACCTGCACACTGTGTGTGTGTTGGGGGGTCAGGTTTTCCCTTTATTAAAGCTGCAGTCCAGTTTTGCCTCTTTGTCGCCATCTCTGTTTGAAACCTGCAACCAGCAGCATCCTCACATGCCATATAGCCTACTAGCTGGGACTCCTTCTTTCTGTAAACAAACGTGACGTAATGACGCAAAGACGAACGGCTGCATGCTTGAATTTCCCATAGAAACCCACTACCGATTTTATTATAAAACATTATTAGAAGTTTAACGTTGTAAATCAGCCAAAGGTTAGAAGATAGTTTTGAACACTGGCTGGTTATGTACTTGCTCAAAAATTGATTTTGAATCATTTTTAACCAAAAAAAGTTACGGACTGCAGCTTTAAAGATCAATTGTCCCCATACAGCCAGTGAAACCTGAAATCATCTACACTGTGGGGTCCAGCCAATGGAAAGTTTAATAAATTAATATTAAATAATGTCTTCCTAATAATTTTAAAATGCAAAAAAGTTTCTGTGAGAGTTGGTTTTACACTGTCCAAACCAGTCACAATTGCGGCAATTAGCGTCAATACCCTCTCCCACATATCTTCTGATTGGCAGAGATTCTCATGTTGTACATATTTATAAGCAAATGGTTAAGAATGATTATTTTTAAGAGTCAAGAGTCATAGTCAAGAGTTACTGTTTTGAATAAGTCTGGCAAATCATAGAGTGAACTGTATCCATCAGAGAGGTCATCTCTGACTCTGACTCAAACCAGAAGTTCATCGTTATTTGCAATAACAACCATCTCAAAATGAACAATTTCTTCAAACTTGATGTTCATGAAACTTAAATCAGTATCAATACTGTAAGGTTGTTTGTAAGACAGTGTGTAGATAAATAAGTAGATGAATAATTTTTAATAAATTATAAAAAATATTTATTTATTTTATTTGACGAAGTAATTAGTTACAGTACTAGCACAAAAATGGTGCTATGATTTTATTTGCATTTGTGTCTTTTGTTTTTCCTGTCTATGGATCCCTGTTTGGACAGCCACCCATATGCTGGGCGTAATTTCATCTGCAGGCTTTCATTGTTTGTTATTGTTTGTTTGCTGCTCCCTGTGTCCCATCTGTATAAGATGACAGGGAATTATAATACAAATGAATTATACTGTGTCTGTTCTCTTTATTATGAGTGAATCTGTGTTTTGTAGCGGGGGCCAGCGCTACAGGGGTGACATTGTCATTGGACTATTCAGATGAGTCTACAAAGGCCCCTTCACACCTGCACCTACTCTGCATTTCACAGCCCTCTTATATTGTGCCTTTATTTGTTTGAATGGACCTTCACAGCCGTGAGCGCGTCATATTGTTATCTGTTCCGCTTTAGATGGTGCTGTAAATTTGGTGCCATGTGATATACCAATGTGTTGGACTGTTTCAGAATGCATTTATTATACATTTATTACGCAAGGTCCATAAGGATACATTAAATGAGAAAACAGAGTTTGTTTAAAGTGATAGTTTACTCAAAAATAACAATTATCATTATTTAATCACCCTGTTTTTCCAAACCTGTATGACTTTCTTCTTTCGAACACAAAAGAAGGTTTTGAAAAATGTTAGTGTTTTTTTCTCTGTCCATGCAATGAAAATCAATGGGGTCTGATGATGTTATTTTGGGCTCCATTGACTTTCATTGTATTGACAAAAACTTTTGAAACATTCTTCAAAGTATAACGGTCATCTAGTTATTTAGTCAACCAAGGTGAAATATGATTTGGAAAACATGTAGTTTTGTTCATCCCTGTTTCATTATTCTTAACAGACACTGTTTTCTACGCAAGCGTACGTGGTGATGGAAAAAAAAATATTGTGAGGAAACATTATGCTCCAATGCTTTTGCGTTCTCACAAAAAAGTTCATGTTCTCTCGCAAAGTATTGTTCCCCTGAGAATATTTTGTTTTCACAAAAGTATTGAGTATAGTTTTTCCTCCAATCTCATATTATTTCAATCAGAAAGTTTTTTTTTTTTGTGATGGAAAATAGTTTTGCAAGATTTTCTCATTTTTTCTTTCATCACCATGTTCCGTACTTTTCACTCCAAGCACTTAATAAGTGAAGGACAATCATTGCTTGTAAGTTTTGATGGCAAGAGGAAAATGGATAGCTTGGTCCATAATTCATGAAGGCCCAGGCTTTACAGCGCATACTTTGGACTTAATGTACTGTGTAGATGCCTTCTATCGTTTGCTTCCAAGAGCTTCCTTTGATGCTGTTTAATATGTCGGGGATGTTTAATATGGTTTTAATTAAGCACTTAGCCACTTTCCATACAGCTTTGAAAGCGCACTGTTTAGAATGTAATTGGTTTGTGCAGCTCTAGCGGTTTATATATTGCTGTCCAAATTGCCTACTGGGTCATTCAGGTTTTGTGGTTTGCTCAGTGCTGCTTATATTGCCTAATGGGTTGCCAAGGTTTGGATGCTTGTGCAGTGCCGTCCAAATTTATATTTTCACAACTGGTCTGGTGAAAAAAAGCAAGAAAATAGATCCACTCCAGTGGATGATGCAAAGAATCCGTCCATGCCAATCTGTCCAACTATACCAAAAACTAGCCTATTGTTTTCAAGCAATTGATAAGCTAACAATCAATATATTCTTAAGCAATATCAAAATAAAAAAATAAAATTATATAATGAAATATTAGCAATATATTAGTTAATACTTTCATTCAGCAAGGACACATTTGATCAAATTGATCAAAGGTGACTATAAGGACGTTTATAATGTTATATTTCAAATAAACGCTTTTGAACTTTCTATTTATCAAAGAATCCTAAAAATACCATGATTTCCACAAAAAAAAAAAAAAAAAAATTAAGCAGCACAACGGTTTTCAACATTGATAATAATAATAAATGTTTCTTGAGCAGCAAATCATCATATTAGAATGATTTCTGAAGGATCATGTGACACTGAAGACTGGAGAAATTATGCTGAAAATTCAGCTATTTTAAATGATAATTTTTCACAATATTACTGTTTTTACTGTATTTTTGATCAAATAAATGCGATCTTACCGACCACGATCATGCGTGATGCTTGCAAAAGCATTTGTCCGAGAAAATGGCCGTCAGTGGAGAAAAATACTTTTAGCCTGCAGTATCTACTAACAGAGGCTAACGGTCCTTGCCAAACTTTGACCCTTTTGTAAGTTGTTATTGTGATTTTTATTTTAAAGTTATCATGTAGCCTTACTCTCTTTCTCTCTCTCTAGCCTCATCCACCTACTCCCTCTCTTATTTCTTCACACCAAGAGCCTCATCATCACCTCTGCTTCCCTGCACAGTGTGCTCTTAGAGGCGAGGGCAGCCTCTGTAAATTCACTCTGACCTTTTCTCATTGCATATTCTTCTGCTGTAAGAGTATGTAACACAGTCCTGTGGGTTTTGTGTGTGCTGCATGCCTCTCTGTGTGCTCAGGCCACAGGCCGTATGGAAGCTGCTCTCTTTTTGTGCCAGTGTCATCGCTGCCATGAGCTGTATTCAGAGGGAGAATATTAAAACAGCTTCTTATGAATAGGAAGTCATAAAAAGCCCCTGGTTAATTAATAATGGATGCAACACATGGGGGAAGGCGAATAGGAAGGGTTCTTTGGTGTGCCAGTGTTCCAGCTGACTGGCATTGCCCTGCTGACCCGGTGCTCCAGTATCATTGGCAGGATGACACCTGAATGTCACTTCTGGTGGCAGTGCTCTGTTGAGAACTTCCAGTGTCTACCCAGAATAATTGTGATTGTAAACAGATGGGACAAAAAAATAAATAAATCTCATGCCAATATATATTATATAATCTATCTAATATTCATCAATGCTGTATTTAATGTTATATTAATAATTGATATAATGTTAAATGTTAATAATATATCGCTCTATTATATATAATATATTATTTATATTATATGAATAAAAAATAATATTTTATTTAGGTTATATCAAACAACAGATTTGAAAAACAAAAAACATCTGCTCTTTATTCATTTTTTTTTTATTCTTGTAAAATGAAATATATATGCACTACCATGTAAAGGACTTTTATAATTTTAGTTGAAAGAATGTTAACCTATGCTGCATTTATTTGATCAAAAAATACAGTAAAAACAGTAATATTGTGATTTGTTTTTTGATGAATAGAAAATTTAAAATAACAATTATTTGAAATAGCATTTTTTACAATAATGTAAAAGTCTTTACCCTTACTTTTGTTAATTTTATCAATTTAATGCATCCTTGCTAAATTAAATATGAATGTTTAAAAAAAAAAATTACTTTTGAATGCTGGTTGTGTGTGTGTTCTTGTATATATGGTTTATGAGGACACAAATGTGTATAATAACATGGGTATTACAACGTAAACATGGTTTATGAGGACACTTCCTGTGTCCTCGTAAACCTAATGGCTTAAAAAACATACTAAACGGTGTTTTTTTGAAATTCAAAAAATGCGGACAGTTTCCTGTGACGGGTAGGTTTAGGGGTAGGGGTAGTGTAGGGGGATAGAAAATACGGTTTGTACAGTATAAAAACCATTACGTCTATGGAGAGTCCCCGTAAACCACATATACAAGGGTGTGTGTGTGTGTGTGTGTGTGTGTGTGTGTGTGTGTGTACAGTATTTTTTTCCCCTCACATCTGTAATGTGAAATGTATTGTAATGATGTGCAGTGGATGCAGTAGCAGTCCAATTTTTTCAGAGTTTTTTTTTTTTTTAAATTTCTGATTTCTAATGGTTTCTTTTACACATAGAAAAAAAGTTCAAATTTAAATACTGTAAAGCTATGTGCTGGCTTTTCTCACCCACTTCTCCTTACCTCACCTGTGCTTTTAACATGTAAAATACCTGTTTAAATTCCTCTGTGACCTTGAATGCGCCCAACTAATTTCACTTCTGCTTGTTTTAAATGTACTTCCACTTTAAGATTATTTCGCACCATGTATTTGTATTATTGCAATCAACATTAATTCCAAATATGTCTGGTGATGCATATTTATAGCTAATGTGGCTGACTGCTTCTTTTTTTGTGTGTGTTTCTCTGAAGGACCCGCGCAGTAAGCACAAGTTCAAGGTCCACACTTACTCCAGCCCCACCTTCTGTGACCACTGCGGCTCTCTGCTGTACGGACTCATCCACCAGGGCATGAGATGTGACCGTGGGTATCTCTCACTTTCCTTGACTTCCACTCAGACACTCAATCACACTCAATTTTATTAAACTTGGTGTGCATCCTCAGAATGTCCTGTTGTCTATTTGAGTCAAGTTTCAGTAAGTGTGGACATTGTGTTCAGCTGATATAGGTCTACTCTTAAAAATGGGAGTTGCCTGATCAAATTAATTAAATTCTAATCTTAATATCTTTGCAACGCTTTGACAAACTTTTCTCATGAGTGTCTGAGGATGATGCGCACCAAGTTTCATGGAAATTGGACAAGCAGCTTAGGAGGAGTTTGAAAAAGTAGATTTAAAAAAAAAAAATCTTTAAATTTGAAATTTGAGTTTTTTGGGGTTTGCAAAGCTGATCCCAGGATGCAAGTTATTTTTTGTGGATTGTTGTAGGGTTGACTGCATATGAAAAGGTAGGATTTGGTATAGTGTAGTTGCTGATCTCACATACTCTGCATCAGTTTTTAAAGGGTTAGTTCACCCAAAAATGAAAATTCTGTCATTAATTACTCACCCTCAGGTCGTTCCACACCCGTAAGATCTTCGTTCATCTTCAGAACACAAATCTTTTGTTTCAAATCAGTGGTTCGGAGCGTGCATCAAACTGCTAAAGTCATGCCCCCAGTGGTGAACCATTGAAATTTTGAAACGCATGACGAAACGAAGCCTCGTTTACTGAAATCACATGAACTTGGTGCTCCGTACCACTGATTCAAAACAAAAGATTCGTAAAGCTTCGAAGCTTCATGAAGCAGTATTTTGAAATCACTAGATATTGTCGTTATTTTGTTTTTTTGGCACACAAAAAGTATTCTCGTCGCTTCATAACATTAAGGTCGAACCACTGTAGTCACATGAACTGTTTTAAATATGTCTTTAGTAGCTTTCTGGGCATCTGAAAGTGTTAATTATCTTGCTGTCAATGGAGGCCTCACTGAGCCACCGGATTTTATCAAAATATCTTAATTTTTAAACTCACAGGTGTGGAATGACATGAGGGTGAGTAATTAATGACAGAATTTTCATTTTTGGGTGAACTAACCCTTTAATAAATCTCAACTTTTTCATCCTCAAATCATCCATTGGTACATTTTGACACCCCTAACTTAGCGTTAGCTTTCACATTTTGCATCACATTGGTTTGGACTGCCAAATAAGAATAGCAGCACATTGTTAGATTTTGAAATGTGTGCTAGTATTGTTCTGTTTTTTTGATGCCATGTGTACTGTAACCGTGCAACCCTAGTATGATGGTTGAGTGATCCGTGTGTGTTACCTATCCCTGCGAGGCGATTATACTGAGAACATAACCAGGCTGTATGAAGACCCGCTCACCACAAAGCACCTGAGTGAAAAGAGATTTTCCATCTCACGGTAGCCAGCCTCTTATCCAGTGTCCAATACATAAAACATTCAAAATGCTTTAGTCACTTAGCAGCTGTCTGAGCCTCCGGGGCACAAATATTCAGTGCTACATACCTGATTGTTGGCTAACACATATTCGTTGACATAACAGCAAATTTACCTGCAGCTCTTTACTTTTATTAATGTATGACAGGCAGGTAGGCAGACTAACAAGTGAGCAGAGAGGTGGTGTAAAGATGAGGCGCTCAGCATCTTCAACTGAAACCTGACACAAAGTTGTTATGGTTGCAGACTGGGGAAGCTATAATTACCTTTGTTTAGTTTCCAATGCATGAGTCGTCTTCTCCGGGGCCCTCTACAGTGTTTACACTCCAGCTATGGCTTGCGCTCCGTCACACTTCTGACTGAACTGTGGAGAAGTGCTGCAGTGCATGAGGAATTACAGTGGGGGAGTGTGTGTGTTTCATAAGTGTGTTCTTGTGTGTTTGCTTGTTTCACAGTCATTTTCAGAAGTTGTCTGAATTCCGGAGTGCATTTTTGCTATTTGATATGTAAAATTATGTTGAGTCCGACTGCTTGTGTTTGGCCCATGGTCTCCAACACAACAAAAACTTCATAACAGCGATAAGCATCATCGCTACTGCTTTGCTCTTAAGCCCCTACTGACCCAACTGTAAAGAGTGTTTCTGATGTAGCTGGTTAGGCTTGCTTGTTAAGGGGTTAGTTCACCCAAAAATGAAATTTCTGTCATTAAGTACTCACCCTCATGTCGTCCCAAACCTGTAAGACCTTCGTTTGTTGTCGGGACACAAATTAAGATATTTTTGATGAAATCTGAGGGTATCTGATCCACATATAGGCAGCAATGATATTGCACCTTTTGAGGTCCAGAAAGGTACTAAAGAAATTGTTAAAACCGTCGACGTGACAACAGTGGTTCAACCTTAATATTATGAAGCGACAAGAATATTTTTGTGCGCAAAAACAAAATAAAAAAATAACGACTTTATTCAATAAATTTGTCTGTCCTCTGTCATACTGCTACGCTATTTTCATTGTTTATGTCTGAACACGGGCTCATGCATGCGTCGTGCTGCTTACGTGACCAGAGCCGGCCAATACTGAGCTCTGCAACGAAAATAGCATAGTAGTATGACAGAGGACAGACGAATTTATTGAATAAAGTCATTATTCTTGTTTTGTTTTTGTGAACAAAAAGTATTCTCTTCATAATATTAAGGTTGAACCACTGTAGTCACGTCGACGGTTTTAATGATGTCTTTAGTACCTTTCTGGACTTCAAAAGGTGCAGTGATGTTGCTACCTATGTGTGGATCAGATACCCTCGGATTTCATCAACGATATCTTAATTTGTGTTCTGAAGATGAACGAAGGTCTTACGGGTGTGGAACGACATGAGGGTGAGTGATTAATAACAGAATTTTCATTTTTGGGTGAACTAACCCTTTAAGCTAGTAAGGAAGCACACTAGCATCCAAAACACATTTGCTGGTGGCTGTTGATGTTTTTAGCAGGGGAGTACAGCCTGATGACTAGTTTGTTCCTGGTCAGATATTCAACCTTCAGAAAAGACTGTTCCCTTGTTCCAAATTCTAGTGAGTCACCTCACTGTCCACTGCATACATACCTGTAGGCAGTATATATATATATATATATACACTATATTGCCAAAAGTATTGGGACACCCCTCCAAATCATTGAATTCAGGTGTTCCAATCACTTCCATGGCCACAGGTGTATAAAATCAAGCACCTAGGCATGCAGACTGCTTCTACAAACATTTGTGAAAGAAAGGGTCGCTCTCAGGAGCTCAGTGAATTCAAGCGTGGGACCGTGATAGGTTGCCACCTGTGCAATAAGTCCATTTGTGAAATTTCCTCGCTACTAAATATTCCACGGTCAACTGTTAGTGGTATCATAACAAAGTGGAAGCAATTGGGAACAACAGCAACTCAGCCACGTAAAATCACAGAGCGGGGTCAGCGCATGCTGAGGTGCACAGTGTGCAGAAGTCGCCAACTTTCTGCAGAGTCAATAGCTACAGACCTCCAAAGTTCGTGTGGCCTTCAGATTAGCTCAAGAATAGTTTCATGGAATGGGTTTCCATGGCCGAGCAGCTGCATTCAAGCCTTACATTACCAAGTGCAATGCAAAGCGTCAGATGCAGTGGTGTAAAGCACGCCGCCACTGGACTCTAGAGCAGTGGAGACGTGTTTTCTGGAGTGACGAATCACGCTTCTCTGTCTGGCAATCCGATGGATGAGTCTGGGTTTGGCGGTTGCCAGGAGAACGGTACTTGCCTGACTGCATTGTGCCAAGTGTAAAGTTTGGTGGAGGGGTATTATGGTGTGGGTTGTTTTTCAGGGGTTGGGCTTGAACCCTTAGTTCCACTGAAAGGAACTCTTAATGCTTCAGCATACCAAGACATTTTGGACAATTTCATGCTCCCAACTTTGTGAGAACAGTTTGAGGATGGCCCCTTCCTGTTCCAACATGACTGCGCACCAGTGCACAAAGCAAGGTCCATAAAGACATGGATGAGCGAGTTTGGTGTGGAGGAACTTGACTGGCCTGCACAGAGTCCTGACCTCAACCCGATAGAACACCTTTGGGATGAATTAGAGCACAGACTGCAAACCAGGCCTTCTCGCCAACATCAGTGCCTGACCTCACAAATGCGCTTCTAGAAGAATGGTCAAAAATTCCCATAAACACACTCCTAAACCTTGTGGAAAGCCTTCCCAGAAGAGTTGAAGCTGTAATAGCTGCAAAGGGTGGGCCAACTCCATATTAAACCCTATGGATTAAGAATGGGATGTCATTAAAGTTCATGTGCACGTAAAGGCAGGCGTCCCAAAACTTTTGGCAATATAGTGTGTGTGTATATATATATATATATATATACATATATATATATATATATACATATATATACAGGTATAATACATCATATTTTTGTGACCATATATATTATGCTCACCAGAAATACAGTAAGAACACTTTTATGTCACTATTAGGGGTGCAGCAATATATCGCAATACAAAAATGAAACAATATTTATTGTGGATAGTCTGTATTGTGTATAGTTCACCCAAAAATGAAAATTACTGTGTGAGGAAAAAATGAAAGTTTACAGAGTTTTGGTGTCAGTACTACATTAAAATACTATATATAGACCGTATATAATGTTGAATATAATGTATAATAATGCAGTGGGGGAATATTTGTGGGTCCTGATAATACCAAATGTCTTATGTTACCAGTAAAAAGGGCTACATTATTTGTCTAAAATAATTCTGTGTTTTCAGCTTCAGAATCATGAATATTTTTATTCTGGTATCAACATTGTCCTGTGCATTTTGTGTCCAGCACCAAGGTCAAGCCTATTACTTTCCACTCGTCAGTTCAGTATTGTGATATGTATCGAATCGTGACATGATTGTATCTGTACACCCCTAGTCACTATATATGTATGTGTGTGTGTGTGTGTGTATATATATAAGTGGTACTAAATTTGCATTCTGGGATTGCCTTTACTTACATTTGATTCAGTCTACATGTTGGTCGGAGATTGGCTAAACATGGTCATTCATAGTTACTGAAATGGCTCAACAGGTCTCTGGTAGAAGAAAAAAGTACCTTCTATTTATCTCTGTCCTTTAAAAGGTTATATATAGATTTAAAATTGTGTGCTTTGTCTGTGTATCTGTTGTTTGGGGTTGTGGTGTAACATCTCTTCCTTTTTCTGTCTCCTGCTATCCAGACTGTATGATGAACATCCATAAGCGCTGTGTGGCCAACGTGCCGAGTCTGTGTGGGACTGACCACACTGAGAGGAGGGGCCGCATCCAAATCACCGCAGAGATCAAGAACAATGTGCTCACCGTCAGCAGTGAGTCACCGCTGCCCACTCACACATATCACTGCTGCTTACATGTGCATGAAAGCAAACACTCACTCACTCACGTCTTCCTAAATCGCTGGTGGATCCTGGACCTCTCGTTACCACACACATGCCTTCATTTGACCCTTGAAGAAGAGCCAAAAATGCACTTTATACAGCACATCTTGCATGAATGCTTACAGTTGAGGCATGAATTGTGCTGCTGTGAAGGCTTGTGGGAAATTTTTCTTAGTGTCTGATTCCTCCTAGTGGTGAATCCAAAGCATCACCAGATAAAAAGGACGTGCATGCACCATTTCAGTTTTGAAAATGTCAGGTGCTGATCGTATTAAAAATGCCCAGCTGCATTTAAAGAAATAGTTCACCCATAAATAATTGATCACAATTGAATTGCAAGTATTTGAGCATTACAACTTCATGTGCCTAAACACAAGCTCTGACTGCTAGACCACAGCTCTTGAATGAAATCCATAAAAACAAAAACAAAAAAACTAATTTTCAGTTATACTATTGCCATAATTTGAGCACAAACAGATATTGATTCTTTAGTATTAAGCTTTCAAATTGTGTTTTGCTTGTCACTAGGGTTGTTGCGATATCAGATTTTCACTATACGATTATTATGGCAAAAAGAAATTCATAATAATGATATTATCGCAATATGTATAGAAATTTTGAAAAAATGTTACTTTATTTTTTCTGTTTTCTCTGACGAATGAATCCCACTCAAAATACGAGTGTAGTGAAGCGAAGAGAGAGAGTTTCTAACCAAGAAAGGCAGCGCACTTTGCTCGCATTCTGTATCCATTCACAGTTTGAATAAATGTTTTGTTTTAATGCTGCTAATGCAGGTGCAGTTCAGGTTGTCAAACAGGCCGGGATAGGTACAGAATTAAATGAGTGGATAACAGGTTGGGTGTTCTGTTAAATATTGATAGTGCAGATTTACTGGCACTGGATTATTCTTATTATATCTTATTTTATGTGTAGTATGTCCAAAATGCAGCATGTGACACGACAGTGATGAAGTGAAGTACATTCGAGCTCATTAGGAAATTCTATAGGATACGTCAAACATATATTACATTACACGTGTCCATGGCTACAAAAGAAAGCACACTTAGTCTTCCTGTCTCTCCTTGGCATCAGCACAAACATGCCTCACAAACACAAGCATGCTGAGGACACAGTTGTTGCATCCAGTGAGAAGAAAAGATAAAAACATGGTAATGCTTTCGGTGTCCAGCAGAGGGCATTATTAGCATTCTCTCAGCAAGAACCCATCTGAGAAAAGAACCCTCAGGCTCTTCTCTTTTCTCATTTTGGAGACTGCATCCTCTGGAGGTTGCATTTGAAGGCTGCATACGTCATCGAGGCGGTCTCATTTAAGAAAAGTAACCCTTAGATTGCAAAGTAGGTAAGAAATTACAGTATTTTTACGCCTCACGAGGAATAACAATTTTATAACGGTTACTTTTCTGAAATAAGACATCCTTGATGACGTATGCAGCCTTCAAATGCGACCTTCGGAGGACGCAGCCTCCAAAATGAGACCCAGCGACTGTATCGATAGTTCACACAATATGGTTTCAAAACTGTATTCATTATGCAGCTCTCAAAGTAAAAGGTATCACTGCACGAGACACATGAAAATCAGTGTTACTTGATGTTATTGACGCCCAACAACCAGCGACCTGTTTGATTTTAGAGCTGCAGAGATTTGCATGAACATAACTTTAAATTTTGGTCTGTTTATCACACATTGTATGACTTCAGAAGACTTGAAATATGTACTTTTATGATGTGTTTTTAGTGCTTTTTTGAAAAAGTTGTGTAAAGATTACTCAATATTTTCCTTTGGTATTCCAAAATAGAAATAAAAAACAGGTTTGGAACGACATGAGGGTAGATGATGACAGAATTGTCATTTCTGGGTGATCTATCCTTTTAACTTGACCCTTTGTAAACCCTTCACATTTTATATGACAATTTAAAATGATGATAGCTTTTCAAGCAGTTTATTAAATTATATACATGATAAATTTCCACTTACTTGTTATTGCATTGATATAAAACTACTATATCCATTGGGGAATTTCCATTTGTTTCTAATTTCCACTTAGTTCCACTTAGTCATCTTTTCAGAGCAGAAGATGAGCTCAATTAACTGAGATTTCTGGAAGACAAACCAAAAAATTGATCAGTTTGCATTTAAAGGGATTGTTGAGCGAAAAATGAGAATTCTGCCATCATTTACTGACCCTCATGTCATTCCAAACCTGTATGCATTTCTTTCTTCTGAAGAACACAAAAGGAGTATTTTGAAAAGTGTTTTTATCTATACAGTGTTGTTCTGGACCCAACTGACTCTCATCTTGTGGACAAACAAAACAAAACAAAAACACCCTGAGACATTCTTCAAAATATCATCTTTTATGTTCCACAGAAGAAAAAATATCATACAGGTTTGGAACAATAATGTTTTTTAATGCTCTCTGGAGGAAAGTAGGCTTGGATCTGTGCATCAGCGGGTGTGTATAAGTGACATTAGCCTCAACACACTGCTCCATATTCAGCCATGCGTCCCTCTTTTCAAGCTCAATCCTGAGCTATTTCACCCCGCGAGCCTCAACTCCCATTTTCCCTTAGAATTAACTAACAGCCCTTAGCCCGCTAGCGGCTAATGAGCTGAGCTGCACCATGGAAAGAACGGAGGCGCAGACAGCCCTGAGCGCAAAAGACATTTTTAATCCATCACGCTGTCCTTTATAATTTAATGTCACGCGGTGGTGCCGCGGATCTGCTGAGCGTACAGTAAGATGAATGGGGCCACTTCCTGTCGCGCATTTCAAAGGCCTGTCACTTAAATCTAATGAATTGACCAATACCTGGATGGAAATGGGGCGGCCGTTCTGCCTTTAAAAGGTCCTTTCCACCTCATCTTTCTCGCACTCACACTCTGTTTGACCACCGGAGCTCTTGCGGGTTGATAAATGTTAGTGAGGCACACTGGGTGACCGTGTTTAGTGTGTTGTCAGCACTTGTTATGCGGCTAGTTTTTGTGAATGAAGACTTGTGTCACAAAAAAATTCTTGCCCTTACATCAGCTTAATGGATCCAGTCAGTTCTGGATCTGTTCCGAGCACCAATAAAGCTCATTTTTCGAGTAAATCGACCATTTGCTATTGAATTGCAGTGCTGTTTTTCACCTAAAGGGAGCAGTGCTGCTTAATTATTTGCAGAAGCATTAATTATATTCGTACAGGCTTTTACATCTTTGCCTGTTAAAATATCAACTGTGTTATATGTTACTATGTTAATGAGTATTTTTTTTAATCAGCTGGGTAACATTATGAGCTTCCTACATCTTCGAGCCACAAAACTGAGCGTATCTTGTAGGTCAAAGCTTTTGATATCTTCATGTAAATATTCTTACATGGTCAGTGATCCCGCTTGCTTAATTGCTCTGTGCGGGGGTCTTTCCGAACAAACATGTTGTGTGTAACATTCATTAGCTGGCAAAATAAACCCTGCTCCTTGAGCACGACAGTTCAGGCAGAAACTCATCTCTCTTCCTGTATCCGCGCTGCAGTACGCCTCTGTCTTAATGAACAGCTAAGCCTACCTTCACACACCACTCATTATGGAAATTACGCTAGCCAC
This sequence comes from Ctenopharyngodon idella, assembly GCF_019924925.1. Classification (NCBI taxonomy): domain Eukaryota; kingdom Metazoa; phylum Chordata; class Actinopteri; order Cypriniformes; family Xenocyprididae; genus Ctenopharyngodon; species Ctenopharyngodon idella. Next base: position 33,441,405 of record NC_067222.1, on the reverse strand, counting down.
AAATCTCAAGGCCACAGCAGCCTCCTGCATTAATTGTTGTACTGGTCAAGTGCTGAGGTCAACCCCAATTACTGGGATAGTCTGTGTGCATTCGTTGCCCCCACATGGCTCTGAGGGCTCATGAGATGTAAGAATAAATGACTGACAGCTATTCACTCACATCTCGGGTCCGTAGTTATTGCTTTTGAGGGGTAAAGGGTTCACAAGATCAGGTGCTTGACATCCTACACTGAACATTTTTTTATTCAGTGTCTTTTTGTTTTCTAGTAGAAATATTTAGACATCCTTAAAACATGATTAAATTACTTGAGAAGGGAAATATATTGATATTTATTATAATATTAATATATTTTACAAAATGTATTTTGTGTTGTTTTATTGTCTTATAAATATCCTTTCAAAAACTTAAAGGGTTAAGTTACCCAAAAATGAAAATTCCATCATTAATTATTCACCCTCATGTCGTTCTACCTTCATTCATCTTCAGAACACAAATTAAGATCTTTTTGATAAAATCCGATGGCTCAGTGAGGTCTCCTTTGACAGCAAGATAATTAACACTTTCAAACACCCAGAAAGCTACTAAAGACATATTTAAAACAGTTCATGTGACTACAGTGGTTCAACCTTAATATTATGAAGCGACGAGAATACTTTTTGTGCACCAAATAAACAAAATAACAACTTTATTCAACAATATCTAGTGATGGGTGATTTCAAAACACTGCTTCATGAAGCTTCGAAGCTTTACGAATCTTTTGTTTCGAATCAGTGGTTCGGAGCGTGTATCAAACTGCCAAAGTCACGTGAACCATTGAAATTTCGAAACACTTATGACGTAATGAAGCCTCGTTTACTGAAATCACGTGACTTTGGCAGTTTGATACACACTCCGAACCACTGATTCGAAACAAAAGATTCGTAAAGCTTCGAAGCTTCATGAAACAGTGTTTTGAAATCACTAGATATTGTTGAATAAAGTCATTATTTTGTTTTTTTTGGTGCACAAAAAGTATTCTCGTTGCTTCATAACATTAAGGTTGAACCACTGTAGTCACATGAACTGTTTTAAATATGTCTTTAGTAGCTTTCTGGGCATTTGAAAGTGTTAATTATCTTGCTGTCAATGGAGGCCCATTTAACCCTTTAATTTTAATTTTTAACTTTACTAAGTGACTAGACAATATATAAATATTTTTAAATCTTATGAATGATAGTGTACAATTTGGTTTCCATTTTGTCAACTGCTCGGCATGACTTTTATCAAGCTGTAATAATAAAATAAGTTATGAGTTTCAATAACATCCATGATAATTGTGAGATTGACTCACATTTTGGCTTGAATGATTAACATCTCGTCAGCAGATCCTTGTTCATGAACAACATGCATCAATAAAATCAGTTCACAAACACGATGCCTTGTTCTGACTCAAAATGGTCACTTTTTCAGAGAATGCTCCAGTTGTTCAGTAGGTCCAACAAATGAAATGCTCCTTCAACCTGCACTTGAACAGTATTGGAAGGCAGGAAAAATACTTTGCATTGCAAATAATGCATTTTTATGTCAGTTCTGCTGTAGCTACTCCAAAAACATTAACAGTGCTTAAGATGTGATAATTATTGATCAAAGCTCCAACTGACACAAACTGTAATACCTTTTGATTCAAGCATTGATTGCACACTAACAAAAGTTAAACCTCTGAAATCTTGGTCTTTAGGTCCTTATGTGTCTGTGATATATCCTATATTTCTACATTACAGTTAAAGAAGCGAAAAACCTGGTGCCCATGGACCCGAATGGCCTATCTGACCCCTATGTCAAACTAAAACTCATCCCTGACCCCAAGAGTGAGAGCAAACAGAAGACCAAGACCATCAAGTGCTGCCTGAATCCCACGTGGAACGAGACATTCACATTGTAAGGAAGCTTAGTGGCACTGCCAAAATATCAGTAATTTGTTTGTCTGTGAAATGCAAAATCAAATGTTCAGCTTGATTTCTTTGTCTCCATCTCTTGCCGTCTCTGTCCTCCTCCCTCCTGCGCTCTGTGTCTTACAGTAATCTGAAGGAGTCTGACAAGGACCGCAGGCTGTCTGTGGAGATCTGGGACTGGGACTTGACCAGCCGGAACGACTTTATGGGCTCTCTGTCTTTCGGCATCTCGGAGCTTCAGAAGCAAGGAGTGAACGGATGGTGAGAAAGCCTGCTGACACACACATATACATCAGTGGAAATGAGGAAGTCCCTGAGGGTCAACCAGATTGTGTACACACTAATATTAAAAAGTTTGTGTCAGCTAAACCGCATTGCATATCACAGGAATTCGCAGACGTGCAGCAGTCCATACACATCTAACTGGTTCAGTCATCTGTTGTCTCCTCTGGATTTGAAGACTCTTGCTCTTTCAGAAGTCCTCAGCCTGTCTTTCCTTCCCTCTAGTAGAGCTCTTCATCTAAGAACTCTCCACTCCTGTTTTCTGCTCACACACACTCCCATTCCTGCTCAAAACACATCTTGTCAGCTAGGGTCTGTGTATTTTTGAATCAGCATGAGCCCCCCGTGAATGCTTAAACATGCAGGTAATGTGACAGAATTGAGTTAAATGACAAAGGTCAGATCCACATTAAATCTTTGCTCTCTTCTTCATGTTCTCTCTCTGTCAGTTGTTAGATCTTTTTTTTTCTTGTAGCCTATATTGTCTAGCCAGTACAAGTATCTAGAGACTGAAGTATCTAGAAGTTCTTTCTCACCTAACAGTAGGGCTGGGAATCGATTCCAAAAAGAATCGATTCCAAGGCGTTTGGAATCGATTCAATTAAGGGGAATCGACTCCTCATTTAGGGCCTTTATTAGTTCAAAACTATCAATAAATTTGCCTATTGCTTGCTAATAGTGACTTGAAGTCCGATTCATTTCCTCAAAAGGGTTCTTCCGGGTAGTTCATGTCAATGAACCAGTTCAAAAACCTATTCAGGCGTTATTTTACGGTGAATCTGGCTTATGCTCTCTGCACTTTTGAGCGCTGCATGGACTTACGAGAGAATAGATCATGACTTGATCGAGGGTCTCGATTGGTTTTTATCTTAAATAAAATGCTATTTTTTTTTAAATCCTTTTCTTTCTATCAGCCAATAATTCTGAAAGAAAACGTGTCGTGAGCACAGATCAGTGTTGGCTCAGAGCCTTAATCGCTATATAGCCTAGTAAAAAACAACTTCCCCACGCATCTGATTGACAGAATCACGCGCTCTTATACCAGTGTTGTTGTTAATGTTCTGGTTATTGTACAGTTTGCTTTATATTTTTATTCTGGGCAAAGCATACAGTTAAAGTAAACTTCATAATTCAGCTGAACTGTGCACATGTAGACACTTCGTGTCTATCTAAGGGTTTTTTTTTTTTTTTTTTAAAGCGATACTGCTGGGCTATGGACTATGACCCATTTAGGTGCAATGCAGCCAAAATTACAATTTAAAATGTACCTTTTTATTATTAATAAAGCTTCATGTTATGAGAAGGCTACTTTCTACGACTTTAATACCCTGTAGTCATGGTGAGATAGGTTCCTTAAATCTAAAAAACAAGAATCGAAAAAGAATCGAAAACAGAAGGAGAAATCGATTCTTGGAATCGACTCCAATCGATTCTAGAACCAGGAATTGGAATCGGGCTCGATTCCAAAAAATTAGGAATCGAACAGCCCTGCCTAACAGATAATGTTCCACAATCATGGGATAGCGTTATGTTGAGGTTGTGTAAACCCTATTTTAACGATCTAAGCGCTTGGTCTGAAGCTCATTACGCAGGTACACTTAGGGCGTGTCCGAATCCACTTTGGCTAGTTTAAAGATGGGGAAAATGGTTGGCACATGGTCCAAAAGGAGTGTACCTAGTCTCTTAATGAGTCATGGGTGTGTTTTGGGCGTAAACCAATCTGAGTCTCATCTCCCATTCCCTTTAAAAGCCAGTTGCGCTTGCACCATGGCGGATTCGCTACTTACATGGCGGAATTTGCAAGCGTAAAGACTGAACGCTTCTCCAGAGAGGGGAATCCTTTTATTTTTAATATTTGGCATGTTTGTATGCTGCTGCGCGTCCCTGTGTGTGTAATAAGAAGAGTGTACGCATGTTGTGTACCCGCCTATAAGCGCATATTACTAATGCGCCCTTTATATAACAGAAAAATACTGCGACATTGACTTTAGACCAGGTTTTTGTTGGTCAATGGCGCAGGCGTTTTCAGTTGCCTCAAAATAGCAACATGCCAACAATAGGGCTGAGTAGGGCTGAAACTAGCAAAAAACACTTGCGTCGCGCCTGGCATTGCATTGCGCTGGGTGTATGATAGGGCCCTGTGAAAACGTTAAAAATATATTAATGTCTGCGGTAGGGCTTTTCAAACATTTAAATGCCAGGGACACTCAATCATGATTCCTTTACAAGGGACTTTTTTTCTACAATATATTTGTGTTTTGTTGTTTTTTTGTTTTTGTTTTGTTTTTTACACATTTTTAGCTGAATTAAATGTTATTTTCATTTGTTTAGCACTTTTCACAATTAAATATTTTTCCAAAGCTGCTTAAATAAATGTAGAGCCATGCCACCAGTTTGCAAGCTAAAGGAGGCAGTGGTTATTAAAAACTCCCTAAAGATGAATACGTACAGGTATGTAAACTAGTTATTATGAACATGCATACATGGCAAGGAAGAAGAGGTGAACAAAAGTATATGAAGATTTGCTTATTTCTTGATGTTGAAAACATGAGATAATGAGTTTATATCTATTCGACAGGACAACCCACTATTGAAAAAGTAATAATAAAGTTACGCTTCATTACGGTTACAGATGAAGCTGAGAGAATGCTTTAAAGGATGTTACACTAACCTTAAAATAACATTCTGCTTGAAATAAGACAATGGGAAAGTTTAACCTTCCCAACATTTTAAGGGCCAATTATGCTTTTTTACATTTTCAACTTAATTTAGTGTGTAATGTTGTTGCTTGAGCATGAAAAAGGTCTGCAAAGTTAGCACAAAGTCACTCCAAATTAAGTTATTCTCTATATCAGTAAGCACTGTTTCTGTACTCCCTCAAAGTGATGAGTTTTCTTCTGGGAACGTACAGTACATGTCAAAATATACCTCATTTAAATAATTTCCGTCCAAGGCGTACACAAAATAAAGAGGCAGAGGCCTGATTGAGTTGAGTTAGTGTTGAAAACTTGGTTATGGTAAAGGGTGAGACATTTTCTAAATTCACTCGGAGCTGACCAATCAGAGCACATTGCGCTTTTCAGAAAGAGGGGCTTCATAGAGACAGGAACTAAACAAGGGTGCATTTCCCAAAACGAACTATGGTCGCAAGTTCCGTCATAACCAATTGATTTTGATGGGATTTACGACCATAGTTGGCTAACGATGCTTTTGGGAAATGCACTTCAGAGCGGTACTGACAGACTGGAAGGAGAGGTGCTGCAACAAGGTGAAATATGTGAAAAATAATGGGGTTTTTTGAACATTCAAAGATTAAAACATATTCTAGTAGACCCCAAAAACAAACTCAAAATGTAAAATGGCATAATAGGTCCCCTTTAATGGAATTTTTGAAATACTTTTTTTATAGCATACATTTATTGACCTGTAGGGTTTGGTCACAATGGCAAAAATCAAGTCATTGATTAGTGAGGTTGACTAGTTTTATGTTTTTGTTTTCCTTTTTTAGCGTCTCCTCTCTCTGTGGGTGCGTCTCAATCAGCTCCCTAGCTTCCTAGGTTGTGAATCAGTATATCGTGTACATGAATTCAGGCACCGATAAGGACCCTGGCTCACTACACATTGGGACAATGATGACTCTATTTCCGGCGATGTGACAACGTCACTACTGGTATTTATGAACAACAGCAGAAGTGATATCTTTCCAACATTAATGTTATTTAAAATACATTATGATAAATACTTGGTACATATTTGTGCAACATTTTAGCCATAAATTATAAATGTTAGCTAGATTATGTTCATTACCTGCCTAGCAATGTATGTTTATGTTGAATAATTAAATAATGGTTTCTATTTAAAAAAAAACATCTATCACGTGTCATTATGCGTAGTGAGTTGGTTTGGTTCACGTGGTTTATGTTTCACGCTTCAGAGCTTTCGATAAGGAGCGAACGTTTCAGTGCACTGGTAGGATTTTGCAATTGATGGCCCAGTCCCTGATCAGTGCCCTGTCTGCTGAACTAGGGAGCTGATTGAGAAGCACCCTGTGTTTTGCTCTCCAGATGTGACTGTTACTGGATGGTGTAATGATGAGATGCATGTGTATGTTTTGTAAGGGTGTTTCAGAGGTTTTGTAGCTGTAATGAGCATATGTGACTTCAATGGCTGCTTCCTGCCACCTGACAGCAAAGCACAAAGTGTCAGATTAGAGATGAGACGTTTCTGCTCCCCAGTGGACCTTCAGTCAGGACAGATCCACATGATCACAATGTCATTGTCAGAGCTGTCACTGTCTCGACGCCACACTCATTCATATTTGCTAGTGGACAGAGTATGAGAACAGGGACAAAGAGCAACTTTGTTGAAGGAAACAAGATTATTTTTATTATTATTTGTACAGGATATAAAACGAGTTAATGGTTTTGATTGTCCAATAACTTGCAACAATACAGTGTCAGATAAAACAGTACTTATATTGTGAATTATGGTAACATTTTATTCACTGAAAGCATTATGAAATTGCCAAAAAATGTAAAGGTGCATATTTTTCTATATTATATTATATTATATTCAAACTTTTATGCAGATAAATTGTCAATCAGTGGACTATTGATAATATTAATTGTTTAAATAATTTGATATATTTTATTTCTAATTGCATCTTGACATTAAATTGTTGACATTTCAGCTGTATTCACACTTGATCTCCAGATTAATTAATATTAAAAGATAAAGTATAACTTGGAAACAGTAAAACTTGTTCTCAGTGACAAAGACGTATAAAACATTCAAAATTCAATGTGAGCTAATTAATATTTATGACCTGCATTCTGATATCACCACCTGCTTATGGCCATGTTTAGCCATGACTCATAAAAGTCTCTGACCAACATGTAAACTGCATCAAATGTATCCTTTGCAAAAGCAGTCCCAGAATGCAAATTTTGTGTCACTTTTATTATGTTTTATTATACTTTTATTCAGCAAGGATTAATTAAATTGATCAAAAGTGACAATTTGTTACAGAAGATTTTATTGGAACTTTCTATTCATTAATAAAAAAGTATCATAGTTTACAAAAAAAAAATAAGCAGCACAACTGTTTTCAACATTAATGATAAAAAAAATTTTCTTGAACAGCAAATCATCATATTAGACTGATTTCTGAAGGATCATGTGACACTGAAGACTGGAGTAATGATGCTGAAAATTCAGCTTTTCCATCACAGGAATAAATTACACTTTAAAATAAATTAAAATATGTTATTTTAAATTGTAATAATATTTCACAATATTACTGTTTTTACTGTATAAATGCAGCCTCTGTAAGCATAAGAGATCAAAAACATTGAACATTTTTTGTGTAACATAACAAATATATAACAATAATAATAAATAAAATAATAATATTAATAAAGTAATTTAATAAATTCATGCATCAAATTACCTGACCTATAAGAAAAAAATCATCCAGGTCATTTCATGCTAACTGCCATTCTCATGCTCTTTCCTGTTTCTATGAATGTGATGGAGACGCGCACACACACACACACACACACACACACACACACTAAAGCCTCTGGAGGTCTAGCTGTGGAAGGAAGAAGTGTAGTAGGAGAGCACTGCAGCCATGACTCATCTCCAGTCATAAACACAACACACACACACACACACACACACACACACCCGCACAGACCAGAGACAAGATGAACACTGGGCCTCCTATCACATCAGTAGCAATAAAGGAGGTGGAAACCCAGCAATGGTCACCTCACACCGTTAAACAGGAAGCTGATTTTCTGCTATCTGGGAGCACAGATGTTAGAAGAGCTAAATATGAGACGGGGTATCACGCTGTCCCTCAGACTTTTGAAAGCTGTTTGGGGGCAACTCAAACCGGTTGGATTCCTCTCCACACATGATCATAGTCAAGGTCATCCCTGCTGTGAGGGAAACTGTAAGCATATGAATGGTTTAAATGAGCTGAGGTAATTTCGCAAAATGTGCCGTTTCAGGAAAGTGCGCGAGCAGTACGCAATTCCTATAGCAGCCAGATGGAGCCATTATCAGAGGAGGATTTAATGTCTGTTACTGAACCATATGTGATACTGCAGAGATCCTGCACTCATCTAACTATGCCTTATTTTCTGTCCAACACATGCACACACACACACACACATACATACAGGTTTAAGCTGCTCAGTCAGGAAGAGGGCGAGTACTTCAATGTACCTGTCCCAGCAGAGGGAGAAGAAGGCAATGAGGAATTCCGGCAGAAGTTTGAGGTAAGTGTGTATGGGCTTTTTTTTTTTTTTTTTTTTGGGGTGTGCCAGAGTATATGTGTGTGTGTTTGTCGATCGCTATGTATTTAAATTCCTACTTGAATACCACAACTTCAAAGTCTAGAACCAGACCAATGTATAACAGGCACAGTTAGTTGTGCTGTTGTGTTTTGTTTTGTTTGGTTTCTTTTTGTTTAGTTTTGCTTCTTTTTGTTTTGTTTTTTGTTTCATTTCATTTTGTTTGTTTTTTTGTTTAGTTTTTTTTTTTTTCGTTTTATTTCATTTTTGTTTGTTTTTTGTTTAGTTTCTTTTTGTTTTGTTTTGTTTATTTTTGTTTGTTTTCTTTCATTTTATGTTTCGTTTCATTTTGTGTCTTGTTTTGTTTTTCTATCACTATTTGTTATTTGTATGATGTAATGTAGTAATGTATTGGGCCGGTAGTAGATATATTCTCCATTCTGCATTGGTTTGAAGTCAACCTGAAACTCTGTTCATAACTCATTTTCTATTCATAACTCAATCTGACATGAAAAGAAATAAATGTAAGGCGGGGTTTGATTTTATTAATTGCGTGTTGATTGAATTAAGAAAAGTGGGTGTTACTTAACAGAATGGAGTCAGATGGTTGGAGGAAGGCTTAAAAAGTAAAGGCCCCGATATACTCACAGCGAAGTTCTTTTTTGTTCTTTGCTTAGGGATAAAAAGTAGTTCGAAATACGTGAGCAGTGATATATTGTTAGTGAACATCCAGACGCCGCCCACACTGCTGAGAGTGACGTATAGATGAATATGTAAATGTGCTGCCCGCTTTCCTTTCAATACCAAAATAACCACACAACAAAATGATTATATTTTGATAAAAGATTGTGAAGGCAAACATTTTTATTGGAATATGCTGGTATCATGCCTAATAAGTCGAGGAATGAAAAAAAAAAAGTAAATAGGGCCAGATTTGATTTGATGTTGATTTTCTCTCTCCCAACTAAGTGCAAGAAGGTAAAAGAGAGAGAGGTCTTTGTGCATGAAGCATATATCACTCACTGACAAATCTGGCACAAATAACACATTGGCAAATCCCAGCTTCCTCCCAAAGTAATCACACTCATGTCAACCTGCATTCTGCTCCGTACGTCCCAATTTGAATACAGAATAGAGCTGACTGAGAGGTACCAGCACAAAGCTCCTGAATCCTGGGTTTTTTTCTCCATAGATTGATTCGGGCACATTTTTAAAATCCCCTTTCCTCTGGTTTCCTCTGTCTTTTGAGAGCATATAGTAGTTAGTAGTTCAGACATGTTTCCCACTAAGTTGATAGGTGAAAATGGTCTCGACAGTTGGTTTGTGCCTGTTGGTGCGTGCATGTGATGCGTGTGGCATGCATGTTGTCTGTGCCGTGTGTGTGTGTGAAGGGGCACGGACTGTGCAGGTCTCTGCATAATTCAGATATTCTCGAGAGCAGACCCAGCTGTGGACGTAGTGCATGATGGTATTATTTATGAACAGCCCAATGTGAAGTTTAGCGATGTGTGTGTGTGTGTGTGTGTGTGTGTGTGTGTGTGTGTGTGTGTGCATGTGTGTGTGTGTGTGTGTGTGCATGTGCGTGTGCATGTGTGCGCGCACGCGCGTGTGTGTGTGTGTCTGAGCTGGCAGTTTTCCTACACTGGTGTGATGCATAATGCAAAATGTGAGAAATGGTCAATCTGTCGCTCATCTGATGGCTGGCATTTCACACATCATGGAAGAAAAACTCATCTGTTTAAGTCTTTTTTTTGCCTCTCTCTTTACCTTTTCTCTTTATCCGTCTCTCTCCTTTTGTACTCTGAGACAGTGAGATAGTGAATTGGAACTTACACAACTTAAAGGGTTAGTTCACCCAAAAATTTAAATTCTGTCATTTATTACTCACTCTTGTGTCATTCCACATCCTTAAGACCTTCGGAACACAAATTAAGATCATTTTCTTAAGATCAGAGGTTTCTGTCTCTCTTTTAGTAACTTAATGGTTACATTATTTCAAAATAATAATAATAACAGCATAATAACAACTTATTTATTTTACATATTGCAAACATTTATTATTACTATTAACAGTTTATATTGCCAAGATGATGATGATGATTATAAAGTTGAAGAGGATGATTATAATTATATTATATAAACGACTGTATATTAAATGACTTATTATATCATGTAATTATATAAACTGGAATTTATATTAAGTTACAAGGCAGCATAATTAAGTTGTTTTTGAATTATGAAGCAGCCTTTGTGTTGTCTGTGATGGCTCTGTAGGCAGCTCACAAGCTTTAGAGCAATTCTGTCATAGATTAGCATCACATCTGGTGTCTTGTTCCGATCTGTGTTGTTCGATTTTTGCTGGCTGAGAATAAATGACCCTGCATTCCCAGCATGCTTCAAGACCGAATGGTTATGAGGGGAAAATGCTTAGGCTCTATTTGAGAGCATCAGGATGGGCGATGTAGGAAAGGCTAGCGAGTCAGTTCCTCTTTATAGGGTGTTTGCGGTCAGGGCGAAGGGGGCAGATGAAGGATTGGCCTGTTGGTGCTCATATTGAGCTCATTAAGTCCGAGTCTGTATCAGGCTACCTGCCAGCAGCTCCATCACACATACGCACACAGACTGACCGGCAGGCCTCCCTCAGGATCCGTGTCAGTAACACAGAGACGGTCATTCCTGTTCCTGTGCTGTAGGACCAGAACGCCCACATCTCACAACACTCGGAGCCGTAGCCTCATGTCAACTTTTGTTCCCGCGTCGTGAGTTATAGCCAGATTTGGCTCAGCATGAAAACAGAGACAGGGAAGTGACTCATTATCTCACACTCATTTTGGATCAACTCATGTTTTATATGGATACAAATGTTCATATAGACTCAACTTGCCCAGGGGTCAATGACGTGACGCTCTTTTTTTTTCTTTTCTTTTCTTTTTTTTTTTAATCCGAATCCATTACATTATTTAAAAAGAACATTTTCTAACACTAATTACTTACTTAGAAACTTCTTTGCCAAGTGGCACACTTCTTAATTTAAGCTTAAGCACTCTGTTGGTACTACTCTACAAGTCAATCACAAAAAGTCACTATAATAAATGTCAGATTTTATATATATATATATTTAATTCATTTATTAGCACAAAAAGATTACCAGCACGTTAGATTTTGGATCAGCATAAATCCTTATCATTTTGTGATGACTTTGCATTGATAAGGGACAACACAAACTATGAAAACACATTTTATTGAATAAAAAAACTAAAGGTGCTGTGTATAATGTGTACATAACTATGTTTTCAGTGGTACATAAAGACCTTACATAATGAATCATTATGTTTTTATTATCTTAGAATGGGCCATTTCTATCACATACACCGCGGGTCCCCCCTCCATGTCAAGTCACCATTATGCGCCGGCATGTTTCTACAGCAGCCCTAAACAGACAAACACTCTACAGAGCAAATTTCGTTACTATGTTGATGTTCTTCTAAATCGTTCGTGTTTTTAGAGGTAGCTTGCATCGTCGCTACGTTGAATACGCACGAAGAAGTAGTAGTAGTAGTAGTAGTAGTCACCTGGTTTATTAGAAGCAGAGGCTGTTCTTTGTTAGAAGTAAGAAGAAACCTCATTGCTCCACTGGCTACTCTGCTGTCTCAGACGATGACATCTTTATCTTGTGTCGGCCAGACGGCCACCGTAGCTTCTCCGAAAGGGAGGGGTGCAAGGGGTGTGCGCCGTTAGTTGCAGTTCGCAACCTCGCCGCTAGATGCTGCTAAAATTTACACATTGCACCTTTAATGTCACCATTGTCCTTTAATGTTATTTTATGTTATGTTATGAAAATGATTATTGTGATTAATGAATTGCAAGTCACTTTTTTAGGACAGTGTAAATGTACATTAAACACTGATAATACTAAAGCTTTTATTATGTTTTATTATTTGCACTAACTACATTAACAATAAATGCAATTTGCATTGCAACATTACATTTTTCAGTCTGTATTTTTGTTATGGCTTTGTGAAAAAGTATGGTATATTTATAGATAAAGTAGATATAATTGGTAGATATAAATCATATCTACTCTGGTTTTCCTGATGCACTGATTCAACATGGAAATCTAAAGAAGTTCAAATCACCAATAAATAAATCTCCTTTTATAAAGAGGTATTTCAGCTTCACACACAATGCAATTTTTTATCAGTAATTTTAATCAATGATTTCATCTTGAATAAAAATAATAAAAAGGAATAATTAACTAAACATTTTCTTCGCTACTAAAAAAAAGATGTTAAATAGGGTCTGCTGAGAATACTGCTGAGTGATAAATAAGTATTTTGAAAACAGCTGAGCTGGCACGTTAGCATTGCTAATTTTGGTGAACTCTTCCCCAAGACTGCCTTTCATCCCTGTATGAAAACAGTATTATTTCTGCATGATGCCATCTTTTGTGGATGTGTGCATTTCTGTTTATATATGTGTGTGTGTCAGAGGTGTAATCAAGAACTGTTAAGTCGTCTCGCCTAATAGCTGCCCTCCTGTTGATAGCATCTTCTCAACTTTTATTCACCTGTAATTTGACCTGTCAAGATGTGACCACCTCCCTCCACATCTCACCACTATGAACAAATGACTTCCTCTCATGGTTTTGCTCTTTTTTTTTTTGTTCTTTCTCACTCCACCCTCCACACTGCTGTGCAGAAATGACTGTATTTGTGTGCAGTGAAGCGCGGTGAAAGCGACGCATTCAGCTCAGTGGAAATCTACCCACATTAGCATTTGTCTCTTTTTCATTTTTATCCCTCCCTTCCCATTCTCTCTTTCTTCCTCTCTTGCATCCATCCTGTCCATTCTGAATCAGACAAATAAAATTGTCACTGGGTCGTCGGGCAGAGCGTTTGTTGTTGCATGTCTGTGTGAGTGCTTGTGGATGGGTTTTACTGCTGCGCAGAATATGGCTGAGATGTTTGCTTTCACAAAAGAAACACTGCCTTAGTCCAGTGATGAGGCTCTTAGCTGGATACAGAGCTAATCGCTCGTTCACGCCCTGCAATCGATGGAGGAGGAGAAGGTGGAGAGTGTTTTGTGTGTGCATGTATGGTGTGTGTGTTAGCAGAGATCAATGGCGCCACTCAACTTGTGGTTTTGGTGGAGAGATAGAGCTTCTTTTAAATGGCTTTTCCCCAGAGGCCACATGTCCCTGACCACAGATCTACAGATCGGACCTACTGAACTACTGAGAGATGGGGAAAAACTCTATGAGCTATGTTAGAGGGATTGTTCAGCCACAAATGAAGATTCTGTCATCATTTATTCTTTTTTCCCCCTGTGGAACACAAAATGAGAAATTTTGAAGAATGTGCTGGTTGCTCTTTTCCAAACAATTATATTAAATGGAGACTGGAACCTTAAAGCTTCAAAAAGGGTGCAAAACCATTGAAACGGATCATAAAGTGATATATACAACATATATACAACTGACAGTCCTCTCCTCCAGTAAGCTGTTAACTGTAATGTTTCCAGATGTGCCCAAAAAGCAGTGAGCAATAATTTCCAGATAACATCCCTTCTATTGTTTTCTGTCAGTCCCATGAATTAAATGAAAAAATCCTATTATATAATTTTATTTAAAAAATAAATAAAATAGAAAACTTGCAGATATTCAAAAAATATTTAAATAAAACATATATTTAAATAAATATTTGCAGTCCGTAACTTTTTTTGGTTCAAAATTATTCAAAATAAATTTTTGAGCCAGTACATAACCAGCCAGTGTTCAAAACTATCTCTTTGACTTCCCAATTTACAAAGGTAAGCTTGTAAAAATGTAAGCTTGTAAAGGTAAGCTTGTAAAAAAATTTTCTAATCCGGATGGTACTGGTGGGTTTCCACGGGAAATTCGAGCATGCAACCGTTCGTCTTTGCGTCATTACATGCGTCATGAGTCCCAGCTAGTAGGTTATATGGCATATGGGAGGATGCTACAGGTGGCGGATCATTTATAGACTTTTCTAACAGCAGCTGCAATAAAGAAAAATCATTTTGATTGCGGATTTTAATCCAGAAAGGTCCAAATAACAATCATCAGTGACAACTAGAGATTCACCTGTAGTCAAAAGCAAAAGACTTCCGACTGCGGAGTGGCTACAGAAATTGAACTCTATAGGTAACGCTAATACACACTAAATACACAGTCACGCAAATTGCAACAATTTGAGAACAAAGTGTAACAATAATAATAATTTGCATGGTTTGACGTGATATGAGTTAAGCGGCCGTTAGATTTAATCACTATTGGCAATGCGATTTATTGCTTTTTTTTTCTCAGTTGGTCAGAACAAAAATGGCAGACATGTTACTTGTTCAGATGACATTTTCCAGTGAAAATTCCTAATTTGGACATACTTCCAAGATGTATAATCTGTGATTCCTAAGTACAGTATCCACATCGGTGCGGTGACTGACACCAAACATTGGATTCATCGCTGAGGATTCGTGCAAAGGCACAACCCACGTAAAAATGATAATTCTGCAAATAACTGCAATTGCAGGTTTCAAACAGAGATGGCGACAAAGAGGCAAAACTTACAGACTGCAGCTTTAAATATTTAAAAAGGTAGACAGATATATTTAAATATTCAAATAAAATATAAACAGATATTTAAATAAATATTTATATAAAACAGATATTTAAATAAATATTTTAAAAAACAGAGATATTCATTTCATGTAAATAAGTAGATATTAAAATTGTAAAAGCATCATAAACGTGGTATATATGACTTTTGTGGTATATTCAAAGACTTCTGTTATATAATAGATTGGGTGAAGAACAGATTGAAATATAAGATGTTGATTGACAGTCCTCCCCTCCAGTTAACTGGAGCTATTAACTGGAATGATGAGCCAGTGAATTGAACTCACAAAACAAATCAGTTCAATTTGTTAACAAATCATTCAAATGAACTCAATGAAAAGATTCACTGCACAGTGTGTTTATCGAATAACTACTTTTTCATCGAATAACTACTTTAATTTTGTTATTCAGAATATTTCATATTTAGTCATTTGGACCACTTTTGATGCTTTTGAGTGTTTTTTGACGCTTGAGGGCTCCAGTCCCCAATCATTGTAATAGTATTGAACAGAGCAGTCGGTACTAGGGCTGTATTTTAATCGCGATAACGATATCTGCTTCTCTCGATTGATTTTAAATAATCGTCACGATATTGGTCCGTTCGTTATTTAGCCTGAAAACTTGTTTTTTCTTTGGGATATGCTTGTGGTTGCCAAATGCAAAGAGTTTAAATCCCCCAAATAGTGCTTTTCCCCTTAAAATTATATACCTTCTTCCCGGTGTTTTACTTAATCTGTGCAATCTGGCAACTCTGTGCACGCGCTCCCTCTAAATGCGGAAGAAGCGCTGATGAAAACAAACATGTCGCTGGAGTTTAGCGATCTCCACAGCGAAATTCTGCTTCAATGAAAGTGTCATACAGCCAGTCTTTGTTTCTTCACAAGCCACTTGTACTATTTGTGTGACTAAATCTGCCATGGTCAAACCTTCAGCGATTAATTTCAACAAATGCAACATGGAACATAACTTTTAATTATTGGAAATAATATTAGGAGTTTCGCCGTTTTATCTTTTGAAGTTCCTAAGGTTTTACCAGTTTTCATAATGTTAATCTGTTGAAAATGATCCCGACACTAGGACGTTCTAAAACTCTTAACATGAAAATGCCTAACGTGAAAAGGCTTAACGTGGCTTAATTAACTAAGTGACATTAAAAGACCAAACTTAGTATACACTATACTAATAAAGCATACTATACAGAAAAGTTGGTTTATGCAGAATTTGATCTTTTAATATCACTTAGGCTACATTAAGTGACGTAAGCTTTTTCTTTAACTGTTTTCTATGGGAGGAAAACAATTAACGTGTAACTAAACACATTGCGTTCATATTCTGGGCTCATCTGCTTTGCGGTACAGTATGGTTTATTATGATGTTTACGGTCTTTTAATATCACTGTCTTAGTACATTAAGCCACGTTAAGCGTTTTTCACGTTAAGCATTTTAGAATGTCCCTAGCCATATCAAAGAGCATTGTTCTTTGCTTTACGAATTTGCAGGGCAATCTGAATCTGTGGTTTGTCTCATTTGCAAACGAATTGTGTTGCTTTAAAAATCTAATGTGAATACAGATTACGAAGCGCTCACCAAAACCATGTGTTTTGTATTGATTTACCATCTAACGAAGTTATCATAGTTGGTTAAATGAAGTCGGTGTGCCACCTACAGGCCTTTTTGGTGAAGTGTAGGTTTGTAAAGAATGTGCAAAAAGACCATAACTACATTAACCTTTTTGATAGAATAATCGTGATAAATAATCGTGATTATAATTTTGAGCGAAATAATCGTGATTATCAGTTTAACCATTATCGTGCAGCCCTAGTCGGTACATTATTCTAAATTTCTCATTTTATGTTCTACAGAAGGAAGTCACTCATACAGGTTTGGAACAACACGAGGGTGGGTAAATAATGACAGAATTTTAGTTTTATTTGGTAGAAAAGAGGCAAAGATGTGTGAGTGCGGCTGAGTGCTGGGCAGCCGGTCCGTGTTTGTCTGCAGGGACAGTGTGAAGTGTGGCGTCTGAACAGTAGGGACTGGGTTAATGGAATTCTATGCTAGACTGAGCTGCATGCCAGCCTCACAATATGGCAGCAGTTTGAAAATTAAAATTGAATGTACTCCAAAAGGCTGTGAGAGAGAGGGCAGTGAGACAGGAGCGTGTGGGATGGGCCGAGGGGACCCAAGCAATCCTACACATTCATTCTGCTGGTAAACAACAGTGGAATCCTGGGAAAAGAGAGACGCATGCAGAAATTCATTTGGAATGATTGAAAATGTGTCTGAATTGAAATCAGCTCAGCATGTTTTTAATTATAGTCACCTCTTGTACATCACATCATGTTAGTGGCATGTGTAATTTAAAGGGTTAGTTCACCCAAAAAATGAAAATTCTGTCATTAATTACTCACCCTCTTGTTGTTCCACACCCGTAAGACTTTCATTCATCTCCAGAACAAAAAATGAAGAACTACCACTTTGACGCTTCAAAAAGTTCATAAAGAGATCATAAAACTAATCCATATGAATGTAGCTATTTAGTCCAAATTTTCTGAGGAGACTCGATTGATTTATATGATGAACAGATTAAATTTGGGCTTTTATTCACATGTAAACATTGATCAGTGAACATAAACAGAAGCTCAACCGAACATTCTTGACGTGCGAGAACAAACCTCGTTGGTTCTCGCACACGTCAAGCGAACATGCTTGAGCTTCCGTTTACATCACCTGATGTGTGAGTTGATGAATGTTTATATGTGAATGAAAGCCTAAATTCAATCTGTTCATCAGTTTCCTGTCAGTTTGATTATTAATAAATAAATGTATTATTAAATAAATATTGAAATAATGCAGATATATTTAATATTTTTTAAATATTTAAGATATTTAAATAAGTATTAAAATAAAACATACATATTTAAAAATATTTATATAAAACAGATATTTAAACAAATTTCTAAAGAAAGACATTTTAATAAATAAATAAAATAAATATTTATTTACAACATTTATCTAAATATATCTTTTAAATATATCTATAAAATGATGATGGACAGAGAGGTTTAAATAAATAAGTAAGAAGTAAATATTCAAATAAAACACATAAATATTTTAAATATTTGTATAAAATATAGATATTTAAATAAATATTTAAAAAGCTAGATAGACAAACAAATATTAAATAGTGTTTGCAGTGCATAAAACGCAAAGTAAGAAATTTTGACACTGTTGTGTTTGTGCCTGGGCCCAAGTGCTATGCAAACGTGTTGTGAATGAAAAAAGCTTTTAGAGCATTTGAGACAGTGTTTGTGTGTGTGTGTGTGTGTGTGTGTGTGTGTGTGTGTGTCCGTGACCTGTTGCTAGGCTGCAGTAGGTGTGATTGGCTCACAGCTGTAGATAATGGATCAGTTCTCAGTGGACTGTGAAGGATAAAGTTGGTGAACAAGGAAATCGCCAGTACAATTCACCTCAACCTGCAGCCGACCGGGCCTAATGACTATGGCCTGTGACCGCACACACACTTAATACAGAAGGAACCACAGACATTTACACAGGCCGTCTGTCATTCCGTAGCATGCCAGCTTGGGCAGCGAGATCCCTGCCAGAAACTAAACGTTCACCCAGGGAGAGCGAGAGACACACACACACACACACACACACAAACCGCCACAGTTTAACAGACACACACCCACTTCCTCTATGTCTAACAAACACTTTAGAGCTGTTTTACAAATGCTGCCAAAGACATATTTAATATCTCTCTTTGTATTACAGATACATGCTGTCTCTTTCACACATGCACACAATAGCCAAAAATTGCTTCATCTGCAGTCTGGGTGACAGGTTTACCCAGCGTTTGCTGAATCATGTGTTTGACAGATTTAGCAAGGACGTGATGAATAGACCTGCTTAAGAAATTCAGTAACATCAACAGAGAAAAACAAACAAGGGATGTCAGTCATGTCAGGCTGTGGCTCGTTCTTATGTTTGTGTGTGTCTGTGGGTCAGGTTTTGCCTACAAGTGTAAATCCTGAAATCGCCTACATTGTGGAAACCAGCAAACGATAAGTGAAAAATTAGAAAAAGACGAGAAATATAGATTAGACGGTGCTTGGGAAGACATACGGAGCAGTTGTTTTTTGTTTTATTTATTTATTTGCTCATGCTTCCTAGTGCCTCGCTGTCTTCTTGCACTCCTTTCACTATTTCATGAACCTCTTCTCATTGCTGTGCTCTCAATCGTTGCACATTCTCGAAGACAAGACGAATAGATTTCAAACAATTTTGAAGTGTGGCTCACAAGTGGACATGCAACGTAATGTTGTGACTTTCTTGTCACAGATTAGCTGTCAACTAGTCACCGACTTAAAAACAATTACAGTATTTATCAGTATCATCAATATTGTATGTATATATCAATATTTTTGGCCTTTTTGTAAATTGTGTATAAATAAGTCTCCAAATGATGCATGGTATATCTGTACTGTATCGGCTAATATTAGAGTTTTTTTTTATTGATCTGTATTTATTGATCCTAATTATTTCATACACATTACCCATATTGCTTTCATCTAACACTCACTGAATGTTAAAAACTCTAATAATTTAGTAAGACTCTTAAATGTCATGTTTAACAAATCTCATAATCGATATGTATTTATCATACTGAATTATAATGTTGTGGTGCCCAAATTCACTTGTAGCATTTAAAATGGTTGATTTAAAGGGGTCATGAACTGTTGTTTTATGGTTTTATAGTGTTTCTTGGGGTGCACTTGTAATGTTAATATGCTTTTTACATCAAAAATTGTCATAATTTAGAAATAAAGGGCATTTTTCCTACCCTGATTTTAACCCTTTTATTTAAGCGCTCTGTTTTAAGAGGCATGCCTGCTGTGAGACTTCAGTGTAAATGCCCACTGCTGTGATTGGCTAATATCTTTCCATTTGAAATAGCTAAGTATTACTCTCTCTTTTAGCACGTTTTTACCATTACAGCTCTCAAGGTTAGCTAATAATGAAAAGTGCTGAATTACATTTAGATCTATGGCATTATATTTAGATCATGGCATGAAAGGCTGCAGTCATGAAAAGCCGATCTCAGACATGTTTTTGAGCGCATGAAAGCAGTGATCTCGTCATTGCAACTTAATTTCTGCACACTAACGAATGCTTTCATCGTCACTAACAGTGCAAATGCAATATAACTAGAGATTCGTTGAATAAAACGGGAGTTTTGGCGCGAGTGTCTCGCACTGTTTGATTGACAGCTCAAACGATTGGAAAGGGAGCGTTCTTTGATCATTTTCTTTATATAATTTAATCATCGTTTAAATAACAGATTATTTTCATCGTACTAAGAGAAATAAGTTGACCGTTTAGTCACTGGTTTGATTTACTGACACATCTGACTGTACATGAATCATTACATATCAGATCAGGCATTAGAATTAACACAGTTTCTTACATGTTGTTGCATTACTTTCGAGTCCATATCGTAAAAGTCTGTTTGCAAAGCCTGCGCGGAAATGCGATTGATTTACCAAAGAATCCACAGTAAAATACCGAATACAAATAAATAAAGCTCAACTGAGACAATCACATTGTTGGAAATAAATAACCATATTCCTAGCATAAGGTTCCTTTGAAAGGTAATGTTATTTTTAGTCCTGTATCGCTCTTCTCTCCTCCTCATCTCATTAACACGCCAGTGGGCGGGGCTAACGTTGCAATGATGAAGTAGGCGTTGATTTCTTCTGTGGAGGCGGGGTTTCACCTATCTATAGGCACATTCCAGGATCGGTCGTTCAATGGGCCAATAAGCGCTTTTATTGGACTAACAAGGAAGTTTTCAGTTCTGAAACTTGCAGGATATTCTTATAGTATGATGACCTCTTATATATCAAAAGCTTAAGGAAAAGTTGATTTCTCAATTCACGACCCCTTTAAGTAGTTATTAATACATTTATTTATTTAGAAAATATAGTGCAATATTTTAATTTATCTGTTTATAGCCATAACATGGAAATAATTATCAGCTTATTGCTACCAGCCAAAATTTTAATATGGTGCATCCCTAGGTTTCTGTGATTGTTGGTTTTAGGAGTAGGGGAAAGAAAATATCATTAGCTCAGTATAAAAACAATAGAAGTCAAATGGAAGTCACCAGCATGCTAGACAAACAAACACGTGTATGTGTGTCTGACCCCACAATAACACAAGCTTATTGTTTCTTTTTGCTGTTTCCCAACAGAGAGCTAAAATCGGTCCCAGCAAAACAACAGACGGCTCTTCCTCCAACGCCATCTCCAAATTCGACAGCAATGGCAACCGGGACCGCATGAAACTGTCCGACTTCAACTTTCTCATGGTGCTGGGCAAGGGTAGCTTTGGAAAGGTAACTCTCACTCTTGTCTTTCACTCTGTCTCTCTCTCTGTGTATCCGGTAGGCTCGCTGGTGCTTCGAGCAGCAGGTAGTCTTGAGCTGTGAGGTTACTCTAAACAACTAAGATTACTGGAGCGCAGGACTAAAAGACAGCGAGAGGGGAAATAGGAGGGTGAGTGGGCATCCTCATGTAGGCTCATGTTCCAGCTGCTGCCAGTTACCATGGCAACAGGATTTTAAAATGATATTATTGATATGTTGAGGTGTAGTGCTAGACCTCTGTCGGCATCATTAGCCGAGACTCTGTTTGATGTCGTCCACATCACGACAGACGTGGTCTGACCCGTCCAGTTCGGTGCTGCGACCAAACATCAGACACAATTGTCTGTACGTGACTCTGAGGCTCTCTGCAATCTCATACACTCATGTTCAGATAGGAAAGTCAGTGCTGACGTCAGCCAGAACTTGCAGTCTGAAAAATAATTATTTTAATCTGTATTTGTTTTTCAGAACTTACCAGCTTTAATGAGGGAAAGGAAAACAGTCCAATGAAGCATTGCAAATGACAACCTAATTAAAAGCAATGGAGAAAAATAAAACTATTGATTTAAAGATGTTGATGCATATAGAATGTAGGGTTACTGACTCTGCATTGCTCTCCGTGCTTCATGGAAGTGGGAGGGCGCCGTTTGCTTGTTCCAGTTCTCTGATTGGTGTAGATTTTTTCTACAAAATCATGGGTAATGTCATTCTTCGTCAGGAATTCTGCAGTTAAACCCAGTATTTAAAAAATAAGTTGAAATAATGCTGGCTGATGGCTTCAAGAAAAGTATATACCACTGTTAACAGTTAAGTTAAAGGGTTAGTTCACCCAAAAATGAAAATTCTGTCATTAATTACTCACCCTCATGACACCCGTAAGACCTTCGTTCATCTTCAGAACACAAATTAAGATATTTTTGATGAAATTCGATGGCTCAGTGAGGCCTCCATTGACAGCTATTTAATTAACACTTTCAGATGCCCAGAAAGCTACTAAAGACATATTTAAAACAGTTCATGTGACTACAGTGGTTCAACCTTAATGTTATCAACCTTAAAGCGATGAGAATACTTTTTGTGCACCAAAAAAACAAAATAATGACCTTATTCAACAATATCTAGTGAAGGGCGATTTCAAAACACTGCTTCATGAAGCTTCGAAGCTTTACGAATCTTTTGTTTCGAATCAGCGGTTCGGAGTGTGTATCAAACTGTCAAAGTCACACCCCCAGATGGTGAACCATTGAAATTTCGAAACACTTATGAAGTAACGAAGCCTCGTTTACTGAAATCACATGACTTTAGCAGTTTGATACACGCTCCGAACCACTGATTCGAAACAAAAGATTCGTAAAGCTTTGAAGCTTCGTAAAGCAGTGTTTTCAAATCGCATATCACTAGATATTGTTGAATAAAGTCGTTATTTTGTTTTTTTTGGCGCACAAAAAGTATTCTCTTTTCTATAGAAATAGAAAAACACTGTTGTTTTATGTAACATAGATTGTCAGTCGATAGCCTACTAAAACATTCCTTCATCAGTGACTGCTGCTAAAAGCTAAAGTAGCAAAAAAGATGCTCATTAAGAAAATTATTTTCAAGTGTAAATGGGAGAAGGAGCTTCAAAGCCTGACAAATGTGCACTTTCATGAGTCCAGTTGTGTGATTATGGGTTTGATGCAGATCTCACAGTTGGAGACATGGTCATTGATCAGATTCTGTCCTTGAATATGCTGATCCTGGAGCTGTTCTCATCCAACAGACACTTTTGTGTGGCTGCGCTAGCTGACAATGTCCTTGAGACTTTGGAGCACCGTGTGCAGTCGCGTACCTTTTGTTTGATGTGCGTTTTTCTAAACAGGTATGCAGCGGTAATGAATGCGTTGGAATGGTCATAACCTGCTTGCTATGCTGCCAGAGTAGAGTGAGTGTGTGTGTGTGTGTGTGTGTGTGTGTGTGTGTGTGTGTGTTAGGATGTAGAGCCTGTGAGGAGCAGATGGTGTCCTCTGTAATGTTGAAGTGTATCGCTTCTCTTTTCCCATCGCCAGTCACAAGGTGTCCATCTGGGGCTGCCTTTACACTGAAATAACTCTGCTCATTTCAATATGTGCATTTATTTTCAACAGAGTTAAAAGGCAGAGTCAGACTGTCCGTAAAGTTTCTTTAAGAATTACTTTTCCTCTTTCAGGATTTTCACTGTATGGAATGATATTCCGGACTTTATTCAAACGGAATTGCAAATTGTATTTGCAATTGCATTTTCAATTTGTGGATGCATAAAATGTGACATAATCCAAACGCAATTGCAAATCGCGCATTAGAGTTTGCATTTTCGTTTACGCAAATGCACAATGACTGCCAAATTTTGCAAAGTCCATTTGCAACTGTTTTTCCCATGTCTTTCGAGTTATGACCCTGTCATATTTTAATTGCAATCTCAACTACCACGTCTGCTTTTTCGTTTTCTTTGCGTTGCGTATGTAGCCTGCCAAAACTCAAATGCAATCGCAATTCATTTATCATTTGAATTTCCAATGCCTTACATGGAAACCTGTCAATCAGCGTCAGAGGTGGGACTATACGACAGATTGACTAGACTATGGGGCGTGTTCGTATGGTAAGTGACGTCACTCACAGTCGACTGTCAAGAGGGTTCCATTTGAAATTTGGCAGTCATTGTGTGTTCGCGACATCGAAAACGCAAAAGGTAATGCAAGATTTGCAATTGCGTTTGGATTATGTCACAGGGTATGCATCCACATGTGTAAAACTCAATTGCAAATACAATTTGCAATTTCTTTTGAAAATTGTCTGGAATATCCTTCCATATCACTGTGTCACCTTGACGCAGAATGAATAATGTTATTTGAGAGATGTTTTCACACACTGATGAAGCGCCATTGGTTTGGTGACAAGAAGTGCTGTGGCTGTGTCAGCCGTATTGGATTGGGTTTAAATGCATCACGTGTGCACACACACACACACACACACACACACATGCATACACAACAGTGTTGGGGAAGCTAACTGGAATCTGTAGCTTTCCAAGCTACAAGATACTCCTGCTACTCTTTCCACAACTTGAAAAATCAACTTGCTATATAAAAATTCTTAAAATGCCACCCAGTAATTTTTTTAATGGGTTTATTTACATGAATGGATTAATTGCAAAGAATCAGTTTTTTTGGCTCTACAAATATGAGAGAGGATATACTGCCTTAGTTTACTTCCTTAATGTGTTTTTTGTTGAAGAAAGTAGCTTGTTACTGGAAAAGCTACAGTTTTAAGTGTTTCAACTTATTTTACGCTACTGAAAAATTTACTTAATTTGCATATGGATGCAATGTAGTATAGAAAGAGAAACTCAAAACCTGAAATGTTAGTGCTTTTATTTAATAATCTGGTAATTGGTAGTGATTGAGATCAGTGTTTGATTTCATTTGTCTAGGTCGTCTATGTTTCATCTATGTTTGTTTGGTAGCAGATGTTTTAACAGACGTCTCAATAATGGAGAAGATTTTTCTGAATGGCCTCACTGCTGCCAATCTCTCTGCTCAGTGGAATTATTGTTTACATTTTATTATTTATTTTATTTTATTTTATTTGTTTTCACCTTATTTTAATTGACATTATTTAAAACACACTGTTAAAGTTAATGAATTTAATTAGACACTTTCATTGTGTTTTGATTTGTTTTAATGTTATATTTGGAAAATATATTTTTGTTAGGTTTGTTTGTAATTTAAAAAAATCTTATTTCAGTTAAAATGGGTTTTGTTGTTGTTTTTTTATAATATTAGCATAATTTCTATTGCTTCTTCTCTCATTGCAGTCTTTCTCTCTACTCTTTTACCTCTCTCTCTATAGTTGTCTCGTTTCTTCTCTTTAGTGCATGTGCCTTTAGGCTCAATCCTAAAAATGAGCACAATTAAAATCTGTGCTCCCATCACTCATGATTTCCTTCACCGTGCCATTGAGCCACACTCAAATCAGCTCCTTATTGTCCTCACACTGGCACGAGAGCTTTGTCTCTTCTGTCCGTCTTTGTATATCATCTCTGCCCCAACTACTTGGCCCAACTGTGTTCTCTGGCCTAACGTGCTCTAAATGTGCCTTGAATGAGTGCAAACGCTGCTGTATTGATCCGCAGTCAAAGGCCAGTGTATCCACTGCTAATAAATGAAGCTCATGCATTGTGTTATGGTGTTGCTTTGCTCATTTTCTCCTGTTTGCTCTGAACATAACTCTGAACATCTCTGCTGCCTTCACTCTCCCTGTGTTTGTCATTTTGTAGGTGATGTTGGCCGAGAGGAAGGGAGGAGATGAGCTGTTTGCCATAAAGATCCTGAAGAAGGACGTGGTGATCCAGGATGATGATGTTGAATGCACAATGGTGGAGAAGAGAGTGTTGGCCTTGTCAGGAAAACCACCCTTCCTCACTCAACTGCACTCCTGCTTTCAGACCATGGTACTGCATCTTCTCTTCTCTTCTCTTCTCTTCTCTTCTCTTCTCTTCTCTTCTCTTCTCTTCTCTTCTCTTCTCTTCTCTTCTCTTCTCTTCTCATCTTGTCTTTTCTCTCATCTCGTCTCATTCCTTCTCATCTCACCACTGCTATTCGCTTCTCGTCTCGCCTCTTCTCTCTTGTCTTCTCTTTTCTCTTTTCGCTTTTTCTCTCATCTCTTCTCATTCATTCTCATCTCACCTCTGCTATTCTCTTCTTGTCTCGCCTCTTCTCTTGTCTCTTCTTTTCGCATCTTTTCTCGTCTCTTCTTATTCCTCCTCATCTCGCCTCTGCTATTCTCTTTTCGTCTCTTCTTGCCTCTCTCTTGTCTTCTCTTTTCTCTTTTCACTTTTTCTCTCATCTCTTCTCATTCATTCTCATCTTACCTCTGCTATTCTCTTCTCATCTCGCCTCTTCTCTCACCTCTTCACTTTTTGCCTCTTTTCTCGTCTCTTCTCATTCCTTCTCATCTCGCCTCTTCTCTTGTCTCTTCTCTTTTTGCCTCTTCTCTCATCTCCTCTCCTTCATTATCATCTCACCTCTGCTATTCTCTTCTTATCTCGCCTCTTCTCTCGTCTCTTCTCATTCCTTCTCTTTTCGCCTCTTCTCTTGTCTCTTCTCTTTTCACCTCTTCTCTCATCTCTTCTCATTCTTTCTTGTCTCGCCTCCTCTCTTGTCTCTTCTCTTTTCGCATCTTTTCTCATCTCTTCTCATTCCTTCTCGTCTCGACCCTGCTATAATTTTCTCGTTTCTTCTCTTCTTGCCTCTTCTTTCATCTCTTCTCATTCCTTCTCAACTCGCCTCTGCTTTTCTCTTCTCGTCTTGTTTTACTTCTTACTTCTTCTCTCCTCTTCTCGTCTCATCTCTTCTTGTCTCTTCTCTTCTCGTGTCTTCTCATCACTTTTGTTCTTTTCTCACCTTTTCTCTCATCACTTCTCCTCTCATCTCAACTCTTCTATTCTCTTCTTCTCTTCTCACCTCTTCTGTCTGGTCTCTTCTCTTCTTTTCTCACCTCTTCTCGTGTCTTTTCTTCTCTTATAACCTCTTCTATTGTAGTCTTGTCTCTTCTCTTGTCTTGTCTCATCTATTCTGTCATAGTCTAGTCTCTTCTTGCCTCTTTTACTGTAGTATCATCTCACATCTTCTCTTTTCGTCTTTTCTCTTCTCGTCTCTTCTTGACATAAGCATAAACGTGGGTACATGTCACTTTGTATTCTTTCATTTTGTAGCACGACAAAACATACACATGGGCACACATATACACACTTGAATCCATCCCTCCCCATCCCCCACACGGTGCTTAGAGACTGCAGTAATTTGTACATCGAAAAGAATGCTGTGTGTGTGTGTGGTCATGTGAATGTGACATGCTCGCAGTGGGGGCAGCACGCCACACACTCATCTGTGGCCGCAGCAGAGCTGTGACAGGCAGCATCACCGTCTCTCAACATCCTACTGAGCACCGCATGAGCCCCTGTCACCGACAGCAAGATAGCAAGAGACGGAGAAATCGAGACAGGAAGTGAGAGTCAAAGGATAGAGAGTACTGAGTCAGAAACCAAGGAGACTCTGAGGGAGGAAAAGATTGTGACGTCATGTGGCTGAAGCTCTTTTATGCCTGATTTTTTCTGGAAACGCATTGGACCTCAAATGAAGCTACGTCTCTAAATCATCTCCTCCTTCGCACATGCGTTCGTTAAGAGCAAATAAAGCCCGGTTAGCGGCAAGATACCCAAGTGGGGTGTTGGGAGGGGATTTCTTTATGGAGGGGGATCAGTCACAGGAGGTATTTGACAGCCAAACAGCTGCAGTCATGTAGATTATCCTCAAGCCTATAATGGGGAGTTAGTCAGATGTGTGTGTTTGTGTGTGCATATGTGTGTGTGTGTGGTTTTGTATGCTGATGTGTTGTAGTTGTGGGGGTTTAGGTAGTTGGTGTGTAGTGGAGTGAGGTAAAGACTCTTTCCCGCCCGCACTCTTTCCTTCCTGACAGTGATGGGACCTCCTTTAAGCACTGCTGCCTAGCAGTCCCTGTCCCTCTCGCACTCTTCATCACTTTCAGTCTCTTAATCCTCCCTGACTCTAATTCCCCTGACCATCACACAAACACACACACACACACATCACCACTACTGCAGGAAATTACACCACCCGCAACTGATGCAAAATAAGCCTCATCATTACAGGAAGAAAGCCAATAAAATGGAGCCCAGGGAAAATGTGGCTGAAACTTGCAGATATGAAGACGTCCAGTGTGTTTTGATCTCTGGATTTTGGTCCTGGGATTTGTCTTGTGTGTACTTGTTTGTGAATGTGCAGTTGTGTGTGTGTGAATGTGTTAAAAATGTTTTATAGGCCTGTGTCACTAACAGTAAATGTTTTTGCAGAGGGTTGAGTGACAGTAAAACCAATACACAGAACAGCATTTCATACAATCTGACTGTTAATACAGAATATATGGAATTAGTCATGCGATATATATATATATATATATATATATATATATATACACGCATACACACTCACACATAGCATGAATAATTCCATCGGATTCCCAAATGAATGACTCTTATGAATCATTCCTGAGTGATTGACTAGTGAGTCAAACATTTATGAACCACTCTTCAAAACTGTTGTTTCTTTATTGTTGTCAGATACCTGAATGTTGTTGTCAATGAATCAAAAACATACAGCTTGACTAATTCCATCAAATTCCCAAATGAATGACTCTTATAAGTTGTTTGTTTTTAGTGAATCAGAAACAGAATCGCTCTACAGTTACTGAATTACTGTAAATTATTACTTTTGTCCTGTCCAATTTAAAATGAACCAAGAACTTGTAAAGATGTGGCTGCAGCAAACGCACGACAAAGGAGAATACCACAGAAAAGCTTTTAATTACAATCAAACTAGTAAAACTCTGGAGATTGTAGTAATAATAGTACAACCACATAAACATAAGTGACACCGAACAATGAACAGAAGGAACTAAGGGCTTAAATACATACAGGGACTAATCAGCATAACAAGCAACGGGTACGTAACTCAAATCTGAAAACATTGTGACTAACAATGAGTACTCAGGCAAACAGGAACAGGGAAAACGAAATCAATACACAATTAAACTAAACATAACTCTTACAGAACTGTGTTCTGTTGTAGTAAAGGAATCATCAAGGATTCATAATATAATTGGTACCAGAATTGTTACATTTTCATACCTACTATTCTGTCCTATTGTATTCTAAAAAATTATGTGTCTAAAATAATGATCACAGGGAAAACTGAAAACAAAGAAACTTTTCTGTAACTTTTCTCTATTCAGCTGGATGTTACAAGATAATTCAGCTGTCTTTCTGTCATCTATTCTCAACTGTCCAGTGTTTGTCTCTTAACCTACTGTCTCTGTGTGTCTACAGGACCGCCTGTACTTTGTCATGGAATACATCAATGGTGGGGATCTCATGTACCATATCCAACAGGTCGGCAAGTTTAAGGAGCCCCACGCTGTGTAAGTACAGCTCTCATCTCTTTCTCCGCATAGCGCCATCAAGTGGCCACTCTGAAAAGATGTGTCATTTTCAGAATCAAATCAAAAGCAAAACAATACTGACCAATGATCCTTTTGAGGGAAAAGGGCCGGTGAGTTCATTGATGCACCAGCGAGTTCATCGATGAGTTCACCGTTGAGTTTACCAGTGGTTCATCGATGAGCACAATGATTAGGTCATCGATAAGCTTACCAATGTGTGTCTGTTAGTTGAATGTGGTTAAACTCATTTAGCTAGCACACACTGTAGAATGAACAGTTGCTCTCCTTGTTATTGCCCAATCAGATGATGGGTGGAAAGGAGGGACATTCAAAGGGCAGAAAAAGTTTCCCGCTGTGCTGTGTTGTCACTTAAAAGTGACCTCAAACTAGTTTGGGCCACTCTTGCTGCTGTCGCTCCTCCTCTTCCTCTTCCTCTTCCTCTTCCTCAGTGCCCTCCTGTTGGAGAAATGAGGTGTCTACTCAGCATAATTCATAATTAGGTGTACGAAGGCCAGGTCAACCTGCTCTCCCCATCTTTGACTTTCTCTTTTACTCTACTTTTTTTCTTTTTATCTCCATTTCTGCAGATCTATTCATCTTTCCCCCTGTGATTTGAAGAGATGTTCAGTTGAGGCAGATGAGATGAAAAATATAAAAAGCTTATTTGTCCTTTTACATAGGTGTGTGCAATATGTTTAGTCTATGGTAATAGTGTAATTGTTTTAACGATGGTTTTGTGATTATCTGACATTATCGATGGTCACTTTGCAAAAACCAAACAAACACACAACTTACTAGTGCACGCCTTCACTGCATGATGTAGCCTAGTAGAATGCAGTTGGAATGGCCCCAAAATCAAGATATGGTGGCAAAAATGCCCCTGTGTGAGTTTTTGTCTTATATTTATACAACCTGAATTCCGGAAAAGTTGGGACGTTTTTTAAATTTGAATAAAATGAAAATTAAAGACTTTCAAATCACATAAGCCAATATTTTATTCACAATAGAACATAGATAACATAAATGTTTAAACAGTTGGGACGGGGGCATGTTTACCATGGTGTAACATCTCTTCTTTTCAAAACAGTTTGAAGACATCTGGGCATCGAGAAAATTATTTTTTTTTCGTTTAATGATGCGCCAAATGTTCTCTATAGGTGAAAGATCTGGACTGCAGGCAGGCCAATTCAGCACCCGGACTCTTCTACGACGAAGCCATGCTGTTGTAATAGCTGCAGTATATGGATTTGCATTGTCCTGCTGAAATACACAAGACCTTCCCTGAAATAGACGTCGTCTGGAAACCTTTATATACCTTTCAGCATTCATAGTGCCTTCCAAAACATGCAAGCTGCCCATATCGTATTCACTTATGCACCCCCATACCATCAGAGATGCTGGCTTTCGAACTGAACGCTGATAACACGCTGGAAGGTCTCCCTCCTCTTTAGCCCGGAGGACACAGCGTCCATGATTTCCAACAAGAATGTCAAATTTGGACTCGTCTGACCATAGAACACGTTTCCACTTTGAAACAGTCCATTTTAAATGGACACAATGGCGCTTCTGGACCATGTTCAAATATGGCTTCCTTTTTGCATGATAGAGCTTTAGTTGGCATCTGCAGATGGCACGGTGGATTGTGTTTACCGACAGCGGTTTCTGGAAATATTCCTGTGCCCATTTAGTAATGTCATTGACACAATCATGCCGATGAGTGATGCAGTGTCGTCTGAGGACCCGAAGACCACGGCCATCCAATAAAGGTCTTCGGCCTTGTCCCTTACGCACAGAGATTTCTCCAGTTTCTCTGAATCTTTTGATGATGTTATGGACTGTAGATGATGAGATTTGCAAAGCCTTTGCAATTTGACGTTGAGGAACATTGTTTTCCACAATCTTTTTACACACTCTTTCACAGATTGGAGAGCCTCTGCCCATCTTTACTTCTGAGGGACTCTGCCTCTCTAAGACATGCCTGTTATAGCTAATCATGTTACAGACCTGATATCAATTAACTTAATTAGTTGCTAGATGTTCTCCCAGCTGAATCTTTTCAAAATTTCTTGCTTTTACAGCCATTTGTTGCCCCCGTGCCAACTTTTTTGAGACCTGTAGCAGGCAACAAATTTGAAATGAGCATTTAGTGGATAAAAGTGTAAAATTTTAAATTTTATTCAAATTTAAAAAACGTCCCAACTTTTCCGGAATTCAGGTTGTATCATAGTTTAGTAACATTACATGAGCAACAGTGACATTTTTCAGAATATCAGCATGATTGTGATATTGATTTTGTACAACATCTCAATAAACAAGAAGGTAATATTTTGAGTTATATTTTAGACACAGTATTGTCAGTATTGTCTGTCTTTGCACTATTTCACCAACGAAAATAGTTCCAAACAAACCCACGGATTAACTCTCATGTGTCTTGGAGCAACACACAGCAGTGTTTCATTACTGAATGAGTCATGTGCTTTAAACGAATCTGGTGAGTCAATGATTCAATGACCATTCTTAAAGACAGTCACTTACTTTGTTCCTGAATGAATCAGTCGTTTGAACTTTTGGATTTTTTTTTTTTTTATTTATACTGATTTAATTTGATTGGTAACAGCCCTATATTGTCTTATTATATAACATTTATTTATTAAATGTAAGACTTTGACGTAAAAGATGATGCATACATCTAATAAAGTTAAAAATGGTTCAAAAGGTACAAATGCCTCCCAGTCAGATTAGCACCCCTTAATGAAATGTGAATGTCTGTCACTGCTGTGAACTAACCACCATCATGCAAAATATGAAGAATATGAAATATAAATGAATATGAGCTTTGGCAATCAGCTGTCCACGACAGGCGTAAACCAGCCAAGGTACCAGCACAAAAACACACTCAGAAGAATATCGTCTAATTATTGTTATCGGCAAAATTCGAGAAAATATTAACATTTTTTTGTCAATATTGCACATCCCTACTCTTACGTCTTGTTTCACTTTTTTGTTTAAAGTTAGTATAAGAAAAAGAGGTTCTCGTACTAATAAAGTGAACACGGAGCATTTTGCATTCACAAAGCACAATCACAAGTGATATAGTCTGAATAGTCCTGAATTCATTTAAAGTCATCACATACAAGCTGAAATTCCTGTGAACCACCCTGTAACTAATTTGAAGAAAGACCAAACCAACAACGAATAGACAGGCATTTGAGTGTGATCTCAGTATGGACGGCACCTTGGCAGTAGATGACTGAGCTGACCTTTGCGGTAATCTCCTCTCAGAACCACGTTCTGTCTCCACCTCTAACAAGCTTCATCTCTATTTGCTCTGCTTGCGGCTTGCTGTCTGCCCTTTATCATAAAGAATTAGCCCGTCTCTTTGGAGGAGAGCCACGTTGTCATTGTGTTGGATATGAAGCTCAGCACAGTTCAAAGGTCAGGGTGATTATAAGCACCCAATGACAGGGAGGACGTGGAATGATTGCAGCATGCTGTAGCTGTTGGTAGTGGAATAGATCCAGGTTTCCACATGCAAAATCCCACAATGGTTGTATGGAACACAGTGAGTGGCTTTTATTTGCCTGTATTAAGACATAATGAGAGTCAGTCTTATTTGATTGTAAGACACATGGTACTTTCACACTGGCAGTTTAGTTCAAAACGGGGCACAGTTCGCATGAAAAATTGGTTATGTGAAAGATGTCATGCGGACAAGGGAGTGCACCATGGTACCGAATCTGAGACTCGCTGTAGGAGGTGGTCTGAGTAAATTGACTTGCGTTTTCTATCACGCGGCGGGGGTGCCGGGAACAATTGCACTTAGACTTGGACCACAGCAAACGTGACAAGTGTAACAGCTTCCGTAATTACTATTTTCTTATTACTTTGCTCCTCCTCCCCTATTCTTTCAGTATCTGGATATATAGCCACCATTTATTCACATAATACACTCAAACATCTTGTTTTAACTGAAAAGCCATTCAGCAACTTTTACCGCAAATGGTAATAACACTGTTAATTGTGGCAGACAAATCTCTCTTGAGTTTTGTACATGAAGCTCAAATGAAGCTGTAAAAATGTTGCACATGTTTAGGGAATTCACCTCTCGTTTTTCTCTCTCTCTGAGTGGCGATAGCCGAAGGCTGGTTGCCGCTCTGGCCTGGAAACAAGTTATCTTTTGACATAATCTGACTCTGTAGTGAGGCCTGTTTTCTGCTCCACCCCCAGCTGCATTAGTCACTGAACACAAATGCTAATTCTCTTCAAATGTTGCTCTAAAATATGGGACAGACAAACACGCCACCTGATAAATAAAAGATTACTACATGCTTGTATTAATAACAGATATCTGGCTTGCTTTATCTCTCTTATGTCTTTTCCGAGGGCAGAGCTCCAGTCTCTGTGTCTCTCAAGAGAAAAGGCACTTTTATCAAATGCACCTTTATCAAATGCACCTTTATATATTATTTATTAGACAGATCTCTGGAATACTAGATTCTGATTGGTCAGTCATCACATTATGTGGACCGTTCTACTTCGTGTTGGAGTTTATTTTGTGATAATGACCATCTGACTGGCTTCTGACCATCCACATTATCCAAGAAAAGCAGCTAAACTAATTAATCTCCTGTGCTCAGATGTTCATATTGATTCAGGTGTGTGTGTGTGTGTGTTTAGGTTCTATGCTGCAGAAATCGCCATAGGCCTGTTCTTTCTGCATTTGAAGGGCATTATATACAGGTGAGTGAAGCCCAGACAGCAACACACATATCAGTCACACATAGAAGTGAGAAGAGACTTCCTTATAACAATTGACTGCACATTATGGCCACAGCAACGGTCTTTAGAGGGGATGGGGTATTAGACGACTCGCTTCCAGAACACAATGTCTTTCCATTGGACATCTTGAGTTGTGATTAATTAAACATGACCTGCGACTTAATCAAACAGTGCAGAGTTTTGAATTGTTTTGCGTTTCATTTCATTACAAAAACAATATTCTTTTTCCTTGTACCAGTGTAGCAAGACAGCCCCTGGACGATGGCCTAAACAGGAAGTAGGGCTGTAATCCAGGCTGTTAACACAAAACATGTTTCCACTGCAAACAGACAACATTCATGAATTCTTTACAAAGCCCTTTTTTCTCCTTCATCCAGCTCACCTGTGCTTCCCTTTATAAAGCTGCATAAGCTGGCCAGTGTAATGAATATTAATGGTGTAGTTGAGATAAAAAGAGTGAATGAAAATTGCAATGATTTTATATCCTTTATTGCCATTTGGCCATAAAGTTTGCATTATTAGACTAGTTCATGACTTGAGAAAGATGATTAAATATTGTTTTGGATTGAAATACAGCAATAGAGTTGGTGAATTCATTAACTTTCTGTGAATCATTTAAAACTGATTCATCCATATTGCATTTCATTTAAAATACCAAAAATAGCTAAATATTGTGTTGTGTTGCGTGTTGTGTGCAATACCCAGGCTCACCTGTTATGCAGCAAACAGGAGGAGTGACTGAGTCTGACGAATATTTTCCTTATATATACGGTAGAATTGGTAGTGCAGCTTTCCCTGCATTTGGCTCTGTAATAAGTCTTCCCTCCGTAATTTTTTTGTCTTATTTCGCTCATAGTTAAAGGTTTGAGTGCTGTGTGCTGTGTTGTAACCAAAAGAACGCGTGAGAGCGGGAGCATATGCGCAAAACAGTTAATAGCCTAGGTTTGGCGGTTGCCAGGAGAACAGTACTTGCCTGACTGCATTGTGCCAAGTGTAAAGTTTGGTGGAGGGGGGATTATGGTGTGGGGTTGTTTTTCAGGGGTTGGGCTTGGCCCCTTAGTTCCAGTGAAGGGAACTCTTAATGCTTCAGCATACCAAGACATTTTGGACAATTTCATGCTCCCAACATTGTGGGAACAGTTTGGGGATGGCCCCTTCCTGTTCCAACATGACTGCGCACCAGTGCACAAAGCAAGGTCCATAAAGACATGGATGAGCGAGTTTGGTGTGGAGGAACTTGACTGGCCTGCACTGAGTCCTGACCTCAACCCGATAGAACACCTCTGGGATGAATTAGAGCGGAGACTGCGAGCCAGGCCTTCTTGTCAACATCACTGCCTGACCTCACAAATGTGCTTCTAGAAGAATGGTCAAAAATTCCCATAAACCCACTGCTAAGCCTTTTGGAAAGCCTTCCCAGAAGAGTTGAAGCTGTTATAGCTGCAAAGGGTGGGCCAACTGCATATTAAACCCTACGGATTAAGAATGGGATGTCATTAAAGTTCATGTGCACGTAAAGGCAGGCGTCCCAAAACTTTTGGCAATATAGTGTATAAATGTGCTCCCAAACTCACACGCTCATTCAGCCACAACACAGCAGGTGGTACGCAAACCTTTATTAAGTCTATATAGTTTTTCTTAGTTACAAACCCGAACCCGACCCGAACCTAAAGATATTCATGAAACCTTATCCCGAAACCGACCCGAAAATTGCGAGTTCTTCGGGACCCATCAGGCTCGTGTCAGGTAGCAGAACTCTAGTGTGTGTGTGCAGCCAATGAGATTGTTTGTTCAACATTTACTGTAAATAGTTTGACTCAGTGTTTGCTGTAGAGTAGTTCAGATTTCCTCTGAAACCCTCCACCTCCCCCAGCTCCACCTGCCTAGATCTGCTAGGGGATTTATGTATGTCTATTCAGGCAGCAGCAGCATGTCTTACATGCTCACAGCAGAGTGTCTATTAGCAGTAGCAAGCCATACTTGCTCTGCAGCAGCAGCAATAATCAACAGCAGTAGCAGCGTAGCAGATCTAGTCTGCCAAGACCAAATACATTAACATTGCCATATTCAATAACATGCTAAAACTATTTTGAGAGTTGTCATGATTGACACACACACAATTTTTGCCAGCCATAACACATACTCAAGCATAATTGAATAACACAATCTCACAGTCATTCTGTGTTCTTGCTCATTCTGACTCGTCTCTCCTCTTTCTGCATCAGAGATCTAAAGTTGGATAATGTGATGTTGGACGCAGAGGGTCATATCAAAATTGCTGACTTTGGCATGTGCAAGGAGAACATGTTTGATGGAATCACCACCAAGACCTTCTGTGGGACCCCTGACTACATCGCCCCTGAGGTGAGTGCTCAGAAAGGGTCCTGTGCTTGTGTGCTGATGAGCATTGAAGTATTGAATGAGAGAGAAAAGCTAGTGGCCTACATATTTCATGTGTGTATAATTCATGGACATTTGCTAATGCAGTAGTACATCTACCAGGGCTTTCACTACTGCAACTGTACTTGGTCTCACACCTGCCCACTTTCATCAGTCAGTAATTGGACTAATCTTATAATGGGATAATACATGAAAACTTGGAGTTTAGTGAGCAAGTGAGTCTGAACTAGGTGAGAAAGTAAGTTTTCAGTCTGATTTGGACTGATTCACCAATCATTTTTCCAGATTCATTAAAATGAAAAGAAAGTGTTTTATTCTATTGTCTTGCATAAAATGGACTTTATTACTAATAAAAAACTATATATGAAAAGAATATTTGGAGGAGGTACTTTTTACACTACTGTTCAAAAGTTGGTAGACTCTTTTTATATGTTTATTTGAAAGAAGACCCTTATTCTCACCAAGGTTGCATTTATTTGATCAAATTTAGAGTAAAAACTGTAATATTGTGAAATATTATTACAATTTAAAACTGCATTTATTTGAACTAGAAATATTTTGTAACATGTAAACATAAAGTTCTTTACTGTCACTTTTTATCAATTTATTGCATCCTTGAATTGAAGTATTAATTTCTTTCTTCTAAAAAATAATCTTATAGACCCCAAACTTTTGACTGGTAGTATAAAAAGGACCTCGTCTAAATATTCCTTTTATAAATAGTTTCTGATTAGTAATGAGATTATTCATGAGGTATGTTGGCAACGCTGTGCCACAATAGAAGGAAATTAATCAAATACAGGATTTTGATTTAAATATTCATGACTTTACATTTTGCTGGTTTTACAATATTAAAAATGTTAAAACGGCGAAGAACAATAATATAAAACATTTTATTGTGCTAAGTGTAACAGTCCTTAGGTTAACATAATGACAGAATCTAATATAACTGGCTCTGGTTTAACATTATAGATAATTCAACTTAAATGTCAGGTAAATACCAAGAGGTTAGACACCTTAATAATAAATGATACACAAAATATGAAACATAAAAAACATAACATATAATAACTGCAGTATTCTTTATAATGGCTTCTCTCATACTGTGTTGTTTTTAGAAATCATTTATGCAAATGTCTAAATGTTTTAAAATGAGTTTACCAAAAGATGTTTTAAATGAGATGCCAAAAGATGATTTTGAAATGTCCACCTGGACATAGCATGTCCAAGTAAGCTTTGTATTGTTTTACTGAAAGTCATCCTTTCAATATTAACCATTGTATTGCTGTCTCATACTGTATAAGTCATGTGCTCGTAGTAAAGAAAATGGGTGTGTTACCCAGAGGCAGCATCATGCAATAGAGAGTGACGTTGATTAGACATCTCATGTTCATCTCACCGAGCACCAGATGGTACAGCTCCAAGTGTAACAGCAGCAGCATGAGCTAGAGATGGATTCATGTCAACAACACGCTTCCAAACCCAGACACAATACGCTGTAGGAGTGAAAGGATTTCAGGGTCATCTGGTCCTCAAAGCTTAAGCTGTTTCATATTGTGTGCATAAGACACATTGTGACACATGTTGAATGCTCCATGAACACTTCAGGGCTCCTGAAACTCTATAGCACGTGTGATGGCGCGGATTGATTTAAATAATTGCAGTTGTCCTTGGAGTGTTACCCATTTGTAATTGGTTCTGTTTACGCCTTACGCTCTGTGTGTGTCCGTTTCAGATCATCGCTTACCAGCCGTATGGAAAGTCAGTGGACTGGTGGGCTTTTGGAGTTTTGCTCTATGAGATGCTGGCTGGGCAGGTAAGAGTTATGACAGCCCAGATCAAGAAGGCCCACGTCAAGGGGTTTGTGCCTTTTTGGCCTTCTCTCATTCGCTCCGTTTCATTTCCTCTCTGCTGCTTGCAGTAAATCACCTCTCCCTATCTCAAGGTCAGTTTTTATTAATTACGCTCTGCAAATCTCCCGAGACTAACGGCAAGTATTTCATGCCTATCGGGCTCAGTCAATTATTTATGAATTGTTCTGAAACAAGTCAAGCTTTGAACGCTGAAGAAAAAAGTCTGAATTGTTTCCAGGGGAGGCTGCTGCTGCTGAGCTGTCCTGACAAAAGGATGTCGTAATTCTCTTTTCTAGTCTTCCCTAAATAAACAAGACTTAAAAAAGCACTTTTATGGTGATGACTTTCAAATTTCTTATGTTAAAGGGACACTGGTGAAAACTGCAAGCAAACGAGACATAATCCATGTTATTATCGTCGACCATTTATAGTAACACAAACGGAATCTTCCTGTCATCTTCACCCTCTCTTCTCTCTCTGTCTCTTTCCACAGCCCCCGTTTGATGGTGAGGATGAAGATGAGCTTTTTCAGTCTATCATGGAGCACCATGTGTCCTATCCCAAATCCATGTCCAAGGAGGCTGTGGCCATCTGCAAAGGGGTGAGCAGCCAGTATAAATCACATTCCTGAAGCAGTTACCAAAATCCTGTCTCATACTGCAAGGACATGTCCAAAACATTTCACATTATTATTATTATTTTTATTATTTGGTCGTCGTCAAATACAGATTTTTAATAAAAATAAATGCTTCTTAAGCAGCAGATCATCATATTAGAATTATTTCTGAAGGATCATGTGACACTGAAGACTGGGGTAACGATGCTGAAAATTCAGCTTTGCAAACTTTTGAGTGGTAGAGTATATAAATTGCATTGTGACATTACTTTTTATTTACCCAGTTCTCATTACCGTAATGCAAAAGGAATTGCATTAATTTATGTCATGAGAATACATGCCTTTTATTGAATGACCGTCAATGGAGAACGATGCAGCAGAATGGTGTAGTTACAGCATCTACCAGCAGGGGCTAAGAGGGTCATGCTAACAAGTCACACCTTGACCCCTTGACCTGAGTGAACCCAAAAAGGGTCAAATTCAGTTCAGAGTGACGCATGGCCCGGAAAGGTGCCGATACAGTCCAACTCATCAGCATGTCCCTGAGAAAGTTGTTTCAAGGTGACTGTCTCTGCCGTTCACATAAGTTGCTTTGAATGAAAATGTCCAGTAATTCTCTGACCTCATGTGATGCATAATGAATCACTTATTCATACCGGCAGTGGTCATTGCAGTTTGCTCTTAGCAGCCTTGAAAAATACCACAACCTCTGACCTAGCCTTTTAATATGCACGTCACGGGCCTCTCAAAAATGGCCAGTTCTGTCTGTTTCTCTCTTTCTATCCTTCTTTCACTCTCTCTTTCTCTCTCTTATTAGCAGGCCAGTGCTGCTCCAGACTCCAGCACTGGCAGGTGAAGCAGCGAGTACACATGATCTAATTCTTTATTTGAGAGATCTTCTCTCCTGCAGATAAAAGTACACAAACATACGGCCTTAGACGGCAGACAGTGGGAATGCCAATGACTCTTGGCTGTGTGCAGGACCCAGGATCTCAGCTCTGTTAGTTGCCTGCTTTTACTAGAGCACGGCTAGGCTGGCTTTGAATGGATATGAATGTTTTTTTATTTATTTATTTATTTATTTTTTGTGAAGATAAAGCCCCAACAAAACCAGACAAAAGCCTCTGAATGTCAGGGGCATCTCAGTCAATAGTATAACGTATTCCCTAAAAAGTGCTCGAAAGGGAGCTGTCTCCTATTTGCTTATTCTTTACATGTTTCTGTTCTTTCTCCTTGTCACTGCGGTGTCAGAGTGGAGCATATGGCTGCTGAGAAAAGGAAAAATTGAGTTTTGTAGAAAAATGAAACCCAGGCATGTGCCGTGGAGGACACAAATACAATCTTATGTGTTTGGGACATGATACATCTGTTATCCAGGTGAATCTCACAAAACCTGTCAACAAATAAAAATAAATAAGAACATGAAAAATAAAGAAAGTTTATTTGTAGAACCATTAAAACCTTTATTATAATTTCCCAGTTCTTATTACCGTAATGCACAAATTAAAACAACAATAATAATGAAATAAAAAAAGATAATTTATCTAAGTTACATTATGATATTATTTTCATTTTCAAACATTCAGTAATTTAAATTGCAGAAGATTTTTTTTTTTTTAAATGCAAAGGCAAAGCCAATTTTTGGGGGCCATTAAAGGGATAGTTCACTCAAAAATGACAATTCTGTCGTATACTCACCCTCAAGTAGTTCCAAACCTGTATTAGTTTCTTTCTTCTGTTGAACAAAAAAGAGGATATTTTGAATGCTGGTTACCAGACTAAGCTTGTTTTCGCCATGAAATAAAAAATAAAATAGGCAATTGTGAGTTTTTATCTCATTATTCTGACTTTTTTTTCTTGCAATTATGAGTTTATATCTCACAATTCTGACTTTTTTTTCACAGAATTGCGAGATATATAAACTCAAAATTGCAAAGTATAAAGTGAGAACTGTCTGATATAAAGTCAGAATTGTGAGTTAAAGTAAGAATTGCGTAATATAGTCAGAATTGCATAATATAAAGTCAGAATTCTGTGATATAAAGTCAGAATTGTGTGATATTAAGTCAGAATTGTGTGATATTAAGTCAGAATTGCACGTTATAGTCAGAATCGCGAGTTATAAAATCAGAATTGCGGTATAGTCAGAATCACAAGTTATAGTCAGAATTGTGTGATATAAAGTCAGAATTGCGAGTTATAAAGTCAGAATTGCACGTTATAGTCAGAATTGCGAGTTATAAAATCAGAATTGTGTGATATAAAGTCAGAATTGTGTGATATAAAGTCAGAATTGAATAATATAAAGTCAGAATCACAAGTTATAGTCAGAATTGCAAGTTATAAAATCAGAATTGCATAATATAAAGTCAGAATTGTGAGATATAAACTCACAATTGCATGTTATAATGACCAATTGTGAGGGAAAAAACTGACATTTCTTTTGCATTTATAAATTCAGAATTGCATGATATAAGACCCAATTGTGAGATATAAACTCGCAATTCTGAGAAAAAACTTTTTAAGACGCAATTGCGAGTTTATATCATGCAATTCTGAATTTATAACTCGCAATTGTGAGTTTATATCTCGCAATTCTGAGAAAAAAGTCCGAATTGTGAGATAAAGTCAGAATTGCATGATAAAACTTGCAATTGCAAGAAAAAAGTCTGACTTTATGTCATGCAATTCTGACTTTACATCATGCAATTCTGACTTTATAACTCACATTTCTGACTTTATATCACGCAATTCTGACTTTATAACTCGCAATTACAAGAAGAAAAGTCAGAATTGTGAGATAAAAAAAATCGCAATTACCTTTTTTATTTTTTTATTTAGTGGCAGAAACAAGCTTCCATACCAGACAGTTGACAGTACCTACTGACTTCCATAAAAACACTATGGTGCATTGTGGCATTATTTTCAATTTACCAGTTCTCTTTACCATAATATATATATATATATATATATATATAGTATACACTGCAAAGTGTTTATAAATCATGGTAGTATCTGTTGTACTGCCTTTAAAGTATCTATGAAAATTACTGTATTTGAGAATCAAATAATAAAATATGCTGAATTGGCATGAAAATACTGTAAATGTTTGTGAGATTCACCAGAGTATATTTTCCTTAGGCTTTGATCATCATCTACCCAACATGCCATCTGTTGACCCATTTTGTTTGAGTTAGGACAATGGAAATATTTGGTATTGGGAGGACAACACGTTCTGGAATATAAAGTGGAAAGGGAGATGTGAGAGCAGGTGTCTCCAGAGGGACCTGCACACTAATACATTCATGCTAATGTGAGCATTAAATAATGAATCAACCCTCTGCGTTCAGAATCTGAATGCTGCCCCTCTTTGACTGGCTTCATGAAAATGCAGCATGCTGCTGGGTAAAGCCTGATAAACAAAAGACCCCCTCCTCTCCTCCCTCTGTTCCCTCCTTCTGCCTCTCTTTTCTCCATTCTTTCGTTTTCTGTCTATTTTCCCTCATAGATACAGATGCTCTGGATAACCCTCATCTATTTTTTTCTTCCTCGACTTATCCTCTTTCTGTCTTCTCCTCAGTTTGTCTGCAGAGCTCATTGTCTTGATGAGTTCTGTCTCTCTCTCTCCTTCATAGGATCTGCTGTAAGTGCTAGCTGAACTTCTCTAATAGCTTAATTCTGCAGTGCAGCAAGTGTGTCAGATCCTGGAGTCCTCTCTCCCCAACAATCTCCTAAAATAGAGCAGGAATACTAAATGAATCCTTGACATTTAAGACAGATTGGAAAATCCTGTAAGTTTGGACAAGTGCGGCTTTAGGCGTGTGGCGCTGCCGCCCTCGCTTCCGGGAGAGCTACAATGGAGCTATGCAATATAAATGAGGTATTTCCCTTAACCAAGCGGAGCAATCGTTCTTCCAGCACAGTAATTGAATGACTAATTTAGTCTGGCCTTGTGACTTTCAGAGGACAGATGGACAAATTGAACCTGTCGTAATCAAAATGTTGATGCCTTATTCCGCCATAAAAAAGCAAATCCTCCTCCTTGCTTCTGAAGAGCCTGGGGTTTTAGTTGAAAGGGATATAGGCTTTTATGCACAGAACATCGGCTGCGGGAATATTCATTTGTGCCACTTACATCGACAGATTGGAGAGAAACAGCACAGTGAGTGTATTAAACTCTCTGTAAGACGTGATGAATATATTGATGCACAAGTCTCAAAACGTGGTAAGCTGCTCCTACCTAGACATCATTTTTGGGCATCATATGTGTATTTCTAATGCCCAAAAATGCTGTTTACAAAAAGTACCATGGTTTTCAGACATGGGGCCATGGTGACAACATAATAGAAATGCCATGGTAAATTAATTTGGTCATCATTCAATACTATACACTACCTTTCAAAAGTTTGGGATTGGTAAAATTGTTTTCATGTTTTTAAAAGAAGTCTCTTATGATTACCAATCCTGCATTTATTTGATCAAAAATACAGTAAAAACAGTAATATTGTGAAATATTATTACAATGTAACATAACTGTTTTCTATTTTAAAATGCAGTTTATTCCTGTGATGGCAAAGCTGAATTTTCAGCATCATTACTCCAGTCTTCAGTGTCACATGATCCTTCAGAAATCATTCTAATATGATGATTTGGTGCAAGAAGCATTTCTTATTATCAGTGTTGAAAACAGTTGTGCTGCTTAATATTTTTGTGGAAATTGTGACACTTTTTATCAGAATTCTTTAATGAAAATAAAATTTTATTTAAATAAAAAAAAATCTTCCATAACGTAAATATCTTTACTGTCACTTATGAAAAGTTGAATGCATCCTTGCAGAATGAAGTATTAATTTCTCTCCCAAATACCTCAAACTTTTGAACTGTAGTGTATATATATATATTAAAAACAAGTGCTCCTGTAGCTCAAACAGTAGAGAATGATGCTAGCAACACCAAGGTCATGGGTTCAGTTCCCAGGTAATTCATTAACTAATAAAAAGTATTTATTTGAATGCAGTGTGATGGTAAACTTTGGATAAAAGCATCTGCCAAATGCACACATGTAAAGTATCATCTGACACCATAATTATGGTCGTACATTTTGGTAAGTGTAGATAGACAGCTCAATATGTTTTGAGACACAGTATTTGTATGAATTATATTGCATTAATTCTATAAAATAACCTGCTGGATGCGTTTAAGGACTTGTTTAATGAAGCTAACAGAGGCAGAGGATGGCGTACTGCAGGAATCGTTCGTGCAGCAGCGGTAACAGC
Organism: Ctenopharyngodon idella; assembly: GCF_019924925.1. Lineage (NCBI taxonomy): Eukaryota > Metazoa > Chordata > Actinopteri > Cypriniformes > Xenocyprididae > Ctenopharyngodon > Ctenopharyngodon idella. The sequence continues at coordinate 33,396,870 of NC_067222.1, read as the reverse complement.
AGATATGTGCGACTGCGGTGCTCTGAGTGCTAATTGAAGAGTATTATCAGTGTTGATGGAGTGTACAGCTCTGATATCATAGGATTAAAGTGGGATGCTGTGGTTCTTTGATATGGAACACAGCCCAGCACACCGCTGAGAGAGGCTTGGGACACAAGCCTGATACGGGCTGATACGCCATGACTAAGGCCAATCTAGAGCTTGCACACAGACTCTCGCTCACTTTCTCTCTCCCTGTCTTTTTTCCGCTTTCTCTTTGCATATGCTGTATTTGTGTAAGTGCTTGTCACCATACACTAACGGTAGAATGGTATCTTGAGCCATCTGTCAAACCATCTGAGTGTAGAACATGCTGCATGCTCAGCTTAATGCCTGTTCTTGATACTGTTGGAATCTAGCTAATGTAAAAGTGTAGATAGATCTTTTGTCTTTTATATATATTGAGTTTTCCTCATTGAGTAGAAGATAGACCGAGCCATTACATCATCATTCACATTTGCTAATACAATATGTACAATAACAGTTGCAGAAAAAATAGCATGCAAAAAAATTCAGTAGTCCAATTTCAATAGTACATTTGAGTTTAATTTATTGACACAGAAGTCATGTTTAACATGATAGTTTCATCCTTACATGTACTATAATACTTACTTGTCCCGAGATTCTTCACATCAGTAGCTGTGTTTACATGGACAATTTTTCCTTCAATCTGAATGAATTGGTTCCGATTGATGAATCCGAACGTAGTGTTTACATGAGCGCTAAATAAAGTGATCGGGTTGATGTGCGCGTTTATATGTTACAAGCTTCTGGTGGGATTTAATCTTTAGACATGTGCACACTTCACAAATATACAGTTTCCCACTGTTGTTGCATACTAACCATCCCCCTTTTCTTTGTTTTAAAAAGCAGACTTAATATTTATCTGTTTCGGGTCCTAATTAGGCGACGATGAGCACATGAACCGTTGAGTCGTGCTTCTTGTATTTATAAAGCAGTAAAAGTGCCTTTTCACGAGCCCAAAACCAGTCGTTTGTGGATGAGAGTAGAAAACAAGGGCTGGTGGGAAGTTATCCTGCTCCACTTCACAGACGATGAGTGAAAAGAGAATTTCTGAATGACAGGACTCATTTATAACACTTTATTCAACGGGAAGAACAGCTCGTTCCGCGCGTCATTACGCTATTTCTGCGTCATTGCACATGCAACTCGATCAAGTGTTTACATGTCCTCTCGATCGAATTACAAAAGGAATAAACCACCCATTACAATCCGAATGAAATTGTAATCAGATCAGGCCAAATCATTCCGATTGATGTGGTTACATGTGAATTTTTCATTCTGATTGTACTACTGGTCTAAATGCAATCTGATTATTAGGGTCTATGTAAACACAGCTAGTGAATAAATACACAGATTCTCATAGAATGCTTGTGTTCCATAATGGTCTGGTGGTAGAACTTTGTTAAGCATGTCAGAGAGGTTCTGGGTTCTAATCCATCCTCATATCAATTTTTTTTTCCTTAAAAAATGAAATTAAAATCAAAATTAGAACATTGAAATAAAAACAAAAACCGAAATAAAAACATCATTAAAACGAAAGATGTTCACCAGGGATTATATGTCAAGAGCATGGACACGTTTGTGTGCACTTTGTTTTGTGATTTCGCCGGAATGAACAGAGAGTCTCCATTAGAGTGTGTGTGAAGACACGAGCGCCAAGAAAGTGGTGGGGACATGTCCCACCTGTCCCACCCGAAAATTATGCCTATGTGTATACTGAAGTGTGAACACAAATTTTTCAAATAATTCCCAGGATGGTTCGCACTAACAAAGTTACAGAGTAAAAAGCCTTTTATTATTTTCAGTTTCTATGCAGATGCACTCCCCAACCAAATCACTGCAATCATTCTAGAATGTACTTTTCAAATAGAGCTGTGGCATCTTGTGAAAATCCCTGTGCAGCCCTAATGTACATAAAGTACATATATAAAGTATAGGTTTAAATTTATTAGAAATTCTGTTCATTGTTGATGAATGCTTATCCATTATGAATTCTTATTCCGGTACCATAAAAGACTAGAAAAGTAATGGAAATTAATTTGTCCAAAAACCATTGAAGAACATTTATTTGTAAGAGTGAACCTTTGGTCATGATCCATCTTAGGTTCATTTGAAAAGACAGCGATGAGGCATAAAATCCCATAGGTTTCTATCACTGTCTGTCTTTCATGTGACCAACTGAGTCACCGTCACTAACTCGAAGTTAAAGTTTAAGAGCCTCAGTGCTGAATTCTCTGAAGAGCACTCCTGCCACACTTCTGTGTAGTGGGCTGAAGAAGGCCAGGAGGGAGAGATAAAGCAATTGACTTGACTCCAATGCTGCAGGTCACTTGTGTTTTTGGCTTTAGTCGGCCTCTAGAGCCTCTCCTGAATTGCGCTGTCAGATTTCACTGCAGCTCTGTCATTCAGAGCAGGACAGCTGTGAAAATGAGCGGTCAGCTGTATTAGAAACAATCTGAAAATGAGAGATGGATGGATGGATGGATGCATGGATGGATTGGGTAGGTAGTTTTAGCAAAGTCCTCAGTTTTTTAATGTTTTTATATATATATATATATGTATATGTGTGTGTGTGTGTATGTATATAAATCAAATGTAAATTCATGTCCCAGTTATACATCGTCACATTTTTCCTAGTTAAATAAACATTACATAAAAAACAAATACAATTCTATTTTGTATTTTTACATGTGCTATGTAATTAATATTCTCTTTATTAAAACCCATTATAATATAATTATATATATATAATTTAGTTTTTTAAGGATTTTTACATCTATAACAAAATAATAACTTAAGGCAGTAACAATTTAAACAATACATTTTGTTTGTGAAGCTGTTTATTTTAGTAGTCAACTTATTTTCATAAGTCATCAAGCTCTGTAAACATGAAGATGTACCTTTAATTTCACCAAGCTGATTGCTCACTAACCCCCCACCCCCAACAGTCATCATGTTTTCAGGCCATTTCAAGTTTGATTGTGACGTAAAGCGGTGATATCTAAGTGGCTCAGTTGTTTACTTACTTTTTAATTAGTCTTTCCATTAATGCCATAATGTTGTTCGGTCAGATTGATTTGCGAACGTGCACAAAAACAAGAGGTGGGATTTATCGCACAAACCAGTCATATCCAATCATAACAAATCATATCCAATCATAACGTGATGGAGGCATTGCCTTTTCTCGTGTGATTTTCCCCAAATTATTCTCAATTACCCCCTACTAAACCCACTGCATGCTTTAGGGTGTCTGTTGAAACTCAATGGGCTCAGGGGAGGCACAAGAGATGTGGACTCCCGCTGTATCTTTACCTGCTGTTGTTGCTGTTGGACAGTGTTACTAGAGAAAAACGAGTGATTCATACACTTCTTAATGTCACATTTTATAATATTTGCGTATTTTTATTTTTGTAATATAGATTATTTTCTCATATTATTTTTTAAGGAGGCACTGTCTCCCTTGCCGCCTTGGATGGATAGATAGATAGATAGATAGATAGATAGATAGATAGATAGATAGATAGATAGATAGATAGATAGGATGTGTGTTTTGAATAGATAGATATATTTTTTTTAATGGATGGACATATGGATGGAGAGAGAGAATTAGCCAGCTGTGTCTCTGTGGCAGCATGGCCCAGCTGCACATGTCAGCACTGCCACACAGTGAGCGAGTGTGTCCTGGCCCCTGCTGTATACATTAATGATGACAATGATGACAAAGCTTCAGAGGGCAGTGGAGCACACACCTCTTAGCAAGCGCCATGAGTCCAGAAGGCATCAAGGGTCAGGGATTGATCCAACCCATCCTGACCGGCCTCGACCCAGCCCCTTCCTGATCCACTGAGGTTAAGGCTCTACCAGTCAGCAGAGACCTTCATCTCCCCCACTCTACCACCACCTCCACCTGTGCCTTACAAGAGCCTGGAAAGACTTTCTCTGCTGCCATCAATTTTTCATGCCCACTGAGGCGCTGAAGAAAAAGCGGCAAGTTGTTTTTCCCCTCGCCTAATCTCTCCTACACACGCTAAAGTCACTCACTGGAATAAAATAGCCAAACGATTTTGTTATATTCAACATAGCATGTTCTACCAGGGAATAAAACAGCTGTCGGTGAAGGGGAAAAAGGGAGAGAGATGGGTGTGCAGAGGAAGCTGATGAGAAGAAGCTGTGCTATAACTAAATATAAAAATTATTTGTACTAAAAAATGTAAAGACATTCTCATTTCTTTTAGTTTTATGCCCTCCAGGGATATTAATAGAACATGTATTTTTGACCCAAACAAAAAAACTATTGAACAAAACTCTTTGAAGTGGGGCAAATCTATGGCAGGTAACGTGGCTGTATTTTGAACTCAATATTTGGGCTCTGTGCGTTACATATTAATATAATATATTTAAATATACAAATATATTAATTTAAATATGTAAAATATTCATGAAAAATGTATCATGCTCCATACATAAATTATGTAGTAAGATGGAAACTACTCTCTGATCATCCTGTATTGGAAATGTCTTTTTTCAGAAAGATTATATCAATTCTGATTAACTTGAACTTTAATTATTCTGCATACCATGTATTTAATTTGATTATTTTTAAGCAATTGACAGCCATAGTATATACCCAGTGGTCCTCTCACCTCTCTGTTCTGTACTGTTTCAGCTGATGACCAAACACCCAGGCAAGCGTCTGGGCTGTGGCCCTGAGGGTGAGAGAGACATCAGGGAACACGGCTTCTTCCGTTACATGGATTGGGAGAAGCTGGAGAACAAGGAAGTTCAGCCACCATTTAAACCAAAGGCCGTAAGTCCAGCCAGTCACCTCACCTCCAACACACAAACACATATTTTCTCTCTCTTACTCACATTCACTCCTTGTGTGTTGCTGTGATCTGGATCGCTGGTGGTTATTTCAGATTTGAGTCTAAGTATCTTTTATCTATACTTAATACATAATGCTTGACATGATTTACCAAAGTAAGACAAAATTGCATCAACATTAACAACCCAAAGCCTATTCCTAAGCCCAATCTGACCTCAACTTGATTCAAACTCATCAGTTACTCAGTTTGAACTGAATTATAATTTGAATTTCAGGAAGTAGAATTAAAATGGAGTTAAAGCATAAATTAATCATAACTGTGTTCATACAACATATAGGCTGTTTCTAGAAACATTAGATTATATTAATAAGCAATGTTTGAAATGTCACCTGTAGACATTTGTATTTGGTAATTTACGTTTTGTATATATATATATATATTGGATCAAATTTCTTTTCCTAAATTCTGAATTTCACTCAACCCTGCAGTCTAGAAACCTAACCCTATAATCAGAGGGCTGTGATTGGTTAACAGGGATGTTGTCTCAGGACCAGCAAAGGATGTTTATCCAGGAAAATGTCTTACTTGTGTAAATCACAAACTGGCCAACTGGACATGTAGTTTTTGCAGCCAGTGTCAAAGTAGTCAAATTCTGCTGTACTGTAGCACAGAGATAACAAGTAAAACTTTCAGGGCAGTGGAGAGCAGTAGGATGTAATGAGGAGCCTGTATGTCCTCCTTACACACCACAGCAAGAGGCACAGTAGCATCTTAGCTTTGTTAGCGGCGTGTGCACCAGGGCTCTGGCCGAGCTGAGGCGCGTTTGTCAGCCTCAGTCAGATCCTTAATGAGGACAGCTTCTCTTGCGCGTGTGTGTGTGTGTGAGCTGTAAGATGGAGCAGGCATTGCCCAGGCAGTGCTGCATTGTGCTTCCCTCCACGTCAGCCCTCCTGACCTTCTGCTCGGACTCAGACTGGCCTCAGAAGTGATCTCCTTTCTGCAGTGTCTCCCTGGCTATGAGGTCTCGGCACAATCATTGAGAACAGATTGTCCTGTTGGATTGTCACGAGTTTTAATTTAGCACTTGAATTGAATGCTTTAGTTTTAGTTGAAGTGGTAAATGTGAAACCAAGCGTGTCATTTCTGTGCCATTAGTGTCACCAAAATGAATTGCAAAAGAAATAATGACTGTTTTCAAACAGGTTTCCTTGACAGGCTCCTTTTCTTCCACTGGACGAACAAACAGATAGCATTTCCTCCAAAATCAACCATTGGTTAAAGGTGCATTAGGTGATTCTCTACAGAAACATTTTTTGTTATACTGGTTGAAAGTCTCTGCATATCCTGATAGCAGTCACATTGTTAAACAGTCTAAATGTATTTTTATAAATATATATCCTCTGTGGATGGTGTAGGACCATAATATGTTCATCCAATTATTATATTCGGTCCGAATGAAATAATGCGATGTCCTACCTGCCTGTTAGCTTATGTTTTTACATACCCTCGCACACCCTGTTCACGCAGACATCATACGTCATCCGCACGTTTCATGCTATGCAGAGTTTATATAGACAGACGTCAGTCACGGAGCACCACAAACAAACAGCAGCCACCTTTTACAGTTCCTGCCGAATCAAAACAACGATCTTATGCTGCGTTCACGCCATAACGAGATGTCAACCCGTGACGTTCTAGCTGGAGCTGTTCAGTCATATTCAGAATTATGCATTTCCATGTCAACAGTATCAACACCGAAATGAATCTGCAGCAGTCAGCTACAAGCTCTCTAAGTTGTTTACATTCATTATTATTGTAATGTTATGCGCTTTGAGATGCAAGGTAGTTTAACGCCGTCTCTTGTGACACTTTGCGGAGAAAAGCTGTGTGTGTGTGTTCATGTATTTTGGAGAAGGCGTGGCTTTCGACGGCGATTTGCAGGAAGGGTGGAATTGTAGGCTTTCAATGCTAGCAGGCTAGCGTTAGCATTTCCCAGATCACCTACTGGACCTTTAAGCCAATGTTGCTGTGTCAGGGTAGTCGGGATGCCCAAACAGAGCAACGTGTTTGACATTAAACGTCTTTGGTTCTTGCTTGTCTCATAATCAGTTGCAACACTGTGCTATTTTTGTAATTTAATTTTTATTTTACTATAATTATATGATAATTGTACTCTTTAATACCACTGCATACCTTTCACTATGGCTAATCTGGGAGCAAAGTCAACTATTTTTCTTTTTTCAGAATTTTCTGCTTGAAATCATTCCTGTCTTTGGTTTTTCAGACTTTCTTGCACAGTTAGGTACATTATCTCACTGTTCAGGTGTGTGTGATTAGGAGTGTTCACGTGGCATGTGCTGCCTGTGGCAGCAGATGGATATTTGTGTGCTGGTGTCATTAGCTGAGCAGAAAGACGGATGATTTTAGATCCTCTTCGTGACGACACCCGCATGCCGGATGGACACTCAAATAACGTGATTTACAAACTTCATCAAAGGCAATTAGGATCTGAACAAGACTAATTTTGTCTGATGTGGAGACCAAAAAGACATGCACACATAAGCTTTCTTCCAAAATTTAGTAAGAGGCATCCGTAGGCATCATGTTAAGGCATCACAGGCAAGCTCCAGACAAAAAGGCCATCTCAGAATGCATCGACAAGCGCAGTGAAAATAAATCCAAGATGGTGGACAATGTGAGAGAAATGTGATTATAAATATAATTCATTCAATTATGGATGCACTGAAAATTGTGGCCGATATGGATCACTATTTTTATGCTACGGCAGGGGCGACGGTAGACCCTTTTTACTGTAAAAAAATACTGAAAAATTCTTATGTGTCAGTAGAGATAACCGAGTACCAACCTGAGAGTCATTTTCCCTAATAATATTTCAGCAATTGCAAATGTTTTCCATCAGCTGTTTAGAAATGGAACTAGCGATGCAAGATTCACGAATGAGTCACTCTTTTGATCTAATTAGTTAAAATGGTTTGCCAAAAGGTATGAAATTGTTCACGATTCAGTTTGATTTGTTCAGACAGTTCACTCACGCGCTGGATTTTTTGCATTGCATCTGTGAGTGATTTCTCACACTGTAATTGGATACTTTATAAGACAGAAAACAAAAATAGTACTGGATGAGGTGGATATACACCTACAATCCATTGTAGGAATCAAAACAAGACTTCTGTCATTTGTCAATGATGAAGCAGCTCTGTATTGCACAAGCAACTTGTAAAGGACTTCATCAAAATATGGGGATGCTTTTTATGGCCTTTTTATTTTATTTTTTTTAGTGGCCAATGTTAAAATGAGTTTTTGTCAATGTCAATTCATGTTGTTGTCATGAATTTAGGCATCTCAACATAATATACAGTATAATATACAAGATTTATGGCTAATTATTCATTTTGAGATAGAGGTGGGAAATCAAAATTTAAAATAAATCTTTGCCATAATCTATCACTATCCCTTTGAATAAATAGATGGTGGCAAACATAATCTAAAAATAGATTCAAATGAGTGTCACAAATAAATATACAGATAATAAATAAATATAAAAGAATCAGTAATTTGGTCTCAATGTATTATGCATCAAAACAAAAAAAAAAACCTGACAATAATTGACCAAAATGACAATAATGTATGCGCTATATGTATATTTCTCATGTCTTCAGTATTCCTGAGCACTTAGAGCATTCACAATTGCTAACTTTTGACTTTTATAATGCCACCTAAAAAGGCAGCTGCCTATGTAATCAGTGAGGCAGCTAACTATTGTTTTTTAGAGCTAATATGTGCATTTGAAGGTCCAGGACCTGTAGTTGAAGACCTAAAGAGCTGAAAGCAGGCTGGTCATTGAGGACAGCTCCCTAGAATCTGCCCCGTTCATGCTGAGCTCCGCCTCTCCCAGATCTCACTCCGCTGGGAAACACGGTAGTCTGACGTAGGATTTGGATAGAGTGTCCCTCTACACATCACAGCCTGTGGCTCTGAAATTAAGCGTGACAGCAGTGTCTGGCAGGGGATCATGCCATTGAGGTGGATTAGGGAATCAGACCCAGGTGATGCAAAACAGTCAGAGTGACTTTACAGCTCAGGTTTGGAGCAGAACAAGGGAGGGCCGACATACGGAGCTCTTCATTTCTCTGCTGGTGCTGTTGAATTATCTGGTGGCAGGTGAGAAGTGACTATTGATTTGTTGTTTGGGACGCTAGCCAGCTCTAGGTGGAACGCCTCTGGCTGTATCTGCAGCAGATGGACTGTTGTTGCCTACATGGTACAAGACTGGCAGTGATGGCCCGTGTGTGCCAGCCATGGGAGGGCGGCTCTCTGAACGCTGACAGTCTCGTTGCTGCCAGCGCTGCTCACTCTCACTTCCTGTATGTCACTCGACACCTTCTCTACGTCGGTGCAGATTGGACACGGTCACCTTAGCCTCACCCTTTCATTTACACACACACACTGTCCGTCATGCTCCGTTCCTGCTGGAACAAAGGGGATGGGGTGGGGGTGAAGAGGGATCAAAGCCAGGTGAGGAGAGTGACAGATTCATTATGAAATGTCCAGCTGATACTGTCAGGTTTTTATGCTAGTTAATACTGGTTAATGCTGGATTTGGTGATCACCAGTAAAATGGAAACGCATGATGTCAAGCATGATCTTTTTGGTGAAGCCAATTTCACCAAGGAAGTTTGATAAAAGGGATAGTTTACACACACACACAAAAATTTATAAACGAACTCTTTTGCAGAATGTCCCGGGGTATCTTTTCCATACAGTGAAAGTGAATGAGAACGGATGTAGTTGAGCTCCAAAAAATGACAAGGACCAGGTTGACATCAGTGATTGTTCATAATCTTGAATGATAAAATGATTATTTCTGCAAGAACTATTCCTAACCCAATTTGCACAGACAGCTTTTCCACATATAATTCTAATGAATTTGTTTTAGATAAAATTAGATGGATAATCAGCACTTGATTTTCAATTCAAATATAATTATACTAATTATCTAAATTATAATTTAGATTTAGTTTATACTTAGGTTTGTTTTGTGTGTGTAACTGTTTAGATATACTGTAGTTTGGGAACATTTTGGTTTAACAATTCATAAAGTAATGTTTATAAAATGTAAGTTTGGGCTCAGTAAGATTTTTTTTTTTTTACCAAAATTAATTAGACATTAAATTGATCAAAAGTGACAATGAAGATATTTAAAATTTTACAGATTTCTGTTTCAGATGTTGTTCTTTTGAACTTTCAATTCATCAAAGAGTCCTGGAAAAAATGTATGATGGGATTTCAACATTGATAATAATAAAAAATGTTTCTTGAGCAGCAAATCATCATATTAGAGTGATTTCTGAAGGATCATGTGACACTGAAGACTGGAGTAATGATGCTGAAAATTCAGCTTTGACATCACTGGAATAAATTACATTTTAAAATATATTAGAAAACAGCTATTTACAGTTAATATTTCGGTTAATAATATTTTACAATATTTCTGTTTTTTACTGAAACTTGGTATGTCTCCACACTGTAAAAAAGAATTGTTGGTTTAACTTAAAAAAGTAAGTTACCTGCTTTAAAATTTTGAGTTCATTGAAATGAAAAATTTGAGTTAATACAATGAAGGCGAATGGTTTAATCAACAGAAACTCAAAATATTATGTTATCTAAGCCACATTAATTATTGAAGTTAATTTGACAAAAGAAAAAAATGTTGTGATTACAAATCATGAAAATTTTTTTTACAGTGCATATAGACACAATATATATACAGTAAGACTGTCACTGTAATAAACGTAGTGTAAATGGCTATGGATAAAAGCAGCTTTGGGGTTAAGCTAGTTAAGAAGACACTGTGGAGACACCATCATCTCATGCTGAGGTCCAGCTATGGTCTTTTGAGCAAGGTTTGCCCAGAGTGAAAGTTGGAGAGCATGTTGTAGACAGAAGTGACAAATATGGGTTGTGTGAGCGTGATGCTCTGTAGCTTTTGCTTTAAAGAATAATATTCTCCTTTCATTCCCTCTCCCTTCATCCCAATGTGCAGCAGTCATTCAGAGATATGAGCGAGCAGAGGGAAAGCTCTTTTTCTCACAAATAAAAGTGGAGCGTGTGCCTGAGAGAGGACGACAGGGAAAGTGTGTGAGCGATGGATGCGTGTGTGCGTGTGTGTGAGAGAGAGTTGTAAATGGGCAGTGTTTAACACAGCGGTCTTCAGACAAGCCACTTGTCACGTGTGTCTTTAATAGCAGGGACTGTTCACAGTGGACGTGCCCCCCTGATGCTAATGACTGTAGACAGGTGGTTTTAAGAGGACACCGAAAAGCTTTTGCCTCAATATTCAGGGGCGGATGAGATGCAGGTCGTTCGACTCTCTGTGGGTTCACTTGCCTAGGTGACACGGCGTGTATGGCAGTGAGTGGGCAGATCCATGAGTCGCAGCATCCTGTGATCGCGTTCGGAAATACTAATACATCTGCAGCGGGGCGGCCGGGGTCAGGTGGCTGCTGCATCGGGCCATTAATTGAGTTTAAATTAGAGGAGCTTCTGAATGCAGAGGTACACAGATGCTGCATGAGGTGATTTAATGGTTCCCACACACAGATCTTATGCCTCAGTGCTCTCACTGTCTGTCACTCTGTGTGTGTGTGTGTGTGTGTGTGTGTGTGTGTGTGTGTGTGTGTGTGTGTGTGTGTGTGTGTGTGTGTGTGAGTGTGTGTATGACTGTTTTGCATTTAAAGGTGGCAAGTGGACTTGCCAAGAAAGCCTGAGCTTTTATTGCGTCTTTGTCTTATTTAAGATGTGTTGGTTGTAAATCATTCACATAGTGGTCAGATGCCTCTTGCTGAAAATGCAGAGCCACATCTAAAGCTATTGTGTTAGCTGCCAGGCCCACGCTAAGGATTCTGGGCTAATGGTACAGTCAAGAAAATTAGGTCATTTCATGCTATATGAAATGGGGCTTTTAAAGGCTCAAGCTTTTGTTAGGCTGCCCAGTGGCGAAGGAGGTATTTATTTGAAGGATTTTGGTCTTACTGTTTGCCTAGAATTCAGGTACATACTATATTTAAGGATGTGATAAGTGACCTTAATCATGGCAGTGATTGATTATAAACTCGTCTGTGCAACATTATTATAATATATTTTTATGAATGAAATGAAATTAATACTTTTATTAATCAAGGATGCATTACATTGGTCTAAAGTGACAGTAAAGACATGTTACCAAATATTTCTGTTTCAAATAAATGCTGTTCTTTTAAAAGAATACAAGCTCATGATTTCAGCATCCATTTTAGGCACTTTTTTTAGTCAAAATCTTCTTTAGAGTTATCTAAATGTAATACAACATTGAAAGCATTGGTAAATGGAAAAAAAATACGATATCGTTACCAGTTTTTAAAAAGTGTTCATATTAAAATTCGTATTAAAGGAGCTGTGGTGAATGGACCCAAAGTTGATTGCCCACCCATTGTGCTCATTAGAAGCAGAGACCCTTTTAGACATTAGAGAGGTCTTCACTCTGATTGGTGGAAATGATGAACTCCAGTGAAGTCAAATGTTTGTGAATTTGTCCTGAGTCTATATATCAAAGTCCCTTTAAGACAAGTCATTTCACTCGGCGGCCATCTTTGAAACGCCTCTCGAGCATTTAAGTGCAGCTCCTATCTCTTTGAATGGGGAAACATCAAATTCTCCAAAGTTGTTTGCCAAGCTTTCGATTAAATGTCATATATGAAATCACCAATGTAATCTGACAACAACGGTCTCATAAATTTTGTTTCTAAACACTCGAGTCATGATAAAAAAAAACAGTATTTTTCAGGCTGGATCAAGCTAATGCGCACGTGCAGTCCTAAATGCGCGTCTCTTGTGTCTCATTTCGGAGGCGCGCGTCTGACTGTTTCTATAGGAACCGGAGCTTCTAACGGCCGCTGCAGTGACACAATGACTTTATCAATCGGCGATTGGCTCTTATTTAGAAGCCGGGACTTATTCCGCCATATTGCGCGTTGAACTTTCTCCCATTCAAAACAATACGAGTGACATGTCTTGTGTTATTCTATTCTATAGTCTTTGTATGTATATATATATATATATATATATATATATATATATATATTCAATCCATACGCATCATATCTGATCTACAATGTTAGTGTTAATTCTGCTCTAATGACTGTAGTAGAATTACAGTCACAAAGTATGGATTCACAATATGTTTTTATAAATAATGCATATGTAGAACATATCGTAACACGTGGATTGTGAAATGCATCATATTGTGAGCTCAGCTCCTCGGCAATAATTTGCACCACTTGCCAGATTTTTCCTCTCTTAATGTGGCTGCTCCTACAGTATTGTTTGCCAAAGGAGAGGATTCTGAGATACATCATCATGGGCCAGAGGTAAAGAACTGGCCAGGTTTGGAAGGTTCTGATGGTTTGACTTTGCTTGCTGTTCATGAAAATGACATGAGAGGGCTTTAAAAGGTGAGTTCTGATGTTGTACTGGACTGCCACTGATCGATGCTCTCCACGAAAAGAGATACGCATGTGTGAACGGTTCGAGGAATTTCATTCTCATTTACAGATTTGCTTGTGTGGACTCTGTTTTTTACCCTTATGATGAGCGAGCTATTTAAATGTCACTGGAAGCGCAATAGAACATTGGAATTTCAAAAGCTGACATTTGAACTGAAGCGTATGCGTTTGCGGTGGCATTAATGCTGTTGTTATTGTTTTCACTGTTGTTGTTGTTGTTGTTTTCAAAAGCATCATGAATGACACCCTAACACGCCATTGACATCTGGAACATATTTCTGTATCAGTATGATTGTAAAGGTCTCACACACACCTCCATGCATTCATATCCTCAAAGTTACACCCAATACCCTGATGGAGAGACCAGCTTCAGGCTTCCCAAATACGATTAATATGAATTCCTATGCTGGTCAATAGCTTCATCAGATACATCAGATCAATCTGCCTAAAAATTGCAGCTCTGACATAATTTATTTACCCTCATGTTGTTCCAAATCTTGACTTTCTTCTGTGGAACATAAAAGAAGATAATTTAAATAATGTGCTTGTCATTATTTTAAATGCAGTTACAATGAATGGGCACTGAAGCTTGAAGCTTTGAAAAGAAGCGCAAAAGTGCCATAAAAATAATTAATACAACGAATGCACTATATTTGATATGGCTTCTGATGCTGTATGATGGCTTGATGAACAGACTGAAGTCATTATTCACTGATAATCTTCTCTTCCATTGAGCTGTTAACCACTGCAAACAAATAATTGAGTCATTGAGGTGAACTTGAAAGCCTGTCAATCAATTCTCCTTAAAAATAAAAAATAAATACAAGATCTGACTTAAATTATAATGTATGTGTGAATCAGACATCATTGCTTCTCAAGTAGGGAAGTTAAGATTTTTAGTGAAATTTTCAATTAAAATTTTGGACTGTTTCTCAAGTTATCGTATGATCGTCTGACTTCAAATAATTGGAATATAGAGCTGAAGTGGTATGGCCACTTGTAAGACTCTTTTACTTTTTTTTTTTTTTTTAAGCAAGATATTCTTTAAAAATGCAGCTTTGGAATGACTTAAATGGTAAATAATTTTTTTGGGGCAAACAATCACTTAAAGCATTATTTCACCCAAAAATGAAAATTATACCATGATTTTGGGCCAGATTTTGAAACCCAAAAAAATGCATTCATCTATCATAAACATAATCCATACGGCTCCAGGGGGGTAATAAAGGCCTTCTGAAGCGAAGCAATTGGTTTTTGTAAGAAAAATATCCATATTTAAAACTTTATAAACTAAAATAACTAGCTTCCGCCATACGACCGTACCCTATACTGCTCAAGTCGACTTGTGGCAAATGAGTAATGCTCTGAAGCGATGTATGACACAGGATGTAGGAGTATCGTAAGCTTAGATGCCTCGCACAGTTAGGGCTGTGCAACAAACTCAAGCTCCTCTTCTCTTATGTCAAAATCCTCCAACATTTCTCTTTAAAATTTCTCATTTTAGACTTCTAATTCACAACCGGTGTTTTGTTTTGCTCTATCCTCTGCGCTTCTGTGTTCGTCAATACGTCCTGCGTCAGGTCAAGGGTTACTCTTCCGCCTCAAATCGATGTGTACAGCTGTCAGCTGGAAGCTAGTTATTATAGATAAAAAAGTTGTAAATATGGATATTTTTCTTACAAAAACCCATCACTTCACTTCAGAAGGCCTTTATTAACCCCCTAGAGCCGTATGGATTATATTTATGATGGATGGATGCATTTTTGGGGCTTCAAAATCACGGCCCCATTTGCTACCATTATAAAGATTGGAAGGGTCAGGATATTTTTAAATATATCTCCGATTGTGTTCATCTCAAAGAAGATAGTCATATACACCCAGGATGGCTTGAGAGTGGGTAAATCATGGGATAATTTTCATTTTTGGGTGAACCATCCCTTTAAAGCTACATGAGCAGCCTGGTAGGGACATACATTATGCTGGTCTGTTTAACAGGATATGTATCCAGAATTGCTATTCAGTAACCTGCATTACCTGTCACAGTCCTCACATTCACATCCATTCCCATACTTTTATTTGTTCTCTCTTTTACTTTTTGCTTCTGTCTTTATGACCATATTCATCATCCCCCATCCATTACATGCCTCTCTTGTTCTTCTCTCCCTCCTGCAGTGTGGCCGGGATGCAGAGAACTTTGACCGCTTTTTCACCCGCCATCCACCGGTTCTCACCCCTCCAGACCAGGAGGTCATCATGAACCTTGACCAAGACGAGTTTGAGGGCTTTTCCTTCATAAACCCAGAATACCTTGCCATGGAAGCCCAGAGTTAAGGGCGACCCCCTAAAACTAACCCAACCCTCCATCAAACCCCCTCTTCATCAAACCTCCTTATGTTTATGTACCATACACTCCGTGAAACGACCACGTGTATGTACATAAACAGCCATGCACTGAAACTAAACCATCTATATACCATACATATGCATGCAAAATTTCAATATTCGTAGATTAGCCTAAAGGCCGCTCCGGCTTTCACAACATCCCATTGAATGTATCCACGCTGGAGGAACGTTTGAATCTAAAGGCCTTTGTCTTTATTCGATTTGTACTCTACAGCTTTCCTGAATGCGGTTTGTATTGCATAGCGCTGTTTTAAACTACCCTCAGATGTGTCTGTTGCAGCACCGTAGGTGTTCAGAATCAGCCATTTGCACTAAAGGTGCATGAATCGCATACGAGATGCATAATGGCTAGCCTCGCTCTCCTTATCCAGCCTGTGACAGTGATACTTTGCTTGTTTCAAAAAGAATGCAAACTCAAAAGGTTTTTGCATGATGATATTGATGATAGTTTTGCCTGAACTTTTATGATACATATGACTTTAGTTTCCTCTATAGTGCACCCTAGTCTTATCTTAATCTCTGACTTGCATTGTACAGACTAGTAGATAACAGAAATTTACCAGTTTTTTTCTCGAAGCATGAGTAAATCTGACTTTTTTAGGATGCCTGTATCCTGTTTGCGTGTATGTACGGGCCAATAGAGCTTAATGGATGTGCCTGATTGTGGTAGTGATCTGCTTTTTTGCCTGATCATCTCACACCATCAGCAAACACTCACCCTCGTACAGGAAGCATGACTCCTGTAATGGTTCCCGTTGGCTCTTCCTTGTTTAACACTTGACTTCTGCTTAAAGGTCAGCCGGATTTTATCGAGAGGTATTTGACAGGCATATTAAATATCAACTACCTCCTGCTAGAGACAATTACAGATTGAGGTAGGATGTGAGAACAAGTGCTAATATCAGAAAAGAGCTAGTGCTGTAGCCAATAACCTGTAAAAGACCCATCGGCCGTATATTACTGACCCCTATGTTCGATAGGATTTTTAATGGGTACGATCTGGAATCTCCAGAAAACTTTTTTCAACATCACTGGGGTTTACACTGACAAAAGGATGAGTAGTCAGCCGTGGGTAATATTTTAAAATGATACCCTAGATTTCATTGAAAAGCTTGTGTATGAGCAAATTAGTCAAGTTGGGACCCATTGATATAGCTTCGCTTGAATGATTCCATCTTGAAGCTTGTCAATAGAGACCTGCCACGTGATAATATGCTGAAACTTGCTATGTGAAGGAATACCACATTTGTGTGTAACATAATATTGAGCATCAAAGACAAAGTTGAGAAGAACAGGATATAAATTTGCAGCACCATTAAATAGAGTAGCTTTAGAAATAAACCATTTTGAGCGTGTAAACATTGCTCATAATCGCCAACAATAGGGGTCCGATGAAGCTATCTGACATTGTGTTAATGGGTCCAACAGGGGCTGCTCAGTGTTTTAATACGGTGCCCTAATTTAGCATGGTGACTGCTCTGATACGACTGTTGGTCTAGAAACGCGAGCACTGTTCATGTCAGTGGTAACAGCAGCGAAGTCCCAGTGTGGAACAGATACCGTATCACTAAATGCAACTGGAAAGGCCACAAGAGCCACACATCCACAGAAATGGGTCAGATCCTCTCAGACATCAGAGTTCCCTGAGCGGTTATCCGTGCTGACTAGCGGCCAGTGGCTTTTATTGGAAACCACTGGGGCTTCATATCATATCTTCATCATAGGATTTCAGGGAAGGGATAATCTCTCTAAAATGGTTTCTCACATGAGAAGGGTTCCAGATATGTTGTAGAAAAAGGTCAGATACTTGGTTAAAACAAAAACTGTGCATTTGTCATTACTGCCAAAAATACAGCGAGCAGTGCAGCGTAGGGCTTTGATGTGTTTTTTTTTAAGTGTCTTAAAATAAGCAAATAAAATGTGTCAAATGTTATTGAATGTTATGAATTCTATGTGGTCAGTATTGTAGATAAAAATAAAATAAAAAGGGGGGATTTTTTTGTGTTTTCTATACCATAAATTGTGCATAGACTAAAGAAGCCTTGTGCATGAATTACTGAGAACTGATTCAGCGTAATAGACATTTTAGATGAGTATTATAGCGAGTGCTCTTGACCTTTCTGTGTGCTTTGCTTCATAAATCCTCAATGCTTTTCTTGTGCCAAAGTATTTTCCACAGAAAAAAAAAAAAACACAAGTATACATTGAAATAAAACTGAAACATCAATAGCCATTGTTTGGTTTTGCGTTGTTTCCCTCATTGCAGTTTTGAGTGTATATAACCTTGAAATGACAGTGTGCCTGTACCTCTGGAAACAAAAGACTGTTTTCTATTCTAAGACCCTGATGTGACATTTTATTCTATCACATAAAGCATTATTTGTATGTGTTTCCGAACTGCTTGGCAGAGAAAGTCTTGTCAGTTTGCTCGGAGCCTCGCCGTATAAAACAAACTTGGACGGTGTGCAGCACGTGCCCACGCTAAGCTCTGCATATTTCATGCCTGCCACTTAACATGAGAACATTTCATCCTGTTCCACCACCATTCAGCCAATGACATATGGGAAGAACATACATAGGGGTGGGTGAAAACTAGAGAGACGCTTTATATGCCGTATTGAACATGCTGTGAACGTTTATTGTGAATATTGGTGGGGTTGTTGGTGTACAATGTGGCCTGCCTGCTTATGTAAGTACCAACATAAAAACCAGAATGGGGGTCCTAGAGATCATTCAAACCTGATGTTTATACATATATGCGGTACACAGTTGAGTCTGGCGCTCCACACAAAAGTGTTAATTAATTCTGAATGTCGCAGCCTCAAATTAAATGAGTCGGTTAGCACGAAGTGTGTGCGGCTTATCAGCTGAAAACAGGTCAGCGTTTGATACTGCTGTTCTCTTCTCGCGCTGACATCAGCTTGCCGCTAATCCGCTCCTTTATAGAAAGCTCTGTGCCTTAGTATCGCACGAAATTACAGAATCACGATTGGAATTAAAGCCTGGCAAAATGAGCACCTTGGATTTGGCGGGGGCGGGGGGGTGTCTCTCGTCTTTTCTCTCCTTCCCGAGAGCTTTTTTATTATCTTTCCCTCCGGGAGTTTTGGTACAGCATGCATCTCAAACCCTGTCTTTGCTATATATCTGTATGAAACCACGGGCAATAAATTCAGATCTGCTGAGGTACAAACGTCTCATCCTGGTATTCTCAATGTGCCGACGTCCCTTGTTCTGCTGTCATCCACCACTATCTTATATGTCCACGTGCATCATATGCTGTTTATTGGAACTGAACTGCTCAGTGTGCCCGTGCTAATCTCATCTTGTCAAACAGACCTGTATCTAATCAACACAGAATGGCACTGGCCTGCATCAGCATGGCAAGCTAGCATGGATATTCCTGTCAACTGAGACCATTTTGGACCATCATTCATCTCTAATTAGTGTCATTTATCATTTAGTGACGGTTCAGGATGACAAATATTTTGCTGGATGTTCTTTTTATGCTCTTTGATCCATTGTGATGTTAACAATTTACACCGTTTTTTCAGTTCCTGGTACCCAGCACTACATCCATGTCAACGTAACTCCAAAGGTCAATTGCCAATTTAGTTATCTAAATGTGGATGCATGAATTATGCTAATTGTAATCTTTTAACGCCTTTAAGATTATGGTAAATTATTAAGTGAAAGTTGTTAGTCTGGATTTTTCAACAACAACAAAAATTCAATACAAAATTATATTATCAGCATAAAATTTGCTTAGTACAAAATCTTTTCATATGGCATTTTATTTATATATATATATATATATATATATATATATATATATATATGAGATGCAACGATATTAAATTTCTCCACCGATATCGATAGCCGATTATTCAGTGTGATATCTGCCGATAATGATACCGATAGTTTGGGGGTTCTGCCTTTTATACCTTCTTTTCAATTAATATTAATTTCATTATAATTAATAATTAATCATTATATTTTTAATTATTATATTTTGAAAGAATAAACAAATAAACACTTTATTCTCTCCATTTTATCAACTTGTTTCAGAGTAACTGGTATCAATTTATAAACATTAACACATTACTCAAATTAATATTAACACACATTAACCACATTTTGAAGATTAAATTAATATTTCTTAACTTTCTGAATGTTAATAATTCATATAATTACTATTAATATTGAACATTAAACTGGTTTCTTAGCATTTTCTTTACACAAAGCACAAATTCAGTGCATTTTACTGCCCTCTTTTGATAGACAGGATACATCGGCCCTGACTATCAGCTGTTTTTAAACTATCGGCCGATAGTGTGAAATTTTGCTTTTATCGGCCGATACCGATTATCTCTAATCATCTCTAATATATATATATATATATATATATATATATAAATAATTTGGTCACACTTTAGATTAGGGTCTAATTCTCACTATTAACTACGACCTTTGCCTCAATAAACACTTAATTACTGTTTATTAATAGTTAGTAAGGTAGTTTAGGTATTGGGCAGGAATTGAGTAGGATTAAGGGATGTAGAATAAGGTCATGCAGATTAAGGCATT
The DNA here is from genome assembly GCF_019924925.1 of Ctenopharyngodon idella. Lineage (NCBI taxonomy): Eukaryota > Metazoa > Chordata > Actinopteri > Cypriniformes > Xenocyprididae > Ctenopharyngodon > Ctenopharyngodon idella. The sequence continues at coordinate 33,376,433 of NC_067222.1, read as the reverse complement.
AATATGTGCTTTATAAGCAGTAATAAACAGCCAATATCCTAGTAATATGCATGTTAATAAGCAACTACTTTATAGTGAGAATTGGACCATAAACTAAAGTGTTACTGATATTTTATTATATAATTAACAATTTAATGTAATATTATTAAGTTTTAGAATGTTGAAACTTTTTATTTCCATATTTAAATTAAATTTTGAATCCCAGGCTTGTGGGGTCTTAGACTTTTGGACCGCACTGTATATAACGCTTTTACATGGATCCATACAACAGTAGACAAATTTATAAGATAATTAAACTTTGGTTTATCTATTATGGTTGTATCTAACATTTTAATCATCTATCGAATAATTAAATCTCAAGGTTTTGTTGGATGGTTACTAGAATTAAAACTAGCCATTCAGAATCAAGCCTGCATAGACCCAGAGTCCTGAGGTTTCCATGCAAATGCCCAGTGCCATTTTCCTTTGAATTGTTTGGCTCTTGAGAGCCCAGGTAATCTAGTGGCCATCACTCTGGAGTTGTGGCTTGTGTGCTTCGCTGTGCTGTGGTGTGCTTGAACCAGCAAATGGACATAAGGTAGGAAATGTGCTTCTGTTGATGTATAATATATCTTCTTCCTGTCCACTGTATTCTTCTTGTCTGGAGCTGTTTTCATCCATGTGTAAATGTGTAAGGTGCCAGGAGATCTCAAACGCCCTTCTGGACTGTCTCTTTTCCAGTTTTCTCTTGTTTGATGTGATCTGCATACCAATATTTGGAGTCATATGTATTCTCTGCGTCTGTGATCCTGGTTGTTTGTAAATCCTTTTCGCTGTGCTTTGAAGGCACTCTCATCCTTCTCTCTGTCTTCTTCACCTGAAAGCGACTTGTCCCTGTTCTTTGTCATTTTAAAGTGCTATGTTCAAGAGATCACACTGCTTTGTCATTGTTGGTTTATTGTCTTCAAACGTACTGAATGTTTGCTTTAATACTGAGCGCTATGCTGCCTTTAAAATATTTTTCTTCTTATATTCTAATATAATTTCCCACTATTCCCTCAGGCCCAACACTGACCAGAAAGCTGAATTATTTAGGTGGAAATAATAACTTAACTGAATTGCATTGTTTTCCCAAAACAGGCTTCATTTTTGGCCTTATTGTCCAAGCAGACATTCAACAGACTGTAATTAATTTGTGAGAAAGGTTAGCACTCATGTATATTGGCAACTATGATCATTTTCTGTGCTGATATCTAAAAGTCAGTGTGAACAGCCGTTCGCAAGCAATTGTACTTCCAAAATGGGAGGTATTATTTTTTTTTTTTACGTATAACAGTATATTTGACAGGAAAAGAAAATGGTGGAATAGCAGCATTGTCAAAAAAAAGAATATATATATATATATATATATATATTTTTTTTTTTTTTTTTTTTCAGAATAACGTGTATGCACTAAAGTATGATTCAAAATACAGCCAGGATTATACACTAAGTGATTACACATTAACAAAGCCACGTTTCTGCCTCAGATTAATAAAAATAGACATAGAAAAAAAATGTAACTCCGAGTAAAAAACAGAATGACCAAGCAAAATTTAAATTGTAGACAATTTACAAGTTGCAGAGTTGTGATGTCGTAAGGGGTGTGTCAGTGTGAAACATGGTGGAAACACTGATCTATAATATCTATAATCTATCTATAGACATAAATGAAGTTTTATTTAACAAAATTCGGGAGGCGCACGTTCAGGTAATCAACCAATCAGTGCAAGAGGAAGCCGGCATATAAAGCCGTCTCTCACCTTTATCCCGCGACAAGTTTCACAGCATCCCTCCACCACCCCATCACCTCACTCTTGGCTGGTTTCTATCCCAGTTAAGGAGGGGGAGTACTCTGGGTTCGGGCCAAATTCCGAGCTCGGAGCCCTCCCCCGGACAGCACGCCAAATACGCATAAATTACTATACGAATTACTTTATTTTGATTTCATGTACGTGTAAACTCGTGAATATATCTAGTTCAGTCATGACGTCTACAAGCAATCACATCATTACTGCATTACAAAAGCTGATTGGCCTCTGCTGATCCTGCAGCCAATGAGATTGCTTGCTCATCATTTAAATAATCTGGTTCAGTGTTTGCTGTAGAGTAGTTCAGATTTCCTCTGAAACCCTCCACCTCTCCCAGCTCCACCTGCCTAGATCTGCTAGGGGATTTATGTATGTCTATTCAGGCAGCAGCAGCAGCATGTCTTACATGCTCACAGCAGAGTGTCTGTGTATCTGTTAGCAGTAGCAAGTCCAAGACCAAATACATTAACATTGCCATATTTAATAACATGCTAAAACTATTCAGTGAGTTTTCATGATTGAAATATTTATAGAGATCAGTGAGCCAGAAAGCAAGTCTGTAGTAAATAAATGATAATGAAAATAACTAATGATTTTGACCCAAAAATGAAAATTATCCCATGATTTACTCACCCTCAAGCCATCCTAGGTGTATATGACTATCTTCTTTCAGACGAACACAATCGGAGATATATTTAAAAATAGCATAAGCTACATCGCTGCAGGGGTTATTCATTTCATTCGCTTCAAAAGGCCTTTATTAACCTACTGGACTGGTATGGATTACTTTTATTATGGATGGATACATTTTTTTTTTTTTTTGCTTCAAAACGCAGACCCCATTCACAACCATTATAAAGCTTGGAGGACTAAGGGTATTTTTAAAAATATCTCCAATTGTGTTCGTCTGAAAGAAGATAGTCATATACACCTAGGATGGCTTGAGGGTGAGTAAATCATGGGATAATTTTCATTTTTGGCTGAACTCTCCCTTTAAAGTTTTGATGTTCAGAACACCTGGTCAACAATAAAGTTAATTACTAAAATTTCAGGTTTTGTTTTGTGAAGACTAGATATTTTTTGTTAAATACCATGGATAAATAGTGACAGAAAATAATAACTTTTATCATTTTGAATTCATTCAGTTGTGAGATTTGAAGGCACGATTGCGAGAAATAGTCACGTCTGAGAGATATGAAGTCAAAATTACAATAGTCACAATTGTGAGACATGAAGGCACAATTATGAGAAACAGTCACAATAGTCAGATGTAAAAATGCGATTATATGAGAAACATTCACAAGCAAGAGATAAAGGTAATAAAAATAAAAAAAAGCAAGAGATAAAGGTGCAATTATGCACTGTAAAAAATATTCCGTAGTTTTTACAAAATAATTTTGGCAGCTGTGGTTGCCAGAATAATTTTGTAAAAAATACAGAAAAACTGTAAACACATTTACAGAACAAACTGTCAATTTTACAGTATAACTGTAATTTACAAACAAGAAAATTTGAATGTAAACAAGTCAATTCAACAATGCACACTACTACTAAAATCTGTTTTGTACCTTTAACATATACTGACAACCACCATAATAATGCAGGTGGTAAAAGAGAAAGCCACATGAAGAATCAGAGTTCAGCACAAATAGCTTTTCCACGAGCTGAAGTATATACTAATGTAAAGAGGGTGCAAAGAGTCATTCACGCAAACGCAAAACACCATCATGGTAACCCACAACACTTACATAATGCAACAGACATTCATTAAACAACAGAAGATGTAACATAAAACCCTAATGTACATAACTGATAACAAAAACTATTAAGAAACATGATTTTTTAAACAAAATACTTTCAAATATGGAGTGTCACACAGGGAATTGTTGGAATATCAGTTTACAGTTTTTGACTGTAAATTATACATTGATTTATTGTTTTTTACTTCTAAAAATTGTAAAATTTACAGCATTTTACTGTGAAAATTACATAAAATGTCTGGTAAGAGCTTTTACAGTTTTTCCCTGTATATAGTACTGGAACTTACTGTTAACCTATTTACATTTTTTTTCCGTAGCGTTTTTACAATATTTCACTGTTAAAATCACATTAATTTTTTACAGTGTGAGAACAAAAATCCCAATTGGGGGACTTGTGAGTTGCAAGTACAGTACGAGAGTCACATTTACTATTATTTATTTATTAGTATTTTTATGTATTTATTTATTTTACTCTGAGGCAGAAACCAGCTTGCATAGTGACTTATTGAACACAGCAATGTAATTGCATTCATTCAGAAATATATGTTTTTTTTTTCTTCCCTCTAATTTGAGATGAAATCCCCACAACCCTCTATCAAACAGATACAAGACAACATAGCTTAGCACTTTGTGTACATTTGTGCATTGGACTGGTTTGCAGTATTTGCGTTGCTGAAGCTTCTTGCTCCACTGATGCTCAGCATATTGAGCGCAGCCCCTCCCCCCACACCAGTGTTTCCTTTGCCTTCATGGATTTACATTGCCAAGCAGTGCATTAACGATGTCTAGCCCCAGAGAAGGCCCAGTCCTCTCTCCTTCCCTCTGTTTTTTCCCTCTCCATCTTTTCCACTCTCTCACACCTTCTGTCACATTTCCTCTATCCTTGTCTAGCTTACTCTGACCCACCTTAAGCCCCCACCCCCCTTATTTCGTTCGTTTACTCTCAGTCCTCCCACTCAGTGTGTTTGGATGTGTGTGTGTGTCCTCTGAGCCAGGCTGGCTCTTCCCTCGGGCACGCTGGCACACAAGGCCACAGCAGCAGTAGCACAGCAGAGAGGAATTCTCCCAGTAAGAACAGGCCTGTGGGCCTAACAAACCGTCTGCCCCTTTCATTTAGACTCCTCTCGCAGAGAGAGACAGGGATAGAGGGATATAGAGTAAAAGAGAAAGGCCAGCCATGCCTACGCTTTAGCATCTCATAAAATAAACAGTACCGCACAGTGTGTCAATGCAACGAGCGTCTGCTACAGCAGCTCTGGATGGGGACTGTCAGTGAGATATGAGTCTCATCAGTGGCCTGGGCGTCTTTTTAAGTGCCTGTGTGTTACAGTGTCTTTTCCTGAAGTGGAATCCCTTCTTCTTCAGCACACAATTCCTCTTCAGCCTTTAACACAGCTGGGCTTCTGCCTAGAGTCTGTTTTCCATCAGCTTCTAATTTAATGTGGATAATTGTGGATTTTTAAGAGAGAGTTCACTCAAAAAATAACATTCTGTCATTATTTACTCACCCTCATTTTGATCCAAAGCCATATGCTGTTTTTTTATATTAAATATTTATATTTTTATACATTTTTAAAATAGTTTTTTTTTTTAAAGAAATCAATACTTTTATTCAGCAAGGACACATGAAACTGATTCCTATTTCAAATATGCTGTTCTTTTGAACTTTTCCTCATTAAAGAACCTTTGAATCAAGAATCCTTGAAAAAAAAAAGTATCACAGTTTCCACAAAAATATTAAGCAGCACAACTGTTTTCAACATTGATAATAATAATAAATGTTTCTTGAGCAGCAAATCATCATATCGGAATGATTTCTGAAGGATCATGTGACACTGAAGACTAATGAGTAATGATGCTGAAAATCCAGCTTTGACATTACAGGAATAAATTACATTTAAAGTCAATAATTTTATCCTTAAAACATCTTTGATCACCAAAATTATATATTTAAACGTTTTTTCCTGTGAAAAAAAATCTTAATGCTTTAAAATAGCATGAATGTAACTCTATACCTTGCCTCATTTATTATACACGGATCTATGAATATAATAATTAGCCCCGCCTCCACACACTCACACGAGCTCAGACTAGATCCACTCCATCAACTTACTGAGGTAAACGCTGCACAATGGTATCGCTTTTTCACAATGGTAACACGTCGGACACATAACGGTAATTAATATGATTAGCGTTTTGCTTGACTATGTTATCAAACAGCTAATAATGTGTTGCTAATGTTAGACAAACCATGTTCACATTCACGAGTCAGACAGCTGTCTTCTAACAATCAGTATCCTTAGAAACGCTTTGAACAACTGAGAACATCAGTGGAGAAAGTCATATAGTTCATCATAACATCGTAATATAGATCAAACACCAGCCATATTGCAAAATCTACCCGATTTTTCATATCAACAGAAAAATATACCGGGATAACCTTCTTTTGATAGTCCCTTGCGCAGTCAGTTAATGAAATGCTAAAGCCCGCCGGCACGTTGATGCGATTGGTTACACAGTATTTTGACGTCAGAAACACCAGCGATTTCAAACCGCAGGTTTGAGACTGTCTTTGGTTTACTGCAGTTTTAAAGAGAAAATACTTAGCAATGGTGTTGACATGAATTTGCACATGGTTTGTCTTAAAGCATGTTAAAAACACCAGATAGACATATGAACAACATTAAAAGCTTGATTTTCACCACAGGGGGACTTTAAAACATTTTAAATTGTAAAAAAAAAAAAAAAATTCACAGTATTACTATTTTTACTGTAGTTTTTAATAAATAAATGCAGCTTGGTGAGCATAAGAGACCTCTTTCACAAACATTAAAAAAAAAAAATCTTACCGACCCTATACTTTTGAGATTTCTTTCGCCATACAGCAGTTTATAGTGACCATGTTCTGTCTTGACAATGCTTTATATTCCAGTTATTCTGAAGTCACACAATAACAGTATTGATGGTTGATGTTATTGATATCCAACCTGCAGCGTATTTGATTTGAGAGCAAAATACAGCTGAAGATTTTCAGAAAATAAAAACTTCAATTTCCATCAGTGTATCAAGCAAACCTATTAGACTTTGAAAACATGAGTCATACTTCTTTTATAGTGCTTTTATTGTGTTTTGTCATTTTTTGGTTTCCTCAAAATTTTCATCCTTTGGGATTCACTGGAAAAAATATCAGCATGCAGGTTTGGAACAACATGAGGTTGAGTAAATAATGACAGAACTGACATTTTTGGGTGAACTATCCTTTTAAGATCTGAGGATTTTGATGGTATACATTATTTTCTGAATGCAGCTAACACCCCTTTCCTTTTTCTTTTTTCCAGCGAAACAGCCGAGATACCTGCAACTTTGACCGGGAGTTCACTAAAATGGCTGTGGAGCTCACGCCCACCGACAAGCTGTTTATCATGAATCTGGACCAGGACGAGTTCCTGGGGTTCTCCTACACCAACCCGGAGTATGTCGTTCCCACTCAGGGTTAATCAAGCAAGCGCACCAGAGACTGCTGGCCATGTATCTCTCTGTCTGCCTGTATGTGTGTGACATGTATGCTCAGGGTCGTGAAAGCTCACTCATATTACTGTAACAGGATTTTACCAAAGGGCTCAGGTGGACCACCTCAGTATATAGCTGTGCGGTATTCAGACACGTTCCCAAGAAGCCAGAATTCAACTAATCTGTCTCACCATGAGTCAAACGTTTCCCTCTTCCTTTCACACTTTCAGGGGAGCCGGTAGCCCCCCAGCGTTGCGAGATTGCATTCTGTGTTGGTGTTTATACAATGGTAAACGCGGGCCTATGCAACAAACGAGGAACAAACACAACAAACCCCGAGTGAGCAATTTGAAAAACAACAATGCCGCCTTCAATTATTTATTTGCGGTTCATTATTTTTCCCCCTGTTTGGTCTCTATTTGAGCTGAGCTAATGTTTAATTCACTGGCTTAAACCCATTATACCAAAATATTATTACCTCCCACACATGACTTGAGCCGGCGATCCCGTGCAGAAGTGCTGAATCCTGGCAGAAGTGTCCTCACTATTGTGACATTCAGGGAGAAAGGGAAAAAGAAAGACAAAAATGTCAAGATGGTTGCAAAGTGAAAAAGTCATTATCATTCATAACACTTTATTTCAGGAAGGATTCATATCACTGGGTTTGGGGAGAGTGAAGATACTAAAGTAAAGCTACTACTTCATATTTCACTATCCTTGAGGACGAGGATTAGAAACAGCCGGATAGAACAAACGCAGTCGACGCCGTCTTGCAATACAGAATTCAAATAGTACATAACTGTGTATCTATGCACCTTGTAGGAAACACAATGTGCCATTTTCCAAGGGACTTAAGCATCTTTGTGATTTCAAATGCTTAATTTGCATGATTGCAATAGATTGTTTATCCTCTAGGCATAATACTTTTGGATATATCTATCAGACTAAAAGACTCAATCACAGAAAAATCATACTTGCATTTCCAAACGCTCGGTCTAGATCAGTCGTATATAGCAATGTGATTCGAGTCCGCCACCTATGTGCACTGATGACTCATAGGCTTTGTGTATATAATGTAACTAAGCACCTTCTGAAATTACAAGTAGGCCTATTTCTTAGCTTCCTTCTCATTCATTTAAAAGATAAAGGCATTCTGTTTATAAGGTTTTGCATGTTTGGAGTTATCACTACACATTAATGGCTTGTAATTTGTCCCTTGCATCATTTTCAGTTTTTTTAGTATGTAAACATATTCATTTGTCTCAAAGGTATCTGATGAAACCTCTAATGAAAATGACTTTGAGATTAGATACACATAAATCGATAGCCTTCTCACTCCTGAATAAGCGGAGCTGGATTGATCTGTTCTGCCCGCTCTTGTACAGATCCTAACCTCTCTAGTGCTTTGTGTGTAGCGGTGCTGTCTCTGTGAGGTGAATAGTTGCAGTGTTTTGATTGGGCTAAGTGTCACTAGCCTTCATTTTATACTCACCGTGTGGCTATCCCATAATGCTGTCTGAGACCCGTTCGCTCCGTAGAAAGTTAAGCCGCCACGTATCGATCGGACAATTATCAAAAAGAGAAATAAAAGTCATATATCAGTTGACACCGTGGAGCATGGGGTGAACGCGAAGTGATTTAGAGGGAAAATTTTGCAGGCTTAAAGGCACAGAGCGTCTGCTTAATTGCTAGCCAAACAGTTTATGACTCTGAGGTCAGCTACAGGGATAAGGGATAAAGGATGTGAGGTCTTGGAAGCCACAAACACATAGATACTGGATGAGATGCAAGGTAAACCATTAAAGTTATAACTTATTGATGTACTTATGAGAGAATATGTAATATGTTCTATTTATAATACAGATATTCAATGTAAACCTGCTTTTGTCTGGTTTCTGTGTGGAAGATATGTGTGTAATATGTGTGTTGACTAGAACAACTGAGTCTTTCAAATTGTGGTCTGAGGACCCCCATGGGCTGCAAAGATTTGAAAATTATGTTCATTTCTTAATATTTATAATAATATAATTCCCAAAATTTAGTAATAAATGTTATAAAATATCCAATCCAATTTTTTTCTCATATATTAAATACTACAACCTGAATTCCGGAAAAGTTGGGACGTTTTTTAAATTTGAATAAAATGAAAACTAAAAGACTTTCAAATCACATGAGCCAATATTTTATACACAATAGAACATAGATAATATAACAAATGTTTAAACTGAGAAATTTTACAATTTTATGCACAAAATGAGCTCATTTTAAATTTGATGCCTGCTACAGGTCTCAAAATAGTTGGGACAGGGGCATGTTTACCATGGTGTAGCATCTCCTCTTCTTTTCAAAACAGTTTGAAGACGTCTGGGCATCAAGGTTATGAGTTTCTGGAGTTTTGGTGTTGGAATTTGTTCCCATTCTTGCCTGATATAGGTTTCCAGCTGCTTAAGAGTTCGTGGTCATCTTTGACATATTTTTCTTTTAATGTTGCTCTAAAACCTTTATATACCTTTCAGCATTCATAGTGCCTTCCAAAACATGCAAGCTGCCCATACCGTATGCACTTATGCACCCCCATACCATCAGAGATGCTCACTTTTGAACTGAATGCTGATAACACGCTGGAAGGTCTCCCTCCTCTTTAGCCCGGAGGACACGGCGTCCGTGATTTCCAACAAGAATGTCAAATTCGGACTCGTCTGACCATAGAACACTTTTCCACTTTGAAACAGTCCATTTTAAATGAGCCTTGGCCCACAGGACACAACGGCGCTTCTGGACCATGTTCACATATGGCTTCCTTTTTGCATGATAGAGCTTTACTTGGCATCTGCAGATGGCACGGCGGATTGTGTTTACCGACAGTGGTTTCTGGAAGTATTCCTGGGCCCATCTAGTAATGTCATTGACACAATCATGCCGATGAGTGATGCAGTGTTGTCTGAGGGCCCGAAGACCACGGGCATCCAATAAAGGTCTTCGGCCTTGTCCCTTACGCACAGAGATTTCCCCAGTTTCTCTGAATCTTTTGATGATGTTATGCACTGTAGATGATGAGATTTGCAAAGCTTTTGCAATTTGACGTTGAGGAACATTGTTTTTAAAGTTTTCCACATTCTTTTTACGCACTCTTTCACAGATTGGAGAGCCTTTGCCCATCTTTACTTCTGAGAGACAGAAGACATCTCTCTAAGACATCCCTTTTATAGCTTTTATAAATCATGTTACAGACCTGATATCAATTAACTTAATTAGTTGCTAGATGTTCTCCCAGCTGAATCTTTTCAAAATTTCTTGCTTTTTCAGCCATTTGTAGCCCCCGTGCCAAGTTTTTTGAGACCTGTTGCAGGCATCAAATTTGAAGTTTGTGCATAAAATTGTAAAATTTCTGTTTAAACATTTGTTATGTTATCTATGTTCTATTGTGAATAAAATATTGGCTCATGTGATTTGAAAGTCTTTTAGTCTTTTAGTTTTCATTTTATTCAAATGTAAAAAACGTCCCAACTTTTACGGAATTCGGGTTGTATATATAATCAAAATAACATGTAATATTTATAATATATTGAATGTTTTATAATATTCAGTGTTTTTCTCTTATATTATATTATATTATATTATATAAAGTGGGTCCCTCACATATTTAGGGGTCCTTGGCATCAAAAAGTTTCTAATCTAATATTGTAATATTGCACATCTAATATTGAATATTGTACATCAAGTTGCACATTCTGGTGGTCATTTAATGTTTTTTTTTTTTTTCTGTATTCCTTCATATTTATAATCATGAAGTTTCTAAATAGCAGAGATCTTTTAAAGATCTTGTATATTAAAAAAAGAAAAGAAAAAAATGTAAGTTTAGCTTTGGTTTTGTGGTTTTAAAGATAATCATAAATATTTTCTTGTAGCTTAAAAGGTGAATATAATAGTTTGACCGTTTTTCTTACAGGTTCATAAATAACAGATTATAAATAATTTGCACTTTAGCATTTCTTATCACACATCTAGTTATTTAATAAAATACAATTTTCTTGTTAACGTTGGCTTTAATTTGGAGCCGCATCTAAACTGACCCTGAAAATTTAAAACGGCACAAAGTGTGTTTGTGTGTTTTTACCACACTAGAGGTATTATTATTTGGGTGACTCAGACAAACATACAGTATTTGCAGGCATGTGAGACACTGCAGCCCCTGTGAGTGTTTTGCTAAGCACAAGATGCTATCTGCCAAAGAAATGTCCCATCTTATCAGCTGCAGAAATTCATGTTTGGGAAATGAGACGATGCAACTGGAGTCATGGGCAATCTGCGGACACAAATTATTCCCCTGGCCTGCCATCACTCAGAGCTGACTCCCACATGATTTGATCCTTCAAGAAGATCTCCCTCACCCGAGTCCGGCACTCCAGACCTGGGACAAAGCAAAACGATATAAACAAGAATGAGAATAATTACCCTAAATCCTCCTCCTCCTGTCAGAATCATCATGATGCTGTGTGTGTGTGTGTGTGTGTGCGCACATGAGAATATGAAGGTTTCATTCTCGAAATGTCATCTTGGTGCTTTCTCTGAGGCTCGTTGCTGAGTGAGCACTTTTGGTGTAGCTTTCATTGTGACAGCTAATGAAATTATTTGCCTTTGACAACAGCTCATTATATGCCTCAAAGGCATTGTCTGGGACTGCTGTGTTCTGATCTTTTTCATTCTCTTCCTGTTTTTTTTTTTTTTATTCACCCCCTTTGGAGGTTTTATATAAATATATATATATAAATCCAATTAAAATCATCCCCCATGACAAAGAATCTGCCATAGGAAAGACCAAAGTTTGCCTTAAAAAAAGAGAACATATGGACAGAGACAAGACAGCAAAGCTTGCTAGGGAATAATACCATTCATAATGACTACATCCCACAAGTCATTTATCAGCATACCATTTGAGAGAGATTCCCATACATCCTCCCTACTTACTCGTGCAATCATCTCAGTACAATCAAAACAGACTAATGGTGCATTCAAGTCCTCCTGGGAAGTTCAAATGTACAAGTTTTTACAAGTCGTAATTACAATAGCAGGTGCATTTAATGCTCCCTTCACATGCTATCAGAAAACGTCCTACTTCCCATTTCTGAACTTGTGATTACGAGCTCTTTGCTTTCAAGTGCTTTTTGTTGGAAAGAACAGAAATCATGGAGGACAGAAGGTTTATTCTTGCCTATTTATTGGGAAAATATTATTAAAGCCAAAATGATATTTGGCGTTCCATTCACTGACAACCATATAAACATTTACTGTGTTATCTAGATAGTCAGCTTGCTGACAATTCTGGAATTTCAGTCAAATACAGGCTATTCTCACTGTGTATAAAACATTCAATATGCTTTAAATAATTATTCATATGTAAATATGCACAACATTAATGACAAGACAAGGTAATGTAGCTGTTGGAAAAAGCTAATAAACAATAAGTCACAGCAGCAATCATTCTCCCCTCCACCCTGTTTAAAGTTTATGGCCCGCTCAATTCGGAAACTTGAGTATCAAAATTATTTTTGCTTCCCTGTGGTAAATACGACTTGAGAGGGCATTCATGTCCAATTTTTAACAAGGAAAGTCATATTTACGATAATTCCGAAGGTAGCATAAGTCACTTTGTCGGAGCAAGATGGTGATTTACGTTTTCTGCAAAATAATTCCAAACAACCAAACTCTACTTTTTACAAAATGATCAATAAAGAATGCGCATCAGGTGTGTTTTTGCCTTTTGTTTTTATTAAATTCATTAAAGGCACACTATGTAAATTAATTCAAAATTAAGTTATTCATTAAATTAATTACTTATTCAAAATAAAGGTGTAGCTTGATGGAATTATGGGAGGTGTTGTCTTCACGTCTACAGCCAGTGGAAAAGAATCGGAACAGGACTTGGGCAGAAATCATGTTCATGGATCAGATTATTAACGTTACTGTAGTATGAAGCAGAGCAAGGCAGAGTGCTGTTCGAGCAGAAACGAGGCCGCTGCAGTGTTTGCTAATGAGAGACAGGCATGACACACGGCTCGAAAGCAGCGGAGCTTTTATACAACAGTCGCCACTTCCGCTTCTTCCGGGCAAGCGTAAATGGGGTAAAGCAGTGCTGTTTTATCATATTAGATACATTTGTGTGTTGAAAGTTGTTATAGTGCTACTCTGCGTTTGCTCGGTGGCTACTATGAGACACTTAATGCACACTGTAGTAAGCCAGATCAATATTACGTATGGTAAAACATGGTACTCAATGTAAATCAAGAAAACAAGATTTAAACAATAAGACTTACTGTGTTGAGCTATATAACATGATTAGTTTTCTGTTGACAAATGTATCCAAACAGTTGCTCACCTGTCTAATAAAACATAATATATTAAAGTGTCTTTGATTGATAGGCAACGCACGGACACGGTCCGTGTCCTGGTTAAAATTGCTTGTTTTTCTAGATTTAAACATTCTTGGAAACATTTAGGATAATGTAAGTACAAGTCAACAAAACATATAACATTGTTCTTGTGGTTTTTTGATATTTTAATCAAAAAATCTTATTCATATTGTGCATTTAATCTTAATCATATTGTGCATTTAAAGGGTTGTGCATTTAAAAATGAAAATTCTGTCATTAATTACTCACCCTCATGTTGTTCCAAACCTGTGAGACCTTTGTTCATCTTCAGAACACAAATTAAGATATTTTTGATAAAAAAAAACGAGAGGTATATGACTCATCCATTGACAGCAATAAAATCAACACAAGGTCCAGAAAGGTACTAAAGACATAATTAAAACAGTTGACATGACTTCAGTGGTTCAACCTTTATTTTATGAAGCGATGAGAATACTTTTTTTGCACAAAAACAAAACAAAAATAATGACTTTATTCAACAATCTCTTCTCTTCCCTGCCATTATCCTTACGCAGATGACACAGTAAGCACAGTGAAGGTTTCCGTGTTTATGTCCGAATGCCGGCTCAGTATTGGCCAAAGCTGATCATGTGAGCAGTGATGCTGACGCAGGAGCCGGCCAATAATGAGTCGGCGTTCTGACGTAGAACCTGGGAGCGCTGGACGTAAACAGCGTAAGAGAATGACACAAAAGAGTGTTGAATTAAGTTATTTTTGTTTTGTTTTTGTGCACAAAAAGTATTCTCGTTGCTTCATAAAATTAAGGTTGAACCACTGAAGTCTGATCTCTCAACTGATCTCTCCGACTTGAATGCAAATAATATCAATCAGCATCCTAATATATCTACGCCAGGTGAGCCACAGTCTCACCTCGCCATGTCCACTGCTGTTGCTAATGTAATCACCTCTTCAGCCCAGCCTCTTTGTCGTATGTAGTCGCACAATTAGTAGACTATCTATTAGGGATGCACGGCCCGATACCAAGCTCATGTACTTGTTCTCGTACTCGTAAAAATACCCCCGATACCAAAGATACCTCACGTGACGTAACTGACAGAATTTTCCGTGCACAGAGACACCGGCGGCAGCAGCAGAAACAATGTCAGCCTCAGAGGTGTGGAAATACTTCAAAATGAATGATGACAACCCACACATTGCGAACTGCATGCTTCCAATCACAATTCGTTATCGATTAGTGAAGGCGGGATAGGCGGAATCGCGCTGAATGACACAGACCAGAAGCGCTCTCTCTCGCGTGCGCGCTCTGTCTTTCTTGCGCGCGATCCCAGTTCTCTCAGACAGCGCGCAATCAGTTCTCCTCGCGCCTGAATGTCAAATGCAAACATAGTTTTCAAAATGTCCATCATGTGGAGTATCTCACGTAAATACAGTCGGTTATGGCTTAAGTGGACGTAAACATTTGGGTAAAAACAGGATATGTGTCAGTATCCATGGATTCGGTCTTAAAGGGACCGTAGCCTATATTTGTCATTAATGTTAATAAAACAACAAAATATGTTAAATAAATGTATACATGGTAAATAAACCTACTGTATCTGAAAAACAAGTTTATTTAATTGGTATCTCTATAGTATTTGTTGTATTGTTTGTAATTTGTTTGTACATTTCTTTTTATATAACAACAATTATATATATTGGTAATTATGCCCTTTGAAGGTTATTGGACACTGAAATGTTTGTTCTTTAAGTTTGTGACAAGCACATAAAAATTATTACTTTTTTTTATTAGAGTAATAATGAAGCTGTCCTACATTCATTAGTCTCACTGTGTTGTGCTTGGAAAACTGCAACATCAAAAAAAAAGAAGAAAAAAAAAGAGAGAGAGAGAAATTAATAAATGTATAGGCATCGGTATCGGCAAGTACTACAAAAAAAGTATCGGTACTCGTACTCGGTCGTTAAAAAATGGTATCGGTGCATCCCTACTATCTATGCGTTGTTTCTTAAGCGTCACAGCTCGTGGTGTGCAGGCCTTGTGCAACGGCCCCTTATCCATCCTCTAATGACATCCTAGCAGGCCCCTGCAGTGAGATTTACAGACCAACAGACGCGCCCCTTCTCCCACTTTTCTGTATGGGATGTAATTATAGCTGTGTTGGGTGCATGGTGTGTGTTTTAGCGAGCATTATATCCCAGTGGTGGCTTCCCTCCCACTTCCCCCACCCCTAAATGCCCCTCAATTCTCCCAGCAACTCCCTGTGCAGCGAGCAAACAAACGGAGAAAAGCCGCTATTGATTTGAATTCGTTTTGTTCTTCCTCAATTAGTGTTCTCTCCTTGTGCTGTTTGTTCTCGCTTTTAAAGAAGATCCCTAATTAACTGCAAAACAATTTGCTCTCTCGCACATGGCAAACACCAAAGCGCAGAGATATTCTCCTCCACAGAGAGAACACTCTCGTTCTGAAGAAGAGAAGATGAAAAAAAGACAAAGGCCCAGCGTCTGATATTTATTTCATTCATTGTATCTTAGAAAACGTTTAGGAGAAATGCATGACGGAAGGATTTATTGGATTTGGTAGCACTCGCTTACAGAGAGGTGGAGAGAGAGGGAGCCTCATGCTTTTTTTCTTTTCTTTAATTGTGATAAGTGGTCCGGCTGTCCTGTCTTATAGAGGTAAAACAATTTAAAAAGCAATCTCCCGTTTTAATGAAAACAAGCATGCGGGCCCGCATGGAGCTAATGAAGCCGAGAGAGTTATTACAAAGGCTCCAGGGATCTTCCACACAGCCTGTGTACAGTCACAGACATGGTGTGGAAGGGGAGGGCTTCTCTCTCGCTGTGAGCAGACAAACGTAGTACACAAAAAGGGAAAAATGCAAACCAGGAACAGCATGTTCATTTACCTTTTTCATATTTGTAACACATTGCATATAGGAGACAGTGGATGGCCAATTTAGCAGGGCTAAACATAGCAAAGCTATTAGATGAACTGCATTTCTCAGTAGTGAGGTGGTAGCAAGTACTGTAGCTTCTTATGGTGCGTTTAAGTCATGTTGGAAAGATTGTATTTATGAGTGTAATGCACTTGAACACCACCACAAAGTCGTAAATACCAGTGGGAAGCTCAAGATTTTCTTTGAGCCCCGAGTTTACGATTTGGGGGCATGTTAGTGAGAAACATGGCGGAATACCACAATATTTGGGTAGTTATGCTGCCTTGACATGCTCTCGGAATTATCGTAAATACGAGTTTCCTACGTAAAAATTGCACATGAACGCCCTCCCATTTGAACGTGATGAGCTTGTAATCACGACTTCAGAAGTGGGAATTATCAAATTTACGATAGCACATGAAGGCAGCATTAGCAGCGACATTAGGGCTGCATCCGAAATTGCATACTTCCCTATAGTAGGCAAAAAACAGTATGTGATAAAAGAAGTATGTCCAAATTCACAGTACTCATAAAAGAGTAGGCGAAAACTACCCGGAGCTACTTCTGGCAAGAGTCTGAAGTGTGCATTCCATGGACACTTTACTTATGAGGCCACAGGAGATTTGTGAATATCAGTGAAGCGATGCAACTGATGCTGGTAGGTCACATGATAATAACATGGCGAATGTAGTACGTCCGGATTATATTCATACTACAAACATTTATAGAATATATAAAACATGCTTTTTTTTTAGTAGTATAAGTAATTACTTATTAAAAATAAGTACCTACTCAAGGGAGTATGTGATTTCAGACTCAGCATCAGTGTGTTCGACTTGATGCGGTGCTGCGCAGACTGATCTGCATCTGACTTGAAGCTGTGCATGCCGGTTAGACATTTTGTCTGAATTGAGACTGCGCCGACTCCACGTGACTGTGACGAAGTAGGCGATATCATCATAGATACAAAGTACAAAGAGAGCGATTCGAGAGCAGCCGGCTGGCTCATTCTGCACAGCTTCTCCAGAGTGGCTGCACAAGCTCTGATGATGACACAGCTGTTCCACCATTGGCCGGATTCACCGAAGAAAACGATCACGTGTTTTGTATTTATTCTGACACAGTCACCTCAGCTAATGCTCAAATATTCATGTTTTTATAACATTAAAAACTCTTTTCATGTGACCTTAATGTTATATTGTCGTGTTTATCAAAATAAAACTGATAAAAATATAGACCCACTTTACTGGTATTTAAATAGGATAGGCCAGTGGTTCTTAACCATGGTCAAAGAATATACACTGACAAGAAGCAAAACTCAATAGAACGTTCCATTGCAACACCGGTGCCCAGCAGCAGCCCTGCGTTTCCGCCATTTTGGGGTGAAAGCGACTCGGCAGTCCACTAGTTTCTATGGCAATATCAGCTGCTTTGTTTAAAAAAAAAAAAAAAAAAAATACATTAAAGCTTAAATTAGCTTAAAACCTGAATGATGGCAACACAGAATAACGTACAAACACTAGACTAGTGATCATCAAATCCTTTTAATGGTTTATTTTACAGACTTTGTGTTTAAGTCTTCCACTTTTTTTTTCTCCACAAAACCTTTGCTCTCTAGAAACCCAGTCAGTTTGGGTTGAAATTATTTGAAGTTCAAGTATTAGCATTGTAAACACTGAATTAATACCGACATATGAAATTAAATTAAGGACATGCATCAGAAAAATTGGGAATGTTGGACAATAAATACATAACAGAATATAACAGCTTGACAGTAAACTGTTTTTGCAGTGTTGTCTTATATTAATGTCCGTTAAAGCAAGACTATGTAAACAAAAAAGCACAGCCACTGTGTCCAAAAGTGGAAACTATGGGATAACAGACACAGCAATGCATCATGTTCTATAAGATCATGTTTGTAGCATGATCCAGGGCATTAAAACGTATATATTTCAGACCTAGTGGAGTAATTTACTCCACTTTAATCCCCTGGATCACGCTACAAACATGATCTTAACTTTATTAATTATTAATTTACTTTTAATAGTAAATATGTAAAGTTGCATAAAATGGAAATACTCAATAAAGTAGGCTAACTACGTTACTTCAGATGTGTAATGGTTGGATTCCACAACTGATAATATAAAACATATATAGGCTAAGACAATACAACATTTACTGTTCCAGATAGCAAAATACACTGCCCAGTTCCGGTTAGATTATCGCCTGCCGGAGACTTACCGCTCGGCCCGCTTCTGTCTGCAGTGATCGGACCGGATGCTTGTGTATTCACTGTCCGATTCCGGCCCGAATCAATCGGGCCAGACGCAGCAGCCGTTACCTTGCCGACACTGCCGCAATCAAGCCGGTATTGGGCCGTTAATAATGCGCACAGCGCGCCAGACACGGCCCAGCCCCATTTATATATCTACCATACTGTTCATACATTTTTTCATTTAAATTTGATACCTAGCCAAAACGTTTACTTACATATTAAATAATACATAACATTACTTAAATCTATACAAACATCACATTATTAGGAAAGCAATTATATGTCTACTTGTAAAGAACTCACTCGATCCGGTTGGCATGAAGACATTTACAAAACAATTACAAAACTATATTACCTCAAATAACAGCAGTTGTTATACGATTATTGTAAATAAAATATTTACCACATTTTGAAAAATTATACACCGGTATTTACTTATACACAGACTGTAAAATGTAATAAGTATAGACAAATTTGAAATGTTTTAAACACACTGGTAAATGGAAAAAGTTTTGCTGTTAAAAACAACAGCAAAATAATTTGTATTTAGCAAAATAATTAGCTTAATAACTTAGCTGAACTCTGCAGGCAGGTAGATCCTGGCACCTCTGCAGTACTTCATTACATAAAAATACTAACTCAAAAAACAAACAATAACAAAAAACCTAAAAGAAATAAAAAATAAATAAACCTCCAGCTGTACAATTGAAGGTTTTTTTGAAGATTAGTCTTTTATTTTAAAACCCTGTGACTGTGTGAATAAGTGCTTCTGAACATGCTAAAACTGAAGATCATCTTCTATAACAACTGCAGTGCTTGATGGACTTGTGCTTTCGTTGACCACAATGACAAAATCAGTGATGTCCGGCTCTCCCAACGCCTCCTGAAATAAGCATAGAGGGTCCAACTGCAAGTTTCACTTAGTAGGCTAAAAGTAGACAGTTACATTCACCGATAATAGCAATTCTGTTAATGCATTGAATACTTACATTTCAAGTCTTGAAGAATTGTGGGTCCTCCTCACACAGGTACACCGAGGAGCACGGAGGGCTACAGTGCGTTTCATGTTGATATCATGCACACCCTTCAAAGTCAAGCAAAAATTAACATGTTAAACAAGCAAGCCAACTTAATTTTATATACAATGAAGACAGTGATGGAAGTAGTTAGTGTTGACAAATTTCAACTCACCTGAAGATCATGAACATTTAAAACGTCACGCAGAGTCTCTGAAATCTCGTTGATGTGTGCCGTTTTCAGCGATATGGTGTAACTTTGTACAAACCTAGAAAACCAAAAACACACAAGTGTACAACCAACAGTGGATGAAGAAAAGAGAAAGTCAAGTCTGTCTGTTTGAGGAGACGTCACGCAACTTGCATTTCAACTCAATTGAAGTTACCTTAAGTGTTGAAGCTCACTCTTCAGTAAGCATCCAGTTCAGCCTGCATGTAAAGACAGATTGTAAAGGTTTACTAATCGTAGATAAAGCTACTGCTAGTTAATTCACATGAATGTAGGAATAAAAATCACATTTCTCAGATCAGTGCGCTTAACAAAAAGCAGCAACACTTATAAAATGTAGGACTGTGATGACAGAAAAAAAAAAAAAAAAGGTTGCTAACGTTAACATTGTTGCCCTACATTTTCTTCATTAAGATATCCTTACAAAAGCAAATAAGAAAAAAAAATAAAATCAGAAATGTTTTGCTTTACTTACATAAGTTCACTCCAGACGCTTGCGAATATCTGCCACGCTGAAAGGATTCTTCTGGTAACGTCGGTTAGAGCAAGGATGTGATGTGGATGACAGCAGTTTACGTTGCTCAGTAAGCTTAGAAATAATCATTAAAGTAGCTTTACTCAGGTTTACTTTATACCTGTAAAGAGCAAATAGTATACAAGTATCTATTAATAAAGGTAACATGGTCTAACTGAATGTGCCAAACTTTACTTGAACTCACCAGCTTTCTCATTGGCTCCAACAGCTCCTTGCTAGTTCAGTCAGAGAAGTATAATAAAGATGATGTCTATGGTGTTATTTCTTCAGGGCTTGCAGTACTCGGTGTCTGGGGATTAAAATCTGCCATTTCTTCAGCAATGATAACACTTCTCTTGATTACTACAAAACAGAGAAATATTAAAAGCAATTGATGTTTTGAGAAATAATCACTTATTCCTGTGTGTCTTAACATGCTGAGTGAAGAAGCAGCTAGTAGCAACAAAAGCCGTGATTTTGTGTTTGTGTTGTATTCCATGTTTTAGCAGTCGTGAGCATCTGTAAATGTAAAATCTGCTTACATTTAGCAACTGAAGATGATCTCAGACATACTAATGCATAGGATTGCAGTACTTTCTCATCATAACAAAAAATCAGTTAAACTAGCTTATGTAACTAGCTCATGGATTTAGTTAATTGAGGTTATTTGAAAACAATCTTCTATGATAGTATAAACAAATCCTCTTCACTCACCTTCTTGAAGAAACATGGAATAAAACAACTTTTGCTTATTACAATTGCATTTATAAAAATATATATATAATAGCATCAGAGTTTCGCCTCTTGGGTTCTATGCTCTTTGCCCTGGTCCTGAGTACCCCCAGCACTGCACATTTTAGATGTTCCCTAATCAAACACCTGATTCAGCTCATCAGCTAATTAGTGAAGACTCCAAGACCTCCAATGGGTGTGTCAGATAAGAGAGATATCAAAAATGTGCAGTGCTGGGGGTTCTACAGGACCAGGGTTGGGAACCACTGGTATAGGCTTATGTGACTTTATTTTTGTAGCCTACATACAGCCGCTGTATTCAGCAGTACATAAAGTATTGAATGAAAAGTGTTTCTGCTGCTTCAAGAAAACAACTGAACTGTCTGTATTTGACAAATATTGCATCTAATCCACTTCATCTGTGATAAAGTATGCAAACACAGTGTGTGCATCACTATAGATGGCAGAAAGTGTCCAACTCATAGACTGTAAAAAAATGATCCATTTTAGCAGAAGTGAGAGGCTGTAAGTTTTGAATGCTTATATCTCTCAAATGTGAATTTTATCATTGTTTTGGAACACACCAGCTTATTCATAACCTTAAGGCTAACATATTCATATTAAAAGCTAAAAAAAACTTACATTTTGATTTCAGGGGGACTTTAAAGCAGCTCTGACCACACTCAAGTCGAAGTTATACATCACTCCACCTTAATTGGAATCAGAGTGTTATTTTAATAACACAAAAGTGAAAATTAAAAAAATCCAACTCTTGCTGAAAATAGGTTTTGTGACTAAAAGCCTTGCATCTCTTATTTCTAATTCAAATATATTCAAAATGGTTATTGTCTCTTCGTTTTGATAAATTTAGCTAAAAAACAAATAGCCTAAACAAATTGTCTATATTTTTAAGGGATATTTCACGTTGGTTTCAGGGTTCAAATCTCAGAATGCTTTTAGAACAAATTTCGTCGTGTTCAAAACGAATCTCCAGGATGCGCCATCAGGATCACTGGTCCAAGATCAGGATCACAGGATCATGATATAAAAGGTAAAATTACTTACATTGAAGTTTAGTTATCATCGCGTGAACCATTCGCTAATGGTCTCGAATGAGAGGCCTTCCTTAAGGGATTAGGGTGCTCACTTTTGTTTTGAACAACCGAGTAAGGGTCTTCTCACCTTTCAAGGGCGCAAAATACCTTTTTGAATGCATGTTCTTACTGCTGTTTACAATCAGAACAAGCAATATCCCGTGTGGCAATCAGAATGACTCTTTGGAGCCTACATATATCTTATGTGTACTCACTTAAATACAATTTTATATTGTAACAACTTGATATGTATGAGGCAGTGTTGCCAATTTAGGGATTTTGTCTCTAGATTTAGTGACTTCCCCGCCCCTTTTGAGAATTTTTTCAAAAGTTTAGGGACAAATCTAGCAACTTCTTGGACAAACCTTATCTAGATTCTTATTTTGCCCACTGATCTATTTTCATATTAATATAGATCAATGAATTTGCCATTATGATGTCATCTAGAGGTAATGTCACATTTTCTCAAGACATATGTTTTTATTACAATATGTTTTTATTCTTATTTTGGAGATTTTAATTATACTAAACTTTACTATATGGGTCAATGACGTGCCGGGTCATTTTTTGTCCAAAGGCCTTAATGATAATAAAAAACAAAGATATGACATCCAACGTATGTAAGGTAGTACAACTAGATCTCTTTTATTGAATCAAAAAGGTTTATATTTTGCTACATATAAAAGGTATTTTAAAGATTTTGAAGTGTCAAAAGGTCATTCGGTTTAACCGTCTAAAGGCCAATAAAGCCATTTCATTTGTGATTAAAATATCTTAAAATGTAATAAATGTACAGATTTTTTTATTCTGGCATGATTTTATAACATCATATATCAACATAGTGCAAAATGGTATTAAAATTATGTGTAGAAGTCATTGCTTTGTTATTAGAAAGAATGTCCGGAAAAATGAATTTCATTAATGTCATTTGGAGTAACCAATATAAAGGGACCATTTTGGATCAAGTCATGCGGTCAGTATCATGTGACAGGATGTGACATCATTCAGACACATGCAAAGGACCACATGGTCGTGAATCAAAGTTACTAACTCTCTCTTAACAATTTGAAAAATTCATGTTTACACTTGCTCATACACATGTCCCGAAACATTCGGGACAACCGCTATAAAACATGGAAAATGTTGTAGTATTTTAAAAACTTGTACTAAATATAAAATGTTTGATTGTCCCTTTGTTAGCTAGCTAGCAAGCCAATTAGATATCAGCCTGTTAGCGTTGTTTGAAAATTTTATCATTCGGTATAACCAAAAGTGTCATTCGATAAAACCGAAATGACTTTTTTTGGTGACAAATCTTGTAAAAAATGACAAAAGCAGTGTTAATTGATTATAAAAAACACATAATCTCATTGTTAACACTTAATAAAACTTCAAAATTAATTATATCTCGATTATGTTTTTTCACACTTTTAAAATCCTTATCTGTCAATGACCCATATATCATGAATATTGTTAAGTAACTGCAAGCTATTCTTTTTTCTCTGTAGCTTCTAACTAGATAAACATTCAGATAAGCTTTGCTATTTTTTTCAATATAGAGTAGGCCTAGTTTATAGCTTGGCTACTGACGTTTTTGTTTTATTTATTTTATTTTTTGAGTAGCTTCCCCAACACAATTTTTTTTCTATGCTTCTCTGAGCATCATTATAGGTGCAGATGGATGAAAGCGTTCTCCTCTCCTGCTGATGTGCTCTTATATTAGTGGTATTTTGCGGAGAGATGCTGTTCATGGACGTTCTGTTCCATTTCAGTGGCTCTCGTCCCTCCACTGCCCTCTCCTCCAGCAAACTCAATAATATGGCATCATCACGGACCCACTGAGAAGATTTAACCCAGACTGACTTCAGCCGCTTCAACAATATGAATCGAGCACACCGCTGTGCCTCCCCTTAAAACACAAGGGAATAGTGCAAGGTATAGATGGAGAGAAATGATCCTTTCCGCTATTGTGATCAGTAATGAAGCATCTGGGATGCTAATTACGAGGAGCCCTGGAACTGATAATTACTGGTGTTTTTATAGGGGTCTAGTTCATAACTCCCAAAATGATACGGCGAGAGAATAGTAATTACTTGCCTTCAAACACCCATGTTTGTCAATCAGTGGTAATCTTCAGAGAGCGTGGTATAGCTCTGAGCTTTTGAATTATAAAAACACTCATCAAATATAGAAAACTTCATAGGAAACTTTTTATTCTATAAATATTTCCCAGAGTACAGAATGAACAGATAAGTTATTCGGAAGGAATACACCAGCAGAAGCCTGGCTTTGTCTCTCTATTTTTCCCCTCTCTGAGGAGTCATAAACTTTCCGGCACATTTAATTGGTGTTCTTCATGTTTATGTAGTTGTTCCCCGACAGCAGCTCGTGCTGAAGAGGCAGTGAGGTAGAGCGAGCGCTGCCTGATCATGATCCAGCCTCTGATTATGTAAGTGTCCTTTCATCCCTGTGTGAACTCTCCTCCCTCTGTCTGAGCCTGTCACTCACCATCACTGTTCCTATCTGCTGCCATCTCACTCTGAACCGCCCTTTCTGCCCACGTCCTCCCTCTGCCCCCCATCCTAAGTTTCATAATCTTTTGTCACACCTGTGTGAGGGCTTTCTCTCTGCTCATTCTGACACGCTGGGACTTTGGTGTCTTCATGTTGTGTTCCCAGGGGATGTTTGGAAACATTTTTACCTGTATCCGTTCAGCTCTCACTCTTTTATCTTCATGATCCCTTTCATCATAACCCTGTGCAGAGTGAAAATCACTTCATTATCATCATATCATTATAGCCATTAGTCATTTAGAGGTAGCTGCATAGTGAAAAGTCATACTCTAACTGCGCCGTTCGTAATTAAGCATGTTGACAAGTCGTAAACGTACAGAAATTCCTCTGCCTTGGAGAGGGTGTGTAATCTGACAGTTCTCACATCAGATCCTCTGGGGTCTTTACTCTATCACTCTCAATTTCTTGAGGATTTACAATTTGAATCTCCCAGCACACAGCATGGTCTCTGCCACTGGTTATCCACCATTGCTGACTTGTTTTGGATCATATTTAGCAATTTTCCAAGTTAGTATTTCCTCTCAAATAATATTTTTCTCAATTCCCAGGTTTAGTATAGAAACATGGACTTTTTTTCATTGCATAAAGTAGACAGTAGACAAAGTAGACAGTAGACTTAAGATAAAAAATGATCTCTGAGACCCTGCATTAGTATTCGAGTGTACTTATAAAAGTTGACTAAAAGTGACCTTTTAGATACACATTTAAAATTACAGTCGAAAATTGCCATGACATTCTCTTCCAGGAAAATGGATGAGAAATATTGATGGCTTATCCTGCACTACAAATATTTTAGTCCAATCAAATGTGGATTGAAGTGTTTGGAGAACTTTGAAATACAAATTTGCGTAGTAGTGCAAAAACGTTTTGTCCAGTAGAGGATAAAAACATCACAGATTGACCTCTTGGCTGAAAAGCTGGTTTGTATGAAGCATAGTGGAGTAGATGGTGTTTCTACATTTTAAATATATTAAAAAGCAGCTACATCACCTGCAACTCACTAGCAAGTAGAAAAGCAAGGTTTGGGGCTGTGATTTAAAGGGTTAGTTCACTCAAAAATGAAAATTCTGTCATTTATTACTCTCCCTCATGCCGTTCTACACCCATAAGACCTTCATTCATCTTCAGAACACAAATTAAGATATTTTTGTTGAAATCCGATGGCTCAGTGAGGCCTCCATGGCCAGTAATAACATTTCCTCTCTCAAAATCCATTAATGTACTAAAAACATATTTAAATCAGTTCATGTGAGTACAGTGGTTCAATATTAATATTATAAAGCGATGAGAATATTTTTGGTGCGCCATAAAAAACAAAATAACGACTTATATAGTGATGGCCGATTTCAAAGGCCTCACTGAACCATCGGATTTCAACAAAAATATCTTAATTTGTGTTCCGAAGATTAATGAAGGTCTTACGGATGTGGAACGACAGGAGGGTGAGTAATTAATGACATTATTTTCATTTTTGGGTGAACTAACCCTTTAACTAAAGCCTGTTAACTTTATTTTTTCTTTCTTTCTTATTAATTATTATTATTATTATTATTATTATTATTATTAAAGTGAGCATGAAATCAAAATTGATTCTATTTACTTTGTTAGCGCACATTACTAGTCTTGTGGCAAACAAGCGAGCTGAACGGAACGTCTACTTTTCTAGATCCAATCAATTTCCAGTGGGAAAAACACAAGCCATGCCCTCTAATATTCCGCTTTACTCTGAAAATAAGTCACAATACTGAAATAAATTCGGCCCTCTGATGTGTCCTATTTATTTACTTATTTATTTCTCTTTTTTTTCCAATTTGAATATGTTAATGAATACAAGACAGAAAATTGTAATTTCTGTCTTGAATGTGTTTCACACAACAAATGTCATTAAGTAAATTATAGATTTCAAATAATCTTCAGTGCCCAATGAAAAGTGTGTCAAATGGCTGCTTTGACATGAACATACTGAAGTTCCAGCATGTTAGCTCACTTACTCCAAGTCAGAATAAAATATACATAAACATCATGATTTTTTTGGCAGTGACTTTGTAAAAACATTTAAAGGGATAGTAAAATAAAAATGAAAATTATCCCATGATTTACTCACCCTCAAGCCATCCTAGGTGTATATGACTATATTCTTTCAGACGAACACAATCGGAGATATATTTAAAAATATCCTTAGTCCTCCAAGCTTTATAATGGTTGTGAATGGGGGGCCGTGTTTTGAAACCAAAAATAATGCATCCATCCATAAAAAAAAAAAAGTAATCCATACGATTCCAGGGGGTTAATAAAGGCCTTCTGAAGCGAAATGATGCGTTTTTGTAAAAAAAATATCCATATTCAAAACTTTATAAATTCAAATAACTAGCTTCCAGTGGACGCCCGTACGCAGAATGCGCAAGTCGATTTGCGGCGGAAGAGTATCCTTTGACCTGACACACAACGTAATGAAACACACGGAGGCGCAGCGGATAGAGCAAAACAAATCACCGGTCACAGATTACAAGTCTAAAACAATAATTTTTAAAGAGAAATTTCGGAGGAATTCGATATAAGAGAAGAGGAGCTTACATTTGTTGCACAGCCCGAAAGGCATCTAAACTAAGCTTACAATACTCCTAAATCCTGCGTCATACATCCTGTCAGAGGTTTACTCATTTGGCACAAATTGACTTGCGCATTTCTGCGTACGGTCGTCCGCTTGAAGCTAGTTATTTGAATTTATAAAGTTTTGAATATGGATATTTTTCTTACAAAAACGCTTCGCGTCAGAAGGCCTTTATTAACCCCCTTGGAGGACTAAGGATATTTTTAAATATATCTCCGATTGTGTTCATCTGAAAGAAGATAGTCATAAACACCTAGGATGGCCTGAGGGTGAGTAAATCATGGCATAATTTTCAGTTTTGGCTGAATTCTCCCTTTAAAGTGTGTGTTTTTTTTTTTTCACACTTAAGAATAATAAACACTTTAAAAAACATCATCAGTGTCTGTGTTTTGCTCTTTGTGGGTTAAGGAATGAGGCCTGAACACCAGTTTTGGACTAAATAACCTGTTACTGCATACTTAATTATTGTGGTTGGGTCCTGATGTCCCTTTAGATTTGATATAGTATACACTAGACTGCAATATATATATATATATATATATATATATATATATATATATATATATATATATACTAGATTAAATAGGTATGTCGGTCCCTGCATTGTCTGTCTTAACACAATGCCTTTTCTCCCCCTACTTTTGCAGTTATAATGAACAGTGGTGCAGTCCTCCTGTGGTCTGGCCTGTGATGCTCCGTTGCACCAGAGGCTGTTCAGAAACATCATCCATTGCAGTTGACAAGGATGAATTTGAGCAATACTGGAGCATGTGTGTTTAGTCCGGGGTCAATGCACTTCACAGATGATGACAGACTCTTGATATCCGTAACTGCAGTGGGCTCAGTGCCTCGGCTGGGCCCACCCAAGACTGAGACAGCCTGTTCACCTAATGCTACGTGGGAATGCTGCATTTCTTCATGTAAATGTAAATTTAGCTCTATTTTGTGGATGTTTGACCTTAATGAAGGTTATAGGCATTCTCATCCAAAGCTCGGTTTAACATCTTACATAAATTGTTCACACAACGTAGTGCAGTGTGACAAAATTTGTTTCCGGTCCCTCTTGTTCTCGCAGCTCGACATGTTGGCTCGCAGACTGAAATGATTCTAAAGGTCTTTGTTTGTGTGGGTGAGCAGAGGCTGCATACCGGAGCTTTCAGCAAGCGCAGACTCATCCGCAGGGCTTTACCTCACTGCTACCTGTGGCTTTATTTATCATGTTCACTCTGCAGTGACTAAAACTACTTTACAAGCCACAGCGCAGAATTAATGAAGGATTCTGACACAGGCACCTTCCCCCAGGGTTCTAAAAATAATTACCAAGATAAACACAAAGCAAGTTTTTGTCTTTCCTTATTAATTATCACATTACAGCAAATATTAAGGGTAACAGCACTTTTTTAAACTGATTTGTTTATGTTCATTACAGAGTCCATTTTGGGGCTCTAATTGGAATGGGTAGTGGAGATCTTCAAAGTGCCTCTGTAGAGCATGTACATTAAAGCAAGCTTCGATCTAGCCATTGCTCTGTCACATCGGTTATGGACTGGCCTGCCTGTTAAGAGTTTGGAGTCTCCATAAGCCTAACCAAAATCAGCCTCAGATGTATGGGGCGCTAAGTGTAATATGACTAATTTCATCAGCTGAATGGATTGTGTGACACGAAAAGCAGTATTTCATGACAATATGCAGTTTGTACACAGAAAAACAAAAGCAAGTTGCATTCCATTGATGGAAAAATCGGCACTCCCAAAAACTGATTTATACTTTTCATGTCATACAGTAGAGCATGGTGCAACCAATGCCACAGTCATGGGTTTGATGTCTAGGGAGTGATAGAAAATATACCAGCTATGTATTTATATTTGAATAAATGCATCCTCAAAATGTAAGCATGTAAACGTAAACTTCATTTAAGAAAACACCTTGTGACCCTGGACCACAAAACCAGTCATAAGTCACACGGTATATTTGTAGCAATAGCCAACAATACATTGTATGGGTCAAAATTATCGATTTTTCTTTTTTGCCAAAAATCATTAGGATATTAAGTAAAGATCATGTTCCATGAAGATATTTTGTAAATTTACTGCTGTAAATGTATCAAATTTATTTTTGTGAGTGGATATGCATTTCTAAAGACTTCATTTGGGCAACTTTAAAGGCGATTTTCTCAATATTTTGATTTTTTTGCACCCTAGGATTCCAGATTTTCAAATAGTTGTATTGTTTCTTTTGGTCACATGCATTTGGCGAGAATACGTATTTTGTCCATGAAAGATGTTCTAGATCACACAATACATATCTCATTCACAGAATGGGCAAAATCATGGAATAAATAAATTTTGTGACATGCAAAATCACTAAATGCAATAAACAAAATCATTTTGTTGACAAAGTGTTGTGATCCGATTCCAGATAATGTTTGATGGACAAAATACATATCTCATTTAAAGATTGAGCATGTCCTGGACAAAATGCATTTTGTGACATATGGAGTGCATTTTGTTCACAAAAGTATTTTTCTGTTATCCACTAATTAAAACGTACCAAAGTTATGTACGCAACAATTTTGTGCTGACATTGCATTTCCGTTAACGAAGTGGCTTTTGTCTTTCTGCCTCCTTTAGAACTACTCTCACAGAACTAGTCGCTGGCTGGAGTCTTTATGCAACCATGAAAAAACATCAAAAGAGAGAAGGAATCGCTTGGTTATCCAAATGACATTGTATTCCGCTTTTCTGTTCCTTTTTCCCCTTACCTCCGCTCCCTCTCGTTGCCCTCAGCCAGTCTTCATTTTTGTCTTTTTACTCAACTTTTCCTCTCCTCACATCTTCTGTTTCTCTCCATACTAATGGAAAGAGAGAGTTGAGAGTTACCTGTGCTGGGTCCTGCTTCTCTGCCTCTGCCTGAAGTAATTTCTATGCTAATGAGACTCTCAATAAGATAAGACAGTCAGCAAGGGCTGCCTCTCCAACACAGACTTTATGATGAGAGGGGCTGCCGGCTTTGCCCTCTGTGTCTATCCGTTCATGCGGATATTTATCTTTTATTCATTCACTTTCATTCAGATTCTGTCAGCTTAACTGTTTGTAAGGTTTTCTTTTCCTGTCTAATGGCATTAGACGCTGTGGAACAATGACCAAGATCATAGGCAAGGTCTAATGGGGAAGTCGTCGTACTCTTTCCTTTCTGCGTTTGCCTGTACGACACGGACTGCTGCATGGGCTTGTCTCTTGTTCGTTCTTTATTATTTTCCCCTAGTACAACCTGCCTTTGAATACATCAGAACTTATTTCTACGCAGCTGCTAAATGTGACAAATTACTAAAAAGTTTGGAAGCAGGTGTTGTTGCCACCTGTTCTGACAGTATGGAAATTCTTGTTGTCCTTGCCATCCAGATTGGGTGTTTTGTCCACAGTGACTGTCTTGCACTGGGACTTGCCGTCGTGTTAGCCGAGTGTGATTACTGTTAGACGCGACTTAGTATGCATGCTGAAGCTGAAGTCTTTGACATTCAAAGGCATTTGGGTCTGCCATAGCAAATTAAAATGCGTTTAGTTTGCAATCCCATAAGAAAGGGTTGAAAGGAGAATTTTAATGAATGGTAATGAAATGCTGATATAATGGGGAATGTGACAAATATCTGCAAAGAGAGCTACTATTCCTCAAACGAAGAGCAGAATTATGATTGCATCCTCAAGAACAAGGGAGAAAGGAGTATTAATACCACAATGCAAGAGTGTCACTATACTGTCAGGAACACAATCACAATAAATTACTATTAATGCAAAGTTCTGCCATGAAACTCTAGATGGCGCAGGCTGATAGGTCCTTATTCAATCTGCTTGCAATCATGTCGTTTTTAATAGGGCGCAACTTATTGGTTCCTTCTGTATCAGCTATATTGTACAGCAGCAGTATATCTTACTTAATCACACCAGCATGTCATGTATGTACACTCAAAAAAATGAATTGTTGGATATTAAGTGGTTACACGCAACTATATTGAGTAATTTTAACAATTAACAATTTAGTTGTATGAACAAAAGAAATTTCAGTAAAGCTGACAAAATTTCTTTGCGTAAATACAAATAATTTGAATTTGTCACTGTTACATAATATTTATATGTGCAGTTTATTTTATAATGTTGTTTATTACGTAAGGTGAACACATTTATTGACTTTATTTCCTTATTAAATTAACTATTTGCTCTACAAAATGCACTAAAAAATAATTCATTGAACAAACTCAATTGAATTGAGAGCAGGAATTCCATCCTAAACATGCGTATCCGCTTGTTAAGTCGTGACGTAAGGAACGCCGTTTCTGGGTCCAAGCCTCAACTTGTTTCACTTGAGAATGCAATTGCAACGGCCGTTTGTGAGCGCTATTTATTCATAGTAAACATTTAACATTTTAAAGTTAAACATTTAAATTACAGTCTACACAACGGTCTCCATGCTCACAACGTCACAGACATTAATATTTTAACGATTTATAAAAAATGAATCACTGTCTGGCCATCTGGGATTTTGGTAAGGAGATAAAGGTTACGATTCTTAGTTTTTGATAGTATTACACCACATTGTGTGCGTATATTAGCATCGTTTGTTGTTTTCTTGTGGTATGAATTAGAGCGTTTGGACCCGGAAGCGCTGCCGCGTGACGTCAGACTTAACAACCGAATATGAGTCCTAAACACAGGCAACACTTTTCTGCATAATGGTAACCACAAAATTAAACATTACAGAAACTCTTCTAAATGTCCAACATAACTGAACATTAAACACTAACATAAACAATAACAACATCTTTCCCTTTACTGAAAAACACATAAAATAACACTTTAATTCCTAAGGCCCCGTGTACACTAGTGCGTTTTTGTTTTAAAATGCATACGTTTTGATATGGTTACGCCTGTCGTTTACACATTCCGCCGGCATTTTCGAACCTCGAAAATGGAGACTTTCGAAAACACTGCGGACCCCGTTTTAGTTGGAAAAGCCGAGGTTGCGTTTCAGTGTAAACGGACCAAAACGGAGACTTTTGAAAACGATGGTGTGGCTGCCCACATTCGCTCTGCGTATCCTTGACGACCGTGTAAACAATAACATGGAGACTGAACTGCAATCTTTGCTGGCTTTGTTGTAATTTTTAGCAGCCGTTGTGCAGTTAAACTCTGCATTTTTTAATACTGCAGCTGCCTACATGCGCAAGAGACAACTGTTTACACTTGCACGCGCATGCCCAGTGTGCGTGAACAGTCATGTGACATAAGTTTTCGGCCGTGTAGTGTAGACGGATATCATTTCTGAAACACTGTGGAAATGCCAGGGTAGACAAGGATCGTTTTCATTTTAAAACGCCATTTTAAAACAAAAACACACTAGTGTAAACGGGGCCTAAATTTACTCTCCTAATGCAGTCCCTTGCAAAGCATGCTGGGAACTACAGATCCACTGCCCAGTTAGTTATGTCAACATTAATTCACTCAGCAATGTTAAGTTCATGTAGTTACATGAGTTTTTTAAGTAATGTGAACAAAGATAGTTAGAGTGAAACTACCAACAGTGAAAGTTCGTTTTTTTGGCAGCAGCAAGCCCTGTACTGCTCTGCAGCAGCAGCAGTAATCAACAATAAGATCCTCTTTTTAGCGAATACCAGCTGTTGCCATTGGGAAAGAGACTGAGAATGCCAATGTGTAAAACTTATAGACTGAAGCTTTCATTTGTTCCTGCTTCGATAAAATTGCTGAATTATACCAAGAACAATGCACATATAGCACTTTAGCACTTTTCTGTGTTTTGTACTTTGCATATCTTGAATTTTATATCTATATACTGTTGTGTTTTAATGTATGTTTTTATTTGTTTTGTTTGTTTAATTGTTATGTTATTGGTCAGAGTAACATTGTAGCACTTTTCCCAAGACAAATTTCCCTTTGGGGACAAATAAAGTTTATCCTATCCTAACAGCAGCAGAGTAGCAGATCTATTCCACCAAGACCAAACATTAACATTGTCATACATTACCATTTCAAACACTCCGAGAGTTGTCATGACACAACTATTGTTATTATTATTATTAGTAGTAGTATTGATGTAAATACTGTATATATTTATAGCTGTTCATTTTCAAACTTGGTTAGGAGTAATCAACATTTCAAATAAAGCATAATGTATAAAGTAGCCAGAAAATAAAATATACACCATTAAAATAATGGAATCTGGCACAAGTCAAAGTGTGCATGTGGAGAAATAGATGTTTGACCATAATAAACTGAATTTCTCAAATTCTTTATTTCAGCCATTAGCTTTATTGCTGAAGAAACAGAATCCTTGTGCTTCTCTGTCACCCTTAAAGCTGAGCGATCTCACTGCATTCCAGCTCCATCAGCAAACGACACAGCTATGTGAACTGACCTTCATGGCACTGGTCCCTCTAACATAAAACCCCACATCCCCATTTAAAGACAATCTGGAGCTCATTCACGGGCATTCATACAGTGCCAGATCAATCAAGCCCAGTGCCTCTGTGGGGAACCACTGTGAATGAGAGGTTAAAGAGGGATGTGAACAGAGGGGTTATCGTAATCACTTCACAGGAAATGGCACATGGTGAATAAATGGATTCATCTCAAAAGCTTGATGTCTTGTTATTGCAATGTTCTTCTAGGATGGGTAAGTTTGGTTGTTTATTAGACAGCTTTAAAAATTAATTTTTACTAGAAAGTCACTCAAATTGATTTCAGAATTATAGTATAAATTTATGAACAATTTGTAAGTCTACTCACAAAGCTGTGTCAGTGAGAAAGCAACCAAGTCTTGCATCACTGCAACGATTCCTTCGATTTGTACCATCTGTCATTATCCTTCTAGAGATTTGTAGCTGAGCATTTGAATTATAAAGCATTATTCATAGGATAACTTCATCCTCAAAGCTTATGCTGGCTCTGTCGGAGGAAAGCAGGAATTGCGGTTTGGGGGATAAAGGTGCTTCCCACTTCTTCACCGTCTTGGTGAAAAGGGCAGGAAATCTCACTAGTATGTTTCCATACTATGCATGCATTGTAGAGACCTAGTGAACAATAAGAATAAAGTAAAACACAGTGTAATTTCCATGCTATATTTAGAGGTTGTGAAGATGGATATGACATGCTCAACGAAGGGAGGTTTTGTGAGAAAGCATATAACACTGTGAGCTGTAGTGGGAGGCGAGCTTTAATATGATCTTCACACAGTACAAGAGGTGATGTGTCACATTAGGTGTGACACATGCGGTTTTTTTATCTGCTCATTTATTTCACAATTTGGAATAATGTGCAAAAAAAATGTACCCTGACGTAGAGTACTTAAGCACAGCCTTTTTTGTCACATCATGTACGACTGTAAAAATACATACATTAAAAATGACAAGTTAAATTTGCAAGCAATAAAGCTGTTTAGTCATGATGTCAATTTGTAGGAGTAGGTCAACTCTGAAGGCTAATAGATCACTGCAGTGATGATGTATTTTTAAAAGCCAACCCAGAATGTCCTGTCTCCCTCGACAAAAACCCAAAAGGATTTTTCCTTTGGCTTTTGGATTATTGCAGAATATAAGCTCTGCATACCAACAAAAGTTTATGATTCTTACATGATTTATTCATTATGATAATCTTCACAAACAAACACATCTTTTATGCATTTTAAAGCCTAAATACAATTGGCTTTAGCTATAAATGAATGACACATTACATAACTAAGCTTCTAAAAAATCTTTCAGTTTGAGTTAATAGTTTGCAAGGGCACGATTTTAAACACATCAAGGCTGTAAAAGCAGACTAGTTAGTAGACAGGTTTTCCTGTTTAGTTTGATGTTTAATATCTCTGACAATGTCTGTAGTCCCATTTAGCCACTTGTTAGTAACCACCTTTTTTAAAAGATGCATAAAAGCACCAAAAAAAAAAAAATCACAATGGTACTTATTTATTTTATGTTGTAGAATAAAACGTAAAAGTATGTTGAGCTTGTGTTAACCACAGACCTTATTTCAGGAATTTAACCAAAAACCCATTCAAAAAATCCAGTGACTTCAGGGCGATGGAACCATAAGTGCTAAAATGCTAGCTTGTTTCCATCCACAACGTAGCTGAAAGGCATAATGGAGGCCAAACTAAATTTGCTTCTGGATATATATACCTATCCAATCATAGTCAGAGATAACCATTTAAGCCAATCGGCTTCATCATCAAGCCTGCTTGCTTACGACAACAGGTGCAGAGAAACATCCACAGAATCCAAAATATAAATAAACTCCAAATTATTCCAAGTGTGAGTCACTGCAGGTCAGAGTAGACAAGTGAGACTGAATGACAGAGAGATATACATTTGCCATAAAGGTTGTGAGTCTCTCTAATTCATTTATAAATGTTTATAATGGTCATAGTCTGAATATGACGCTGCATGATTTTGTTGATTTACTAAGCTATATTGACATATTATGTTGG
This sequence comes from Ctenopharyngodon idella, assembly GCF_019924925.1. Classification (NCBI taxonomy): domain Eukaryota; kingdom Metazoa; phylum Chordata; class Actinopteri; order Cypriniformes; family Xenocyprididae; genus Ctenopharyngodon; species Ctenopharyngodon idella. Next base: position 33,340,472 of record NC_067222.1, on the reverse strand, counting down.
TGAACAGAGAGATTATAATACACCATTAAAGAGATAATTCAGCCTAAAATGAAAATTAAGTTGTTAAATAATACGTTCAATTTCAGTTTGTTTTTTACCAAACCCTATCGTATACCCCCAGAACACTTGGAATATACGACACATGTTGCATAGGACCATTATGTGATACTTTTGCATCTTTTTTAAAAAGCTTGACGTTGGTCGTTTTTCACTGCCATTATGGACGAATGCAAGTGGGACATTTTTTTTTTTTTTTTAATTATCCTTTTGTGGTCCGAAAAATAAAGACAGCATACTGCATTAGAACAATAGCAGGGTGAGTAAATGATTACTTAATTTTCATTTTAAGGTGAATTATCCCATTAATTATAAGGCAAGGGAATCTGTGTAAGGGAGCATAATTGTCAGCAAATAAGGCCTATAACAAATCTGATTCTGCTGCAATCTGTTACTGGTTTGATCAATATTAATTTACATATGACTTTCCCTGGAAAAAAAAAAAAAAAAACCTCATTGACCAATCACAAATGAATCGAATTCAGTTTCTTAAAGGGTTAGTTCACCCAAAAATGAAAATTTCTGTCATTAATTACTCTCCCTCATGTTGTTCCACACCCGTAAGACCTTCGTTCATCTTCAGAACACAAATTAATAAGATATTTTTGATGGCTCAGTGAGGCCTGCATTGCCAGCAAGACCATTAACACTTAAAATGCCCAGAAAGCTACTAAAGATATATTTAAAACAGTTCATGTGGTTCAACCTTAATGTTTTGAAGTGACAAGAATACTTTTGTGCACCAAAAAAACCAAAAACAAAATAACAACTTTATTCAACAATATCTAGTGATGGGTGATTTCAAAACACTGCTTCATGAAGCTTCGAAGCTTTACGAATCTTTTGTTTCGAATCAGTGGTTCAGAGCGTGTATCAAACTGCCAAAGTCACGTGATTCAGTAAACGAGGCTTTATTATGTCATAAGTGTTTCGAAATGTCAATGGTTCACCACTGGGGGGGCGTGACTTTGGCAGTTTGATACGCACTATGAACGACTGATTCGAAACAAAAGATTTGTAAAGCTTCGAAGCTTCATGAAGCAGTGTTTTGAAATCGCCCATCACTAGATATTGTTGAATAAAGTCGTTATTTTGGGGGGGGGTTTTGGTGCACAAAAAGTATTCTCATCACTTCATAACACTAAGGTTGAACCACTATAGTCACATGAACTGTTTTAAATATGTTTTTAGTAGCTTTCTGGGCATTGAAAGTGTTAATTATCTTGCTGTCAATGGAGGCCTCACTGAGCCATCGGATTTCATCAAAAATATCTCAATTTGTGTTCTGAAGATGAATGAAGGTCTTATGGGTGTGGAACGACATGAGGGTGAGTAATTAATGACAGAATTTTCATTTTTGGGTGGAACTAACCCTTTAACCATTAATTTAGTACGTCTGATGAAGAAATATTTGTGCAAAAAAAGAAATTATTCACTCAGTGACGTATGAACAGTAATTGTTTAAAGTCTCACAACATAACATTGCAATAGTTTTTGATGTAGGCTATTTCTAAGTGATTCAGTAAGTGATTCTTGATTCACTAAAACAACCAAAAACACAGTCATATGGTTTTTGATTCTCTAAAAGAATTGTGCTCATAAGAGAAATTTCTCTGGTAATCTGACCACATTCACTCTAAAAAAAAAAAATGCTGGGTTAAAAACAACCCAAGTTTGGTTAAATATGGACAAACCCAGTGGTTGGGTTAAATGTTTGCCCAACATGCTGGGCAGTTGTGGCTGGCTTAAAGTGAACCCAGGTTGGAAATTAAAAATCAGACACATAATTACTAGAGGCAACAATAATAATCAACTGCTGAACATTTAATAATAAGCAATTTAATGTTTATTGTTTAATTATTATTCATTAAACTTATTAATAAATGTTAATTTATTAAACATATTAATAAGTATTAATTTCCAACATACTTTGGGTTCATTTTAAGCAAGCAATAAAGTAAACAATAGCTGAGTTAAATGAAACTATCCAGCAGGTTGGGCAAACATTTAACCCAACCGCTTGGTTAAAACAACCCAATCGCTGGGTTTGTCATTTTCAACCCAACTTGGGATATTTTTAACCCCGCATTTTTAGAGTGTTGGTAAAGCTGCATGTTTAGTGATTACTAAAAAGAAACGTAATTCGAGTCAGCTCAGGAACAGAGGAATCTGAATAAGAACCTTTTTTTTTTCACCCAACCCTATTCAAACATAAATTTAAAAAGCAAACAAACAAAAAAGGTCAATGGAAATCATGCAACTTTTGATTGTACTGTCATCAGCATATCCCTATGAATCCAAATTATCCACTGATCTATAAAACTCTACAGAATAGCCCATATGAAGGTCTCCATGGAGGAAATCATTGAAAATGTCTGTGGCTCTTTAAGGACGTTCCTATTCTCCAGGGTCCGATTTTTCATGCATCGCTTCTTGCCCATATCTTTGCATATGAAGGCCTTAAGTAGCACATTGGTTGAGCCAGGGGCGCTGTGCGGGGAGAAACTCAGAGATTAGACGAGAGGCTTCGTCCATTCAGCAGCGCGGACAGCAGCCAGCGCGCTCCCTCCGCTCAGCTCCGCTCCCTCTGTGGGCGGTGTTTCAAACGAGCGGATTCGGGAGGAACGTGGGAGCTGTCATTGCTGTAAGACACATTTGCGGGAACCAGCATCACCGTTGACAGCAATTACAAGTGCTGGGATTATGTTCATTTAAACGATCACTTATTGATAGGTGCCTTCATAACATGCTGCTCCACATATAATCAAATGTATTTTTTTAGATTCGCCACATCTGAAGGGGAATTTTGGAGAAACACAAGCTGCTCATGAAGTGGGATATTTCACTCTTCTCTTGTGTTTTAGAGAAAAATACCGGATGCATCCGTTGAACGAAGGTATTTTCTGCTGGATTAACAAGGGACACTATTTTTGATACTTATTCTCCGTGCATAAACACTGATCTATTGGCGTTTTCGGGAAACAAAGATGCTTTTGTGAAGTCACATGCGAAACATCGTGTCATTCGTTTAGCCTAGTACCTCAATTGCAAAATGCTGTGGTGCTGATGAGAGACTGTTCCTCGATAACAGTTGTTTTTTCACAACCCAGAATGAGAAACAAATAGCTCTCCGCTTAAGAGATGGAAACACTGTGAGGCTTCCTACTGAACTTGAGAAGCAGCAACAGCGACTGCAACAGTCTCGACACCCCAGAAATCAACACATAATAATGGTATGGGCTTCTGAAGTCGATTGGAGCATGGAGTCCGCACACCAGGCAGGCTAGGAGGTTTTGCGAGACACGCTAAGAACCTTGTTTTGACCCCCTATCCTGAAATGAAGCAAAATGTTGATGTGTGACAGAGGAGTCCAAATGCTCATCACTACAGTGGGCGCTTTCGCCGCGTTCAGCCTGATGACTATCGCTGTGGGAACGGACTATTGGCTGTACTCAAGAGGAGTGTGCCGGGTCAAAAGTAATAACGAGAACGAGACGAGCAGGAAGAATGAGGAAGTCATGACCCATTCAGGGCTCTGGAGAACCTGCTGTCTAGAAGGTAAAATGCTTTGTGTGCTTCTAAAAGTCCAACTTAAGTGTTTTCCTATCTATCTATCTATCTATCTATCTTAAGATTCTAGTAGACTATAGCGTTTCTATCATACACCACTGTTCATTCTATCCTATGTAAGTGTTTAAGATTATTTAATATGACACACAGGAAGCACTACTAACCTCAGTCTATCACCAGAATTTACTTACTTATACTACAATATTTACAACTATTAGCTGCTGTTAACTACAACTGCTGCGATATCCTAACTGTTTAAATGAATCGAAGGCTTTTTGAAGCTCTTGTCCCACAGTCACAAATCGAGTCTTTTAAATAGGCAGCATGATGATTGCAGCTGTCATATAACCAATAGATCAGGGCTAAATTGTCTAATTACTCGCTTGTCAATCCAAAATTAGATGGGCACTGGGCAGTCATATTGATTACATTATATTGCAGTTCAATAAAATCACTTTATTTTACAAAGTATAAATCTTTCAGTATTGCGAGCTGTTGACACAGAGTACTTGGCCATTGCTGTTGGTGTCTGTGATTATTACCAATAATAATAAAAAAAAACAATAGTAAATCTACCCCCTACATTAAGAAACCTTAAAAATTATGAGAATATATTTTCTTTATCTTTTGGGGTGGGGTGGGGTTGGGGGTGAATTGTGTTCACTCCTGAAGCTGTAATCAGCCACACCGTTCTGTCAATCAAGATGCTCTGAATGATAGTGAACATCCTGTTGTCCCATCTCTCACACAAAGCAGCTTTAAAGGTCTTGTTGAGGGGAAATAAAAGTCATTTCATACTAGAAGCCCACAGCCTTACATAAGTACAGCGAGCTCAACAAAACACCCTATGGAGTTTAAAACATACCCTGTAATTCAAATGTATATCATATACCCCTAAAACATGATGATGATTTGTTCCCTTTGCTTATCCTCTTCCTCTATTTTCCTCATTTTTCTCCTTATCTTCCCTCTTTTTCCTTGCCTTTGTCCTCTGGACAGATTCATTCTAATTCCATGCAGTTTAGGTTTTGGCAGCCCTGACACTGCTTGACTGGGAGCGAAATAATGTACTTCATAATGTCTTTTCAAACTTTGATTAATCTCCTGCCCCAGGGAACGCAGAGAGGTGACATGACTGCAGTGTGATGGGAAGATCCTCATCTTTAATTGAAAGGGATGGGCGCAATCCAATAGATGTGGCCATGGCAGATTACACAAATCCAGTGATTGACTTTTCAGTATTAATTTAATTGAAGTGTATGTCACTGTCACCCAGTGCACAGATACCCACAGCCATATTTGATCCACTTTAAATCTCAAAAAGATTCTCCTGATTTATTTGCTTAATATCAATGAGGGATTGATCCGTCTAAGTAGAAACCTATCACTCTGAGTCATGGTCCATGCTTGTCCGTACATAAATCTTTGAGGGAGGTAATAATGAGGCTTTCTGCTGGACAAGACTACATGACCAGCCTCTCTGAATATAACCTTCAAGTGTGTGCTGCTCTGCAGCCACTCACTACCTTCAGTGTGTTCCTCCATGCATGACAGCTTTGCTTTGCCTGTTGATGGTTTTTGCCTTTTTTAACTTTCTTAATGCACACTGGTCTCATTGTGAATGATTCATCAGTGCATGTTATTTCATAGAAAAAAAGATGTTTGCTTCTGTAATTAAAATATCTTTTTTTTTTTTACTCCTACTGGAAACAACTTTCCTGTCATGCTGACACCATTTAGGCCATGCAGTCTATTTGATCATGTTAACCAATAGCAAAAAGGTATTTAGACACATTTTAGCAATCCATTCTGGTATAAAACGCCCACTTTTCACAATCCAATCAATTCTCAATTGATAAAAACAAGTTTTTCTCATATTTCTTACTCAGAAATGAATTGAATTCTGAAATAAAAAGGGTTGTGAATGCCAATTCAGACGACTTTAAAGTGCCCCTATTATGCTATTTGAAAGGTTCCTAATTTTGTTTAGGAGGTCTCCTACAACAGGTTTACATGCATCAAAGGTCAAAAAACACTTTAATTTTCTCATAATTTACATTGCACATCACCACATTTGTCAGTGATTCTCAAATGACTCGTCAGATGAATCAGTCTCTCTAAATCCCTCCTTTCTGTGAGCCTACTCTGCTCTGATTGGTCAGATGACCCAGTCTGTTGTGATTGGTCTACCACTTACAACGCAAGTTGGAAACAACAAACGCCTATTACCATAACTGATTCAGCTCCGGAGGCTTCCTAAATCTGGGGACACACTTAACGACTAGCTAAAACATTCTAAGACTGAGCTCAAAAAACAAATACTGTTTCCTTCGACTGAAGAAGATTTAAATATTACGGAATTTAAACACCTGACTTTAAACACAGACTGACTCGGCGCGTTTGGGCATGGTCAGTAAGTACCAAATTACATTCATAATCGGCCATACAATCATGTAATGTGTTCCCGGCTTAATTAAGCTCAGCAATTGTACACGCTGTAAAGACACTAACAATGGTGTTGATTTTACCATATCAGTCCGAGTGCAAGTCCAATGATGAAATATTGGAAGAACTAGTTATTTAAGCCTCCATCGCAAGGACGACTTGAGCAGGATGTTTCTCAGTGATACACTACTAAGTTTGACGTTCATCATGAGATGTTGCAACTGTAATTCCTCTACATCAGCATTAACAAGTGTATGTCCATCATTTTCTAATTTATTGCGGTGCACATGTGGGAACTGTATTATTAACTGTATCAAAAGCACATATGTTAGCTGAGCACTAATGTGCATGACTGATGTAACATTAAAGTTTGTAAAACAAATATTGCTCCATCCTTTATCACAGACAATCTGCATTAATGGATACAGTTTTAGGTAGCAGTGGGACCACAGCTGATTAGCAGAAGTATTTCAGTAAGATAGTGATAATGTGAGTTAGCCGGAGACATAACACAATATAGCTAAAACACAAAACTATGTATTTTGAACATTCGGTATAAAATATATACAGTACATCAATAATTAATCAAACTTACAGGTTGTGATTCTGAGGAGCAAGTTCAAATAAAGTTGGTACTGTCGCATTTTTAATGAAGAAGCATTTTGTAAATCCCATTTAGACCTCACACAGATTTGAGAAGCAATCGTCAGAAGGTTATACTGCTGTTGTATCACTTTGGTAATTTTAACCACTGACTCTTCACATCCTCATACTTTGGAAGTGTTTATAAAGAGAATTTGCATTGCAGACTAGAAAACCACATCTTTTCGACATGTACACAATACAAACCAGGCAGCTACAGTGTTTGAGAGGGGTTCAAGTTCTCGAGGGGTGTCCATGCAGAACGTAGTCCGGCATTATACAAATGTGTTAACTTGTGACGTATGAACTTCTCGGAAATGGGATTCGAATTACAAACAGCTTGTTTAAGCGGTTCAGAGTCGACTGTTTCTTTTGAGAGACAATAACTTTATTTATGATGCACTTTCAGCTTTACAACTTTGCAGACTGTTTACATTCACATACAACTACATTACACACTGCATGAAAGCAAAAATCAATAATAGGGGCACTTTAAATATTTACCTTTTATATACGTTCACTTATTGTTCTTAAGAGATTTGGGGCCAGATTTACCAAACGGGGCAAATTAGTGTGAGAGCGCAATTCCACAAATGCTCCGATGGGAGTAGCAAGTTTTGCGCGTGATCTACTGCTACAGATGCAGACAAATCATTTACATAATGACCAACGCAATCTACCAAGAGCAGTGGAAATTAGCATTGGGTCGCAAATAAACAGAGCTGATGCTCATCAGGTGTGGGTCAACACAGGCGAAACTTCTTACATGTAATATACGGATAACGTCTTCCTCTGGCATTCAAAAGAAAGTAATACGAGTGGAAAATACTTTCTCCATTCTACCACGCGCTCTCTGTCCTCTGCGGTGTCTCCTCCTAGCAACAACAATTGCAACAATCGCAAAATGGGTTAAGACATGCTTTTTTTGGGCGCAAATAATGCCGCAAATACCAGTAAATTACCTAGCACAAACATTAGTAAATCGCCATGCGTGATTCATTTAAATACTCTCCTCTCATAAATATTGCGTCTGAAAGAGAAACTCCTACAAATGCATATGCAATAAGGTCAGCCGCAAAAACATCTCAGTTCAGAGCTAATTTTGCACTGCGTGACTTTAGCAAATCCTAACAGTATTTTTTAACGCCAAAAGAGGGTTTGCGCTGGCGCAAGCTGTTAGTAAATCTGGCCCTTGGCCTCTTTGTGATTATTGGTCTTGTGTTTGAAGTAAAAGTTCAACCAAAAATGAAATTTCTCTTATCATTTACTCACCCTCACGTACAGCTGAACACAAAATAAGATATTTTGTAGAACAACTTTGTTTTTGAGTCAGTGTGGTCTAAAACAACTTTTCATTGACTGGACAAAAAATCACTGAGACATTTCTCAAAATATCTTCTTTTATGTTCCACAAAGAGTCATACAAGTTTGGAACGACATGCGGGTTAGTAAATGATGACAGAACTTTAATTTTTGGGTGAACTGTTCCTTTAATAATAGTAGTTTGGATGCTTATAATTTTAGGATAAAGCATCAGAAGAGAGACATTTCCACATTTCCAAAAAAGACTGTATTACAGGTTTAGGATTCAAAGTCTTTTTGTTGAAGAGCTATGACATAGACATTAGTCTTTTTGTGTTTTTAGTAGTCTGTCAGGTCATGCTATCATTCTCTTCAGCCTTCTTAACATGTCCAGCAGCCAGGTGTGTTAAATGCTCTGGGGGAGTTCGTCAAGTACAGCTCTGTATGCCAATATGTAAATGACTGTCTCTGCAGGAGGCCAAAACAGCAAGTACTGATCGAGACTTCCTGGAAAAGCTGTGAACTGAAGTGCGACTTGAATTTGATAGGCCATAAGATTTGCTTAAGATCATGATTCCTACCACGTAATTACAGTTTAAATGCCAAAGGCTGAAGGTACAGTCATATGTTTAATGCAAACAACATATTGGACCATTAGAATTCATATGAATAATATGAATCAGCGTGAAGATGTGATTCACTGCATACTGCTCCAATTTTCATTGAAACACATTTACCAAAAGGCATGACTTTATTAACCCTCATGTTCTTTGGAGGTTATACTTATTGTTTTTTTGTTTGTTTTTTATGTATGAGACCCCCATGATATACACTGATATACACTACTTTCTATTCATCAAAAAATCCTGAAAAAAAAATAGAATCATGGTTTTCACAAAAATATTAAACAGCTTAACCATTTTCAACATTGATGATAATAATAATAAATGTTCCTTGAGCATCAGATCATCATATTAGAATGATTTCTGAAGGATCATGTGACACTGAAGACTGGAGTAATGATGCTGAAAATTCAGCTTTGCCATCACAGGAATAAATTACGTTTTAAAATATATCAAAAAAGAAAATAGTTATTTTAAATTTTAATAATATTTCCTAATATAACTCTTCTTTTTTTTAGTGATTTTTTATTAAGTAAATGCAGCCTTGGTGAGAATAAGAGACGACTTTTAAAAAATTAAAAATTCTTACTGACCCCAAACTATTTTTAACAGAAGTGTATGCCTTAAAAAAATGATAGTAATATCAAAATTAACCTCTCAGAATTACTAGTCTAATCTAGTCTAATAAAAAACCCAGTCAGCAGATAATTTTGAAGCTTTAGCCATCTGTTTAGTAAAGTAGTCATGAACTTATTAGATATGTGACTAGTATTAATTCCAACAATTCTAGTAAGGAAAAATCGAACAAAACAAATCAACTGGCTGTATGTGTACAATTTCAGAAAACAGCATGTGAAAATCCATTACATTTAATCATGTTTTATATCCTGGGCCTGTGAGACCAAAACAGAAGTGATGTAACATTTTTCATAGAGGAATTTTTGAAGCGCAAGTCGAAATTGTGTTTATGATCAATTCTCATAAGATAGGAAAAGTCAAGAAGTATCAACCTGATACTTGAATATTAAGTCTATTTTTCAAGCCATTAAAAAGGCCTTGAGATCTCCCAAACAGAACATGAGGGTTAAATATATGGCGTGTTGCATCACATGTCATCAGAGGGAGGCACATTAGCAATTATGTACGTAATAATAAGGGAATGATCCGGTAGAATTTAACACGGGTTCATTTGCTGAATGGAGGTGTAAGATTAATGCAGTTGGTCCTCAAGTGCAGGTTGATCTCAGGGGAACAGTTTGGCCTTGCTCAGGATAAATGATGACCTGGGAACTGAGGTGGGGAGGGAAGGGGGGGGGAGAGAGAGGCAAAGCAGGGAGTGATGAAGAGGGACTCTTCCTTCCAAGTGTGCACCCAAGCAAAGCCTGTCTCATACACTCTCATCACGCACACACATCTCCTTGGAAACCAGCCGCTCCCGTCTGCGAGATAGGCCCACTGCTCTATCTCCATACCTTCCCCCATCCTCAACCCTGCTTCCCGTCCTCCTCCTCCCCTTGTTCACGAAGGCTTTGGAAAAACAGAAATAAGCATGAGATGCTGCCTGACCATCACACTGCATCTCAAACATGTGTCAAACATACATGGAGAGATGCGCATGCACCAGTGCACATATCCTCAAACGGACAATGAGATTGGCTTGTTGGGATGTGAACATACAACTGTTCCTCATAACCACTTACACTGCCACTCGGGACACTCTGCAAGCATGCGGCCCTGTGTTTTTGCCTTTTTAATGTGCACTAAAGGTGCGAGTGAGGGCTGTTAGACTGGGAACAAAAGGTTGGGTTAATACACACGGCTACAGTGGACTTCATTTATTATGGCACTGGTAATGGAAGAAACTTGTCAGCACTTTGCAGTACATTGTTGAAATACACTTTTTATCTATACGCTAGCAGAATTTTTTTTTGTGGCAATTTAAATGAGCAAACGAAATTAATAATGAATGTTTCTTTGTGTTAAAGCCCAGTCAGTATAACAGTCAGATATGCTTTCACCATTTTCATTTAGTGCCGCTGACATGAACTCCTACATATCTTTGTGTAAAGACTTATGGGGCGGATGTGAAGAGAATTTCTGATTTTAAATGATGACAAGTAAGCAGCCTGTTCTTTCTGGTGAAAGCATGTAAGCGATAATACACTCCGCCCTCAGACGGGGTTTATATTTTTTGCAATAATGACCAAGTGGCTGTACATTATCCTACTTATAATATGGCTACTCACCAAATAAATGATGTTTTATTAACAAAGTTCGGGAGGAGCACTTGCAAATGATCTATACAATCAACTCGTCATCAGCATATCAGCATGAGAGGAGGCCTATATATATACACAGTTGACTCACCTACATTCCTCGACAGGGCCAAATACTGAGCTAGGAGCCCTCTCCTCGGACAGTACGCCAAATATGCATACCATTTATTCAGTCTGACTTATTTGTAAGTGTGAACTCGTGAAATAAATATGTGAGCATTAAGTATTGATTTGAGTTGAAATGATTGTATAATTTTATTATCTTAAAGCTTTCGATTCAGTTTATTACAATGTACAAAACAATCATATAAAAGTATATACTGCATTGACAGCGGAAAATACTAGGAAATATCTGACTGTTGTGAATGACCAATCAGAATTAAGTATTCCAGAGAGCACTGGGTCTCATACATTAATAATTATGTGGATTATGTAGAAGAACACAAGAAAAGTTTAATTCACAACACGTGTGTATGCACATGAATTTAACCTCATTCTAATGTTAAAGAATTTAAAATACTCTAAATCGACAGTGTACCCAAAGTTTTTTGCATCATTTGCATAAAACATGCTTAAACTTTATCCATAGAAGGGCTTTCCACACAACCTACATATAAAGATCTTCAAGGAATGCCAAGTGTTCCATCTTCAAAACCAGTTCAAATACATAAATGCTTTTTATAAAGACCCAGATTGCAGATTTCTCAATAGCCAGCTGTATATACACAAATCTGTTTTTATGCAGAGGAATCTCACAGCTCAAGCTATTATGCACCTTTTCTTACTCTTTTACTGTGTGTATATATATGTATATAAAGGGTTAGTTCACCCCAAAATGAAAATTCTGTCATTAATTACTCACCTTCATGATGTTCCAAACCCGTAAGACTTTTGTTCATCTTCAGAACACAAATTAAGATATTTTTGATGACAGAATGCTGTCAGATTTCCTTCCATAGACTGCAGACTGCCTTTGCAACTTCCACTTTGATGCTTCAAAAAGTTCATAAAGAGTTCATAAAGAGATCGTAAAACTAATCCATATGAATCGAGCGGTTTAGTCCAAATTTTCTGAAGAGACTCGATCGATTTATATGATGAACAGATTTAATTTAGGATTTTACTCTCATGTAAACATTGATCAGCGAACATAAGCAGAAGCTCAACCTAACCTGAATAATGCACCTCTTGTGGAAGCTCAAACATGCTGCGTAACACGAGAATGAACCTTATTAATTACGCAGCACATTTGAGCTTCCGCAAGAGATTTGTTCTTGTGTGATATTTAGGTTTGGTTGAGCTTCTGCTTATGTTCGCTGATCAATGTTTATATGTGAGTAAAAGCCTAAATTAAATCTGTTCATCATATAAATCGACCGAGTCTCTTCAGAAAATTTGGCCTAAACCACTCGATTCATATGGATTAGTTTTATGATTTTTTTATGAACTTTTTGAAGCGTCACAGTGGAAATTGCAAAGGCAGTCAATGGAAGGAAATCTAACAGCATTCTGTCATCAAAAAGATCTTAATTTGTTTTCCGAAGATGAACGAAAGTCTTACAAGTTTGGAATGACATGAAGGTGAGTAATTAATGACACAAAATTTCATTTTGGGGTGAACTAACCCTTTAAAATTTATAGGGCCACCAATAGTATGTGATTTTTGCATACATGTGGTTTCAGTTGTTCCTACAATTTTTTTTTCCGTAAATTTAGAATATATTTTAGTGTGGAAGTTTTGGATGAATCATAATTTGTTTGTCAAACCGTGAGACCCATTGTCTATTCCAGAGTATTATCTATGGCAGACGAAAACTCTGGGACCTTTTATCCCATGTTCCTTTCTGTTTTTTGGAGTGTAAGGCATTAAATAATTTGCTGAAAGTACAGCCATGCACTTTGACTATTATGTTTAAGAGCGGAATTTTTGCACTTTGTATAGGCTGGGCTTCTGAAACCATGCAATGTTTAGCAAACCGATGTATTAATATCTAATGCCATGCAAAATCAATACAATATTGATGCTAGTTTATCCCTCCGTGACAGTGTGTTGATTTGATGTGGTGGGTACATGGCGTCCTGTGAAGCCGGCAGGAGAATGTGGACCATAGTGAGTCACTGCTGTTCCAGGCTCCTGCCTGTGATGCTGCCTCTGCCCCTGGCTGCGATGACCTTTGTGAGGCAAATTACTCTTGATAGATCCTCTAACAGCATTGGTTAAGCTTGCAAAAATAGCTCCCTGCGTCTCCTCCCCATCTCAGAGGCTCAGCGACCAGAGATAACACGGCCGGCCCCCACTCCTGTGGGTCTGAGCCCGAGCTATAGGAAGTGAGGTTGCGCTGTGAACCCGTCACTCTGATCTGCATTCATACGGGGCTGCATCGAATTTTGCGAGAATGCGTTTTGAGTTAACTTTAATGACCCTTTCAAAAGCTGCACAATCAGTCATGCATTAGTCTCAAAGGTAGCACATCACTGATCAAAGGCTGGTGACACGTAACTGGGTTTGCAACAAGGAGGATGGATTATATTTATATATGTGCTGTTATTTGAAAGCAATTTACTAAGGAGCAAGATATAGTTTTATGGATGTCGTCAGGTCCTCTTATGACCCGAAACACTCTCTTTTGGACATGTGCCCACTGTATACAGCACATAAACATGCACACATATTCACACAGACCTGCCAGAGATACTAAGTGGCTCACATTATCTTGAGATGGAAATGCCAAGGCTAGGATGGATTTCGTATTGGTTACGGTGAAAGGGGGAGCGCGGAATAAAGTAAGAGACTGTATTATATTGATGAGAGGGACAGGGTGCCAAGAGAAAGCAGGCCTGAAAAATCTGTTTGTGCAAACACTTTTCAATGAGTGTTGATTTAGGTGATAACAGGGCTTCTGAGAATGTGTTGCTGGCAATCCATCTTTGTGTGTGTGGCCCATTTGCTCTGCCACTAGTACTGTCACTTTGTTATCACTCACAAAGGAGACTGTCAAAGGCAAGGTGTATAAATTCATTAGTCAATATTTTTCACACTTTTTGCATAATTTGATAGATATAAATATATATGTTGCTCACAAGAAATTATTAGTAATGGTATTATTTACTCATCTCTAATTGCAAGTATGATCGTTACTGTGTTCTAAGTATATAAAAACTTTTGCAGAGATGCTGATATACTGTATGGGTTCAATATTAATTATCAGCTGATATTAGAGATGTTTTTTGGATTTATTGGTATCGGACAATTTTGGATATTAAATATTGTAATATTGGTAACACTTTACAATAAGGTTCATTAGTTAACATTAGTTAGCTACATTAGTTAACATGAACTAATAATGAACTGCACTTATACAGCATTTATTAATCTTTGTTAATGTTAATTTCAACATTTACTAATACATTAGTAAAATCTTGTTAACATTAGTTAATGCACTGTGAACTAACATGAATAAACAATGAACAACTGTATTTTCATTAACTAACATAAACGAAGATTAGTAAATACAGTAACAAATGTATTGCTCATGGTTAGTTCATGTTAGTTAATACATTAACTAATGTTTAACTAATGAACCTTATTGTAAAGTGTTACCGTAATATTTTTGTTCTTGCTCATTGCTCCTATCTTTAAAAACACTTATAACTTAATCTTTAACAAGAGTTAAAATGAATATTGATTTTCTGTACTGTACATTCATTGTAATGATGTGGTCTTTTGAAGCCTAATTTTTTTTTTTTATTGATTATGAGTCATATCACATCATTATTGTTGAGAATTTGAATATTGGTGCCTTCCTGTTTTTTACACAAAAACATTGAAAAATGTTTATTTCACATGTATTTACTTCACTATTAAATGCATGTAATTTATCCTATTGTGAATGATCCATCCATGGTTTTTATTCAAAATGTTATTGCTTGATCTTCTGGTGTAACGACAGGCTTCTTTCTGGTGATGTACGCCGGACTTCTCCACTTATTTAGTAAATTATTTACTTAAAGGTGCTGTATGTAAATTTTTGACTGTACACAGCAAAATCACCAGAGTTAAATCAACTCTGCTCGGAGTACATATGGTCCCTCTCTAAATAGTGTTAAAGCAGAGTTAAAGTTAATGAGATAATTAAGCAATTAATTAAGTGATGAATGAGCATTAATGATGAACACCTGCTGTTAACAAGCAGAATCACTGAAGAAAAGATAATCCTCCTCTGCTGAGATCTAGAGAGATATAATGTCTTTTATCTTCAGGTGATTTCATCTAAGACTGTGGCTGAAGTCAGTTGTAGTTCTTGTGTTTCTCTTTTCTTCATTGATTCTGCTTGTTAACAGCAGGTGTTCATCACTAACACTCAACCATTACTTAATTAATTGCTTAATTATCTCATTAACTTTAACTCTGCTTCAGTGTTACTTTAACCATAATATGTTTGCAGATATTTAGGAAACATGCTGAGTTCACATACTCATTTCTCTGAAAACCATTGCTACAGCCAGTTATTTTACTTGTGCGTTCCGTGTCGGAATGTCTGTTTTTGTTTTGGTGTGTGCAAGACCGCATGTTGCCAAATTACCCAATAGTATTTGTCCACCCCAGGTTGCCAGTTGGTGGAAAACACATGCAGCGAAATGCAGCCATGAAAGCCAGCGAACAAACTGGGTCACAGATCGCAGATTCTACCTGACCTAAAAAGCCTCAGCCTTCATCTAAAAATCGGTATGAACGGGAGCATATTAAAACGCGAATTCAACTCATCATAAATCAATAAATCAACTAATCAACTTACAGTGTGTAAGTCTCCTTGCCTTCCAATGTCCTGTTGCGAGTCCTCAAACTGGCAACCCGCGTGAGCATCGAGTCTGAGGAGGAGGGGGTGGGGCAAACAATATTTTGAATTTGTACCCATTTTGTACCCATTTCAACCCATTTCATTCTTACATACTGCACATTTAAACCCTGCCTCCATCTTACATTCAACTGCAAGCTCACATTCAACTGATCTGCCTGCATCCAATTAACAACCGATGGATAGAACCAAGTCCCCACCATACTTTTTTTTTTTAGATAATCCAATTCACTTAGATGTACGTCAAAACATGAAAGAAAATCCTGTCGCTACTTCCATTTCATGACGACAAAAGTTTTCATGATAGTTTTTATGTGACTTTCATAAAATCTTTTTCTAGTTTGAAGATCTAGTATGAATAAAAATCAACCCCTGGGACATAAAGGTGCACGTAGTTGAAGAAACACTCATATAAATGTGTGCATGCATGCCCACACAATTGTTATATCTAAATACCGAGCTTTATCTGACACTAACAACAATAGGTCCGGCAGTCCCAAGGTCCTTTGCGGTGTCAAACACAGACTTTCACACTCCTTGGGCAAACATTGATTGTGCTGGCCTCTGGGGTGTTTCTCTTAATGTACTTAGAGCTCAATAGTCTCGCTATAGCTCTTCAAAGTAGCACCCACACCGGCCTGTCCACACAAGTCACCGTAAGAATTATTGTGGCTTTGGCAATGAGTAAGTGTCTTCAATATCTGCAGCATGTCCACCTGCGGGGGTTCATAAGCTCACCGCCGAACAATAGTTATGGCTGTGTCCCTGTTTTTATGAGCAATCCATCTTGTGTTTCTGCGATCTCCTGGAGTATTGTGATTAGGAAGCCTGCTGAAAAAGCCGTGTTCCTCCCCTGTGTTATTAAGTGCCGTTATCTTCCTTAAGCCCCGGTTGTTTACTCACTTGCATTCACTCATGTGGAACAGTTTTTGGCACATTGCATGTAGATGTCCAGCACTGTTCCCGAACTCTTGTATGTTACTTATTTTATTAGGGATAATGGGAAAGCAAAGGGATCAGGGAGGGATAGAACTGAATATTGATGTGTATGTGTCGACTTCACCTCTGAGTGAATACGGGCAGCGCTGCTAGGGTGTAAACAAGCCAAATAAGTCCATTAAACTCGATGTTGGCCCGTGCCTGAGGAGACCTCTCTGTGGAGAATGGGCTGGCAGGAACCTTTGGCTGGCTTGCGCAGGCAGCTTCTTCCTTTTCATAGAAAACTAAATCAAGCACGTTGGCTCTGAAGAATAGCCATGAGATGAAGACTATTCGATGTGTGTCAGAAAAAAGTGCTTTCACAGCAATCACAGCGTCTGAATTGGCTGCTGTCAGATTCACACGTATGTACCAGCTGGCGGTGAGTCCCTCCCATACTTACAGCAAACTTCAGCAGAACACTTCTCATCACTCGGATCAGGCTCCGATGGTGTCAGGAAAACGTTTATCAGCCGAACATACGGCCTTTTAGGATTAGCCCCCACACAAAATGTGTTCACTTTCATGGTTCTGCTGTCATGTTTTGCACAGTAAGCCCAAATATTCATGAGCTCTGTCTTTGGCAACCAAAAGACAAGATGGTCTCATTGAATTACAAATAGGGAGCGCAGCCCACTTTTGATGAATACTGTCATTCCTCTGTCAAAGCACTTTGGCCTTGCTGGGATGAGTTAGCAATCTGCAACCCAACAAACTGGCAGATTTCACGCCAGGTTTGGGTCAGGTTTAGTTTTTTAAATTGTTTTAGAAATATTTAAAGGAATAACTCACCCAATGATGACAAATGAAATGTGTGTCATCATGTACTCACCCTCATGTCCTTCTAAACATGTATGACTTTCTTTATAATGTGGAACACAGAAAAACAAACAATTTACAAACATTTAAAAAATTACAATGAAAGAGTGTCAGTGTTGTTTTAGACCCAACTGAATTTCATTGTATGAACAAATACAGTTTAAACATTCTTCAAAACGTCTTCTTTTGTGTACTGAAGAAGAAAGAAATTAACACAGAAATTCATAACACTATCTCTTTATGATAAAAGTTAAAATTCTATCATTATTTACTTACTATTATAAAACGGTTAGTTCCTGTCCGTGATTCTGATTGGTCAGTAGCTGTGTTTTATTCATGATAAAACATGGCTATGACCGCTTCACCCAGCGTTTCTATGTATCACTACACAACACCCTTAGCAACCACTCTTAGCAATGTAAACTGTTTGTTCTCAATTGATATTGTTCATTGAAGCTTACTGTATTATGTAGAAGAGTATTGTGAGAAAGAGATCAAGTGAGCGAGTTTATTAGCTGCATTCAGATTTATCATTTTCCTTCAGGTCAGTCCTATGTTCATAATAAAAAATCTGTTTAAATGTCCGATGTATTATCTTGTCCTTTTAACATTTAAGGGGTTTTCCCGTGACTGACAGCGCTAGTCAAAGCATTTGTCAGTTGCGTCTTGTTCCATGTTCACAACAATTCAGTATTTCAATGTAAAAGTCTTCGCTACTGACTGACACACTCATAAAGACAGTCTTTGCCGCCATCTAATGGCTTAATAATGTAACTTCTGTTGCTGTTCACGGTCAGGGACCATTTTTCTGGCGGAAGGAAGGCTTTTAGTTAAAGTTTACTTTATGAAAGTTGCATTGATACATATTTTTGCCTTTAATACTTGTATTGTGTGGTAACCGTTTAATAAAAGCAATAAGGTACTCAAGGCTAGTGCTGTATCGGGAATAAGTCACAGCTGAAGGGGTTGCAGGCACTCCGCTTTGCGTCGTACCTTATTGCTTACATATATATGATATGATATGATATGATATGATATATGATATGATATGATACGATACGATATGATATGATACGATATATGATTTTTACTTGGAAATTGCATTGCTAATCCACTTCTGAGGGGACACTCAGTTTGAATGGGCATGACACTTCTGGAAGTAAAGGAAGAGATATTGTCCTGGAGTGATGTAAACCTGAACCCCTCAGGATCACTTAGACTATTCAGTCCCTGAGAGGCATTCAAGAGCCCCTGAGGTTCTACAGGAAGTGGCTGCCTGTATCAGCTGCTGCACAACCCCCTCTACCCGTCTTCTGAAGTGTGCTGTCGTTTGAAAAGACTCCATTTAATGGAAAAGACCAAAGCAGAAGTAGCGGATTTAAACAAACAAGAATAGTTATTGGACCCTGCTGAGACAATAGTAATAAGCAGCTAACGGCAGCCGAGTGTGCGGGCGAGCGGGAGAGAGGAGGGGGCAATCGACGCCACAAGTGGAAGCAGATTGCCTCTTGTACAGTCTTTCAGTCCCGTCCCAGTAGTCTTAGACAGGCCACATTGCACATTTATTACCCCATTCTCCAGAAACATGATTTAACATGGACGCTCCATGTCTTTGCTTATCGCAGATCTCAAATAAAGCGTTCCTTGCCTTGTTATGTTTAGTTGAATTAGCAGGCTGGTAAGTGAGCTTCTCGTGTTGGTAGGAATATTATTGTGCAAAGATATTGTGCCCTGTGGAGGATCATTAAAACCGTGCCTAATAAATGTGGATGACTCACCGTGTCCAAACCATTAGGCCAATCAGTCTGTCTGCAAGCTGGGCCTTAATTTTCAAACCCTACCTGCAAAATTAAACGCACACAAGTCATTAAAAGCAGCAGAAAGTTGCAGTGCTGTCGCTGGAGCAGTGATTACAGTCACTCTCTGAATGGCACAAGCCATCGCCGGCTCAATAATCAAGATCTTCATTTAAATGATCTCCAATTAAAATCCCAAAGTCGTTCTTTCACTCTGTGCCTATTTTCAGTGGTTGTGAATTTCTGAATTTAATTTGATAGTGTGTATCAAACAGGGCTTGACACTAACTTTTTTGCTCACCAGCCGCTATGCCTAGTGGTTTTCCAAAGATACTACATTACACGCCACTGCTGAAATCCAACCGCATTTAGTGGGTGTTAATGTCAAGCACTGGTATTGAATGTGATGCAATAAAAAAGTCAGTGTACCTCAAAAAAAAAAAAAGAGGCAAAAACAGCAATTAGACAGCTGAGCAGCCCATGACGATGAATATGATTTCACCAAGTACAGCATGTTCCTTGATCAACATCTTTGATGACCCTGGAACAACATTTCAATCAACCAATCAGATTTGAGGGTCTACCGTTTATGTCAAGTTTAGGCTTACAAGCAGGGTTTGGTGCTTCTACATCAGTGTTATTCACCTATTATTTCCCTCTGATTTTAGGGATACCTTATGGGTAGAGTTAGGTTTAGGGGTAGGGATAGGATTAGGACTAAATTTTCAGGCAGGAATGTTGTTCCAGGATGAACAAAATGTGTTGATCCAGGAACATGTTTTTCTTTGCAAAATCACGGTTACCAGCCATTGACCGATTTAAAGCCGATATGTATGATATCATACTATTTATTTTAAAGATGGTAAATAACATATGCATAACAATTGCTGCAATGAATTGTATATTTATTTTATGTAATATTTACAAAATTAGAAACAAATCAATTGAAATAATGAATCAATATGGAAAAACATTTTTTGGCAGGCTACAAATGCTCACTTCTCATTGGATTCGCCAAAGTTTGCAAGACTTGAGGAATTTAATGTTTATTAGCTATTCAAAGACTTGTATTTGTAATTGACTTGTAATTGTATTTGCTGAATGCCAACGGTATATGAAAGAGCATTTGCCTTACTACTACTTTTAATAATAAGACAAAAACTGAAATATAACATTACTTACTGTCTTTGTTAAACAGTCCTATCATTTTTTATTTATTTATTTATTTATTTGACAGAACTGTTAAACAAAGACTGTAAACACTAATAAATATGGAGAATGGGAGCTCCTGTGCATCTGCGTTCAGACACTGGCATTCTCAGTGAGTCAAAATAAAAGTCATCCGCTTCTGACTCTTACTGGCCAAACAGAAAAACAAATTAGCCAATGGTGATAAGTAAAAAACAAAAATATAGTAACTATTGTGGTCTGATTCATGGAAAAGTGCTCTTATGAATTGGTCCTTTTTAGTTAATCAAAACAGTGTAACCAGTGTAGCCTGCTTCCCAAAACAAATAACTCTTACAAGCTGATTGTTTTGATGAATAGTTCAGAATGTCCGGTTAATGGTTTGAATCAGTCTGATGTACTTTCCGGTGTTATTCACAGTATTAGCATAAAGAACACAAAATACATGACACACAAATATTGAGTAGTCTGTTTTTAATAACATTTAAAAAAAAATGATTCTCTTATCCTATCCTCCATCTTAGATACATATTTTTATTACTTTTTTTACTGCTGCAGTGCACTTCTATGCCGCCCTAGTATTTGTTCATAACAAGCTATTATAAACATAATTATGCTGCCTATACCTTTTGAGACAGCCTTAGGAGCCATTCACACAAAATGTGAATAAAAATATGAGATTCTAGCGTCATGTTTTTTAAAAGTTGAACTTGAGCACTATGTTTTTGCTGCAAAAGATGCAAGATGCAAGTGCAGCGGTCAGACACATTCATCTATGTTTACAAAGAAAAACACTGGAAAAGCAGCACAGTGAAATACAAAAGCATGTTCGGTGTGAATGGCCTCTTAAGGCCCTGATATACTACAAGCAAAGTTCTCTTTCGTTCTTCGTTTAGGAGTAAAACAAAGTTCGAAATACGTGAGCAGTGATATACTGTTATCGAACATCTGACTCCGCCCACACTGCTGAGAGCGACGGTTAGATGAATATGTAAAAATGTTGCGTGCTTTCCTCTCAGTAACAAAATAAACACAACAAAATTGAGAAACTAGCAAGGATTTTTAGAAAAGCATCTTGATCATGGCAACGTGGATATGTTTGTTTGCACAAGCTCTGTAATTCGGCACTCCAGTCACGTCACGTTTATATTATAACACTTTATAGAATAGATTGCTTAAAATCAAGCAGCTTTACCGTATTAAACACGAAAAACAGTGTCAGTCTCTAATTTCATCAGAAGTACAACTTCGTTTTCTACTATAAAGCAGCTCTCCAGTGTTCATGTTTTCACTCGAGGACTTCTACGGACTTGAGAGTAGAAATGAACTGGAAAAGATTTTCCGAGTGAAAGAAGGCAGAGTCTCAGCGCACACATACCTTACATAATGTCCGCGGACCAGTGGTAGTATGAAAGTGTTTACCAGCCATTCTGGAAAAAGTTCGCTTTGGCAAGCTGTATCGAACTTCCAAAACAAACTCCAAACAAACTTCGTTTCGGCCTCATTTTGTTCGAAATTAAGTCACATCAGTTCGTTCTTCAATTTTGTTTGAAGTATATCTGGGCCTTTGGTGTCCTATAATGCCTTGCAATGCTGTCTGGGTAGGTAACTCACTACGTTTTACAACTATAATATCTTATAAGAAAATTACAATATTTTTCTCATGAAGAGCACACTAAAAAGAAAGGCTTTTAGATTGCCTCTAAAATCGTCAATGTATTTGGCCATCATATTCCAGAAACAGGGTGAAATCTTGCTTGACAGGAAATTTTATGGAAATGCTGACTTCTGCTCCATCGCTCTGTTCAGCACAAATGAAGTCTTTACACTTTGACTGTAAGTTCCCTTTAAGCTGAGGGTGAATGCATAGGCAAATTAAGCTGAGCATGTATTTCTCTGAAGTGTGACTAACCGTGCGTCAATCAGAGCAAGGCAGGCAGCCCGTGTGCTATCAGAGGAGCTCCAGCAGCAGAGCTCTTCACTGCGCCCACAGCCACCCACCGCCGGCCACACAGGACCAGCGGACGAGAGCGGCGATGCAGAGCAACACAAAAGCCCCTTTTCATCCCCCTTTCTCTTTTTCCTTTTATAAAAGTGTCGCTTTATCTGTTAGCGGTGCGCTGAATGGGCCAGAGAGCTGCACTGGCTACACAATCCAAGTGGAGGAAGGGAAGAATGGAGGGCCGGGTGGAAAATGTCTCCATCAGTTCCTTAATCTTTCTGGTCTCATCCAACAAAGCTGTCACCTTTGAGGCGATTTCTGTTGAATTATTCAAACTGGAGGTGTGTCAGTGTGGCGACAGCCCCCAACCCACGGGACTCACCGCTCTTTTCACCTTCTCTCCGATGCGGAGACCCAGAGGCTCGAATCAACACAACCAGATGAGTTGTTTTCTAATCCGCACAAGGGTAGCTTTTAATTGAAAACATTTCTCTGGTGATTTTACCTCAATATTGACTGTAAACTACTTGCTTTTCCCCTTCCCTCTCCCTTCTCTCTCTCAACATCTCTATTGATATCCGAGCACGAGCACTCCATTAACTTAAAGTGTGAAACCGAGACTCAGATGTGACTAATTGTTTTAAGAGGGTCCTAACACAAAAGGGTCAATGAGACCTCAAAGTGGTGATGAAGACAAATTTTTCCACCTGCAGACAACAACACAGGAAAAAAAGTTCATCTTTTTTGTGTGTGAATTTATGAAGACATGCCCTAATCAGGTTATTCTGAATCATTGCATTGTCAGCATAGAAACCAAATTAGGACTTTTTATTCTTATACAAAGTATTCCTTGCAGGCATTTTTTTCCAGGGGACCCTTTCAGCTAATAGCATCAGTGTTCTTTTTATTTATTCACAGGCTGTTTGTAATGATAGTAAACACAGAGATAAAAGCTAATGAAATACTTCCTCGCTAATGCATTCACCCGTCCTCTGGTAAAGCTCTCTGACAGGTCCGCGACTGAAGTTGTGACAAACACGCAGTCATTCTGCAGGTTTGTGTTATGTAAATGGAGACAAAGAGTAGGGCTCTAAATCTGAGTGATTGTAGGTAAAAGCAGCTGCTGGTCTTATGATGCTTTTAGCGCTGCTGTAATATATCGCAGCTCATTGGAGGATGGAGAGGCCTGGTTGTACTTCACACTACGCTAGACAGATAAGTGTGGACACGGGCAGTGGACAGCTGATTTATTGAAATATGATATGAGATGACTGTCTTTCAATTGACATTCCAATAAAGTGTTAGAAACTACTGTTTATATGTGTGCATGTCTCCACCTACTAATCATATTTTGGGGACAAATTTGTACCCAAGTGAGCTAAATCGGGCACTAGTAAGGACCCTGGCTTACAGCACATTGGCTGTCACTGTCTCGTGTCATTATGTGTATTGAGTTTGGCTCATGCATTTTGTTGAACATCGATGCTCCTTGGTTTTCACAGTGCATTGTGGGATTTTTTAGGGAGCGAAAGTTTCAGTCCACTGGAAGGATTTTGCGATTGAGACAGCACTTAAAATGGCCGACTCTCTGATCAGTGCCCTGTCTACTGAACAAGGGAGCTGATTGAGACGCACCCTTATTTAGATAGCTAGGTAAATATGTGTGTGTGTATAGGCATTTTAAAATCGCTTTGAATGTGGCTCATCCGGACAGTTAAAACTATTTGCTTTATAATGTTAGGGGGTAAATCTCACATAGAAATGCCTGGATCATATTTCACCTGAAAATCAAAAGAAAATATATATTTAGTAATTTTTTAGTACCAGGTAAGACTTATTACATTGTCATATTATTTTACTGACAATTTTGTTTATTGACACATTTCCTCCCAAAAAATCATTACTTTAATGCAATTTTTTAATGAAATTTTTTATTGATGGATGGATGGATGGATGGATTGATTGATTGCATACTGAGAAATTGTCAGGGATAGGCCTATGTTTAGTTATGTTTAGTGTCATTGTGTTTTGGTTTCATTTTCCCTGATCCCATTTGCCTGTGTTCTCGTTCATTGTTGAGGTCTGCGCGGGACTGTTTTTTTCGTCCCGTTCCCGCCTGCTCCCGCAAGGTTCTCTTCCACACCCACCCGCCCCCGCTTAAAATTCACCATGTGTTCACCCGCTATCCGCTTATCCCGACCCGACGGGTCCCGCTAAATTTAGATCTCGTTTCCAGAATCTCACATTTAAACTTCCCATAAATAAAGAATCATTAGGAATAACAAATATAAAATGTTGGCTAAATTTTTATTTGTTATTGACTTATGATAGGCTAATGTCAACACCGTAAAAATGTCACAGAGAAAAATAGGCTAAATTAAATACGACATCAGTCACTTAAAACTATAGGCTAAGCCAAAAATATGAATAAATGAAAACTGTTGGCTTACTAGTAGCTATTCTTATAATTAAATCTTTTTTAATATCCACACAAATACGTCACTGACTCACGACGGTTTCAGTACCGAACGTGACGTCTCCACAAAGGCTGAATGTTCTCTCTGAAGGTGCACTCGTGGCCGGGATGCAAAGAACATATCTTGCCAGGTTGATCAGGGCAGGGAACTGGGAACTGTGTGAACACCACCACTGCAGAAAGTTTTGTTCACTTCAAGTTGGATGTAGGGAGCGGCCGGGCTACTGTCAGACCGCCCGCTCCTGCCCAAAGTACACCAGAGTTATCGACCGCTACCGCCTTTCATTCAAAATTTAATCCCCTGCCACAAGAAATCTAAATGGGAATGCAGACCTCTAGTTCATTGTTAGCTTCCATGGTTCCTGATTAAGTTACACACCTGTTTCTAGTATTGTTATTATTTAGTTCTGTGTATATAAGCCCTTAGTTTTTGTCGTTGTTGTTGTTAGATGTGTATTTGCCTTGGTTATTTCTCTTGTGTATTCTCCTGATTTGTTAAAAAGAACTCTGATGGACCAAAAAAAGCAGCACCATTCATTGTTCCTCGCTCGTGAAGGACTTTCTTTGTTGAATTATTACCCAGTTTTATGTGTTGGCACAGTGCTCCTTTCTGGACAATGCCACACTAAAATCAATTTACTGGATGTTTAGTTTTGTTAATTATCTAGTTGTGTGTATATAAGCCCACTGAACAGTTTTCTCAGTGTTCGATGTCGCTGGTGTTAGATTTGTCTTTATTCTGCGTATTCTCCTGATTTATTAAAAAGAACAAATCTTTCTGCTTCGTGCCTTGTAGTACTGTAGTGATGGGTCGAATGCGTGAGGATCCATTTGCAGCTTGTTTATTAAAAGTACTTACAGAGTAGACAGGGCAAAGGCAGAGACACAAACAGGGACAGGCAATAGTCGAGGCAGGCAGCAGACAAACTGTATCGGGTCACAGGCGGAGATCAGGGCAGGCAGCAAACAATCACAGTCCAGTACACAGGCAAGGTTCAGGGCAGGCAGCAGAGAATCACAACGAATAAACAATCCAACGGTAACAGGGTAAACAGTCCACAAGAAAACGCTCAGAGTTGATCACCGGGGCAAATCAAGACTTCGCCAAGGGTGTGTGTGTGTGTGTGTCTTAAATAGTCCAGGTAATGATCTGCAGGTGTGTGTGGCAATTGGTGATTGGTGCATGTGATTGGAAGGGAGGATTATGGGAAGTGGAGTCCAGGAACTGACAGGAACAGACAGTGATCGTGACATAACGCCCCCCTTCCGGAAGGCGCGTCCTCGCGGCGTAAATGGCACAGATAGGGAGGGGGGGTGGGTACATTGGAGACCTGTTGGCAGACGGGAACGGGGTCTCCAATGCAGGTCCAGGAACTCGGGCAGCCACGGGGGGTCAGGTGCCACGGGCAGCCACGGCGGGTCAGGTGCCACGGGCAGCCACGGCGGGTCAGGTGCCACGGGCAGCCACGGCGGGTCAGGTGCCACGGGCAGCCACGGCGGGTCAGGTGCCACGGGCAGCCACGGCGGGTCAGGTGGCTTGGGCGCCCACGGTAGGTCAGGGTCCGTAGCCGGCCACAGCAGTTCACAGGCGGTTGAAGGCCGTGGGCGTGTAAGGTCCCCACCCGCAAGCTCAAGCAATTCGGAGGCCGCTGATGATCGCGGCCGTGCAGGGTCCCCACCCACAAGCTCCCCACCCTCAGGTATATGGCCCCCCCCCTCAGGTATATGGCCCCCCCCCAAAAAGTTCTTGGGGAATTCAACGGAGGCCGTGGCGGTTTCGTGGGTAAGGAGCTCGGGTGGCGCCGGCAGGGCGAGGAGCTCGGGTGGCGCCGGCAGGGCGAGGAGCTCGGGTGGCGCCGGCAGGGCGAGGAGCTCGGGTGGCGCCGGCAGGGCGAGGAGCTCGGCGACGGCCTCCGTGGCCGTATCAGGAAGAGCGGGCTGCTCTGGGACGGCAGCGGACTGCTCTGGGACGGCAGCGGACTGCTCTGGGACGGCAGCGGACTGCTCTGGGACGGCAGCGGACTGCTCTGGGACGGCCTCCGGGCTTACAGCGGGCTCTGGGAAGGCCTCCGGGCCTACAGCGGGCTCTGGGAAGGCCTCCGGGCCTACAGCGGGCTCTGGGAAGGCCTCCGGGCCTACAGCGGGCTCTGGGAAGGCCTCCGGGCCTACAGCGGGCTCTGGGAAGGCCTCCGGGCCTACAGCGGGCTCTGGGAAGGCCTCCGGGCCTTGAGGGATGGAGGAAGCCTTCTTCCTCCTCCTCCTCCTCCGTTTACATGGTTGAAGCGGTGGCTCTATGCCTACCTCCTCTGAGGGCGCTGCAGCGGGCTCACGGGTTGGAGCGGACTCGCGGACTGGAGCTGGTTCTGGAGTGGACTCACTGGCTGGAACGACCCCTATGTTCCCAGACACTGGCGGGGCGGCCATCTTGCCCGTGGGCACTGGCAAAGCGGCCATCTTGTCCATAGCATCCAGAGAATTTGAGTGCGTGGCAACCGGCGAGCTTGAGTGCGTGGCAACCGGCGAGCTTGAGTGCGTGGCAACCGGCGAGCTTGAGTGCGTGGCAACCGGCGAGCTTGAGTGCGTGGCAACCGGCGAGCTTGAGTGCGTGGCAACCGGCGAGCTTGAGTGCGTGGCAACCGGCGAGCTTGAGTGCGTGGCAACCGGCGAGCTTGAGTGTGAAGCGGCCGGCGGAGGCTTAGGAATGCCAGCCGCTCGTACTGAAGTCAGCGCTGGATCAGCCACACTGGAACGCAACCCACTCCGCTCCCAAACAGATCCAGAGACGTGATGTAATTCTAGAGGATCAACGGAGACTTGACTTGGCTCTGGAAGATCAGCGGAGACATGATGTGATGATGTTGTGGCCGCCATTTTGTGCAGGCTCTCTTTAGAGGCAGCCATTACATGGGGGGACGAGGTGTCGCGTTCCTCCGCGACACCCACAGTAAAAAGTGAACCAACAGTAAGCAGGGCAAAGTCCAGAAATTCCACAAACGACCCTCGGGGACCATTAATAAGTAAGTAGTCCTTCAATGGTTCGTTTAATCCATAGCCAAAGAAGTCAATGAGGGCACAGTCAGGCAGGTCAGAGAAATAGGCAATGTCTAAAAACTTCTGAATGTGGTCCTCGAGTGTACAATTACCTTGCCGAAGGCGGACGAGACGTATTGCTGGGTCCATGCTAAGGCTGGAAGCGCTCGTAGAAGCTGCTGGATCGTTTGATGGCGAAGTCTTCTGTAATGATGGGTCGAATGCGTGAGGATCCATTTGCAGCTTGTTTATTAAAAGTACTTACAGAGTAGACAGGGCAAAGGCAGAGACACAAACAGGGACAGGCAATAGTCGAGGCAGGCAGCAGACAAACTGTATCGGGTCACAGGCGGAGATCAGGGCAGGCAGCAAACAATCACAGTCCAGTACACAGGCAAGGTTCAGGGCAGGCAGCAGAGAATCACAACGAATAAACAATCCAACGGTAACAGGGTAAACAGTCCACAAGAAAACGCTCAGAGTTGATCACCGGGGCAAATCAAGACTTCGCCAAGGGTGTGTGTGTGTGTGTGTCTTAAATAGTCCAGGTAATGATCTGCAGGTGTGTGTGGCAATTGGTGATTGGTGCATGTGATTGGAAGGGAGGATTATGGGAAGTGGAGTCCAGGAACTGACAGGAACAGACAGTGATCGTGACAAGTACTATAACGTGACAAAAATGGGCAGGTTTTTCATATAGTAGATTTGATGTCATTTAATATATTTTATTTTTTATAATATATAATATTGTATCCATGAATTATGGTAAAATAAAAAAACATTGTGTATAATAATATATACTGTTACCATTATATACAATTGCTCATATTGAGATACGAGGCTGTTTTGATAACAGCTGTGTGTTCATAAAGTGCCATAAAAACACTTTGTAATTCTTCGTAAATTTTTAACATTTTACGTTGCAAGCTCTGTCTGAAATCATTGATCAGTGAGGTGTTTTATACCGCAATATTTGATCTTATCAAAATTCGAATTATTTAATATCTGAGGACTCAAATCATATTAAAGCCCTTCCCACTCAAAGCATAAATACGTCATAGCAGTCACAGTCACCATGACAATAACCGTCCCTCTCTCAGTGCCTTTATCGCCTACTCGTTTTCTGATCTCCCTCCATCTCTGTGTTATGAGCAGGCGCTGTTTGTGTGCCTGTGTGTGTGTTTGAGGGAGTGAATAGAGCTGAATGGCTTTGAATGGCCAGTCTGTCAGGTCACCTGTAGACAGTGATGGTGGAAGAAGGCTGCGGGCTGAGCCAGAGGGGATTTCTGAAGGAGCCTGAGTGCCCTGATTCACTCTTAATCATTGAAAGCCCTCACCATGCACCACAGAGACCTGTTCTGTCTCTTTCTCAAACAAAATGGCTAAAAGCATTCCACTGACACACAAACACACATGCAAACACATGGATACTTTAGGTGCTGTGTGTTCTATATTAATTCAGAGTCGTAACCACATGTTCTTATTCAAAATGGTAGTTGATCAATATGGGGTTTTCAATGGCTGATTCATAACCCTCATGTTCTCTTTGTGGTCTGAGATGCCAATGCAATTTTAATTTAATTTGATTGTTCCAGCAGCTGATACTTTATTCTGATTTTTTTTTTTTTTTTTTTTTTTTTTTTTACTTTTTTGTAATTTCAGATTCAATTGAACATATATAATATTTATTTAATTTTATATTATTTTAGATATTTTATATAGCATATTTATTCATTATTATTTATTAATTTTATTAATATATTAAATATTCAATCATTTTGTCATATGTCATTTTATGTATTTCCAAATAAAAATGGTGATATTTGTAGACATGACTACAAATACACTCCTGACGGTTGATTATTTTGATTTATTTTATATATTTTTCTATATAAAATACATATATAAGTGTGTTTTTGCTGTGATCAAATTGAACCTGAGTAGAAATGGATACCAGTTACACATTTGAGTATTACATGATAGTTTTATAATAAAACAGCGGGTTAATGTTTCAGTAATATCTTTCAGATGGGTTTTGATTCGGTTCAAGGAGCACATCAAAAGAATCTGAATGTAAAATAAGAGGTTGGTTTTAATTTAAATGATGTAAATCATGGGGATCTCTGGAACCCCCAAAATAAAGACTTTAATCTCAACAGAAAATAGGAGTTAAGTATTTAATTTGGTTACGTCTTTGAATTAATCCATTTTAACAGTTACTTTGTGTATTAACAGTACTGTGCATTGATATTAGCTACAGAGAAGTTGATATTAGCTACAGAGATGTATCAGTATTGCTTAAAACGGAAACATTTTAAACGCCTTTAATGCAAAGGAGAACGTGACAGCATGTGTCAGAATGGTTTCCCCCTACATAGGGCACATGTATTTGGTACGATAAACCTCTTCATTAGCCGGTCACATGTTACGCCCAAGGGCAGAAACGTTATTTTTGTTCATTTGTCATCTTGAGCGCACAGCCGAGTGAACGGGTTGTCAGTGAATGCACAAGAAGGCATGCATACGTGCACATACACACACACATATACATAACAAGCAGCTTACTAGGACTGTGCTCATTGACCTGATAAATGCATACGAAAATCCAGCAAAATAATTACACCAAGACACATATACTTTCGTATTTACACACAAAAAATGGACTCCTGTGTTGTGTGTATTTATATGCACTACAACACATGCTTGCAAAAAAACAGACTAATGGTATTTTCTCTCTCTCTCTCTCTCTCTCTCCTCTGCTCTCTGTTCTTCATGGCTGCAGGAACATTTCGAGGTGTCTGTAAGAAGATTGACCACTTTCCGGAGGATGCAGATTATGAGCAGGATGCAGCAGAGTATTTACTACGTAAGTCTGTCAAAACACCACACATCAGGGGCGTTTTCTCCGAGGAGACGACGCACCTCTTCAAAATAAATTAGATGAGAAACTAATCGATTACAAATATTTAAAAATATGAGCTCAAATACTGTGTAAATCACTCATTTTTCAACTCATGTCCAACAGTGATACCAGCAGATAAAGAGGGAGGCAGTCTCTCTTTTAGCTCTGTTTGGGTCTTACTGAGATCCTATAGCGTGACATAAATGTGAGGGCCGGGGAATGGTAAAATACAGGCGATAAGTCATTTGAGGAGACGCAGTGCCTCCATGTCACTGTGATTGGCTGATCGTGTAGTCAGTGTGCTAATGCCTACCTATCATGGCCCACAAATTGCATTAATGGGTCAAAATGCTAGTAATAGTTTAATTACAATCACCCACTCTGACATCATCACTGTCCTGTCTTAATAAAAATTAACTTAAAATGAATTAGTCGATTTTTATTAAGTGCACCTTCATGCCTGCTACCATTTTATGAGGAGGTCTCTGTTATGAATAATAATAATAATAATAATAATAGCTGAACAAATAGTTGTAAAAAAAAAAAAAAAAAAGATACATAAAATATGATTGTTACTATATTTTTTAATTGGAGTTACCCTTTTTAAGATATATAAAAATGCATAAATGCTATTTAAACACTTTTATAAATGTTATTTAAAATGAATTATGCATGTTGGTTTTATTGAAAAGTGTCAATAAACACTATTAGTCAAAGGTTTGGGGTCAGTGAGATTTTTTAATAAAAGAAATTCTTTTACTCAGAAATGATCCATTAAATTGATCGAAAGTGACAGTAAAGACATTTATAATGCTACCAAAGATTTTTATTTCAAATAAATGCTGAACTTTCAAACTTTCTATTCATCAGAGAATCTTGAAAAACAAGATAATAATATTTATAATAATAATAAATGTTTCTTGAGCAGCAAATCATCATATTAGAGTGATTTCTGAAAGATCACTGAAGACTGGAGTAATGATGCTGAAAATTCAGCTTAATAATAAATTCGATTTTAAAATATATCACAATAGAAAATAGTTATTCCACAATATTACTGTTTTTACTGTAGTTTTGATCAAATAAATGCAGTCTTAGTTAGCATAAGAGACTTCTTTTAAAAAACATTAAGAAATCTTAATGACTTCAAACTCTTGAACGATAGTAATATTGTAGCACCTAATAATATTATAGAATTGGTTGTGTACTGATAAACGCTGTTCTCATAAACCATATAAACATCAAATGACACATGAATTGAAAAAAAGTTTCAGAAGTCCACCACACACACAGTCACATCTTAACCGTCTCACAATCACCCAGACTGATGATATGCATAGAGAAGGGTCATATTGGTGAGATGGATTTTTCTTGTTTAGCCCTACTGGGTTTCTTCAGTTTTTGCAATGACCTCCACACTTTTTACCATCTTATAGATTAGGTGCAGCATGTCTTGAAATTGCTTGGTGACTGGAGCCGAACAAAGTAGATGCACGCATCCAAGCATGTCATGGTTTATGCTTAGTGATAAATCATGCTTACCCACAAGCCTTTACACTGTCATGGTCATTTGGTTGTACTATTTAAGTGACATCTTCTTTAACTGGCTCCCCTATGTAAATTCGTACATATTCTTGGAATATGTTTGTTCTCTCAGTTCTCTCAGTTTGTTCTCTCGTGTTACATAATTACATAATTTATGATGAGGCGTCCAGCAGATTTCTGTGATTATGAATCTCTGCTGCAGTGCATACAGTGACTCGTTAAAAGGATAGTTTACCCAAAAATGAAAATTCTTTCATTATGTACTCATCCGCATGTTGTTCCAAACCTGTATGCTGGATTTTTCCTGTGGAACACAGAAGTAAAACATTTTGAGGAATCCTTATGCATGAATGAACATCACTGAGAAAACTACTGCTACCTTGATGGTGCGGCATCAAACGGGACCAGTCTTTTATTTAACTTTTATTTGTTTTAACCCAACCACATTTATTTATTTATTTATTTATTTATTTATTTATTTATTTTCTTTTCTTTCAATTAAAATTGCATGGGGAAAAAATCAAGAAATTACCAGTGGTTTTCTCAGTGACATCCATTCATCAAAAGCAGGCAAATCAATCTGGTGTAATTTAAATAAATATGTGTGGAGAGGGAATACTCACAATGCTGCTAATGACCCATAAATACACCCTGGACATCAGTAATTAGACCTTTTGCATTAACAGGCATTTAGAGGTGCAATTATAAATTATAAAGTTATTTGCATAATAATGATTTAATGATTATATTTTTTGAATTATATACACTTTTGACAAATATACCAGTCAAGTGTGGGCAAATGATAGCCATCCCTGCAATTATAGGGGTTATGCATTCTACTGAAGTGTACCATGGACCATAGATTAAGCCCCCTAGTGGTCCTCTCGTATAGATTACTTTGTAGTCACAATGAAACTGAAGTAGCGAAAGATCTTTTCTTCCACTTCATGATGTACAGATTGTCAAAAAAGAATAAATGTAGGGTGAGAACTTGGATCTATGCATCGGTTGTTAATTGGATTTTTTTGAGATGTGGGCTTTGCACTCAAAAGTGAATGTGAGCTTACAGTGGATTGTGGAGGGGCAGGGTTTAAGGTGACTTAGGGTGTTTTCACACATGAACCAAACCCAGGTCAGTTAAATGGAACCAGAATTTAAAAGGGGACTCAATTGAACCTGAAAAGAGAGGTGGTCTGAGTATGGTATGGAATTTGTGGGTCATTTTAAGAGGGTCTGAGATCATTTAGTGTGTTTTCATATACATCTGCCCAAGACCACTTGGAGTGCGCAAACAAACTCGGAAAAACACCCTAAATCTTGGGAGAAGTCTGTCGCTTGCAAAAAAAGATACATAAAATATGATTGTTACTATATTTTTTACTTGGAGTTACCCTTTTTAAGATATATAAAAATGCATAAATGCTATTTAAACACTTTTATAAATGTTATTTAAAATGAATTATGTATGTTGGTTTTATTGAAAAGTGTCAATAAACACTATTAGTCAAAGGTTTGGGGTCAGTGAGATTTTTTAATAAAAGAAATTCTTTTACTCAGAAATGATCCATTAAATTGATCGAAAGTGACAGTAAAGACATTTATAATGCTACCAAAGATTTTTATTTCAAATAAATGCTGAACTTTCGAACTTTCTATTCATCTTGACCGAAAGATCAAGTTATAACATTTTGATTAAAAATTGAAAAGTAAACATATATGAATCATTCACAATAAATTCTATAACATGCATTTTTAAAATAGATAGGGTGACTTTTTATTTCATGTTGACTTTAAGGTGCTTTTTTTATGTTTATCAATTGGTGATTATATTGTCGCTGTCAGGCAAAAAATCTCCATATTTTGTCATTTTTATTATATACTATTGGTCACCCTTTACATCTGTCTGTGGAATTTGCAATTATTTAACCAATGAAAAGTATTAAAAAGAGCTTGTGACTGAACCTTGTAACTCCATTAGGTCCCCAAACTGTCAGTCAGTGAAGTGCCGCACACAGTTTGGACTGTCTCTGCTTGTTTGCAGTTCAAGGGTAAATAAAAAATTGTTTGTTTGAATAAGAACAGCATTTTCTTTACTCAAGAAACAATATACATACATTATATATATATACATATATATTTGGGGCGTAACGGTACACGTATTATTCGACCCGAACCGTATGGTATACGAATGTCACGGTTCGGTTCATGCAGTTAGATGACGAATACAGTCAGTCATCGAATGCGTCTTGCTGCGCTCACAGACAAAGAAGTATGCTTTGAAAGGCTCTCGCTCTCGACTGTTCATGAAACAGAGCGGAACGCGGAAAATTTAGTATAGGAGGGCTTAAGCTTTGAATGTTTAAATATACTTTAAGTGTAGCAAATTGTAACTCTCCTAATGCACAAGTTTTTTTAATTTTATTTTTATTATTCTGTTTAATTTGTACTTTTATAACACAAGATGCTTTTTAGTTTTGTAGCTGATTGTGACCAAATACCATTTGTTTTTTTATCAGCCCTGCAAAAAATTTGACCTATGCAAGAGTGGAAAGGAGGAAAACTAAAGGAGGCTGTGGTGTACCAACTACCTCAGGGGGGACTAAATGCCTCTATAGGTGGAACAAACTGTGATTTGCACTACTGTCATTTTGGCATTGTGGATTTGTTTCTTTTTCCAGTAACACTTTAGTTTAGGGTCCAATTTTCACTATTAACCCCTTAGCATTTCTGTAAAATTTGCCTAAAACGTCTAAAAAAGGCATACCCAAAGTAAATTGCATACTGTTCTTGAATCATTTATGTGCATGGTTTTGGTCTCTTTTGAAAGGTATGTGTACCAAGGGCGGTGCAGTGAAATGCTAACAGGTTAACTTGTTGTTTATTAGCAAGCATATTAGTATGATTTTGGCTGTTTATTAGTACTTATAAAGCACATATTAATGCCTTATTCTGCATGACCTTATTCTACATCCTTTGATCATACTCAATACATAAACTTAACAACCTTACTAACTAATAAGCAGTAATTAGGGGTTTATTGAGGCAGAAGTTAGTTAATAGTGAGAACTGGACCCTAAAACTAAGTGTGACCATTTTTCATATTGTACCGAAATCGTACCGAACTGTGACCCCAAAACTCCTGTGTACCGTTACACCCCTAATAGACAGATAGATAGATAGATAGATAAGTTGATGAAAACGCAATGCAATGCACTTACTGCCATTGTAATGACGGACAAAACACTTATGTCGACAGTCGCTTGTCAAGAACCTCGCAACTCCATTTGAGCTTGATTTTGGTAAAATGTTAATACTATAATGACACATGCACATGTCTGACCATATATATATATATATATATATAAAGCCACAATATCAACTTGGACAACACTGTGTTTAATTATTTTATTTATATAAAAAAAATTAAAAAAAACACAATACAAGGTTTCCGTCTGACAGCAACAATGTGCTGTTGTTATATGTAGAGAGTGAAACTTCTTTAAAATAAAATTCTTCTTTGTGTTCTATGTGAAGAAAAATGTAAGCATTTGGTTTTGGAATGACAAGAGAGGGAGTAAATAATGGCAGCAATGTAATTTTTCATTTTTGGATGAACTATCCCTTTAATAAAAAGTCCAACAGCAGCCTTCCACTCTGGAGATTTATGGAGAGACTGATGTGATGTGAGATCTTACTGCATGTAAACAACAAACCACAGCAAGCGAGGTTTCTGCCAATAACTATTTACACTAGACGTCTTAGACTGAAGTTTCACAGGAGATGAGTCTAGTGTGATCAGTGTCGGCATGACTGTGCAAACCAAAAATACAGACATCCTACCCAGACTTTAAAGGCAACAAAGAGAGAAAACAGGAGACCGAGGCATAGTTTGAAGCTTTGCGTTACAGCTCCTTTCGGTGCTCTGCTTATATTGATATTATTTTGGCATGTCATTCACAGTAAACAATGCCGTGAAATACATTCATGAGCACTTAAAAATATACATTTGTGAGCAGCTGATTATGAAGGGAAATGCAGTCGAAATGGTTCATTTCTCTGCCTCCGATTCTCTCGATCTTTATCTGTCTCTCTCACAGCGTACTTTAGTTACCCTTGAGATGGCTGTCTCTCCCTATGAGCATTGTTCTAATTTCTCTGTTATTCATTTGAAGCAGAGGGCCGTGTCCTCTGGCCTAACATGCACTGCATGCGAGTTCAGATGGGCATTTCACATTCTGCCCTGCACATCTTTGTGTACAAAATGCCCACCACACAGACTTCAGGGGATTTGCTAGGCTGATAACCTCGACTTGTTAGCCAGAGAGGCCCATCCATCCAGTTTTCAAACTGGAAGTCTCAGCCAAGCACAAATAAATGTTTAAGTCATCCCACAGAGGTATTACCCTATGTAGATCTTACCTGTCAGCGAGGCGATGGACCCATCAAGGACGCAGATGTCATCCCTTTTGTTGCATGCTAATGCTCTGTACAATCCTCTTCAATAAGTATCTCCCGTTTCCAGCTGTAATTAAGCACGGCTCGGCCACTGATCCATTTTTCAAGGATGGCAGGAAAATTGGATGATGGAGGAGTATTTTGTCTTCCCCTGGGCACCAATATATTAATGAGGTGTGCCATGGGAGACTGCTGATCCACTGAGGAGAGAGAGACATGAAGGAGAGGGAAGGAGAGTGACATTTGTTATAAAAAGACAATGAAACCATAGTGCAGTTGCCTTCATAAACAACTGACCCCATATGATCATCAATGAATGCACATCTGTTTAATGCTCAAACAACATTTAAAGTCATGTATTCTTTTATCATTGGCAGTTCATAAATGGAAAAAGCAAAAAATTTTGCTCGTTACTCCACTTTTCAGAATTAATAATTTAAGAATTGGCTTCCTTTAATCTATGAAGATGAAATGAATAGGCCCCCCATGATATTGAATGGAAATTTCAATTGGTATGACAAGAAAAGGAATAAATGAACTGAAATTCAAAGAAATTCAACACAGTCACACAGAGGGACTTCATTACTTTTGCAAGAAAACATAATTACGTCATTAATTTTGACTTATTTCTCTCTCTCTCGCTTTTGGCTGGCACATAGCGCTGCAAAATGTCCACCACATTGTTTTAGGTATCTAAAAAAAACTTGAGGCAATTTAGTTCAATCAAATTAACTTCTTTTTCTTTTGAGTTCACGAAACTGACACATTTTAAGTAATCTGAATTGTTTCATTGTTTTGAGTTTTATGAACTTGCTTCTTTTATTTAGATAAACTTAAATTTACCTGAAACTGGGCTGGGATTTCTATTTCCCATCATGCTTTGCCATGACACTCGAAAGCGAGAATAAATACTAAAATTAAGTGTTAATCCTCAAGATACTCAGAAATATCCAAGTTAGGAGTAATTAAAATGTACGAGTACAAAATTAAAACCTGTTAGATCTGCTTACATAAACTTTGAATTTCTTAACTTAAAAAAATTGATGTAACTGATTACCTCAATTTTTTTGAGTTTTGCCAACTTATTTGGGTTTACAGTGTATATAAATTAAGTTCAACTAGATGGTATTTTATTGATTTGTTAATATTATACTATGTTTCTGGAAAAAAAAAAAACATACTGTGTACTGTGTATGAAAAGATCATTCATACTGAAAAATCTAACATTTTTAAAATGCTTTAACTTTTATAAGAATTTCATTTCTATTCTAAATGATGGAATTAAATTGGCATTCTAAATTCTTTCTTTTTTATCACATTCTGTTAGCAATGCATGTAAGTCTGACTGTGTAACACTTCTTTACAGCGCATGCAAATGTTATGTTTTTGCATGAATGGTTCAGAGATTTGCATTGTTTTTATAAAGAGATTTACATAGCTATCATTGTTTTGTTGTATATATAAACATCACTGTCAATTGTATTGCATGTATGCAGTAAAGGATAATGTAAAAGCTGAATTTCAGAAAAAGCGAAACTGATGCATTTTCCTATCACATTCACTGGTTATTTCATCTGTGGAAATGATTGCCCCTCTTGTTCCAAAATATTTATTTCTTAGAGGAGAAGTGCTCAGAAGGGCAAATGCTGCAGCGCTGCGGTATGCATAGCAATAGAGTACTGATAAGGGCAGTCAACTAGGCTATTGACATTGATCCTGACACTCTCAGATGCCCCTCCTTTAGCTTTTATCCTGTTTCT
The DNA here is from genome assembly GCF_019924925.1 of Ctenopharyngodon idella. NCBI lineage: Eukaryota > Metazoa > Chordata > Actinopteri > Cypriniformes > Xenocyprididae > Ctenopharyngodon > Ctenopharyngodon idella. The sequence continues at coordinate 33,301,810 of NC_067222.1, read as the reverse complement.
GAAGAGGCTGATGAAGCTTGATCTGAGGCAAAGTGAAGAAGCAAGGAGTTCAGCCAGTCTGAGAAGCCCCATGTGTGCTGCATTTTCTGATGCAGAACTGTCCGCAAATAATTGGATGGAAGTGCGAGGCATTTTGGACAGATGCTGTCTGTTGCAGTGCTCAAATCTGCGACGACTTAACTAAACACAGGCGTTCTTTTGGCAGAGCACTATCGGATGGCTCACTCGGGAAGGAACCTTCAAATGTGGGGTTATTAGACCAAATAGGCCCTACCTCTGTGGTGCTTTTTAATTCTTTTAACATCAATGAGAGAAGAGCAGACAAGACAGTCTGATCTATACCATAAATCCAAAAAATACCACCCTATGTGTATCATAAAATAATAATGTCAATTAATCTTAAAGGGATAGTTAAAAAAAAATATGTAATTATCTATTCACCATCATGTTGTTTGAAACATTTGGGGGGGGGGGTTTCAGCCCAGGCTCATTAGAAAAACGAACCTATGGGAACATTTTTGCAAAATGAAAATACGTAGCGCCATTTACGTTTTGTGACAGTTTCAATGTGAAATGTCCACTAAGTGGTGCTAAAAGCGTGTTCCGAAATAGATCGTTTTTTCTGAAATAGATGAATGATGAATGTGTTTTTATTACGTTGGTTTTATACGTATTACCGCAGTTATGATTTGAAATGTCCTTAGCTTAAAGGTATAGCTCACCCAAAAATTAAAATTAGCCCAAGCTTTACTCACCCTCAAGCCATTCTAGGTGTACATGACTATCTTCTTTCAGACGAACAAAAAGTCGGTTTGCGGCGGAATAGTATCCTTTGACGTGACGCACAATGTAATGACGAAGGCGGAGGCGTAGAGGATAGAGCAAAACAACTCACTGGTCATGGATTATAAGTCTAAAATGATCATATTTAAAGAGAAATGTTGAAGGATTTCAATATAAGAGAAGAGGAGCTTAAATTTGTTGCACAGCTCTATTTGTTTGAACCGTGAGAGGCTTCTAAGGTTACAATACTCCTACATCCTGCGTCATACATCGCGTCAGAGGATTACTCATTTGGCGCAAGTCGACTTGCGCATTCTGCGCATTTTCTTATAAAAACGCATCGCTTTGCTTCAAAAGACCTTTATTAACCCCCTGGAGTCATATGGATTACTTTTTTTATGGATGGATGCATTATTTTTGTCTTCAAAACACAGCCTCCCATTCACAACCATTATAAAGCTTGGAGGACTAAGGATAATTTTAAATATATCTCCGATTGTGCTCGTCTGAAAGAAGGTAGTCATATACACCTAGGATGGCTTGAGGGTGAGTAAATCATGGGATAATTTTCATTTTTGGATGAACTATTCCTTTAATGCACCATTACGATTTAAAATAACGTACCACCAACACTACACCTAAACCTACCCGATAGTGTTATCAAAAGCAAATGTGACATAAAAAGCATTAGTAATCATGCCATTTTAGCTTGTTTTTGATCTCTCATCTTTGTACGGAGCCCCGGACATGACATGCAGGAAAAAAATAGTGCGCACGATTTATTAATTCCTTCCCTCGATTTACTAAAACGATTTACTGTTTCGTTCGCTCGATTTACAAATTATGCGCATGTAAATTTAGTAAATCTAGGGAACGAATTAATCGTGCGTACGATTTAATTTTTTTTCTTGCCTGTCATGTGCGGGGCTCGTATCTTTGAGCTCTTTTATCGTGAATCATGTTTTGTACTCAAGGCTTTCGAATCCTACAGCTCAGCTACCAAGCAAGCTTGTTACATCAGAAAAGCAAAACATATGGAGCTGGTTAAGCGATGCACTTTATAAAAAATAAAAAGTGTTTTGAGATCATAACATAATATTGTGAAGGAAACATGAAAGCAAGTCTTTATTAATCCATATTCTTACCTTGTAATCATAACTGTGTATGAAAACGATCAAAAGTGCTTGCTGTTTTACTGTCTCTAGTATTCATTTCTGTTGGAAAATGCAGTGATATGTATATTGGTACATATTTTGCATTTTGCAAAAATGTTCCCACAGGTACGTTTTTCCATGAGATCAGATTGCAGCTTTTCAGTTGAACTCAAAAGGAGTTATTCAGCCGAATGTCTAGGTTAGTTTTTTTTTTTTTTTTTTCCCATACAGCAAAATCAAGTATGAGAGATTATTCTATATACCCTAAAGGCCGCATCCTGCTGCTGAATATAAAATATAGTTCCATGTGAACTGTATTGTAAAAGTGGTAACTTGCAATTATTTCCATAATGAGCTATTTCTACCCAATCTGTTACACAATACTTTTAGAATTTTTTCTAAATTACTATATTTGCTTTTTTGTGATCTTTGCATTCAGTTAGAATCCTGAACCAGAATGATCTATTTTCTAATTAATCGATTTAAGCATAAATGGACCTGTCATTCACATAAAAGCGTTTCATGACTGTATATTATGAGTCTCCCTGTGTACTTTTTACAGTGACACTAATTTGGTTGGGTTTGCTTGTGTCTCCCTCAGGAGCGGTGAGAGCGTCCAGCATCTTCCCCATCATGAGCGTTGGGCTTCTGTTCATGGGAGGTTTGTGTGTGGCTGCCAGTGAGTTTTACAGGAGCAGACACAATGTCATCCTCAGTGCTGGAATCTTCTTTGTCTCTGCTGGTAAGAGATTAAACCCACTGCATCAGTGCTAGCACTCTCAGCCTGTTTATATTTTTAGTCTTAGCAAATTTCAGTCTTACCACAGTCAATTGTCCAATCCAGGGCTTCCCCACATGATAGAGAGTATCGTTGGGCTCGGAATACAGCATGTTGAAAATGGATTAGTTCACAGACAGGTTAGGATGTCGTTCTCCCCGTAGACTCTGCAGATCCGTGTTGACTTCCCAGATTAACTCTGATTATTGACAAAGGAAATGGATGGGCCGGCTAGAGCAGTGTAAACAAACAGCAGGCCAGCATATTGACCCACTGCTGTAGTTCTGGCTTGGAAAGGGGTGACAGACAGGGATCCTCAAACAGAACTGCATGTTGGTCAAATATTTAGAGAAGGCCCCATTAGGACCTCATGAGCACACAAATGAGCCCAACTCCCTCCGTTAGAACTGAATTATGATGAATCAATCCTCATGATTGCAGTGAACGCTCTGCCGATGACTGAGCATTGCTTTGTACACAACAATGTGCTTCGAATCGCCTCATCCTATTGGTTATGATCTAAATATTCAACAGCAAACTGGTAATTATTTATCCTCCAATATGATGAAGATGATAAAAAGCTAATTAAAATGTTTCAATTGTTCTTTTTTTTTCTTTGTTCCGCATGGCTGATAAGCGATGCATTCTTGTGTAATGATACGGAATGATGAGCCACAGCTGCGTGCTGAGCCGTAACTCTCTCTCTCTCGCCCTCTCCTCTGCTTTTCCTCTTCACGCAGGCCTAAGTAACATCATCGGCATTATCGTGTACATATCCGCCAATTCAGGTGACCCGGGCCAGAGCGACTCGAAGAAGAGCTACTCGTACGGCTGGTCTTTCTACTTCGGCGCCCTGTCCTTCATAATGGCCGAGATGGTGGGCGTGCTCGCCGTGCATATGTTCATTGAGAAACACCGGAAGCTGCGTGCCAAGTCCCGCACCGAACTGATCAAGAAATCGGCCTTCAGTCGCATCCCCAGCTACCGCTACCGTTTCCGCCGGCGTTCCAGCTGCCGTTCCAGCGAGCCCGCCTCTCGTGACGCTTCGCCCATGGGCAAGAGCGGGTACACGGGCCCCGCTGCGGCAGACATCTCCATGTACACCCTGTCCAGGGATCCCTCCAAGGCGGCAATGGGTGCCTTGCTCAACTCCGAGAGGGAGTTTTTGCAGGCTCACAACTCCAACGCTAAGGACTTCAAAGATGCGGCCAACAGGAGGACCACTCCAGTCTGAGAGAGTCTAAGCACAGAAGAAGTGCCATGGCCAAGACGTTACAACCACAGACTTGAGCTGGACCCCAGCAGGAAGAAGAATTCACTCGAGGCCTGCAGGGCTATAACCCTCTTTCTATAACAGTATATATAAATATAGATGGTAATTGTTAGATCATTGGTGCTTCCTTTTAATCCTCATTTTTCAGTCACTGTTTCTGTCGTTTCACCTGAGTCACACATCCCTCCCCCTAAGGGCTACTCAAGTAGAATGCTAGTCCTTTCCTCAATGTCATTCATTTTGCGATTGAAGTTCCTGAAGTGCACAAAGGTAGCCCAGCGAAACTGTGAAGCCCTCTAAGGGGGAGGATTGTTACGCTTCTGACAGATGAACCGAAAGGCTGTCCCGATACTCGCCTTATGCACAGCTCAGTAGCCCATAGCTGTGAGTGCCGCCTCACACTCACAAGATTGTATACATTGTTGGTTTCTCTCCCGGGTCGGAAATTGAGCCCACAACTAGTGCCACTGTCTAATGCTGATCACCCCCACTCATCCCACCTACACACTGCCCACGAGCTACTTGGCCAGGCTCTGCATGCCATCCACAGTTTTTTGTTTTGTTTTTTTACGTTTACTCCCAATGTTTCCATTTCAAACACCCCAGATTCCCCTGCATAAACTTTTATAACAGGGTTAAAGTGCGTGTTATTAAATATGATCTTTTAGCCCACCAACGTTTTATGGTATTACATTGTTTTCATTGAGATTTTAAAAAATAATACATAGCGAAAGGTTTTCTGTGAGATCTCCTTGATAAGAGGTTTATTGGAGGCCTTTGTGCTTATTAATATGAATATTGTGGTCATTATTGCTGTAGAGTTTTCCTCATCTGTTAGCGAAAGAAAAGCAGTTGGCTGCCAAATGTAGATTTCTTAATTGTGTATAGTTGAAATATTTTTAGAGAAAATATTGTCATACATTTACCAAAAGATGGGCATCAAGAGTCAAAAGGAACTGCCCTGAGTACTTGGACCCTTCACATATCATGAATAGACAAGCTTCTAAATAGACTGATGGGATTTTCAGGTTCCAGTCCAAACACAACAACAAACGCTACGCTTATGAACATGCAGCACCTCTTTGAAAATATATACTGCTCATCCTATCTACGTTAATACTACATTGAAGCTATACTGAACTTAACTACAAAATATAAATATATACTGTACTTTAGTTGCTTAGTTAATGTTATCAATACCATACTGATGAATATAAACTCCAAGGGCTTTTGGTTTTCAAACAACAAGCATACAAGGGCTTTAAAGAAGTTCAGCCAACAGATCTGCCCTTAAAATAGTTAAATTGAAAGAACATTTCTTTACCTAACAATATTCATGTATGCAAAACACATCCAGACGTAATGATATAATGTATACAGTAAGTTTTCCTTTGCATCTGTCGCAATTATTAATCCACGTGTCAGGTAGGTAGAAATGGAAGTAGATCCTGAAACATCTATAATAACGTAGTTTTTCCACCTCATTTCAGAAGCCCCAAAAGCTGACATGCATGTACTTTAGCTTTCAGATTCATGCAAGCCAGTCGCTCATCCTCAGTTTTATTTCATTCAGCTTACTGAAGTCATGCTAGAGATCTCACTGCCGCCTCACTGGAAATATTACTGTAAATGTTGCCTTTTGTTTGGATCCACTTTATGTTGTGAGATCGTGCTGTTCTGGGTCCAAAACTAAGTGTTTCATATTTGAAGGAGTCCACCAGAGTGCTTTCGGGCACAGTTTAACCCTTCAAGTCTCTCTCAGAGCACCTAGTGCCTGTCTCTTCTGCCTACTCCGAGCACCCATCGCTTTCGCTCGCTTGCTCCTTCATCTCCATCACAGTCTCGCATCAGCTCCTCTTTACCAGGACTGTTATTGCTCAGCCAATCACACCCATAGTCTTAGGCCCTGTCACTCACCACTTAGGCCTGCAACATTGTGTACGTGACCTCTCAACGAAAACAGCAGTCTCAGCTTGATACATGCTGTAGAAAAAAAGCACACCTTTTAAATACAGTAGTTTACATCAATAAAGATAATAGTCGGCGAGATATTTAAAGATTTAGAAAAATAAAGTCAGTTTTAAGAATGCCAACAATGCACTCTTTGTCTTCTTCACAAAATGTGTGCAAAATGACCGTCAGATTTGAAATAATACACAAACAATGTTTTGGTTCAAAATCAGGGATGGAAGAATATTAAAGTCAACATGAAATCAAAATTGACCCAATTTACTTTCTTAATTCACATTAAAGGTCTTATCAGTGCACTATATTCCAAAAAAATAAAAATAAAACAAAAACAGTTATTCATAATCTTTCATGAAAAGGTAATAACTTGCTCTGTGTCTAAGCAATAGTGCTCCAAACTAAACAATTACTACTATGACGTTACAATTGCGCCTAACCAAACAATGACAATATGAAACATTTCAATACCTTGTGTTGCAATAAAATTCTGTTGTGAATATGTATTTTTAATTAAAAGTAATGGTTCCTGGTTAATTTTGAATTGGGACAATAAAAAAATGACTCACAGTTCAGTGAAGTAGTGAGTTCAAGGCTGTTTCATGAATCTTTTTATTCAAATGAACCAGTTTATAAGAGTAATTTGCTCATGAATGAAACATCACGGCTCTTTCTGTGAATGAAACTTGACGCAGACTCTAAAGTCGCCTTTTCACCTTTTCCATTGTAGAGTAAAACAGGGGCAGCTTTTTTCGGCTAGATTGTATGCAGCTGCCTGACCAGTTGTGATGTATTTTAATCAAAACTGTGAGCATAAGGTTAGAATTACCAATGTTTCCCAACAAAATTTTCTGTAAAATGGGCGTAATAAATAATTATGTCAGAAATAATTATTAATTTTATTGATTAGCCCTAGAAAACCTACTATGCTTTTCTTTCAAATGTATTGGTGGTAATTTGTTTTCTGTGGATATATTCACAGTACTTCGAATGTCGGAGAAAGTGGAAAGGTGGCTATCAAGATAATATCTGACGAAACTGCATATGAGCGAACATTAATCTTTCCTGACTGTCACTAGCAGTAACTAGCGATATGTTATCACAATTTTTTGTCGTATTTGAGACTATTCGCAGTATGGAGCCTTTAGGAATCATACAGATCACAAATAAGTCACATTATGTAAAATGGGTTCTGAATGCCATTTCATGTTGACTTTAACACAATGAAGGTACACCCATTCAGTGCTCTATTATATACCCTATTAAACAATTATGTCCTTCATAATGATGTTTAACTTTTAGTCTGTCTATCTACATTGATTGAGAGGTCAGTGGCAGGTATATGTCTTCATTCATCAGAAGATAAATCCTCCACAGCAAAGCCTGGAAATCATTTAAAACACTCTCTCAAAAAAGCCATTCATCATCAGAGATGGGGGTAAAAGCTTCAAGAGTTTGCCGGGAAACATTTAAGTGACTCGCATGCACACAACGCACAGGTAAGACATTCATCTAGCTCAAGTGCTTCTGACAAGAGGAATGAGTGAGAGCTATCTGGGCAGTTCATCAAGCCCCCCATGAAGGGCAGGGAATTTAGTATGCCAGAGAGAGCACAGCTTACCAGCAGCTTGTGCTATAAAATCAATAGGAGCCCTGTCTGTGGCGTATGAGCTCCAGGCTGCACCTCTTCATCTTCAATAGGGCATCGCCGCTTGATTTGGGCCAATGTGAGTGAGAGCTGAGCCGTCAGACTGAAGTGGAGCACATAGGACCTCCAAACAGGTGGACAGCTGCACGTCTGCGACGATAATCATCCCACGGAGCCGAATAAAAAGTGCAGCAGATCTCAGGTGTGCGACTGGCTGAATACGAATATGCAGGTGGGCTTTTTTGTCAGTGACATTACCTGAGGCGAGTCTCTCAAGAGGCTATGTTTTGGTGGATAGGGAGGGATGAAGGTCTGAAGCCCTGAGGTTGGTCCCTTGCAGGGGTGAGTGAGGGCATCCATGCAGGCGGTATTGAGTGAGTGTCTTTTGGAGATCAGGGAGATCTGAGTCATAGACACAGAACAGGGCAGGTTGATCGTGCAAAGATTACCAACAAAAGCATTGCTATTCCTCATGGGCACCCACCAGCTTGCTCCCACATATAGCAGTAGCCAGATAACTATCACACAAAGGTCATGTTTTTCAGCCGGTGCTTCCCTTTTCCCTCCCTATTCACCTGTTTGCCCCTTTTGGCCCTTTAACTTGACACCAACTACATTTTCAAGTAACCATCAACCACATTGGAAAAACGTGCCTGTGGCAACATTTTTGCAAAATAATATTGTTGCTTTTTGCTTGTTTTGTGACATTTTTGATAAAATCCGATGGCTCAGCGAGGCCTGCATTGACAGCTATTTAATTAACACTTTCAGATGCCCAGAAAGCTACTAAAGACATATTTAAAACAGTTCACGTGACTACAGTGGTTCAACCTTAATGTTATAAAGCGACAAGAATACTTTTTGTGCACCAAAAAACACCCAAAATAATGACTTTATTCAACAATATCTAGTGATGGGCGATTTCAAAACACTGCTTCATGAAGCTTCGAAGCTTTACAAATCTTTTATTTTGAATCAGTGGTTCAGAGTGTGTATCAAACTGCCAAAGTCACGTCCCCCAGTGGTGAACCATTGAAATTTCAAAACACTTATGAAGTAACGAAGCCTCGTTTACTGAAATCACGTTACTTTGGCAGTTTGATACACGCTCCGAACCACTGATTCGAAACAAAAGGTTCGTAAAGCTTCAAAGCTTCATGAAACAGTGTTTTGAAATCGCCCATCACTAGACATTGTTGACTAAAGTAGCTATTTTGTTTTTTTGGCACACAAAAAGTATTCTTGTCGCTTCATAACATTAAGGTTGAACCACTGTAGTCACATGAACTATTTTAAATATGTCTCTAGTACCTTTCTGGGCATCTGAAAATGTTAATTATCTTGCTGGCAATGGAGGCCTCACTGAGCCATTGGATTTTATCAAAAATATCCATTTTTTGGCTCCCCATTGAACCTTTCAGTGATCAGTTCTTAAAAGAACCATTTTTTCTTATTGTGAAGAACATTTTAAAAATCTAAAGAACGCTTTTCCATTAGGTAGATATTAAAGGTTCTTAATTAATGCCAATAAAGAACCTTTATTTTTAAAGTTTAACATAACATACCACCTACACTAAATCCTACCTTAATCCTATAACAGATATAGTTAACAAAAGCAAATGTGAAATAAAAACACAACCATGCCATGTCAACTTGCTACTACAACTTTTTGACTCATTTTATCTAATGGTAAAGTGTTTTGTGCAAGGAACTGCACCAAAATAAGTCTTTATTAATCTGCCTCTGTTTTTACAATTTTGTTTTTGAACAGGAATAAAAGATATTGGTGTTTTACTGCCACTAGTGGTAATATCAGTTCTGTTTTTGGAGTTTTGCAAAAATGTAGGTAGAGGCACGTTTTTCCAATGAGCCTAGGTTGATAAAAAAAACTTTGAGAAACATAATTTCATGTTGTCTGAAAAAGCAGCTATTTTGCTCCCTGAGCATGTCTGTTAAGCAGCGGCAAGACTGATGGATGAAAATTAAAACAAGAGGATTTATGAAAACCTCATTTCTGCACTGAAAAGGATGAAGGGAATTTTGGATGTGTGCTTTCTAAACAGGCTTTGATGATTCACTGGGTGAGTTATCTACAGGAGCAAGTGCAGGCTGCAGAATGGCTCCTCTCTGCCTGAGTCTGGAGATAGTCAGCCATCCTCACCATAACAATGTTTTAATCTCTGCCTGTCAATTCCACTTCCTCCATCTTAACTCTCACTAACTCTACAGACGAGGCTTCTGCTCAAGTCTGAAGTTGTCTATAAGTGAAGCATTACAGGCAGTCATCCATGATACATTACAATAGCTGCTTTAGAAGAGTAATGAAGTTAAAAAATAATAATAAGGTAGCAATAATCTTGTTCAAGGAATTATGTAAATTATGTAAATTATCTAAATAGCCATATTATATATATATATATATATATATATATTAATAAATTATAATGCCAATTTTATTTCATTTTATCGTAAATGTTAATAATGTAGAATTAATTTTGTTTATATATACTGAAGCACAGGACTATCATCACTTTTTAGCTTAAACATTTTACAAAAGTAAGTTTGCTATGTTTCAAAATATTAAGCAATAGTCCAAAATGAAGACATAAAGTCTTGGACATTTTCTGGCTGTCAAACTTTGTGGAACATGGTTATATATAATGAACTACATCTGTGGTAATTCTGCTACAACTGTGTGATCTTGAGATGAACTGATTCATACATCCACGAAAATGACCTCAACACCAGCTGGTTAAAAATAATGGCTCATGAAAGTGTTTGCAAATACTGCATTGTTTGACATGTATCTAATGCAAATTACATTTTTAAGTGTGAATTACAGTCACTTTATACAGTACAACTGAATTCTTAATAGTCACACCCATGCACAGTAAACACATCTCTCACAGAAATTCCAATACGTCCATCTTAAGCAATCATAACATTTAGGTGTCTGCCCATAATTCATTTCTTTTTGAAGTCTTGATTATACAACATTAGAGCACCTTTTATCGCAGACCAGAGACAATGCAGGCCTCATCCAGCCTGGCAAGATTCTAATCTGAGCTGCTGTGTCAACATTTTTAAATTACCTTCTTCTAGCGATAAAAACATGCCTTATCTCCCCACCCTTCCCAAATATATTAACGTGCATGGATTGAGCCCCAGCCCGGGCTCAAATCCTCCAAGACTATTTCACACAGGTCCAGACAGGAGCAGGGGGATCAGATTTAGTGTGACCTTCTCAATCACTTCTTCAACTTCCTCCTGTAAGCCAGGCCAGTGCACACCGACGGAGGCCAATGAACTCCCTCATTGAGACAGCAGTCAATCTATGAATAAAAGCCGCCCTCTGTGATGCTGTCTTAACAGGAAATGGGAAATGGCTTAGGAATGATTTTTGTGGAGGAAACCCATTATTTCAGATTGATCTCATCATGGCCGATGGCTAAAGCTTTGACTCTTTGTTGACTTTACCGTGACTCTTCATTTCGCCCGATTTTCGCTTTGGGTGGGTGTGCGGAACATCCTTCTCACTCTTCTCCTTTTTGTTGAGTAACACTGCAGTTCCACATGTTTTATTTTCTCAATTCCAGACTTTTATTTATTCATTTTCTTCAGCGACAGCAATGCAGGGAACAGCTGAACACGACTTCATTTAAATAGGCTTCCTCCAGTACGAAGGCAACATTCAGAGCAGCTATTCATAACTACCAGAATAATTTTATTCACACTCGGCTTGAATTGCTACGGAGGGAGATAAGGAGCTGAGGAAATGGCAGAGTCAATTGGTGTAAACAGATAATGACTGAGCCACTTGCTCGAGAGCCGCTTACCGTATAGACGTAGGAGCCATGTAGCGTGTGCTGACAGCACACTTACAGGGATAATAAAAAAATAACAGACGAGATGCGGCACTCAGATTAATCACCCACATGTTGCCAGCATATGTGTCATCAAATTTATCGCACAAAGAGACAAGAACTCACTTGTGTTTAAAATACCTCATATTGTGACACTTGAAAAAAATATTATGGGCCCCCCCAATACCCCACGCCCACCCACCCGGTACTAGGCCTACATACAGCCTACTACATACTAGGCTTTATATCGTCACTGTCGAGCGTGAAAACTCTTATGTCCGAAACTGCTACTTTCCAGGAAATGGGTATTTTTTTAATACAGAGTTGATGTTGTGGCTTTATATGTGGTCAGACACTTGCATGTGTCATTATATTAACATTCTACTAAAATCAAGCTCAAATGTGAGTCAAATGAGTTTTTGACCAGCAAATTTCAAAGAATTTCGGACATACATGTTTGTCCGTCATATGGCTGAGGCAGTAAGGGCATGGCTTTAAGTTTTTATCAACTTACAGGTTATAAAGTTTACTGTAACTATATGGGCACTTGCTTTTTTTCATTTGGCCAAAATCTCACATAAAAGACGAAGTGCTTCGCACATGCTATTTAAAGGGTTAGTTCACCCAAAAAAAGCTAGTTATTATAGTTAATAAAGTTTTAAATGTGGATATTTTTCTTACAAAAAAAACATTGCTTCGCTTCAAAAGGCCTTTATTAACACACTGGAGCCATATGGATTATGGCTCCCCCCCCATTCACAACCATTATAAAGCTTGGTAGAGCCAGGATATTTTTAAATATATCTCTGATTGTGTTCGTCTGAAAGAAGATAGTCATACGCACCTAGGATGGCTTGAGGGTGAGTAAATCATGGGATAATTTAAATTTCTGGATGAACTATCCTTTAAGACAGCTATTGGCAATGACTCGATGACAAATGCTAGACTAAGACACTCTTCGCTGCTCCTCAAATACAACCCAAATTCCGAAAAGTTGGGACGTTTTTTAAATTTGAATAAAATGAAAACTAAAAGACTTTCAAATCACATGAGCCAATATTTTATTCACAATAGAACATGGATAACATAACAAATGTTTAAACTGAGAAATTTTACACTTTTATCCACTAAATGAGCTAATTTCAAATTTAATGCCTGCTACAGGTCTCAAAAAAGTTGGCATGGGGGAAACAAATGGCTGAAAAAGCAAGAAATTTTGAAAAGATTCAGCTGGGAGAACATCTAGCAACTAATTAAGTTGAATTAAATTGATATCAGGTCAGTAACATGATTAGCTATAAAAGGAATGTCTTAGAGAGGCAGAGTCCCTCAAAAGTAAAGATGGGCAGAGCTGTGAAAGAGTGCGTAAAAAGATTGTGGAAAACAATGTTCCTCAACGTCAAATTGCAAAGGCTTTGCAAATCTCATCATCTACAGTGCATAACATCATCAAAAGATTCAGAGAAACTGGAGAAATCTGTGTGCGTACGGGTCAAGGCCGAAGACCTTTATTGGATGCCCGTGGTCTTCGGGCCCTCAGACGACACTGCATCACTCATCGGCATGATTGTGTCAATGACATTACTAAATGGGCCCAGGAATACTTCCAGAAACCACTGTCGGTAAACGCAATCCGCCGTGCCATCTGCAGATGCCAACTAAAGCTCTATCATGCAAAAAGAAAGCCATATGTGAACATGGTCCAGAAGCGCCGTTGTGTCCTGTGGGCCAAGGCTCATTTAAAATGGACTGTTTCAAAGTGGAAACGTGTTCTATGGTCAGACGAGTCCAAATTTGACATTCTTGTTGGAATCACGGACGCCGTGTCCTCCGGGCTAAAGAGGAGGGAGACCTTCCAGCGTGTTATCAGTGTTCAGTTCAAAAGCCAGCATCTCTGATGGTATGGGGGTGCATAAGTGCATAAAAGCATGGCTTTCTACGACAAAGCCATACTGTTGTAATAGCTGCAGTATTTATATCGGGTGCTGAATTTATACCGAGTGCTGAATTGGCCTGCCTGCAGTCCAGATCTTTCACCTATAGAGAACATTTGGCGCATCATTAAATGAAAAATATGTCAAAGATGACCATGAACTCTTTAGCAGCTGGAAACCTTTATCAAGGCAAGAATGGGACCAAATTCCAACACCAAAACTCCAGAAACTCATAACCTCAATGCCCAGACATCTTCAAACTGTTTTGAAAAGAAGAGGAGATGCTACACCATGGTAAACATGCCCCCGTCCCAACTATTTTGAGACCTGTAGCAGGCATCAAATTTGAAATGAGCTCATTTTGTGCTTAAAATTTCTCCGTTTAAACATTTGTTATGTCATCTATGTTCTGTTGTGAATAAAATATTGGCTCATGTGATTTAAAAGTCTTTTAGTTTTCATTTTATTCAAATTTAAAAAACGTCCCAACTTTTCCAGAATTCGGGTTGTACATAAATTATTATCCTTTATAATAAAGTGTTGTATGAGTAAAGAATAAAGCTACTAATTCAGAGAACCAGTTCTTTATTTACCCTTGCACTGCAAACAACAGATAAAGGCGGATGGAGTTATGAGGTTTGACTGACAGTTTGAGGATCCAATGGAGATACAAGGTTCAGTAACAAGCTCTTTTTAATAAGTTTCATTGGTTAAATATTTGCAGAACCCACAGACAGACATAAAGCGTGACCAATAGTAATGATTCACTGAAAAAACACAAAATATGGAGGTAAGAGGTTTCTGCCCGATATTTAAAATTGTGTTAGTTTAAATAGTAATTGTAGAACAGTGTTTTACTATTAGAGTGAAATAATAATAATTAAAAATATATATTACTTCTGTCATTGTAATTGGGCCCTCTTGGACATGCAAGCATAGGCACGTGCCTAGAATGCCTATGCATAAATCCGACCCTGGCAAAGTGTGTGCTTTCGCAAACACCCGGCAAGGAACAAAGACACGCATGTAAGACACACAATCACTCGGCATTCAAGAAAAACAAAGCTAATTGCTGAGAGCTGGGCGAAGCATTGAGAAAAGTGCATACATATTTATAAATGGTGACGTAAAAACAAAACACCAAATTACAGAACATCTCACTGGGTGGTCAATTTGAAATGCATGATTCTCCTTGTGAATGACTAATTTGCCCAATTAGTTTAGACCTAAATTCCATTCGCTCTCACTAGTGCACACTATAACGTTTAGATCTAATTATTTACACTGGTTTGTGGGCATGGTAATTGTACAATCAGATCTCATTTTCTTAATTGTCTCATTAGAAATGTAAAACGTTTGAAGTGATTGTGTAGGACAGCAGTCTTTTTATTTCAATTTTCACAACAACTGGCCCACTAAATCTCTTCAGAAACATCTAGAGGTTGCTCTCAGTACAGTTTTCTCTTTCACTCTCTTTGGTTCCTAGCACAAGTGCTCGATGGTTAGCAGCAGTTAATTTAGAGTGTAAGTGTTTAATCAGGGTGAAATTGTTCTTCTTTGTAATGGTCCCTGCTAGAGATAAAAGTGATTGAGCGTAAAGACCTCCTTAAGCATGTGTTCATGGTTAAAGCGGGAATAAAAAAAGATGGGAGCAACTTACCAGTAGGGACAAACTGAACTAATTTTGTTAGTAACTCGGCTGTATTTTGTGTGACATAATGCACTAAAGCATTTAAATGTGAAAGGGCAAAGACCTGAGTTTTATTTTCCAAAAAGGGCCTTTTTTTTACTTTCCTTTTCATGTATACTCATTTTTCATCTAAAGTGCCTCATAAAACTCCATCAGTGTACATCAGGGTCTTCAACCTTTTTCAGGTCAAAGATCCCTTGGTGTATACTGTATAAAAATACAAATTGTATAAAACTGAGTGTTGCATTTTAAGCCTGGCCTCAGTGTATGTATGTTAGAGATGCTATACATATCTGTCAGAAGTATATCAGATGCTGCATTTTAATCTACAAATAAGTAATTATGTATGCTTAGATGAAGTTCAGCTAAGTGTTTTAAAAGTAACAATAAAATTTTGGTCACACTTTAGATTAGGGTCCAATTCTCATTAGGGCTTTTCACACTTGAAATAGTTAACCCTGGGTCATTCTAAACCCCCTGGTAAACGGAATCCTGGGTTATCTTTATTCACGTTTCACACTGCTCATACCCGGGGTTGTCAGTTAATCCTGAGAATTCATAAGCTACCGTTTCACATGCACATTCCTAAACCCCGGGTTAAAGTCCTTATCTGCATATTTGCGGTGTCAATGTCACTGACTGGACAAACACAGCACGTGACCTGTTTATATACAGGCTCTATCTTTGCGCGTCCTCATATTACACATTGCTGACTGTAATATCAAGTTTTTTTGTTTGTTTGTTTTTTGAGAAAACATTTCGAACTATAAAAGGTTAGAATGACGTCTCTTCTTCACTCCAATTGTCGCGTTTTCCATGCCGTTTGACATTTTTCCTATCATACGCAGAAACATCTGTTTATACATCGCGCGGTGATTCCGTGACTGCCCAAAGCACGTGAATATATAATTGGCTGTCGGTTGCTAAGCATCTAGTTGTAACATTCTAACACCGCATCGTTTCACACGCAAAGGCGGTGCTCCAGAGCAGGGTTTTACTGCTTATTAATAGTTATTAATTATAAGGTAATTGTTAAGTTTAGGTATTGGGTAAGAATAAGAGATGTAGAATATGGTCATGCAGAATAAGGCATTAATATGTGCATTATAAGTACTAATAAACAGCAAATATCCTAGTAATATGCATGCTAATAAGCATCTAGTTAATAGTTAGAATTGGACCCTAAACAAAAGTGTTAGCATGATTTTACTTCACTTTATTTCTTACTTTTAAAACACTTAGATGAACTTTTGATTATTTAGTTTTGTTTTACATTTATTTAAATTTAAAAAACTTGACTGAAACCTTTGAAACTGCTACACCGAATAATTAATTCTACAGATGTCATCTAAAATTCTAATTAGATGAGCAGATCACTCAGGTACATAAACTCCATGACCCCAAAACTTCATAGTATTTCCAAGTCAATGAGAATTAGAGAGGTTGACAGAGCATCTGGATGAGGGAAAACAAGGTGGGGTTTGCATCTGTCTCCACCCAGTAGTCTCAAGCAAGCTGTCACCATACCATGACAGATGACAGAGACACCTGGGCCTGTTACCCTGCTGAGTGCACAAGGCTCATATACCTCCGAGGTTAAACAGAGTGTGTGAGTCGTTTGCTAAGTTGAGAACAACTGAATAAATGTGTGAGGATAGATGCACAGGTACATTGTGGGTGTTTTTATTGCAGCCTCGAAAATACACACATGCACACTCACTCATCCTACTCCCCACTGCAATCAGTGATCCTATTTAACAAGGTTTATTGGGCTGCATAAACAAGTGAAGGTCTCTCTCACTAAAAAAAAGACTAGCCTAACATCTGGCTGGCTTTTTCCCAAACACCAGGGGACAACCCATTCACTTTGATATCCCAATTAGCATCTTTTCAGGCCCTTGAACCGAGTGAAATGCTGTCAAACTGCTTACTTCCAAACTGAATTTTGAACTAACCTCAGAGAAAATCTGAGCCATAGCAAACAATTAATACATTTCGATGCAAAAATTCCTAAAACCACAGGGATGTTTCCCAGAAGACCTGGATCCCTAAAGAAAATAATTTGATGCCAATTATGCCGCACATGGTGGGATGGAGAAAAATGCACGGTCTTGAGAATTTAAATTGATATGGCATCTTTAAAAAATGGCACTTTTGCATGAGTTGCTAAAGTCATGTCCCAATTGGCCACTTGAGTCCACATGTACACAACAGGAATTATGTTCACAAGACTGTCCCGTCTTGTTCTCCCCCACGTCTTGTATTTAAAATACTTTTCCAACTACTCTGTCTAAAAGTAATTTAATTACTCAATAAGTAATTTAACTCGTTACTAATTAATTCTTAAAATCCCTATAAACCTTGACCGGATAGACAATAGAAAGGAAACTCTTTTAATAATTTAAATATGAGTCAAACATGGAATAGTTTAGCTTTTTAAAACATTTTAGCTTTATTAAAACATACTATAATACTTAATTTTTTAGTAACAAATAGAGATGTCATGATACCAAAAATCTAGTAGTCGGTACCGATACCACCAAAAGTGCACAATACTCGAAACCAAAGTCAATACCATGGTAAAAATATTTAAAGATACAAATAAAACAATTCTATAGGCCTATATTTTTTCAGGTAGGTCTAATAGTGAGTAAAAATACCACAGAAATTGAATAATCAAATATAAAATAAATCTGCATAGTCATAACTGTATTAATTAAATATAGATTAATCCTTATTAAAGCTTTTCTTTTGTTGTTTGATTATCATTTATAATACAGACAGCCAATAGTAGACAGTAGCATGTTTTAAAGGCTGCTGTCACTAAGACCTAATGGACGGAGACAATATGCTGTTACACATGCTGTTCACATTCACATAACCAACGCGAATATACGCCAAGACGGTCATTTTGACATAACTGTGTGTGTATTTGAACGTTTATGTGTAATAAACCGCGAAAATCTATGTGTGTGCGCTTTGGTCGAGAGCGCACTGACTGAAGACCGTCTCTCAGAGAGCGCGCGCAGTTTTTTTTCCCTAGGACATAGCTTACATTTTACTGTAATGTTCTTGCCTACCTGTGTCGAAAGTAATTGGAATATTTCCATTCTGAAAAACAGCCACTCGCTTCTGCCGACATCTTCATACAGCGACTACACAGCCAACTGGTGCGAAGTTGCGAACTCACGCGCAACTCCACTACAGCTAACGATTTTTTCAGTGGATAAGTAATTTAATTACAGTAACGCGTTACACCCAACACTGGTAAGTACATATGAAGTGTGCCAGGCTAAGCGTATCCCATCATTCATCATGTACCCCGAAAACTTTTCACTGTAAGTTAAATTAATTTGTTTATTAAATTAATTAAATATTTCATATAATTCGGTAACATAATGTAAAGTGTTGCACATTTTATTGGTGCAGAGATTAATGTGTCTTCTAAAGTTAGCAACTGATTTTTATAGAAGCACCACAATTCAATTGTGTTGTCTGAGATTGCTGAACAGATATTTAGAAGTTTATTTTAAAGTGCAAAGTACTGAAAATCAAAATGTGTTAATAAAGCTGTGTAAAAACTCACACACTTGCGACCTTCATGCCACTTTAACATTTGGGCCAAATACCTGAAATACGTCATTTAAGTAGACAAGTGGTCAAGTAACCACAAGTATGGGAATGGGACATGCCCTAAAAAAGCAGAGACTCAAGTGCAATGGTCAAAGCAGTCCGTCTAGTGCATGTTTACATAAAACAATTAAAAAGTGCATATTTTTGAGGCATATTAGTCAGGGAGGGTACTGTCATGCTTAACAACTCAACCCCATCACATAAAATTAAGATGGAAAATTATTACTTTTCAAAATTTTATTTTAATCCATAAGTATAAACAAATTACTTCATTGCTGCCATATATGGTCTACTCTCCTACACTACACAAGGAGCAGTGGCCATTTTGAGCAAAAAACCTCAACCCCATCACATTCAACCCTGTCACATATCTGCAAGAAAAAATGTAGGGGGGTTATTCCTGGGATTCGGTAATATTTCATCTAGTATTTTTTTTAACTACATATAATTAAGTTTCTAAATACCCCACATCATTGGGCACATATCAAACCTCCAACAAATCATATTTCCCACCTTATAGGCATTAAAGACCTTTTATTATTTTCAGTGGTAATCAGCAAGAAATGCCTTCATTTTTAAACGTCTTCCCTATTTTTTTCAAAAATAATAGTTAAGAAAAGTGTGACAGGGTTGAAGACTGTAACAGGTTTGAAGGGAGACATTGCCTTCAGTTTTATATTTCATATTGTTCTCTACTCTCATATTGTGCCCTTCTTTCTGAGTCAACATATTCTAGTGCTATTCTAACATTTAAGTGCACACATTACATCAAATATTCTATTTATAACAAAATTATGAGTTGTCATAATTTTGGTAAGTAAATCTTTACTGAAACCATGACTATTTTATAGATTTTTTATTAAAATGATTCATAAATAAGTGAAAACTCAACCCTGTCAAAAGTTTACAACCCTGAAACAATGAGAAATAGAAGCCATTTCACTTGATACACATCTCAAAAGGAGAAGAAAATACTGTCGCAAATACACGAGTTCACACTTACATATAATGGAATAGAGTAAAGAGTATGTATATTTGGCGTGCTGCCCGGGGGGAGGGCTCTGAGCTTGGAATGTGGCCCGAGCCCATGCTGTGGCCTACCTGCGCCAGGTCGATTATCTGAACGTGCTCCTCCAAAACTTTGTTAATATATACAGTGCTGTTCTAAAGTATCTTAAAAAAACAAGGTAAGACAGGAGAATTTAGGGGGAGGGGGTTTTCTCCCTTCACATTGATGCTCCACACTCCAGTCCAGTTGGTGGCGGTAATGCACAAGTAGCTGGCTTGCCAACAGCCAATAAATGCTCTAAGAAGAAGAAGAACTTTGTTAATAAAACATAATTTCCGTTTCATGCCGACCAAGACAAAGGCATCATATGTTTGCCACACAAACTAAATCAAGCCTTTAACAGCCTGTGTCATGGTAAGTTAGACACAGTAATTTGTTATTCTAGTTAAAATTCATCGGTCTTATGAGCCAGTCGCGTTGTCCAAGGCTGTTAGCAAAATCTCAAGAGCAAGATGACAAGATCTGGACTCCAAGTATGCCAACGAACATGGGCCAAAAAATTATTAATTTTCATAACAGCAGATTTTCTCCTTCAAGCACCGGCTTGCCCTCACTCAAGTGTGTTTACCAGGGACTAACTCGCCTTTAGAGGAGGAAAAGGTATACTGTATGTAGACAAAAGGTCACAGTAAATCAGTTCATGGCAAAGTATTGCCTCATCACTTCTGATGTTTGTTGCTGTTTTCCCAGTATATATTCTGACCCTGAGCAGGGTGCAGTTGGGCCAGACCCCTCCATCACTCCCGTCCACATAGTCCTGTTCCTCTCTCACGGGCCTCCGAAGCCCCAGAGGTATGTGACACTGACACACATGATTCACTGTATGGGTTAATGTCAGCTGCCAACACACATAGCACACCGCCATGAATCAGAGCTATATTTCATCCCACTCAGCTATGAAGGGCTTGAAGGCATCTCCACTTTCTCTGGGCTGCGCATGAATATATATGAGACCCCTCATGGCTCCTCTTGTCAAGTTTGTCACAGATATATTTATCAAGGTGTGATAAAGTGGAGGAATGCACATCATGTCTGGGAGTTATCCTGCACCTTTCAGACTATATGAGTCTGTGTGATAAAATGCTTGAGTTTTCATGAATCTTAATCATTCAGCTATTTATTTCTACCTGTCTGATGTGAAATGATCACGCCAGTGTCTATGTTTCTATTAAATACATTTTATTTCTTCTCTCTTTAGGAGAGTAACAACAACAGACTTTATGGATGCATGATATACACCATATTGTTTATATATTAGAGATAAATTGAATATTTTTATTGGAGATTGGTCTGTATCGGGTATTTAATTGTTCATTTCCCATATGCATTTAGATTACCTTGCTGTCATCTAACATTCTCTTAAAGGTAATCTTTTAAAAGGGGACCTATAATGCCCCTTTTACAAGATGTAATGTAAGTCTCTGGTGTCCTCAGAATGTGTCTGTGAAGTTTCAGCTCAAAATACCCCACAGGTCATTTATTATAGCTTGTCAAATTTGCTCCTATTTGGGTGTGAGCAAAAACACGCTGTTTGTGTGTCCCTTTAAATGCAAATGAGCTGCTGCTCCCGGCTCGCTTTCCAAAAGAGGGCGGAGCTTTAACAGCTCACGCTTTGGTTGCTCAACAACAACAAAGCTGGAGAATCTCACACAGCCAAAATGATTCAACTCATCGACTAGCATGTGCCGTCATGTTAATATTTTGTGCAAATCCAGCGTTGAATTGCCCCTCGTCTGTGAAGCAGTTCAACGTAAAATGACGGCATGGTAACAACACTCTACTACAACTCTTCCTCTTCTCTAAAGCAGCCCAACATGGCCTCGTCCTCTTTCTTGAGTGTTCCCAGGGGCAGGGTTTATGTAAATTTTAAGGTTAGTGATGTCACTAAGAAG
Organism: Ctenopharyngodon idella; assembly: GCF_019924925.1. NCBI lineage: Eukaryota > Metazoa > Chordata > Actinopteri > Cypriniformes > Xenocyprididae > Ctenopharyngodon > Ctenopharyngodon idella. Next base: position 33,280,128 of record NC_067222.1, on the reverse strand, counting down.
GTCGTTGTAGTCCCTACCAGCCATTTGTTGTAGAAAGCGATTTCTTTAAAAGAAAATATCTCCCTTTGCATTGAACTTTGAGCATTGTAACTTTGCAAATGTTGTTTATGCTCAAACAGCAACATTACACACTAACTAAAGTAAAAAAAAGTGAAATCATAATCAACCACCCCTTTTAAAACATTAATAACTGGATAACACTGCAATGTAATCTTAAGAAAATCTCAAAATGAATATCTGTTTTTTCAGAATGAGCATTGTAATGTTGTGATGCCTAACTTCACTTGTAGCATTTACGACAGTTGATTTTTCTGGTGTTTTATTTTTAATTTATTTATACAAACTAGTGTAAATAGTGTTTTTTTTTTTTTTTTTTTATCACATTTATCTTTTTGGGATAGGCTGGAATTTTAATATCTGTGCATTCTGTACTTTCTATGCTAAGCTTTGTTTCTATGCTCAAGGTTTCATGTTGGGAATCATCTTTTTAAAATAGGAGTGAGTCGAAATCTCCACTTAAGATAAAAACCCACAGGCAAAAGCAGGGGAGAGAAAATTGTCCTCCCTCAGGAGGTGAGAAGGAGCTTCTGGGATTCTATGGCAGACCGAGGGGGATTTTACCCAGGTGTTCACCAAGGGGCAAAGCTGCCTCCCAGCTGCCAGCTGTCACTATCAAGTGGGGAACCAAGAGAGAGCCAGTGACCCAAAAACCTCCTCCTTGAGCACAAACCCCCTCCTCTCTTCATCTCTCCTCTCCTTTTGTGTGTCCGTATTTGAACATATAAATTACACTGCAAGATGTGCAACAGGGACACTACGCTTGTCCTGCGTCGTGTCAGAGATGTCCACGTCGTGTGCATTAATTTCCATGCATTTGTGTTTGCATTTGCATTGGTGTTCTCATCGACATGGGAGTAAAGCAGAGCTTTGTGAGGCAGTTGAGTGGGAGGCAGCCTCTGTACACAATGGCTGATGATTTTGCTCTGTTCCCTCCTCCGCTGAAGTGCCAGAGCATCCTTCCTCCCCAAAGTGCACCTCTCCAAACATGCAATGATAGCACTGATTTTAATTACCTCTCATGACTGCCGAGGTTGTGGCTGCCTGACGCACAGCGGGGAGGATCTTTTGGATTTATCTCTGGAAACACCTGCACTGCTTTTACTCTCTCTCCCTCCTAGACAGATGTGTTCGGTCATCTCCTCTAAGCAATACTTAATGTCTCTGAAGTCTGAATAGGAAAAAATTAAATGGTAATACAAAAAGAGTTCTTCTAAAACTTACATCGAAAGGTATTTATATACATATAACGATAATTACAGTCATCTTCCAGTGTGTTATATAAGACATAACAAGTCTCTCCCTTTTTTCTTTCCCTTTTTGTATAAACACCTGCTCAAACAAATTAGATGGCATGATGAGGTCCTTCTTGGACTGTTGTATCTCATGGATGCTCTTCACAAGAGCCTCTGGGGGATGTGTTTGAGACCCTTCACCTCATCAAACCCTATTGCTGCCTTCAAAGCAAGAGGTGCACAAATGAACACAGTCAGCTTGAAGGAGATCTGGCAAAGGTGTGATGACGTGGATTAGCTGAAGAGCTAACTTGTTTGTGAGTGAAGCCGAAAACCACCTTAGAGAAACGGCAAATTTATTTGTTTCAATGAATTATTGTGTATCATGTACATTATCGTTCAAAAGTTTGGGGTTGATAAGAATGTTGATGTTTTTGAAAGAAGTCTCACCAAAGCTGCATTTATTTGGTTAAAAATAGTACAGTAAAAACAGTAATATTGTGAAATATTATTACAGTTTAAAATAACTGTTTTCTATATATTTTAAAATGTAATTTATTCCTCTGATGGCAAAGCTAAATTTAAATCAGCATCATTACTCCAGTCTTCAGTGTCACATGATCCTTGAGAAATCATTGTAATATGCTGATGTAGTATATTTTTTTTTAGCAAGAAACATTTTTAATATCAATGTTAAAAACAATATTTTAGAATTCTTCAAAGAGTAGAAAGTTCAAAAGAATAGCATTTATTAGAAATATAAATATTTTTAACTATATATATATATATATATATATATATTATTATTATTAGTAGTAGTAGTAGTAGTAGTATTATCAACGTTGTTTCATGCAGACCTGTATCCTAAAATTCCTTAAATAAACACAAATAAAGAGATAAAGAAAGAAAGAACTATGAAATGAATGTGTATAACAGCACAGATCATTTGATTTTGGAAGAATTTGATGAGAAATGTTACTTTTGATTGCAGACTTTAGACTTTTTTTTTTTTTTTTTTTTTTTGAGGTCTTTTATAAGTGAAAAAGGACTCTCTGTTTAATCTCATTGCTGCCTTGGAGAAACAACTGATATATTAAACAGGGAACTTTTCTACAGGGAACTCCACTCATAGACTTACCCCATTTAAAGATATGTGCATGGGGGAAAAAGTAAATGAAATGTCAAAAATGTTTTTAAAAAAATGCAGTGTCATCCTTTGAAGTGGAATGATTTAAATTTCCCCTCCCAGGGCTTACAAAGCCAAAACCGAAAAATCAAATTCATGTAGCCCATGTGTTAAACCTGCACTGCACATCCACACACTGTGTCCCCTGAAGGCCAGTTTTTGAGCAAAATGTACTGGATTTACAGTGATTGCAAAGACTGTGCTGAAACCGAGGGATAGAAAGACAGCTAGAGGCTGCCGGGGAGGAGATAGTAAATGGTAGACAAGTAGGTGACCATCAGTCACTCCTTCCTTCTGAGGAAATGAGTGTTTGATGTGACAGCTGAGAGCCAAATGTTCCTCACACTCAGGGGCAACAGAAGAGTGTGCATCTCACAAGTTCACATGAAGTGTAACCATGAGTGAGCAGCCTGAATGAACCCAGGGAGTCGGTGGACCTTTTTTTATGTAGTTGGCTCAGGTAGATTATATTTTCATGAGTTAAACCGCAAGTCAGGACAGCCCCAAGCAGATAATATCGACCTTGAGGGGGATCGAGAAATAGCCATACTAAAGTATTCAGCCTCCATCAAAAGACCAATGTGAGGCTCTAATGAAAGAAATGGACAGAGCTGTTTGGCTGCAGTAGTTGAGCATCATGTGCTTGTAGCCAGTAATGACTTCATTAGGACACTTAATTGGGAGCATCCAACACAAACTTATCAAATGCACTATACCTTTAAATGTGTTCTCCAAATGCCTAAATGGATTTGTGCACACGCATGAACAGTAGTTGCATAAGTAGCTTTAATTCAGAATGATTTACCCAATTGTTCTTTGGTGTAACAGTCGCACACATTCGTAATTTATCAGATCACGGCACACTAGAGGGAATAACTGTTCTCATTCACATTCTATATTTTACTTGTGCCTAAAGAACACAGTAAGACTAAGCCTGAGCAAATCTCCATATACTGCAGACACATGCAGAAGAATAAATAGTGCACAGATGCATGCTTTCTGAAAATAAACATTTGCTGGCATTGGTCGACTTAGCTTTCTTATCACGACAGTGATTCAATCCCACATGAACAGGGATTGTTGAGCTAAAATTACTGTAATGTTTTCTAAACAATATTGTTATATTGGACGCTTTGTTTCTCTAAGTGCAACAGCTTTGCAACAGATTAGCATTTTAATAAAGTAAAAACTGATGAATTCTCTTCATCTTTAAAAGGCCTTCAAAATTAAGAAGCCTATTCTGCTGTTAAACAATGTAGCCTATATGATTGACAAAGAACTACAATAAAATATAGCCTAAGTGTTGTACTAGAAATGGTTTTTGGTTAGATATCGAATATATTAATATAGACGATTGCCTGTGTGTTTAACAACATCTCTGTGACATGGGGGCTACTATGAGAATTAGTAAATTGTAGTTATAGTCCGCCATCTGGTGGTCATAAATAATAATTCCTCTCTTTATAAATTAAAAAAAAAAAGTGTCCATACTCAATAAAATTTGGTTATTATCGCTTACATCTTATAGTATAGGCTACAGTAAATGTAAATGTAAATAAATTTCTTTTAAATTAAATCACGCAATAATTACACATTGAATTTAAATGTGCTAGCCTAATTATTATTCCAAGGAAACTCAAAGAAAATATAAATGAACATTTATTCAAAGTGTAACTTTTGTAAGGTGCAGAACTAGACGACTGTACATTTAGTTTGACATTTTACCAAAACATTTTGCCTGAAAAATTCTATATAATGTAATGTAAATCTACTAACAAACATGTTCTGGCAGTGGCCTAGTTAATGAAACCATGCGACTTGAAAAAGATCTTTGCATTTAAAAACATAAAAGCTCATGCTTCTGAGATTTGTGTAAAGTTTTTAATTTTTGTTTGTTTTTATTAGTGTTCTTAAACATTATTATTAGGCTACTATTCTTGCAATCGATGTTGACTTTCCGCAATTCGTAGCCTCTGCGCATGCGTAGTCATGGCCCCTCCTAGTAACGTCTTTATTCTTTGCCCCTGCGCTTTCTGCGGAAACCCCTCGAATGCGTGGAGTCGTTGGGTTGTTTTCGAAATCGCATGTAGTACGTTCAAACTGTGATTTAAAAACACCTATGTGGTCACCAGGGTTGACGACGGGGCGACTGGATTACCGCGGCAGTATTTCGATAAAAGGAGGACCGTTTTGCTTGCTCATTTTGTTTTAGCGTTTTGTAATGGTTTTGCTGTACTAGTCTTTTGTTTTTTTTGTATGTGTGATGGACGCCATTTTAGGTCGATCACACTAGCTGCTAGCACATTGTTTCAGGCCTTGCTTCAAACTACGTCGGTTTGGGTTTTGTTGAAATTTGGACTACATCGAACAAACATTTCGGAGGAACTTTGATGCGGACACTTGGGCGACATATTTGGCAGGACTCTACACGTTCACCCATACGGACACCGTTTGAACTCTATATTTCTTTATCCGAGTTGGACCTTACGGACAGCTCACGGCTAACCGCCATATGGTCCTGGGACATTGCGAAACCGCAGGAGAATTTCTGGCTTCTGCTGGGAAATTCCGTGGACTAAAAGTCACTTGCGTAATTAAGATTGCGTGTTGCACTTGATCACTATCTCTTTGAACACTTGATATTTTGAATTCGCAGTTATTCATTTGAGGCTAAATCCACACGACCTCCTTAGTGGTGACTCTTGATTAAAGAGAGTGTTGAGATGAGCAAATATGGCTATTATTATTATTCTTAAACTGTTAAGCTGATAAACTGACATTGAATAAGGTTGATCGGTGGGAGAGCCCACGCGATCGTGCGAATTGTAGTTGAGTTTGGTTGTGTGTGGTGGTATCTGACCACAAGGATTGTTTAAACATGTCTTGTGTCCATTACAAGTTTTCTTCTAAACTTAACTACGACACGGTCACCTTCGATGGCCTTCACATCACGCTCAGTGATTTGAAACGCCAGATTATGGGGCGAGAAAAGCTGAAGGCCGCGGATTGCGACCTACAAATCACCAACGCTCAAACTAAAGAAGGTAAGCTAGGCAAATTAGTTGTTTGTATGTGGTCTTTGAGTTTGCTTTAAACTACAACTAATGATGGCGTGATAGAGTACATATATAATATTTGTATCTGAAAATGTGTGTTGTTGTAGTAAACTCAAAGATAATGTTTCCTAGCTAACGTAAAACGGCCAACACCGTTGTCGTTATATCATTTAAAGTCGACTTTTTTTACGTTTGTGAAATCAACTGTTATGCATATTATTATGGTAGTGTATTTATGAGTATTAATTACGTTTAAATGTAGATGTTGCCCATACACTTGTGCAGTGAAGACTCCATTTTGTGTACGTGTTTACGACGCGTGCTTTCGTTTCCGGTCCATGGTGTAGTAGACAAATGAATAGAAGGATGTAGCATGTTGATTAATGATTTTGTCGTCCTTGTCTTTGTTTACAGAATACACTGATGATGGAGCCCTCATCCCCAAAAACTCGTCTGTCATCATCAGACGAATCCCTATTGGAGGGCTTAAGTCGACAAGCAAAACATATGTCATGTAAGTACATTAACACTTTAATTTGCTTTTAACATCTGCAGTGTTTTATATTGTCTTGTTTTGTGAGTATGTTCTCAAAGCAGAAACTTTAGGTCTGATTTGATGATAAAAAACATAGTTCACCCCAGAACTAAGATTGTCATTTTCGTAAAATCGCTGTTGATAAAAACAGCATATGCTGGTTAGGTATGTTTTGAAGCATGCCAGCTGGTTTGAGCTTGTTTATGCTGGTCCTTAGTTGGTCATGAGCTGGTTTAAAGGGTTACTTCACCCAGAAATGAAAATAATGTCATTTATTATTCACCCTCATGCCGTTCCACTCCCGTAAGACCTTTGTTTATCTTCAGAATGCAAATTAAGATACTTTTGTTGAAATCCGATGGCTCAGTGAGGCCTGCATATCCAGCAATGACATTTCCTCTCTCAAGATCCATTAATGTACTAAAAACATATTTAAATCAGTTCACATGAGTACTGTGGTTCAATATTAATATTATAAAGCGACAAGAATATTTCTGGTGTGCCAAAAAAACAAAATAACGACTTATATAGTGATGGCCGATTTCAAAACACTGCTTCATTAAGCTTTGGAGCATAATGAATCTTTTGTGTCGAATCATGATTCGGATCGCGTGTCAAACCGGGAAACTGCTGAAATCACGTTATTTTGGCCTCCGAACTGCTGATTCAACACTAAAGATTCACAGCGCTCCAAAGCTTAATGAAGCAGTGTTTTGAAATCGGTCAAGTGCTGGTCCCGCTCACCAGCTCAGGACCAGCTTAAACCAGCTCATGACCAACTAAGGACCAACATATACCAGCTGCCATGCTTCAAAACATACCTAACCAGCATATGCTGTTTTTTTTTTTTCAACAGGGATTGCTCAAATATTAATCCAAACTCGTAAGATGTTTATACATTTTGTCATTAGCAAAGAATGTTCCCTTCCACTGAAGTTGTGAATTTATTCACGCTTCTCTCTGTTCAAACTTGTGATAGAAGCTGTAAAAATCAATGGTATTTTGAGCCACTTGTCAAACCTGCCGCAAACTGTGTATTTTCATTGTATGAAAAAGAGCAATTGTGAATATTTGAACTCTTCTTTAAATGTACTGATATAAAAGTCATCTTTTGTTTGTTTGTAGGCAGATGAAAAAAATCCATAGGGGTGAATTCAGGGTGATTGGGACACTTATTTTAATTGGAAGTTAACCTCTTTTCTTTTTGTTTTGTTTTGCAGCGATCGATCTGAACCAAGTGGATCTTCAAAAGCAGTATGTAAAAACACCTCATTTCCTTGTCTCATTACACACATTTTCAAACTCCTCAGCAGTTGCTTTGTCTTGAAATAATTTAGGTAAATTTTCTCATGCTCCTCAGTGTTGTCTTTGAAATCTGTTTGAAGATAACAAAGTGTGTTGAGCTTAATGTTTATATTGTGTGATTCGCTAAAGCTGTTGCGTTGATATTCATGTTTTTATACAATTTCCAGTGTGTACAGAAGTCTGTGCGCATGCTAATACACTGTTTCACATTGAATAAGTCATCTACAAATATGAATTCTGTTGTACAGTGTAGTGTAAGATCATATTGATCTAACGTTATAATTCTTGAACATGGCCAGTGTTCAGTTTGTTTGTCCTTAAAGTGACACATCTGTAAAAAGCTGTGTTTTTTGTTTGTTTGTTTTTAAATAAAAAAAATACATTGTGTTATTTATTAATTTCACCTTGTATCATACAGCTTCAGTGTCTGACTACTCATGTTTACACAATTGGTATTATAAGGCACAATAGCTTAATTTAGTTGTGTGGATGTATTAATGTGTGTGAGAGAGAGGGAGAGAGACTGAATGTTTATCAAAGTGTATCACCTAAAACATAATGACCCTTGCCTTGGACTAACTGACAAGGTGAATCGTGTGTTTTTTTTTGTTTGTTTTTTTATACTAGCGATTTGTTCTTGACTCGGTGTTTAGGAAACTGGCTCTTGGCATTCAAAGGATAATCAAACAAGACTTATGCAGTTTTAATAATTTACTTTTCATACATGGAAAAGAAATTAGTAGTGCAACTTGATTTAGATTCCCTGCTCTAGTTAAAACTGCATACTAAATTCTCTGTGAATTCTCATGCTAATTTACATTTATCCTAATTTTTTGAATTTTTTTCCTTTTAAGAGAGCCAATTTAATGTATAAGAAATTATACATTGTACTACTGCAAATATACAGTTGCTTGACTATAATATGTGACAGGAATAATTCATTCCAATTTTAACTATTTGAACACATTTTTTAATAGTCATACCTAAGAGGTTTTCTCTTACCCTTTGTAAAATTACATTGTTTCTTGTAGTTTATTGCTTTATTTTACAAAAGCTGTTGGGAAATGGAAGAAAAGAACAACACATTTGGGTGAAATTCCAGACCAGCGGTTTATTCAACAATTGTACAGTTGTATAAATACAATTGTCTTATATTTTGGTATTTATAGTGAGATTTTGTTTTTATTGGTGATCGGGGAAAAAAGTCGGTATGAGTGAGAGGGTGATTTTTGGGCACAACTTTTGTAATTACAGATTGTTTCAGCTAGTGTTTGTGTCATTCTGACATGGCAAATTGTGCTAAAAAAGTTATTCTAACAACTTTTTTTTCTTTTTTTCACCACCCTCTTTTTTTGAACATTGTACTTTAATGCTAAACAGAAATCTGCTTATTCATACTTGAATCATGTGACTTGTACTTTTTTTTCCATATTTTATGTCTTATTTCTAATGTATGCAGAGCAGCTACTGGGCCAGTTGCATAAATTTAGCCACTGTTAAGACTGTGTCTTAAGAACTAGTTTGACCAACTTGCAGTTAACCAAGGGGTGATCAGTCTTTTTCACTTCCAATTAGACCAATCTACCTTTTTATCTAACTGACTTTAAAAAAAAAAAAAAAAAAATTAGGACCGGTCTTGAAGAAAAAGACTTAAGACTAGTCTAAGCAGTTTATGCAACTGGCCACTGTGACAGATGAACATATACTATGCAATAATGCTATACCATTTTTTTCTTTGTTAGCACTTGTAGTTTGCTTCTCTCCCATGTACTTGTGTGATGTTGAGACCCAAACTAGCTATAAAAGCAGTGACCCGCTACAAGGCACATTATGTAGGACACTTATTTACAAAAGTACCTAATTCCAGTGAACAGCTTTAAATACGTATTTCATATCCTATATGGCCTGTTGTATTATAGTTATGAATAAATTGCATTTTCTATATGACTTACTGTACAATAAAACTTCAGTGTTTAACTCCCTCACATCTTTCTTAAGGCCCTGTGTGTTCACTTTCCATAGGGTTTTTTGACAAGTTACATCTTTCTTAGATTTCAAGTAAATGGTGCAGTCTGTGAAACGGCTATGAAGCTATACTTTTTTGTTCACAGTGATTAAAAGCTCATAAATATCCATTAATTGGTAATGACTAGGGTTGTCAAACGTACCGGTACTACCAGTACCAGTCCGTACAAAAAAAAGTTGCCTGTACCAGCATTTCTCCAGTACCGGTAGTACAGAGTACCGGGTATATTCAGTACCCACTGATACACGCTATTTTCAAACACTCTCGTTCATGTTTGTTTGAGCGCTCTGGGCATCAAAGGTTTCTATTTGCAATGTGTTTTTACAAGCATTGCACATTGTAGCCAATCACAATCATATCTGTTGAGCACTTGAAAACTATGGCCAATCAGAGGTGCTAGTCAGTAAGTTAGTCAGAATTCGCTTAACACCTATGAAAGCTCAGAGTTTGGTTTTGTTCAGCGTGAAATCCTATCATTATAACCAACAAAGTGTAAACACGATGTGAATAATAGATTCATTGTACAAATAAGACTTTTAAACAAATAAGGCTTTTTTTTTTTTTTTATTGCCGAGAGTGCAGAATTCAGTGAGCTTGCGCTTTTGAGATTGACTGTCTTAGTGATTATAAAGGGCTCTTCTCTTGCTTTCTGTTTATTAACCATTCACCATCTAAATACAAGTTAAGTTTTTCATGCTGCCAAGTACACTGCAAAGTTTCTGGATTGACAACAGTGTTTAATTGCATGATTGAATATGAAACTACAATGATTGACAGTGATAACCAATGGATGAGACCAAATGGGACAAAATTTTACCTAATTCAATTGTTTATGCTCTGGTACTGAGAATCAATTTCTGGAGTTGGTACTGAACTACTGAAATTTTGGTACCGTGACAACCCTAGTGATGAACTTATTCAAGATAAAATATGTAATGTTCAATTAACTGGTGTGTGAACATTTTTTTAAAAGTGTAAACAACACTTTTAAACAAATTTCATGCGTTTCCATTAGGATTTGGTTGTAATATTGCTAATTATTTTGTTTTTATATAGTGTTAACTTTGAAGACTTTCAGTTGTCCAATTTCTCTCTATTGGGCATGATAGATTTGTGCCTTGTCATAGTGGTGAACCCCTCTTTGTTTTAATGTTTTTTTTTCCTGATGACAGATTGATGATTCTTCTTCCATTTCACTGGCCCTGCTTTCAAAGGTATTTTAAACTCTGTAACTACTAACTACTTGATAAACTCTGCTCTACTGTATCTAACTTAAGTGTTTTGGATTTGGCAAGCCATAATGTAGGCACAAGTGTGCAATATTTCATTTTGGCAAGCCATAATGTAGGCACAAGCATGCAATATTTCATTTCTCTTTTCTTTTTTTTTTTTTTTTTTGTCAAATCTTGTGGTTTGTCACATCCAGATTGTTTATATATATATATATATATATATATATACACAGAATGTGAAGTGAAATTAGTTGTGTAATACTCATAATGTGAAAATTGTATGTTTTGCATTAGCCAGAAACTTGCTTATCAGTAGTAATATTGATAATTTTGTATTATACTGCATATCAGTAATTACATTTAATTAAAATTTTAAACGTAAGATTTATATTTAGAATTATTGATAGTATGTGCTCATTGTTTGTGATATGTATAATTGTGTTTATACTTGTGTGAAAGCCTGGTCCTGTAAAGAGTGAGCAGTTTGTCTTTTATCAGTGTGGATTACCATATAAGCCTCTTGCCCACATTACACTAATTGCAGGTGGGTTTTTTTTTTTTTTAAATTGAAAAAATTAAGCACTCTGGAATTTAAAATTACCTGGACTTTTTTGTAGAGCAATATGAACAGACTACACAAAACTATATTTTTCTTTATACCGTACTTTAAAGACACCAGCAGCATTTACTCTATATGGATAATGGTTATTTGTCTTTATTCTTCATGTGATGTCAAAATACTTAAAGGATTAGTTCACTTTCATATAAAATTTTCCTGATAATTTACTCACCCCCATGTCATCCAAGATTTTCATGTCTGTCTTTCTTCAGTCGAAATGATATTAAGGTTTTTGATGAAAACAATCCAGGATTATTCTCCTTATAGTGGACTTCAATGGTCTCCAAACGGTTGAAGGTCAAAGTTTCACTGCAGCTTCAAAGGGCTTTAAACATGCTTCCAAGTGCTTCCGCCAAAACCGTACTTTCGTATTCTTCAAAAAGCTTACGCTGTATGTCCTACGCCTTCCCTATTCAATATATAAAGCATATACATTTACATTTTTTTTCAAAAATGACCGATCCTTTCACTAGATAAGACCCTTATTCCTTGTCTGGTATCGTTTAAAGCCCTTTGAAGCTGCACTGAAACTATAATTTTGACCTTCAACCGTTTGGAGGCCATTGAAGTCCATTATAAGGAGAATAATCCTGGAATGTTTTCATCAAAAACCTTTCTTTTCGACTGAACAAAGACAGACATGGGTGAGTAAATTTAGGAAAATTTTATATGAAAGTGAACTAATCCTTTAACAATATAGTGTAATTTTGGTACAATTGCAAATTTGAATTTCAGGTTGATGCCCAGAATATAGAAAATCATGGCATTTTTTTTTGGTACTGTGTACATGTAGGCCATGACTGCATTGTGTGTTAATGTGAAATCTGCTGTTCTGACACATTACAATAAAATTAAATAAGTGGAGAAAAGTCTCTTAGACAACGGGCAATGCATGTGTGTAGTTGATATTAAGCCTTGTATGAGAGTTAGTTTGTCTTTTATTAATTTTATTTTTATGCTCTCTTGCTTTGGTTAATTTAAAATGTGTGTTGTCCGTTTGTTTCTCATTTTAAGGCCTGAGGTGTTACTCATACTTTACGTTTTAGTATTTTTAAAGATCACGCACTGATAGAGGCAAGAAGCTGCTGCTTACAGGACAAGGTTTCAGCAAATCTCTGGGCTCGATTGAACATTCCGACATTGATTTTATTTGTGAAAACATTATTACCTGTTAAACAGACAGCCAATCTTGCTGAAACAAATGCATCAGAGGAAGACAAAATAAAAGCAATGATGTCTCAGTCCAACCATGACTATGACCCAATCCAGTAAGTATGCAATTCAAGACATTGACCGTTTATTTAAAATTGCTCTCAGCCTCAATTCTAACATGAATCTCTATTCATTAGTTATGCAAAGAAGCTTGTTGGTCCACCTCCACCAAACTACACATGCTTTCGTTGTGGAAAAACTGGACATTATATCAGAAACTGCCCAACAAATGGGGTAATTGGGTTTTCATTATCACAGCTGCTTTAACATTACAATTGTTTTGAACTAGGTGATGCTGACTATAACTGTTCGCTTGTGTAAGCATTTTTAGCATTGGGATGCTCATTTAGTTGGAGAAGAAATTTAATCTTGAATATCAACTGTGCGTTAGCAGGATCGAAGTTTTGAAGCTCCTCAACGAATAAAGAAAAGCACAGGAATTCCTCGAAGTTTCATGGTGGAGGTTGATGATCCAAACAGAAAGGGAGTCATGTTGACCAACAGTGGAATATATGCTATTCCTACTATTGATGCGTGAGTATACTTGGTCTCTCTGTAAGTGACTGTATTAAAGGAAATTTTTCAGCTCCACCATAATTATGCAAAGCCATCCGAGTAGTGTCCTCAATGTGTCAATTTAGTTAATCATATTGTGCTTGGTCTGTTTAGTGAGGCCTATGCCATTGGGAAAAAAGAGAAGCCACCATTCTTGCCCCAAAATCAATCTTCATCTTCAGAGGAAGAAGATCCTGTACCTGATGAGCTGCTGTGTTTGATCTGCAAGGATCTTATGACAGATGCTGTGGTTATACCCTGCTGTGGAAATAGCTACTGTGATGAGTGTAAGTGTCTGTACAAACAGATGTCAGAAAGGTGAAGTGTTTTTTACTTTTGAAAGCTCACAGTCTTTTGGCCACAGGTATTCGAACATGTTTGCTGGAGTCTGACGAACATGTTTGCCCAACCTGCAAACAATCGGATGTATCTCCTGATGCTTTGATCGCGAACAAATTCTTGCGCCAAGTAAGAAATCCCTATCTTAATCGTATTTCGTTGTTAAACGCCTATTTTTGCTTCTAACTTAAGAGTAGAACATTAACACAACCTTTTCTTTGGAACCCCAGGCAGTGAATAATTTTAGGAATGAAACAGGATATACCAAGAGGATTCGAAAAGCTGCAGCTGCTGCTCAAGTATCTGCACAGGGAGCCCCAACTCAGGCTTCTGCCCAGCGGCCACCTCTGAGACTGGCAACCTCACGCCAGCAGGACCCTCTTATGGCCAATGTTCCAAGCTCAACAGCTGATAGCACCCCTCCCCAAAGTACACCTGCTGCACCTTTATCGCCGGTTATCACTCATCAGCCCTCCAGTACCCCACCTTCTTCTAGCAGCTCTACTGTACACAGCAGCACTGCACCTGCAGAATCAAGCTATAGTCCTGTGGTGAACTCTCCTCAGCACTCTACTAAGCAGGATGACCCTCCTTCATCCAAGTAAATAATTTTCTAGCACTTCAGAGGATCCACTGGTTGTGTAAAACATGAGGTACTGGACTTGAGTTTGTCTATGCAGTTGTTAAAGTTTTTTTTTTCTTCTTCTTCTTCAGGGAACCAGAGGTCTCAGCATCTACTGTTGTGCCTTCATCAGAGCCTTCTGTCCTGACAACTTCAGCTTTTCCAAAGGTATTACCTTTTTACAGTATTTTAAGTTCTAAGTTAGCTAAAATAAGAGAATTACATAGACCATATTACATGAGCAAGAGTAGTTCCTTTAAAACTAAAATATTGGGTAACTGACATTTTAGCCACCATTTGACCAAGGTTTATTTGTTTTTTTTTCCGAGATAAAAATTGTTAACTTACCATAGAATAGACTTACCATAGAATATTCTATGGTGCAAACCATGGGAAAAAAATTGAATTCTGGGAGATTTGCAGATATACTGTGCAGCCTTCAACCTGTTTCCATGAGTACAATTTAGTGATCCCACTCTCTCTATTTGTGTTGCCTAGGGATTCCATGTCCCAGTACTTGGGAAGCCGAATATGCCTCAGCACCACATGCACAGACCAGGTAAGATAAAATCAACACAATCTAGGTTTTTTGTTGTTGTTTTCTGTAGACTTTGCTGTTTTTAATATTTACACTTTCTTTTTTTTCTTTTTTTTTCTTCCTTTTTAGGACAGCCAAGGGCTAGTGGACCAAGGCCAACTGGAAACCGTCCTGCATGGGATCCGTAAGTATCAAAGAATGCAATCTTAAAATCATTATCATTTTTAATCCAAAAAAGATGAGAACTTGACTCCTGTCTATTTATCCTATCAGGTCCACGAATAGAGGGAGACCTCCTAGTGAGCGACCACCAAGAACACAGCCTCCTCCAGTGCAAAATCTTCCACCTGTAGTCCCTCCAGTGTATGCGCCTCCTGGTCTGTTTCCTCCTCCACCACACCCTATGCCTCAGCCACCTGGTGTTGTTCCTCAGCAGTATCCTATACAGTATCCACCAGGACAGCAGCCTCCCCCTCCCTTCAACATTCCACCACCTGTATTTCCACCTGTCCCACCTGTGACGGCTCCGTGGGTGCCTCCTGGTGCCCAACCACCTATAGCCAACCCAATCCCTTCTATGCCAGCAGCACCTTTTCTGTCCAAGGAGGAGTTTTACCGCCAGCAGCGTAGACTTAAGGAAGAGTAAGTAGAGTACACAATATATATTAAAGTTATATTTATTTAGTTGAATGGTTATTTGGCTCATTCCTCATATGTATAGTTGAAAATAGTTATGGTTGTTTTGATTGTAGCATCATGATTTATTTATTGTGTCTTTGAGTTACCTTTTAATTAAATCTGGATTGTGTTAAGTATTGTGTGGATTCTTCCACTCTCACTCCTCATAATCATGTGTGTTGTAATGAATAACCAAGATTTAACTGCAAAGTTTTGTTTCCTTCCTGTCTTTGATAAATAGTTCCCAATGTCGATTCGTTACCAGGGAGAAGAAGTCCAAACTTGAAGAGTTTACCAATGACTTTGCCAAAGAGCTTTTGGAGTACAGAAAGATCCAGAAGGAGAGAAGGCGATCTTACTCTAGGTTAGGAAAAATACAGTTCCACCTGCAAGCTGTCATTTTTGATGGGAAATGTTTGGCATCAACTAAATTGTCTTAATTTATCTTTCTTTTTCAGATCAAAATCTCCATACAGGGGTTCCTCCTATAGTGGTTCATCTTATTCCTATTCAAAATCTCGCTCTCGGTCCAGATCACCACGCTCCTACTCTCGATCACTATCCCGATCTCGGTCAAGATCCCGCTCACGCTCTCGTTCCCGATCACGCTCCTACTCTCGGTCACCATACCCCCGCAGGGGCCGAGGTCGAAGCCGTAGCTATCGATCCAGGTCACGCACTCCTACATACCATCGCTCCCACAGTAGATCTCCATCGTTTAGGGGTAGGGAAATGAGTGGAATGGGAAGTGGAATCTATCGTTCCCGCTCCAGATCCCCAATGTATAGAAATCACAGTCCCAGCAAGAAACTCCCACCACCTTCTCAAATGGAGGGTGATCGCAAATACACAGGGAGGTTCAGAGAGCCCCCTCCTTACGATGCTAAGGCTTATTATGGCCGAAACGTAGACCAGAGTGACCCCTATGAGAGAGAGCGATACAGGGAGTGGGAAAGAGAGTACAGGGAGTGGTACGACAAATACCTTAAGAGTTATAACAACCCACCAAGTGGTCAAATGAGAGGCCGTGCTCCAGGCGGCAGAGATCCCTATACCCCTGAGCGTTTTGCTCCTCCCCGACCAAGAGAAAACTCCCCCTATGGCAGGGGACGTCGAGAGGATTACCCACCGCCACCTCAGAGCCACAGTGTTCCTCCGAGAGGCAGAGTTGCCATGACATACCAAGAGAAGTGTGCTGAGAAGTATGGCCACCTTCATGTCAACACCACTGGAGCTGCAAGAGGGCTTAACAAAGAGTCTTTGAAACCTATCAAAGACAGAGAACCAAGTGGCAGCACCGCTACAGATCCTAAGTCTCTGAAACATAAGAAACATCGCAAAAAGAAGAGAGATGATGGTGACCTCTTCAGCCACTCTGACTCTATGGATGAATCCAGGAAAGATGACCGTAAAGGGGACTCCATGCTGATGAATTCAAGCCGTGATGATGCCACACCTGTCAGGGATGAGCCCATGGATAGTGCTGCAGTGCCCTACAAGAGTACCCCTGAAAAGAAGAAAGAGAGGACTAAAAGCAAAGCTGACAAAGGTAAACGAAGGTCTGAATCCAGTGGGCAAAAGAAGGAAACATCAGGAAAGATGTCAAAGCCTACTAGAGAGAAGGATTCCGATGCACCGCGAGAGAAGGTGGCTCCCACTGAACCAGCCATAAAGAGAGTCAAAGACGAACCATCCCTCAAATCTGAACTAAGTAAACCTCAGTCTTCAGAGTCTAAACTCATGCTCCCACGCAAGTTGATGCAGTCTAGGCCCATCAAACACCACCAGGAGCTGAAGCCC
This sequence comes from Ctenopharyngodon idella, assembly GCF_019924925.1. NCBI lineage: Eukaryota > Metazoa > Chordata > Actinopteri > Cypriniformes > Xenocyprididae > Ctenopharyngodon > Ctenopharyngodon idella. The sequence continues at coordinate 33,263,133 of NC_067222.1, read as the reverse complement.
ATCAAAGATGAGCTCAAAAGCAAGAAGGAATTGGTGAAAGACCTTCCAAAGCAAGACAAAGTTCCTGACAAAGATGGGAAGGTCCCTAAAAAAGAGCCAGAGAAGCCTGTGAAAACTGAGGAGAAGATGCCCACCAAGGCAGTTGATGCCAAACTGGATAAAAAGAAACGGAAAGATGACAAGCCTTCTTTGAAAGACCTGGATGTCCCTCCATTAAAAATAGCAAAAATGGAAGTTGACATGGCCAAAAGCTCTCCAAAACCTAAACCCAGACTGGAGACCGAAAGGCCAGTTGAGAAGGAAAAAGTAGCTATTCCATCTCTGATGGATATTAAGCCAGAGCCTGTAAGAAAGATTAAAATCAACAGGGAAATTGGCAAGAGAATATCTAGCATTGATCGGCCAGTTTCAGCTGAGGACTCTGCTCATGCCACAGGAAAGAGTAAGACGGACAAGTCTAGAGGAAAATTGAGGAGGAAGGTGCATGTTTCCGATGGGTCAGGATCCTTATTGGTTGATTACACCAGGTGAGATAATTAAAATATTAAAGTACTTGGCAACTCTTATTTTCTTTTAATCTGTACCATCAATTTATTCATGTTTGTTGTGTTTGGCAGCACCAGCTCCACAGGAGGAAGCCCCATCAAAAAGCATGAGGAGAAGCTTGACCTAAAGAAGACTGTGATAAAGACTTTGGAGGAATACACCAATGACAGCTCCACCCCTGCTGAGGATGAAATCGTCATGATACAAGTGCCCCGTTCCAAGTGGGAAAAGGAGGACTATGAATCTGAGGACGATGATTCTAAGGTTGCCACTAGAACAGATAGCATCAACACATCCAGCTCTGCTCCTTCAGGGGAAAACACTGCTGCGAAATCAACTGACAAGGAGTCTCCTCACGCTGACAAAGCTCCACCTGTCTCCAAAGAGGCAGATGTCAAACCTGCCAAGGACTCCACGTCATGCGATAAGGAGAAAGATTCTGACAAGGACAAAGACAGAGAGCGAGAACGGGACCGAGGGAAAGAAAGAGACCGCAGCAGCACTGCAGATCGTGATATAACTGATAAAAGGAAACCTAGTGCACCTAATCAGGAGAGAGAGCGTGCGCAGGAGAAAGGCAGTGACCATAGCAGTGAACGGAGCTCTTCTTCCCAGTTATCCAGAGACAGGCAAGCTGACAGGCCTGAACCAACCTCTAGAAAGCCACTAGGTAGAGAGACAACTACAGGCCTTGCCAGTAGGAAACCAGAGCATAGAGATGATGCAAGAGACCACTTAGGCACAAGATCAAAAGATGAGAGAAGTCCAATCAGGAGGAGAGTATCACCCTCAAGGGTAAAAGACTTACACACAGACTCTGGGAGAAAAACACTTGATGCACCACAGGAGTCGAATAGGAGTCCAAGTCCAAGTAGGAATAAGAGAGCGTCATCGCAGAATGCCCCAGAGCCAAAACGAACTGGCCCAGAGGATCACAAAGGAGACTGGCCATGCAGTAAGGACAGCCAGGGTTCTAGGCATTCTGATGTGCGTCCTGTAAAGGACCGGGAGCACAGGACTCCTCATAGAGCTTTGACTCCAGAGCCTAGGTCTGATGCAGAGAAAGGTGGCATACATGGTGACCACATCAAAATCCCATCGGTGCGCTCCACGAGACTGTCATCAGATTTAACACGGGAAACCGATGAGGCTGCGTTTGTCCCTGACTACAGCGAAAGTGACAGCGAGACCTCGGACATTGAGAGCAAAATGGAGCAGAGAGGACGAGAGAGGGACAGCAGTGGCAGCCAGAGTCCAAGCCCCTCTGGAAGCCATGGACACAGCAGCAGCCCCAGCTCTCCGGGCAGTCAGGACAGCAAAAAGAAGAAAAAGGACAAAAAGGAGAAGAAGGAAAAGAAGAAACACAAGAAGCACAAAAAACACAAAAAGCATAAGAAACATACAAGTAATGAGTCTGAATCAGAGCTCAAAGGACAGAAACACAAACATAAGAAAAAAAAGTCCAAAAAGAACAAGGACAAAGACAAAGATGACAAGGAAAAAGATGAAAGTGAAAGAGATGAACACAAGGCAAAAGTATCTGTTTAATTCATTTATAGGTTTAACCATTGATTTAATTTACTCATAAGAAGCATTGAAAAAAAAATATATTGTTCTGCAGAAAAGTTTAAGTACTGGTTCAGCTTTCATTCTTATTGCTGTTTCTCATTGGTTAACAACATGCTTTTTTTTGTGTCTGACAACGCTAACCTCTCCCATCAATGCAAGAGAATAGCTACTTGAATGATAAAGGTTATTTGGGTTCTGAATTTTCATGAATATTTTGGTTCTCATTTAAAACTGTTGCAGATTCACATTACATCATGGTTTTGCATTAAGGCCAATGTAGAGGAAGCACTTTAGAAATGTGAATGTGATTGCAGATTTGTGAAATTTGCAGAGTTGCAAAAGCCCTTTTGTACCTCATCTCTTGTGTGTTTAAGCTGGAGAGAAACATATCATTATGACAGTATGAAAATATTGTTACAGAGGTAACGGGAGAGTGGTGTCCAGGCATTGGGGCACACTGATTTACAAATTGTATGTTTTTGCACTGTGAATATTTCCTCTACTCTTTCATTTTATTTTACTTCACCTTCACAAGAGTAATTTAAATCATCTGCTGAAATGGAACTGTAAATGTTTTGAGGGTAATAAATTTTTTCAGCAAATATAAATGGTCTCTCATCTTGTTTATTTTCATGCCTTGGTAATAATGATTTCCAAGGAACCACAGTAGACTATTTCAAGTTGTCTAAGTTGTTCAAGTTATTGGCAACATTTTTATTTTTATTTTTTTTTAAATTTGTCCCATGTTACATGTACGTACTGTAGAAATAACAGTAAATTATTCATGCAACTAACCCCAGGCTAGACCAAACCTTATTCCTAATCCTAACCCTACAGTAAGTATATGTTAGCAATACATAATTACGTAGTACTTTTTAAATATATAATTACACTAACAAGGAAACCTTAAAATAAAGCATAACAGAGTTATTTATTATGTATATTGTCATTTCACCGGTATCAACTATTAAACTTTTTCTCAATGAAGTTACACTCATCTGATGTCCATATCCTAATAAAATGTGGTTATTCTTAACACAAGACATTTAAAAGAGCGTTTATGGCAATAGTTTTGAAACTTTTTAAGGTTTTATTTCCTAGCCCAACTTATAAGTATCTTCCTGTACTGGAACTTTTAACTTATTTTAAAGAAGAAAAACAAGCTGAGACATGGACTCATCTGACCACAGCACACATTTCCACTGTCTATTGGACTATGTGAACTTGGCGCCATCTCTGCATAGAATGTCTCCTTGCGTAACAGAGATTCATGTTGCATTTCTTGATGCAGCGTCAAACTGTTTAGTGACAATGGTTTTCCGAAGTACTTCTGAGCCCATGTGGCTATATTTAACACAGTAGCACAATTTCTCATGTAATGCCGTCTGAGGACTTAAAGGTCACCGACATTCAACAGATGTCCTGCCTTTCCACGGACTGAAATTCATCTGGATTCTCTGAATCTTTTCACAATATTATGTATTGTAGATTGTGAAAGACCTAAATACTTTGCAATCTTACTTTGAAAAATGTGATTTTTGAATTGTTTGACAATCCTCTCATGAAATTTGACACAAAGTTGTGAGCCATGACCCATCTTTGCTTGCAAAGACAGTCTTTGGTGGATGTTTCTTTTATACCTCTCACCTACCTATTACCAATTCACCTGCTAGTTGTGAACTGTTTCAAAACAGTTTAACTTGGATATTCTGTAATCTTTTCACTTTTATTTTGCCTCTGTCTCAACTTTTTTGGAGTATGTTACAGCCATCAAAATCAAAATTTGTTTATAGTTACAAAATACAATTAATTTGGCCAGTGAAAACATTGAAAAATTTTTCACTTTTGTATTTTTGTCAGTTAAATAAAAGTTGATTTTATATCATTTTACACAATGTCACAACTTTTCTGGAACTAGTGTTGTAATTGTTAAACAAATTGGTCATGTATAATGGATTAAGGATATAAAAATTATTTAAATATAAATCATAAAAAAGAATTAAAATAAATAATGTGATTTTGTGTTTAAAAATCTTTTTCTATGTAGTGACCTTTAATTTGGATCAAGAGAAACTGAGTTTACTGCGTCAGGGATGTGTCACTTTGCTCACAGCTTATTGGTCCAGTTTCAGTTTGAGATCTCTTGCCGAGAACATAACACACCGCGATGAACACCGATAAAAACCAAGGTGCTTTCGTGATGCCTGGGTTGGCACAAACTAAACTGAAACAAACCAGCTTCATGGTATAGACCCCAGATGTTCTCTAGAAAGGAGAACGTCTCTCCCTATAATACTACCAGCAATGAACCCGGCTAAGCAAAGAATCCTTCAAACATTTAAATATACTCTAAAATAATTTAAAAAAAACAAAATACGAAAGGTATCATGAAATATTAAACCATTGTTTTGGCCAACAGAAAATGTTACTTAAACTGACATTCCTCAACCTGATATTAAATGCAAAATACCCTTCTGAGATAAGAGAACACAAGTGCTGCGTTTCCTCTGACAGCCACTTGAGGACGGCAGACATCTTATATCTGTACCCATACCCTTACAAAAAAAAAAAAAAAAAAAAAAAAACCTGCAATAATCCAGAAGGATTGTAGTTCTCTGTGCAGTGATCATGCAGGAACCCAGTAGGACAAAACAAAAAGCTTACATGACAGTGCATAGCCTATTCTTACAGACAGGGGCGTAACCCTACCCATATCCCTATCACCTATTGAATGGCTCTGCCTATCCCTAAACATTATTAAGTCAAGCTCCACCCATTAGGTCCACAAAGGTAGAGCTGGCCTTGGCCAAGAAGAACGAGGAGCGAGGAAGCTTCCAGAGGAGCTATGAGCGAGGATGCACTCATTTCTCACTTGTGAATCCTGGTTCCCTTTCATCTCAGCTCCATTCCCCTTAGGATGCGAGCAGGAAGGATGCAAGGAAAGAAAATGAGGTTGGAGGAACCGAAGGAAATCTTATTTTTATATTAAAATATTCTTGATCACTCAAGCGTCACTTTAAAATGTCACCAGCTGCGCTGAAGGGATCCAAGTGGTGCTCGCTGCAGAGCCAAATGACCTCCAGCTTCCTCTCTCTGGAGCTCAAGGGTGGAGCTTAACCTGTTTAATTGGTGGAGAGAGAGGGTTAGGGGTAGGGTTAGGGTGTGGTTGGGGGATGCAGCTCCACCCATCATGCCCACAGTAGGTCGAGAGATTTGTGTTGTTGAAGTTTGGTTATTTAAGAAATATGTAATATATATGAAATATGTGAAATTAAATTATTGTGACAGATGTAAAGAGTGAGAATTTATACGTCCGGTTTTTCGACAAGAAGCAGCATAAACTAGGCTACCTATGTCCTTAAAGTTATTTTGATTAAGAGGGCACATGAATTAAAAATAAATAAATAAATGAAATAATGATGTGCACGAATAAATCATTTATAATAAACACTGCATATAATAAATAATAGCTTTAATTTGGAATTAATTATAGGCTATTTAATTCATACAGTGAAGACTATGCAGTGTTTTAATTTAAATTTGACTACTTTATTAAATTTCCGTATAGGCTTTACCTGAGTACTACTGTTACTACTATTAGATAGACTTATAGTTTGTGTAAGGTTTGTCCAGGAAAGTCTTTTCCAGCTAGACTTAATTTCAGTCCAGATCACGAATAATTTTAGGAATGAAACATCACCAGCCCAGAAGCAGGTTCCTCATCTTGCCGCATCCCGTTTCTTTTATGTTTTCACCACACGAGGGCGCACAAAGTTATTCATCCCCGGAAAAAGGTGCAGCATTCCAGTAACAGACATGAACGCACATTGTAGAAGCATCTTGGAGAGCAAGTTCAGAGCGCAGAGTCAGGTATTTAAGGTTTGCTAAGTTTGCTCTCTACAGAAGGCAAATATAAAGGGCAGAAGGCCTTCACTTTTTTGTAATCCAAATTGCTGAAACAAAGTCGGTGCTTTACATGTTGACAACAAACAAGCCAGCAGTGGAGGCTAAATTTTTTATGAGCATTGGCACGTTATTGAAATCCATACCAGATGCTTTAGTCTATTGCATGTTGAAATTCTTTAAGAAATACATTTTGGGTAAACTACAAAATGATCTTCAGCTGACCTGAGAAGAGAGCATCAAGTAGTAATTAATTAATAATAATTAAAAAATAATAATAATAATATGAGTCAGTCATTTCTAGTCAGTTGAAGATCATTTTGCAGTTTACCCAAATGTTTTTTTTTTTTTTTTTTTTAAAGAATCTCAACATGCAATAGACTAGAGCATCTTGTATGGATTGCAATAACATTCCAATGCTTATAAAAATTTCAGCCTTATATATTTCTATATTGTTAGATGAAACAAAGTAAACATAACAAATGCATCAATTTGTATTGAGCTGAAAAAAGAGCATTCCTTTGGTGAGCTGGCACAATGTTGATGGTTGGCACCAGCATATTATATGTCCTGTGTGTGTCCTCAGGAGAGGGTTTGCCCCCTCGTGTTGTTGCTTCCAGTTTCCTCCAGTCTCCCCCTGCCGCCATGTCTGGCACTGCTTTTGGTGTGCTGAGTGTGCTATAGTCTGCTAAAACCTGCTGCCATACACTGCGCTCTGGAAGTCCTTTCTGCTGCATGCCAGGTAAGGGCAAACCCTCCACCCTGCTGCATACATACATATACATTCAGAGGAAAAGAAGGCTGGGAATAGATATGGGCCTGTCACTCTTTTACAATATATATATATATATATAATAGTATAATAAATAGAATAAGTACAGATCATATGGTGTGAGAAGCAAGCAAGAATACAGAAACTTTGCCCGTTTGCCAAATCTGTTTGTTCTTGAACGTTGTCTAGGATCTGGCAATATGTGGCGACATAGTTGCATATTCTGTTTTTGTGGCTGTGCCAGAGGTTCACTGCCCTGATACTTTATAAATATAATTGTTAAACAAAGATGCACCTGTTATTCCAAAAAGATCACATGGGAATTTTTATCTTCTCATTTATTTATGTATTTTTTTAGTTCTGATTTCTCACTCACCCATGTTTTCTCCCCCTTTTGAGTCTTGTCTGGTACTGTGTCCAGGCTCCATGCCAAATCTGCCTCATTAAAATGAAGCATATGCAGATCTGTTTTGTTTAAGCTAATGATGACCCTTATTTGTTGTGTCTGGTCTTCAGTGATTGGTGAGCATTCGAGTATATTTCTAAAGGTGGATGTTTTCTGTTTTCCTTTATCTTGTCAGGAAATCTCTTGTGAATGTATGTATTTTCAAGACAATCTCATCTTTGAAGATTTTGAGGTTGCTTGTAGGGAGGTGTTGTTTCGTTCACATTGCCTTTGTGTTTTCATTTGTTTTGTAATTGATTCGTTCATCACGCCTTTGCCAGTCAGACACCTGCATCCTGTCACTCCATTTACTGGATCAGCATTGCTATAAAGGCCAAAGTCAATCTGTATCGTGCGCGCTATATGCCAAAACATCCTTTGGTAAACATGGAGGTTCACAAGAGCTGCTGACTCAAATGACTCACAATACAGCAGCTTCTTTAATGAGTGTGTCTGGTCTGGCAGTGGATCTATGAAGGGCTCTCCATTCACCTGGCTCAGACACACAGATTCAGTGCCAGCAGCATTCTGGTAGCCTCCATATGTTTGGCCTGTCAGACTCTCCACATACTGGCAGCCTTTATCTTTATCACGTTTTAAAACTAACACTCACAAGAGCCAAGAAACTTTGAAATTGATATTTTGTTTCCTGAATCCAACAACCAATGGTTTCAGGGTTAAAGTACTTTTAATATAATGTAGCTAATTGTTACTCAGCCAAACAAGAAAACTGACTCGGCACATATTATGAATTGAAAAAAATCAACTTGTTTAGTTTGTTACTAATTTTGAGTTATATTTTTAAAAACAATAACCCCCCCCCCCCAAAAAACAAATACCTTAAAGGAAAGATTTTGTTATTCTAGTCACCTTTATTTATATAGCGCTTTTTACAATGTAGATTGTGTCAAAGCAGCTTTACATTGATAACTGGTACATTATTTGGCTGCACAGCAGTCAAATGCAGGCAGATCAAAGCACTGTTGAATATCAAATGTCAAGTCAAATGTCAAGTGTCCCCAACTAAGCAAGCCAGAGGCGACAGCGGCAAGGAACCCAAACTCCATCAGGTGACATCAGGTGGCAGACAAGTGGCAAATTGGTGTTAAAATGGAGAAAAAAACCTTGGGAGAAACCAGGCTTAGTCGGGGGGGCCAGTTCTCTTCTGGCCAACAGTGCTTTGTTACAATTCAGGTTGCTATCATAAGTCCAATAGGATCGCAACATTAAAAGTATTTATTTCAGTTCCATCCAATTGAGGATCGTATTGAGGATCACGCCGGTATGGACGGTTGTTGAGGAACTGTGTCGTGGCTGTCGTGTCGATGAGGCCCTCACAGTGGATGATCTAGTTGACTCAATCTCTGCTGATACGTCAGGGCTGCGTTGTGGTCGTGTCAAGGCGCAGGTCCTTGGTCTCACCTGGATACGGCCCGGATCCAGTTGACTACGGTGAACCTCGGGATAAACAGAAAGACTAATATTAGCGTAGATGCCATTCTTCTTCTGATGTAACGAGTACATCAGGTGTTATAGGAAGTGTTCCCGGCTCCGGCTGACCTAATTTATGCAGCCTAATAATCCTTTAACGGATTTGAAATTATAAATTGGTAATGTGTTATGTGTATGCCAGGTTAAAGAGATGCGTTTTTAGTCTAGATTTAAACTGACAGAGTGTGTCTGCTTCCCGAACAATGCTAGGAAGATTGTTCCAGAGTTTAGGTGCCAAATAGGAGAAGGATCTACCGCCTGCGGTTGATTTTGATATTCTAGGTATTATCAACTGGCCTGAATTCTGAGATCGCAATAGACGTGAAGGACTATAATGAATTAGGAGCTCGCTCAGGTACTGGGGAGCTAAACCATTTAGTGCTTTGTAAGTAATTAGCAAGATTTTAAAATCTATACGATGTTTAACAGGAAGCCAATGCAGTGTTGACAGAACTGGGCTAATATGGTCATACTTCCTGGTTCTAGTAAGAACTCTAGCTGCTGCATTTTGTACGAGCTGTAGTTTATTTATCAGGCGAGCAGAACAACCACCCAGTAGAGCGTTACAGTAATCTAGCCTTGAGGTCATGAACGCATTAACTAACTGTTCTGCATTTTTCATTGAGAGCATATGTCGTAGTTTAGATATATTTTTAAGATGGAAGAATGCGGTTTTACAGATGCTAGTAACATGGCCTTCAAATGAAAAATTGGTATCAAAGAGCACACCCAGGTTCCTAACTGACGACGAAGACTTAACAGAGCAGCCATCAAGTGTTAGACAGTATTCTAGGTTATAACGTGAAGAAGTTTTTGGTCCAAAAAATAGAATCTCTGTTTTTTCTGAATTTAGTAGTAGGAAATTACTGGTCATCCAATTTTTTATATCAGCTATGCATTCTGTTAATTTTGTGAATTGGTAAGTTTCGTCAGGGCGCGAAGAAATATAGAGCTGAGTATCATCAGCGTAACAGTGAAAACTAACGCCATGCTTCCTAATGATATCTCCCAAGGGTAGCATGTACAGAGTGAACAGCAACGGTCCTAGTACTGAGCCTTGTGGTACTCCATATTGAACTTGTGATCGATATGACATGTCTTCGTTTACTACTACAAACTGATAACGGTCAGATAAGTATGATTTGAACCATGACAATGCAATTCCACTAATGCCAACATAATTTTCGAGTCTATTTAAAAGAAAATTGTGATCAATAGTGTCAAATGCAGCACTAAGATCCAGTAACACTAATAGAGAGATACAACCACGATCTGATGATAAGAGCAAATCATTAGTAACTCTAATGAGAGCAGTCTCAGTACTATGGTACGGTCTAAATCCTGACTGGAAATCCTCACAGATACCATTTCTTTCTAAAAAGGAACATAGTTGTGATGATACTGCCTTTTCTAGTATTTTTGACAGAAAAGTGAGATTTGAGATCGGCCTGTAATTGACTAATTCTCTAGGATCAAGTTGTGGTTTTTTAATAAGAGGTTTAATAATAGCCAGCTTAAAAGTTTTTGGTACGTATCCTAGTGATAAAGATGAATTGACGATATTAAGAAGAGGATCTATGACCTCTGGAAGCATTTCTTTCAATAGCTTAGTCGGTATAGGGTCTAACATACATGTTGTTGATTTTGATGATTTAACAAGTTTAGACAATTCTTCCTCTCCTAAAGCAGTAAATGAATTGAATTTTTCCTCAGGGACACTACAGTGCACTATCTGACATGATGCTGTAGTAGACGGTTGCATGGTTATTATTTTTTCTCTATTATCAATCTTGCAAGTAAAGAAGTTCATAAAGTCATTACTGCTGTGCTCTTTGGAAACATCAGAAGTTGAAGCTTTATTTCTTGTTAATTTAGCCACTGTATCAAATAAATACCTAGGGTTGTGTTTATTTTCTTCTAAGAGTTTTGAAAAATAGGCAGATCTAGCAGATTTTAAGGCCTTTCTGTACTCAATCATTCTAGTCACCTTATGCAAGCTGTCGAGGACATCGCTTACCAAACAGAACATGATTTAATGGTAACGTGTTGTCTAGTGTCAATGTGACAAAAACTTTTAACATTTTTCTTTTTCAACATCAAAATTCAAATTAAAATGCATATCTATGGAGCACCACACATAAAATGCAGGGAAAAACATTTGCTAAATCATGCGCACGTTTTATAAATAGAGGGAACAAATTATTAAATCATGCTCACTATTTATTACTCGAGGGAACGATTTAGTAAAGCGTGCGCATGTTTTAGCCTACTGTTTTTTTTTTCCTGCAATATAAGCTAAAGCATACACTTTTCTTAGATATATACAGAGCCCTGCACATATCTAAGAAAAGTGTATGCTTTATTGCAGTTCACTTAAATAGTACCATATTGTGTTATGTATGATTTTTATCCAGTCCAAAGTTATTATTCCCCAAGTCCAAAGTATATCAGTACAAATATTTCGAGATCAGAATTTACTATTTTGGTTTACTTACCCTGTTGTTCCCAACTCAAGATGAGATTTCAGAGCTTCAGCGGAGGGGAAGATTATCAGTGAATAATGAATTTTGATGTGTTGCTCATACAATGTTATCATTTGGTGTCAAAAGACTTGGAACCACACAAGTGAAATGGTCTATTTTTAAGGGGGGAGGGGGGTTATTTTTAGAGCTTGACAGATGTCATTATGAAGTGTCAATGTTTGTAAAACAGCTCAGTGAAGATTAAAGTCATCACGAAATGAAAGATGCAGCTTTTAAATAAGAAAAAATGGAGGATGGGGCTTGCTTGTGAATTGATTGGATTGTTGGATGGTTGTGGTTTGCCATTGCTGTGATGTCATGTGAGTGACAAGTTGCCCCGCCCTCACGCCAGTAAACACGTCATCAGAGAAGAGAAGACATGTTGCTACAAGATGGAGGGGAAATTATTTTTATTAAAGATTATGAGGGCACATGAATTTAAAGGGTTAGTTCACCCAAAAATGAAAATAATATCATTTATTACTCACCCTCATGTCGTTCCACACCCGTAAGACCTTTGTTCATCTTCAGAACACAAATTAAGATATTTTTGATGAAATCCGATGGCTCAGTGAGGCCTCCATTGACAGCAAGATAATTAACACTTTCAATGCCCAGAAAGCTACTAAAGACATATTTAAAACAGTTCATGTGACTACAGTGGTTCAACCTTAATGTTATGAAACTGCCAAAGTCATGCCCCCCAGTGGTGAACCATTGAAATTTCGAAACACTTATGACATAACGAAGCCTCGTTTACTGAAATCACGTGACTTTGACAGTTTGATACACGCTTCAAACCACTGATTCGAAACAAAAGATTCGTAAAGCTTCGAAGCTTCATGAAGCAGTGTTTTGAAATCACCCCTCACTAGATATTGTTGAATAAAGTCGTTTTTTTTTTTTTTTTTTTTTTGGCGCACAAAAAGTATTCTCGTCACTTCATAACACTAAGGTTGAACCACTATAGTCACATGAACTGTTTTAAATATGTCTTTAGTAGCTTTCTGGGCATCTGAAAGTGTTAATTATCTTGCTGTCAATGGAGGCCTCACTGAGCCATCGGATTTCATCAAAAATATCTTAATTTGTGTTCCAAAGATGAACTTACGGGTGTGGAACGACATGAAGGTGAGTAATTAATGACATTATTTTATTATTTTGTGTAATCTATCCCTTTAAGCAATATGTACCGATTGTACCAACCCATAGTGTGGCAAATATAGTGAATGATGCAGAGAACGACCTCTTCTGCCTGAAATTTGTAATCACAGGACAGAGTTTGAATGGTACATGATAAAGATTTCTAAACTGCTTCTCACAAAATGAAATGTGATCTGCTTTACTTGGTTTACTATAGAATAAGATGGAAGTAGGGTGATTGCTTAGACTCTAAATCAGTGCTGGGTGGCAGTATTGTCTTCTGTGCATAGGCCCATACCAGGCCACAAAGCACTATTATGTGTGCAGTTGCTTTGGTATTATTCGAGCTGCTGCCTCTGGCTGTTTCTCTGTCTGTATCTGTGGCTGCAGTGGTGAGAGGTGCTGATTGCTGATCTCCTGTATGCCACCACTGCTGCCTGGCCCCGCCTTTGACCAGAGCTGTGCACAGAATTTCAATGAGCTTTGTGAAGGAAAGAGACGTTGTCTGCCTCACTGTGCATGTCTGGTTGGTTTCATAGCTGGTTCTGATGTTGAGAGGTTTTTGCAAGCTTAGTTTTCATCTGGTTTATTTTATTTTGCAAGGCAAATATCGATGGGCACCGTGATTAAAGGGACAGGCTTCCTTTGGATGGATCTAACAAAACCTGTCGAGAAAATTTTCACATTATCAAATGCAAAAGAAAGAATGTTTTAATAAGTTTTTAATGTTTTAAGAATTACGTTATTTTTTTCACTCCCATTCTCTTTGCTATAATGCAGAAGAATATAATTCTGAAAAATTAATTAATAGTAAAAATGTATGTTGTTTATATGATGGTTATATGTTGTCAAAAGTTTGGGGTTGGAAAGATTTTTTAATGCTTTTAAAAGAAGTCTCTTATGATTATCAAGCCTGCATTTATTTGATCAAAAAATACAGTAAAACAGTAATATTGTGAATATTATTGCAATTTAAAAATTAAAATAGTTTTCTATTTTAATATATTTTAAAATGTAATTTATTCCTGTGATCAAAGCTGAGTTTTCAGCATCATTACTCCAGTCTTCAGTGTCACATGATCCTTCAGAAATCATTCTAATATGATGATTTGCTGCTCAAGAAACAATTTTTATTATCATTGTTGAACACAGTTGTGCTGATCAATATTTTTGTGCAAACTTTTTTTTTTTTCAGGATTTTTTGATGACTAGAAAGATACAAAAAAAAAAGAAAAACATTTATTGAAATACAAATCTTTTGCAGCATTATAGATATCTTTACTGTCACTTTTGATCAATTTAATTAATCATTGCTAAAAAAAAAAAAGGTAGTAATTTAATTCAAGTATTCCAGTAATGAAAACCACTTTGAGAATGAGAATTTACACAAAAACAGTTTCTTAATAAATATTAAAATATTTTTATATTTTTTTGTTTTTATTTTATTTGTCATAATTTATAATATAATATAAGTATATATTTTTTATATTTTATTTGTCAGTTTATAATATAATATAATCATTTTGATTATTTAAACAGTGAAATGTTACTATAGGCGTTCAGTTTCGATCTCAGGCATGTCTTATAACTTCAAATAAATGTTCAGCAGAGCAAACTGTCTTTAGGTGCACCGGATTGTGGTATGGTAAGTGTTGGGGAAGAACAAAGTGTCAAAGCTGTTATCCGAGTGCATGGCAGTGTGGAAAAGTGTCTGTGTGCATTTAGACAATGGTGGTTTTGTCAGCCTCTCACCCTGAATCAGAGCAAGTTAGTACTGGGACAAGTGTGTCTGCTTGCAAGGTATCCGTTGCATGTGTGACGCAGTGTTGAGTGCGCCTTGCAGCAGCTCAGGAGTGGCAAACGGCCCTGCTGATTTAGCTGTTAACAAAGGCAAGCATTCAAATGAATTAGGCTCTGTTCCAAGAAATGGGATGGGGTTGGGGGTGGGGGGTGGCTTAGCTGATAAATATTCATTGAAACTCAGGCATTTCTGCAGTGTTCTCACTCTCTCACGCCAGGGTTCTTTCTCTGTCCGCAGCTCCTTTCATTCTCCCTCTTTCATTTTGATCTGCATGCGTGGTGCCACCTGCACAGAGAGGCTGAGGGAATCAAATAGGAACCAGAAGATGGTGCCCCCTGGTGTTCCCCTATCTTCCGCTCCATCTCACTGTCTCCCTATATTCCCCAGGTACTCCTAGCCTGGGGAATCTAGGTTTATCACGTGACCCTTTCGCCCACGTTCACGTGACTGTGTGGATTTCAGCTCGACACCACGTGTCGCAGAGCCACCTCAGAAAGAGGAGAGAAGGACAAGCAATTTAAATAATAAATGGAAAAATTCTGGTATTTCACTGCATGTCCCCCATTACCTGTTGTCAGGCAGGTTGTTTGAGCGTATGTGTCAGCATGTGCATGTGTGTGTCGCTGGAGCAGCGTCTGTGAACAGCCTGACTTTGATTATGTGCTGCAGCCACTTGGGTAAGTTCCCTGACACTCGCATGCATTCGTTTGTGCTCCTCCACAGTGAAGTCATTGTCATGCGTGGTGTGTACGCAGAGCCCCCATGTAAATATTGTTATGCTGTCATTGAAATCAAAAGCGTGGCGCAGTAACAGCGGGTTTGCTGTTAGGCTCTGATGCGCGCTCGATCGCAGACTCTTTTGAAATGGACCAAAAGACCTTTTGTTTAACCTCGCATGATTGTTTCTCTTCTGTTTGGGGTTATTACATGCTCTGGTATTGTTCATTGCGACTTATATTATAAAGACAATTACCTTAGCTATGTTACTCGTGCTGTATTTTACTGAATTGCGTGTGAATATCCACCTGAAGCTCCACAGAAACTGGGGTAGAGAATGTACTGTTGTTTGGAGGTTGTAATGCAGTAAGTGGAAAGTTTGAGACCCATTAGACCTAGTGCTTATTATCTCTCATGGGAGAAGCATGTGCTCATTTGGTGATCATTCTCAGATTAAATTATACAGAACTGTGTGAGCCCTTATGCTAATTAGCATGCATTCATTCTTGTGGGCGCATTGAATGCTATTTATTTTTCTGGGTTAATTTTACATATGACCGAGAAAGTATGTATACCACTCAAGTTTGGGGTCTGTAAGATTTTTTTTGAAAGAAGTCTTTTATGTTCACCAAGGATGTTTATATTTGATCAATTATATAGTAATATTATTACAATTTAAAGGAGCTATTTTGTATTTTAATATATATTAAAGGCACAGTATGTAAGATTTTTGAATTAAAATATCCAAAAACCACTAGAACAGTGTTATATATTTTGTTGACTTGAGAACTTACATCCCAGATGTTTCCCAGAATGTTTAAATCCAGAGAAATAAGTCATTTTTCCATAGGACACTGACCATGTCCGTGCGTCGCCTATCAATGACATCATACCTGCGTTACCCGCGATTTTCGGTTTTATTTTGTAGAAACCATGGAAACACCAGAGACACTTTAATATATTTTATTTTTTATTAGACAAGGGAACAACTGTTTGATTCATTTTCTGTCTATAAATGTATCCATTGTTATCAATTGTTCTTATTGTTTAAATCTTGTTTTCTTGAGTTACCGCAAGTACCATGTTTTACCATGCCTAATATCGATCTGGCTTACTGCAGTGTGCATTAAGTGTCTCATAGCAGCCGCCGAGCGAACGCACAGAGTAGCACTATAACAACTTTCAACACACAAATGTATCTAATATGATAAAGAGCGCCACTTTACCCCACATACGCTTGACCAGAAGAAGTGGAAGCGGCGACTGTGGTATAATAAAAGTTCCGCTGCTGTCGAGCCGTGTGTCACGCTCATCTCTCATTAGCAATCACTCCAGCTGTCTTGTTGCACTCCCACAGCACTCGGCCCTGCGCTGCTTAATACTATAGTAACAATAATAATCTGATCCATGAGCATGGATCAGTTTTTGTTCATTGGCCGACTAAGTTTTCTCAGTGTGTTCCGCACCGTCGGCTGAAGTTGGTCCTCATCGGCTTTTTTTCGGCCGATTCGACATGTTAAGGCAGGAACACACCAAGCCGACGGTCGGCCGTCGGGCAGTTTTTGTTCGTCGGCCGACTAAGTTTTCTCATTGTGTTCCGCACTGTCGGCTGAAGTTGGTCCTCGTCTGCTTTTTTTCGGCCGATTCGACATGTTGAATCGGCGTCGGAGCTCGTCGGTCCGTCGGGCCATCTGATCATTCTGATTGGCTGGTCAGCTACTGCCACCTGCTGGTACAGAAAAGCATTTCTTCTTACGCAGGCACAGAACGGACGTGCTACTTGGCCGTCGGTTTGGTGTGTCAGGGCAACTTTGGACCCAGACACTGCCGACGTGAGCCAACCCCGCAGACTGCTTTCGTCGACTTGGTGTGTTCCGGGCTTTAAAGTGAAATAGTTGTCACGCTTTGTTTCTAGGCAATATTATTGTTGTGTGAATAACAAGCACACACGTATACAACTGTGAAATCCAAAAATAAAATTGATGGCAATTATTAAAAAAAAAAGAAGAAGAAAAAAAAGTCAACTGAATTGACAAACAAGCCATAATTGGCCTGCCAACAATTGGACTGTTTCAACTAAAGCATTAGCAGGTTTAATCCCCTGCTGTTCTAACAGCATTCGGAGGACAAAATGTCTCTAGCACTGTAAGTGTATGTTGGTGTATGTGTGTGTTTTGGCCTTCGTGCTCTGCTCTGATTGTTGTTGACAGCCAGTCAGATTGTTTAGTCTGTTTCAGCAAAAGCCCCGGCTGAGGAGCAGTCGCTTCTCTGTTGGCCATTACTGAGTCAGGGAGGAAAAAATTTGCTCTTTTATGCGTCATCCCAAGTATTGAATGTCATGCAGAGCTGCCTGGGGTTTTATGTTGCAAAGTTATGTAACAGAGTTTGAGTTGATATGCAGACTTTCTGTTGTTTAATTGCTTCAGTGTGGACAATCATGCAGAGGATGGAAGGTATCAAACAAAGCTGGTCATTGTAAAGAAATCTCTGTCCATCTCTCTCTCTCTCTGTGAGAGGAACGAGTTGGGAGTGAGAACGTGTTTGCCCACACTTCTGGGAGCAGCGTTTAAACGTGCTACATGCTTTCAACAACAAAATAAACACAACAAAAATGACAGTAATGAGAAAACAGCAGTTAAGAAAGCATCTGATCATAGCGACATGCACATGTTTGCACAAGCTCTGCAATTCGGCACTCCAGTAAAGCACTTTATACAATAGATTGCTTTAAAGAAAGCAGCATTACAGTATTAAACACAGTGTCACTTTCCATTAGAATTACAACTTGTTCATGTTTTTACTGTTCATGTGGATGTCTGACCATGATGGACTCAACAGAAGAAATGAACTGGAGAACTTAAATTTATGTATAAATCACTTTTTTATCGCCAATGTGTAAACAGCTTGTAACGAAACTTAAAAAACGAGACCTTCCCTGACATCCTAATTTGTCTATGAAAGCCTGTAGACTGTTTTTTATGTGAAGGGCTCAGGACATTTTTGCCTGGAAAATCAAAAGGATGTTACTTTTACGAGATCTCCTGAGAGCCTCTCTTCAGTTCTATTACATGCTGTAATTACCGTAATTTCTAGATGACACACAATGTTTTACTCGGGCTGTTCATTTCCTCAAACTGGGAATTTTGCTTTTTTTATGGCAACACTATCAACGGCTAAATGAATCGGTCAGGTGATACAGCGGGCACGCTGTACAAGTAGGAGCTTACAAAATTCCCAGCTTTCAAGTTGTAATTACGAGCTCTATGAGGATGTGAAGTTTTTATTTACGTGAAGTTGAAATCTCGTAATTACGGTATTTACGGCATTACGGCATGAAAGAAAATAATAGGAAATCATTCTAAATATAGTCTGTAGTCTCAAATATACTTTATAATCAAACTGTCATAACAGTGTTATTTTAATTACATAATTTGTCGACATGTTGCCATTGAATTTGCAGAGCTTGTGCAAACATGACCACATCGCTATGATCAGATGCTTTCTCACCACTGTCATTTTTGTGTTTATTTTATTATTAGAAGAAAGCATGCAGCACATATTTACATATTCATCTAAACGTCTCTCTCAGCAGTGTGGGTGGCACGTGGATCGTTAAAAGTATTGCTGCAAAGGTATTTCCAACTTTTTTACTTCTAAGCGAAGAAAAACTAAAATGAATTTTGCCACGAGTATATCAGGACCTCGAACGTTCACGTTCATTCTCTTGTACGTTACGTGTGCACGAGTGTGGCCAATGAGCAATAAGTTGCTGGCTGCAGTTCACTTAATGGCCACCGGTGTTGCTAATAACAAAGGTTTCTGAATTCTACTTATCCACAAGTTTCCTACGCCCCATGAGGCCTTGCGTCAAAAGTGGGAACGTCTTCCGGTTCTAATTAAACAAGCGGGACATGACACTCATTCATTCAACAGTTGACAGTCATTCAAGATTTAGCGATCCAAACTTGCTAAAGTTTGGCCTTTCCTTAATGACTTAAGATTGTAACATCAATATTTGAACAATGTTTTACAATAAAAAACATTACAGTAACAATAATTTATTAATTTGTGTCAGGAGTGCACATCAATCATGCTGAATCTAACTGATATTTATATTCACATAAAAAGTGAACACGTACCTATTCAGTTGCACCTGCTTCCATTTATTTACGATCACAAGATTGCACAAAACAACTCCACTAAGGCTTTTAAATCCAAAGGCTTACACATTTATAAATATATTGATAAAATATCATATGTTTACGTCACATTTCTGAGCGTTTCTATTAATTTTCCTCGAAATTATGCGATGATTGCAATTGTTTGAGCAATCTCTCACGTCTATCTATACTATTATCCTTTCAGCCAGAGCAACAGAGGGAGCTCATGAGAAGAAAACAGCAGTTATGAGTTATACGAGTTAACCAGAGTGTGTGACATGTGGATGCATTAGTCCGGTATCAACAAAGGCACAGGGAAGAGATAGATAAAACATTAAACCAAATAAATACACGATTATAATCATATGTGAGTTTTCTACGTTCCTCAAGCAATCTCTGGTATTTCCCATATTTATTAGTGGTTAGCATAAGTAGCCTTTAGGATCTCATATATGACAGTGGAAACACGACTGGCACGCACTACACGTATCACATCATAAGGCTTGGGTGCTAGCATCAGTGACAGGTGAAGTACAGACAGCGGGTTGTTTATGTATTGCACGGCCAGGATGCTCTTGTAGTCATGCAGCAGCACTTTGGTGGAAGGTCAGTAAAGTAAGGACAATTATGGGCACGAAAATTGTTTATTGTATTGTGATATTATTAATGAATTAATAAATGTCCCTGAGCTCCGTAACGACATCTCTCATAAAGGTTTGCAACTTTACACAGTAAACAATGATCCAAAAAACACTTAGCCTCTTCGCTAATTAGCACACAAAATACAATTGGTATGCTACTTCCGCCGCCTCTCCGGAAGTTGTACCCACGTTCTTTGTTACAGTAGCGCCTCCCAGAAACAGGTGGATAACCCCTTTAAGAAGTAGGCACCTACCTACTATGTAATCGCCACGGAGTTAGTTCGAAGGTTAGTTCGTAGTTTGAAGGTGTTCACCAGCCAGAGTGAACTTTTCTGTAAAGTTCGCTTTGGCAAGCTGTTTTGAACTCCAAACAAACTTTGTTTCGGCCTGATTTAGTTTGAAATAATGTTACACTAGTTCGTTCTTCGATTTCACTTGAAGTATATCGGGGCCTTAAGCAACCGCTGAGAATGCATATAGCACCGCACTAAAAACCATTGAGAACAGGCAAAGACTATACTTGTGTACACTCCTGTTACTTGTGAATGGGAGAAACTGCAACGCACAATATGGCGGAATATGTCCCGCCTTCTAAGTAAAAGAGCCAATCACTGATTGGTAAAGTCATCGTGTCACTGCAGCTGCCGTTTTAAGCTCCGGTTCCCATAGAAACCTGAGTCTCGCGCTTAGGACTGCACATGCGCAATGCAGAAAAATAAGCTTTTTTAACACTATTTGAGCATAAGAAACAACATTTATGGGACAGTTCATGTCAGATTTTGTTGCTGATTTGAAATATGTTATTTAATTGTGAGTTCGCCAAGCAGTTTTTGAGATGTCAGGATTCCCCCATTCAAATAGATAGGACTTGGTCTTCGATGCCCGAAATAGCTGCCCGGACGAGTTGCAAATATGGCCGCCGAGTGAACAGACTTTCCTTGAAAGGGACTTTGGAACAGGTTAGCAAGCCTAGTATAAAGATATAAACCGAGAGCACACTAGCGAATGCATAGCCCTGACAACACCCTAGCATTGAGCAGAAAATCATTTTTCATTTTAATAATATTTAATTCACACCAGTAAAAGGAAACTTGGAGAAAATATCCCAACCTTTTCTTTATCTTGGATTTTACCCTCAAGCTGGGAACATTCAGTCATCAGTGAAATATTTTAATGAAAGTCATTCATCCAGAGCTCACTCCTGTTTTCAATCTAATTTCTTTTGCAGTGATTGTTATGAATGTGCAGAATTCCTACTTGGACACATTGTGTACACAGTGCCGTCAAGGCAGATTTACAAGCCTCAATATTCAAGCTATTTTCAGCAATGTGATGAGGGATTGTTTAAAAACATCCCATCCATGGTGCTGTCTTCGCCAGCAAGAAATACCAACAGTGCAGTACTGTTCACACAGCCACATATCTTGCCAAAACCCAGTCAATAAAGCCTGTTTTTAAAAGCTTGTATGGCACGGTTGTACGTAAACCATCTCGACTGATCCTCAGGTTTTCATGAACAGAGTTCATCCAAACTCTAAGTCCTTTAGTCATGTCCAAGGTTTGGTACACCAGCACTTCACACCACACATCCTGAATAGCTGCTTCCCTCAGAGACCTGTGTTTTTGTTTAAAGCCATAAAGGCAGCACTGAGCTTTTGTTCGTTACAGAACATGAGCCGATCGCAGCTTGGCACGCTCCCAGCAGCCTCCCGACTCTAAATACAGAGAGGCCTTTCATCCCTGCTCAGAATCTTCCTTACAGCAGCCAAACGTTGCACAGAGCTACAGCCAAGTGCCATCACTCAGTCCACACTGTGATTAATGCGCTCGGCAGACAAAACAGCACCGCATCTGGAAACGGCGGAAAGCCTGTTTTATTGCTCGACTTACTCCCGACCCTGTTTTTAAATGCATTTGTATTAAGTGGCTGGTCAGTGCTGTTTTTAGATTGAAGGAGGTCTCTACTGTGTTGCAGTGGGTGGGTATTGATTTGCTGGTCCATCTAACGGGTGGCATGTTTGGGGAAATTTGGTCCAGTGTGGCAGCATGTCCCAGCTAAACAAAAAGTGGCTAGTGTTTGGCCGCACACAAAGACAGGAACAGCTCTACTTTAGCCATTGTACAGAGATCCCGGTTCTTGAGAAAACGGCCCTCACTTTCCCACAGAGAGGTTTGTGTTGTAATATGAGAAAGAGAAAAGAGAGAGCTCCTTCCATGACAACCATGACATCATCACAAACCAAACACTCTCTCTGCACTGTGCACATCCACTTGGTGCCTGGCCTCAAGGAAATGGAGATTAAAGAAAATGATGCCAAGTCCTAAGTGCTGTTTAATTTGGACTGCAGACGTGGCCGACTGAATGTGTAGGAGTATACAGCGGCCCCAAAATTTCAAAGTTTCACATTATGAAAGTTTCGCAAAGAAATATTAAACCAAGTTGCATTTATTTTAAAGCAATATAGCACAAACACAAAAAATACATTAGATACACTACAGTTCAAAAGTTTGTACATGTTAAACATATTTTATTTCTATGACATTGTTAACTTCAACGAAATTTTTGCTTGTCTTGCACATCCAGTGTTTAGACTCTGACAGATATTTCCCTCCATGTGTAATGTAACCATTGGAAATGATCTGTGTGTGATTATGTTGGCTTGGGTCTGAGTCATTAGTGAGAGGAAAGCTGTTAGTTCATTGTTTAGGTTTTAGAAGGACTGCTGTTAATATTGAATAGAGGTTAGTTCTCTAGAGAGCCAAGGAAGTCTTGAAATCGGACCAATATTTGACTTTCTGAATGTTAGCATCACTCAGTACCTCATCATTGCGCTAAAGATGCTAATGCTGCTTCTGCTAGTGCAATGACAGGTTTTATTTACTATAAAATGATTACATCAATAGTCATAGCTCACTCTATATACATTTTTCAGAAACTTTTGAACTTTATTAACCTTAATGAGGTACAAGCAAGCCGCTTTTCTCTATGTTAAATTGCAAAATGCGCATTGTTTAGGTTTTAGAAGGACTGCTGTTAATATTTAGTAGAGGTTAGTACTAGAAAATAAGAATTAAAGGTGATGTGTATCATTTTTATTGATGTCTAAATACTCCATCCTGTCTCAGTTTAATATGCAGAGTCAACTAAAAGCCAGTTACAGGTTGATCCTAAGAAATACTGTAATTACCGTGGCTCTAAAAACATTTTAAAACATTGCTCTGTGTGTTTGAGCAACTGAGCATCACCCAAAGGTGTGAGTTTGGGGCGGGACTATGTTTGTCTGAATAATGGAAGACGGTGAGTGTTTGGGGAAACCTGTTTTGCAGAAATTGTTACACTTCACCTTTAATGTACGGCTTGAATGTAACTTAATAGGCACATTGTTTACATTTTGCTTCAACAATGAGAGTGATTATCTACGAGGATGTGTGTTTGTGTGCATGCAGAAGTCAATAGGTCAGTAGTTCTTAGGCAAAGGTTCGGTCAAGGGTAAAGGCCACTTTGTGCTCAGACAACAGATCAGACGGGCAAGTGTGATGGGGTCAAAGGTGAGCACATTAGGCTCAGATCAGTTTCGGTTTAGCAGAGCAGAGTTACGGGCAAGACATACGAACACCAAGAAGCATCAAATTCAAACAATACACTCTTTGTCTGAAGTCTAGCCAGGACTATTTACGAGACCACTACTATTTACTTTCGGTTTTAAAGAAGCTGTCATTTGTATTGGTGCCACTAGTTTATATCGGTGTTAATGTAAAATGATTTAATTTTTGGATTATCTTTGTTACATCCCCAGTCTGAGGTCGGGGAAACTAACATAAATAAAGTGACCTTAATTCATTTTGATTATCTTAATTGTTCAAGACTGGCCTTCTGTCAATTCTGTTTATCACACCTGGTTAATTTGTTTACTAAGGAAAGCAAGAACTGATAAGATGTGTGCCTTGAATGCAATGTAAGTCGCTTTGGATAAAAATGTTTGTATTGCATAAATGTAAATGTTTAGCCACCTACTTTTTAATTTATTTCCCATTTACAGGGTTCTAAGTAATGAACCAAACCAACCAGATCTGAGATGAATCACAACATTACTAAGTTAAAAAAAAAAAGGGAAAAGATACAGGTAAAATATTGTACTTCGGTTCTTTTGTAAGGCAATGAACTACTCATCCATAATAGGACAAAAATGGTTCAATATAAAACTATTGATCAATAGTGATTGAATATGAGTATACAGCACTATATACAGTTGCAAGAAAAAGTATGTGAACCACTTGCAGAATCTGTGAAAATATGCAAAATTTTAACGAAATAAGAGAGATCATACAAAATGCATGTTATTTTTTATTTAGTACTGTCCTGAGTAAGATATTTTACATAAAAGACGTTTACATATAATCCATAAGACAAAAAAATTGCTGTATTTATTAAAATGACCCAGTTCAAAAGTTTGTGAACCATTGGTTCTTAGTACTGTGTGTGGTTACCTGGATGATCTACGACTGTTTTTTTGTTGTGTGATGGTTGTTCATGAGTCCCTTGTTTGTCCTGAGCAGTTAAACTGAGCTCTGTTCTTCAGAAAAAATCTCCAGGTCCCAAAAATTCTTCAGTTTTCCACCATCTTTTGCATATTTGAACCCTTTACAACAGTGAATGAATGATTTTGAGATCCGCCTTTTCACATGGAGGACAACTGAGGGACTCAAACACAACTATTAAAAAAGGTTCAAACATTCACTGATACTCCAGAAGGAAACACGATGCATTAAGAGTCGGGGGGTGAAAACTTTTGAACAGGATGAAGAGGTCCAAATTTTTCTTATTTCGCTTGAATATCATTTTTTTTTCATTTAGTACTGCCCTTCGGAAGCAACAGAAAATACTTGCATGTTTCCCGGAAGACAAATTAAATGCAATTTATCCTGATCTTCAAATTCCAAATGTTTTCACCCCCCATCTATTAATGCATCATGTTTTTTTTCTGGAGCATCAGTGAATGTTTGAACCTTTTTTAATAGTTGTGTTTGCGTCCCTCAGTTGTCCTCAGTGTGAAAAGATATGTTTTCTGAAGAACAGAGCTCAGTTTAACTGCTCAGAACAAACAAGGGACTCATGAACAACCATCACAAAACAAAAAAACAGTCGTAGATCATCCAGGTATCCACACACAGTATTAAGAATCAATGGTTCACATACTTATGAATGGGGTTATTTTAATATATTCAGCTATTTTTTTTTTTTGTCTTGTGGATTATATGTAAACATCTTTTATGTAAAATATCTTACTCAGGACAGTATTAAATAAAAAATAACATGCATTTTGTATTATCTCCCTTATTTTGTTAAAATTATTAACATTTTCACAGATTCTGCAAGTGGTTCACATACTTTTTCTTGCAACTGTAGTAAACTTCTTCATTTTTGTAACATTTTTGTATTGTATTCATATATTAGTCTATAGCAAGGGTTTCCAAACTGTCTCCTGGACAGCCATTGTCCTGCAGAGTTAAGCTCCAACCCCATTTAAACACACCTGAACCAGCTAATCAAGGTCTTATACAAGGTCTTAAACAGTTCGTGTTGAGGCAAGTTGGAGCTAAACTCTGCAGGACAGTGGCCCTCCACGAGCAGGTTTGGACACCTATATAGTCATATGCCATTATTGTTTAAAAAAATCTCTGTGGAGAAAATGAATAAGAATGGAAACCACCATTTTTTGTTGTGCAAACAAAAAAGTATTTCCATGGTTTTTTGGAAATGTACTAGATTGTTTAAACGTGTATCATGGTAGTATCTTCTTTCAAATACCTTAAAGTTGAAGATAATATGGTAATTATTCAGTACTGTGATAAATATTGAAGTACATTCATATGAGACTAAAAGCAGGTGGGACACGAGAGGGGTTGGTGACACGTGAGGTGTGTTTGGCCTTCCTAAACCGAAGGTGTACACATTCTTCCAAAGCTATTTATGTTCTTTCAAGACAGGAAAATCACTTTTGTAGAACTCTGTGAATTAACTTATATTTCATGGGCAGATTCATTGTAAAATAAAAGCAGATAATCAGGACACATGCATCAAATTAAATGTAATCAGGCTTGGCATTTGTAATGTGTTCCTGTTTATATGTGTTTTGTATAAGCACGGTCCTCATGGGTCCCATGCATGATATGAGTGTTACATTTTACTCATCTAGGGTTGAGGATGAGGTGAAGAAAGAGGAGAAGGGAGCGCGTGGAGTGTGTGAGTGGATGAGGAGAGGATGTATACGCCTGGGGCCGAGAAGAGAGAAAATGAAACTGGCATACAGATGGATTTTTTCCTCTGCCTACAGCTGTGCACAACTAATGTAACCCAGTTACCATAATGAAATGAAGTAGCTAACACTTCATAAAACCCAGACCGGGACCTCAGCTGTAAACTGGCAAGAGAGCAGGGGCTTATTTTAATCAATGGTGATAATGCAGAACAATATTAGCCCCAGTCCTGTTTTACTTTGTGAGTGTGTGTTGAGTGGGGAGGCTGGGGGGTATGTCTAGACTGAAATATTCTCTAGAGAGCCAAGGAAGTCTTGAAATTGGACCAATATTTGACTTTCTGAATGTTAGCATCACTCGGTACCTCATCATTGCGCTAAAGATGCTAATGCTGCTTCTGCTAGTGCAATGACAGGTTTTATTTACTATAAAATGATTACATCAATAGTCATAGCTCCCTCTATATACATTTTTCAGAAACTTTTGAACTTTATTAACCTTAATGAGGTACAAGCGAGCCGCTTTTCTCTATGTTAAATTGCAAAATGCGTTCTTCTAAGCCTTTTTCCTCAAAAGCATATTGACTGGCTTTACACTCTGCGAGCTGTAATTTACATGTCAGACGTTTGCTAAGCAAAATCGTGTGCTATTTTTGAAGAAGTTGAGCGGCTGAAATGCTATGGTTGGTGCTAATTTAATTATCACAGGAGTGTGGACAGTTGAGACAGTGGATCACAGCCCTGAAGTGCTTTTTGATTAATAGTCACTTATAGGGTTCTGGGCGTCAAACACAGCTCAGCATGTGAATTAGCATCTCAAAAGGAAGAGAGGCTGATGACATCCTTTTGTGAGGGAAATGACTGCATTTCTGCAGACTTGTCCTTTTATGTTTGACTCTTTCTTCACCGGGGTCCATTGCAATAGAGAAACGTGGCACTGTGTCGCTCCTGCGTACTATGTATGCGTTAGATTTCACTGAACTCAGTTATAAAAGGCTTCCATTGAATGGAAAGGTGTTGGTTTGTGAAGGTGTCTGTGTGAGGAATTGTTGCCTCTGGCATGCTGTTGGGGGAATGATCTGGGCTTGTCTGCATCAGTCAGAATCACTATAGACAACTACATAACCTAAATCCAGCTTAGTGATATCTTAGTATTATACTATTTATTAATATTTTGAATTATCTTTTAATTTATATTTTCATTTTGTTTCACATATGTTTTCATTTTAATATTTAGGTTTTAGTAATGTTGTTGTTGTTTTGTTTGTTTGTTTTTTTTTGGTTTAGATATTTCTATATAGCTTAAATTCATTTTTATTTCAGTTTTAGTAATTCTAGTACTTCGTTATACTTATGAACTTCTTTTATTTAGGCAATCGAACCAAGTGTGAAAGCACCAGTTTTAGTTAACAATAACAACACTGATTTAAGCTTGTTTTGGAACATAATAGATCTAACAATCAGGGCTTCAAGTGATATTTCACCCCAAAATGAAACTTCTGTCATTTGTTCACCCTCACATTGTTCCAAACATTAAAAAAAAAAAAAAACATATTTTAAGAAATGTGTTGTTCGGACACCAGTGTTCTTCAAAATATCTATTTTTGTTTTCCACAGAAGAAAGTCATGCAGGTTTTGAGTGACATGAGGGTGAGTACAATCTTTGCTCAATCAGTTTTGGACAAACTTTCTCTTTCAGAAAGGCTTTATGAAGGTGACTGTTAATTTACCCACACCAATACAGAATGAACCTCTTTTAATCTTTCTTTTGTTTGGACTCATGCATGCCGTAGCTGGGTGGTGTGGCTTTGCCATTGTCTCTCTGTTCAGCCAGACCTCACATCATACATAACAATTCAGGCCAAATCGTGGTCAGCTGCAGGGCACCGAGAGTGATTCAGCACACAGTGGTGTCCAGGTTCGCCTTTCTCTTTAATCAGGAGAAAAGGCCTAGATAAACAAGTTCAACTGGAAATGTCATCATCAAAATACTGTCCAGTACCACAGCTGTAAAATCTAATAGCGGTAAAGTGCAATGACTGCCAAATGGCTGCTTAGTTGGTCCAGAATAGTGAAAGGATGTGAGCCCCTCACCCAGTGCCTGACACCTGATAGAGATCCCATCCTGTGGGGAAAGGTTTATTATTAGACATCTTAGGGTACGTTTACACAACAACGATGTACTAAAAATGGGATACGCGCCAATGACTAAAAACGCTGTATCGTGGATGCCAGACAAGTAGTTGGCGATGTCACTTTGTAAAAAAAAAAAAAGATTACGCGCCTGTGCATGCGCATTCTTTTACAGTTTGATATTCTTCTCGTTATTTCCCTATAGCGGCTAATAATAAATCGGAAGTCTTGCACATTCACAGAAAACACCTTATTTCCGCATTAAAAAATAAGGTGGATAGACTAAACACCTAATACGCATGTGCATGCCGTCACCGTTTTCACAAATTCGCGTTTTTGCAATTTACACGGAGATGATAATGCTATCTTTTTCAAAACTTCCACTTTGAAACCCGTTTCCAAAGCTTGCGTTTTCAGGCCACAAAAACGCCATTGTCGTGTAAATGAACGGCCAAAATGCGTAGAAAGTTTTCTGTTTTTAGTTGAAAACGGTGTTGTGTAAACGGCCCCTCAGATTTAGGGGCCGTTTACACAACACCGTTTTCAACTACAAACAGAAACATTTTTATGCGTTTTGGCCGTTCATTTACACGACAGTGGCGTTTTGGTGGCCTGGAAATGCAAGTTTTTGAAAACGGTCTCCGTGTAAACAACAAAAACGCGAATCTATGAAAACGACGACGTTATGCACATGCGCATTACATGTTCAGTCTATAGTGTTTCATCGCCATCTAATGGCCTGACAGCAGAATACAGCAGTTTTTTGTCATTTTCACGGATTCGTATGAATGGGGATCATTTTGACAATTGTGTCGTCTGTACGCGGAAAACTCGAAGGAAAAACTTCTCTGTTTCAACCATATCGTTGTCGTGTAAATGTACCCTTAAAGTAGGCCCGCTCATGAACTCTGCAGATTTCCACACAATTGTAAAATTATACATATCTCCCACCTAGTATGTTTATTTTATTTTTTTTTAAAAATCAAAAATTGATAATGATGTCTATAAGAATGTCATACATTTATAAAATGTTTTTTTTATATATATATTTTTCGAAAAATAAAGTTTTGCTATTAGCACATGCATCTTATAAATGCCATATATCTTTCGTATTGAATTAGTTCTGCACTTCTGCTTCTTTTTGAACTTAATAACTCTTCCCCATGGAACAAAAGAATGTACTCATCGTTCTTTTGAAATCATTCGTCTGGCTTCTTTTTCCTGTTCAGTCTGATTAAATCAAACACTTCATGCCAGAGCTCATATCAAGGCCTCCATCTAACAACACATAATTAGCCCTAGCTGTGGCCTCTTCATTGTCCAGGCAGCACGTGCGCACCCCACAGTGAGGATGGATTAGGGGAATATGTGCCAAATTAAAATCCCACTGAGGAGTCAGCCCTGTTTGTTTTTCTTTTTTAATTCCAACACGAGCCTTCTGAACACAATGCTTAAAAGCTCTGGCCAGGACAGCTCATAGCAATGGGGAGTGGAATAAGGGTTTTTGCTAATTGCCCAATGTCCTCTCAGACCCAACATGCCTCTACTGTCTACAGGTTTGTGTACAAGTTGATACGTTTCATAATCAGAATTTTTCAGTTGACATGCAACATTTAGAAGTGAGTTCATTGGTAAGGTTTTTTAATGTTTTTGAAAAAATCTAATGCATCCTTGCTCAATAAAAATATTAATTTCTTAAAAAAAAGTTTTTAATGGTGTTATATAATACTGGTTTGCTTTTTTTGTTAACAAGCCATAGAGTGCAGTCTAAAAGTCTGAGATCACTTTCAAAATGTAATTTAAACCTGAAAATAAAGAGTTTTAAGATTTACAAGTGAAGTTGACATAAAATGAAGAATAAATACAGTATTTCATATATATATATAATATATTATAGAATCTATATCGAATATTCATATATATATGATTGATCATGTTCTGCTTTGAGGTGTGTGTATATATATATATATATACATATATATATTTATACAGTTGCAAGAAAAAGTATGTGAACCACTTGAAGTAAATGTGAATAATTTTAACAAAATAAGAGAGATCATACAAAATGCATGTTATTTTTTATTTAGTACTGTCCTGAGTAAGATATTTTACATAAAAGATGTTTACATATAATCAACAAGACAAAAAATAGCTGAATTTATTAAAATTACCCCATTCAAAAGTTTGTGAACCCTTGATTCTTAATACTGTGTGTGGATACCTGGATGATCCATGACTGTTTTTTGTTGTGTGATGGTTGTTCATGAGTCTCTTCTTTGTTCTGAGCAGTTAAACTGAGCTCTGTTCTTCAGAAAAATCCTCCAGGTCCTGCAGATTCTTCAGTTTTCCACCATCTTCTGTATATTTGAACCCTTTACAGCAGTGACTGAATGATTTTGAGATCCATCTTTTCACACTGAGGACAATTGAGGGACTCAAACACAACTATTACAAAAGGTTCAAACATTCACTGATGCTCCAGAAGGAAACATGATGCATTAAGAGTCGGGGGGTGAAATTTGAAGATCAAGGTAAATTGTACTTAATTTGTCTTCTGGGAAACATGTAAGTATCTTCTGTTGTTTCCGAAGGGCAGTACTAAATGAAGAAAACTGATATTTAAACGAATTTTTTTGTCTTATAGATTATATGTAAACATCTTTTATGTAAAATATCTTACTCGGGAGAGTACTAAATAAAAAATAACATGCCTTTTGTATGATCTCCCTTATTTTGTTAAAATTTTTCACATTTTCACAAATTCTACAAGTGGTTCACATACTTTTTCTTGCAACTGTATATATAGACTGTGTAGTTTCACAGTTTGTGACATATCAGGACACAAATTTGTATAATGACATGGGTATGACAGGTATTACAAGGAGAGGGTGATGTCCCCTTTTAAAAAGGCTTATAAATCATACAGAATGAGGTTTTGTGAGAAAGTAAAAATGTGCAGTTTTCTGTAATGGGTAGGTTTAGGGGTAGGGGTAGTTTAGGGCGATAGAAAATACGGTTTGTACAGTATAAAAACCATTACGCCTATGTAATGTCCCCACAATACACAAAAACAAATGTGTGTGTGTGTGTCTAGAAAGTGTTGTCGCTCATAGTACCTTCTCCCATCAGTGTCGGTCTGGTTGCCCCAGCTGATAGTCAGTAGCCTGTGGATCTCAAAGCAGAACATGATCAATCAAGCCAATCAAAAAAAAAGGAGTAACAGATATTGGAAAGGAAAAACAACAAATGGCGAACAGACGGAAGAGGCTCCATAAAGCTGTTTCATTATTACAGGCTTATTTACAGCCAAGCAGAGCTACACATTACCATTTGCCTCTCTAGTGTGCCGTATATATTACTCGTTGTGGGCTATCATGACCCCCCTATTCCTAAAACAGGAGGTGGTGTTTGTAGAGGGGTAATTATGTAACGATTTGCTTCCATTCATTCAATCGGAGTAGATTCTCATTCATTTATAATTAACCACAATACATTGCTGCTGTAATTGCTTTAGTATTTAAGGAAACAGCAATTGCCTGTTGAACAGACTGAAGCTCCTGTAGCTGGCTGCCTTCAGTAAACAATCACATTTCAGGGATCTGTTTTAGTGGTCAGCGTGTGTAAATGCAATCTGCATCATCTGACGGCTTGTGATTGGATCACCTGAGGTGGGTGTTAATACCAGGTGTAAACAGGGGCCATTGACAGGCTTAGCTTCTGCAACGGGACACCTGCACACAAGAGGCTCATTATCAGGATAGAAATGCTGGAGTCTATAGGTCCTCACTGACAGTGCTGTGGAGAGTTACTGCATTACAATATTGTGTTACTCCCTAAAAAAGTAACTAATTGTGTTAGTTACTTTTTATGGAAAGTAACAATACTTTTGCAATACTTTTTCTCACCTGGGCTGGGCTTGCTTGTTTGTTTTTTGATAACAAAAAGCACAGAAGTTCTTTTTTTGGCAAATGTAAAGGCCCTTTCTCTCCGAAAGTGAAATGAATAAGCCTCAGGCTGAAGGAAATGCAAACTCACACCTGTACTCTAGAGGGCGCTGCTCAAACAAACCTTTCAGCTGTGCTGCCATTTTAGATCACAGAAGAATAGGATGCAGAAGAAGGAAGTTAAACATACTTCAGCACTAAAAAAAAAAAAAAAAAGAAACACGTGATGTTTATCTAAAGTCATCTTTGCTTATTATGGTTGAATTGGATCATTGAAGGTCAGCAGCAAAGACATTGGTTAATAAAATGAGATTAAATACATAAAGTATATTTGTGTTATTTAACATTTAATTATTGCTGGTTTGCGTAAATGTATTTGCATTTTACTGTTTTTATTCATTTTGAGGAACACTGAATCTGTTTTCTTGCAAGTGAGATGAGTAAATGCTCACATTTAGTTCAGATCAATAGTCATCAAATTTACACAGCGCACGCAACTCCTCTGCACTTACTCATTTCTCTCAACATGGGGACAGAAGAGCTGTCAGTCAATAAATGGGAAAGCTTACTTGCATTACTTTTTTGAAAAAGTAACCCAGACATTTTGTTGTAAATTTAAAAGTAATGCAATACTTTACGAGTTACTTGAAAAAAGTAATCTGATTATGTAATTTGAGTTATTGTAAAGCTTTACCCCATCACCACTCACTGATATACGAGGTGTTTGAGGGAGCTAGATTTACCAGAAATATTGAAGACTTTTTGAAATATATTAAAATAGATGTTATTTTAAATGGTAATAATATTTTTCAGTATTACTGTTACTGTATTTTTGATCAAATAAATGCAGCCTTGATGAGCTTAAGAGGCTTCTTTCAGAAACATTAAAAAAAATCATAATCCCAAACTTTTGAACGGTAGTGTATTTATAATGTGTAAATGTATTTGTAAAAATATTTATTAATAATAGGGATGCACCAATATGAAAATTTTTGGCCCATACTGATAAATCTTTATATTTGAAAGCTGATAACCGATATATTGGGTGATAAATCTAAATCAATTTTTTTATATAATTTTTGAGAGCCTGATTACAAAAACAAAAGTCTCACCAATAAAAGCCATGTCCTAAGCGCACATTTATAATGTTCTCATTATAATTTTATATGACAGACTTGTGCTGCACCTGTTGCACTTAACTGTATTTTCCTTTTTGAAGTGATTCGAATCCTGTTTCAAGCAATTCAAAGCCATCATGATGAACAGTGCGCATCTGAAGTGTCTCAGCTGACGGAAATCATCCATTGTTTATCGGCTTTAATATATCGGCCAAATTTTCTTATTTCTTATAACATTAAAAATGAACATATGTCGGCTGATGCTGATATTGTGGCCGATATATCATGCATCCCTAATAAATAAATGCACTCTTTTCAACACCATTTTTATTTTTCCATCAATCACCAAAATGGACACAGGATTGTGGCATGTGGCATGTCAAAAAACAGATCATATAACGGCATCATATTAAACACAATATTTAGCATACTTTGGATTCAGATGTTCCTTGTTAGCTTTAACCTCTGTATAATGGCTGAGAAGGGAGCATTTTCTAGATTTTGGACAGACTTTAATTCCTAATTGGCTGCTGATGTGCTGAAGGGACTTAAAGGTTGACAGCTGTACTGCAGCGTGTGTTTGCTTTTGTTTGGCTAGCTTGTTGAGAAAGTGAGCAGACAGACAACAGTTTGTGATGCCCAGCAGGCATCTTGTCTGATTGTCTGCCTCCCCATTCTTTGTTTTTGCTGGTATGTAAACAGTAAATCTGCCACTGTCCCATTTATGGCAAGCATTTCACCGTGCATTTTAAAGCAGATTTTAAAATAAAATAAACCTAAACCTGACAAGCCTGTCTAAACAGGTATTTGAAGTTTATTGCATGATAATTTGTTAGACATTATATATTTGTTCCTGCGTGATAATTTGTGTGACATTAGATACATTAGTGCCCTTGCGAGTCTATTTAGTGACTTTGCATTATTGAAACCCTGATAGTGCCAGGAAATTAACTCAGAATCGTTTTGAGTCGGTACCCACGTTGAAGATGGGGAGGTGTGCAACCTTATCCTTTACATGAATAAATAATTCTCCTGTACAGCCTTATCGCTGCTCAGTATGTCAATGCTCTGGAGAAAACACGGAGTGGAAATATCCCTGTCCTCTTTAGAGGTCTGGAAAGGAATCCAATGCTGTTTTTCCACTATGGGTTAAAACCTTTGTGTCTGAGGTTCATCTCAGATGGACCGTTGTTTTCCATACTAGACGTTTTCAAGCCAATCGTCCTGCACACTCACACACAGCTAATTCAAGTGGCTTTTAAAGTCAGCCTGTAATGGGAACATAAGACAAAATGTGGGCTTTATAACTGAAATTAGAAATGTTTATAAATATGAACACTTAAAACTAGACTTTTGGTTGTATCATTTTAACTATATCCACTAAAATACAGCTTTGGTTATAAAATATAAAGGTTTTGGAGATAATAAAAGTAGTATCTCATTACCAGCTCTGGTTCACTTGTCCTGAAGAGATTTCACAGAGAAAGAGGATGTCTTATAACCAGGGCATCTGCTATCATCTTACCTGCAGGGTAATACCTGGGATCTACTCATTATAAAGCTTTAGAGGTGAAGATGCTCATTAAAGGAAATTCACAGCCACCGAATCTCCCTGCGATCTGCTGTAAGTGGAGTATAGCATTTAGCCTATAATGACTGAAGTTGTGATGAAGAGCTCACTGTAATTAGGAAGCATCTGCTCAGGTGTGAGACCATTGTGTGCCTGTCTGCCCTCCTAATGCCACTACTGTACCCAGAGACTGAAGTCTCAGTGGGAGAACTACAAAAGGTTCAGATCTCTCCAAGCTGTTGATGTTAGTAGGCTTCCATTTTGGATACCTGACCTTAAAGATAAATGAGATATGGAAAAAAAAAAAGTCAAGTTCTTTACTTTTGTCAAGATCTTTAAGCATGGATCTTTAAGCAGTGTTTTTTTTTTTTTTTTTTTTTTTTTTTTTTTTAATTATACCATTTTAAATATAATTTTTGATTTCACTCAAAATGTGTGTGTGGTAAACCTTACATTGAGAGGAAAAATAGTCCCCATAAGGATGGTAATACCAGAAATCTTTGATCTTGTGGGAACATTTTTTGGTCCCCATGAAGAAAAAAGCTTATAAATCATACTAAAATGATGTTTTTGAAAATGTAAAAATGCAGGAAGTGTTCTGTGATGGATAGGTTTAGGTTTAGCTTATTCAATATTTATTTTATTGTATTCATTATTATACTGATCTCCAGCATTTCGTTCTGTTGTCATTTTGTTTTATATTTTTCTTTTCACATACTGTAGCAAAACGGCTTCCTGCATGTTAGTTATACCACAATGATAATATTTAAAACAATAATAATAATTAAAGCACCACAGAGGCAGAATGAGGAGCTAAAAATAAAGGCAGCAAACATCAGACCAACTGCGAAAATGAGTAAAGACATTTGGAGACGATTTTAGGCAAAATGGTTGAAAGTCCATAAATACAATCACTTGTAATGTGACATAATTGCTTATTACTTTAGACCAATAGGTGGCGCTGACACCAAATTGATATGGTGTGGTCAGTGTGGGGTGAAAATTAGTTTAAAGAAACACTCCACTTTTTTTGAAAATAGGCTCATTTTCCAACTCCCCTAGAGTTAAACAGTTGAGTTTTACCGTTTCCGAATCCATTTAGCCGATCTCCGGGTCTGGCGGTACCACTTTTAGCATAGCTTAGCATAGTTCATTGAATCTGATTAGACCGTTAGCATCTCGTTCAAAAATGACCAAAGAGTTTCAATATTTTTCCTATTTAAAACTTGACTCTTCTGTAGTTACATTGTGTACTAAGACCGATGGAAAATGAAAAGTTGCGATTTTCTAGGCCGATATGGCTAGGAACTATACTCTCATTCCAGCGTAATAATCAAGGAACTTTGCTGCTGTACCATGGCTGCAGCAGGCGCAATGATATTACGCAGCGTCTCTCACAAATGTCTCCATGGTTGCAAGGCACGCTCCCTGTGCAAGCAGGGGCTGCGTAATATCACTGCGCCTGCTGCACCCACAACAGAAGAGTCAAGTTTTAAATAGGAAAAATATCGAAACTCTTTAGTCATTTTTGAACGAGATGCTAACGGTCTAATCAGATTCAATGAACTATGCTAAGCTATGCTAAAAGTGGTACCGCCAGACCCGGAGATCGGCTGAATGGATTCGAAAAAGGTAAAACTCAACTGTTTAACTCTAGGGGAGTTGGAAAATGAGCCTATTTTCAAAAAAAGTGGAGTGTTCCTTTAAAGTTTGGTGTCAATATGTAAAATCTTTCCAGAGATACAGACTCAGATGCAGTTTGGCATCTAGGTGGAGTTTGAAAAAGGAGTTTTTTTTTAAAGGTAAATCAAAATGGTGGACAGGAAATTTGGCTGACTATGGCAAAATTGGTATGTTCTCTCCATGGCCCAATGAATTACAATAGGCAAAATTAATCATAAGCTATTAGCATTTTTAAAAAAAAAAAATTCATTATGATTTTGACCACAAGGTAGCTCTGTCTCGAAACTTTTTGAGTACCTTCAAGCCATGGTGACACTTACCGAGTTT
The DNA here is from genome assembly GCF_019924925.1 of Ctenopharyngodon idella. Taxonomy (NCBI): domain Eukaryota; kingdom Metazoa; phylum Chordata; class Actinopteri; order Cypriniformes; family Xenocyprididae; genus Ctenopharyngodon; species Ctenopharyngodon idella. The sequence continues at coordinate 33,226,391 of NC_067222.1, read as the reverse complement.
CGTAACGATATGCCAGTGCGTTCATAAAATGTAGCATTTTACGACAAAATTCAAAATGGCAGACACCCAAAATGGGAACATGGGAAAATTGGGTATCGTTCGACTCCCCGAATCTAAACAGATCAGTTTAATAATTTTTGGTAAAACTGTTCGTAAGTTATAAGCAAAACTATATTTCCTGACCACTAGTTGGCACTGTGCCGAAATTGTGCAGCTACTGTACCCTCAGGTCATGGTTGTCAGACCTTACACCAAGTTTGGTCTGAATACAGTTAAGCGTTTCAGAGATATAACCTCACGTCCACTTTGGCGTGCTCTGACATTCGGTCTAGGAGGAGTTCGAAAAAGTAGGTTTTTCAGTAAATTCAAAATGACGGGAAAATTTTCATGACGAAAAATGACGTCATAGGGTGCAATTGAATTGGCCCTTAAAATGTAAAAGCTATTAACATAAACATGAATGCAAATTCAGACAGTTGGTGTCGATAGAGGGATTGGGTTAGAGATTTCAAAATTGCTATGGTTAATGTCGGGACTGTCCTATATCTGTGTGCCCAAATATCACGACTTTTTACCATACAGTTCTATGGGCTATGGGAATTTCAGTCTCTGGACAGTTACCTCACTTGGACATTTTTTTGTTTGGCCACAAAAAAAAAAAAAAAAAAAATTCTTATACAAAAAATGGATTTTGTACATAATAGAAAAGCTGTATTTAATTCATTAGCTATATAACGTGTGCAGTATAGCTTGGATATTTTTCTGACATAGCTGAATAAGGGGAAAAAATGTGCACACATCACTATTGTCGCCTTGTTCCGTGGCAAACATCCGCATTTGAATAAAACCAATTTGTGCAGGACAATGAATGTTTCAGTTTCTGACAGACAGCGTTCAAAGAAAATCTGCATGGAAAGCTGATGGTCTCATAGCAATTTATTTCTGTAGTACCAGCTTTCCACTGCCTGTGCTCACCCCCCACTTACAACCCAAAGATTGGATCTGTGTGAATTGAATTGAGTTGGTCCGCTGAAATATGATGCATTACGTCGCCTGTCTGCTCTGCTGTTGCCATGGCAACGGGCGTCATATTGGCTGCCCCAACTGCACACGGGTTCTGCGGTAATGAGCAATTGGCAAGATGCCAGGGCAACATCCAACCAACCCCAGTCCTGGTTGTTTCTTTTTCCAGCGTTTACAGCTCATAATTCACAGATTCGCTCTGCATATTTCACCAGGAAAGCGTGCTCACATCAGGATCCAGTGATGCGCTCTCTAGCCACCTTTTTGTCTGTAATAATTACTGTCATGTCGTGCCGCCCCATGGCTCACTTTAGGATCAGTCAGTAAGCAAAGATACCTGACTTTATTTATCATTCCTGCAGCATATCCCATTTTTGGATCCTTCACCATTGTAGGACCATGAATCAGTTTAGACCTTTTCATCCAAAAATGTAAATTCAGTCAGCATTTACTCCTGTATGATTTTCTTTTTTCTGTGGAATACAAAAAAAAACATACTTTTAAAAAAAATGTCAATAAAAGTCAGTGGGGTCCACTGCAATGTTGTTTTGGACCCCACTGACTTTCATTGAATGGACAAAAATGTATGAATTCTTTAAAATATCATAAACATTCTGTAAACCATTTTGTTTTGTGTTCCTCAGAAGAAAATGTCATGCTGGCATGGAACTATCCCTTTAAGTCCTCATATGTTATTAAGTCTCTTTATTTGACAGGGAAAACAACTTATCTAAAATCAAAATCATGTTTACTGTGGCAGCCTGATGATTTGAATCAAACTGCAACCAAATGAATACAGTAGTTAACTGTAGAGCGTTTTGGCTCCTTCTGGAATCCCAGTAATGTTAATGCTAATCAAGTCAATTAACATGTCAAGAGTTTTCTGTGCTCCACCTCCTTACATGCCGGACAGTGTTTCTCATGGAAGCCTGCCCTGTGGTGAAGAGTCTTTTGTTATACTAAATAAAAACACATGGATGGTATTCAGGATCTGGGGCTGTGAGTAGACCCATTAGCTACCAGACACCCTGCCAAGCTCATGGCTCCATATAATACACACGCTCTGCTGCACTGTTATGCAATGAAAGATTAATAGGAGGTAAAGCCAAACACATTATTGGACATGCATATATTTTTAAAGTTTGAAGGTAACCTGTTGTCCTGCAGAACAAAAATAACCTCCTCTGACAAATGGATGTATTTTATCTATAGAAACTTGTAAAATAGATTGTAAACATACACTATATATATATATATATATATATATATATTTAAATGGTTTAACAATGTATTATCTGTAATTTTACTGTAAAATACTGTCAAATTTGTTTTGTTTTTTTTAATAATTTACGGCCAAAAACAGTAAAAGGACAAGAAAAAGAGTAACAGTAACAGTAAAAGGACAAGGACAATATATATATATATGAAAATATTTAAATGATTTAACAATGTATTATCTGTAATTTTACTGTAAAATACTGTCACATTTGTTTTTTTTTTTAATAATTTACGGCCAAAAACAGTAAAAGGACATTTCCAGAAGTCATTGTATAACACATCACATATGATTAGATTTTGTATAAATACTTTTTTCTCTGTTTCTTGTGTATATAGTGTTGCATGGTCTTATGAACTCAGATTCATTATGTGGCTTTCTGTTTTAACACGTATTATTATGGTGGTTTTAAGGTAGAAAGCAGATTTGATTAGTTACAGTAGATTAACATTGCATCACTCAGTGGAATATACTGTATGGTCATATTAGTTGTAAATTACACCGGCATCAATATTATTTCATAATATCTGAAACATTTGCTTCCTGGCTGTTATTTGTGTTCACAGTCAAATGGATACAGGTAAAATTGGCCATTTTCTTTCTGTCTGTGAATCATGCCAATGTGTAAAGTGGCAAGATAAAGACTATCTTTGCTTTTAAAGTGGCCAGGTCTCTTTCATGTGTGGTTGGAAATGAGAGAAGACAGTGTTTCTGCCGGAAAGTATGATAGATGGCTGTGGATGATGAGTGGTCTGCTCATTAGAGCTGCCATGAGGGCTGCAGACCACTATCTAGAGAGAGAGAGAGAGGCATCATTAGGGCTCCCAATGTGCTTCACTCATCTCTCCAGTCGTTGGGCTTGTATATTTACTTTTTTTTTTTTTTTTTTTTTTTTCAGTTCTCCTCAGTTCTTTTATTTAAAATGCATCTAAAATAGTAGATAGTCTCAAGTAGCTGGTAATAGCAGTTTATTTCAGTACAATTCTTTGTAATATATTTAATTAATGCATATGGCTACATGCAGTTGTCAGAAACATTCTGTGTAGTGTAATTTAGTAAATTTTCCTGTTATAAAGGGAAGTTTAGATCCGCATGACTTGTAAAGCTGTTCCAGGCTGGTTTGTGGTGGTCTCTGCTGGTTTGGAGCTTGTTTGATCAGAGGAAGTGTTGCTGGTTTAGCTAGCTTAAGACCCTCTTTGGGACGTGAGCATCCCCAACACAAATATATGCTGCTGGACAAAACATTTTATTTAAAAAAAAAAAAAAAAAAATGGTCATTTCCAGGTTCTCATGTCACATGAACAGGTGAGCATTTACTTGGCCCAACTTGCAGTTATGAAGAAATGGGGTGAGTAGTCAGGACACTCACTTTATGTTCAGTTTTGTTTCAGTTTCTTTATTTTGATTCCATTTTATTTCATTTCATTTTCCAAGTTATGAATTGTCTAATTCTTTGTACATGTTGTTGTTCATTCATTATCAACTACTGGCTGCTGCTATAGGGGATAAAAACTATTTATGGGCAGTGGAGGGGGTTTACAGGGTTATAAGGGAGCAGGTCAAAGTTTCTATTTACTGTAGTGAATATGGTCATGGTATGAGTTCATTCAAAACCCTATACCAACCTTCACTGCACTACACAGGGAGAGCTGTTTCTTACCCCTGCCCACAGAAACACCCCCCTGTGAAATGAAACAATGTAGGTCACAAGGATGTCCATTTATGTTATGGATATTATTTGACCCAAGCCAGATCAGATTAGCAAAACTTAGCAAAGAATTCATCTTTATGCATATAAATTATTTTCATGAAAGAAGTTTTCTTGAATTTTATTATTACGCTTCAGGGTTCCAGGATTTACTTTTAGTTAAAGTGACATCTTTGAAGCATGTATGACATATTCTTTTAAAATTCATTTCTGTACTTTTTTCCATACAGAAGACTGAAAGCACAGTGTGAGACTTCTAGAAGATTTCTCAAGTCTAAACTGAAATGCATGCCTTGCAGATGAAACACATTACACAGATAGGTGTGAATTATTGAGATGAGGGCGGCATGGGCACATGCAAATGAGTCTCATTTGGACCGGAGCAAAGTTTTTGAATGGAGCTGTAGCAGCTCTAGGAGAAAATGCCTCCATCTAAAATATATGCTGCATGCATTCATGAATGACAATAAGATTGCTCTTCCGAGCATCATTTGCATCTTTATATTGCATTTACGTGACTGGAGTGGATCTAAAAACAAGTCAAGCTGTGAAGACAGAGATCACCACAAATAAATGTTTAAATGTTAAAGCATGAAGCTCCATAAATATTTTGCAGTGTTAATCAAATTTGTCATGTTTAAAATGTTTGTTACATTCAACATATAATCCTTAATATGCTGCTAATATGAGAAACTTTTTTCTCTTATGTCGTTTGTAAGTTAACTGTTTTGTAGGCTATTTGTTACTTATTTGAAAAAGTAACTTAGATATTTTGTTGTAAATTGAAAAAGTAATTACTGGTTACTTGAAGAATTAATCTGATTACGTAACTCAAGTTACTTGTAATGCGTTACCCCAACACTGATTATATTATATTATATTATATTAAACGATTAGTTCCTGTCCTTGATTCTGATTGGTCAATAGCTGTGTTTTATTCACGATAAAACACGGCTATGACCGCTTCACCCAACGGTTCTGTGTATCATTACACAACACCCTTAGCAACCACTCTTAGCAACGTAAACTGTTCTCATTTGATATTGTTCATTGAAGCTTACTGTATTATGTAGAAGAGTATTGTGAGAAAGAGATCGAGTGAGCGAGTTTATTACCTGCATTCAGATTTAGCATTTTCATTCAGGTCAGTCCTATGTTCATAATAAAAAATCTGTTTAAATGTCCGATGTATCATCTTGTCCTTTTAACATTTAAGGGGTTTCCGTGACTGACAGCGCTAGTCAAAGCATTTGTCAGTTGTGTCTTGTTCTGTGTTCACAACAATTCAGTCATTTCAATATAAAAGTCTTCGCTACTGACTGGCACACTCGTAAAGACAGTCTTTGCCGCCATCTAATGGCGTAATAATGTAACTTCTGTTGCTGTTCACGGTCAGGGACTATTTTTTCCGGCGTAAGGAAGCCTTTTAGAAAATGTTTACTTTATGAAAGTTGCATTGATACATATTTCTGGCTTTAATATTTGTATTGTGTGGTAACCGTTTTATAAAAGCAATAAGGTACTTGAGGCTAGTGCTGTATCGTGAAGAAGTCACTCCGCTTTGCGTCGTGTCTAACGACGGCCTTCAGCTGTGACTTATTCACGACACAGCAAAGCCTCTCGTACCTTATTGCTTACATATTATATTATATTATATTATATTATATTATATTAACTATCTCAAAAGAAAGGATGCTGACTGTTTCCAAAAACTAGCACAACAGAGCAAAAATGGTCTCTTACTCTCAAGGGTTAACAGATAGTGTGTATTAACATTTATAAATGACAGAGTGCATGGCTGTGTGAAAATGATAAATGCCTTGCAGAATAGTGGTCTGATAGATAAATCCAGCCTGGAAGCATGGTGGTGCAGGCTGACCTGCGAACGGTCGGACAGGTAATTGGTTGGATCCAGAGTGTAATTCAGCTCCGACAAATCCCTTTCACAGCTGGCACCCTGTCTGAGAGAGTCACTCTAGGGGGATGGGTGAGAGACAGATAGAGATTGAATATAATGATGGGGTAGTAGAGGAATTGGGCGAGAGCAAATGAAAAATAGCGCCCTTGTTGGTGAGACTCTTGGTACATCTGGGGACCAGTGAATAATGAGGATTAGGGGGACAGAGGTAAAGATGAAAGAAGGGACAGCTAACCAAAAGAAAGGCAAATACTGTGCGTGACATGCAAAATTTGTCACAAAGCATAGTTTTGCGAATTTTACAAGTTTTAGGTGATTGAAATGTGTATATTCAGACTACTTTGAAATGTAACGCCAGCGTAACAGAGCTCACTATTAAGTGAGTTTGGAAAGCGAGTCTCTGAAAACCAAAGCCAGCCATGTATTTGTCATGCAAAGCTGTTCCCCTCCTCCTGCCCTGTCTGCCCGAGCACAATGCATCTGCCTGCGTTCCCAGGCTCCACTTGCTCTCATCGGTCTGGGAGGGGGGAGAGCAGCCCACTGGCCTGACCAAACTGACCCTTGTCCTACTGCAGCTAACTCACTCACAAGCAGCTGGCCCCGGACCTCCACTGATCATCAATATTCATGCCTCATACAAAATTCATTCTCAATACCACAGAGGCTGAGGCCTGAGCTGTCCCGAGCACTATGTGCTGTTACTTTCTCATTTTATTTTAGGACGTTTGTGATGAAACAGACTTGTTAAAGCAGAAATATGTCTTACATAATATTTGGAATGACTATGAATCTTATTTTAAGAAGATGTATGTCTATATTTAAGAACTGAATAATTGGACAGGACAAAGGTAAATAAATAATGTTTGAAGTAACAAAAGGCTCATTATTCTGTGAACTCATACAAACAGCTGTTGACATAGCTCAGCAACAACATCATACATGCAAAATATCTTAGCATTGTACCCCTGAACTCAATGGAATGTGGCTCTACCTGCTCGTTTTTTAGCATCCTATTTTTGTGCGATCACTCAAATTTAAATGTTATGTAAATTATGGGACCTGACATCAGGATTTGACTATATTGATCAAGTTTATACATTTAAACCAGGTTGTTATCCGCTTGAAACAGTTTCAATCGGTAGCTACTTCTGTGTGTTTCCTGCCTAGTGAGGCAGAATGAGTGCCTTCAAAAGGACAGCATAGCCGAGCCATTTTCAACTGTGTGCCACTGCTTTGTCTTCAAAGTGAAAACGCAGGCAAATTCCAGACTAAAAGCTGGTCTGTATCTATATTGTTGTAGATTTATTTAGGTTTTTCCCAGTCTGCACTTGGTTGGTGTTTTTGTCTTGTGATGAAAGAGTTGTAGGCTGTATTTCACAATGCTGAAGGCATTCACTGTCAACAAACAAATGAACAAGAATGAGGAATCGGTTTTGGCTAGTAAGTTTGCCTAAAAGTGAAAAGCTTTGACTGCAACATTTTCATAATACTTTGACATTAAACACATTAAACTATTCATCTATTTTTGTAATCATGTAAACAGATTTTAAATATGGCATCCATTAGAACACAATATTATTTTAAAATTCATAAATATGGATCATGAATGGGTTAGATTTAATAAAGTGTAACCGCCCGGTTTGAGATTAAATCAAATGCTATGTATTTGACTTTTTTTTTTATGGCATCTGTGTGACATTAGGAAATCAGTCATATTGCCAAATCATTAAAATTGTTGTGACCTAGTGTATATTATTTCATTTTACTTGCACATCGAATAATTTTTCCCCCATACAAATTTACGCTGTTTAAACAGTGTTGTTTTCTTAAACTCTTGACTGTATACTTGTCAGTTATATTCCCATCTGTTTGGATGAGGTATTTCTTGGATTATGTCTATTTCTATAATGAATTATATTTTTCCTTACAATATAATAATGTTCTTGTTATAACCCAGTTACTCATACATTTCCCTCCAATATTTGACTTTATATCACGTTGGAAAAACACATCTAGCAAAGCCACCGTGACAAGTGCTGGTTAACCATCAGCTCTCTGGCTGTATCTCAAAACCTAGCGAGCTGCCTACTTAGACCGCATCTTTGAGCATTAAAATCAGCACAGCTTACACAATACTCTTCACAGCTGTTTCAGAACGATGCTTCCCAATTCCCTTAGATGTCCAAAACTACTGCACGTGCCCTTGAAGCGCAAAAAAATGCACAGTCTAAAACGCTGTTTAAGTAGGCAGCTCTGTATGTTTTGAAACACAGCCCGAATGTGGCCACCATTTTGGAGGTGAGTGTGTAGAGTTGGAGGAAGTACTCAGAGAGCAGCGCTTGAGCTCTTCCTGCAGTTACAGGGATGAATGCATGAATGCGAGAGAAGAAAATGGCGATCGAGCAGGACAAATGTTTCCCCTCCTAGACTCTGCAAATGTGTTGAATTTCTATAGCCTTATTATTTGCTTTCATTTCATCTCTGCTGCACTTTAAACTACAAGAGGTGAGTTCTGCGATCCGTTCGTGCGTGTGTTTTTGTGGTTTCCACCATGTAAGCAGCACATTTATCTCAACGTATCTGCGATATCTACGCTGAGCTCACACGTTGAATGTTTTACTGTTGTTTGCGTTTGCATGATAGTTACACAATTGAATTGTTAATAAAACAGTCGTGTCTACTGTCTGCATGATGTCTAAAGAGCAAAAACGCATCTCTGTGGTAGATTTCTTGATCTGCTTTCACATAATGGCATCGAAGTGACATTGCAGTCGGCTTTACTAAGTATCGTTTATCGTTACTAACGTGTTTACACACACAAAAGTCGAGTTAATTAATGTACAATAATTAAATATTAGGTTTCGTGCGTTCTGAAACGCTTTTCTGTAGTGTATTTTGAAAAGATGTTTAATTAATTTGGATGTTTAATTCGACGTCCTGCAACTTTTCTCTATGTTAACACGTTAGTTGATAGCTATAACCTGGAGCATTTGCTCGATAATAAAGCAATAATGATCTTTACGATGAAATACGATAATGTCACACTTAATATATTGTTGTTTGATTCGTTGAGCGGTTAACGTAAATGAAAGAGGCTTTAGTAGCCAGCTGGTTTGTTAGCATTCTTAGCTCAGCTCCTGAATTGCGCACATCGAGGAAAAGGATCTTTAATAACTGGATATCAGTTAGTTTTCATTTTAACCGCTTTATTCGCTTTAATAACTTAATGCAGTGGCGAGTGTTAAATGATAAATGTTTATTTTGTATTTAGCTTTTAAAGTACGCAGTCTCGGCAGCTAACTCAAGAGGAAAAATGTCAGAGAAAAAGCTGGGGTTTTTTTTCCCAGACCAGAATAAAGGAAATACAGACACCCTGAAGTCGCTCTTTGAGAGTAAAAGTTGTTTAGAAACGTGTTGAGTGTGTTATAATGTAATGTTTTTAAGGGCAGGTCAAGGTTGCTGGTTTGCCCTGTTAGCAGCAGCAGTAGCAGCAGCTGAAGCCAGTGGTGGGGGAGGAGGTTTCCCTGCTCTCTGCCTTTAACCGTCTGAATAAAGTATCCCAAATGTTGAACTGCAACACTTGTTTTGTTTTCAATAAATATATTTGTTTATTATGTGTTATTTCAGCTCAATCAAAGTAAGGTTAGCTAATGAATGTAGGCTGTTCTTCATGCATATTATAGTCGTCCCTAATACTCTGTGACTTACAATCAGAAGCATTTCAATCCATCTTTTCCTCTTTTTCCTACTATGTAACTATGGAGAGAGGCATAATGAGTTGATTTTGGTTTCACATTGTAGTGTATGTTGTGATGGGTTTTGTTTGTGTTTGATTTTGTTTGTTTGTATGTGTGTGACTCTAATCTGATAAATCACCCAAGCATGTGGCACTTGCTTTGCTTGCTATTTCACCAGTGATGAAACCGATTTACTAATGCCAAAACATTGCCTTGACATTGCACACTTAAGTGTCATTCACACAGTATGTTCAAGAATTAAAGGTGCTGTTTGCATTCACCTCTCTAAAGTTAATTATGTCAAGCATACCTATATAATCCAATTCCACTCTGATTTTGTCAGATTTATGCTTATGTATTAACTATTGGTATTGTTAGCACAATTTAAAAACTAGAGAATGAAAGGTAAATGTCAGTTTATTAGTTTGACAGTTCTGTTTGATTTCCTTTATAGAGAATTGGATGCTATTGCCACCAAAGACATTGAGGAGAAGCAACACAGGTCAGTAAGTATTCTCAGCTCCCTGTAGTCATTTTCAGTTGTGTAGATGGGTGTTTGGTTTTTCCAAAGCTTGCATCCTTCTGGGCTTTTCCTATTCATGCCTATGCTGGGCGGCACTAACAAAGCCGGGTCAAAGCAGCTGCTGCTGGTGTAAGCAAATGCAGTTCCGTTTGAATTAAAGGGGTTCCCAGTGCTGAGTAAGCTTTGCTTTATTTAAAATGTTCAACAAAAAACAGTGTTTGTGTAGCTCTTTGTGACGTTACTGTATTGCAGTCATGAGTCACAAACCCTGCACTGTTTATGTCTGCCCAAGCTTGCTGTCATTTTATGTGTACCAGAAAAAAAACTAATCAAGATATAAAAACTGGTCAAGATGTCAATAACTCTTTCACTTTGATTTGTTTTCGTCTTGTTGTGATGCCGAGAAGTATCAGTATATTGCTTAACCGGTTTGCTTTTAACTTCAAGTTAATCATAGACAGGTTTTGAGTTTTTCTTATCAGGGAAATGAACATTGCCCCTGTATGGTCATAACCACGTCCACACCTCACAATGCCAGGGACTAGATCATAACACTTTTGCTTTCACAGAGTTCAATGGCATATTGTAGTATATTTCTATCATTTTTTTCTTGTTTAATGTCATTGTTTTGTAAGATTTCGTAAGCTTTTTCTTTTCATCTGTTGATGCATAATGAGAAAAGTCTAATTTAGATCATCTTAGTGACTCAGATCTAGGGCTGCACAATGTGGGGAGAAAATCTAATTGTGATTTTTCTGATAAAGATTGTGATAAGAGAAGAAGCCGCGGGTTTGCTGTGCTTTTTTGTAGGGCTGCACAATTTGGCCAAAAGTTTGAGTTATATATATATATATTAATAATAATAATAATAATAATATTATTATTATTATTATTATTATTATTATTATTATTATGCATACTAAATAAAAAATATTAAACTAAATAAGATTGTTTTACCGTAATAGTTCAGTGTAAAATAAAAAAAAAAAGGTTAGCCTATTTAAAATTTTTACAATACAACTGTAAAGTAATATTTATAGCTGTCTCTTTCTTCATTTTCATATGTTAAACAATCATGCTTTTATTTTGGTGGAAAAAACGCTGGGAACCCTTAACTTCTCTAGTGGTGCGTCCCAATTCGCATACTATCCGTCCTAAATGGTATTTGAAATTAGAATTAGTGTGTCCCAAATTGTAGTATGTTGAAATGAGTGTTCAGAAGGTACCCGGATGTGTTTTTTCTGGTCAGAACACACCAACCCATTGCGTGTTGGATGAGGGTTCGATTAGAACTTCAAACAAGTGTTAAAAACTACAAACATGATGGATGTGCGAGACCGACGGTTAAGCAGAGCGGTTTAGATAAAAGGGATTGAGTTATTAATAATCTGTATCTTACCTGACAAAAAGATATTTATTCAATGTTATCCACATTATATTTCATCTGCAACAGCATTGTGAACTTTTATAAAGATGCGTTTGGTCATTAACTTTTAAATGCATCATTTATCATCATGTAAACATGAGTTTTCTGCATAAAAGACCCACGAATGGCAGATCAACATGCGACTACATTTCTCTCCGAAATGGTAGGAAATTAAATTGAATTGAATGTGGAGGATTTTAACTGTGACAAGATGATTGACAGGGCAGTTTAAATGGTGTCAAGATGCACGTTTACTAAGCGACAGTCGTCCGTTAAAGACGCAGTTGTGACGAAGTAGTATGTCCCAAAGCTTGCCTACTCTTCTGCTACACACTCAAAAAGTATGTACATTTTCTTCACAAAAACAGCGCAATTGACCCTTCGCAAAGACCCTTAGTTACCATTGCTTTGTCCGACAAGCTATGCCGCTGTCACGCCACACAGAGTGAAAAAGCAAGGAAGACACTGACAACACGTCAACAGACAAGACAGAGCAAGTTACTTGCAATATGAAACAAAGTCCCAGCTTTCAAATTGTGTAATTTTTAAAGAAATTGGAACAATAAAAACTGTTTTGTGGCTCTTTAATGTGTCATGACAGATTGCTGTAGCACCTCAGCTCAAGCGGCTCGTGAACCGATCATCTCTTCCTACTAGTTCATTTATAGCATCAAATAAACATGAATGAACATGAGAAGGAATGTTGTTTCAAATGCGGAAAGACGTCTGTACAAACCATTTTTCAAGTTCAAGTCCACCGAGGTTAATCTACTAAGCCCTGACTGCTTTGTCAGACAAAATGGCGGATTCGGCTTTATGATTGGTTAGATCGCTTGTCAATCAAACTCCCAGTGATGGGTCAATTATTTATTTAAATAAATTGCAGCCTTTTTTCATTGTACCATATCGCAATTTTAGTTTTATTTCAATTTTGCAGCCCTACTCAGATCTACTATTTGTTAGAATTACGCAATGCATTTATTTATTTAAAGTCTTGCAGTGACGTTATATGTGTGCTGGTATTATTTTTGACTGGTCATCTTTTAGCTGTGCTTATGTTGGCGCTTCATAAACAGATGCCCCTGTCTTTGTGTTTGTGTATGGGAGGCTTCTGTTGTTGAGATGGCCATCTGGTTAAACACTTTAAGGAGAAGAGGTTGTTCCTGGGGGAGGGGCAGGGCTGTGTGGCCTCAAGCTCAATCTTGATAGGCTGACTTTACCCCCCTGGAAGTGGCTATATTCTCCTGTTTTCACATCAGATACTTGTTTGGCCCTCTCATGTGTATGTGATGCTGTAGGCTTATTTCACGAGCTTGAAGGTTCTCCCCGGTTGTTGAAACAGGAGGCAGTGTGACTCTACCCCCTACTGTTGGTAACTGCTCATCTTACCAGGCTACTATATCAGTAAGAGTGAAGTCAGTGAGTGTCAGTTGTTTTAGCTGTCACGTTTTGTCCCAATAGTTAATAGTTTTTAACTTTCTCGGCTTTTCAGTGCTGTGGTTCAATTTTACACCAAGACAGTGATTACTCTGTGATCTACAGAAGTGTGTCCATCCATCATTTTCCCACAATGTAACTATGGAGAGAGGCTGTGGTTCGATTTTGTACCAAGACAGTGGTTTTATCATTTGTTAAAATTGTTGTAAAATTATTTTATTTATATATTTTGTCACTGACCTAATGACTAAAGTCAGTGTTAGATCAAAATTGGTCCTGTTTATTTTCAGAATACATATTGCTGATGTTTTTTAAATCTATCAATCACAATCATTTAAAATTTTGTTTTGCGTAACTAAGTTATCATGTTTCTTAACCACTTGCTTAACCAGCACAGAATAGGTGTTTTAAAGGCTTATATGTTTGGCTTTGCAGTGAATGTAGGGATAATGACAATCACAAAAAAAAGTGCTTTTAATTTATCTGAAATATTAGAAGTGCTCTCTTTTCATAGCCTGTAAAAATAAAAATAACTGGAAATGTCATCATAGTACACAACAGATAGACTTGTCATGTATCATTGAAAAGATCTCATCTAGCAGAATACAACAAGCATACAAACTATACCAAGTATTTGTATAAAAAGCGCTGCCAACACGTGTAAACAGTATACACATGATGCTTTTGCGCGACGGTTTTGCTTGTAGCTTTGCGAAACAATTTTAAACCATAGTAGATCGCATATCTTTATTTAGAGCAGGTGGTCTCGAACGAGCCCAAACACAACATAAGACAATGCGTAGATCGTGTCGCAGTCATGACGCAGTGACGTCATTTAAGTATGTTAAGTTATTAAAGTAAAAGAGTGACACACAATCGTTACGTTTTACCGTGTCTTTTTTAATATCAAGTCTAGGGCTGTCAAGATTCCTTGATTAAATTTGAGTACTCAATTTTTAAAAAAACCCTTGATTACAATTTACCCGTGTCGAGTAACCAGCAAAATACCGGAAGTGGCGCATTCCACGGACAAGAATCCATAAACTGCATTATTAGACCGTTTTCTAAAGCTGCACAATGTATTAAAACCATTTAAAAACCATACTATAGCATATGTCCGTTCACAAAGGCTGCGATTCAATTAAATAAACATATGCCCTTCAAGTTTAATTAAAAAAAAAAAATATATATATATATATATATATATATATATATATATAAATAAAATATGCGCTTTAATTTTTTGCATGTAAGTTACGTGCATCTCAGAGTGGCTCCGTTCACAGTAAATGCTGCTCCACATGAACTCTTATAATTTACATGTGTGGAGCGTCTCAAACTCCATCTCTGCAAATGCTGTGAGTTTGGTTTGTTATATTCATCTGGGAATGCAATGTGTGCCATTTCATCAGATTTGTAAGGTATATCGCTTATAAGCCTGTCAAAACAGGAGAATACATCAATATGTTTCTAAATATGCAAACTGTTGTTCATCGCAATTTCAAAATAAAAGTTTAAACCCTAGCTCTGAGTTTGCAATGTTCACGTGTTCTTGTTCAAGAAATTACAGTGACTGTAGCATTTCTATTGTAAAGAAGTGACTAAATATTAAATATTAGTTAAGCATTTGAATTAAATGTCGTATGGCTAATATTAAAACAAGGATTTGATCTGCTGTAAAGTGTAACAACACCAGGCCGATGGCGCCGTCCACAGGCATTTGTTACAATACATAACATACACAAGACGATTGTTTATATTATGTATTTTAAGTGTTGTTCTATAAAACCATATGATTACTTGCTTTTCATACTATATATTTGAATAAAATAATATTGCCATTGTTATTATATGTATTTTAAGTCATTTTAAAGGTTTAGGTCTTTGCTTAGGTCTATTTTTATCACCACAAAAAAAAATGATATCCGATAACTCGATTAATCGTCAAAATAATTGACAGATTACTTGATTACCAAAATAATCGTTAGTGACAGCCCTAATCAACTCAATGATTTATCTCTCATCCACCCATCACCCACTCGCAATTAACTGGAATGTTATTTTTTATTACTTGGCCCGCCCACAATTTTTTCACCGGTGTGAAAATTTCCTCACCGGGACATCACTAAATATTACCTGATAACTGATATGGTACCACTATCATTCTTCCCTTTCTAGAATTAGTACATATGAGTATCATTACCAATACTGAGTACCACTACACTAATACAATGAAATAATTAGCAGCCAATGATTTGTCCTGTTTAAAAAGCTAATTATATATAATCATGTATATTGTTGTTAATCTAAGCTGCATATTGCCTGTGAGTTGCTGACCTCATTGAGCTCACTTACTACATAAACATTGTACATCTTGCATAGATTAGCAAATCTTTGTTCATATCTAGAGTGTCAGGGAAAATGTGTTTGCCTGTTTGACCCACAGAGATAGTTGGCTGTTTATAGAGGAGTAATTTCCCAGTGTAATCCGTTAAGGAGATTACTAGGAGCTTTCTCCCTTTTACTAAATGCGTTGCTGCATCATTTATTCGGAGATGTAGCTGTTGGTAACTGTTAGAGTTGCTAAACATGAAGCCAAGTTATCATGTCTTATCTGCTATTTAATCTTTTTGTTTTCAGGGAAATCATTCGTAACACGGATGGAGAGTGGACGGAGGAAAGTGTAGAGCTCATTGGAATGACGATAAGGAAGAGGGGGCTGGTATAAAGGTAGGAATTATTGTTCGTATACAAGGCCAAATATTACAAATAGCATTTTTTTTCAGGTTTTTTTGGGCGCAGTGCATTGTCGCGGCTTCAGCCATCAAGCCATATTCATTAATGAAATTACGCTATCTGTGTTTATTCTGATTGGGAAAGAAAAGCAAAGCCGTCTTATCACAAATGACCATACTTTGCCTTTTATGCAGACCAAGGCACATCATAGAAACTTGTCAGTGGGTGTAGCATTTTTCCACTGAGTGATGTGGAAAGGCTGATAGCTCAGGTCTTTATCTCTTGACCTTGTCTTCGCTCTGACAGTAGCTTAAAGCCAGTGGTGTGACTGACGCTCAGTTCAATCTGGTAACAGCGACTAAATGTCTGTGATCTTGCTAATAGAAAGACAAAAATTAAAGTGATGTGTGGACATAATGAAATGTAATGTGAGGAATATGGCTTTTTTTGAAACCCTCTTTTAAAGTAGTTTGAACTTGGGAAAAGAACTTAAAGTATTGTCACGTAAACACTGCATCTACTTCATTCGGTATCTGGGTGGGTGAAGCGATGCTGCTCAGAGATTCGCACGGCAAATATCCAAGAATCATGTTTCCACTACCCACCCCTCCCTGGTTACCCCGGGTGACTTTTTACTTATCTGTTGGCCCAGATGTCCTTGTGTCTTCTTCATGATACTGAGTAATACTTGGGCAATAAAGTTGACTCAGTCAACTTTGCTGTATGCAAAACAATATTTTGCTCCCTTTATTTTGATTAGATAATAAACATTCACTGACACTTAAATTTATACCTGGTCAATCAAAAAAAAAAAAACAGCTGGAAACTGTTTAGTCATCTAAAATTTTGAAACATGTCCCAGTCTACCTTGTCTGTGGGTTTTCTTTTCTTCTTTTCTTTTTTTTTTTTTTCTTGCACCTTTTAGTTTGAACATCTCAGTATATGAAAAAGTCAAAAGTTTATCATGGTCTCTTTTCTTTTTCTTCTACAAAACCAAGACCACGGAAAACCCTTCAAGAAATGATTTGTAGCGTCTGTGTTTTGCGAAGATGGTTTAGTGTGTTGACTAAATCAACTAGCTGTTGCTTAGCAATGACCATGCACAATATGTTTGCTTGCAAGGAAGAGCCACTGGCAAAGATGGCCTGCATTAAGTCATCGAGGCTGGAAAAAGCACTTAAAAATGCCAAAAGCAAAACTTCAGACTTCTAAAAGATAGTACCTTGTCTTTTTGGCTCTAATAGTTATAGATTACTGACATAGCTGGCACCAAATATGGAAAGCCATTTCAAGTCAAGACCTGTTCATGCATACTTGTAATTTTAAGACAAATGGCAGACCTGATCATGTCTGCAACTTTTTTGGGAGTGTTGAAGAGAGACTTTTTATGATTGTCATTTATATTGTATTTTGTCTCCCCTTGATTCAGCTTTTGACATTTATACAAGCACAAACACAGTCTTTTTTGCTTTTTTATTTTTTTATTTTTGCATTTCAGCATGAACAAATAAATACACTAGTATTTTTAGTGTTCCTGGAAAGATGCCTTCCAATACTGCATGAAGCCGGAAAGCATTCATACTTTCTCTAAATTTGTAGTCATACAGGCTTGCCATTAAATGCACCACTGGTTGTTGCAGTGCAACAGATCTGCATGGTAGTCTGCTTGTTGCAACGTGACCACCTGACTTCCTGACGGTTGTCATTCCACAACAAGCGAGTTGAAGCTGTCTGAACAGGAAGTTACCCCTAAGAAAACACAGACCTGTTGCATGGTTGCAGTATTATTTCACAGTTTTGTTTCCTTTTGAACTCCGCTAAAACATTCAAGTGATAAAGTAGACTTCAATAAATGAAAGCCCAAAAAAGCTCCCCCTTCACAGAGCCCCCACTACAGGCAGCAGGAGGAGCTGGCAGGAGTTTCAGCTCGAGCAGTAAAATGACACCATGCCCCTCCATTTTTTTTTTTTTTTTTTTCTCTTATGAAATGCAAAGAGAAGGAACAAAGCTGGATGTCTTTGAAGGCTTCTGGTAAACCTGGAGAGGAGGGGAAAATAAAGCTGTGATCTAATCCTGTATTACTTGAAGGTAGAGTTTCAGCTTTTATAATTCACTACAAATATGTATCTTGAGTTCTTCGAGTCCCTTTTCTCGTCAAATTGTTGAATATGTAAAATGTTCACAGCTGTTGTGATGTGAAGAGGAGTTAATGTATTGTACTAGTCTGGTTATTGGTAGCTGTCTGTTCAAGACTGTGGTGGACCTGTTCTAGAAATGTCGGGACGGTTTCTGTTTTTATAAAGCATTTATCTAATTCTTTTTTTTTAATGTGAAACTGAATTGCTGCTTTGTGAGGTCATTCCTGAAGAGGAAATTCCACAGCCAAAACAATATCCATGAACGAACTGCTGGATATTGCAAACAGTTGAGCTGAGGGTGCATTAACAGTGTTATGAAGCTGAATGTGCAGTGGTGAATTGTTAAACTACTTGTTAGTGATTTGGAGAATTGTACGTTTTCCAACCTGTATGCATGAAAAGAATTTATAGAGCAACTGAATTCAGATGCATTGCTTAGCCTATTTTTATTCTTACAAACTAGATACTTATAAAGTACCAAAATGCATCACGGTAATGCCGTGCTTTTGAGGACACGTTCCATTGTATTCTTTGCAATAACATCCAAATATGAAGGCACATAAATATAGTAAACATTCAGTATTACCATATGATACTGTACTAGTATGTTAATATAACAAACGGATATAACACATCTAGAATTAAATTTCAGTTTTTACAAAGTGTTATTACATGTAGTCAGTATTGAATGGTTAAGACACTTGCAGGGTACACTGTAAACGCTTTTTCACACTGAGCGCGACGCAAAAAAGCGAGGCGAATCGCGGAAGAATGGACCTTTCACACCAAGCCCGAAACGACTTCTGATAATTCACGCCTGCACGCTAGGTGGCGCTGATCAACAATGCATTTGTCCTCATGTATGTATCTCGTATATGGCTTTAACATCGTCCGCTGCATAAAAACAGCGTTAAATTAAGGTGAATAAATTTTGGTACTACATTAGAAACCCAAACTATCTATAATGCTTAAAAGAATACATCTTAAAATATAAGGTACAATTAGCATCATTTCAACATTTCGTTGCATCATCATACATTTAAAAATGTATGATTATTAATGTCTTTGCTCAAAACATACTTTAAACCATCATCGGGTTATTGTAATAACTTCTGATATGATTTTAAAGTGGGATTTGATTCGATAATGGGCAGACATGCATTATTTGTTTGTTTAATGGATGGAACGTTAAATCTGCTTATCATTTGTCATAAACATCCTTTATTGTTATACCATGAGCTGCATAAAAACACAGAAAACATATCGTCATAATCATGTCTATTTGCCTTCATATTTTATCTGTAGAAAAATGTTTCTCTCAATTTATTTATGGAAGAGCAGGAGATTTGATTACATGATGATTGACAGATCCAAAACATGCTCTTATAATCATAACACTTGTGCACATGGAAGAAAACGGACAGTGATCACAATTCAGTGGAAGATGAATATAATATTCTGTATAAAGAACATGTGAGAACAAATCTGTTCTCAGATACCAATGATAATCTCCTCCTGGATACTCTTCTTCGGTGTTTGTTTACACTAGTTTTCGAAACAGCGCCTCCACTCTCGCCCTTCTCTGCAACAGCAGCTGCTCCGGGCATGTGATCTAAAGCTCAAATCTAATTGGACGTCCTGTTTCATTGCGGAGCGACGGGGGGGGGAAACCGACACACAGGTCAAAAAAAAAAAATCCTCACTTTTTCGCGTTGCAAATGTTCGTGCCCGGTGTTAATAACTTCGTAGGGATCTATTGTTTCGATTCGAGCGTCATCACAGCAAACATTCGCGCAGAATTTTGCATTCAGTCTGAAAGAGTCTTAATGTTGTAAAGCAGTTTTCTGCATGTTTACTGTTAAGAGGCACTGTTTTGTCTTTACTTGTATTTGGCAGTCCCCATTTTACTTGTAATGTGAATTATTACAAAAGTGAAAGCAGATGTTAATTGTGCTTACTTCTGAGGGAAATAATTGGATTGTGAAAAGTGGTCTCTATATGACAGGTGGTTGTAGGGGAGGGATTGAAACGTAGGAGGGCTTGATGTCTGCTATAAAGGAATATTCAGGATTTTTAAAGAAATTTTTCTGGAGAATCATTTATCATTGTCAGACCAGAAATATGTATTAACTTTTCTCAACCAGCTTCTTTCTTTTTTTTTTAATTTTCATTAGGGATGCTGTTGTGTAAGATTGTATTAATAAACTACTAGACTGTGACAACTATACTATTTGTATGATGGTAGCCGCAAGTCTATACTATGTTAGCAACATTACAGAAAGCTTGAGTTTGTGTTGAAAATTTCCCTCGATTATTCAGCCAATGTAGAGGGAGCATCATTAACAAAATGGATTTAACACGGTAACCTGTTAATCCACACTAAATACTGTTTTATTTAGATTATTGGCCTTCAAAATGTTTAAAATTAGGTCAGTTTCTAATGTGGTACTTTCTTTTTTTGTAAGTTTAGTTTGTATAGTTTTTATTCATTCTTTTAGTTCTGGGGCAGATTTTTCGTCTCTAGGTCAGGAAAAATTCCACAAAGAAAATATTTTCTTTAGGCGTCATTATTAAGCTGAAATAGATGTTTGTTGATTAGCTCCAAATTGTGCAGAGTTGTGTAGAATGAAAATATTGGGGTTTACATAGTTTTTAATACCTGTTATTGTTCTGATTTCAGTGCCAGAACATATCAAGTCCAGTTTCAGCCAGCCTCAGTCTGCCAATTAGAACAGCAGCACCTCCACTGTAACCTGCGCCATCAGCAATGCCAAGAGGGCCCCAGCCAGCGGCCAGCCCCAAGCCCTGCCTCGGTACCCGCTCTGTGAAGTTTCGTCGCATCTCTGTCAGCACAAACAGAAAGAGCTGTTGAAGCGTGGGCAATTCCTCACGGTCCTTGCTGCCACCCTGGGAACTCAAGTGCAGCTCAACTCTAGCCAGCCAGGGGAGCTTACGACTGAGAGGTCTGTCCTACACTGCGCCCAAAGCCACCTCTCAGGTACTAGCGCTCTACAAAATGACCTTGCCGATTATGGATCAGCCAGGTGCGCTGAGACCTATATGTATGTTTAAAGTTAGCCATTGGTGATAGGCAGAGGCATTCCATGCTGCAAAAAACATGTTAGTTATGTGTTCATAGAGTACTGCTTTTTTTTTTTCTCTCAACTAAAAACCAAAATGTATCAGAATGTTTTGTTTCTTTGGTATTTTAGTAGTCATGTCAATAAATTGGCTAATATTTCACCATTTTCAGATAGTAAGCATTGTCTAAAGAAGTGTTAGTTGTCCCTCATGTTGGTTGATAAATGAGCCTTGTCAAAGCTTTAAAATATTTTGTTGTTTTTTGAAAAGCAATTGTGTAAAAATATATGCAGATATTAGATATTGGCGTGTGCATCTGCCAATGGAAAAAAAAAACATATTAGTCAAGCACTAATTTAAAGTCCAGTTCTGTAGTCAAGCTAATAGAATCACCCATAAATAGTAGCAGTGATGAATTGGAATTGTTGTTGGTCATATCTGTACAAATAAGCAATAATATTTGTTACATGGTCTTAGCGTGTGGCCTTTTATTGATGTTGAGACCTATTTTGCAGCTTCAATTAGCTGTTTTTCCTCACAGTGTTGCTCTTTCTTTCATAGGCATGGCACCCATTCGGGATTCTGTCAGCCACTCCCCTAACCAAACAGGTGACTCACTATTTCTTTTTCCTCACCATGTGCTGTTGTTTACCATTTTTGTTTAGTGAGTGTGTGTAAGTCCAAAAGTCATTTGAAGACTTGTTCATCAGTTTGTGTTTAGGTAAATTGCAAGTTGTCATCAATATCTCTGGTGCATGCTTAATGGTTTCAATGAGTACATTGATTTACTCTTTTAATCTAAATTTAGCCATTTGCTCTAGAACTTCTTGTAAGAATTATTATAATGTCTTGGCATAGGTAAACTGACTTTCCCTGTTTCTGCCAAATCTGTTTTTGTTACATAAGACCAGACCAGTAGTGTCGCCAACTGTTTCAAAGTGCTCACTTTTCTGAGTTGGTTCTTTCATTGTATAATCAGAGATTGTACACTGTGCCTATGACACAGTATGTCTCCTTAAAGGGATAGTTCATCCAAAAATATTAAAAGCTGTCATCATTTACTGACCTTGTGGTTCTGAACCTGCATGATTGACTGACCTTCTTTTTTTCAAAATATCTCCTTTTGTGTTCAACAGAAGAAAGTCAGACAGGTTTGGAAAGACATGAAGGGCGAGTGAATGATTGCGGAATTTCCATTGTTCTATCCTGTTAACTTGTAGACTACAAGTCTCTTCTTAGTTGACGTCTCTTTTTGTCTCCCCTGGAGAGATGAAATATGAGATCGAAATGTAATCTAACTGTAATTTTCCTTTACCTCAGTGACCTTCAGCAGAATCTCCCGTTTTACTGAGTCACTCTTAAACAAACAGTTTACTTGAGACCAGCAATGAGATCTGTGCTGCTTTGTCTTCCCATATCTGTTGGTAACACAGCCGGGGAGAAGGATCTCAGACTTGGCAAGAGAACAGTGCTCAGGGAAGCTTGGCAGCCATCTTGCAGAAAAATATGAAAGCAAGAGCAGGCTACCAGAAAATGCTTATTTCAAGGAGCACAGCAGTTGTGTTATTGTTAGTTTAGTGCCACCACGCTTGCCGTGTCCAAACAAAATGAGCGAACTTGCAGAGACACTTCACACTTAGTGTTGCAGCTTGCAGTCGTCCGTCTTTCCCTCCTCTTTCATCCTGGCTTGCAGCATGATCATGCTGCTGCTACAAAATGGTGGCAGCTCTACTACTGTTTCAGTCTGGCTTGAGTGAGACACCTCTCAGCAGGACAGAGACAGGGCCTGTGGGCAGTTAGCCATTGTCGCATAATCCATAAATGGGCAAATTGTTACAAATTTTGTACAAAGTCTACCAAATGCTACTTTTTCCAGCACATTATTTATATACAGCCATTGGCTTGTTTTAGGTTATTTTATTTATACTGGGTGGATTAAGAATAAGGATATTTCATTGTATGAGTCAGTGGAACTGAATGTGCTGAATGTGTAAGGCTGTGTGTGCACGAAAGCGTTGTTTCCGAGGCTAGCGTATTTTTCCAGTTGTTTTCAATGGGAGCGGCATGTTTTTAAAAAGGCAAGAGCGTAATGAGGCGTTGATAAAAAAAATCAACAAAATAATTTAAAACGAGAGCCAGAGCAAATACTTTACATTGTATCGACATTTTTATATAAAAACAGAACAGAAACAAACTATCTGTGAAATGAGATAGTAGTAGCTTAACGTTTCCGTGTATATTCCGTATCATAGCAAGCAAAACGTCTCAACTGAAAAACGCTGTACTGCCGAAGCGCTCAAGCGTCCACAGCTAGGCATTTTCAGCAAAGCATTTTCAGCTGGCTAAAAACGCTTTGGTGGAGACACGGCCTAAATGTCTTGCTGAATGTCTAAATTGTCCCAACAATGAATGATGGAAATGATTTGACCTTTTTTATTTTGTGTTCACAGGTTTGGAACACGCTGGTCTGGAACCTCAGTATGAAAGTTCATCGTGGAGCTCTGGCTCACCTTGCAGCGACTCGAACAGCAACTGGGGAAAAGTCATTGTAGATAAGGGAACCTGGCCCTCCATCACTGGTAGTGACCCAGAGTTAGCCTCAGAATGTATGGATGCTGACTCTGCCTCCAGCTCTGGGTCAGAAAAAAATCTCAGTATGATGGCGCCTGGAAGCACTGGTGGTGACAACAATGGCAATAGACAAGGTTCTCATTTCATGGTTGCAAATGGCAGCAATAATGTGGGTAATGGGAGTGTTAAGGGGCCTTGGGGTGTATCCAATGGCTCAATGCTAAGCACATGTCAAGGCTCCGGGGATGGCCCCAGTGGCAAGCTGACAGAAAGCAGCCATGGCAAAATTAATGCATGGGGTACCCAAGGTTCCTCAACCAATGTAGGTATAAATCCAAGCACTTTGAACCCAAATGCCAACCATGGTGCCTGGCCCGTTCTTCAGAACACTGGGCCCAATCCCCACGGGCCGGTGGGGAACGGAAATGGTGGCACCAACACTCAACAAAGCACCATAGGTCAAACACCCAGCATGCAGAGTATCAACTCTAAGATGTCCTGGGGATGCCTGCAGGAAAATATGTCCGAAGCTGAAGTCAATGGTACAAACAAGGTTCCAAGTGGGCAGCCTCAAAACCTTAACACTGAATTTAATGGACCAAATAACACTACTAACACGATGACCTCTAGTTTACCAAACTCTACAGGTTCAATGCAGATGAATGAACAGCCCCCAGGGCACCGAGCTTGGCCTATGAGTAAAGGGGGCTCCCCTCAGCTCCCTATTTCTCCAGTCTCTAATGGCACTTCCATTTCTCAACACGGCAACAGTGAGGGAATTAACAGCGGGTCTTTTGGTACAGCATGGAGCGTTCCGTCCAGCACTAATTACTCTGGAGACAAATGTTCCATCCCTAAAGGCCAAGCTGTGGGCGACACTGTGAATGCAACTCTAATGCAGTCTGGAGCCAACGGCTCCTCTGTGAGTGCTGCTTTAAAGAATAATAATAATAACGGGATAGGCGGTCGTGGAGGAGGTTGGGACTCAGCGCCCGCTACCTCACAAAGTATGTCTTGGGGAGCAGGTAATGGTGTGGGCCCAGCTGGGATCCCTCGCCCCTGGGGGAGTGCCTCCTCCTCCTCTTCTTCCTCTTCCTCATCCTCTTCAAACACTGGCACTAAGGCCTCAAACGGCGGGGAGTGGAACACTTTGCCCAACAGCAGTCAGCATTCCAATGATAGCACGAATGGAAGCAGGAAGGGAACTAATGGATGGAAGTCTTTGGAGGATGATGCTCTTGGTATAGGGAGCTCCGTTCAAGCGTCACAAGGCAGCACATGGAACAAGTCTACAGGCAGTGAAGGTAGCGGAGAGAGCTCGGGAGGTCGCAGTGAGAGGGACGGACAGCGTGGTGGCAACCGAAGGAGGGGTAATCAGCAGGGTATGATCAGTGCAGCTCTCTCTAGAATTGATGTGGACCCTAGGGTGCTGTCCAACACAGGGTGGGGACAAACTCCAGTCCGCCAGAACACTGCCTGGGATGTTTCAAGCTCAGATAAAAAGACAGGAAATGGACAAACAGGCTGGGGCAGTGCTCCCCCTCAGGCATCTAACTCAGGTGGGTGGGGAGATGGACCCAGCACCAACAAAAGTAGCGATTCTTCAGTGTCTGGGTGGACTGAACCGAAACCTTCAACTGGCTGGGGAGAAACCAAAGGCCCAGTTGTGCAAAGTGGATGGGAGGATGCCCCTTCTGTTACAATGAACAAAGGCATTTCCTCATGGAATAGCACCAAGGATGAGAAGTCCTCTTGGAATAATGCACCGAAGGCAAAGCAAGGATGGGGCGGCCCCTCTGCTGGAGAGGGATGGGGCGGAGAAGGCCCAAAAGGAAACCATTGGGGAGAGCCCCAGAAGTCTAGTTCAGGTGGCTGGGACAGCGACAGTGACCGCTCTGGATCAGATCGCTGGAGCGAGCCTGTGCGCTGTGGGACAAGCAACACCTGGGGAGGCAATGGGGGCACCAACACTTCTGACCAGAGTGGTCCAACCACAGGATGGGGAGAGCCACTGAAGACCAACAATCAAAACCAAACCTGGGGCGAGCCAATCAAACCAAGCCACTCCAACCCTGCTTGGGGCGACAACACAAAACCGAACAACTCTTCAGAATGGGGCAAGTCCCAAGATTCCAGCATGGGAACGTTCAGGAGTGGGAACACCTCTCAGACTGGAGCCCCTAGTCAGAACAAGCCTACAGGATGGCTGGGGGGCCCGATGCCTGCTGCCTCCAAAGAAGAATCATCCACTGGATGGGAAGAGCCATCCCCTGAATCCATCAGGCGCAGAATGGAGATTGATGATGGTACTTCAGCATGGGGAGATCCCAACAAGTATAACAGCAACGTAAATATGTGGAACAAGAACACTGCTGGAGAGCAGGATGGCATGGCTGTTTCTCAGCCCCCACAGGCCCAAAGCTCCATGGCTCCAAAGGAAAAGAACTGCAGCTCAGGTGGGTGTCTTCCTTTTTGGCAGTGCCTTGGCAATTATTACTCACCCATTATATTTATCTTTAGTCATGCAGTCATCCCTTTGGAATTTTTCTGGATGAGCTTTTTCCTCCCACCCCTTTCCTCTAATACCTCCTGCACTGAGAAGCTCTGAACTTAAGTGCAAGTGTTTGTGTGCATGCCTATATATAAATGTATTCATGCAGTACATTGAAATTTATATACATTGTAGAAATACATTTCTCATTTAGCAAATAACGCAAAATGAATGAAAAAGCTGCAAAAGTATATGTTCAAATAGTGTTCCCAATTTATTTGAAATTGGCAGTAGATGAGCTGTGCTCAGGGAAAAATAGGCTTGGGTTACATTCTGACCGATGGTGCAGTCATATGGCAGCAACTTGAGCAGGAGGGCACACATGAACAGGGCTATTTTTGAAGGAAGTATTCAGGGCATATGCTGGATGGTGAAAGTGCAAAAACCTTAGTGGTTAAATGTAAGCTGATCCTTTAGAAGGACTTCAGAGTAAACAAAGCTTACATAAGCATGTTTATGCAAGGGTCGGATTTGGGCCATTGGAAAGTTTGCAAGTGCAGTCCAGTGCCACTTTAAAGTTTATTTGTAAAACATTAATTGCATTGTCCTTGTTTATAGATTTCAGTTTTAAAACTATAACCTTGCCTTGTTTCAAGTATGTTTAAATATTTTGTTTTGATGCAAATGAGGTGCATAGTTATTTGCCTTGTAGCTAATGCATCACACTTCTGATTCTTGTTTGCTCTGACGATTTAATTTTTTTACAAAAAAATAGTACTACACCTTTCATATGTTGCCTTCACCATATGTTCAGAACAAAAATTTGTGTGCTGGTCTTTGATCATACTTTTGTTTTTTTGTTTTTTGCTCTCTGCTCACAGGGTGGGGGGAGACATATGGTGGGCCACAAAAAATTGAGTCCTCTACCTGGGTTGATCATGCTGCTCCACCTGTCACTGTGGACAATGGCACGGCTGCTTGGGGACAGCCTGTTGATACAGGTTCCAGCTGGGAAGAGTCAGGAGGCAATAGCTGGGGCAATGCTGCTGTAGGACAGCAGTCACAACACAAGTCTGGTGTGTCACAAAGAACTTTGTTTGATTTATTTTAAACCCAATGTTTGTTTGTTTTTTTTTTCCCAATGTAAATGTCAGGGAGAAAAAAAAATTTAATATTGTTTTTTTTGTTGTTTTTTTTAGGATCCAAACCTATGCAAGACACCTGGTGTGGAGAGGAGATGTCTATGGCAGGGCAATCCAACTGGGGGGGGGAGGAAGAGGAAGTAGAGATAGGCATGTGGAACAACAATCCATCACAGGAAATGAACCAAACTGGAAACTGGTCCTACAAGAAGATGCCTCCAAAGGTAATAATTCAGACCTGATTTAGCCTGGCAGAACTACTTAAAGAATCATTCACTGAATTTACTGCAAGGACTTAAAGTGACAAAATTACTTGTACATTTTGCTTGCTTATTTATGCTTACCCTTTTCTTCCTTAGCTAAACAAAGGACCCAACAAGCAAGATGATTCTCCATGGATAAATCAGTTTGTGAAACAGTTCAACAACATGTACCCTGTAAGTACTAATAGTCTGATTGTTACAATTCTGAGGTTTTTCTGAATGTGAAACCTGTTTATGCTAAATATTAGGTGACTGTAAATCCTTTGTGAAACAAAGTTATTAGTTAGCATGCTTACTCTTCCATGTCTTTTTATAGAGGGATTCTGCTGAAGATTCCCTGAAGAGCAATAAGATGGATATGTCTGGAGGTAGGTCAGATTCACATGTTCTTCCAGTGCTGATATTGAGCAATGTTTGTCACAGTCCATGATTACTAGTATGATTTTGTACAATCTATAATTTCCTCTCATATTCTGCAGGAATGACAGACAAGCGCATTGATGTTGACAAGCATGTTCTTAATATGGGAGACTACGGAAAAAATCCTGCTTCACGTCACCAGATTCACAAAGACGCTCCCATAGACCGTAATCCCTATATGGATAAGGTCAGTTATTTCCTAGTCTCCTGTAGCAGTAACGGAGCCTTCACTTTGAACACAGTGATTGTTACTTTTGCTTGTTGGTTTCTTTAGCACCCTCTATGGGAAAGAAATGCAACTTAAAGACCCTATGATGTCAAAATCAATGTTTTATGGCATTTATCTTCTAATAGTAATATCTTCTAAAGTAATATCTTAACAGATATACATATTTAAAATTGTATTCCAGGAAAACAGGCCAAAATATACTGACTTTTGTGCTCTGGGCCATATATATATAATATATATATATATATATATATATATATAGATTTATAGCTGTGATGTGGCCGAAGGCTATTTAAAAAAAGGGACAAGACATTTGGTATGTCCCAGCCCAAACTTCCTGTTTCACAAGGAAATGCCTAGTCAATTTCATGGGGCATTTAACATCAAGTCTTCCAGGAGTTGTAGTCTCTTTCTTCTTATCCCAATTTTCCCATTGCTTCCCTAACTAAATGAAAAATATCCAATTCCTAAAACATGCCAAAGAGGATGCTAACATAGCCTTTCTGTCTCCTTTTCTGTGGCTGTTAATGTGTCTTTCTCTGACCTGGTGTTCCTTCTGGTCTTTGACGAATGCCTCACTGCTGTTGTGCTCTGCGTCCTGCTTCTCTCTCTGCTTGGCCTGTGATTGTGCTGCAGCTTTCACTGCCTGTATATGATAGCTCTGTAGCAGAGGAATTCCAAAGCTCACAGATCACTTCCATGCAGAATCTCAGCTTTTCTCCTACAAATAATGCACAGCCAAACCAGTGTAACTTGCCAGGGCCTCACCATCCAAACTCTGCCTCTGTTAGGCAGGTGAGTTAGTGCATGCTGCTCCCTGTGTGCTGAAGCTGTGACTGCACCGGACTGCCGGATGCTCATTATTTACTTGTGGGGTGTTTGTGTTTCTTCACAGAATGTAAACATGTACAGTGTCGGTAATGCAGCAGCACAAGGCCGGAACGCCCAGCAGCCTCCAGCACAATCTATGAACTCCGCTCAGCCCAGTCTACGCAACCAAGTGCCTCCTCCACTACTTCCCTCTCAGGTAACGCCACTTGGGTTTCTAAAGCTCAGCTCTCTTTGAGATTAAGCTGTGTGGTATACAAGGTTCCCACAGTCCAGAAATATCAGGAAATATCCAGTGTAATTCCACACCTGGAAATGACTACATTAACTCTTCAAAGTAGGGCTGTACGAATTGAGGGAAAAATCTAATTGTGATTTTTCTGAGAAATTTGCAATTTTGAAATGCAAAAGACAATTTTTTTTATTTTTTTTGTAAACCAGATATATAAAACATTAAAATGCTTGTTCATTTGTATCTATACATTTTTCATGAAATTCATAACGAATGTGTACAATTTTTTTTTTTTTTTTTTTTTGCAGGTTCCTCCACCCCTGTTGAAGTACTCTCCCAATAATGGAGGTCTGAACCCTCTGTTTGGCCCACAGCAGGTGGCTATGCTGAACCAGCTGTCTCAGCTCAACCAACTGTCTCAGCTTTCTCAGATTAATCAGTTACAGGTATTGATCTCACTGCAAGTAACAGCCTAGAAGATATTTAACTGATAAGTTTCCACATTCCCAGCGATACTTATGTCTTTCCCCCCCCCCCCGGTCCCAGCGTCTCCTTTTGCAGCAAAAAGCGCAAAACCAGAGGGCCATGCCTGTTAACAGCCGCCAGCAACAGGAACAGCAGGTTTGTGATCTCTTGGACCAACTTATGTGTTCGTTTCTTTGTTTCTTGGCTTGTTTGACATCATTCTCTATTTGTGATGATGTGTAGGGTCGTGGTTTGGGTCCATCCCAGCAGATGATCCAGCCTCCTCGCCATCTCGATCCCTCCCTGATGAAGCAGCAGACTTCCCCTCAGCCACCCTCACTGCACCAACCCAGCCTCAAGTCCTATATGGAGAACTTCATGCCCCCCAATGCCTCTGACCTGCAGAAAGAACAAAGTTCCTTGAGCTCGTTCAGTAATTTCCCTTTAGGTGGGTGTCCTCCCCATCTTAATATAGGCCAGACTGACTCTATGTTGCACCAAGCTGCCAAGCCCAACACAATGTTTGCCTCTGACATGTCAGGCTATCAGCCAGCTGGCATTAGTCAAAGTCATAGCCTCCTAGCCCCACCTCTGAGCAATGGCCACATGGTGCCAGGCTCTCCCATCAACCCTCGGGTAGGAAAGAACTTCTGTCCTGACAGCAGCTCTCTGCCAGCAAGAGGTGAATACAGTCTATCTATTTTGTTGTCCCCAGCAAAATTTCTTCTTGCAGTTTATATTAGAGGGAAAAGGAAAACAATGCTGTGTTGCAAAACCTTTTGATTTTAGACCCTTATTATTTGATTGGAAATCCAATGTTTGGCTGGCATACGTATGGTGCTTCTACTTATAATTTCTGCCGCTTGACGATAAGGTTGTTTTTCTTTGAATGTGCTTGTTGCCCTCATTATGTTCTCCCACAGTTTTTGTGCACTCTGTAATTTTTTGTTGTTTGCGTTGGCCAGTCAGTGTCTGCACCAATGCCACTGCCATAGTGGTGTGAACAGTGTCACACAAAAGCCAAAGTGTTGAGTTACGACGCCATTTCCAAAATAAATGATTAGAATTTAAACTTTTTTCAAAACTATGATTTATCAAAGCTTTGAGGAAAAAAAATTCTGAGTGCATTTAAATTGCTGCTGCTGCTGTTAATTCCTTGATACCAGAAATGTTAACTTAATTTTCTGTCAGGATGTGCATTTTCTTTTTCTCTTTTTTTAATTTCTTTTGTTGTATTCCTCTAGGTTTGAACTCAAACTTGAATGTAAGCAACCTCGACATTGGTAGTGTTGGTTTTAAGGAGCCACAGTCCCGTCTGAAGAAGTGGACTGCCATGGATATTTCCGTTAACTCGCCACTTGATCAAAACCCCAGCAAATCTGGTGGGTTTCCCCATTTGATATTCCTTTTTTGTAATCAGTCATAGCTGCACAGCTAATATATATATATCTAAAAAAATTATGACAGTGTGATTAATTGTGAGAAGTGTCCATTAGTGCATTCCATTTAAATGTTGTTCTATTTGAATATTATTTTATTGCTAATAAGAGTGTGAATCTGACCATTAAAGCAGGGTTGGTTTGACTACATTAATGGAGTGTTGAATTGGTAGATAATGTCATGCAGTTGACCTACACAAAAAATATTTTGTTCTGTTCAAGAATAACAATTGCATTATCAAGGAAAATAATAAACAGTGATAATTTTTCTTCAGTTGTGCAGCCCTAATCTCAACAAAAAATGTGAGCGAGAAGTCTGATGGATATGATTTTACTATAGGTGCTATAACATCTGGCCTGAGGCTTGAAGACTCGCCCTTTGGTCCATATGACTTCATGAATGCCAGTAACACTCCCATTAGTCCTCCTGGCTCTGTGGGAGATGGCTGGCCCAGCCGTGCCAAATCACCTCATGGTTCCACCAATGTCAACTGGCCACCAGGTTCAGATCCATTCACACTTCATAAATGCTTTACATGTTCCAATCAAATCTTTCATTGAAATATAATATTACAGAGAAGCTCAGTTGGTTGAGCATGGCTCTGTGCCATTGTGGCATGAATTAGCTCACCATGTTATGTTTATTTGTCAGAGTTCCGTCCTGGTGAGCCCTGGAAAGGATATCCAAACATTGATCCTGAAACTGACCCATTTGTCACTCCTGGCAGTGTGATTAATAATCTCTCCATTAATACAGTCCGGGATGTTGATCACCTCAGGGACAGAAACAATGGTAAGTGATTTGATAACCAGCTATTTCCTTATAAAGTACCGTTAAATTAATTAAATTACCATTAAATTGATCCAAAGTAACAGTAAATGCTTAAACTTGAAATATATTAAAATAGACTAGTTAGATTAAATTGATATTTCACAATATTTCAGATTTTACTGAAATCTGATCAAATAAATTCAGCCTTGGTGTAAGAGAATTTGCTCAAAAACCATTAAAAAACAATTGAATGGGACTGTAATTTGCTGAATTGTATGTATTAGTGATTTCAATAATTAAATATTACATTTTTCTGTTCTTCCAGGGCCATCCTCATCACTTAACACCACGCTGCCTTCAAATAGTGCCTGGACATCCATTCGTGCCTCCAACCACAATAGTTCCCTCAGCAGTACAGCACAAAGCACTTCAGGTTGGTGTGCATCCATTTAGGCCGAGCCACACAGGCCTATGTTTCAAATACGTTCAATTAACTTTTTCTTCCCTGCAGCCAGAAACAGTGACTCCAAATGGTCTCCTGGTACAGTCACCAACACCTCTTTGGCTCACGAGCTGTGGAAGGTTCCTCTCCCCTCGAAAGGTATCTCTGCTCCGTCCCGCCCTCCACCTGGCCTGACTGGCCAGAAACAGCCCTCATCATGGGACAACAGCTCTCTGAGACTGGCAGGCTGGGGTAGCTCTGACTCCAGATTCAACTCTGGTTAGTCACAGTTATATTCTCTTTCACCTATAGAGACTCTGTTAACAGTGTCAGTACTGTAGAGTTTAAAGAAATGAGAGAAACTTTAAATGATCGTTGTTCACAGGTTCCAGCTGGGGTGACAGCAGCTCAGGGAGAACTAATTGGCTTGTTCTCAAAAACCTTACACCTCAGGTAAGAAGTTTAATGATTTAGACTGCATGAACTCATTCACATTGTTGGTTTTAGCACTCATGATTTTGCAGTGCAAAGCACATTGAAAATGCATTATAAAACTATTCATCAGCTCTGTATTTTGCAGTTTAGGGTTTTATGAAAAATCATCAATCGCTAATACAGATCATTTACACTTTTTAAAAGTTTAGAAGAAAAACTAATATCTGTCAGGCACACAAACACTATTTATTCTGTATGTCTGACCGAATCCATGCAATTTAAGCAGTTTCTAGCTACATATTAGGGTATGAGTTGCATTTTGTTGAATTTAATCATCATTTGGATGTAAACGTAGCCCTCCCCCTGCTCGTGTAAATATGATTTCATTATGATCAGGTTTGTAATAATTCTCAATTGCCAACTCTTATTAACCCTTTTGTAATTAATGTTATTAAAGGCAATTCTAGAAATCTAGATATGATGTATAACGCCACAGCAAAATCATTTCTTGTGTAACACGTTTCACAGATTGATGGCTCCACCTTGCGAACTCTGTGCATGCAGCACGGTCCACTGATCACATTCCATCTGAACCTTCCCCATGGCAACGCTGTTGTCTGCTATAGCTCTAAGGAGGAGGCGGCAAAAGCCCAGAAGTCACTGCACATGTAAGTCCATCTTTTTTTCAATGCAGGTAAAGAACAGAAATTATAGTATAATTGCTAATAATTACTGAGCTGTGTAAGAGGAGGTGAGTGCATTTCATTCAACTATAAGTAACTTTGCCACTTCTGCCTGGAATAACTAGATTGATCAAAAGTATTGATTGGTTTGTAATTGTAAAAATTTAGAATTTTCAGAAAATGTACAGCTTAAGACTGCAAGTTCATGTTTTCTTCTTGTGGTGCATGGTTACTATTTTGATTCCTGTATCAAATTAAATGACATTTTGTCTTTAAAATATTTTTCTTTCATTTAAGAAATCAGCTTATGCAGTTCAGTATTGCAGTGGTTCTGAACCTTTTTGACTTCAAGACAGATTAAAGAGAAGATTTTTAACTTGATGAACTATTTTATAGTTTTTTCTATTTATACATAGAAAAATGTATATTCATTATAAAATTGCCAATGGCACATCAAGTTACATGACACTACCAAGACAACTTAAATTTATTAAAATATATTTTTTATTCTTGAGGCCCCCTTTGGGGCTTTCGTACCAGAGGAACCTTTTCATAGTTCCTAGAACTATTGGCTGAAGTACCCGGATTTTGCCGTGTTTGCACTGCTGGAACTAGGAACGATTTTAGTTCTAAGGAACTCCTTTTGGGGCATCTATATTAGCTCCTATTTCAGAGTAGGGTCTAAACCAGCACTATAGGAACTATCAGTGACATGAGTGTACGTTGACTGGTCAAACGCATGTTAAACATTGTTAAAGCATTTTTAAAAAGCAGTGCAAACATATTTACTTCATGAACATGGAAAACAGCGATAACTGCATTTCCCTGTTGTCTGCAGGGTTGTTATTCTCTCCATCTCATAGGAGATTTCATCTCTTAGCCCCACTTTTTCCTCTTTCAGTCGCGTAAATTATGCATTCACATTACATCTCGGTTATCACGAAACCCACGACACACAACAAACACAGCTCTGATCACGGCTTCTTCCATCCACCAGTTTTTAGCATTTGTAAATGCCGCGCTTAAAGACGCCGCTGTCGGCTGCTTCACAGTTCCTATTCCCGGTGCGAATGCAGTCAGGAACATGGCCCGGGGGAGAAATTAGTTCTCTGGGAACTATCCTAGTGGCTAGTTCCTAGAACTATTCAGTGCGAAAGCCCCTCTTGAAAGTTTGCCCTAGCCCCCTGATTCAGAACTACTGCACCATAGGGTGAAATGCATGGTATTGTTCAGTCATGTGCTGAAATAAATTCTGAGCAGAAACCATAAATTTTAAATGAAGTTTTAAATTAAGAATATATTATAGTATTCTAAGTGATTACATTAAGGTTCCTGACTGGACACATGCACAATGCTTTTCTCCATTACTGTTGTTGCTTGTTAAATTGAAGTTTATTAGCCTGTTTTCTTATTCAGTTGAAAAGTCGTAATAATGTGGCAACCTCTATGCAAAGCGGTTTCCAGATTCCCAGAACCCCATGCTGGAGTTCACACAGACTTGTATAAGTGTGAGGCACTATACTGATGAAGTCTCTGCTCTTCCTCTTCCTCCTCAGGTGTGTTTTAGGGA
This sequence comes from Ctenopharyngodon idella, assembly GCF_019924925.1. Classification (NCBI taxonomy): domain Eukaryota; kingdom Metazoa; phylum Chordata; class Actinopteri; order Cypriniformes; family Xenocyprididae; genus Ctenopharyngodon; species Ctenopharyngodon idella. The sequence goes on along the minus strand of NC_067222.1, from coordinate 33,191,406 downwards.
ACACTACTATTCTTGCAGAGTTTGCTAGTGAAGAGGAAATTAATCGTTTCTTTGCACAAGGTCAGTCAATGACTGCCTCTCCCAGCTGGCAGACGCTGGGCTCTTCTCAGAATCGGATCGGATCCATCGAGGGTTCTCACCCCTTCCCAAACCGCACTGATCCAAATCACTGGAACGGCAGCGGGCTGTCAGGAGCCGGCAGCGGAGACCTGCACGGCTCGTCTCTCTGGGGCGTTCCCAATTACTCCACGAGCCTGTGGGGCAACCCCAGTGGTGGTGAGGGGGGGAGAATCAACAGTCCCTCCCCCATCAGCTCCTTCCTTCCTGTTGACCATCTGACAGGAGGTGGGGAGTCCATGTAGTGCATCTTTCACCTTCTAACTTAAAAACAAAAAACGACGACAAAAAAAAAAAAAAAAAACTTACAAACCCGTGACCTCAATGTGGAAATAGTTAATCATAATCATATGACCATATATATATATTATGTATAAAAAAATCAAATGGCACTAGTTAGACTTTCTTCACTTACAAAACGAAAAAAAAAAAAAACAATGCGGGGTCACCCTGTGGAAACAAGTTACGTTTTTTTCTGCACATATGTCCACTTTGTTTTAGCCCAAAACATATCAGTTTGAATACTTGAATCATGCAGGCCAATTCTATAATGTGAAAGGATGTATTTACACTTCCAGGTAGTGCTCTTCATACAGAAAAAGCTTCAGTTGAGCTCATCTGTTTATTCATCATGTTTATTTGAATTCCAATTCTTTTCGTTTTGTTTTTATTATTTGCATTTTGTTTGCTGACAATGTTGGAGTTTGAGCTTTTTTAACTTTGCACTGAATGTGGTTTTTCTCAGTATAATCTGCAATATGGAGGGAGCCGACAGTTCCAGTGTAGTTGTTTACTCAAGGATGTTCTTAAAGTGTGCGCTCTACTATGCCTTGATGTACGCCTACCTTATTGTGGTATTGTGGAGTTCGAGATCAAGATATAGATGCTGACTTAGGATTATTTGATTATATTACAGAAATAAGTATTGCACCAATTTTGTTTTAAAACTAAAGAATTTAGCTCTGCAGTGTAAAAAACTGTAGCCACAGCTGTGACTTGCAAACCCGACCTGCAAGCCAGGGGGAACAGCACTTTCAAAATAGGCTTTCAATTTTGTTTTGGAGGCATCACATTGTGCCCTCTTGTTTACAAAACTTTTTGAGGGGGAAAGTATGGTCATTCTTCCTTTTATTTTAAATGGAAAAATTACAAAAAAAAATGCATAAAGAATTTTTTAAAAACTCATATAAAAATTATAAAATACAAAAACAAAAAAAAAAATTTAAAAATCAACTAAACAAAAAAAAAAAAAGAAAAAAATCTTGAGGATGAAGACGAAGCTTTCTATCTCTGGGAATACTGATCAGTGTTTGGCCATGTCATTGGTTATTTTATCTATTCCTCTTGTCTGCTAAATAACCAGCATGGTTCTCAGGAAATATAGCCAGTTTTCCCCCATAGAAACTCCTTGTAGGAAAATCCAACTTTTAGCACTGAAACTACTTATAGCTCTGTAAGTTTTTCTCTGCCAAATAACTGCTTTAAGCTGGAGACATTCTACATACTGCTTTTCGAATATGCTGTCTTTTTATTAATGAGTGGATATGGTTTGCTGAATCACTATCTAGTCCTTCCCTTTTTCCCACTGAGTGGCTCAATGTTTTTCGCTTTGTGACTGTCGAAGTAACTGTCAAATGTCATAAGAAAAAGCAGAAATCTGTAACTATGCATACTGTGGCCAATGACTCGGCCTACAGAATCGCTTTTTCTTTGTCTGAAGTAATGTTTTATATGTTTCAGCAATTTGCATATACATTGTTTGATTTATATATATATATATATATAAATATATATATATTTTCCTCATCGCCAGAGCTGGTGTTAAAGAAAAATTGTTTGGTTATTTTAACAGTGCAAAAGTCGTCCACATTTCATTGCCTTGATTCAAATTGTGTCCGAAGATGCAACAAGTCAAGTGGCTTTTAACTGTTTACAAATAGAAAATGATTGTAATGTGTACAGTTTGGTTGTGTTAATCTGAAGTTCCTTACAATATTAATAAATCAATGTTTTTGGCTGCTCATTACCATTTTATTTCATTTAAATTTTTTGTTTGTTTGTTTTTTCTTCCCCCCTTTTTCCCCCCTTTTCCCCCTTCCTCAAAGCTGGTTTGTCATTGAAAATGGCTTGCCTCTGTACTTGTGGCCAAGGAAGGCTGGATTAGAGGTGAATGTAATCTGTTGCTGGTAGTTTAAATAATGTGCATAGATTTACAGACTATTTACCTTTTATTGTACTATATTTTAGGTGCACAATTTATGAGACGCTTCAAGAGCGAGAGGGAGAGAAAGATGTCAGCATTAGGCTAAGCCATGGACCTTAATATTTGTTTAAGCTGTTGTTGTTGGTTTTTTTTTTTTTTTTTTTTTCCTCCAGTTTGTTTTATTTGAGAAGTAGAACTTGTGTGGTGTGTTAACTTAAACATATTTAATGACTCATCGTACAAAACCCTGAGTATTAGCCTCACTTTATGGTTGCGTGCCAGTATTGAACCATTTTAAGTAACTGCTTTACCAAATATTCTTCAATCAAAGGATTTGTTTACTTAATTCCAGACCTGGCTTATCTCATTTTGTTTGTCTTGACTAATTTTAAGTGGAACATTGGAGAGAAACTACATAACGAAAGCCGAAAATGAGTTTTTGGAATTGCACTTGGTGTACATAATGAACTAGAAAAGCTTGTACTGTATTTGTGTTCTGGAGGCAGAGTGTAGCTTTGGAGACTGGACGGGCCTTTTGTTTGTCTTTTATTCTTTGTGTACATTGGCTAGACTCTTTAAGCGTGCGTTTGTGCCTGCGTGTTTGAGTGGTCCACTCCATTCCTGCGCATCAGGAGCCCAAGTATTCTCCTCTTGTATGGGGGCGTATAACTGCAGGTATCACCGATCGGATTGCCGTGACTTTGTTTACTCCCTCGATGTGGATTGCTCAATCTTTTGTGCTTTAGTTACATGTTCGTATGCGTCCAGGATAGCGTTAGTCCTTTCTGGAAGTGCGGCGCTGAGCTTTACCAATGGTTCTGAATGGGTTCTTTCCTGCTGTCATGGCAAACGTGCTAGTTTCCCTATTCTTCGTGGCTTTGCTTTTCTGAAGTGAACTTTGAAAGCGTAGGGAAAAGCCATTGGCACCCAGTTTATTTCCACTTATATTATTCATTTTATTTTATTGCTTTGGTTTCATCCCCACCCCACCCCTTTCCTCTTAATTTTGTTTTATGTATGTGCAGCTGTTTGGTGTTAGACAGAACTGTCATGCTGAGACATTTTGATAATTCACTGTCATGCCAAATTATCGAGTAGGGGGAGGAAAGGGATTTGTTTTGTAAAAGCTGGACAATGTATATGCTTCAAATGTCACTTGCAAAATGGATGTTTTGAGGATATTCATGAGCAATGTACAATCCCCATTTTTATAGCCAGGTTGAACGTAGAGGAAACAAAAGTGACTTGGCCTGACATTCTACTTTTGTACTGAAAATGTCATTCTTTTCTGATTTATCCTGTGAGCAAATATACCCATGTCTTTTAAATGGTTCCTACTGTTGAACAATGTGCTAAGGCAATTGACTTAAACTGTGAGTATTGCTGTCATGTCATTATAAACCCAAAAAGCTTTAGTAAAACCAGCACAAGAAACGGACGAACGAGAGTTGAAATCAAAACTTCCACCATGGGGAAATTCTAAGAGAGTCTATGCAGTGTAGGGTGAGGCTTCCATGTCTGTGTCTTTGCTTAATGAAATCCTGATCGCGGTAGTGGTCGGATTTAAAAATACGATTCCTGTAATGTGCCATGATTGAAATTTTCTTTTACTTTTGTCTCAAAAATTGGCCAGTTGTAGCAAATGGAGGGTTGCATTAACATTTCCTTTTTCACAGCGCTCCTCACTGAATGGGCTGTGGAATAGCAAATTCTTCTAGTGGTCTGTCCAGAAATAGTTTGCTCACATGTAACCTATATGCACACTGCTTTGGTAGACTGTTTGAAAATTAATAGAAATAAACATCAATAAGATAACTTAAATGAGCAGGAAGTTCTTTTCAGCGTCTTCCTGGGGTCATCTTAGAATTTTAACTTGGGGAACTGCACTTTTTGAAGGACAATCCTTATTTGTATTGGTAACAATTGACACAAGGTTTAGTCTAGTAATACATGGTAGATACTCAAATGTGTAGTGATGAATGTTTTCTGTAATGCTGTTTTTTCTTTTTTTTTTTTTTTTCTTTTTTTTTTTTTCTTTGTTGCTTGGTTTTCGATTTTAGTACCCTTAAGTGCATATGTAACGAGGTAGAGGTAATAGAGTAGTTTTAGGTCTTTTGTTGGCTGTACTTGTAGACTGATAATAACTGTTTGTAAAGTCCTGATCTTGATATCGGAATACAAAGCTGTATAACTTGGGTACAACCCGCAATAAAGCCTAACAGTGACGTGGTGTGCAATGTTTTTTTCTTTAATATACTTTTCCTACAGATGCAATTGGAAAACACTCTAAAGTCATATGTCTCTATCAAATGTTTTGTCACATTTTGGCATTAGACCTGTGCAAATACGTAGTTACTGAATAGTTGCCAAGGGCCTTGTTACAAAACATGGTAACACTTTATAATAAGGTTTATTAAACATGAACTAATAATGAACTGCACTTCTACCGCATTTATTAATCTCTTTAATTTCAATTTCAAAATGTACTAATACATTATTAAAATAGTTGTATTTGTTCATATTAGTTAGTGCACTGTTAAGTAACAATGAACTGCTGTATTTTTGTTAACTAATGTTAACAAAGATTAAAAAATAGCTACAGTAACAAATGTATTGCTCATGGTTAGTTCATGTTAACAAATTTAACTTATTAAACTGATGTTCTAAAATAACTTAAAATTCTGTAGACTTTTTTTTTATTTTTTAGAGGAATTAGTAAAAATGATAAACAGCATTAAGAAGTTTAAAATTAAACTATAGTATCTCAATGATACTAAAATAACACTGGTTTATTAGAGCTCATTTTGATTACCGTGTGTGTCTTGCCCACTGGTGTACTGAGTAGTTATTATATGGGTCTACACACACACAAAAAAAACTGCTTTTAGAGGCTTAAAATGTATGTTTACATGACAAAAACTCCAGTCAAACAGTGGCCTTGAAAAAGTAGTTTTATTTTACATAAAGGTGGGCTTTCATGTTGATCACTTTAGTACTGCTGCAGTACTAAATCATAGGTAACACTTGCAAATATGGTACTTTTTATAATTCCATTGTAACTGAAAACTTTTGCATTATGCCACATGCAGATGTCATGAAATCCAAAACCAGTTTTCTACCAGCCAGTAAAATGTTAAATGGTCTAATACACCTTTAACGGTGCAGTATAATTTCTGTGCCGTTAGCGGCACCAAATAAATCTCCAAAAAAAAAATACTTTTCAAACAGGTTTGAGGGCTTCACGAGTCATGGAAAAGTTTTCTAGGCCTGAACAAGTTTTTTTTATTATTCTACAGTAGAATGAGAACCAAACTGGACCACAAATCAGTCTAAATTTTTCTTTAGTGAATCAACCTGAATATTTTTTTTTTTTTTTTTTTTAAATCCAGTAATCATAAGCAGATGGAACAGTCAAGGAAACTTGCTGGTCAGAAAGTGTGGCACTTTGCAGTTTCCTAAACACTCACCTATCTGCCTCAGTCTGCTCAAAGAAGTGTTAAACACGCCACACATTTTGAAACATCTTACAGACATCTATGCATTTTAAACTGGTGAAGGATGCAGTGTTTTGATGGAAAAAAAGCAGAATCTGCAATGACATTCACAAAGTGGCACTGACCTTGTAAATTAAGTAGCAGTTTTACTTCCCTTCCACTAGAGGGACCAGTGAGGTTTCACTTGTGGCATGACAAACCAAAGAATTACACTTTAGTCTTGGCTTTATTTTCAGCTCAAGTTCCCAAGAGTTTAGTGACATTTTCATTAAATACAATGATACACATGACAAGGCAGTTGACTCCATATCCAAGAGACAGAAAACAGTATGATAGAAACTGGACACAGAGTGGATACAGCTGATCCACATCCATATTGTTTAATACAGAGTCAATCCTACCTGCAAAAAAGAGGAAAGAAACATGAGACTTTAGGATATGAAAATTACCATTACCAAACTCATCAAGCATGCACAGGTTACCTACAATCTAGGTATTGTAGCTCATAAGACAGGACTTGCCTCTATTCACACACATCTTTTTTATCTGCAATGTACTGTACGATCTCCTCAGGAGTCATAAGCTTCTCCGCCTCTGCATCTGGGATCTCAAATCCTGTGGAATTTGAATTTAGAATTAAATGTTTAAAAAATATGACAGTTGTCAAATGCTTTAATGCTACAGAAACAACCCTCTACTAACCGAACTCATCTTCCATAGCCATTATAATCTCCACCTGGTCCAAGCTGTCCAGCCCCAGGTCTTTCATGAAATGAGACGATGTTTGAAGCTTGAGGAGAAAAAAAAGTCAATCATATCAGAGATTGATGTTAGGAATATGTATAATATCTCAAATGTAAACCAAGCAACAGTAAGGAAAAAAATCTGTATATCCACACAGAAAAAACAATGAAATGTATTAAAATGTGTTAGGCAGGTATGCAATTTACAGGTGAATTGCACATAAATCTCCTTCAAATTTCAGTATTTGACCCATGCAACTGTACAGTTCAGTAAGTGACTCTCACCTTATCTGGATTGATCTTATCATACAGTTTAAGGACGTACATAACACGGTCTTTGATGTTCTCTAAAGTGAGGGGTGGAAGATCACCGTAATGCCGACACAGATGAACAGACGGGTCTGAAATCTAGGGACATGCAAACATATACATTTATTCGTTTAGCAGCGGCTTTAAAATCACTTATAAATGAGAAACTTATCAAGTGTTTTGTCACAGAGACCAAATATTTATAGCACACAATGATCAATACAAATAATGAAATCTCCCTCTATCAAGAGAAGGCACTAAAAAGATAATTGACCCAAAAATGTTGTCATATTTGTCTCCTTTTGTTCCATAGCAAACAAAAGATGTTGGACAGGCTGTTAGAGACTGATAGCTTCGGTCACCATTTACTTCAGTTGCATCTCTTTTTCCATACAGTCAAAAGTGGCTACATGTTTGGAATGACATGACAGAATTTTTATTTTTGCGTCAACTACCACTTTAATAATAGCTAGAATAAAAAACGCAAAGAGACTAGCAGAGCAGTATTGTCCTTTATTAGGTTAACTAGTAGCTATTTCTACTATAAATAATTATGTCATGGGTTTAAAGTCTTGCAGGTCACGCTGATGTAGTAGATGTATGTTGTGAATGCACACTAATTTAACTGAAAGTATGGCTGACATGCACGAATAATTCATTTTTCTTTTCTTTTTTTCTCGGAAAGACACAGGTAGGTCACTGAGTAATCCAGCACCAGTAGGCCACACACAAACATCCCCCATCTGCAGAAAGCTCACCCGCACTAGGTCAGTCCACCTCGTCCGCTGGCCGCATGAAAGGACAGAGAGCGCGCGCTGGTTTGAGGCTAGCGGCGCGCAGGCGGATCTTGTTAGCACGTTGCCATGATTTAACCTTGCAGAGGCGCGAGCGACGGAGCGCATACAGTGTGCAAGCGCACGGGACGCCATGTCTGTGAATTTCTATCCCACAATTCACTGCGACAAACTGGACATAAGTTTGACATGCGCTTGCGCACACTGTCAGGGCAAGTGCGACTGTTTTCCGCGAATCGGTTCTTTTGAACAGTTCGTTCACAAACCGAACGGTGTAACAGTGCGAACGAATCCAATTCATTGGAAAGATTCGAGTCAAAAGAATACATTACTATTAGAGAAACGTATCAATAATTTACTCTTTTTAACTCTCTTTTAATTATTTATTAAAGTTATATGTAACTGATAAATATATATATAAAGCCATTTAAATTATGGAATATTGTATATGTGTAACATATTAAAAAATTAGACTTTTATTTTGAAACCAATCATGGCTGCCAGCTACGCATAGGGTCGTCTATGAAAGTAAATGAATTTGCTTTACTCTGATATATAAAAACGTCCAAGTATTTTTTGCACGATTAGTGAAGAAAATATGTACGATATAATGTTTTCTCTAAAGGAGAAGGTTTGCATATTCGCGCAGAGACAAAATAAACAAGATGACTTGAAGTGAATGATCCACAACCAGCATGCTGCACAACAACAGTTAAAGCAGGTATTTATTTTTATGTCAGTTTTATATAGTTTTTCTAAAAGAGACATAAAATGGTGGCACATTTACATAGAGAATATTTTAATATGTTACAAATAATGTCAAAATTTGTTGATATACCATACAGAATAACCTTGGTGTTGCTTTGCAGGAGATAGAGACCATGGAGCCTGCGAGTCTGGAAAACTTGTGTGTTTTGTACCACAGTGCAAACTATATAGTTGTCAACAAACACTGGGACATCCGTATTGACAGCAAAATGTGGTATGAGAAGCAGACTGTTCAAAGTCAGCTGAAGCATCGCTTCCCAGAACTTGCAGATCCTGACACCTACTACGGATTCAGGTCTTTTTCTCTGGTGTTTCTATTACTTTGCTATGAGCTGAGACCAATAATAATTTAAGCCATCACATATGTCTTATCAGTAGTTCATTAATATATTCATTCTTATATTCTGCAGGTTTTGCCATCAGTTGGATTTCTCTACCAGTGGTGCTTTGTGTGTAGCACTGAACAAGGCAGCAGCAGGACATGCGTACCGCTGTTTTAAAGACAGACTTGTTACCAAAGCTTATCTTGCTTTGGTACTGTGACATTCAGACATCCAGTGAATATATTGAAGGTTTTTTTCCTAATAACATAGTCTATTTATATTTCCTGTGCAGGTCCGTGGTGTTGTGGCTGAGGAGAAAATGACCCTGGACTTTGCGATAGGCAAGAACACAACAGAGGGCAAGACCCATATGATGTGCACTGAAGGAACAGAAGGTCAGAATCACTAAATTAAACACTAAAATTTAACTAATTGAAACATATTCATTCATCTATTTCATATCGTATGCGGTAGGTTGTGAGAATCCCAAGCCTTGCCAAACAGAGCTCACTGTTTTAGAGTATGGAGCATATGATGGAGATCCAGTCACAAAAGTGCTTCTACAGCCTCTGACAGGTACAGTGTTATCAACAGTTCATAAAAAATATAGATGAAACATGTTGTCAAATTGAAAAATGTCTAAGAATCAGAAACCTTGTAGGACGGACGCACCAGCTCCGAGTGCACTGCAGTGCCATTGGTCACCCCATAGTGGGCGACTATACCTACAGTCTACGCACAGACAATGCTCCGTATCGCATGATGCTGCACGCCTACTTCCTCCACATTCCACTAGAGAATGAACCCATCCATGTCATAGCCCCAGATCCCTTTATACCCAGCCTCGACCTCAAATGGGCACCACAAAGATGTGTGAACATTCTGGAGGATTTACTGAAGAATATTTTAACAAAGCCACAAGCTGAGATCCAAGAAGAACCAGAGCCAGTGCACAAGAGGAGCAGCCCAGTGGAGAGTGAGGAGCAACAGGCACAGTGTCAGCAGTGGTTATGTGAATGGAATCTGGACTGAGGAACACTCGCGCTGTAAACTGCTGAAGCTACGCTGCAGGCTGCTTATAGGGTACCCTCTTCTTTAAAAGGCCAGCCCTCCTCAAGAACAGTGTACAGAAAGAACTGAAGGCATAAAGGGGCATTAAACCATTTGGCTGATCTGTGTATGAAGAAGTTCACTGTGAGTCAAAGTATTATGGAGACCCCCCATGCTTATGTCATCCTACACTAGCGTTCAAAAGTTTGAGGTCGGTAAGATTTTTTTTTTTTTAAACGTCTTTTAACGTTTTTTTGTCTCTTATGTTCACCAAGGCTGATCAGAATTACAGTAAAAACAGTAATATTGTGAAATATTATTACAGTTTACATTAACTGTTTTTTATTTTCATCTATTTTAAAATATTTATTCCTGTGACAGCAAAGCTGTTTTTTTTTCAACAGCCATTACTGCAGTCCTTCAGAAATCTTTATAATATGCTGATTTGGTGCTTAAAACAAAGTTCTTATTATTATCAAAGTTAATATTTTGTGGAAACCATGATACATTTTGCTTAAGGATACGCTGATGAATAGGAAGTACAAAAGAGCAGCATTTATTTGAAATAAAACTTTTTGTAACATTATAAACATCTTTTGTTCAGTTTAATGTCTCCTTGCTCAATTTTTTTTTTTTTTTTTTTTATTCTTACTGACCCCCAACTTTTGAAGCTGAAAGAACTTTTTTTTTAAAATCCCCATTAAAGGGATGGTTCGCCCAAAAATGAAAATTTTGTCATCATTTACTCACCCTCAAGTTGTTTAAAACAAAAAAAAGAAATTATTTTGAAGAATTTCGGTAAACAAACAGTTGATGGGCCCCATTGATTTCCATAATATTTTATTTTCCCCCACTATGGAAGTCAGTGGGGCCCATCAACTGTTTAATTACCCATATTATTCAAAATAACTTCTTCTGTGTTCAGCGGAAGAAAGAAACTCATACAGGTTTGGAACAACTTGATGGTGAGTAAATGATGACTGAATTTTAATTTTTTTAATCTTTACCTCTTTCAAGTATGCTATGTGTACAAGTGTTATTATTCATTGTATGAATGCCTAACTGTATCGTTTTTAGTTAACATGTGTTTTTAAATCAAGCTTTTCAGTAATTTATGATTTTTTTTAAATTAGGTTTTTGTTGCAGTCTAGAAGGGGCCAAGACCCACCGTTTTTTCCACTAGACAAACAGTCAAGTTGTAACAAGTTACCGTATACATGGATGAAAGGTGGTCTTAGATTTTGTACTTAAATTGTGTGAAGCATGATTGTAGAAATCCATTGCTTAAAATTGACTGAACGATCCCTACCTCACAATCTAAAATTGCAGCTTTGAAACATCTAATTTTGTCTCTTTTTATCTACAAAGTATTTTTCTTGCATGTCATCCTGTTACTTACACCATTAGATAACGTTTGTACGGCTACAGTGGCAGTCACATTTGCGTTGTTTAGTGAGTTTTCAAAATCTAGTCATTTTAACAAGAATTCACGTGATCGAGATCCCCAGTTTACCACTTTACTAAAGAAGTGTGTTGTTTGGTAAAATCCCCCGAAACATGCTGTGATCACTTAAAATGAGTCTTAAAATTTTTCTTAAAAAAAGCATTTATTAGCATCTGTAATCTGCCTTTGCACGCAGAACATGTTTAGTGTTGCAGAAATTGTTCTGTTCAATAAATAAAGGCCCTTCAGTCTAACAGCTAATCAATGTGTTGTGATATTTTTCCCAGCCAGGAAAACAAGACTGTGGTGTGCACAGCAGTGACATGAAATGAAAATCATTAACAGAAATCTAAAAATACTGACATGAAAAGCAGGAGATATGTGGTGTTTGCGTCTAACACACATTTTTACATTTTATATTCTATGTTAACATAGCCATGAACACAGTAGGGGATTTTTACTGCAAGTGGTCACAAGTGTGAACAGAATTAACAGTGGCATTTCTTTGTCATTACAATTGTGACCTAGACAAGGGAAGGCTGGGGAATATTAGTCCATATTAGTTCCTTTGGTCCCAGAATGAAAAAAAAGTGAGCGAGACACAAACTGAAGTTCAGTCCTAGATCTGGCTGAGAGGGAGGAATTTCTGGTAGTAACTCTTGGTAACGTCGATCATCAGTTCCTGTGTACATTCAGGGAGCTCTCCTGAAAATAAACCTGAAATATAGGATAACAAAGAAGCTTACATTTTGCAAGTGATATTAATTCACTTCTAAAATTCATTGTTGGCTTAATATAAATAAAATAATCCCACTACATTAATAATTAACATTAATAATAAACAATAATTCTAAATAAAGAGCATAATATATCTGAACGTGCTGACCTGGACAGCCAGAGAAAACTGTAAATGGAGGAACCACTGTCTCTGGGGGAAGGACAGTATTATCCAATATCTTACAACAGTCCTTCAAGACACAGCGTCGACCCTAAAAGAAAACATGCTCACATGTCACACCCACAAAACAAATGACAGGATACAGATGAGAGTGATACTTACAATCACACAGTTCTTGCCAATGTGGACATATGATCCAATCTGAGCAGCGTTCACAACACAGTCCTCCTCTATGAACACATGGTCCCCAATATGCAAGGGGAAGAAAGCCACGCTAATGTACACAGAACAAACATAAGCAAGTTAAATTATACAAATTCAATTTTATCAGTGAGAATACAGATGCTTTACATTAAACCCGTAGCATTACTCACCCTTTGCTGAATTTTTTAAACGGCGGTCTGATCACACTACGACTTTTAATGACACAGTGGCGGCCAACTCTGACATTAGCAAGATCTCCTCTGATGATACAGTCATTCATCACGATAGTCTAAAAAACAGCCCATTTCAGAAAGCTAACACATTTGCTGGTGAAAATAACAGAACGAAACAGATAAAAAAGCTCACTTTTCCATTGAGGACGATGTTTTGACTGCCGCAAAGCACCGACTGTCTGCTGACTTTGTTGCCTGATGCCTGGAGAGAACAAATGTGAACGTTACCACCATCACATGACGGTCCAGCTCTGGGCTGATCCGAGTAATTAAATAAACAACATGTGAAATTGATATAGACGTTTACTGACTGGTAAGTTATGACAAACCAACACTTTTGTGCTGGCGGTATCATCTTTGTTTATTAGAAAACATATTAGGTTTGCAAAGACAAACTAGTCAGTCAGTTGATTCTGAATATAATATTTGCAACCGCGTGATTCAACTGAAGAATATTATCGACGGTAGCAACATACCGTCTCGATGTATTCAGCCTTGTTGTATAATATTTCACACAGCTCCATCTCTGCACAATTTTATTGTTTTGCTGGCGAACCCCTTCTAATGTCCAGCAGCTGTCAACCGCTCCCTCGCTATTTCCGCTTCCGGTTAGTTCCAAGATTGTAGAATATCGTACAAGATGGCATGGAAATGTTTTAGATTATTTTCATTGCATATAAACAAAAATGTTAATGAGATAATTAAATATTTATTATATTATTAGGCTATATTTATTAATATGCATTATAATCTATAAAAAAAATAATCGAACCAGTAATATGCAAATGCCATGTTGTTAGTTTCTTTGATCTACTTTATTTTTATATATATTTTTAAATAAATGTATATGCGTTATATGCTTTCAAAATGGTTTGCATATCAATATCATAATCGTTTTTCCGAAAATGTTTTATATATTTACTTATTTTACATGCAAAATACTTTTAGACCGCATGATGGCGCTGCTGTATCGTTTCATATTTTTGAATCCCGCAGTACGGAGGTGGTATTATTTTAAAACGTGCCTTATTAATCCATAGCGGTCTGTGCTCGTGGGCTCGAATCCCAAACCACGTAGTTGATTAGCTTTTATCAGTACATCAAAAATGATTAGCCTATGTCAGGATGATTGGAACATTTATTATGCAAAAGTTAGTGTAATAGGCCTATGCTATGCTCTAATAATAGCCTACAATAAAATCTAAACGGATGCGTTATAAATTCTAGTATGCACAGTGATTTAGCTTGCACTATAAACCAGCTGATTTTTTTTTTCAGTGTTTGTGTTTATCACATAATAAATTCTCTGCTCTGCAGTGTTGCTGTTTAGTCTTGAGTCTGGGAATAGCCTCCTGAATACACACACACAGCCCCCTCACCTTGACTGAAATGTGCTCAAGCAAATGCAGTGTTGTGTAAGACGGTCCTGTAATCTCTCGCTGACCACATCTGCCAGCTTGAAATTCTCTAATAGTTATACAATACCACAGATCAGTTATCACAATGTCACAGCAAAGGTCATTTTGACATTGTATCGACTAGTTATTAAATTGTAGGCCTACACACAGCTATGTGTGTCCCAACTTACACCGCCAAAACTCCCTATATCAAGGTCTATTGCCCTGGATCTTTAACAGAAACAGTTAACTGTAAAAAATCTATTTTTATTAGACCAGGCAGAGAAATGTGTTGATGATTGGCCACTGGCGTCTGTGTGGGAGGATTTGTCTTGCCCATTTGAGACTTTAGCTTATCGATAGATTTACATCAGGAAACCATATCCAGCATTTGAACTCAAGAAACTGTTTATGTTTCCAAGCACTAAAGAGGAGCCTTTTATCTCCTTGTATATCTGCTGAAGAGACTGTTTTGATATTCACATAAGCAAGACTTTCGCTGTTTTCATCACCTAATGTGGTGTTTTGTTCTGTCTTGTCCATAGATGACGAGATGTTTGTCGGGGTTCTTTAAATAACAAACTATTTTCATAGGCTACTTTTCTGAATGCATCTCGTAGCAGTGAAGTTCTCAGCGCTAGCTGAGCTAAAAATAGTTCAGGGGTCATAGTGTCTAGAGAATGTGCTTTTAGGTACTTTGTGTGTGTGTGTGTGTGTGTGTGTGTGTGTGTGTGTGTGTGTGTGTGTGGTCCCGGTAAAACCCTATGATTTGGGAACAAAATGTCCCCACAATGATGGCAATACCAGAAATCTTAGATTTAGGGACATTTTTTGGTCCCCCATGAGAAAAACAGCTTAAAAATCATACAGATGCAGAAAGTTTTCTCTGGTGGGTAGGTTTAGGGTTAGGGGATAGTTTGTACAGTCTATGGAAAATGTATGTAAAAGTGGCTATAAAACAAGGCAAGCCCAATATGTGTGTGTAAATGCACAGTAAGATATAGTATGTGAAGCCTTGCCATCATCGTATAGTCATCACTGCAGCGGCCAGGGTTTTAGGAGGGCTTTATATAATACATCCTCCATGTCTGTGGGCGGCGGACACGCTATCTGTTGAGAAGAGCCAGTGGAGCCAAAGTCAGGACTGTATCGAGTGTGTCGAGATGATTTGTTCTGCCTGTGCTTAAAGAGAATAAAGAAACTGGAGGCACTGTTAGCATGACTTCTTTTTTTCTATCCTTTAATTGCTGTTTCTTTCTCTCTTGATTCGGAGTGTGTAGGTTTGTCTCTGTTGAGCTGTTATGTAATGCTTCCTGGGAAAATGCAATCTAATGCCATCTTCTCACAACCGGATCATATGTATTGAGTCATATAATTACTTTGGTGTAATGCCAGTTGAAATGGGTGGATAGATAGATAGATAGATAGATAGATAGATAGATAGATAGATAGATAGATAGATAGATAGATAGATAGATTGATTGATTGATTGATATCTGAACAGATATCTGGAATGTTTGGGTTTAACTTATTTAACATTTCAGGGGTGACTTTTCAAGTACGCATTGCCCAGTTATATTGGATCAGCTTAAATCTAGTATTAATTGACAAATTATGGGCTCTAACACATATTTGGCTCCATTCTAAATCTGGAAGGTCATACTCATTTCGACATGTTTAATTTGATAGGTATGTCGGTGTGTTCTTAATTTTCATTTTTAAATGTCAACTACCCATATACAATATTACACCTATGTAACACAAATTCTATTAATAAAGCACTGAGAAAATGACCATGACCTTGGTATAAAAAGCCCAGTTCTTAATGATAAATCACTTAATAAACCTTGCAGCAACAACACGATTAAGTTCATGTTCTTCATTCAAAGCAATTAATAGCATCAAAATTGCAGAAACATTCCCCTTAAGGGCCTTGTTCACACATAATAAAATATCAAGTTGTCTGTCTAGACCTTCAAGTGCCATTTTAACTTAAGCGACTCTGTGTTATCATTAGCCATGTCTGTCTATTTTAGCATTCCTATAATCTTTGCGATATCTGACAACAAATCAATCATTAATTATGAATCAGATTCAATCACGAAAAGACAAAACAGAGGGGACAATTATGTGAAATATGCTTTTGTGTGTGAAAAACAATGGACAACTTTGAGGTTTCACCAGCACTGTGAGTCCTGTCCTTGCTTTGGCGCTCCACAGTGAGGTGACCTGATTTTGCAGGCTCTGAGGGAGAGGCCTTTCTCTGTGGAGGTTAAGACAGCCCGTCTGAGTCAGACTCCTTTTCCTCAGCTGCATTTATAAGCACCATCACACTTACCGTCCTTTTCCTGCTTTTTACATCAGTTTAAAGGAAGATGTGTGCTCACAATTTAACTGAATACTATTTATGTTAGAGACGGAACAAACTTTTATGTAGCACTGACTGGATAAATAATTGGCCCTTACAAGTATAGACCTTGATGATATTGATAAAATGAAACAACTTTTTTAAAATATGTTTTAACAGTTTTAACAATAGTAAATAACAGTTCATCTGAAGACATATTTTTATGGCTAAAAACTGCATTACAGAAATAGAACAGCGGTTTTCAAACTGGGGCCCCCAGAGGACCACAAATTGGTTTGGGGGGAAAAAACCACACTTGCTGACATTATTTATTTAATTAGTTATTTATTATATCTATTGACATAGGACTAGCAGTTTGGAAAATGGATGGATTGGGGGGGGGGGGGGGGGGGGGGGGGGTTTGTTTGTTTTTTTGTTTGTTTTTGTAACTAAATCTTCTTTTGTGAATATATGTATTTGTACAAGTAACAGCACGGGGGCAGTTGTGGCCTAATGATTAGAGAGTCGAACTTGTAACCCGCAGGTCACAGGTTCGAGTCTCAGTACCGGCAGGAAATGTAGGTGGGGGGAGTGAATGGACACTCTCATCATGTTGTGCACCTAACCCCCAATCACTCCCTGGGTGCCGCAGCAAAAATGGCTGCCCACTGCTCTGTGTGTGTGTGTGTGTGTGTGCGTGCGCGTGCAGTTGGATGGGTGAAATGCAGAGCACAAATTCCGAGTATGGGACACCATACTTGGCCACACATCACATCAGAAGAGTTGTTGTTGTTTAAATAGGTGTAAAAAATATCCCAAGAGTAATCCCGTTCTATCCAAAAATTGCAGGTAATTTTGTCTGATTCATAAAATGTTACTAAGAATTATATAATTACATTATGCAAGCGCTATAATCCATATTCTAGATTTGGGAGGTGATTTGTGGTAATGAGGAAGTGCTGGCTGCAGGTATTAGTCGAAACATAGTGTGATGTACCCAAACAGTGTTGCATAACATTTAAAATCAGCCCTGTGCCATAGCAATGTTACCCTTATGCCACCTTGAGAGTGGCTTAAGTCAACAATCACACACAGATAATACCCTTATAGGAGTTACAAACACACTTTATGCTTGATGTTTACCAATGACAGCATCAGAGTTCTGCATGTCTTTGACGTAGGTCACCATGTCTGCTGTCAGTCTGGGGATGTCCCTCCTAGAGCAGGCCTGATTTGGTGACATCTGGCTGGAGTGTCACATTGACAGCTGTGTCTCGGTGCCAAGCAGAGCGACTAGTGGCAGGTGTGTCCTGCCAAAGACACACACTTTCCAAGCAGTCTCTGGACAGCGGACCTGCGGAGAACGCTAAAGTCACATCTCTCCATCACTCTCTCTTCGGCGGCCACCAGCACAATGCAGGCCTCTTTTCTCCAGGCCCGCTGCGAAGAGCCAATCATGACCACAGATTGGGGTCTTCCTCTGATCATCGCTCTTCTGCTGCTTGGGCTCCTCTACGCGTTCCTCTACCTGCCTGCCATCACGCAAAGAGCCCTGCTGGAACAGGCCCTCACCAACCAGAGCTCCAGCGTGGACTTCCTTCCTAAAGAGGACTGAGCAGAAGTTTGCATTCGTCCGTTTAGGATTGACACAACTGTTTATTTTGTCCTTCTATGAACCTTGAAACCTCTGAAGCAGCATTTCTTTATCAGGTGACGATAATGATGTGGAGAACAGACGGCCCCAGCGTTTCTTTTGAGTTTTTATTTTATGTACAAGATTAAAACACCAAGAATAGCTCCGGCTCTGGAGATGTGAATGGTGAATCATATTTTACCACAGTTGGAGGAGGAGGAAGATTGTGCAGTTCTGAGATTTCTCACCACATAGGACAGCCTTGTGTTTCCAGTCCAGCCCGAGGGAGAGGAATTAGTCATACAGAAGTCATCATTACAGCTTATCATGTCAGCCAGAAAGAATCACTATGATATTAGAGCTTGTAAATATTCTGTTTAAAATCCATGCTCAATCAAACCAGCACAGAACTAATCTGTTCAGCTCCAGAAAGGTGGGTGCCTTTGGATATAAACCAGTAAAAAAGAGAAAAAACAAATGTAATTGTTGTAAATGTATTATTAATGATTTTTTTTGTGTGTGTGAAAATATTCAGTCTTTTAAGAGACCTTTCAGATTGTAACGATTTATGTGTGACGTGATTTATGTTCTCTACCATACATAATATTTACAAGTTACAACAATAATACAACAAATTACATACATGTATTTGAACCCTATGGACTTTGTGAATGCTTCAAATTTATAACAAGATCGTATTTATACAATATTTAAAGTAATAAAGTTCTAATTGTATTGTATTATGTCATCTAATGATGTGTCTTATTGATAGAATGAGTTGGTTCATCTTTCATAATTAAACTGAATATGTTCAGATATGTTCAGGGAACAGGACGATGGAGGGCAGACTTCGACTTTGTTGACGTCCTGCAACCTTCACATGTGATGTAACATCTCCTGCAGCCAGCGTGCATGTGTGGCTATGAGTGTGTGTGTGATAAAGTGACAGAGAACACCATATAGAGCGTATATCACACATCAAACAGTGAATATTTACTTGGAACAGCCTTATTTTAAAAAATAAGATATTAGTGATTTTGAGAACCATGTTGAAAAGAATGAAATGAAAATAATAAAAATATAGACAAATCTATGTATTTATTATTTAATGTACTTTATTTCATTTCATGAAAACCTAATTAAATATTCCCCAAATTGGCATTTAATATAGGCCTATATATACAAATTATTTTTAAAAATAAATAGTTTAAATAATTAGTTATTTAAAGTAACACACAATCGGTTTAATACATGGATTTGAATACTTAAGTAAATGGCCTCCATAATAATTGCTTATCTTGCTTAAGACATTAAGCTATAGCAGCAAGCCTTCAGTGGAATTCTGGGATCATGGTGCTTTTGTATAGTGAGGTAAGCTGATTTAATCAACAGCCTTCAATGAAAAAGGAGATCTATTTTTGTTTTATTGTATTTGACGGGAGTGCCCCATCATCAGATTAGCGCTTAATCTCTTACCCTCTTTAACTCTGGCAATGGATGTGGGGTGTCACAGAATCTCACTTGTTTGTGTAAAAGTAGGCTACATGTTCAGTATGCCTAATTTTTGTGATTTATGCGACCAGTCGAGCTCTAAGTCAAAGGAACTGTTTTATCTAATAGTTGCATAAATACAAAAAAGAAGAAGAAAGCGAATTCTGTCATTATTTAATTTATTATTTACTGTTCATTTTTCTCACCGTCGAAGCTCTGCTCTAAAATGAACTACAAAAGCCATAAAGACTACAAAAAATGGCGCCTATCACCGTTGACGCCAAATGTGATTGGTTCTCGTGTGTCTCATGGCCAAACGTCTTTGACGTCAACGGCGCCATATTTGATTTGGGAGCTAAAGAATAGTGGAAGATTGCCATAAAATATAAATTTAAAATAAATAACTGTGTTTTGTTACAAAAAAAGTAGCAAGATAATCTTCAAAAATTCACCTTTTGTTTGTGTTTCATGGAAGTAAGAAAATCTGGATTTTGAATGTCACGAGGGTGAGTAGGCTAAATGATAACAAAATTGTAAACTATCAATTTTTAATACAAAACACTCACACATTTCAAATGAAAACACAAGACCGTTGTCTGTGTGTACTGTAGCAGCAACTCCATTCTCAATAGGGGGTGATTTATAGGACACTGCATCCACCTGTCATGCAAAAAGGGTTAATACACAGTCATCCATATAATGCTTTTTGATCTGGGCTGGGCAGCTTTATTTGCTAAATGACTGGTAAATCTTCTCTGGTGATTTTAGGAGTTGGGAGGTGAGTTGGTGGGTGGGCTCAACTAAGGCTTATGCAGAAAAGATGCCCTAAATGTGTGTTCATGTGGGTTAATGCTCGAAGACAGAGCCATTAAAGTTTTACCATGACAGCAATGTTTTATTGAGCAGCTTTCTCTGGACTAGGATATTCCAAAAGTTGAGGCATAGATCTTGCCGCAAATGCAGACCTCATTATTTATTTGTTTGAAAAAATGTTTGTTTGTTTTTTTTCCTGTGAGATGGACTATCAGAACTCAGTATGCTTATATACAGTATTACAGCTCATGTTATAAATTATTGGGTTCTTTTATATTTAATTCATATATTATATTATATTATATTATATTATATTATATTATATTATATTATATTCGTGTTGTTCTACTTTTTTAATGAAAGTAAGTCCTATTCCCCATCCACTTTGACACTGGATATTCTGCTAAACATCTTCTTTTGTTTTCTACAGAATAATTTTTTTTACTGGTTTGGAACGACATGAGGGTGAGTAAATGAGAACAGAATTTTTATTTTAGGATGAGCTGTTGGTTTAAAGTGTTTGCTATTTTAGCAAAAATAAATATGGTCATGTAGTGTTGATGGTCCTTCTTTGATGGTGCAGAAGGAACTCTGTCTCACTGTGCATCATTCAATCTCTATGGCAGGGTTCCAGTTTCATAAAAGTGCTCCAGCATGTGCAACCTCATGGGATGAAGCAAAAGGATGCTGTACTGGAGGAGAGAACGAGCCGATTACGTGATAGACCTACCTCGCTCTCTAGCAGGGACCTCCCTGACCCACCCTCCCCCTTCCAGAGCCAAATGGAAAGAGAAGGTCTGGTTATTTCTGTGATCTCTGTCCATGAATTGTTAATGCCTTTGAATTGGCTGACTGCGCTTTGCTGAGCCTGAGCTGGTTAATTAGACCTAAGGGACCGAGCAAGAGAGAACAAAACTGACAAAGAAAAGTGGCATCATCTACTCTGAGAGTGTGCACAGTGGATGTCACCAGGTTGAATGAGAAGAGAAATCTATGTATCTGATGTTATAACTCATCCAGTGTCACAGAGTAACTTTTGCATTAAAGGGAAACATTTGACCACTGTTTTTAACTGGAATAAAACTGGAATTGTAATTGATATGTATTGATATTGTTTATATGTGAATTGATTAGTATTTTTATAATGTTTATATAATTAATTAATTAATACTTTTTATTAATTAATCAAATCACACATTTAATTAATCAAAAATGACAGTAAAGACTTAAAAAAAAAAAATAAGACAAATTTTGAACTGTTCTTTTGAACTTCCTGTTCATCACAGAATCCTGAGAGAGAAAAAAAACATGGTTTCCACAAAAATATTAAGCAGCACAACTGTTTTTAACATTGATAATAATAAGAAATGTTTCTTGAGCAGCAAATCATCATATTAGACTGATTTCTGAAGGATCATGTGTAGGGTTGCAAAATTCCGTGAATTTTCAAAGCTGGAAACTTTCCATGGGAATTAATGGGAATATATGGGAATTAATGGGAATAAACAGGGAATTTGAAAAATTGCAGGTTAGCCTATAACAGGGTACTTAAATGTAGTTGAAAAAAACATCTTGCAGCATATTTTTGGTTAAAACAACCAGATTTAATGCAATTTCAGTTGAATTTTTACCCTGACATTCACACAGCACACTACTTACTGCAGAGCTATTGAGGCCACACCCCCTGCATGCACTGTGCATTCCCCCAGTCCATAACATGCACATTTGATCAAAAATACAGAAAAAAAACTGTATTTTGTGAATATGAATATAATTGTGAAATATAATTTAAATTTAAAATTTAAAATAATGGTTTTCTATTTTAATATATATTAAAATATAATTTATTTCTGTGATGCAAAGCTGAATTTTCAGCATCATTTCTCCAGTCTTCAGTGTCACATGATCCTTCAGAAATCATTCTAATATGCTAATTTGATACTCACTTATCAATGTTGGAAACAGTTGTGCTGCTTAATATTTTTTATAACCTGTGATACTTTTTTCAGGATTCTTTAATGAATAAAAATTTAAAACAGCATTTATTTAAAATAGCAATCTTTTGTAACAATATACACTACTGTTCAAAATGTTGGGGTCAGTCATTTTTTTCATTCTTTTTTTGAAAGAAATTAATACTTTTATTCAGCAAGGATGTGCGAAATTGATAAAAAGTAATATTAAAGTGATATTGTTAGAAAATATTTCTTTTTTTACAACTTTTTATTCATCACTGAATCCTGAAAAAAGTATTACAGGTTCCAAAAAAATATTAAGCAGCACAGCTGATTCCAACATTGATAATAACTGAGTATCAAATCAGCATATTAGAATGATTTCTGAAGGATCATGTGACACTGAAATAAATAACACATAACAATTGCTGCAATAAATATGTATTTATTTTACTAAATTAGAATTAATTGAATGCGAAAAAGAAATAACTGTTATTTCATGTTATGACCAAACAAAATGTTTATATTTATGTTTGTATATGATACATTTTATATAAATATTATAAATTTATGTAAATTTCCCAAAATTTCCAGTTAATTCCCATAAATTCCTATAAATTCCTGTAAATTCCTGTTAAGTTTCCAAATTGGAATATTTCCAAAATTCCCCAAGTTAAGTTCCCGGTAAATTTCTGGAAACTTTCCGCCCCTTTGCAACCCTAATCATATGACACTGAAGACCAGTGTTGGGGAAATTTACTTTTAAAAGTAATGCATTACAATATTGCGTTACTCCCTAAAAAAAGTAACTAATTGCGTTACTTAGTTAATTTTTATGGAAAGTAATGTGTCACATTACTTTTGAGTTACTTTTTCTCACCTGGGCTTATAAATAATAATAAATTGGTAAATAATAAATTACAATTTTCACCTGAGATTTGGAGTCAGATTACAGGGAGGTAAATTGTAATTCTGACCCCCCTCTACAAAATATTGGATTACTCAGTAAATATACATCCGTTACATTTAATATTTTGGCTTTCTTCTTCATTTATGATTGTCTTTCTTCAGAAAAAAAAAAGGAAAATCAAAAATTTTAGCAAGGAAAGTTTCTGAAATTTGGTTGATTTTTGACACAAAATTACCCAAATGTGTTCTTGTCTGAGAACCTTTTATACATCTTTTACACATATACTTAACTGCAGATATTGAAATGACAGACATTGTGTGGTACAGTACAAATATTTTGAGTGTCCCTTATTCTGTCCCTTATTTTCCTATAAAGAACCACGATTGTCCCTTATTTTCCTTTCCAGAATGTGGCAACCCCCAACACTGCTGAAGACTGGAGTAATGATGCTAAAAATTCAGCTTTTCCATCACAGGAATAAGTTACATTTAAAAATATATTCAAATAGAAAACAGTTATTATTGCTGATTTAATGTATTATTGATCAAACAAATGCAGCCTTGATGAGCATGAGAGACTTCTTTCAAAAACATTGAAAACCCTTACCAAACCCAAACGTTTTTAAACGATACTGTATGTTTAAATACTAATTTTGCTCTACTTTTTTAATTATGGGTGCATTTTTTTGCCAAGAGCCCCCTTTAAATTTGTGATCCTGCTCTAATCTGATGCTTTGCGTAATTCTGTAAGAAGTGTATTGTAGGTTTTTGCACTGCGGTGGCATTTTCTAAAGCGTGCATTAAAAAAGTGCTCACTAAATATTTTATCTCAGCTGTGCATTGCTTGAGTCTGCACTGTCTGCATGATAGTTCCTCTTAGATTTATTAATAATCCATAACCATTTGTATGCTCTACTTCTCTACATTTTAAACCCAACCGCAAGTTAACTCAAATGTTTTACCTTGCAAGAGAACGACGTAGAAACAAAGAATGCAACCTCATTATCTCGCCATAAACATTGGTACGCTGGCAAATCTCCAACTGTTGCGAGCACACGGGAGAGTGCTATAAAAGGAAGACTGTGGTCTTAAAGCATGTACTCTGTGTTTCTTCTTTTGGAATGTTTCTAGAATCTTGTCGTCTTTTGGTCAGCGTGTTGCCATGGAATTCCCTGAGTGCCGCTCCCTCTCCTTATGTCACACGGTAAGTTAGAGTGAGTCAGTATTTTTCCACATTAAGACATACAGCATATACAGCTGCCATCAGTCTTAGCAGGCACACAGATGATGTGCACAGTTTGGAATGTCCCATAGACTGTGCACCATACTTAAAATGTTGACCTTGGCAAAAATATTCTCTCAAGAAGATGCGTATTTTCGGTCCCCTGAAAATGCACTTTTCAGAATCTGTGAGTTCAGCGATTAATATTTAGGGTAACATTTGATGATTTTACCTCTATCTCAGCTGCTGATGATGTGAAATGTTGTGGATGACTTGGTCCCAGACCTATTCCCCATAAGGCACTGCTGCTTCTACACCACATGGTCTGCTAACAAAGCACCAGAGATTAAAGAGCTGTCAGCTCGGGGCTTTAATCTCCTAAAGAGGGACCGCTGGGGCACACAGGCACGTCACAGCACATACTTCCTGTCACTGCCTGTTGTCTGAAGGAGGCAGTGACAGCATTTATGCACGACTTAGAAGGTGAGGCGAAATGAAGGATGATGCTTTTTTGCAAAAGGCTCACAGTGTTTTCTTAGACAAGATGTGAGTTTGATTTGGTTGTCTGAGAGATAGTGGGAGTGGCGGCCATGTAACAGAGTGAAATAAGAGGCATTCAGTCCCTCTTGGGCAGTTCAGCCAGATCGTTGTGCAAACACAGCAGGCCCACTGGGGTTAACTCAGCCATGTAATGACACCACAGTGGAATAATGGGCAGCCGTGCTCGACTTTGTTTTTGTTTGCCTTGTTAAAATGGATGATTCTGAATTGTGAGGATACGTACCCTGGGAAGGCACCTTTCACTCAGGTTCGATGCGCATAAGATCAGACCGCCGTTCACAGCATTAGAACCATATATCTCCCTCATTGAGCACATTTGCACATGTACCAAAAGTGGGCCAAAGATCACAATCCCAACACGCATTTCCACTCATTCAATTTACACTCAGCCAGTTCCAATTAGCCCAGGGTGCAGAACAGAAGAGTTTTGAGGGGAGAGGGAAAAAATGGGTGTCTCCAGAATCTTGCACTGTCCTCATTTGAGGAAATGAAGCATGGCCTCGGCTTGACCCGTCTCCCCTGGCACTCAGGCAAATGGAGTTAGGTGTGCAGGTGTTTGACAGCGCAAAAATATACGTGTGGGTTGACTATATAAGAGTGCACTGACAGAACTGGATCAGTTGACTTTGCCAGGGGACAAGAGCCACTCTGCTGTGACAGAAATGGCTCATAAATGGCCACACACTGCATGCTACTTAACATATACTGTCTTAAGTCTGAAGAAATCTACTTGCTTATTGCTGCAGTCCATCTCTCAACCCCCGATACCAGAATTCAGGCATGCTTATGAGTTTCAAGCTGAGTCCCACTCCTTTAGTTCTGATTCTGAAGTGATTAGTTCTGAAGTGTTTCTTCAGACGAAAAGAAATGGAGGTTTATGAGGAAAATATTCCAGGATTTTTCTCCATATAGTGAACTTGAGGGTACAATGGGTTGAAGGTCCTAATTGCAGTTTCAGTGCAGCTTCAAAGGGCTCTACACGATCCCAGACGAGGAATAAGGGTCTTGTCTAGCGAAACGATCTGTAATTTTCTAAAAACAATAAAAACGCATATACTTTTTAACTACAAATGCTCCTCTTGTACTGCTCTGCGATTCGCCCCACATTACGTAATCATGTTGGAAAGGTCATGCGTGATGTAGGCATAAGTACCGCGGTAGGGTGAAAAACTCCATCTCAATTTCTCCTCCAACTTCAAAATCGTCCGACATCGTTGTTTTACCTTTTTTTGTAAAGGCCATTTGACTTAGTCTTTGCACGTTCGCTTTGTAGACACTGGATCGGTACTTCCATCTACATGACGTGTGACCTTTCCAACGTGATTATGTAGGCCTAATGCGTGGCACTTAGCAGAGCAGTGCAAGACGAGCATTTGTGGTTAAAAAGTATCAAATTTTTATTTATTTTTTTTAGAAAATGGCCGATCATTATGCTAGACAAGACCCTTACCCCTTATTTACACTGCACACGCCTGCGGTGCATTACGGCTCTGGCGAGGTTTTGTTCCGTCCTCTACGCGGTGTCAACTCACACCAGAAGCATTTCGGAAGCGAAGCGGCTGGATTCGCGAGACCACGAGATTTGCAGTTTCCAGCCGACGTTGTTTTCCTTGATTTTTCATGTTTTTAATGGCTAAATGTTTATATTTTGTCCAGTTTAATTGTGTTTATTGCTATGCCCTACTTTATTTTGCTGTAGCCTACAGACAAAGTTAATAAACCCTTACAAGTCCAGTTATGGACGACAAGGATAAAAGGAAGTTTTTCAACTTCGAAACTCTTGTCGTCAATTTCTGGCCTCCTAGTGATGTGAAATATGAGAGGGAGTCTTCACAGGGTGATTATTTTGACTTTATTTTGTATTTGAGCTGCGTGGCTTGGACACGGTGTCCGTCGAAAATAGACTTGGCGCCTATCTTTAGCGAAGCGGTGTGGCAAGACGCTTCTGAAATGCGCCGCAGGCTGGTGTTAACACAAGGATTGACTAAAGTGGCCGCGGATTGACTCGGGTAGCCGCGTCGCAGCCGTGACGAGCTGCAGACATGTGCAGTGTAAATAGGGGGTTATTCCTCAGCTGGGATCGCGTAGAGCCCTTTGAAGCTGCATTGAAACTGCAATTTGGACCTTCAACCACTTGTACCCCAGTGAAGTCCACTATATGGAGAAAAATCCTGTGATGTTTTCCTCAAAAACCTTAAATTCTTTTTGACTGAAGAAAGAAAGACATGAACATCTTGGATGACATGGGGGTGAATAAATTATCAGGAAATTTTAATTATGAAGTGAACTAATCCTTTCATGAACTACTCATGGAGCCTGAAGTAGATGTGGTACCTGAAAATCAGGTTAATGATAGATCAGCTAGCATTACCTATTGTATACAAATAGTCTCAATGTAGTAAATAGTGACATTAATAATTTTTTTTTTTTTTTACAATTTTATTAAAAAGCATAAAAACTGCAGTTCATACATACATTTATTTCTAATTGAAAATTAATTTTGATACTGTTTTTAGAACAGAACTGCCCTGATGCCATAAAAAATAAAAAGCTTCATTATGAGAATAAAATTCTTAAAAAGACTACATATATATACAGTCAAACCTAAATTTATTCAGACACCTTGAACATTTCATTCATTCATTAATACAGTTTATTCACTATAGTTTAAAAAAGTGGTAATAAAATATGACAAGATCTCAGTTAAACTGTGTCAGAAAAAATTAATCTTAATTAAGTCAGATAACACTTAAACAAAATATGATCAGGTAAAAGTGTCTGAATAATTTTTTAATTTTTTATCAATTTTACCGGTAGTCCACTGTATGAAGAATTTTTGGGTATAATATGTCACAGTTTACATTATTTTGCTATCCTCACTTACATAAATGAACAATAGTGTCCTGCACCCAATAGTAAAAATATATCAAAAATGTCTGAATAATTTTTGGTTTGACAAAATTATAATAAATGATATATATATATATATATATATATATATATATATATATATATATAACTTTGTGGTGCTACTCCCCTATATTAAATACATTTTTAGAAATATTGGGGATATTTGAAAATAGATATTTTATATATTTTAAACTATTTTTATACATTTATAACATTTTTAAGAAAAATATTTTCACCAATGTTTTTTGAAAATAATGATTATTATGTAAACATCCACTAATAACTTATAAGAAAAGTTGATTTGAGTTGATAACAGACTTAACTTAACAGCCCAGCTTGGTCAAATTAAGTTCGTTGTGTGCTTGTGACACGGTCATGCATGAGCACTGCCTTGTGGGTAAAAATAAAATGATGTGATTAAGGTTGACACTAATTATGTTTAAATGACCACAAAACCTGGTGTTAACCTCATCTAAACTGGACATATGTGATGTTAAAGGGTTAAATACTGCCTGGATCACACTTTTACACTCTGAGATTGCTCTCACAAACACATCTTTTTAGGATCCTCAAGGGAGAACAGCAAGAGTGTTTCGATCAGCAAGTGGTTTTACAAGTCAGAACCCATAAGTTATTCTCTCCTGTAATATATCTATTCGCAGTCCATATGCCCTTCTTAGCATAAATCCCCATTTCAGATCCAGATATAGGGGTCAAACACATGCATTTGCCGTATTTAGATTAAAGAGGCATTAAGCTTTGCCATATATGCAGATTTATGGTCATTGTGTCAGACTTCGTCAGTGTAGCACTTTACCCCAGATGTGTACATTTAACAGACTATTGGTCCATGTGATCCCATATGTATTTAGAAATGGAGATTTGTGATGGGGGCTGAGAGAGTGGATTATTTTGGGCAGATTAGAGTGTCATCTGCTGCGGGTTCAACCGGCGTAGAGAGCAATCATGTGAATGTGTGGCAAGGCAATGGGCATCAGGATTACCAATCCTAATCTTAGAGAGTGAGCTATTATCCACTGTGTTAGTCTCACAGCCCCAGAACCACTCATGGCATTTTTTTTTTTTTTTTTTTTGGTAAACGGGCGACGACTGTACGGTCTGATACTCACAGTTCCATTAAGTGCATAAAGATGTATTGGCTTTGATTAAACTGCCTGGCAAAGTTTCACTTGCAGTACACAGATAGGTCTGAACTGACTGAAGTCAAAAGTGTACAAAAAGAAGAGCTACGTTTTTCCCTTAGTTGGGAAGAAAAGACTCTGATGTGTTCCATTATTTAGCAGAGAATGTGTTTGTAATGCTTTTTTTTTTTTTGCAGTGATTTGGGAATGCAGATAAAACAGACTGTTCATTGTGCTAGAGGACTTGTTCTACCAAATCTGTTTTTATGACTTTCCATTTACAAAAGAGGTACCAGATCTGTTAAAGACAGCGCTGTTGCTTCTCTCAGGAGGTGGTAAAAAAAACAAAAACATAATTACTACTGCATGTCAGTTTCAATTAATCTCACCAATATTTTTTAGGATGAATCACTTGTATTCTTCATTTGCTTTGGATAAAAGCATCTGCTAAATGAATCAATATTAATGTAATATTTGTTGAGAAAAGCCAAATAAATATAATTTGAAAAGATTAGGTTTCATTATTTTAAAGAAAGCACTAAATAAACATAAAAAGTGACTTTTGAAGTCAATATATTGTTTGATTTATTTCAGTATCACAAAACATAAGCCTAGCGCCCACCTACAGTCCACAGCAATCAAGTTTCAGTTGATTTTTGTTTAACTGTT
This sequence comes from Ctenopharyngodon idella, assembly GCF_019924925.1. Lineage (NCBI taxonomy): Eukaryota > Metazoa > Chordata > Actinopteri > Cypriniformes > Xenocyprididae > Ctenopharyngodon > Ctenopharyngodon idella. The sequence continues at coordinate 33,161,777 of NC_067222.1, read as the reverse complement.
TGACTTAGGGGCTGTCCATACAGAACACATACAGAATCTTGTTTCTTAAAAGTGCAATAGGTGATTCTCTACAGAAACATTTTTTGTTATACTGGTTGAAAGTCTCCTCATATCCTGATAGCAATGTTTAACGGTCTAAATGTATTTTTATAAATATATATATATATCACCTGTGGAAGGCGTAGGACCCTAAACTGTTCATCCAATTATTATATTCGGTCCGAATGAAATAATACGATGTCCTACCTGCCTGTTAGCGTATGTTTTTACATACCCTCGCACACCCTGTTTGCGCAGACATCACACGTCTTCAGCGCGTTTCATGCTATGCAGAGTTTATACAGACAGACGTCAGTCACGGAGCACCACAAACAAACAGCAGCCACCTTTTACAGTTCCTGCCGAATCAAAACAACGAGCTTATAACTATCATAATAAAGAGATGGCAACCCGTGACGTTCTAGCTGGAGCTGTTCAGTCAGATTCAGAATTATGTGTTTCCATGTCAACAGTATCAACGCTGAAATGAATCTGCAGCAGTCAGCTACAAGCTCTCTAAGTTGTTTACATTCATTATTATTGTAACGTTATGTGTTTTGAGACATGAGGTAGTTTAACAGCGTCTCTTGTGACACTTTGCCAAAAGCAGCTGTTTGTGTGTGCGTTCATGTATTTTGGAGGAGGCATGGCTTTGGACGGTGATTTACGAGGGGGGGGGGGGGGGGGGGGGTCGTAGGCTTTTAATGCTAGCAGGCTAATGTTAGCATTTCTCAGATCACCTACTGCACTTTAATTGTTGGTCTATGCATACATGCAGATTGATGTCTCTGGTTGTTGTCACATTCTGCTGTTTTTCAGCGTCTTATGCCATGAGCGTCATGTTTTTTTAAGAAACTGTGTCAGGTTAAAGGGTTAGTTCACCCAAAAATGAAAATTCTTTCATTTCTTACTCATCCACATGTCGTTCCACACCCGTAAGACCTTCGTTCATCTTCAGAACAGAAATTAAGATATTTTTGATGAAATCTGATGGCTCAGTAAGGGCTGCATCGCCAGCAATAACACTCCCATTTTCAATGCCCAGAAAGCTAAAAAAAAGTATTCTTGTCGCTTCATAACATTAAGGTTGAACCACTGTAGTCACATGAACTGTTTTAAATATGTCTTTAGTAGCTTTCTGGGCATTGAAAGTGTTAATTGTCTTGCTGTCAATGGAGGCCTCACTGAGCCATCGGATTTCATCAAAAATATCTTAATTTGTGTTCTGAAGATGAACGAAGGTCTTACGGGTGTGGAACGACATGAGGGTGAGTAATTAATGACAGAATTTTCATTTTTGGGTGAACTAACCCTTTAACAGTAGTTCAACTCTACACTTTGAACCCATTCAGTTGAGTTCCAACTCAACTTAATATATATAGCTGTTTTGTTTCTCTAATTCTTTGGCTTGGAAAAACATAAATGTAGTAATTCAAGTTTGAATGGCTCTTATGGTAGGAAAATCTCTTATGACTTGCACAAAATGTTGTGGCCATGAATTAAGAATTTGTTCCCATGTTTTAGTTAAATTGTGGCCATGTTGTACTAATTGAATCCCACAATTTCACAAAAAATTCGACACAAATAAGTATGACTTGGGCCCAATTTAACTAAAACAAGAGGATGAATTAATAAGTAGTGGGAAGACACAAATTCTTAATTCATGTCCAACGTTATCATGTTTTTATTTTCCCCGCATGTCATGTGCAGGGCTCAGTATTGGGGTGAAGGGGCATGATTTCATTTTTTTTTATGACTGTTATATTTTTAATGACTATTTTAAGCACATCTATCTATCTATCTATCTATCTATCTATGACCACCATAATTATTTCTATAATCTCAATATAATTGTTTTTGTGTAAACAGACAGATATAAATTGCCCAACCCATGACACACACCCAATTGAAACACACAAATGACATTAAAGCTGTCTAAAAATCCTCTACTTTATTCAATAAGATGTTTTGTAAAACATTCAATAAAAAAATGTAATCACTTATTGCTTGTTATTAAACTAGTACTTGATCTTATGCATATTTTCTCAAAGCATTCTCGTATGTAACACACCTCTAGATAATTAGACAGATTTCTACTGTTTGAATATATAAAAACATGAACAAATCAAAAGTCATAAATTAATCCCACATCCTTGCCATAAGTGCAGATTGAGCTATTAATCTAAGAAAAAAAAAGCCTTGGCCAGTGCACAACCTCTCCGTTTGCATATCCATTCAATGCTTAAGGGTGCTGATGGTTTACAAGTCCCTCACAACACACATACATTCTTTTTAAGGAAATTGTGTACAAGGCAGTATTCGATGGTGACCTGGCAAGATGCGTTTTTTTTTTTTTTTTTTTTTTATCCTTTAGCTTTCAAGGAAGGAAGGGTGCAGTTGAACAACAGCAGGTCCATTGTAGCTTCTAAAGCAGTCGGCGCCGACAGCTTCGGTGGTGATGCAAACCATAAATAAATAAATTAATGATCATAAATAAGTTAATAAATTAAAACGATCTGTACATATTTGAAAAATGGTCTGTGAGAGTGCTGAGTGTGGTGTAAATAGTACACGAGCCTGCAGGAGAGATGAACATGCTGCGTAACAGAGGGAAACTCACAAATTTGCTGCCTTTGCCTTTTTGAGGCAATTCCTTTCACCTCTGTCATGCAGTATGTTGTCTAACAGGCCTTTTCTGGCATTTCCATGTTGACACTACATGCCTGAACTTAAGATCAAGCGCGCAAGCAGCGGCGACAACACTGAAGTCAAAGAGAAATTCCACTAACTGCATATAAAGATATATCGATGGTTATAAATATAATAGTAATGCATGTCAAAGTGTCAAATTCTGACTATATCGAGCTAGTGTTGTGTGTGTTTGTGTTTTTTTTTTTTTTTTTTTTTTTTTGTGCAGTGGATGCTAAACTGCTGTACATTCATGATGAGGGAATGAAACAGAGAGCAAGCGCCGTGGGATCCTGTCAGGCTGGTGGAGGCTCAGACGGAGGGCTGGGGCGACCGCTGCTGCTGCTACTCTTTTATAGAAGCACACACTTGCCCTTCTCCACCCATGGGTTGTTCTTCATCAGCTCGGGATTCAGGAAAGGGTCCTCGGGCACACACTCCTCGATCCACTTCACCAGGCTGAGGAGAGGAAGGAGAAGTTTCCTCATCATTCTGGGACAAACTGCGCAACCTATTTAAAGTGACAAACCTTGCATTTGATGCAAAAATGGCTACTATTTAGGAGTAAATAGAGCAGAGATTTGTTCTGGATGTCTGTGACTTTGAACACGGCTGCTGAGTGATTTATGAAATTGGGGTCATGCAAGACCGCACCCATGTTGAACAAATGATAAATGAGGGTGATAATCATGTAACTCTTTGCAGAAGCACCATCCATCACAGGCGATTAATAGAAATGATGTGTCCAAGATGAGAGTGATGATCTCAGATTCATGTGAGACAATTTTTAAGTCATTATGACCCAACTTTACGACAGATTCGCAATTGCTTATTCAGCCAAACTGCACAATAACACTGGAGGAAACACTACGCTGGCGTAAACTGGGCTGTTCACTACTGTCCGGTAAAATGTAATTTGTAACAGAGAAATTACCATTGTGAATATTTCAGGAAGAGAGCCCTGGGACGCAGGAAAATGAGATGTCACTGTAATGTGACAGTGGCGGGTGTGACTAAGAGGCCATGCTTGCTCTCAAATTGGAGAGTAAAGCACCAGAGATCTGAGAGCATTAGCTTTGTCCTGAACAATCACCAAGAGGACCTGACCTCCGGGCAGCCTAATTTGTGACATGAGGTGAACCTGCAAATTCAGAAATAACTGCAATTATGAGTTAATGGTGACATTAGGGTTATTCAATCAGGAAACAGTGTAGGGGAAACCACTGACAAAACTGATTACTCTTCATTAAAAAAAGGAACTATGAAGTATAAAATATGGTAAGTGGATAAGACAAAAAAACTTAACTATACATTATTCAACTTATTAAGTGACTATTTACCAAATAAGTAATAGACAGACAAGAAATAATGATTTGAGTTGAAGTTATTTTATTATTATTTTAATTGTTTCTTACTTGTATTAGTTATATTACCTAGTACTTACATCCGCTTAAAGCTTCTGCTAAAAAACGGACCAACAATGGCCATTGCTGAGGTTTTATGCTCACCATATCCACCTTATTTTTAATGTAAGAGTGGGTGCAGCCATTTGCAACTTGATGGTGCTACTAGTGTCACCTGGTTCCATTTATTTTAGAAATGTTTCTTGAGCAGCAAATCATCATATTAGAATGATTTCTGAAGGATCATGTGACACTGAAGACTGTTGTGTCATAAAGAATGTTGAAAATTCAGCTTTGCCATCACAGGAATAAATTCAATCTTAAATTATAAAACGGATAGTTCCGGCCCTTGATTCTGATTGGTTGAGCCGCGTTCAAAGCCATTGTAAAATTCCCGAAACATACAGCTGACCACATTACATAAGTATCGCTGCGCCACTGAATGTGTAGTAACCTATGTTGCTGCATCTGTCTTAGCAACCACTCTTAGAAACGTAAACATATGTTTGTTCTCAAATGATTTTGTTCATGAAGCTTATTGCATTATGTAGAAGAGTATTGTGAGAGAGATACCGAGTGACCGAGTTTATTACCTGCATTCAAATTTAGTATTTTCCTTTAGGTCCTATGTTCATAATAAAAAATCCGTTTGAATGTCCGCTGCGATCTTGTCCTTTTAACATTTAAGGGGTTTTCCCGTGACTGACAGCGCTAGTCAAAGCATTTGTCATTTGCGTCTTGTTCCGTGTTCACAACAAGTTTCAGTATAAAAGTCTTTGCGACTGAGTGACACACTCATAAAGACAATCTTTGCCGCCATCTAATGGCGTAATAAATGTAACTTGTTGCTGTTCATGGTCAGGGACTATTTTTTCCAGCGGAAGAAAGCCTTTTAATGATTTTACTTCATTAAAGTTGCATTGATACATATATTTTTTGGCTTTAATATTTGTATTGGGTGGTAACCATTTTATAAAAGCAATAAGCCCCGTGAAGCCGTGGTTTACATGAATTTATAACAGCTAAGGGGGTTTTAGGCGCTCTGCTCCACGTCGTGCCTAACAACGCCCCTTAGCTGTTATAAATTCACTGTAAACCACGGCTTCACTGGGCTTATTGCTTTAATATATTACAACAGAAAAGAGTTATTTTAAATTCTAATAATATTTCACAATATTACTGTTTTTTTCTGCATTTTTAATCAAATAAATGCAGCCTTGGTGAGCATAAGAGACTGCTTTCAGAAACATTAAATCTTACTGACAACAGACTTTTGAACAGAAGTGTATATTGAAATATTACTGAAAATGCCCTTAAAAAGGCAATTTTTCCAGCAGCAAAAGAAGTCGCAAAAATTTCTCCAATTACCTCATCTTGCATTGATATGCAAATAGAGAGGCCACAGAGTGATATTAGAGACATGAGAATAGCAGTAGTACTATTGTCAAACCAATGGTCAAATGTACAGTTGAGAGTTCATTATTTATATCAAAATGCTGGACTGCTCAATGCCACAACTGACCAATGAGAATTAAAATAAAAAGACAGAATACATGGGTGATGTTCCGATGACTTGATGTTAGGTTTTTCTGTGCTTGATTATGTGACGTACAGCACCAAAAATAGAAGCAGGGTAGAAAGAGTCATTATCTTTTCTGTTGTGTTACGGGGCGACAGCACAAAATATATGGGTTGAAACTTGGAACAGAGACTATCACAGTGTGAAGAACAAAAGAGAGCACACTCACTCTGTCACTGTCTTTGAAGATTTCTCCCTTTTGAAGGCCAGCTGGTACTTGAGGCTTTCTACCTCCTTCTTCATTTGGGGCAAGTCCATCTCATCCATGATTGTGGCTTGATGTGGAAGTGCTCAAACTTAACCTAAACAACAAGATCGAAACAAGAAATAAGATTGTTTCTCGAAACCGCTGCTCCTACTGAAACTGCTTTAGCGTATCTTTTACATGACTCAGTGATTCTTTCAACAGCCATTCTAGGTGAGCTGTGCCTGCGCCAAATAAAAATGTAACATGTTTATGTGGATGTATTTTTAACAGCTGATTTTGCATCAGTCAATGTGGATTGCAATTAAAAATCTTGCCAAACCAGCACCTCACATCATTTGATGTGTTTGCAACTAATGATTTGTGGATGTGATCTGTACGTCCATGCTGAACAGATTGCTTATGTTAAATGACTACTAACAATGCAAAGCTACTTTTTGTAATGTTTATTAATTTACTTTGACTACCTATAATGTGTGTGGGGTTTTGTTTTTAGCAAATAATGGTATATGTGATTCATTAGCATTTGATGAATTTAATTAAAATTGTATTGGCCTCTTTTGTATTTTTGTTTTACAATTAAAAAAAGCAAAAAAATGTGCCATTATTAACTTAAGGGACTGTTTCTACCTTATCTAAACCTTTTTGTGTTTTATCACCGTGTGTAATCTAATGTTGTAACTCTGATTCAGTCATGCAACATGATATTTTTGACTTGAAAAACAGATGTTGAAAATAGATGTCACCACATGAATCACATTTTGGATTACTTGATAAAACATTTCTACATAACCATGAACATAACCACACATATTCTGTTTTTTTTTTTGTTTTTGTTTTTGGTCCCTGTTTTGTACTGGGATGTAATGCATGCATGTGTTTATTTTTGAAATAAATATTCAGCAATTAGATGCTTGTCTAATGCTGGCTCCTTTCTGAGCAGGGGTAACTTGGGTGATCAGAGTTTGCGTCTTGAGAGTTTCAGTGTTGAGAGGAGTCCAGCATTAGGGCGCGTGTGAGCCAGAGAGCAGAGACAGTTCAGCATGCAGGTGTTCTGATGCCTGTCTACATCCGTCCCATAAAGGCTTTTAAGCGCTTCCCAGCAACACCAGCCAGACACTGGAGCCTCTCACTCTTAAAAGCTCTGATTTCACTATCTGAGACTAAACACACTCAGAGCAGCTGGGAGACTGTGCTGTTCTCCAAATCAAACGTGATGTTCAGAAATAGTTGGGGGACAAAAATGTTTTGCAAACTGTATGATGAACTGTAGTGCTCTAAAAATTTCCACTTCTCTCAAACCACCCATAAATACTTAATTCATATGGAGATATTCATGAAATTCATGACATTGTGTCCCAATATAATGGAAGCAGAAATCGGTTGTTGCCAGAAGGTAAATACACTGATTTCAGTGCTTCACTGAGGCCCTAAACAAATACAGAATCAATAGTGTCCTAGAATATACAGCAGTTTGCCGCAAGGCATAAACCTTTTTCCCACTTACCCATTAGTCATGAACCAAATATTACTGATGCATGATGAAATGGATGAATGATACCATTTTATGTTTGTTTGTAATATTATGTGTACTCATCAGTACAGTGTGACATATTAGATGGAGGATGAACTTCTCAAGCCAAGCTCTTCATGTAGGTCGTTCAATGATGTAGGTCATCTCCATGTAGCATCCAAATAGGGGGATTGGATTTCAATTTGATTAAAAAAAATGAATTCAAAATATACTAAACAGAAGCATATCATTGTACTTAAATATTGTGTCATAACGATGTAAAATGGTGTGGAAAGAACTAAAGAAGATAAATCAAATCTGTCAATGAATGTAATAGATTCATTTCTGTAGCTACATGGTCATCTGATGAAGACCAGCATGACTTGCTGTATCTGTTACATCCAATGGGCATATTAGGGTTTCACAGAGCAGAAAAAACTATTAAGAGGCTACTGCAGGAATTGTAGGTTTTTCTTCTTCCTGTAAATATAGGCTACCTTTAAATAACCCAATGATTTTGTTAATCAAAAACGAGGGATTGATGAGGTAAAAGCAGGACGCTGCAAATCGAAGTTTTATGTAACACCGGCAAAATCGCTGGCTGCCACAGCGTTGATGGTGGGAGTGGAAAAACAATATGAAAAACGCAAAAAAATAAGAATATATGGATGTCAATCACCAACATTTCACGCTAACATCATAAGTTATGTCAACTGTCATCAAGAGTCGATCACGGAAAAGATTAGATCGATACGAATTCACAATTGTGTCGCTTACCTCGGTGATGTATCTTTGGGTAATACCCGAAGCCCGTCTTTTGGCGCAGACTGTTCTTATCTATGGGAAATGTCCTTAGATTGATCAAAAAACACACATACGCCTGTTTCTAATTGGAGAAAACAAACGATGGACGAATGTGTATCCGCTGTAGACAGCCAAAGGACTGGGCAGGGAGACTAAAGATAGGCTGGTAAGCTCCGGCAGCAGCGGCAGAGACAGCTGAAACGATGCTGAAGAAGTTGAGCTGATGGCAGTGGTTACAGCCTAGTAAAGTGCAAGGACGCTGTTCAGTCGCTGCTGGGCCAATGTAGAGGAGGTGCTGGGGCAAATCTGTCTGGGAGGGGGGAATCGGGGGGCGGTTATATGCTGTTGAAGTCTAAATGCCTCTTCTAATGTTGGAGACAAAAGGACGCCCGATGTCCCTTGCCTATTCGCTAGAATTGTCAGTGTAAGTGTTTTCCATACGGATTTGCTCCTACTCCTCTGGTAGCCTACGTTTAATCCAGTGTCTATGCCCTAATATGGCAAAATTGAGGTTCAACATGTTATTAAGCTTTTCTGTCAAAGAAAACATTTACTTTATTTAGCTGTGCGATTATTTTATATCTTATAATCACACAGCAACAGTGTTTTTCTGAATACCACAGCTGTGAGCACGAATCTCTTGCTTTAATAAAACAATTCAATAAACAAGAAAAAAATCTGTCTTGTTTATTTTCTCTCCGCCAACTAAAATAGTTCCAGCCCAAACATCAAGCTTTGCGTGTTGCCAAGCAACACGCAAGACTGAAAGACGGTCTGGAACGGCGTGTATTGTGACGCGGAGCCACAGAGTTTTCCCCTTCCTAACTCAAAGAATTCGTGTAATCCGCTCCAGCTCCGCTCCGGGGTTTTCCATCTCTCACTCCTTGTTCATTAGTGAAAGAAACCGCGCTCGTTCAGAATTGTACTGGAGCGGAAATACTTACGAGTTTATAGAGCTGTCAGATGAATTTCATTCATCGCGAATTCATCATTTGGCCGTGCATGGCATGTCATATTCGTACACAGAGAAAAGTAGTTCCGGCTGAGGGTAGCTTGAAGGTGAAAGTTTGTTTCACTACGAACGAGAAAAAAAACTGACCATGGTTCATTAAAAACAGGAGAGGGAGGGCGTGCTGTAAAAAAAAAAAAAAAAAAGAAAGAAAGAAAGAAAAAGTTAGGCTATTTAGTTAGATTTGTACACCATTTGTAGGCTACGCCTTGAACCACATTAATCCGCACAGAGCAGCAGTGTCAAAGCACAGACATAACAATGTTTTTCCACAAGACACATATGCAGTTCTATTTTTTAACTGCTAGAGGGTCAAATGAGTGTATAGACTATCTGTCGTACAATACCGTTCATTCATCAAGAACAGAAATAGAACAAATTAAAGCTGTAGCTTGTATTAAATAGCCTATGTTACAAATGCTATTGCACACAGTTTGACATAGCCTAAACCTGAAAGCACTGACAATAGTTTTCCATCAAAGGTGTTACGGCTGTAAACTGCTCACAGGGAGATTTAAATGTTTGCCTGTTGGCTGATACAAGGGCATCTGTCATCTGCTCATCTCAGAGCAGCACTCATGTCAGTCTCCTGTGGCATCACACCCAAGAGCAACATCACGAGGTGTAAGATGAGGAGAGGTGCCTGCAGGACAGCAGGAGCAGCTCAGATCAGATGAGCATCCTTTTGTGGGACCACCGTCACCATGCAAAGAAAGAGGGGATGTCTTGTTGAAGGACAGACAAAACTGAACAATTAACTAAACAAAAGACCAGATAATGCATAGATGGAGAGGAAGTTGTTGTCACTAAACAAAGTGAACCACAGCTAAAAAAAAACACTGAAGATAAACATAATTCAAAGTACCATATGTGCTAAATATAGGCTTGACAAGATTAATGGTGAACCAGTTTCTGCACATTTCTGTGTGGATTGAACATTCTGAACACTGATTGCAAACCTCCACCATACCTCCACAGTAACACCAAACTCATTTATGTCATGACCAAACTATGAGTAGTGATTTATGTTGTCTAGTATTTTCTACCCAAAGAGACTGCGTTCAAAGTGTAATCAATACATTTTATCAGTATCAGTTAACCTTGCCATGTTTGAACCAGTTTGAATTAGCATTTTACATATAGAGCGTTTTCTTCAGATATTTGTGTTTCACAAACAGAAACTGACTAATAGCCACTGACCAGTTCTCCCTTAAGCCATCTACGTCCTAACTTTAGCACATCCTATTTTTATTGCATCCAACATTTATTGCACAGGCATACGGGAATAATGGAGCTCTGCTCTGAATACGGTTAATGGATCCTGAATGAACAACTTCCTGCTCTGCCGATGGGGTCAAGCTTTTGATGGGTCCGCTGGCTATTCTTTGGCTTAACAGTGCAAAGAGTATCTTAAGTGCCAGGTAGGAACAACAGTTCATAGTCTGTGATGCTTCATCAAAGAGAATTTACTCAGATACCCTTTAATAGCCTGGGACCACATTCTAAAGATAAAGATATATCCCATGTGTCCTAAATTGATGGGTGTCCATGAGAAGCTCTGCCATTAGTGCTTTAACACAAAGAGAAAATGCAGGGGGCCGTAAGCTCTCGTAATGGAGGTTGCAGCTGAAAAGAAACAAGACTGTAGCAGCCTAGACATATTCACAATATTTTTGCATTTATTTTGGCCTTAAGTGGTTTACCTGTGGCTCTGAGAATGGCATAACGGAGCATCTCCACGCAGGTCAAATCATTCACCTTCACAAGTGCACAACAATACAAATGTCAAAGCATTGTTGTGAATTTATATATTGAATTATAGGTAGCCTATTATAATATTTTCACGTGCATTACATATTCCTAAAATTCTTTTACCAATTTTATTACAATTGAAGGAATATTTCAAAAATATTTCACTAAAATATCTGTAATTGACAAAAAACTACATGGGAGAATTTAAGGAACATCTGTAGACACAAGAGTATTATTGTCTAAATTATAGTGTTAGAGCCATTTCTGCTGCCAGACTATAATGATCTGCTGAGTGAAATGTGAATTACAGAGAGGAGTTGAATTCATGTCCAGGCTCAAGAGCTGAGGAAACAGCACCCCCTTCCGTTTAACTAATAAACTCAATATGGTAGATCCAGACTCATAATGTAAACAATGTAGATGCAGAATAGACTGTAAGCTACATACAGTTGTACACAGTAATTGTACATGGAATTATGAAAACCTTACAATCCTAACTAAAATGTTTACTAACAAAGTGTGTAACGTGACGTTACACACGCGCATGTCGAATGTTGTTTCGTGAATGAATCTTTTAAATGAACGAATCGTACTCGTTCATTTCCATGCCCATTTTTTCCTTGAAGTCTAGTTTTTGAAGCGTGTAATTGCTTTGGTGATTTTATTGTCTTCAAAACATGCAGACAATAAACGACTCGGAGTTAAATCAGTTGAGTCAATCAATTACATCACTCAATCATGATTCATAACACAAAATATTGTTGCAGCCATATGTGGCGCAACCTGCAGGATTCAAAAGATTCGACTCATTAACATGATTAAAAATCCCCACAACAGAAGTAAATGTTTTGACGTTACACTCTTAGTGTAGTGACTTGAAAAATACCCAATAAAAATCATATTTTAGTCATATTGATATCTGATCGTCTTTAATATTCAATAATTTATTGCCGATTCCAGGAACTTCTTGTGTCAATTCCCGACAATGAAGCGTATTTGCTGTTCCGCACTACATTTCCCACAAACCCTTGCTGTGTGAGCCTGGGCGTGTGAGAGAAAGATTAAAATTGGACCATCTGCAGACTTTGATTTAGCATCAATGGTGAGAACCTACATTGTTTGGCTAAATAGACTCGCGAGATGTATCTTGTCATCATGTCTTTTCTGTAGCAGAGCTAGAGGTCTATCTGACAACATTTCGTAAAGCTGAATCCGATGTTTTATTAAAGCTGTTCGAAAAACCAACTTCGTCGGCTAGCCAACACAGCTAGCCAGCTCACTTTAGGCATGCGAATCACTAGTACATCATCAAACGTATGTGCTTGCTTGTGCTTTAACGTGTTTGCTGTTGTTAATATGGTGTAGTAAACAAATGATGTGTTTTTATTTCCGTTTAATCCGATGCTTACAAGACAGTGCCATTTTTCGCAATCACCCGCTAACAAATCTTGGCTGTGTCTCAAAACATAGTTAGCTGTCTAGTTTAACAGCGTTTTTGCGATCGGACCACCAATTTTTAGACATACTAAAAGCATTGATGTTACTGTTGTGCTGACATACAGTCTCCGTCATTGTTTATTTTGACAGATGAACGCTTTGAATTGTTTTGACGCTGTGTCGGGAAATGTGTCTGAATGTCTTCACAGCTTATATGTTAATATGTATATAACAAGAGTGAGCTTCACGTTTTCGAGAATGGGTAGTTGTGGCTATGGATACTTGCATTTTAAAAGAATGTCAAAATAATAAATAAGATGTCTATCTTGGGTTCTGTACCAGGTCACCATTTTTTAAACTTTTTCACCATTTTAATCACATTTTTCTACTAGTTTATTTTAAATTATTATTATTATTATTATTATTATTATTTTTCATACAAAATACAGGTATTCCATGTGGTATCATAATAGCAAAAATAATGCTGTGTGTGTACCATAATATTTTGTTATATATATATTATGAAACAAAGATATTTTTTCCCTTTTGTCTACAGGCTGCAGCAGCTCTTTTCCACAGGGCTTTGCTGTATTATGAGCTGTTGTAAACCATCACGTTTCGATCGATTCTCAGGAGGATCTGTGGCAGGTGCCACTATCACTGTACCCTCACCTGACATCAGCAACCGGGTAAGAATGTGATATGTATTTACATTTATTGAGTTATGTAAAGACTTCAGTGGCAAAAATTCTCATTGTTTTCTTATTTCATAATCTTTGTATGCAGACCAAAATGGAAGCTAGTTTCGGATCCACGTTTCCTGCAGTCCCTCAAGTAGCAAAAGGTCAGTGTTGTCTCTTGAAATACTTGGACTAGAGGCTGGAAAATGGTCATTAAAAACAAAAAAGTGGTCCTCAGGGAAACAAAATATTTAAAAATATGTATGGTACAGCCTAAAAAATAAAGACTTAAGATTTACATTTTGAGTGCCGTATCTCAAACCACTATGAAAGTAATTACTGGTGTTGAAAATGACAGCATTGATTGGACAGAAATCCATGTGAGCGTTTGCCTAGCAACAAGGTTCAATCAGTCGCTTGTAACTGTGCTCTTTCATTTCAGCGGAAACCAATTACAAACAGCATCGTAGAACCCCTTCAACCTCCAGCACTCTGACCTACTCGCCTCGTGACGACGATGATGGCATGGTAATCACAACGCCATCCCTTTTCAAAACAGCCAATCACATTTACATACTGAGCAATGGAAATCAAAAACCTCACAATTTTGTCATTGACGTGCATCACAGTGGGCTTTTGGATTAGCTGATTTGCTGTTTGGGAGGTTCTTAGTTTTTGATAAATGCATCTGATAAATTATCCTGATTTTCTGATTATTTTTAGACTCTTTATGAGTTGCTGTGTATACTGTTTAGTTTTTCCCAGACACCACAGCGTGAATATTTGTATAGATGTCAGCTGTTTTTGTCTCTCTCAATGCCTTGCTAGGTGCAACAGATTTGCTTTTCCACCAAGTTTAAGTGAATCAGAAGATGTTGAGGTGCTTTCTTCCTGTCAGTAATTTTGCACATTCACAGGAAAGCCCATTTATTGGAAGTGGGAATCTGAGATAGTTGAATCAGAATATCTTTACAGTTCTGTAGTTACATTGTAATTACTCAAATAAGTACGGAGTACTATTAATTAACTACATGTACTTACTATAGAGTTACAGTTAGAGTTTGGTTTAGCGTCAGTTACTTGTAATTATGCATAATTTACTGTTATTACTATAGTAAGTACATGTAGTAACGTGTAACTATGGCACTGTAAAATAAAGTGTTACTAGAATATTAAGTTAAGGACTATATTCAGCAACATAAACAGTTGTTTGTTGTACAAAAAATGCATTACTACTGTTGATTTTGGTAAAACATGTCTTTCCTGATTACAGTGGTATCGACAGTATCTTTATAGAGCGGGATTTTAGAAAAAGAGGGGGCGTGTCTTACTCTGTGGCTTTTTGTATTCCAGAAAGCAGAGGGTTAACTTACCATCACATAACTTTCGGTTGATTAACCCAAACCTAGCTTGCAATTATCGGTTCCGTGAATGCAAACGGAAGTTCAGTAAACTCAGAGTATGTTAATGGTGAAAACGCAAACACCATGTCCGAAATCGCGTACTGAGTAGGTACTATATTTGAATTTGAATTTACTTCATGACCATTAAAAAAAATATGTTCTCTATAGTCTGTTTTTCAAATACTATGTCTTTGGACATACTACTCTTTTGGTGTACTGTTTTTCGCATACTGTATAGTAGGGTAGGGGAAGCGCGCCATACTACTTTTTTCTTTTGTTTAATGGCAATTTACATTCTTAGTGCATATTGCCACCTACTGGGCGGTTGTGCAATTATTTTTTTAATCTTTTGACTTATAATCTTTAATCAGTTTTTTAGTAATGCGAACAAGAATTATATTGTTTGTTTTTGCTAAATATTAAAATTATACATTGGAGTTATGTTGGTTTTTGTTAAATAATAAAATTATATATTAAAAATATAAAATTTATTATATAAATTAAAAAAAATATTGCTTGAATTAAAAAACAGTTGTAGTAATATGCTTGTATAAGCTTCTTTTTTATGTTTAGCCATTTTGCTTATACATTTTGTTGTAAGGTGAGATGTCACTTTTTTTTTTTTTGTTATAGAAATAAATTATTATATATATATAATACCTTTCGGGGAAAAAATGTTGAATGCAGATCCATGATGTGTGAGATGAGAATAATATAAATAGATTAAAATAAAATAAACATAGCTTTGTTATAATAGTGCTTTATAATTTATAATTTAAGAAATTCTATAACTATATAATATAATATTGTGTAAAATCTGTCATGCCCATTAAAGCCTCATCAATAGGGCACGTATGCGATAAATACTTCTCTTTAGAGCAAGTTATGTTCAGAGAATAAGTTGTTATGACTACATACATACCCTGTTACCTTAGTTTTTGGAAGTAAGGGTTAAGGTAATCTGTTCACTTATCCATACACTTATGGGTATGTCACATAATCTGCTTTCTGGAATACCCTCCATCTCATTCAAAAAATGTAAAAAAAAAAAAAAAAAAGTGTTAAAATACAAATAAACTGACTCTGTCCCTACAGCCGCCCATCAGTACCCCTCGTCGCTCAGACTCTGCCATCTCGATTCGCTCCCTGCACTCCGAGTCCAACATGTCGTTGCGCTCCACCTTTTCCCTACACGAGGAAGAGGAAGACACAGTAAGTGTCAGCAATCTTGTTTCCTATTCACATGTTGATCTAGCATAGTGACGCAAAAGGCTGACAGACATACACCTTTGCCCAGATTGACTTTCTCTCTCTCTCTCACTCTTGCTCTTTTTTTCTTACTCAGGAGCCGCAGGTGTTTGCAGAGCAGCCCTCAGTTAAGCTCTGTTGCCAGCTGTGCTGCAGCGTGTTCAAGGACCCCGTCATCACCACCTGCGGAGTGAGTCAGCCAGCCGTCCCCTCACCTCTCCCTCAGGATAGGGCTGTCTGTCATGATCTGGTTTCAGGCCATATATTGATTTCCTGTCAGTTTGGGCCGTGAACAGCACGCCTCATTGACCTGTTTCCTACGGCACTGTCAGGCTGTTGAACACCACAGTACAAGTGTCTATTGAGAGATGAATTACACTTAAAATAGCTGAGTAGATGAAAAAGTAAAATTCAGCTCTTATTCACTCTCTCTTTCTCTTCCTCTGTCACCTCAGCACACATTCTGCAGGCGATGTGCCTTGACCTCAGGTAAGCAGAGCATTTTTAATCTATGCATTTGTCTTGCTTTCACCTTTCTCATGATGACCGTTTCTGCCAGCTGTGAAGAAGTACAGTGAGGGCTCAACACAATTTATGCAGTTACAAATAAACAGTTACAGTTGCCCAGTAACTATATTAGGAAACTATTAGGAACAATAGTTGAAGAGAAGATGTGAGCGATTCAAAGAAAAGACGTTAACTATGAGTGTCGTGATATGATTCATTCATTGATGTGATTCATTAGCCAAAAAAGAGAACACAAAGTAAACAATTAAAGATGAATTTGACTGATAGCCTTATGTCATTTTGCTTTTTTAGATTTTTATAGATATTAGGATAATATCATTATCATGAATTATTTTGGCCACAGTGAAAATGTAATGAAAATCTGATATTATGACAGTCCTTATACAAACTGTCTACTACAGAAAATATGTTGTCATTCACAAACTTCACCTCAGTGGAAAATTTACCATCTAGAATATATCAAGGTTACCTAGAGGATTTTTTCTATCAAGAACTCAATGTGACAATATATGTGGAATATATATCACAAATTCTGTCTTGATGTTTTTGTGAGGTTAATAATTTTATGGTCAGAGTCACAGACAGAAATATAAATTTGTAATAAAAAAAAAATCAAAATACCTTTACATAGCTGGTAAGAAATTAATATTTCATTTTTTTCCGTTTTAATACATTTGTAATGTTCTTTTTAATACATTTTTGCTTTGCCATTAATCAAGTATGGAGTGCAGATTGATGTTAAAAAATAATTTTTTTTTTTTTACAAACCCGATTCCAAAAAAGTTGGGACACTGTACAAATTGTGAATAAAAAAGGAATGCAATGATGTGGAAGTTTCAAATTTCAATATTTTATTCAGAATACAACATGGATGACATATCAAATGTTTAAACTGAGAAAATGTATCATTTTAAGGGAAAAATAAGTTGATTTTAAATTTCATGGCATCAACACATCTCAAAAAAGTTGGGACAAGGCCATGTTTACCACTGTGTGGCATCCCCTCTTCTTTTTATAACAGTCTGCAAACGTCTGGGGACTGAGGAGACAAGTTGCTCAAGTTTAGGAATAGGAATGTTGTCCCATTCTTGTCTAATACAGGCTTCTAGTTGCTCAACTGTCTTACGTCTTCTTTGTTGCATCTTCCTCTTTATGATGCGCCAAATGTTTTCTATGGGTGAAAGATCTGGACTGCAGGCTGGCCATTTCAGTACCCAGATCCTTCTTCTACGCAGCCACGATGTTGTAATTGATGCAGTATGTGGTCTGGCATTGTCATGTTGGAAAATGCAAGGTCTTCCCTGAAAGAGACGACGTCTGGATGGGAGCATATGTTTTTCTAGAACTTGGATATACCTTTCAGCATTGATGGTGCCTTTCCAGATGTGTAAGCTGCCCATGCCACACGCACTCATGCAACCCCATACCATCAGAGATGCAGGCTTCTGAACTGAGCGCTGATAACTACTTGGGTTGTCCTTGTCCTCTTTAGTCTGGATGACATGGCGTCCCAGTTTTCTAAAAAGAACTTCAAATTTTGATTCGTCTGACCACAGAACAGTTTTCCACTTTGCCACAGTCCATTTTAAATGAGAATTGGCCCAGAGAAAACGCCTGCGCTTCTGGATCATGTTTAGATATGGCTTCTTTTTTGACCTATAGAGTTTTAGCCGGCAACGGCGAATGGCACGGTGGATTGTGTTCACCGACAATGTTTTGTGGAAGTATTCCTGAGCCCATGTTGTGATTTCCATTACAGTAGCATTCCTGTATGTGATGCAGTGCCGTCTAAGGGCCCGAAGATCACGGGCATCCAGTATAGTTTTCCGGCCTTGACCCTTACGCACAGAGATTGTTCCAGATTCTCTGAATCTTTGGATGATATTATGCACTGTAGATGATGATAACTTGCAATTTTTTCTCTGAGAAACTCCTTTCTGATATTGCTCCACTATTTTTTGCCACAGCTTTGGGGGAATTGGTGATCCTCTGCCCATCTTGACTTCTGAGAGACACTGCCACTCTGAGAGGCTCTTTTTAAACCCAATCATGTTGCCAATTGACCTAATAAGTTGCAAATTGGTCCTCCAGCTATTGTGAATAAAATATAAGTTTATGAGATTTGTAAATTATTGCATTCCTTTTTTATTCACAATTTGTACAGTGTCCCAACTTTTTTGGAAACGGGTTTGTAATTTTTATCATAAGGCTGCAATATAACAAAATGTGGAAAAAAGTAAGAAGTCTGAATACTTTCTGAAAGGTTTCTGAATATTTATTTATAGTTTCTAAATTTGCTTGCCATTAGCAGGAGTGGCTTTAAGATAATTTTAGACCGTCTCTAGCTCTGTTCCTGTTTCATTTCCTCGCCGTGCTGGATCTTTAATTTCACGCTCTTAATTTGACTTGTTTTTTTTAACATAGAGTAACTATTTTGTTTTGCCAAAAACCTTGTGGTTCCACAGAGAAATGCCCTGTGGACAATTCCAAGCTCACAGTGGTAGTGAATAACATAGCGGTGGCTGAGCAAATCGGTGAGCTTTTCATCCACTGCAAGTACGGCTGCCGGCCAGCTGCTTCAGGCAAGCCCGGTGCCTTTGAGGTTGACCCACTTGGCTGTCCTTTCACCATCAAGCTCAGCACCAGGAAGTGAGTATACAGGTTCATTTCCTTTCGCAAGGTCAGCTTGTGATTTCTGTTGTTGCGACATATTCGTTTAAAGGGAGCGTAACGACTCTGTATTGTGTGGCAGAGAACATGAAGTGAGCTGCGACTACAGACCTGTTCGCTGTCCCAACAACCCCAACTGCCCTCCACTGCTCACCATGAACCTGGAGGCCCATCTGAAAGAGTGTGAACACATCAAGTGCCCTCATTCTAAATATGGGTATGGAATTTTGGAAAGGTTAACATTCTTTCCTTTAGTTCCGTAGATGAACCTTGAATTTATCTCTGCCGATTTCTCTCCAGTTGCACCTTTATTGGGAATCAGGATACATATGAGACGCACCTGGAGGTGTGTAAGTTCGAGGGGCTGAAGGAGTTTCTCCAGCAGACGGATGACAGATTCCATGAGATGCAGGTGACACTGGCACAGAAGGACCAGGACATCTCATTCCTGCGCTCCATGCTGGGCAAACTCTCTGAGAAACTAGACCAGCTGGAGAAGAACTTGGAGCTCAAGTTCGGTAAGGACACAAAGCTAATTCTTAACCGCTTACTGTTTTTAAGCCAAAAGATGCATGAACGTTCAAATTGTTTTTGCTTTCTTGTGCTAATGTGGCAGATGTGCTGGATGAGAATCAGAGCAAGCTCAGTGAAGATCTGATGGAGTTCCGACGAGATGCTTCCATGCTGAATGTTGGTCTATTTTCACTCTGGTTTTGCCAAATTGAGACGTACAGTTTTGGTGTTCCAGTATTAAGAGCTTTCTAACTCATCCCTCCTTTTGCAGGATGAACTGTCCCACATCAATGCCAGGCTCAATATGGGTATACTGGGCTGTGAGTGTCTCTTTCTCATTTATACTCTTCAGTTCTGGGAATAAAATGAAATGTCATCATCTGACTGTATGAAATGTTTTGCAGCCTACGACCCTCAGCAGATCTTCAAATGCAAGGGTACCTTTGTGGGCCACCAGGGTCCGGTATGGTGTTTGTGTGTGTATTCTACCGGTGATCTTCTCTTTAGTGGGTCATCAGATAAGTCCATCAAGGTAATTCCACCTGCCATCAGCAATCTGTCCCTGAGTATCCCTCTTCATCCAGATAAATCTTCTGTACTTCTATGCTCATCATAGGTTTGGGACACATGCACCACATACAAGTGCCAGAAGACCCTAGAGGGCCATGACGGCATAGTGTTGGCATTGTGCATTCAGGGGTGAGAATTCTGAGGATTACTTTTATATTTTTCATAGTCTTTCATCAAACTCTAAACGACTTTTCACTGCCAGTCATTGTAGTAGTGTATAAAATGTTTACAACTATCATAAAATTTGACAATTGATTTTAGAAAGGGAAATGTTGTTTCATGTTGGCTTTAAGTGGACAGGAGATCTTATAAATTCTTTTCTTCTTTCTGCTGCAGGAACAAGCTCTACAGTGGCTCAGCTGATTGCACGATCATTGTGAGTGTTCCTGAAATGCATATGTCAGAGGAATCAAACTGTTCATGAATAGGGATGTGCACAATGACTAGTTTCATTAACGTTTAAAAGTTCAAAATTTTGCAACCGACTAGTCAAATAGTCTAACCCTCAACCCACGGAGACATCTATTTGTGATCCATTTGAAATAGATTACTTGATCTATGAACAGTCAAATCGTATACTGAATGCTGCTAAAAATAGGTCCGAAAAATGCTATGTACTTGCCTTGCTTTGTGATCCTTGTATATTAAACTTGAGCGTTCACTTAAAGGGTTAGTTCACCCAAAAAAATGAAAATTCTGTCATTACTCACCCTCATGTTGTTCCAAACCTGTAAGACTTTCATTCTTCTTCAGGACACAAATGAAGATCTTTTTGATGAAATCTGAGAGTTTTCTATCCCTCCACTGACAGCTACGCAACTACCACTTAAAGGTAAAACTAATCCATATGAATCGAGCGATTTAGTCCAAATTTCATCAATTCGCACATCAGTTGTGGTAAACAGAAGCTCAAGCATGTTTTCTTGACATGCAAGAACCAATGAGGTTCATTATCATGTGTTACGCAGCACGTTTGAGCTTCTGCAAGAGGTTTGTTCTCGCGCATCAAGCAGGTTCGGTTGAGCTTCTGTTCGTGTTTGCTGGTCAATGTTTATATGTGAATGAAAGCCTAAATTCAATCTATTCATCATATAAAGCAATCGAGTCTCTTCAGAAAATTTGGACTAAACCACTCAATTCATATGAATTAGCTTTACAATCTCTTTATTGACTTTTTGAAGCGTCAAAATGGTAGTTGCATATCTGTCAATGGACGGACAGAAATCTCTCAGATTTCATCAAAAGATCTGAAGATGTACAAAGGTCCTACTGGTTTGGAACAACATGAGAGTGAGTAATTAATGACAGAATTTGTAATTTTTGGGTGAACTAACCCTTTAAGCAATGTTAGCCATTATAGACATATTTATTCAAATCAACTAAATCAATAGACCGCGCAAGACCAATAAGTTCAAACCTAATAGCCTATAATAAAAGCCTCAAATAAAAGTTAGTCCACGTAAGTCAGCACGTTAAGGTATTGTTTGTGACCACAGCAACCACTTGCGTGAAAGTGTTTCTCACGTGTTTCTCATGTATGAAATCTTTACAAATGACGTGTACTGACAACTGTACATTATTTAAGCGTATTCTCTTTGTTAGGATGTTGATGTAGCAACTGTTCAAGTGTCAAGTAAGTTTCATTCAGAACGTTTCTCCTTTAATCTGATATTAAATTTCATACCGTATTGTCCTGCATAACCAGTAGTAGCAAGCTTAATTATATACTAGTTTGATATGACATAAAAGAAAAATACACAAAATACCTGCTCACCTTGCACATCTTCCGAGTGGACATTTCTCTGAAGTCTGAACCCGCCGCGAGTGAAAACAAACGCCTGCAAAATCTGAGGTAAAATTAAATTTAGTTTTCTGCTACAGATATACAATTTTCAAAATAATATATTAATTTTAAAATGTAACATTAACATGGCGGTAATTTCAATGTAGCCTTTGTAAGAAAGTAAAGCAAAACATTAAATATGCAAAAAAAATTAAAATAAATAAAATAAACTAATAGTATTTCCAATTCTACTAGCAGCAGCAGCAGCATCGTTTAATCGACAAGTCTCGCACATCCCTATTCAAGACACGGTTCATGTGCATCTAATGCAGATATACACTTGCTCTTCCACAGGTTTGGGATATCCAGACCCTGCAGAAAGTGAACACTATTCGGGCACATGACAACCCTGTGTGCACTCTGGTGTCCTCTCACAACATGCTCTTCAGCGGCTCTCTCAAAGCCATTAAGGTCAGTTGCGCCTGTTGTAGAAAAGATGTGCGACATGCGTGTCTGCAGACACAAGCCCAATCAAGCAGCTAATATTGAGCTTTATTCTGCCCCATTTGCTGATGTGCACATTAGCTGTTTGGAGTTTAAGCGATGTAGAGGATGCGGTCGGTGCTCCAGCAGAGAAGAGAAAAGCACTGACTTGGCTTACTGAGGCACAAGTGAAGCAGAATTAGATCTACTTGGCTCTGAAATCTTGTCTGAAAAGCACACGCTGTGCTCGTATCACCATGGTGATGTGTGGGAGGAATGAGGGAGTGGAGGATAACTGTAGAGTGATCTCATCTCTCTGGGACTTTCCAGTTTGGCAATTCTGAATGTTCTTTAATTGATGAAACATCTTTCTTTCTCTATTTGTAGGTGTGGGATATTGTGGGCACAGAGCTGAAGCTAAAGAAGGAACTGACTGGCTTGAATCACTGGGTTCGAGCTCTGGTTGCTTCTCAGAATCATCTGTACAGTGGATCTTATCAAACCATAAAGGTTAGAAGTGTTCAGCTTTGTCAGTTGCTTCAGGAACGCTCAGACAATATAATAAAGGACAATCTGCAGGTTTATTGAGTAATAAGATGGTCAGTTCTCACATGCTCACAAGTTTACATACTCCTTGCAGAATCCGTGAGATCTAAAAGATGTAAAAGAGATTTATATATATTTATATTTATTTATTTATAGTACTTTCCATGAAAATGCAGACAGAATCACAAGAGTCCATCCAGTCATAAAAATGGAATTGAATGTACACTGTGTTCCAAATTATTATGCAAGTGACGTATCAGTGGGATTTCAGTACAATAAACATTCAGATTTTAGTTTTTCAAAGAAAGTGTTTGTTTTATTTCTCTGTATCTTTTTAGATAACTGGTATCAATCTCAGACAGGTTTGTTAAATAGTTTGCCAGGTCTACTTAGGTAAATGGAAACCCTACTTAAAGAGGTTGTTCCACATTATTAAGCAAGTCACAGTTCTCATGCAATATGGGGAGGAAGAAAGATCTTTCTGGAGTTGAAAAGCATGAAATGGTGCAATGTTATGCAAAAGGCATGAAAACAACTAATATTGTGTGAAAACTGAATGGAGATTATCGAATTATCATAAGATTTGTGAGTGATTTAGAGCACAGCAGAACTCGGTCAGATCAAGACTTAAAGTTTCTGTCAAACAAGTTAATTGTATTAAAAGGACAGTTGTAAAAGAAAAAAAGCCAGTGTTGAGCAGCAAACAGGTATTTGAAGCTGCTGGTATCTCTGGAGTCTCAAGAACCTCTCCATGCAGGCTGGCAGTTATGTATCAAATTGCATTTCAGCCACTCCTAACCAAAGCTCAAAGAGAAGTATTTACAGTGGGTGTAGAAATACATTTTCAAACAGTTTTATTGCTGTGGTGTTTTTTGTAGCATGGGATAGTGCATAGTGCATTGTATATCAGAAGGCATTATCCTTCTTTTTATACCATAGCTGAAAATGGCCAGTTATAAACTCCACATATCTTGCAGAAGTCATTTTGACACCCTCAAAGACCCTAAAGGGACCTTCCGTCTCACTTCCCAATATTCCAGCCCAAATCATCACCCGCCAGCTCCCTGCTGACGTCGCAGTCTTGTTGAAACGTGGTGGCCATTCACCAACCATCCAGAAATCCATCCATTTAGACCATCCATTGTAGTACGGCATTTATCAGTGAATAAAACTATTTAAAAATGAGTCTTCATGTATTTCTAAACCTACTGTAAATGTTTCTCTTTGTGAGGTTTGGTTAGGAGTGGCTGAAATGCAACTTTACGCACAACTGCCAGCCTGCATGGAGAGGCTCTTGAGACTCCAGAGACACCAGCAGCTTCAAATACTTGTTTGCTGCTCAACACCAGCTTTTTTTTTTTTTTTTTTATATATATAGATGTCCTTTTTAATATAACAATTTTTTTTGACAGAAACTTTCCTTAAGTTCTGCTGTGCTCTAAGTCACTCACAAATCTTATGATAGTTTGATAATTTACTTTCACTTTTCACACAATAATAGTTGTTTTCATTCCTTTTACATAACATTGCACCATTTCATGCTTTTCAACTCCAGAAAGATCTTTCTTCCTCCCCATATTGCATGAGGACTGTGACTTGCTTAATAATGTGGAACAACCTCTTTAAGTAGGGTTTCTATTTACCTAAGTAGACCTGGCAAACTATTTTGTCTGAGATTGATACCAGTTATCTAAAAAGATATGGAGAAATAAAACAAACAAACACTTTCTTTGAAAAACTAAAATCTGAATGTTTATTGTAGTGAAATTCTCCTGATATATCACTTGCTTAATAATTTGCAACACAGTGTATATAATACACACATATATATACACACAAACACATATATATATATATATATATATATATATCTCAAACGATGATTTGAAAACTTTTGAACAGGATCCCTTGTGTAAATTATTTTGGAATATATGCACATTGTGTATTTTATGTCAGATAGCTTCATTAGGGCAGTACTAAATAAGAACATTTTTTTTATTATTTCAGATTTGAATTGTTCAGTCTAACTGGTAAAAAAAAAAAAAAAAAGCAGCTCTCCATGTTGTTTTTAAAACCAGATAAGATGGATAAACCCGAGCTGCTTGTCTCAAGTTGTCTAATTAAGGCTCCAGAGATTGCAAGCAGGAAGCAGATTTCAGGCTTCTGTAAATGCTCACAGAGAGAAAAAATAAACACAAACACTGTTCCGGAAGTGTATTTCCTGTTCACGGTTTCCGTAGGGATTAAAAAATTCTTTAATAAAGAGTTCAAGCATTCGTTTGATTTGAACAAAAATATTTGAAAATTGGAAACAAAAACAAGGTCAAAACATTGACGACAGACATCCCACAAAGCATTGCAAATGACATATATATCATATAATATATATCTAATATATTAATTAAAAAAAAATAATGGTACAAGTTTAAACTTTTGACTTCTAGTACAAGATACAATACATTTGAAAAATATTGCTAAACATTGAAATATATACAAATAAGTTATTTTATATTGACAGTGTAGGGACACTTACTGGATTATTCCCCTGCTCCACTGAGTGGGCGGTCGCTGCTGAGCTTTTTTGTCACTTTTCTCGTCTTCATGGTAACAGTAAGATCTCTGATTGGTTGATCCAAGGAGAATCTTTCTACAGGATTTTGAGTAGTGTAGTTCTCCACCAGTAATTGATTTTTATGTATTGTTATATTTTTTTAAGTGAATCTTAACACATTCTTTAACATTTCATGCAAAACTTGCATACTATCTAGTGTGAATAAATGAAATGGATTTTTGTGAAATGGTCTGTATGCTCTGTCCCCTCAGATCTGGGACATCCGTTCTCTGGAGTGCGTGCATGTGCTCCAGACTTCTGGAGGCAGTGTGTACTCCATTGCAGTCACCAACCACCATATAGTTTGTGGCACCTATGAGAACCTCATTCATGTAAGTAGTATTAATTTCTACTCTACGCTCTGCAGGGCTTTACATACAAGGGTAATGATCATGGAAAACCTGGAAATGTCAGGACATTTTTAACATTGTGATTTCTGATACTTTCCCTATGAACTAGGTTTGGGACATTGAGTCCAAAGAACAGGTGCGGACTCTGACAGGCCACGTGGGCACAGTGTATGCCCTGGCCGTTATTTCCACCCCCGATCAGACCAAAGTGTTCAGTGCCTCCTATGATCGCTCTCTCAGGGTAAGGAACAGGCTTGGGTATGGGATGTGAAATAGGGGAATTTGTGAAACCACTAATGCATTGATTGTTTTACCTGGGCAGGTGTGGAGCATGGACAACATGATCTGCACCCAAACTCTGCTGCGGCACCAGGGCAGCGTGACGGCACTCGCTGTATCCAGAGGAAGACTGTTCTCTGGAGCTGTAGACAGCACAGTAAAGGTCAGAGGCTCTTACAACCAGTTTGGGGATACTGCTTTGAAAATGTAGCCAGCATTGAAATGTAACACTATAAATTAGGGGTGTAATGATACATCGTTATATCGAGATATTGCAATATAAAAATGCGACGATATGTATTGATGTAAACGATATGATTCGTGATATAGTTAGTTTTAGCCAAGACTCAGCTTACTGTGTTTATACGGTTTATAATTCACCCAGAAATGTAAATTCTGTCATCATGTACTCAGCCTCATGTCATTTCAAACCTAAGGTTTTCGTTCAACTTCCAAACACACATATTTTTTATGAAACCTGAGAGATTTCCGTTTCTCCATTTAAAGTCAATTTTCTAAAACTTAAAAGTTCCAAAAAAAAATGTCATGAAGGCATCGATGACACAATGGCTTTACATGATGAACAGATTTACAACAACGCACATATTGTAGTAAACACGGACGTTCAAATACTTGAGTGACACATGAAAACAACATGAGTGAGTAAATGCAGAGTTTAAATTTTTGGATGAACCAACCATTTACAGTTTTTTGATATGCTTTCTTGAGATTAGAACTGTGATTGACCGGAACAGCACTCCTCAAAGTGAAAGCGCAAAAATGATTTTAGGGCTGCACAATTTATCTCGATTAAACCGCACGCGATTTAGCAAAGGCTGCGATTATTTCACGTGCAGCTTGTCAGAGCTGTATGGCTCTGTGATCAGTAGTAAATGCTTCTCCATCTGAAAGCCAGAGGGCGCTCTTGCGCAGAAACTCCACATATGCCCTGCCGCAGAAGTAGATAACATGCGTCATATCGCTGTAGCTGAATAAACAGAAGATTGAAACACTTTGATTGATTAAACATGACTAATAAACACATGACTGCCTTATTCTGTGTAAGAAGCCACGTCATCTCCCAGAAGAATGCTCAACTGTCGTTACGAAGTGAGTTTGGAGTAAAAACAGGTTATTAAATGTTGTCTTTTGTTGGACAAGATGTTAATAAATGCTTCTCATGTCTGGAAAGATGTTTGACGCGTGTTGCTTTTTCAAATGTACGTTATAAGTGACTCAAACTCGCAGTGCTTTCGATGGATTAGCATTTAGAGCCATACTTCATTGACAAGTTGCGCATAAAAAAATAATCGCAGCCTTTGCGATTTCATAATCGCGTTTAAGTTCAATGTTATTTTTCGTGTTGTGCGATTAATCGTGCAGCCCTATTTTAAATCACCATATCAACATTACGTTTTAGTAGTATGATTATTCAGAGTGATTTAGATGGTTTATACTTATATGTGTAGTGCATTAACAGTGTGAGAGGCGGGACATAGCGAGCACTGGGAGAGTCTGAGCGTGTGCGGCTTGTCGAGTTCCAGTGAATGCCTGCATTGAAAGTACGAGTACTGCATGAGAAAAAATGAAAGTTTACGGAGTTTCAGTTACAGTACTACATTAAACCACTATATATGTTAAATATATTGTATAATAATGCAATGGGGGAATATTTGTGGGTCCTGATGATGATGATGATGATGATGATGATGATAAAGTAATAATAATATTTTTTTAATCTTCTTTATTTTGGCTTAAAATATAGCGATATCATGAATCGTAAAATCACGGTAACGTAAAATATTGTCACGATTCGATACAAATAGCGATACTGAACTCTTGATACAAGTGTATTGTTACACCTCTACTATAAATACGACTAAAAAATAGACTATGAAAATAGTAATGAACAGAAGTTTGAGCCTAAACATTCTATTAAAATTTGACACATTTAGTCACACTACACCATTACTTTTTGTAAAGACTATTTTAAATGCAGCTGAGCAACACTGTTTACACTATTCCATGAACCTCCATTTTCTACTGGCATGAGATCTTTCACTGTATATGAGCTCTAACAGCGTGTTCTGTTTCCTTTCCTCAGGTGTGGACATGCTAAACATCATCTCTGAGCATTATTAGTTGTCAGCATGAATCAACTCTGTTGTTGACATGAACTCTGATGCACAGACTTATCTATGAGAACATTACAACATACATCGGACAGGAGATGTTTTTATTTTTGACCCTGTGGACTCGGGCATCTGACCCATGTGAATTTTGCAGTAAAATGTTAGACAGAAGTTATGTGCTGGATGGATGATGGTGTTTGCTTTCCATGTACCGGACGCGTCTTGACAGCAAACAGAACCCGGCAGTCTTTATTAACACCCAGCGGAGCGCAGCCAACATGACAACGCAGTATTTTATATACACAAATAAGATCATTTCCTATAAAAGTATGATTTAGATTTGGTAAGACTTCAACTGAACTACAAATGAAGCTGAATCCAGTCCAAGTTCATGTTCCCAGCAGACCACGGAAATGTTGCTGCGATGACTGTTGAACTTTTGATCTTCGTGAGTCACAGTCTCATGACTAAGTGAGTGCCTAAGCTTCAGTCTGATGCCAGTGGAGATGCATGGAGCGACCATCATCCCAGGGCTGAATGAAGACCTACACTAAACCAACTTGGGCCTGAAACAGCAGAGCATTGACAACACAGTGCCCATGTTTTTATCTAAGATTTGACAGTGCCAACTGAGAACTGCTCAGATATTTTCTAACCGCTTGTTGACTGACGTGAAACCTTTTGTATGACGGTGTAATGACCTAATCATCCATCATGCTTGTGTAAATAATGCAATGTTTCCTTACCAAAGGCTCAACCGCTTCATGCATGGTTCCATGTTTGTCATGGAAGTCAGATTTTGCCCATGCAAAGCTAGTAAGACTTTTACAGTATGCTGGTTACTAAATCATTTTGAACAGCAAGTTCTAATTAGTTTAAGTGTAAGGCGCACAATTCACTATCACGGAGCATCCCAGCATTACTTTGAAGGAACACTGAGGGGAACACAATGTTGCGTTCAACTTGAGGTTGAGTTCCTCTTTTAGCTTAAAGGAACAGTTTACCCAAAAGTAAAAATTCTGCCTTCATGCTGTTCCAAACCTACAAGACGTTTACTTTTGTGGAAAATAAGGGGCCGTTTACACGATACAGTTTTCAACTAAAAAAGGAAAACTTTTTATGCGTTTTGGCCTTTCATTTACACGACAACGGCGTTTTGGAGGCCTGAAAACGCAAACTTTTGAAAACGGTCTGCGTGTAAACAACAAACATCTTTGAAAACGACGACGTCTTGCACATGCGCATTACATGTTCAGTCTTTAGTGTTTCATCGCCATCTAATGGCTTGCCAGCAGAATACAGCGTTTTTAGTCATTTTCGCGGATTCGTATGAATGGGGATCGTTTTGAAAATGGTGTCTGTACGCGGAAAACTCAAAGGAAAAACTTAGCCGTTTTAAGCATATCGTTGTCGTGTAAACGTACCCTTAAAGAAGGTATTTTGAGATTTCTCTTTTTTTGGCTATACAATGGAAGTTAATGGGCACCAAAACTGTTTGGTTATCAAAATGTCTTTCGTGTGTAAATCGATAGATAGCGTACTAGATAATTCGATACTAATCTAAGACAAAAGGCATAAAAAAACAGCTGCTATTTTGGATATAACAGTGCCTTTTGGTGGCATGGAGCTACTCAATTCGGCTCCACACATTTAGGACAATTATGGAAGTAATGAACAGATTTCAGCAGTGTGGTTCCCATATTTTTCCCCTCATTAAGCTCGACAGGATGTGTTTAAAATGTTCAAATGCAAACTACAAAAACAGTTTCTTGTATAAAACACATAAGACAGATTTTTAATGCTTGTATTGAGTGAGCTTGAGTCTTTTTTATTCAGTGGCTATCTTTAACGTGCCGTTGACTCCCTCTAGTGTCCTTAATACATAAACAGTTACATTAAGTGAATCTGTGAAGGGATGTATGGCCCTTTGGTACCAGCTTTTTAGTTTTGTTTTTTTGACAAGTGCTTTGCATTATGTATGTGAACTAATGAAACACTATGCTGTTAAGCAATTTCCAGCTGGCCTTGTTGGTGTTCAGTAATTGGACAGCTATGAGAGTGTTTGTATATAATGTTTATTTAGAGCAGGTGGCTGTTGATGCAGTCACTGCAAGCACACCACTGTTCCCAATGCCAGTCACAGCAGGTATCATACAAGTCAATGGCAGAACATCAACACAATATACAGCCTGCACGCACTGAGCAGTGCAGATTTCTTTTCTTTTTTTTATATATATATATAATGTCTCTGCAAATAGGATGGAATTTAAAACAGCTTTCATTATTAAATAACATCTTGCACCAACAATAAGTCTGACTTCAGTGTTTTCAGAATTTCAATATTTTTCCATCGTTTTTTTTTTTTTTTTTCTCTGGTATTAAAAAAGAATAAAGGAAAAACAAGCAAACATGACAATAAGAAACTGACAGGAATGAGAGCTTTAAAGTGGAGAAATCAAGTTTAAAAAAGGATGAATTCACAGTGACAAACAACCAGCTATATACACACACAGAAGAAGGGGGGACAGGGTTGTAACAACTCAATTAACACTGGATCGACACCCAGTCCTTTGAAGCGATAGGCATGATAAAGCTTTTATAAAAGCCATTCCCATGCCAGACATCTGCACTCTGTCCACAGAGCAGACCACAACAAAAAGGGATATAATTCAGAACATCTGCTGGACAAAAGCTGAGACCGGCCACATATTTCCCTACACATTGTTTAAACATGAAAGTCAAAATGAAAAGAACTAAAGCAAGGCACATACATGTTTTAAAAAAACGTAACATTGCATAATATACAACTCATTTCATCTGAAGACATGGCAGTCAAAAAACTTATCACAAAAAGTTACCTTAAAAAAGAAAACTGGAGTTCTAAAAAAATGACCATTTACAATTCATTTAAAACACTTTGCGCCAAGAAGACACGTTAAACTTTTGTCTCAAATATTTGCAGTTTCATCAACAAGCCCTCTTGATGCTGCATCATCAAATACTTGTTGAAAACATCTATAATAATCTCTGTTCATAACTTAAATATTACAAATATTCTTTCTGAGAACCGGGGAAGGGATTAAGCATATATGGAACTACTGAACGTGTGTAAAGCATACACAACTATTTCTCTTTCTCGTGTTCCCTACCTTTGGGCCCTTTCTTAAATTGCATTTAAGATCATTTTGATACTGTGACGATTCTAATAATGAGCAGGCAGATTGTCATGGCAACAAAGATGGTTAATTAATGAGAGACTGTGAGTTTGCTGGCAATGAAATAATGACATTCAGAGGCTTGCAAGAGGTTTGGTTGTGACCGGTGCTGTCATAACAGCGAATTGTGCCCTCACCGTGAATGAGAGAACATGGCATCTGGAAACATCTCATGTCCACAGAGACCAAACTGTAAAAGCGTCACTCATTCCCCCCTTAAAATGTCCCTTTAAAGTCACTTAATGCGATTCTCTGTGAATGTTTAACCTAGATACTGCTATGCTTTTCAGAACAAGTTATGGACCCAAGCTTAATTGCATCTTGGACTAATGTTCTTACTTTGGTCATTAAGGAAATGTCTGTCTGTATGATACTGGGGGTAATGCAATACAAAGCAGGCACACCATGGTACATTCACACCCTTTAACAGCCACTGAGATTAGACTGCATGCAGGCTTCCAGTGGAACCACACCTGTCCGAGCTCAAGAGCAGGGTAGGTGGAAATGCTAAACTTCAAGCCACATTAACATTTGCAAAATCCTTGTTAGTTCACTACACTGTCAGTCCATAACATCTTACATGCATGTTTCTTTTAGATTGCTGTTTTATGCCACTCACACACATACACATTTGCAACTTTCTCACTTTGTGCTTCCTGACGTCCCACCTTCTGAAAGCCATCAACCATCACTGGACCCCTCTACCTCATTCTCGCCTGTGTTTCTGAGGTCACTCGTGTAGTAAAAGTCAACATGAACCGATTTACTTTCTTAATGCACGATCCTGGTCTTGTTGTGAACAATTTATTGACACTTTATTCCTAAGAAAAAATGAGTTTGTCTTAATCTTCACTCAGAGAGCACAGGCTATATGCTAATCAATAGCTAAATAGCTATTTTGGTATTCAGTGCCTACTTTTACCATCCAATAAACTGCCAAAGAACAGAATCAAGTCCCATTGTATTTTTTCTAGCATTTTCTATATTGCCTGGAACTGCATTACATCATGGAAGTAAATTGGCTATTCATTTTGACTTCAAGGCCTACACTGCGTATCACCTTGCTGCAGATGACTAAAGCATCGGGGATGTCCAAGGATGAGGTCACGCCTCGCCAAATCAGAGCACACAGGCCCCTCCCTTCCCACAAGGCAATGCCTCTCACTTGGGGCCTCATTTGTAAAACATGCGTATGCACAGATTTGATCTTAGAGAGTGTGTACGCTAAAATCCACGCCAACGTTCATATTTACAAAAATGGAAAAGTGCTTAGTGCCATGTCAGGGTCTAAGGTAGTCTCAGCCTCAGACGTCACGCCCATGGGCCGATGCATATGACACACTTAACTAGAAACGCTTTAGGATTTTTGAAGTCATCATCTGGTTGGCTGAATTCTATAGGATGTTGCGTTCTTTAACTGTACGCCTGGAAACAAATGCCGTGACACCAAACCCGCTCATGGATTGAGTAAATGCTGGATTTTCAAAAGTGTGTAAAGTTTGCAGCTCCACTGTTGCAGTAAACTTGCACAACGTTATTGAATGAATAATTTATTAGACACACTTCGGTCTGTTATTGTAGGGACATCGACTTTACATTTTCATGACTACAAATTCGGATTGGTTGCGTAACATGTCAGTCAAACGTCCTCTTGGGTGGCCAATGAAAGCTGCGATAGAGTCCAGACCTTCTGCCGTCAGTCTGAAGGTCTGGCTACGCGAGACTAGGGCTGCGTCCGAAAACTGGAAAATGCTGCCTTCGGAGGACACATTCAAGGTAGGAAGGCATCAAGGCACGTCTGAATTCAATGTTAGCTTCACTTCCTGTTTTTGATTTTTGAAGGCAGCATAGATGTATCCTTTGCTGTCTTTGATATCCCACAATCCTGTGCTTTCCATTCTGTGACAGTTGAGCTAGAAAAATAAAGATGGCGTCCAAAAGTTGCGTTTGCTGGCCAGTTTGTGAGTAAATGTACAGTTTTGACCAACATTCTCCACTTTTGTTGTCATTTCTAGCGAGAAATTACTACTGTAGTAATTAAATATTTGTTTAGTTCTCACCAAAGCTCACGCTATATTGCTGTAGATCATTAAACTCTTATGCTGCCTCAGAAGCCTGTCCGAAACCCGTTTCATGAGGTGCTTTCATGCACAAACGCTGCCTTACAAGTCATTGTTTGATAAGGCAGTGAGGCAGCAAGTCAGCTACCTAGGTTTTTGGACGCAGCCTAGGTCTAAGCAGACGT
Source organism: Ctenopharyngodon idella (assembly GCF_019924925.1). Classification (NCBI taxonomy): domain Eukaryota; kingdom Metazoa; phylum Chordata; class Actinopteri; order Cypriniformes; family Xenocyprididae; genus Ctenopharyngodon; species Ctenopharyngodon idella. Next base: position 33,128,092 of record NC_067222.1, on the reverse strand, counting down.
ATGCACTTTTCCTTGTGGCAAATAGTCGGAGAACTGCAGGTAATCTAAGCAATTCTTTCCGCTCGCCATTCTCAAGGATTTGAACGTTGACTGGTGCTCTTTTATATGCTAATGACATTAATTAGGCAGCGTTTACAAGATGGAGATCTGAATCCATTAAGCTGTGCATAATTTCAACATCATTTATAGATTTCACATTTGGAAGAGAGGCATATGCGTTTTTTTGTATGTACGTTCGTTCTCTGAATCACATGTACGCACATTTGAGAAATGATCGTAAGATCAAATATAGGACGCTTTCTATGCAACATTTTATAAATGAGGCCCCACGGACACCTGGCCTATCTCAGCTTGAAACTGTTTGCTTGTGTGTGTTAGCAGCACTGAGGTCACCTCTCATGTTAAGGCACACAGGACACTGCACATGATGAGGGCAGGAAGAAAAAGAGGGAAGGTAAAGGAAGAAGGCTGTGCAGGAGCAGGAATGTATGAGTTCACACAGGCAAAAAGTATATGGAAACATATGGGTCACAGCAGCACAGAGCGGGAGCCCAGAGCAAGCACAGAGCAGGGGGTGAAACAGCCACTTCAGTCACTACATTCAACACAGCCCACAACACTCTTCAGCAGAGCACAGCCAAACATACAAGATGTTTAAGCCAGCCTTATTTTTTGTTTTGTTTTAAAACTTCATTATAGTCATAGAAAAATCCACATATCTGTCATCAAACTTTATAGATTTCTTAATGTTTCAACACTGTATGTACCATTGAACATGAAATAAAAACATAAATTATTTATATTTATATTTATATATATATATATATAACTGTACTAATGCATGACTCTCACTATGAGATTTTTTTTCTTTATAGATACAAACTTTCCTCATGCTTACAATGTACACATACCATACTATTATTTCATATACAGTTATTATTGTTTTCATATTATTATTTTACTACTCATTGCTCATGGTAGATAGAGATATTCCACAGACAGAGAGTTGAGCTTTATGTATTAAAACACAACCTCTGCCTCTCCACCCTCTGCTCTGTCTTTGATGTTTAAAGCCCTGGATGGCCTTCTGCCCAGTCCTGAGGTACATCAGCTCGGGTTTGTGCAAAACCAACTCGGAGGGAGAGAGGAGAGACGGGTGTTTCATGACAATGGGGAAGGAGCAGGAAAAAAGGGGGTGAGAGGAGCAAGGGATGAGGACTAGAAAGGGATAGGTGGGTATGTTGTTGGTCATTGTGCCCTTGTGCTCTCCCGGGGCCCTGAGGTTGTGCCACAGAGACACAGGCTGTGCTCTTCACTCCAGCATGGCATCCAGCTGGTCGGCCAGGTCATCAAACATGCTGCCGATGTCGTCTAGGATGCTCACTGTGCTCTTGTTTTCAATCAATGAGCTGTGGATCAAAACACACACTTAAATATCTTTTAAAAATAACAAAAAATTAGCTGCAAGCAGTAGTTATGGGGCCAACAATGACATGCAAATTGTAAGGCTGAATAGATTTATTTGGTCTACACGGACCCAGTGATGAATTTAAAGGGTTCGTTCACACAAAAATACAAATTCTGTCATTAATTACTCACCCTCATGTCGTTCCACACCCGTAAGACCTTCGTTTATCTTCAGAACACAAATTAAGATATTTTTGATAAAATCCGATGGCTCAGTGAGGCCTCCATTGACAGCAAGATAATTAACGCTTTCAATGCCCAGAAAGCTACTAAAGACATATTTAAAACAGTTCATGTGACTACAGCGGTTCAACCTTAATGTTATGAAGCGACGAGAATACTTTTTGTGCGCCAAAAAAAACAAAATAATGACTTTATTCAACAATATGTAGTGATGGGCAATTTCATGGCGCTTCGAAGCTTTACAAATCATTTGTTTCAAATCAGTGGTTCGGAGCGTGTATCAAACTGTCAAAATCACGCCCCCCAGTGGTGAACCACTGAAATTTCGAAACACTTATAATCTAATGAAGCCTTGTTTACTGAAATCATGTGACTTTGGCAGTTTGACACACGCTCCAAAACACTGATTCGAAACAAAAGATTCGTAAAGCTTCGAAGCTTCATGAAGCAGTGTTTTGAAATCGGCCATCACTAGATATTGTTGAATAAAGTCATTATTTTGTTTTTTTTTGGCACACAAAAAGTATTCTCGTCGCTTCATAACATTAAAGGAACACTCCACTTTTTTGGAAAATAGGCTCATTTTCCAACTCCCCTAGAGTTAAACAGTTGAGTTTTACCGTTTTCGAATCCATTCAGCCGATCTCCGGGTCTGGCGGTACCACTTTTAGCATAGCTTAGCATAGTTCATTGAATCTGATTAGACCGTTAGCATCTCCTTAAAAAATGACCAAAGAGTTTCAATATTTTTCCTATTTAAAACTTGACTCTTCTGTAGTTACATCGTGTACTAAGACCGACGGAAAATGAAAAGTTGCAATTTTCTAGGCCGATATGGCTAGGAACTATACTCTCATTCTGGCGTAATAATCAAGGAAATTTGCTGCCGTACCATGGGTGCAGCAATGATATTACGCAGCGCCTGTGACCCCCTGTTTGCACAGGGAGCGTGCCTTGCAACCATGGAGACATTTGTGAGAGACGCTGCGTAATATCATTGCGCCTGCTGCAGCCATGGTACGGCAGCAAAGTTCCTTGATTATTACGCCAGAATGAGAGTATAGTTCCTAGACATATTGGCCTAGAAAAAAACTTTTCATTTTCCGTCGGTCTTAGTACACGATGTAACTACAGAAGAGTCAAGTTTTAAATAGGAAAAATATCAAAACTCTTTGGTCATTTTTGAGCAAGATGCTAACGGTCTAATCAGATTCAATGAACTATGCTAAGCTATGCTAAAAGTGGTACCGCCAGTCCCGGAGATCGGCTAAATGGATTCGGAAACGGTAAAACTCAACTGTTTAACTCTAGGGGAGTTGGAAAATGAGCCTATTTTCAAAAAAAGTGGAGTGTTCCTTTAAGGTTGAACCACTGTAGTCACATGAACTGTTTTAAATATATCTTTAGTAGCTTTCTGGGCATCTGAAAGTGTTAATTATCTTGCTGGCAATGCAGGCCTCACTGAGCCATCGGATTTTATCAAAAATATCTTAATTTGTGTTATGAAGATGAACGAAGGTCTTACAGGTGTGGAACGACATGAGGGTGAGTAATTAATGACAGAATTTGTATTTTTGTGTGAACTATCCCTTTAAAAGAAAATAAATTCAAAAGCTATGAACAGATTTGCCTTTAGCTATAAAATTTATTTACCAGTCGCAATGATAGATTGTGTCAATACAAAAAAGCCCTGCCAATATACAGTTGTAACTAATAATTACTATAGTATTCTGGTACTCGCTGTATTCAACCCAATGGTGGAAAACAGCTTGAAGTCTCTTAATAACCACAGATGTAGACTCAAGACTGCTGACTTGATTGGAAGGACTCTTGACTTGGAAAATATACTTGAAAAGAAATTCTAACCTGAGACTAGATGCCATTATAGACTAGATTCCTACTGGTCTATGATGTCACTAACATCATGTTTCATGACACTCACTCTTTTTGCCCATCCTCCTTGATCTTCTCTTCTACTGCCTGCAGGGCTGCAGCTAGTGAGGCACTGGTCTCCTCTATCTTCTGGTGCATTGCATCTGCTGTCACTAGCCCTGTGACAAATGCTGATCCAGTTGAACTGTCCATGGATACTCCACTGATTGAGGAGCGAGGGGGCTTCACAGGAGGGGGTGTAGGGATGGGGGTTGGGGGAGTTTGGGGCGTCTGTGGGGTTTGGGGTGTCTGAGGTGTCTGTGGGGTGTGAGGAGACTGAGGTGTGTGTGGGGTCTGCGCACTCAAAGCCGGTGGGGTTGTAGCCTTGACAGGGTGGTTGGTTTGGGTTGAGGCTGTACTGGCCATTTTGGTGACAGTCTGCTTGGCTGGAGAGGGCATGGGAGTGGGATTAGGTGTCGCATTTAAAGACTGCAGAACATTTTTGGATGGTTTGGGAGCTGTGGGAGGAGGTGTAGGTTTTGGTGAAATCGGAGGAGGTACTTTCTTTCCTTCAACTGTAAATAAAGGAGAAAAGAGATAGGAAGAGAGATGGGAAGAGAGACTGACTGAGCGGACTTTGACTCAACAAGGTTTAAACGTTACAAGGCTTTATGGGATACTCACATAATTGTGTAAAGACAGGGCAAGTGAAAGGCCCGCACTGTGTAGTACCTGGGCTGCCAGGTGCCCCAGTTGGTCCAGGAAACGGGGCTTTCTTGGTGATGGCAGCCGGCGGTCCTTGTTTCTTTATGTGCTGGGCCAGAACAGGTTTGGGAGACACTGGAGGTTTGACAGACTTTCGAGGGGCACTCTCAGTGACATGGCCTTCCAGGTCTGCGCTGTCCCGACGGGGCGAGTTCTCAGGATGTTCCTGTGGTCGGGGCTGCTCTGAAACGGTCACCTCTGACACAGGGCGTCTTTTAATGGTGCCAGTCCCATTCTCGTATGGTAGGGGCATCTGCCCATCCAGTTGTTCCTCTGCATCTTTGTCTTTGCTTTTGGGGCGGCGCTTAACTGTATTTGACTCTGTGAGCTGGAACTTGGTGCCATTTGGCTGCTGCTTGGTGCTCTGGACCCTCCTTTTCAGGGAGGCTGTGGCATCCGCACATGAAAGGTCCTCCTGGGGTAAAGAGTATGACATTTCTAGGCCCTCCTCAGCCTCATCCTTTCCCTGTCTAGGTCTTTGTTTGATGGTAAGGTTTCCATCCTCAGCAAACGGAAGGTTTTCTGCTGAACTCCCACTAGAGCTTGGCTGGGGTTCAGAGCGTTGTCTATCCTGGACTGGCTCTGGCTGTGGTCCTCGCTTAGCAGCTGCTACTAACTCAGTGACAGGCCCACTAATGGTCCTGCGACGGTTCACTACTTCCCCATCCAGTCCAATGGCATCACGCTGCTTTGCTCCTGCAGAACCCACCTGCAGAGAAACAAGTATGTTTTACTACAACAGATTTTGCTAACAGACATTTTTATGATAAATGCTGGGTATCATCCCAAATGCACACTGATAACCATCTTACCTGCAGATAGTATCCTGCAGTTTTCTGTAAAGCGAGACCCTTGGCACCCCCACCAATAGAGGACATTTCCAACATGGCCGCAATGCTCTTCACACTACCTGCACTGCCTGTGTCTACAGTGCCACCCAGGTCACTAGCACGTCTTTGTGGTTGATAGGGAACGTCCAGAAGAGGTCCACTGCTTGTCTCCTTGGGCACTTCTGTCAGATTACTGCTGGAGCTTGAGATGGCTGAACTAGAGCGTTTGGGAGGAGGTGGAGGAGGACCTTTCTTCTTCTGTCTGAGTGCAAAGGACTGGCTTCGGTTGACATTCTTGTCTGCCTGCCCTTTCACTGAGTTGCTGCGACCCACCCGGTGCTGTACTGTGGCATACTTTCCTCCTGAATCTGCAACATTCAGCTCGTCCCGCTCCTGCTCACCATCAGACATAGCATATCGATTCAGACTGTGGGCACGTTTCTTAGGCAGACCATACTCGTCGCAAGCTTCATCACCATCTGGTGGTAGGCACAGGAGTGGCACTGAGACAGCGGGTCCTTGGGGCGCAGCTTCCATGGTTTCCACAGGCTGAGCAGCTGGGTGTGGATGGGACCTTTGAGTGGGGGATTGGGGGTGAGCACGAGGTGTTATGGGCTTCTCTGTCTGCTGGAGCAGCTGAGGACTAGGTTTTGGCTTACCCGGTGGGTTGCTCATAGTCTGTGAGGCGGGAGGCTTCGTTTTGGTGGGCGTTTGTGGTGGAGTATAGGGTGGACCTGCACCTTGGGGATAAGACTGACGTGGTTTTGGCTGCGCCGATGAAACACTTCTCTGGCCTCCCTGGCTGCTCTGGCGCATGGTACGTGCCTCCTTTCTGGGTGGCCCGCTAGGCTCTTCTGTGTCTCGGCTCTTATTCATGCTGTTCTCATGCAGACTGCGGGCTCGGTGCTGTGCTCCCGGACCACTATTGGTTCTCACCTCTGTGCCATCCTGCACATCAGCAGGCCGTGTAAGAGCTGCCTGTAACTCCCCGCTCAGTTCACTGTCCTGGAAAGTGCTCAATTTAGGAGACATACACTCTCCGCTGTCATGGGGTGGGCTCTCAATAGCCATCACCTCCTGAGCGGCTGGGGGTTTTTTACGCAATGTGTTACGACCATCAGAGGCCTTCTGGATCTCTGCCAGCTTCTTCACTGCAAGCATAAGCTTCTTCTGGTGTCCTAAGAAAATTCGGTCAGAGAAATAAAGTAAACCACCATGGCCTATGCAGTTTGGTAAAAGTTTTTATGTGTAATCATTTTGAAATACTTAAAGATTATGGATCCCAGTCCACTATCTTACCAAGTTTTGTAATGCCAATCTCCTGAAGGTCCTCCCACGTGATGTCAGTAATAAAGTCAATGTTCTCATAGCCATTTTTGACTAAAATTTGGTGATATTGGCTCAACCCAATCATGGATAACCACTCTCCAAGATTCGCCTACAGATCAAATACAGATAAAAACAAATTACATCTGGATGTGTGTGTGTGTGTGTGTGTGTGTGTGTGCATTACGTACGTTGTAGGAATTACAAAAAAGTAACACCAGAATTTTTTTATCTTGTGGGACCATTTGTCTCCATGAGAAAAACAGCTTTAAATCTTGCTAAATTATTATTATTATTATTATTTTTTTAAATGTTAAAATGCAGAAGGTTTTGTGTGAAGGTTATGTTTAAGGTTAGGGTATAGAATATACAGATAAAAATACAGTATAAAAATTATTACGTCTATGTAAAGTCCCCATAATACTTGGAAAAGTGTTAAACTCACCGGTTTTTGGTCAGGCAGCCACTCGTTAATACTGAGCTTATTTATCTCTGAGGTTATCTTCTTTCGATGTCCTGGTTTGGTTACTCCAATAGCTGTTAAATCCTGAGAATACATATAGGAGTCCCAGAAACCATCAGATCCATAACCAATCACATTTGAGCACCCCAAGGCCTTTGTACACACATACACACTAAACCAAGCAGAGCATATTCTGCGTGAACATTACATTATATATACACAAAAAAGATAAAACACTTAAATTTTGGCATATCAAACACTTTGATTGACAAAAGGCACCAGGATGATAAAAGCAGATGCAAAAAACAAACAAAGAAAAAAAATGGGAAAGGGAAAATAATAAAATAATACGAGGAGCAAGTGAGGAAAAGAAGCCTTTTCAGAGTACCCCCAAACATAATTATATAAACATATCCTAATTGAGCATGTCCTCAGTGTTTCAACAAAATACCCCTGTTAATTCTGCTTTCAGCAATGAAAATATGTAAATCTCTTGAAGGCAGTGGTTTAATGTAATTAAGTATGGGTAGATGAGCTTGCTTCCAGCAATTCTATTTGCTCAAAGATTAATTTAAGGTTTAGTAACAAATTAGTTTAGTTCAATTTAGTTACAGCTTTACACTCCATAATGAAACTACATGAAATGACCATTAAAACTAAATTATTTGCTAATGAAAGAATGCTTTTAATTTTAAGTATGTGCACATAAATACATAGCTCACAAGAGCATGTACAGTAATCACAACATAAGTTATTATGTGGGTCATCAAGATACCTACATAACATACTAGGAAACATTTGACAACAACAACAGCGGCACTGTCTGGGTGGTATCTGGGTGGGTGGGGGGGTATCTGGGTGAGATTTTCCATCTTGCCACAAGGCAAAATTCAGAGTCTCATAAAGCCTGTGTGAGCCATGCCCATGGCTTTTTTGTGCTTCAGACTCATTGCAAGCCATTTCACTTTAAATTCCAAGGAGAGTTTGTTGGTTGATTCGGTTTTTTTTATCTTCTGACTGCTTCTTTTCTGTGCTTTGGGTGGGTCTGGGTGTTACATTTAGGGAAAAGGGGAGTGACGTAAATAGTTTAGGGTGGCTTTGGGGGGGGACAACTCTTACCTCTGGGGTCATTCGGCTAATTGTAGGAATGTCATAGCCGGCGCTGATGAAGTTTGGAGCGTAGACCTGCAGCTGAAATTCACTCAGCCATTCGATAACAGCCTCTGAGCTCTAGAAGAGAAGATAGGTGGCAGTCTATCACTGTTTGGGTCCTGTGGCTGAAGATGGACCAGACCCCAGGCCAACAAACTAAAAACATTAGTCCCAATGACCAATGTCGCAGCTTCACTAATTAGTTCATAAATAATTAGTTCACTTTATTAGTTCACAATTAAATCAAATTAAAACCTGCCTCTATTTATTTATTTATTTTTGTATTACATTGGACTTATTGCTCTGTTATTACTCTTGGTCCAGGTACCTGCTCTAGCAACAAGGAAAAAAGCTTTAGCAAATAAGGACTCTCCTTCTGAACCAAAGGGTTCTGCTTTTAAAAAGCAGTGGCAATACAGTTTCTGCTTTGGAATGCCATTTCCCTGTAAGTAGGAGGATGTACTATAACTCTTGTGTAGGAGAGGCAAAAAAGGGAGTTGGGCAGCAGAGAAAATAGGGCTGTTTTGAACAGATGGCCCCTAGTCCACAAGTCCAGCATGGAGCAGCTCTACTCAGCAGCACCAAAGTCCTGCTGGGAAAGATATGGCAGCCACATTTCTCTGTTATATGACTGTATGGCGAAATTTCTGATATCATCTAATTGTAAAAATGATATCAAAAACAGCAAGGGTCAGATATGCATTACCAATTTGCAACATACAATCTCTTTTAATGAGATAACAGATAAATAATACCTATACAGTGTCATATTCAATTGTGTTGGTACCACTTTCTAGAAAAATATCAGTGTCATAATCTCATTTTCCTTGTAGCTCTAACTGTTCTACAAGTCTCAATATGGACAGATTAAATCTTGAACATGCCCCCATTACCATACCACTTCACATTTAAATCACACGTCTACATTGTTGGGTACTCTCTGAAAAGAAATCAAACGTGAAAAAGACTGCAAATAAGGCAAAAAAATTGAAATGGACTTTAAAATGTAGCAAAGAAAATTAAATGAATGATTATAAAAGATCACAGTGAAAGGAATCGCTGTCAGTATTAGACAGCAGACAGAGCGGCTGATAGAAGCCTGAAGCTGAGGACAGTGTGCAAGGAAGCCTGCGGAAAAGCCCACTCACCGTGTCCTGACGACAACCGAGAGCGCGTAATACCGATGAGGCCAGCTGTGAGAGGAAGTGCTGGGAAAGCATCCTGGATGTGCAGATGCCAGTGCATGTATGTGTATGTGTGCGTGAGAGAGTGTATGCTTGTTTGAGGAAAGGTAATGGGACAGTGTGTTTCGAGTCTCCTTACCTTCCCCTCAGGCAGCGCCTCCCCTTTCCTCTGGGACACCGCCTCCCCATACGGCTGCTCATGAAGTGGACAGCTTGACAAACTCTGACTGCGTGAGGAAGATCCTAGAAGGACCATGAGATCATTCATACACATTGGAGCATTGCTATTGCAAATCCATTTTTGACAACTACTCCTTTAGCCAATCAGATCTTTGTGATGCTCCCACCCACAGCAATTAGTGCAACCATCTGGCACAAAAAAAGGAGCCAAGTCTCTAATTTACGAGAAAAAAAAAAACCCATTCAGAATGGAGAGACTTCTTTGTGAAAAGATACTCTCATATGATATCTTTTCAGAAGAGTCATTTAAAATTCCCACTAACCTTTGTTGCTGGAAGCGTGTGAGGGGTGGTCCAAAGACTTTGTTTGCTCCAGCAGGTGTTCTTTAGCTTTGGCAGACTGTGACAAAACCGTGGCCAGGAGCTACAGGATAAACAAAGCTCATCAGATCAAGAAATAACATACAAATATCAATGCAGACTGGAACAATGCAAATTGGACCTCAAAAGCGCACACCCTTATGTTTAGCTTTGAAGAACAAAGCTTTCCAAAATTGAGCAACAGGTTCTTTTCTGATATGTAAAAGGTCCTGCTGGAAATTTCAGCTAAAACCATCTCCTCATAGTAGCTGGTTGAAGCTAATCATTTATTGGTCAGGTCCAAGCTGATTTAGGTGGACTACCAGCTACTGGGTTTGAGTCAACCTTGTAAACCATCTTGGTCAACCTGGTTAGGGCTGGTAGATTCGTTTGTTGGGAGGTCTTTTAAGGTGATTAGGTGGTCCAAGCAGAACTGCTATCTTGATAAACCTTATTCAGTCTGGCAGACCAGATGGTAGCTGGTTTAAAATGTTTTCTTGCTGGTTGAAGCTCATTATTTATGGTTATTTAGGTCATACAAGCTGGTTCAGGTGGACTACCAGGAAATGGGCTCAAGGTTGGTCTTGTAGATCATCTTGGGCTGGTTAGGGCTTGTAGATGACCTTGGCTGAGCTGGTTGAATTCCAAAACATAAGTGAACTTGAACTGGTTGACAAGGTTGTTCATCTTAGGATGTAATGACCTGTTTTTTTTTTCAGAGATTGTAATACATCTAGTCATACTGCCAATAGATCAAAGATCAAAGACGCTTCTAAAAATTTAAACCAACAACAAGTTAGGCAGTCCTTTCAGTCCTATCTTCTCAAACCACAGTCACTTTGCTTGTCAGATAGCTCACCTTGACTCCCTCTGCCTGTGCGTGAAGGATACTGCTGCTGCCTGCGCTCTGTCCACTACCAGAGGATCGGGCACTGGCCACACTGCCTGAACTGCCCACACTGCTGCGGTCTCCACCTGGAATAACAAGCCCCCAGCAAACACATACACAAACACAGTCAGCCCCATCAGACCACACCACCACAATTGCTCCAATCACACCACTATGAACTTCCCCACTGCAATGCACTGATCTGATACATGGGATGACAAAGACTTACATAACAAAGGTGAAAGACCAGGTGATTGATGGACACAAGACATGTTAGCATAGTCACTGATACAAACACACTCAGGCTCACGCTGCCTTCATTGAAAATGCAGTTTGCCATACGGCTACAGACACATCAGTGGATTGTCTGTACGTGTGCTCTTGAGGGAACGACTCCATGGATGTTACTGTGACTGAGCAAATGAGAGTCTTTCAGTGCGCCTACACGCCTGCAGCTGAGGAGGTTTCTGAGGCCAGGCGTACAGCAGCTTCACCAGGAGCGTGGCAAAGCAGGAGGAGTCATGAGAGAAGAGGAAGAGGAGGTGGAAGAGGCAGCCCCGCTGTTACCTGCCACAGGTTTGCGCAGAACCCAGATCTCCTCGCTGCTGCCGCCCTGGGGACCACCGGCTGGGGTGGGTGAGCCATGTGGACTGGACTCTGAGCCGCGAGAACCTTTAACACAGAAACCATCATTAACTGCGCCCTGGCTTGGCCACCTGCCCGGGATCAGAGGACTTCTGGACAGGTCAGGCAAGAGGAAATCTAAACTATATCTATGCGCTTTAGCAATCTGGTTGACTACAAATCTCTCTCTCGCTCTCTCTCTCTCACTTTCAAACACACACGCAAGCCAAGCACGCATATATATACTGTATATCTAACACAAATATATATGAACATTTATATACAGAGGTACATGAAATATATAAGAAGAAACATGTACTGTATATATGTGTATATACATATATATATGCCTTGATTTACATGTACACATAGGTAAAACATATATAATATATACAGAGATATATGATTATATATGTAAATAGGTTTAACAACAAGAGGAGTTGCAGTGCATTACAGGAGCATAGTTCATTAGGGACTCCAAAAACATCAGACCACAAGTGAACGTAAATACAAATTAAATGCAATAACATCTTATGGTAACGCTCTCTAATCACTGAAGAGAGACAGTCTCACCAGACTTTTTAATGTTGTTAAAGGAATAATTCACCTAAAAATTCACCTTAAATTCTGTCATCATTTTTTCACCCCCATGTCATTATAAAACTGTATGACTTTCTTTTGTGAAAACAAAATAAGACATTTTTTGAAATTGTTTTAATCCATACAATGGGTTGTTTTAGATTCCAATGACTTTCATTGTATGAAAAAAATAATTTTTTAAGAATTTTCTTTTATGTTACACAGAAGAAAAAAGTCAAACAGGTTTGGAACGACATAATGGTGAGTAAATTATGACAGAATTTTAATTTTTGGGTCAACTGTCCCTTTAGGTTTATTTCACGATTACCAGGCCCAGATGGAATGTGCAGATTTGTTTTGCTGTTTTTAAGAGAAGATCAGCAGAATTCTTCAGAAATATTTCAAACATTCTATTGAGAGTTCAGCACCTTTACTGGTAGCTGAAAGCAGGAAATGAAATAGATTAGTCAAAGTATTTTGCTATGGCCACCGTTCAAATTCTGCTGAAATCTACAGAGTTCTGAGGGCACAGTTTCCATGTGGGCCTGACGATATCTGATCATTTACAACTAAAACAAACATCTTCATATTACAATTTACAGTGATCCAGAGTACATAAGAATATCTTCATGCTCCGTACCAGTATCAAAGTTTGTTTTGATACACATCGCTGAAAGGATAAGAGTTAGTATGAACGGACAGATCAGTACAGTTGAGATGAAGGAGAGTTGAAACAGACAGATGTTCAGTGACGGACAAATGGTTGTGCAGAGATGCAGGTATGGAGGGGTGAGAGGCTGGCTGTGCATTCCCTATTGATCACATGTAAGAGTGAACGGTTGAAGGGGGCAGTGGAGCGAATCCCCAAGTGTGGTCATCACAGAGAGGGAAAACGTAGCACCAAGATCAGGGAAATTTAGGGGTAAAAGAGGAGAGATAACAGCTTCAACAAAGAGAGGCCCATGAACCTCTTTTGTGCTGGTTAAAAAATAACTTACTAGCCAAATCTTGATCATTCTTGGCCTCTAAAAAAAAATAAAATAAATCAACAACCAAAATAATGTCAGAAAAATAAAGTTAAATGTATTTAATTTTAAATTAAACGTAAAATCCAGAAATAATAATTTCAGAAAAATATTTTCAGAAAACTTTAAGGAATTAGTGGAGCTAATTTATTATTTAAATGAAAAAATACTGTAATTTAACACATTCCTTAAAGCTTTGTGAATAATAATAACAATAATAATAATAAAAAATAATAATAATAATAATAATGATACAGTGGAGACAGATTAGGGTATCTGTACCTTGTCCACTGTGCGGCTCTCCTGAGGTGTTTGGGGACCTGTTATAGCCAAAGGAAGTGAAAAGTGGCAGATGGGAATGTGGTGGCGGAGGTGGAGGAGGCGGCAGGATATGAATCTCATGATACGAGTCCCCATTCACCATGGCAACGGCGGGCGACACGGGGCCGCACACCGGCGCACAGAGCTGTATCTTTTGATACTGTTGGGTACAAGTGACTGTACTCCATGAACCTAGATACGACAACACAGCAACCACCACCACCACAACAAACAAAACAATTACACATAAGAGAGGGAAAGCAAATTAACCCAACACAAAAATCACAACCAATCACAAAATTCAAAACAGCAAAAAGACAAATTAAAAGGAAGAAAACGCTTGTTTTTCACTTCGAGCTGTTCAGTGTGTGGATGGAGTGAAATGGCTATAACTATTTCTTCAAGAATGATGTCGGAATGATATTTTTATGTGCGTGCACTCAAGATATGTGTATATTTGAAACAGAGGTGATGTGTGGAAATGCAAGGTTAGTGAAATGAATTGGAAATGAGCTGGTGCTTGTAGTAAAACACAAATGCTTGTCTCTGTAAGTGCCTGAGGAGAAATACTGTGGAGAGATCTTCTCAAATGAGAAGTTTAGCATGCGTGACTCTTTTCAAGTCTGTGTGTGGGTGTGCGAATGTGCAATTTGACCATTTATGTTCACTGTGAGCACAGCAGGGATTGTTTGAGATGTTTGTCCTCCTTTCCCTAATTACATTAATATAACAGAAAATATATTAATTACAAGTTTGTTTGTTTTTTCATATAAACTGTAATTTTAGTAAAAAAGGGAGTATAAGAAAGGAGCTGAAATATTCTAAAACGCGCAATGGCATTAAGAGCGGGGCACAAAAATGTGGATGGAGTGGAGGAGACCGAGCAGCAGATGTAGAGACACAGACATGGATACTTAGTGAAGCATGAGACACAATGAACACATAGATTAGACCCCTGCTGCCATCCCAATATAGAGATATAAACCGGACATAAACCCTCTGAATGGCACTGTATGGATCATATACGTCTGCATGAGTGCACAAAAGAGTGCTCTGTTGCCCAATGATTCTTGAGTGACAAACTAAAAATCTATTTAAGATCAGGGGTCTCTTCTCTACTCTTCTGACAATGAATATCATCTCCCTTCAAATTACGTTCTCCAGCAAAGATGAAGAGGTACTTATTGGCCAACATGAACTAAGAAATGTACCCTAGATGTACCCCACACTAGCATTTACCAGGTGACCCTGTATCAGTTCCATCAGTGAAAAAATAAGGACTGTTATTCGCTATAGTGTGAGCAACACTGACCAATGTTTGAGTGTCGGAGTAACAGAAGAGCGTTTTGTGAAAATAGACCTAAAGGGTTCAATCCAATGAGATCTGCTGTTCTGTCAAAGTATGGATGGAGACAAGGCCACTATTTAAGGTACTATTAATGACTATCTTTCTCTCTGACAGCATGAACGATTACATTACGAGATGAGAAAAGAGCTCTACATTTGCCCTGTTTTTGTTGCCACAAAAGCAGATGGCCCTGTCTGGCTTTCAATCCAGTGCACATGAGCATCATGAACAGCTGGCTGTGAACAGAATCAGGGTCATGTGAGTTCAGCAGCATTACTTATGCATCTGTGAGTGTGTGAGGTCTCAGAAAGAGGCAGCACTGACCCGCCCGTTGTCGTCTCTTACCCACAGCCCCAGGCCTCTTACTGATCACTTCGACCATGCTGGAGGGGAAGTAGCCCACTCTGTCATTTCCTGTGCGGTTATCGTGGATGCAGCCCTTCCACCTCCCATCTGAATGTTGCTCCAGAACCTACATAGAATCATAATCATCCATCATCTATAATGGAAATATACATTATCTGGACACTTTTAAATACTTTGTAATGCCACAATTAAATTAATTCATTTAAAGTCTAATGTTTATGAGCCAGCATTGACCTGTGCCAGAAATTTTGAAAATTCTAATATTATTTTAATGTTAATTATTTTTATTTTATACACTATAATGTTCAAAAGTTTGAGGTCGGTATAATGTTTAAATGTCCTTGAAAGACGTCTCACCATGGCTGCATTTCCTTAATCAAAGATATAGTAAATGCAATATCATTTTGTGAAATATTATTACAATTTAAAACAACTCTTTTCTATTTTAATATATTTTAAAATGTAATTTATTCCTGTAATGGCAAAGCTGAATTTTCAGAAGTCATAATTCCAGTCTTCAGTGTCACATGATTCTTACTACATTTTATTTCAGTATTCTCTGATGAATAGAAAGTTTAATTAATGGCGTTTATTTGAAATTCAAATCTTTTGCAACTGTCACTTTTGATAATAATATAATATTAATATGTTTTATTTATATAGCGCCTTTCCAGGGCTCAAGGATGCTTTACAATGTACACTTAACAAGGAAGAGATAATACGAGTAGACAATGATGAAAAACACATTAAATTGGTCAATTTAATGTGTCCAAACTGAATAAAAGTTTTAGGCGTTTAGGCCATTATTTTACTAAATTAATTTTAGTAGTGTATATTTTATGTATATCAATATTTGCCCTCTGGAACTGATTTTCAATTTATTTTTTTATTTTTTTATCTTTGTGAGTGCATTTTTTTCAAACCATATAAAAAACAACAACAGATACTTAACCAAACAGGCCTAGAATAAAACAGAATAAATGTCAATAAATGATAGTAAAAGTAAAACATTTAAATGTTTGGGGCAGTTCTGTGATTTTTGTGACTTTGGACCTTTGCACTAAACCCTGGAAAATTTCTGAATTGAAGGAAAAGAGACCATTCAAACTATACTATAGAGCAAGATGAGATCATATTTTCTCTGGCAAGGATTATTTTTGAATGTCTGGGGAAAAACACAGGCAACAGTGCCCTCTGTTGAGAAATTCTTAAAGTGCACTGAACTAACCACTATGATTACAAAGGATTAATGTGGAATTTCTAATGTGAACCAAAATTGAGACAATGTGAATTTTTAAAAATGTCTGCATAGTTAACACTGTTTGAAATTTTAATAATACATGAGAGTAAAACAAACTGTTTAAATCAACGGTTTCAAAGATTTTGAATTTATTTAGAGCAGGTCTTGTGAATATTACCGTGATAACGTCTCCAGCCTTTATGTTAAGGCTAGTCAGGTCGTAATTGTTGCAGTAGTCCTTCAGGGCCCTGACCTGCAAGGCAGCTGAGGCATCTGCATAGAGATCAGCAGACATAAACTGTATAATCTACTACACATTACTTATAAACATTTATACACATTCACATAAACATGAATAAATAGTGTATGTGATGTATATTTACACAACAGAAAAAAACGACTTCAGCTTTTTGCCCCTTTTCTTACCTCGTAGCATCTGCTTGATTTCCCGGCTGGCCTGTGTAGCAGTGAACTGATAGACGATGTCCAGCGCTGTCTGGCTGTATGTGTTTCTCACTGCTGCATTGATGCCACTCTGTAGGGTGAAGGTTAAAGGGTTAGTTCACCCAAAAATTAAAATTCTGTCATTAATTACTAACCCTCATGTCATTTCAAACCCGTAAAACTTTGTTCATCTTCAGAACACAAATGAAGATATTGTTAATGAAATCTGAGAAATTTCTGACCCTCCATTGAGTCCACTTAACACTTTGACGCTTCAAAAAGTTCACAAAGTGATCGTAAAACTAATCCATTTGAATTAAGTGCTTTAATCCAAATTTTCTGAAGAGACACGATCGCTTTATATGATGAACAGACTTAATTTAGGCTTTTATTCACATATAAACATTCATCAACATACATCAGTTGTGGTAAAAGGAAGCTCAAGCATGTTCTCTTGACATGCGAGAACCAATGAGATTCATTCTCGTTGTCACACTTATGTTCAGTTAGTTTCAGTTTTCATGGACTTTTAGTTTGTTTTTATTAGTCACGTGTTCCTTTGTCTGAGTTTCCTGCCACTCATCAGTTTCCATGGACGCTAATCTGCCATCACAGCTGTTCATCATTTAGTTCATAACCCTGTGTATTTTAGTTCCTCACCTTCACTCAATATTTGTCCGGTCTTGTTTGTGAATGTGTTGCTACTACCTTCTGTTACTTGCCTGTTGGATTATTATTAAACTCTGCATTTGAATTTTATCCTGATCTTCATCTGTCTGTCTGCAACCTTGTTAACAGAAGACCGGACCAAAAAATAGATTATGCAGCAAAATTTGCTGTGATTGGCCAAAAGGGCATTGATTTTTTTAGTTATTCTGCTGTCTTGCTGTCACCTGTCCCTACGACGACGAGACCCTCAAAATTGCTGTTCTGGATCAGGCCCAAATACCACCACCCTGTAGCCCTTCCAGACACCTCAGGACTTGACTGGAAGGAGGCTACCATCAGTTGTCTGGAGAGCTCTGTTCCCGATCCAGGATACAGCCCAGCCCACTACCACCCTCGACCAAGAAGAATTCACTAGAGCCCCCCGCAGACGGAGAGCGACCACCTGCCGCGATGAGTGAGCCAAAGTCTGAAAAGGAAGGGAAATCGCCAACCAAGGGTGTAACTTTGGTTTGGAAAGTGGGGGACACGCACACCTTCTAGGGGGGTCCGGGGACATGCCCGGAAGAAAATTTTGTACATTTTAAAAATAAATTCATTAATCTGGTGAACTTTGAGAGTTCAAAATAAAGAGCTCCAACCCATGTTCAGTGTGCAAATTGAACAAAGAAAGTCTGTGCATTGACTTTTACCTGAATCCACTGTTAAAAAATAAATCCACCCGCCAACCGCCCAGTTGATATTGTCTGGTTTACCTGATTATCACATTACAATTATTCAAATTCTCAGTGTTAAGCATGATGATATGGTTACATATTACACTGAAGTAGGCTGCTTATAAATTAACATTTATTTAAAATAAAAGTTCTTCTTTGGCTAAATTACATTTCCTCAATAGCCTAAACATAGGCTTTACTCCCTTCAACCTTAAAGTGTCACTGTTTCATTACATCACTGTTGGAAAAAACTCTTATCAGAATAATTTCTTTTAGTTTTAGTTAAAGCTGTTAAGTTATAAAGCAATATCTTGTGTAGGGTTTTTCCTTTGTGTTTTAGAAAATGACCACTAGGAGGTGCTCTAGGCACATGTTTTCCTTGATTGGTTTTCCCTTAAGAGAAATACGTTCAGTTGAAAACTAAAGTAAAAGAGTGGTGCAAGTTCATTGCATCTTACCGTGAAATGAGAGTTCCGTGTCTTTATTAAAATCAACACATTAATGATTTATCACTCATCCACCCGCAATTAATCGGAATGTTATTTTTTTATTACTTGGTCAGCCCGACCCGCGGATTATCCACAGTATCGAACGGTTCTTGGAATGGACACATGCCGGGAACCCACAACAGAATTGTGTCGGTGGAAAAGGGGTATCTGAGCATGTGACTGCCTGTCTGAGTTTTGTCAACAGCCGGAGGGCACGAAATTTGACAGAGGCGGCCGCCTCGTAATTCTCTATGCAGGACAAACCCTGCATACATTGCTGACAGAAAATGTTGTGGTTTAAAGTGGACTCGTCTGCTCATTAGAACTCTCAGTGAGCTATTTTTAGAGTGTGCACGCGACGTTCCTGGACGCGGACGCGCGCATCGACACAAGCAGGCTCTGTGTCCTGCTCCTCTGTGGTGATGACAACATTCGGTTAAAAATCATAACACGAATTTGAAAGTGGGGGGGACACAAATGGGATTTTGAAAAGTGGGGGGGACATGTCCCCCCTGTCCCCAGTGGAAATTACGCCCCTGGCGCCAATCATTGCTCTGGATGCGGAGCCAGTGACTGAGGGAGTTCTGGTGGAATTGGACAACAAGGCTGATAAATTTGGACATGGAGGCACTGCCTCCCGCCTGGTATTATCTGTTCTGAATCATCGCTGTTTCAAGACAGCACTGAGACTGTTTTGTTGACCTGTTGGAAACTAGAATTACCATTATTGATCAGGTCAAGCTTACCTCTGCCACCTTCACCGCGAAGCTTAGACAGTTCTCCAGCCCCGCCTCTGCTGGATGCCTACAGCCCTTCGTCTTCCCTGGGAACGCCTTGCTGCGACGTGAAGCAGTACAACCACCAGCCTCACCCGAGTGAGAGGATCCCATGGCTCTGATCCGGCCTCTGATCCCTTCACTCCATCTCGGCCCGTCCACCTGTCGTCTCCACTTTGACTCCTCCCACCCTTGGCTCTACCAGAGACCCTCGGCCTTGCGGTTCCACCGGCTTCCCTCGTCCCACTGGCTCCCCCTTGGTCAGTGGTCACTCTACTTTCGCCACGGACTTGCAAGCCTTCGGCTGGGCTCAGTCTCTCCACCCCTACAGCTTCAGTGGGAACCTCCTTCCCTCTGGCTCTGTCTAAGTCCTCGGCTACTCTGGATCTGCCTCAGACGTCTAGGTATCCAGTGCCAGTGATGTCACTCTGCACCATCGGCTCTCCGTCTGCACCCTGGGATCCATCAGCTCCTTTTCCATCGGTCATCTACCTGATGTCGTCAGCCATGGCAACATCTTGGCTCCTCCCTCCCTCGACTTCGCCTTAGGCAGTCGTCACTACCGAGCTCTGGGTGTGTTGCATCAGGCACTCTCCATCATCGCCCCCGGGGTTAAGTCGTCGTCCACCTGTCACCATCCCTTTGCCCCCGCTCCTCTTGCCATCACTTCGCCACCTCATCGCCCACCTCCAGAGCCCCCGCCTTCCCTCCCTTGTCTGTGGGAGGCCTTTTCGGAGGGGGCGTAATGTCACACGTATGTTCAGTTAGTTTCAGTTTTCATGGACTTTTAGTTTGTTTTCATTAGTCAAATGTGTTCCTTTTGTTTGAGTTTCCTGCCACTCATCAGTTTCCATGGACGCTAATCTGCCATCACAGCTGTTCATCATTTAGTTCATCACCCTGTGTATTTTAGTTCCTCACCTTCACTCAGTGTTTGTCTGGTCTTGTTTGTGAACGTGTTGCTACTACCTTCTGTTACTTGCCTGTTGGATTATTATTAAACTCTGCATTTGAACTTTATCCTGATCTTCATATGTATGCAACCTTGCTAACACTTGTGTTACGCAGCATGTTTGAGCTTCTGCAAGAGGTTTGTTCTTGCACTTCAAGCAGGTTCGGTTGAGCTTCTGTTTATGTTCACTGATCAATGTTTATACGTGAATAAAAGCCTAAATTCAATCTGTTCATCATATAAAGCAATTGTGTCTCTTCTGAGAATTTGGACTAAACCGCTCAATTCATATGGATTAGTTTTACAATCATTTTATGAACGTTTTGAAGCATCAAAATGGTACTCGCATAGCTGTCTATGAAGGGACAGAAATCGCACAGATTTCATTCAAAAAATCTTCATTTATTTTGCGAAGATGAACGAAAGTCTTACGGGTTTGGAATAACATGAGGATCATAGAGTAAATTTTCATTTTTGGGTGAACTATCCCTTTAAAGCAATATTAGATAATGTTTGGGATCCAATTGACTCACATGGTACAAATGTTTCTCAATGAGATATAAAAGTTTGATCTTTTTATTTACCATTTCTATAAGAGGGTATATGAGACTAAAAACTCTGGCTGGACACTTCTAAATTCACTATAACAATAAATAATTGAATGTTTAGTGTTGGGATAGGGCAGTGGATGTCCAACCTTTTCTGGTGATGAAATAAATAGACCACCTAACAGGCCAAATCTGCAGGAAACCACCATGTCATTGAAATGAACAAAATGAGTGGGCTGTTTGCTAGAAAGTTGGATTAAGACAGTTATATAACCTGAAGTATAATGGTCAGGTATGCTATTAAAACTTTATCACAAATCAATGTTATCACAAACAGTGTGGGTAAATCAATCAGTCGATTCAACGTTGGCACCTTTTGACAACCATAAATTACTAATTTTTATTTTATTAGGCTGCTGTGTTGCTGCTGTTGTACCCTAAATTCCCTTCAGGTATCAGTAAAGTTTCTCTATCTCTGTCTACTTACATCCAGCAGGAGGCGCACAACATCAGTCTTCCCACACAGTGCAGCCTCATGGAGGGCAGTGCCCGCTTTGGTCTGCCTGTTGATATCGATGCCCGCCTGGATCAGCAGTCTATTGAGAGAGGACAAAAATTAGTAACTTGTCTGACACAACCACTGTGATCAAACTGCTTAGATCTGAGACCAGATTTTATGCCTAGATTTTCATTTTAAACCTGTTATTATTGTCCTCATGTTTTCAGCACACATGTAAGGGATAATATAAAATAATTACAGACATTAGTGATCATCTTCCTGATGAGGTTTATTGTGCAATAATAACCAGCTGGCTGTACTGTACATTATCCTGCTTATACAGCTACTTACAAGATAAACAAATAGACATGAATTTCTTATTTTATTACATGAGAAAAAATAACCACAGAGTAATATGAGAGGCAGTGTATGAAATTGGTTGCCAAGTAGAATATACAGTTTAGTATCATTATACTTGACTTGATATATTTGACTACAGAATGCCACATTTGACCAATCAGAATGAAGTATTCCAGAGAGCCATGATTAAACTTGTAAGCACTACAAAAAAAAAAAAAAAAAAAAAAGGAGCCCCAATCAGCCACCTGAAGACTGAAGAACCTCTATTAGATAAAACATGACCTTCTGACACTAGAGTAAATTCAATTACGGCAGCGGGACATCAGCAAACACAGGTGGCCTGAGTCATGGCTTCAGAGAGGAGGACAAAAACGTCACAGGATGAGAGTGGAAAACTTGGCCCTGGCGCAGCATCAGACACCACCCCTATAATTAGCTACCAAAATGACCCGTTTTAGCTTCACATAATGCCCTCTCGTGCTCGACCTCTCTTGGAAAACACAGGAGATTAAATACCATATTGACTGGCTGGGTGTGCGCACATTGGTCTGACTGTGCTGAGCCGTCTGTCACTCTTAGCATTGGCCCACATCGGAAACTGGCGTTTCTGCTAGTGGGCAAATGGCCACACACATTTGTGTTAATTAAAGGTATGAGAGCGTTAACACACGTACATGACACTGACTTTAGGAGACAGCGTTTTAATATGAAGGTAACAGCTTTGGTTAGAGGTGCCATGATCCATTTCTTTCACAGATATGAACAACAAATGAAGCCTGCTTTCATATTTTCCCTCACTGCATCAATCTATTTAGGGTTGGCCAGTGTGTATGGCCTCTAGGGTTACTGGATTAATGATGTAATTAACAGCCTCGCGATAGCCCACGCTCTGTTGCTGTAACCTGCACATTCACGTGGCCTATAATTAGCTCCAGGCTGATCAGAGCTGGAGAGAGAGGGAGGTGTGGGTGCTGTGTGGGCACATGTACCTTATTCTAATGTGTGGCACTGCAATACTTACAATCCAGGCAGGCTAATCAATGATGAGTGATAGACCTGACCATCACATGGAGATGTTCCATTTATACACTTTAAGTCGAGTAGCTTGTCATTTTATAGTTTGTTTGTTTCTTATGCCAAATTTTTGAATGGTGTATTACTGTTTCCACAAAAAATATTAAGCAGCAACTGTTTTCAACATTGATAATAATAATAAATGTTTCTTGAGCAGCAAATCATCATATTAGAATGATTTCTGAAGGATCATGTGACACTGAAGACTGGAGTAATGATGCTGAAAATTCAGCTTTGCCATCACAAGAATAAAGTGTATTTAAAAATATATTTATATATTACTATAATAACCCTGGTAACCCCTTTTATAGGTACAAAGTTTAGAATAAAGAAAAAAAGAAATAAAAAAGCCCAGCATAAAGTGAAATTTACTCCGAGCTGGCTTTTGACCTAAAGGATTAGTTCACTTCAGAATTCAAATTTCCTAATAATTTACTCACCCCCAAGTCATCCAAGATGTTTATGTCTTTCTTTCTTCAGCCAAAAAGAAATACAGGTTTTTGAGGAAAAAATTCCAGGATTTTTCTCTATATAGTGGACTTCACTGGCTACTAATGGGTTGAAGGTCCAAATTGCAGTTTCAGTGCAGATTCAAAGGGCTCTACGCGATCCCAGCCGAGGAATAAGGGTCTTATCTAGCGAAAATTTTCTAAAAAAAAAAAAAAAAAAGTAAAAAAAAATCTATACTTTTTAACCACAAATGCTCGTCTTGCACTGCTTTGCCATCCGGAAGTACCGCGATAGGACGAAAAACTCCATATCATTTTCTCCTCTAACTTCAAAATTGTCCGACATCGTGGTTTTACCTTTTTTTTTTGTAAAAGCCATTTGACTTAGTCTTTGCTTGTTTGCTTTGTAAACACGTGATTACGTAATGCGTGGCGCATCGCATCGCAGTGCAAGACTAGCATTTATGGCTAAAAAGTACATAATGCTTTTTTTTTTTTTTTTTTAATCGCCGATTGTTTCACTAGACAAGACCCTTATTCCTCGTCTGGGATCGTGTAGAGCCCTTGGAAGCTGCACTGAAACTGTAATTAGGACCTTCAACCCATTGGTAGCTGTTGAAGTCCACTATATGGAGAAAAATCCTGGAATGTTTTCCTCAAAATCCTTCAATTTCTTTTCAACTGAAGACATAAACATCTTGGATGACATGGGGGTGAGTAAATTATCAGGAAATCTGAATTCTGAAGTGAACTAATCCTTTAAAATGAGTTTGACACCCCTGCACTAGAATATACATTGACAAACAGTCACATGCTGATATCTGTATTGACACAGAGTATTGATCCTTATTGGCAACTACACTGATCGTTCAGATAGTTCCACAGGAGACTGCTTGAGACTGAACCTGTTCATCATTATCATAATCACAACCAGAGAGTTTACATTTAAAAAGCAGTTTCATTTTAGATATCCACTGGATGGGTAATTAAAAATAAATAAATAAATAAAAGAAAGACTAAAATTTGTTTTATACAAATCAATCATACATGGAACATTTGGGATGCATTGTGATTAATGTTTTGGTCGTCCATCAAAATGTCTGATGTGCAGTGTAGCATTAGCATGGTACAAAGGCAGAACACCTCTGATCTTCCTCTCATCTCTGTCTGATCATGGAGGAGGTCTGGCTGTCACAATGATGGATGGCAGTGTGTTGTATTAGGGAGTGGATGGGGCCTGGCACACCCAGAGGAATATAGCCGCGTACGTGCGGACTCAACCATGCTCACATTCCCAGTGGAAAGAAGGAACGATGCTCTTCATCACAAGCAGGTGTAGCTGGTTGTGCACAGATCTGGCAGCTAATGCTGAGGACACCACTTGTCCAGTTTTTAACTCCCATGGGCTTGTATGCCGATGCACGAAATGCACGGCTGAGCCGAGATCTGGAGCAATAGATTTCTCATCCAATGTAAATAGTTACATGAGGACCTCTGGGCATTTATATGATAATGCAGTGGGAAGTCACATGATAATTGACTTACAGCTCATCAAAGAGTTTCTCTAATTAGCCAATTTCTGAGCTCCAGGCCAGTTCTGATAATGCACAGATCTCATAACACATGCACACAAAGATAAATGGCTCAGTCGAAATGGGTGTGGAAATGAATGGTGAGATAAAACATGAAGTTGTGTTTTTTAAAAGTAAAGCAGTAAAGCAGTGGCTAAAATAAAATACTTTTTATATAAAAATTTATTTTGGATAATATGCATTTATGTATTTATGGAGTAGTGTTAATTATAGCCTATTACACTTTTACACTCAAGGGCCATCAATGGAAAAAAACATTTTTTCATCCCCAGAATAGTGTAGTTCAGACCATGGACAGCTGGACCCCTTGATCCAAACAGTGTATTGGGGAATTACTGTTTTTGCAATTCCGTTTGAAGCCATTGGAGCAGAAATGGCTTTGTGAAACATGGTTATGGTATTACATGTTGGGTGACTGCCTGTTTCCCCTCCTTTCTCATGAGCGGCAGTAAATCCAAGGCTTCTGACCTGTACACGCCACCTGCATCATCATCACATGCTCATTGGACGGCCATTAACATCAGTGAGAGCGTGTCTGTTTGCGGAGTCTCACTTCATCAAGCACATGGATCCATTAACACTCAAACACACAGTGGGGCCCAGCGTCACATCACACCAATGGCTCATAAAGTCAACTTTCATTAATATAATGTAGGCTTTCCCCTCCCCCATCTACATTTCCATCCCAGAGCTCCAGTACAAGTTACAATGTTTTGATTATGCTTCTAACCATGAATAAAACAACTTTCTTAGCTCTTAAAATGAAAAGTGCTGGTTCAGATAAAATGCAGAGTGATTCAAGGTACAATGCAAACTATCTTTTTTAAATCAGTATTTTTGTCTTGCTTTCCTTACAAAGATATAATTTACATGTGACACGAAATTGCATATAAACAGGACTGTTAATTAATGGAAATACACAGAATGCATTTTTGCATTCCACTGCACTGATTTCACAATGTTTTTCTATGTAAACATGCACTAGGCAGACATATTTGATTGCTCTGATCATGTCTTTTGCAGCGTCTCATGGATGACATGCGTTAAAAAATGCACCAAAGTTAAAAGAACAACCTTTAAAAAAACACTTTTTTTGTTTTTCCTTCCACTGCCCTGCGTCTTACATTTTTAAACTTAAAAACACACGTGAAAGGCCTTTAAAAATCAATTTCAGTCTAAAGAAATAATTAATCTTTTTAAAATTTCATATAAATGCTTTATTCTTAATGAAATCTAGCTCATGTCGCTCAAACAGTAAAGGTGCTAGCAACAGCAAGGTCATGGGTTTGATTCTTAGGGAATGAAAGAACTGAAATGACGTATAGTTTGAATACAGTGCAAGTTGCTCTGTATAAAAGCGTCTTCCAAATGCATAAATGTTAATGAAACCAGTCTGGTTTTTGTGAATTTGAACATACAAACTTGATAATGCTCTGCTTTATCAACCGGCCTTGCCTCTTTGTGCACACTCAGAAAGACATAAGTGACATGCAATGTGTATTTAATCCTTTAAAAATTCAAATATGTATTATGACATGTAGGCTTAACAGATGAAGACTGTAGCTTGACCATGCAAAAACCCGCTGCAGCTTGATTATAGTCGCACATGTAAACACTTATTGAGAAGGTAAACAGTTGCCTGCCTGATATGAACACAAATATGTGAATTCATAAACAGAACATCATTTTGCTAGCACTTCTCTCTTCACAAAGATAAATGATTCAGCTGTCTTTTCTTAAAATTTCACTCAAACATTCCTGTTCCATGCCAGAACTGCTACACGTTTTAATCAATATACACAATCTCAGAGTCTGCCTGCACTGAAATTTAAAGCATTCCTGTGGTGTTGATGCCACAGAGAGAATCTGGATTGTTTCTTACGCCGTGCTGCTGTGGACTGTAAAATGGTGGCTCATCGGGCTTAGATATATGATAGAAAAATATATTTCCTTTCACACAAACAACAGGTTTACAGATGCGTTACGAGAAATTCCTATGTGTGATGTCGCTCGTAATATATGAGGCGCAAATCCCGCCAGCAGCTTCTGTCTCATGAAAATGAGAATTTCAGCATGCATTGGATATGACCCCGTCCCTTCAGAGCATCAAATGTAAATGTTAATTTCTACATATACTACAGTCTACATGTACATTTTTTAACATTACAAGTTATAAATATTAACATAAATGAATGTCTTATGAACGAACATGAATTAATGATTAACTGCATATTTATTATTATTGATAATAATAAATAATTTCAATTAATAAAAAATTTACCTAGATTAATAAATAATATGAAAATCTTTTGCTTACTGTTAATTCATGACACAGTAACTAATGTTAACAAAAAAAAAAACCCTTATTGAAAAGTGTCACCAGGTTTTCTTATCCCAAGGTGTTTTAGTGGCTTGAAAAAGTGACCCCATTTACTTTCAGTGTCTGGTAAACAAAGGTGCAACATCGACCCGGCACACACAGCCTGAGATCTGGAAAGGCGTACCTGAGGTGCGACTTCTATTCTTAGAAAAGCATTCAAGTCATGCATCCTGTCTTTCCATCCGAGTCTTGGGGCTCAGAGTGCTCACCTGATGATGTCGATGTGTCCGTTCTTGGCAGCGAGATGCAGTGGGCTGGTGCCGTTGGGATCAGTCGAGTCTCCGGGCTTGGCCTCCAACAGAGCTGCACACATGTTACTGCTCAGTAGCAGCTGGACCACCTGCAGGGCAAACAGACGACCATACACACACAAAAAAAAGCCAATTACTGACAGAAAAAAGATATAAAAGTAATTTGACAATACCAAAAAAGAAAAACAACAGCATGTGACTCACCCCAACTCGGCCAAATTCACAAGCCAGGTCCAATGGAGTCTTCCCAGCATTGTCCACTATGCAGGGGTTTGACTGGTGCTGCAGAAGCATCTCAGACTGTGGACAGGTAACCAGCTGTTAGTTGTTTACCAGCTGTCAGCTAATCTTGAAGGTTTGCATATATCACTATCACAGCTGATATTGTCTTATATTGCATATATATATATATATATATATATATATATATATACATAAATTATATAAGTTTTTCCTAATAGGGATGCGCTCATACACAACAAAACAAAAGATCAAACTGTAATTTAACATGGCAGAATTAAATTAAATTGATTTTAGAACACTCCATAGCACCACTTCTACGATTTTACGGGGGTGCTAGAGGGTGCTAAGCACTATCAAATGAAAGCAAGAGCACCCTTAGTTGATACTGTAATAATACCATATGGGTGAAAAAGATTTGGCGAACATGTTTTAGCAGCGTTGAGCAATGCAGCCAATCTCAGACATGTCTGTTGATCTCTTGAACACAGTGGCCAATCAGAGGTGTTTAAGTCAGTCAGAATCCACTCACCGCTCAAAAAGCTGGCTTTTTTGTGCTGAGTTCTGTATGCTCGAATCGTCTAATTATATGACAAAGTGTAGGTAGATTCAGAGACAGCTTTATTGATTATAATGCAATCTGGATCCACTTAATTTTTCTTCAGTTTGGCTAGATGTAGTTTTTATGCTGAAATATAGACTATTGTGGTGTTTGGTAACATTTAAAAAAAAAAAAAATGGAGCTGTGCAATGGATTAAGGCCACTGGAACCAGGATCATCACGTAACCAAAACGCACAGTGTCATAGAATAATAGCCACAGCATCTACTGAAACTCCCTCTTCACTAAGTGGTAGAAACAGAGAAAGAGGTAAAGTGTCTGGCTTGTGCTTTTCATTAAATGCATGTGTGTGTGTGGGATGATCTAGCTTCAAAATTCTGATTCCAAGATGTCAGTATCCATAACCGCATGTTGGATCTTTTATCAAACACCGGTGCTCATATGGAGTCTTTGAAGAAAAGTGGGCATGGTGTTGTAGCAGTGTGTACTCACTACGTCATAGTGTCCGTGCTGAGCGGCCAGGTGCAGGGGGATCTGACCCTCATCAGACTGACCGTTCACTGAGGAGCCTGACTTCAGCAGCAACTTCATGGGCTCTGACTTTCCCTGCCATGCTGCATAATGCAGAGGCCGCATCCCTGGAAAGACATTTGATATTACTGCACTACACATTACTGAAATATACATGTAGAGTTAAGCTTGTTTAAGATCGCTTGGAAGTCAAATCTAAAGCAATGCTGTACTTTTTATCCGTGTGCCAAAACAGGTCAAATATTTAATTTGAGGATGCCAATGTAAAGTTAACACTTTACATTTATGTTTTGCTGGTACCTTTCTGGTCCCTGATGTCCACTAAGGCCTGAGACTCCAGCAGCAGTGATATAACCTCCACATTTCCATTGAGAGCTGCATGGTGCAGTGGTGAAAATCTGTGAACAACACACACAAAATAACATAAACAGGATGTAGATTTTAAGATTGTGCGCCATTTAGAATTTAATTAAGAATGGAGATTCCATTACTGAATTTGAATTGAAGTAACAAACAGGATGCAACTGTAATTTGAATTGGATATATATGTAAACACTGACAATGAAATCCTCTTCCACCAAATTAATATCATTAATAAAATACTCAGATTCATTCTACGAAAGTAAAGCTGTCATGAATGTGTATAGATATTCATGACACATTCATGACAGCTTTACTTTAGTGGAATGAATCTGAGTATTTATCACAATGCATTATTATGATACAGTATAACATGTCCAGAGTGCAGCAGTGTCCAGTGCTCATAACCTAGTAGCGCAGAAGGTTTTTCGAAGCGGAGAAGACAAAAAAGCCCTCATTGGATTTTCTGTCACAGCTCACTCTCTGTGATTGGTGCATGAAATATGCTGTAACCATAGCTACGGTTGTGAGGCTCTCACTGCCAGTGCAACTGTGAATGTAAACCCTCGGCTCAGAGCAGAATACTAAACTCACAGGAACCCTGTCTGACCCATCTCTTCCTCTCTCACTGGCACTATCATGCAGGTTTGCAATGTACTGCTGCAGCAGAGTATGCTGGGGGATGGGCCAGAAGACCCTAGTCTCCCCATCAAACGTTCCCCTTTTCCCAGGCTCCACATCTCATGCCATACAATATTCATTGTTCTCTTCACTTTGTGTCACTTTGTAGGTCAAACACAGTAAGCCATGTCTCTTCATATATGTGTGTATGTCTTTCTTTCTCATATGTCACTTTAGAGCAAGACAGAGGTAAACACATATTCACACGTCGCCTGACCTACTTTTCTTAATGAGGGTACTAAAGCCCAAGGCGTTTCCTTGAAAGGAAGCACAATCAGCACTCCTCAATTCACTAAGCAGTATGTCTGATAAGATATTGTTTACAATCATCATCATCTGGAATAAAGATGTACAGTATATATATATATATATATGGGATCAGTACGATTTTTTAAAGATTTTTATTAAAGACAGTTGGAATTGATGCAGTGAGACAAAGTCAGACAGGGAAGTGATGGATAAAAATTATTTTATTTACAAGTAAAGAATAAAATGAATCATAAAAATAGTAAAAACAATGAAAATGTAGATACATTTCTAAATAACAATCAGCTTTTAATAGTAAGTAACAAAGTAGCTAACAGGAAGCAAGTCTTTAACCAGATATCTCTGAGTAAAATATATTGTCAGAAGAGCAGAAGGAGAGAAGAGGGGCCCTATGAGCAAGATGCAAGAGAGCCCCGAGCAATAGCGTCGCCAATATCTAAACTAGTAAATCCATTCAAAGAATCAGCTCTGGACTCTTGGTATTACATTCTGCAAATGTAGCTAAGCATTGTGGTTTTAACACTGTAGAAGCAGAAAGGTCAAAACTCAAAAGCATATGTTAACCATGTCTAGACCTTATGCAAATGTATCTGTACCTAAATTCCAAGTAAGATAACAAGATAACAAGTCAGAAGTTTAAAATCGTATGTCTCAGTCTTATGGGTAATAACACATTTTAGACATGCAAGGTTGACCAAAAGGCCTGGTAAGCATAAATGGATGAAATGAGCATTCATAAATGGATTAATACAAGAATAATATGTTGGAAAGGATTAATCATAGAAATAACCATAAAAGAATAATCATAATAATCACAAGCATATCATTTTTCTTTCCGCATACACCAATAATGTTACAAAAAAATTCTATTTCAAATAAATGCTGTTCTTTTGAACTTTTTATTCATCAAAGAATACTGAAAAATACTGTTTGGCCGTTTCCACAAAAATATTAAAGGGTTAGTTCACTCAAAAATGAAAATAATGTCAAAACAATATTTTTGTGCGCCAAAAAAACAAAATAACGACTTTTCAACAATATAGTGATGGGCCGATTTCAAAACACTGCTTCGGAGCTTTAAGAATCGAATCAGTGATTCGGATCTCCTATCAAGCTAAACTGCTGAAATCACGTGACTTTGGCGCTCCGAGTCACTGATTCGAATCGTAAAGCTCCGAAGCAGTGTTTTGAAATCGGCCCATCACTATATTGTTGAAAAGTCGTTATTTTGTTTTTTTGGCGCACAAAAATATTCTCGTCGCTTTATAATATTAAGGTAAAACTACTGTACTCACATAAACTGTTTTAAATATGTTTTTAGTACCTTTATATATCTTGAGAGAGGAAATGTCATTGCTGGCTATGCAGGCCTCACTGAGCCATCGAATTTTATCAAAAATATCTTAATTTGTGTTCTGAAGATGAACAAAGGTCTTACAGGTGTGGAACGACATGAGGGTGAGTAATTAATGACATAATTTTCATTTTTGGGTGAACTAACCCTTTAAGTAGCACAACTGTTGATAATAATCAGAAATGTTTCTTGAGCATTAAATCAGCATATCAGAATGATTTCTGAAGGATCATGTGACACTGAAGACTGGAGTAATGATGCTGAAATTCAGCTTTGACATCACAGGAATAAATTACATTTTAAAATATATTCAAATAGAAAAAAAGTTATTTTAAATTGTAATAATATTTCACAATATTATCATTTTTACAGTATTTTTCATCAAATAAACGCAGCTTTGGTGAGCAGAAGAGACATAGGAAATATTAAAAATGGTGTTGACCGCAAACTTATAAACGATAGAGTATACACACCCCAAGAAATTAAATATTTAAAAACATGAAAAATATGTATACAAAAATAATATAATATATAGTTAAATGTAATTAGTAATTATTATATTTTTCAAACGTGTAAATAAATGTATATATATATATATATATATACTATGTGACTTTGACTCACAAAAGAGACATATTACACAGAGTTATCCGATACAGGAAGAACAATTGTGCCCTCAAGGCACACATAATCAATTTCAACACTTCATTATTTATAACTATCACAAACTTGTCTGCACCCTCTTAAAAATGCCACAGTACCAGCGAGATTTGGCAGCCATGTTAAATAAACACAAACTACCTCCAATGGGCTACAGCAGAGCCATGACACAACAAGCTCTGTAGACTGTATACTGACCTCCACATTTCACTGGTAATTTGAAAGGTTCAAATGGAATAAAGTGTTACTCATCCATCAATGATCTCACACATTTGATTTTTGGCAGACACGTCAGCTGAAACATGGGTAATAATCCACGCACATCTACTGCTCTATTGGCTCCTCCGCCTCTTAAACATTTATCTCCAACAAAATGTCATTAAACGAGACAATCCTACGTGTCGGTGCTGGCAGTATCCGTTTCTGAAATATTTCAGCTCTGCTGTTTTTCAGATGTTCTACTTTCTTATGAAGCCAGGTTTCATATTGTTTTATTAAAGGGAGAGGCAGCAAAATGACAGGCTCTTCCTTGCCCATAAATCAAATTCCCACCATTGCTCCTCTATTGCTCCCATTTAAAGGAAATGATCTCAGATTAGAAAGAACATTAAGCCTCTTATGAGAACACTTCAGATTTATTATCACAAGATGTCTGTTATCTCTATTACCGAAGAGAGCAGGCAAGAGGGGTCCTACAGTACATATGGATGTCATAATGTGTGTATGACATACCTGCAAAATGTCATTTGCTCAAATTTGATTGGCCAAAGAGGTGGGAAAACAGCTGTCGCACTACTCACTCTGTTGCTTGGCGACATGCAAAGCTTGATGTTTAGCCAACAAAGAAATGAAACCAGAAAATATATCTGAACTAGAGAAAAAATATCTGAAAATCTAATTCATTCCTGTGATGCAAAGCTGAATTTTCAGCATCATTACTCCAGTCTTCAGTGTCACATGATCCTTCAGAATTCAATACGATGATTTGCTGCTCAAGAAACATTTCTTATCAATGACGCTACTTTTTTGTGTAAACTGTGATAATGTTATTTTCTTTGATGAATAGCAAGTTCAAAAGAACAGCGAGTTTCATTCCGATCTGGCTCTGTTAACTTTGTCTGATAGCTGCTCAAAATTCATTGGCCAATGACGGCCATGTTTTTTGAGATATGTCAATATTATGCTGTGTCTCATTTTGGAGGCCACGCCCTCCAAAGGTCGCATTTGAAGACTGCATACGTCATCAAGGATGTCTTATTTAAGAAAGTAACCAGAATAAAATTAACTGTTATTCCTTGTGAGGTGTAAAATACTGTAATTTCTTTCTTACTTTGCAATCTAACGGTTACTTTTTTTACATGAGACCGTCTCGATGACGTATGCAGCCTTCAAATGCGACCTCCAGAGGACAGAGCCTTTGAAATGAGACGCAGTTACAGTCCTCATAGACAATCATGGCACTAGCCATGGAAACTGGCAAGTCAATTGGACTAACCGTGAAGTAGTTATAGCAATTTTCACGTTTTTTCCTGTTATAGCACCACCAAGTGGCCAGTCGCCGCATCCTTTTTCACACGACCACAGAATGAGCTCTTACATAGGTGTGCTGAGTTTAGTGAAAATATCTCAATCCGTTTACGAGTTATAGCCATTTTAGTAAAAGTGGTTCCACTTACTTCAAAAGTTTTGCTGGCTCTTAGGGACCGTGAATCAAAATTTCAACTTTTTTTTTGATAATCCAGAGAATCTTGCTGCATTAGTTTGGTTCCGATGGGGTCAAAAACCTAGGACTAGTTCGCAAAAGTAGGTTTTTCATAAAATCTAAAATAGCCAAAAATTTTAACAATTACAATAGGGTTTCAGTGCTACGCGCTTGAACCCCTAAAAACAACAACAACAACAAAAGCCATTGCTTTTTTAATAAAGCAACATATAGTCTTAGTGCTATTGTAACCCCACAAATCACAGACATACTAGAAACCCTTTCTAATTTCAACATAACAGAATATTACTGTCACTTTTGATCAATTTTATGCATCCTTGCTGAATAAAAGTACTCATTTCTTTCAAAAAATTTTGCTACCTATGCTATGTTCTTATCGGACCAATACCAATATATTTGTATAACAGAACTCTTGCTCATATGAAAATGTTTAAATTAATGTCATCTTTAAAAAAGTGAGTTGTATGGCTTTAAAGCAACTCACAGTATGGCTTTCACTGAATTGATTTGTTCTGTTATATTGATTGGCAGCAATAACAGGAACCCTTAGTATATTAAAAATCTTAAGATGACGAACTGCATGGGAGGAACTGCAGAGTTGCAGTTCATGAAATGAAAAGTCATAATTAACTGATTGGGTTTAGACAGAACAATTAAGACTTTATTAATGCTCACTGAAACGAATTCAATAAAAGAACAGCATCATTAATCCTGTCATTGAGCCGTATCTGCACAAGCTGTGTGTTTTGAAGACATCAGCAAGATGCAGGTTTATAGAGGAAGTCATTTTTGACATTCAAAATACAGTCATTACACTGACTCCCACTATTGCACACTGTTCTCTCAAAAAACTGTAATTTTTCCCTCCATTGTGTGAACTGCTGAGCATGACTTTTATCAAGCTATAAAAAGACAACATTGGCTTAAAATAAATAAATTATCATGTTTTTTTTCAGCCACTTCTCATATTGAGCCAGATCTCATTGGCTTCAAAAGTGATAGACTTCAGTGAACGAGAATGTTTTTTTCACTTATAAGATTTGTTCAGGAATAAAAAACAGATTCATTATTAAGTAATGATTATGTTTCTACCACATGAAAGTTCTCTAATTAAACACAGCTTTAGCTCAGGAGATAATGTTCAAATCTGCTTTGTTGTCATTTAGAAAACATTTAGGATGCAAATGCATGAGGAAGATTGTTTCAGTTCTGCTTTGTAACAAATCAATTCAACGACTCACTTAAAAGCACATAAAAATAATCATTTGTCACCTCTTGCTAGCGTAAATGTTTAATCTAAAGAAAGGGACACAGAACGAATCAATGAATGAATCTGAACAAATTCTTTTAGTGAACAAACTCAAAACAGGAAATTTTCACACTGGTATATGGGCCTATAATTTCAAAATCTGTGTATACAGGCCTATAATTTATGGGCACCAGGGAGGCTCTATCAATATGCGGAGTATTGAAATGGCTTATGAATGTGCACTCGCTTTTTATTTTCACCTTTGAATTCATGATCACACGTACTCTGTCTACAGGGAGCAACGGTACTGACTGCACATTTTGCAAGATATTTGTCAGTGACGCTCTGGGTCTGATCCTCTGCCATCATCTTGTCAATCATCTCTCACATCATCATCGTGTGACGCTGCAGCTCTTGCTGTATGAAGCAGAGCAGATGCTTTCAGTTAATAATTGTAGCGTCCGTTGTCTAACTGAACTAAATGGCTTTTATTTCTAATAAAAAACAATACGACAGTGGCGGTGGTGTCACAGTGAGCAAGTAATGTAATCGTGTGTATGGCCGAATACAGTGTAACACTGGTAAAAGCCTAATCCTAGGATTAATCAAAATCCCCACCACTAAAACTGAATATGCCCTTAAATTAATATGTATGTTCCGTAGCTCAGTGCCATCATGTATGGACTATTCTACACTCTAAAAAATGATGGGTTAAAAACAACCCAAGATGGGTTGAAAATGGACAAACCCAGCGATTGAGTTGTTTTAACCCATCATTTGGGTTAAATGTTTGCCCAACGTGCTGGGTAGTTTTATTTAACTCAACTATTGTTTAAAAATTACTGTATTGCTTGCTTAAAATGAACCCAAAATATGTTGGGAATTAACATTTATTACATTGTTTAATAAATGAACATTTATTAATAAGTTTAATGAATAATAATTAAACAAACATTTATTAAAGTGTTTATTAATAAATGTTCACCTTTTGATTATTATTGTTGCCTCTAGTAATTATGTGTTTGATTTTTAATTTCCAACCTATTTTGGGTTCATTTTAAGCCAGCCATATAGAAATTTTTAAAGGGGTGGTTCATTGCGATTTCACTTTTTTTAACTTTAGTTAGTGTGTGATGTTGCTGCTTGAGCATAAAAAGTATCTGCAAAGTTACAGCGATGAAAGTTCAAAGCAAAGGGAGATATTTTCCTTTTAAAAATTCTCTGTTTAAGGACTACAACAAACGGCTGGTAGGAACTACAACGAGCTTCTTCCCGGGTTGGTGACATCAATAACCCAAAAATTTACATAAACCCTGCCCCCAAGCACACGCAACAAAGGGGTGAGGCCATGTTATTGCAATACAGTACGTAACACAAATGCAATAGCATGTCATAAAAACAGCATAAGTTATAACCGTAATTAAACTAAACTATACCTGTTCCATCTTCATGCAGCATAATTCTCTGGCTCTATAGGATCTTACAACAGTTCCCACACGAGCGATTTATAGATTATCATGACAGAATATGTTAATCAATGACTTTAAGATAGTTAACTCCACATCAGCTACATAAATTCATCAACTAACCATTCAGAAACGTCCTGTTGCATTCTACATGTCATCACTTCTTCTTGAGTCTCTCCATCATTGTCCGACTCAGTTTTGAACATAAAAGGCTGAACAGTTTCTGACATTTTCAGTGAGTCTGTGTGAGGTAATGTGAGGCACTGCTAAGTGCTAACACGAGCTCCTGAAACTCCACCCTCTTCTTGGGAGCAGCAGTTCATTTGCATTTAAAGGGACACACACAAAAATGGAGCGTTTTTGCTTACCCTCAAAAAGTGACAAATTTAACATGCTATAAAAATTATCTGTGGGGTATTTTGAGCTAAAACTTCACATACACACTCTGGGGACATCAGAGACTTATTTTACATCTTGTCAAAGTGGCATTATACCACCCCTTTAAACAATAGTTGGGTTAAATAAAACTGCTCAGCACGTTGGGCAAACATTTAACCCATTTTCAACCCAACTTGGGTTGTTTTTAAGTGAGCTTCAAGTGAGGTTAGATTTTTTAGGGGGCTGACAGCTAGATTAAGATTAGCTCAGATGAAAGACGAGAACAAAGCCCCCTTTAACATGGTCTAGGAACCCTATGGTTATCAGGTCATGGCAGACAGACTTTGAATCTACCTGGAAGAAACAGACAAACATGTTTAGTATGATCCATAGCTGTTATGGTACATGGTTGAGACAATCAGACAGAGATGTGTGAGGTGCAGCAGGAGAGATTTTCTCGCTGAACACAGCCTCACAGCAGATGGCAGTCATGTTGCAATGTTTCTCAAGCTCATTTCAAATAGAGCTTATCTTAGAATCCACTGAAAGCCTCCTATTTTGCTGTGCTTCAACTCTGACCGCAATGAGAGCGTGTATTTGTGTGGCTGTCAGTACCAATGACCTTCACGCTGAGTGCCTGTGGCACTGAGAAGCACTGCCTTCACAAATCTGTCTAAAACATTGTCACAACAAGCCTTTAAATCAAGCCTTAGTGTGCGCCCCATCTAAAGCACCTTTGTTTTTATTGTTCCTGCAGACACCCACCAGAACTTTCTACCACAGGGCTGAGGATCCTTCTATCAGCATCATGCCCCTCACATTCCTCACGCTGCGCTTCTGCTGTTTCTCTCATGATACTGATGAATCTCAAATGCTCTGGAAAACACTCTGAAAAAATGGCAATGTGCTTCATGTGATAACATCTACAGTTAACTAATTTTATTCAAATAATAATATATATATTTTTTTTTTAACATTGCTGAATCAACCTAAATATATTAGGTTATACCAACAAAACTTACAATTAAAATTAAGGGTAAGATCAGATAGAAATAGCTCTTTAACATAACAATTGCAAGTTACCACTTTTTACAGTGCAGGTCTGACATAAATATAGATTCAAATACAATAACGATACTAACATTATTTTAATTAGAGGTGCCTGTGACTCATTACCATTACTCTTCCTAAAACAACTTCATCCAGATAAAACTTTCCCACACCGTGCTATAGACATGAATAATATTGTTAATGTGTTTTTTTTAAGAGATCAGCATTATAAAGCATTACAAATCTTCCCAAGCCATACACTGAATGTCACTGAAACTTATGATATACAGTAAGCAAACCTAGTAACACCATAACACCCACAACACCATAACAACTACAATAAGCACCTTGAAACCCTAAAGGTGATGATACACGGGGCAACTTTTTGAGCAATGTTGCTTGGGCACTTTCCCATTGAGAATGAGCAACAAATTGCTTTCTAGATACTTTAGATCGGTCGTGGGCAATTTTTTGACATCCTCCAATCAGATTGCTAGCAGCCAATCACGTGGCCGGCTTGGAGGTTTAAAAAAAAATTCAAACAAGATGGCGGCCTCTTAGCGGCAGTGGAGCGAAGAAAGGGAGCGTGAACTTATATCTTTTTATGCTGGTAAGTTGTCATGTGTTAACCCAAAACAGGGAATTTACCTCCTTTAATGCTTAAAATACCAACAGGTGTCCAATTTAGGGTGCGTTCACACTTGTCATGTTTGGTTCGATTAAAACGAACCCTGGTGCGATTGCTCTGTTAGTGCGGTTCATTTGAATTTATGTGAAAGCTGCCATCCAAACCCTGGTGCGCACCAAACAAGTGGACCGAGACCACTGAAAAGATGGGTCTCGGTCCGCTTCCAAACGAACTCTGGTGCGGTTTGAATGATATATGAACGCAACACGGACCAAAGACAGGAAGATGAGACCCTAAAAAGTACAGAATCCTCACGCATAACGGTTTTTCTCGACATAGTCGCAAGTTTGCACATCACAGGCATCAGACGCGCGTCTCCTTACAGCAGATCGTTTGTGTGTGTGACGGAGGGATTCCCGCCTCTGTTTTGACTCCTTTACACATTTTATAAGCTCTTCACGAGTTCCCAGCTGGCCAAAATACCATCATATGCAGACTATGCACACACAACGAGCACATTTATCTCAGCTCACAGCATTGTTTTGGATGTTCGGTAAGTTCCATCTCAAAAAAAGCAATACGTCATAATATCCGACCAATCAGGTTGTGAATGTATCCCTATGCCTTTAGGTTCGGTATCTTTTGGTTCTGTGATAAAATTGCCAATCTGAACGCTAATCTGACCAGGACTAAATGTTTTTTTTCTTTTTTGGTCCGGACCAAATGAACCAAACGAACCGAACTGCAAGTGGGAACGCACCCTTAATGTGCGTAGGCTGTAATTTCGCCATTGAATGTTTTCAGTTAAATACTAAAAAGACGCGTGCCATTTAATGTCTGCAGTGGCATAAGCTATAGGGCGTATGGCACATGAAAGTAGCTTTTGACGCGATTGACAAGGGTTCGAATCCACCCTTTGCCAAACTCGCTCTTCTCCCTTTTCCTATCACAAATCAGATCGGGAAGGCATTTATATTTAGTAAAAATGAAGAAAATTTTTGAAAAATTAAAATAAAGTGCCTAACAAGTGTTTATAATAAGGTTGGCAATAGATTTGCTCCTCTCTGATTAGTTGCTGCCAACTGACCGTTGCCCTAATTAGTTACCCTTTGTCTCACCAGGTTGCCCATTGATGCCAACATTGCCCAGCAACATTGCTCAAAAAGTTGCCCCGTGTATCATCACCTTAAAGCAACTGACTAAATAACGCCCTAGCAACCACCTAAAACACCACTGCATCAACTTAGCAATGCCCTGGCAAACACAAAAAAAACACTCTAGCAACCACTTAGCAATGCCATAGTGACCACCCAGAACCCCCAGCAACTGCTTAGTAACACCCTAGAGCACCAAAGCAACCATTTAGCAATTCCCTAGCAACCACAAAAACATTCTAACAACCACTTAGCAATCTCCCTAGCAACGCCCCAGTGACCACCCAGAACCCCCTAGCAAATGCCTAGTAACAACCTAGTGACCACCCAGCAATCGCCTAGCAATGCTGGAACATTGGAACATGCATGCTAAGCTATGGTTAAGACTATCTTTTCTTTATATAAGTTAAATTCAAGACATTGTAGCTGTACCTTCATTAATCCCATGGTGTGAGATGTTAAAGTGATCGCAGGGGAAGGTGATGATGTTGATGTGTGACTGTCATTTCAAGGCTAGATGGACCACAACCCATATTGGCAGTTTAACCTCAGACAAGAGAGTCTAGCCTGCACTCCATTTTCTCACTGCTGCCCTATTCTCCACTCAGCAGACAACATAATTTTATCTTTGTGTAGAAAGCAATAGTCCAAGGAGAAGGAGTTAATGTGCAAGTCATTTATCTTGCTGATTCAAATATGAGCTCGGCCTGAGCAAGGCTGCATGTGTAAATACACACCGTGTATGAGGATTAAGGCTGCACGGAGGTATCCGTCGGTTTAGAGTTACAGCTTTCATTTCCTTAAAACCCATGAAGCAGAGCTGTGATGATGAATGCCGCCGTTGTTCGGCGACAGTGATCAATAGAAGAGATTTTTTAATTATTCTGCTGGTTTCACAGCTTGACAAATTACAGCAAAATAAATCAGGCTTTGATCTTTGGATCTCTGGGCTAAAAGCAGGACAGGCCCTGCTGTATTTTGGGTAATTTGAGATAGTATGATTAGTGGGTATGTTGTTTTGGGTAGTTTTGTTAGATAATGTTTGTGTATTTTTGCATATGTGTGAGAGTGCGTCAGTGTAAGTTTGCCTGTCCGTCTGCGCATGTGAGAATCTGTGAGTATTTGTGGCTGCCTGCCCATCCACCGTGTGCACGAGTGCATTTTTATATGTGAGGTGCAAATTCTGTGAAATTCTGTCTCCGTGCTCCATCATACTGCCGATACTGGCTGAAGAATAGACTGTGCTCCACTGACTACAGACACACACACACAAAAAAAGAAAAAAATAAGAATAGGGAGCTACTGGCTCCTTAAAAAAAGTCAGCGGCTATGAGTGAAAATAGAGATAGATGCTATTTAAACTAAGTGAAAATAGCAATATATTCTATTTACACTAAATGACAATAGCAGCATTTTCTTAGTGATATGCTATTTACACTAACACCGTGTCTACACCAGACGCAACTTTTTTCGCGCCACATCGCGCCGCGCCACAACAGCTAAAAGCTGTCTACACTGAATGCGACAGACTGACTGCTGCAAAGCACTTGGACTACATCAGAAATAGAACGGGGAATCCGTTTACTGTCGGGAATTTGTTGCGTCGCATCGCGCCGCATCCAGTGTAGACAATAACACTGATTATAATGGGTTCTATTATCTTTTGACGCTTCGCCTCGCACTGATCACATCCGGAGTAGACACGGTGTAAGTGAAAATAGCGATAGATTCTATTTACACCATGTAAAAGTATCCGTTATTTTCAATAAGAGTAAATAATAATTACAAACCCGATTCCAAAAAAGTTGGGACACTGTACAAATTGTGAATAAAAAAGGAATGCAATAATTTACAAATCTCATAAACTTATATTTTATTCACAATAGAATATAGATAACATATCAAATGTTGAAAGTGAGACATTTTGAAATGTCATGCCAAATATTGGCTCATTTTGGATTTCATGAGAGCTACACAATCCAAAAAAGTTGGAACAGGTAGCAATAAGAGGCCGGAAAAGTTAAATGTACATATAAGGAACAGCTGGAGGACCAATTTGCGACTTATTATGTCAATTGGCAACATGATTGGGTATAAAAAGAGCCTCTCAGAGTGGCAGTGTCTCTCAGAAGTCAAGATGGGCAGAGGATCACCAATTCCCCCAATGCTGCGGCGAAAAATAGTGGAGCAATATCAGAAAGGAGTTTCTCAGAGAAAAATTGCAAAGAGTTTGAAGTTATCATCATCTACAGTGCACAATATCATCCAAAGATTCAGAGAATCTGGAACAATCTCTGTGCGTAAGGCTCAAGGCCGGAAAACCATACTGGATGTCTGTGATCTTCGGGCCCTTAGACGGCACTGCATCACATACAGGAATGCTACTGTAATGGAAATCACAACATGGGCTCAGGAATACTTCCAGAAAACATTGTCGGTGAACACAATCCACTGTGCCATTCGCCGTTGCCGGCTAAAACTCTATAGGTCAAAAAAGAAGCCATATCTAAACATGATCCAGAAGCGCAGGCGTTTTCTCTGGGCCAAGGCTCATTTAAAATGGACTGTGGCAAAGTGGAAAACTGTTCTGTGGTCAGACGAATCAAAATTTGAAGTTCTTTTTGGAAAACTGGGACGCCATGTCATCCGGACTAAAGAGGACAAGGACAACCCAAGTAGTTATCAGCGCTCAGTTCAGAAGCCTGCATCTCTAATGGTATGGGGTTGCATGAGTGCGTGTGGCATGGGCAGCTTACACATCTGGAAAGGCACCATCAATGCTGAAAGGTATATCCAAGTTCTAGAACAACATATGCTCCCATCCAGACGTCGTCTCTTTCAGGGAAGACCTTGCATTTTCCAACATGACAATGCCAGACCACATACTGCATCAATTACAACATCATGGCTGCGTAGAAGAAGGATCCGGGTACTGAAATGGCCAGCCTGCAGTCCAGATCTTTCACCCATAGAAAACATTTGGTGCATCATAAAGAGGAAGATGCGACAAAGAAGACCTAAGACAGTTGAGCAACTAGAAGCCTGTATTAGACAAGAATGGGACAACATTCCTATTCCTAAACTTGAGCAACTTGTCTCCTCAGTCCCCAGACGTTTGCAGACTGTTATAAAAAGAAGAGGGGATGCCACACAGTGGTAAACATGGCCTTGTCCCAACTTTTTTGAGATGTGTTGATGCCATGAAATTTAAAATCAAGTTTTTTTTTCCCTTAAAATGATACATTTTCTCAGTTTAAACATTTGATATGTCATCTATGTTGTATTCTGAATAAAATATTGAAATTTGAAACTTCCACATCATTGCATTCCTTTTTTATTCACAATTTGTACAGTGTCCCAACTTTTTTGGAATCGGGTTTGTAGATGCTATCTATATTTTATATTGGCAGATACTATTTGCATCTCAGTATTTTTGTACATTAACAGGATGCAATATTTTCATAGATGTAAATGATTATACTTATTAAAATTATTAAATGGATGCTGCCTTATTGGGAGAATAAAAACTCTCCCTACACCTTCCCCTAACCCTACCCAATAAACATTTTTAAAGGGGTGGTTGATTATGAGTTCAGTTTTTTAACTTTAGTTAGTTTGTGATGTCTGCTATTTGCACTTAGTGTAAATAGACACTCTGTAAAAAAAAGTTGTTGACAAATTATGGTATTGCTAGATGAAGATGGTTGTTCAGTCAATTGAGAACTTAGTAACAGCTCTGAATGATTCAGAACACACGACTGGATCATTAAAAAGAATCAGTTCATAAGAATCATTTGTTGCTGAGCTTGCACTGTGTTCATTGCTTTTTAATGAGATGATATCTGATGAAGTCACAGAGAATCTGTTAAAATCCTGGTTCCAATAGTATTGAATCCCTATTTTTTTATTCCATTGTTTTATTCAGCTGTGTCAACAGAAATAATTGACCATGCAGCACTAGAAACACTGGTGCTTTAATCCAGGTCTCTTTCTGTTCTGTGACAAACCACAAACCACCATTTGCTTTATGTCTCAACACAGAGGCTTTTTTCAGTTGTGCTGAACTCTAGTACTCTAGTACTCTAGTACTATAAAACTATAGTAGAGTGCATGATTAAAAACCAATATGTACGTCAGTCTTTATACAACATGCAGGAAAAATATTCTACTAGAGATGTGGAACAAAGCAGCCCAACAAATGTCTGATTCATCTCTATGACGCTAGCACAAATAACACACTGCCATAAATAACACAATGTTCTGTGCCACTGAAACAAACTAGATAAAACTAAAGAAACATCAAGTTCGGCTGAAATAATTATTGAATGTGGCATAACCAATTTGGATGAGAGCAAATATGCCTGTCATACTCTCATAATCTAGTTAGACTTTATCAGTAATCTACATAAAAATGTTTTAAAAATATTTAAAAATAAAAATATTTGGATGCTCAGGCCACATTTATAAGGTATACCACAAAATTCTGGGCTCTCTATCACCATCTGTGGTCAAAACATAAAATAGTATCAGGATTTTATTTTTATTGTTTCTGGACATTTCCCACCAAATCAGATCCAACAGCTCTGAATATAAAACATTATTGAAGGATTATCGTAAAGCAATAACCCTTTTTTATATACTAATATTTTGTTTATTTCTAACTAAAGATTAAATAATAAATCATCTAAAGTGTACCTTTAAAAAAGTGTTATAAAACAACAAATTATTACACCAAAAACAACAGATAAAGTAACATGTTCCATTAACATTTGACAGCCCAAAAAAGTTAACATATTTTTGTTTAAATTTGAGCAGTATATCCATCCTTTCACAACTCAAAATCTAACCAACCTCTTTTCATGTTTGGACTGAAAAATGGGTTTGTGATACAGTACTGTATAGTAATTAAGTAATTAAGCATACAGTGTTTAAATTAAAGAGTAGTTATGGCTCAAAATGATTCTGTAATGTATATGGAGCTGAGCTGGATAAACAGATATAGACAAGAGAGAGACTGACTAGGAAAGAGACTTGGATAAAAGTTTGTCTAAACCAACAAGTGCA
This sequence comes from Ctenopharyngodon idella, assembly GCF_019924925.1. Lineage (NCBI taxonomy): Eukaryota > Metazoa > Chordata > Actinopteri > Cypriniformes > Xenocyprididae > Ctenopharyngodon > Ctenopharyngodon idella. Next base: position 33,083,358 of record NC_067222.1, on the reverse strand, counting down.
CATAAGCTCTGGCAAATCCCAAGGATATTTGGCAGTCAGACAAGAACGATCATGTTTACAAGAGTCTACCACATGGAGCCATATAAAGTCCTTATATGTCCCACTCACCCATCAGTGTCCTGGAAGTTGACATTCACCTTCTTGGCAGAGCCCAGCAACTCTAAAGAAAAAAGAGAGGGAAAGAAGGATAAGTATGTTTAAAATTCAACAATAGTACACTGTGGGAGTAAGGACATTTCACAGCATGTTCTATGATAGTAGGGTTTTATATACAGTTTTTGTAGCAAAAAGTAGCAACATTTGCACAGATGAGTATTTGAGACCAATGCATCTTATTTAAGGCCTGAAATTCATATTTGCGTTGGAAAATTCTCTATTTTAGGATTGTCATTTTGAGGGCATGTGTGATTGAGCAACTTTGAGTATGCACTAGAATACTGTGTGTACTAGAGCTGCATGACCAGCAGTGAAAATTACACACTTTGTAAGTAAAACTTCCAACTGAAAACGCCTTGACATCGGACTATGATCATTTTTGGTGCACAATCAATTATTGAAATGTATACTTTTACATAAACATCACATAATCTATATAGTTTGGCTGTACTAATTAGAGAGGAGGAACAACAGGAGAGTCATTCTTCTCAGTGTGGGCCACAACTATTGTTTAGTACTGTCAGTTACCCATGCATCTTTTTTCACACACAGAAAACCAAATACTTTTGCTGTCATTTGAGATTATACTCCATGACCATTTTTAGTTTGCATTCAAATGGACCTGCGTACAAATGGATGGCAAACTGTCCTGTTTCCCAGCAGACATGGGGAAGAATGCTATTCCTGTCTCTAGGGGCCGTTCACTACATCACTTCCCCTAACAGCAGCACAGCCATAAAGAGACCCTGTGGAGGACTGAATACTGGGGCACGTTCAAGCTCAAAACGGTGCGCAACATTTTACTGCGGTTTCCGGGTTGAACGACATGTTTCCTGGAGACGGTGTGCAACGGGGTTTGAGATATGTTTTCTCTTGTTTGGTGGGTGTGTCAAAAATGTCAGCCCAATCAGCAGCAGCATGTATATAAACCACGCGGCATTAAAGAGACAGCTCGCACAATAGGTCCAAGTAAAGTCGTTTATAAATGTGTCCGCTGCAGCTCGGTATACACAACAATTGAAGATATTAGAAGACATGTTTGTCGTAAGAGTTTTATACAAAAATATAGCATACCAATTCTTCAAAAAGAACACAAAGAATGGCCTTCTCAGCTGCCATAGCTGCAACTCTTGTGTCATCAGAACAGGGTGTTCAACGCACCACCGTTTCCGTTTAAAGGGTTAGTTCACCCAAAAATGAAAATTCTGTTGTTAATTACTCACCCTTATGCCATTCCACACCCATAAGACCTTTGTTAATCTTCGGAACACAAATTGAGATATTTTTGTTGAAATCCGATGGCTCCGTGAGGCCTGCATAGGTACTAAAAACATATTTAAATCAGTTCATGTGAGTACAGTGGTTCAATATTAATATTATAAAGCGACGAGAATATTTTTGGTGCGCCAAAAAAAATAAATAAATAACGACTTATATAGTGATGGCCGATTTCAAAACACTGCTTCATGAAGCTTCGGAGCATAATGAATCAGTGTATCGAATCATGATTTGGATCGCGTGTCAAACCGCCAAACTGCTGAAATCACGTGACTTCGGCGCTCCGAACCGCTGATTCGACACGCTGATTCATTATGCTCCGAAGCTTCCTGAAGCAGTGTTTTGAAATCAGCCATCACTATATAAGTCGTTATTTTGTTTTTTTTTGGCGCACCAAAAATATTCTCGTCGCTTTATAATATTAATATTGAACCACTGTACTCACATGAACTGATTTAAATATGTTTTTAGTACATTAATGGATCTTGAGAGAGGAAATGTCATTGCTGTCAATGCAGGCCTCACTAAGCCATCGGATTTCATCAAAAATATCTTAATTTGTGTTCTGAAGATGAACGAAGGTCTTACGGGTGTGGAACAACATGAGGGTGAGTAATTAATGACAGAATTTTCATTTTTTTAAACTAACCCTTTAAAAAAAGTTTTGCCACGTTTTGTCGGGGCTGAACTCAGCCCTGGTGTCGCACTTTCTTCCATCCATAAATCACATATGCATCACTCACAGCACCACCAGGGGACCAGGATGCAGGTTTAATATGATGTTTCTGGTTTCAATCTAAGGACATAGGTCAATTGGAGACACTAAATTATCCATAGGTGTGAATGTGAGTGGGAATGTCTGTTTGTGTGAGCCCTGCGATGGACCGGCCATCCATTCAGGGCGTTTCCTCATCTGTGACCCAAGACGCTGGGTTAGGCTCCAGCCCCCCGCGACCCTAATAAGGATGAAGCGATAACGGATGGATATATAGCTATGTATCCCTATTACTCCAGTCACAACTTATGCAGAGACAAGTATTAGGCCCCAAAAAGTACTATTCTTCCAAATTACTCAACACAGCAACAATGGCTCAACCACTGGCATTCATTTGAGATGTGTTCTGTTTGATCAACCAATGGAAGATGGGATGAATGTTCACAGTGTCCATTCATTCAAAGTCTGTGGCTTTGGCTTCACAGATTTAACTGGTCTGTAGGTGATAAAATCTTAAAGACCTGGTAAAAGGGCTTCTATTTGGCCTATAATATGAGCGGTGGAATTTGGAAGCAGATCAGAATATGCCAGACGAGGTCCGTATTCCATCTGGAGTGGAGCTGCTCGCAGCCATCTACATCAGTCAGCCTGAATACAGGGCTGTTTTCAACAGCTGCTGCTCAATGTGACAGAGAACATCTGTGTGTCATTTTCTGCTCTTTTTTTAACTCTTTCACCTCTCGGGCCTGGCCTGGTGTGTCCAAACAGAGCAGAGTGGGAACTGATATGAAATAAAAAACAGGAATGGAGTAAGTCCTGAGTAAATGGATGCCTGTGTTTATGGGGAAACATGCATGCTTCTATTTCAAGATGCAAAGGTTACAGAGGAGAATTTCTATCTATAGTGAGCTGCTGCTTTTGGTCTGTTTATCAACCTTTGTCTCTGAAATCAGACCTTCAGATGAAAGGTACTGTACGTATGTTAGAACTGACCCCAATAATGGCTATGTGAAAAGTGCAGACTCTATTTTCACATCTTTTATCAATTATTCAGTTGTTTACATCAATAGGATGACCTATTACTGAAGTCTATTTTGTTTTTAAACTGTGGGAAATAGTGGTTTATGTTGCCTGTGAGTGGATAAAAATACTGTATAAAAACAGTAATATTGTGAAATAGTATTTCATCTGAAAGTATATTTACTGATATATGATGATAAGCAAGATTGAGACTGATGTGCCATTGACTCTTGATCATCCTTCCAATATTCTTCCATTAATAAAGAGCTGGAAAATTAAACCATTCTTCAGCTGCATAAGCCATACAATAATAGACATCAGCCTTAGCTTCAATGCACATAATAATTAAGTAAATCTAAACCCTGCCTAACTTCTCTCAGGATTGTTTTGTATATACTTCCTTCAGATCTTTTTATAGTGCCCACAGTTAACCCGCTGAATAGTCTGGTCCTCAAAACTGAAAACAAAAGATTACATCACACTGACACACTCAGAGCAGAGACAGAACTGGGTTGCTTTGTGGTATGAAAACATTTAGAGGTACAAATATGAGCCTGGAGATGTTCGCTCTGGGGACAAGAGGAGGAGTTTTGCCTCTTCGTAAAAATTAATGAGCCCACAACAAATAGGGCTCATATAAAAACTCAGCATGTACTATTATAGTCTACGAGAGGTAAACAACAGCTGTCAAGCCTGAGTACATGCCCCCCAAATGACAACAGTGCTCTCACACCTGAAATGACCTGAACTGAATGAAGTTTCCAACAGAAGCACACAGGAGACAGATTGACTGCCTTTTGACTGAGGAGAAATGACTCCCCTATCCATTGTTGCATTGTACTAAAATATTGGAGTGGAAAAAAGAGACAGAAGCTCTAATGGGAAAATCAAAGAGTTGGCTATAGGACTAGAGACAGCAACAAGGGGAGAAACAGCGAATGCTGCCCAGCCACGATTGATTCTGCACATCCGCTGTTTCCAGACAGAAGAATGTTATGAGATGTAGTGGAAAAGGGTCTCCGTGAGTCATCTCTCTCTGCAGGCGTTCGAAGTGGGACAAGTGTAGCGTACTTGGTGATGCACAAAAAAGACAGGGTGAGGGGTCACTGAAAGACTCAGGGCCTCATCTGTTGTTCAGAGGCTTTGTAGAGACAAGTTGGAGTGGCAATGAGTCAAAAGCATTGAGAGGTCTGGATGCCAGATGAAGAACAGTAAGGAAATGTGTTATAGCAAAAATGCATCTTATACGAAGATCTGCAGCTGCGCTCTCTTAATTTGAAATGGACAGTGAAAATGCTTGAAACTTTCCTGGAACCTAAAAAGAAGTATTGTGCTTATGCTGCCAAAAGTCTACTCGGCCGTATCACTAGTGTACCATAGAAATTTACAGTTTTCTTTTCCAGTTGGGTTTCCCTTACAAAAACATAGGATACTATTTAGAGTGATGGGTTTACTCTAACATTAGGTAGAAAAAAAAGATATGTCAACACACACAAAAAAAAAAAAAAAGAAAGAAAGAAATCTCCAAAACAAATAATACCTATTTTATGGTTAAAATTTAGAATCAGAGTGATACTCTGAAAACTGTGTGCTGAATATGTCCCACCACAGCTGAACAGACTGTGACATTATCACAATATGTGCAGGGGGAATCATTTAATTTTGAACTGTAGTAAGAGGATTAACTAAGGCTTAAATTTGACGGACCATGTTTACAAACAAAAGAACAGTACACACGGCCCATACACTGTGACAAAGTGTATACACGGTAGCCATGGGCATGAGGAAACATTGTGACACATCTGGAATAACTTTAGAAGTCGCAACACAATGACTCACAGCTGGGCCTCATGAATAAATGTTGTGTATGCAAAAATGACTTCAAACACTGCAAACACTATTTTAATGCACAATTTGGGATTTATAAACATGCTAGCTGGACCATAATTTGGTGTTCCAATAAATCAAACTGTGAGGCAATATTTTACAATATACAGTGCTGCTTGAAAGTTTGTGAACCACTTACAGAATCTGTGAAAATGTGAATAATTAAGTAAGAAAAAAGTAAGAGGGATCATACAAAATGCATGTTATTTTTTATTTAGTACTGTCCTGAGTAAGATATTTTACATAAACAATGTTTACATCAAGTCCACAAGACAAAAAAAATAGCTGAATTTATAAAAACGACCCGCTCAAAAGTTTATGAACCCTTGATTCTTAATACTGTGTGTGGTTACCTGGATGATCTACGACTGTTTTTTGTTGTGTGATGGTTGTTCATGAGTCCCTTGTTTGTTCTGAGCAGTTAAACTGAGCTCTGTTCTTCAGAAAAACCCTCCAGATCCTGCAAATTCTTCAGATTTCCAGCATCTTTTGCATATTTGAACCCTTTCCAGCAGTGACTGTATGATTTTGAGATCCATCTTTTCACACTGCAGAGACCACAAAACGTTCGGACACATTTTAATTCTACAAACAATGCTATATTTTAAAGCAATATGGAGGAGAAACGGTTAGAGATTCTGAGGAAAATTGGGTTTTAAGAGCTCTGACTAAGCTGTGATCTAGGCAAAACGCTATTGGCTGTTTTGAAAAAGGGGAGGAGCTTCTAGATATATCCCACCCTGTCTTCCTGTTTCATTGGAAATTACGTCAACACAGTGAATAAAGCTGCGCTTTCCTAGGCACTTCAGTGGGCCTTTAAGGGCTCCCTGCAGTTTTCTGTCAAAAAAGTATTCAAGTAAAAATAAAAAAGTAACTTAAGTATTTACATACATCGTAATATTTCTTTTTAAAATATTTGTATTAATTTATTATTCTTATTCTTATTAAGACAGTAATTTTTGGCCAACATTGTGCAGGCCTACGAACAAGTACAGAAAACATGGTACTTTAACAAAAAAAATGTAAATTTCCATTAAACGTATAACAAAAGGTTGCTTCATTAATCTTTTGTCAACTTTATTTTGCATAGTTACTAGCCACTAATCTAAAAATAGTTGTTACCCAGTAGTTAGGCCAATACCTCAGAATCTCCTCCCAAATAGCGAAACAAAAACAGCAGTAAATTTCTGCAAGTCAGTGGTTGCTTAGAAAGAGGCCTAACTTCATAAGCACAAACAAAAGCAATTTAAAATCGTTCAGTGAAAAAAAAGAGGCTGATTATAAAGCTGCATTTTCACTGGCTTGCCAGCATTGATTGATGTCTCTGGGGCTGAGGAAAATGGCCTACTGTGAAAGCAAACAATAGTTCAGCTAAACTTAGCAACAACTCTCTTTCATATCCCATTTCACAACCAAACCTTAGTTTTGTCCACCATTTACATCTTTTAGCATCAAAGCTCATTTCTCTGTGTCAAGCTCGCAGCTTGTTATAGTAGCAGTAGGAAAATGTCCACACCTCACCAGAGTCGTTACTTTGGGGCTTTCCCAGAATGCACACAATGAGACCCCTTCATCCGCTCTGACTGCTGAGGTCTTTGCTTCACACTATACGGCACACATAAGCACTCTAATAAAGACATTTCTGCTTCCAGTGTGAGCTCCACGACACACATCTTTACATGCAGGGCCTCGCGGTGCGAACACAACACATTCCCCTGTTCATTCATAAAGACGACAGAGTGAATGAGAAAGACGGAAATGAAAGCATCCTCTGAGAGGTGCTCTTCCTACAATCTAATCACCCAAATGCTGACAGTGGATCAAAGAGATCAGAAACAGGCAGAGAGAGCACAGACTCCATCCCAGGGAATGGCTGGCTCCAAGTGTCAAAGTACCTTGGGAGCAGTACCCGTTTCATGCTCGTGAACTGGCCTGATTGTGATCACCCTCAACGGCCATTTCAAACAGAATTGGGGCGAAACCAAACCTCATATCGGGGCTTGGTGCCGGCAGGGCTGGCAGGTGGCTAATAGTAACGTTTGAGTCTCCATGGTGCTGGCAGAGCGGATGGAAAGTGATTAGTTAAAGCTTGGCCCCGTTCCTTTGCTTTGCCTCTTCTCTTGGCTAGTGGTTGGTGGGGTGGCTCTTCCATGGACTGGACTGCTCTGCTCCCCAGCCAGCTGCTCTATCTCGCTCCACTATTTCCCAGTCTCAGACACACTTTACACACACTATCCACACATACTTTTAACCAAACTTTTACATTGCTTTCACTTTAGTGAACCCAGAAACATTGTTAAAGTCCGCCTATAGACAATCATGTTATCCCTTAAAACTCATCTTTGATCACCAAAATGACATACTGAAATGTTTTTTCCTGTGAAAATAATTTCTTCATCCCTTAAAATAGCTTGAATGTAACTCTACACCCTTGCTTCTTTTAGTATATGCAGTCAGCTTTACTGTAGTAAACGCTGCACAATGGCAAGTGTAAATATTGGTTTAATTCAGCCATATACTGTATGTTTAAGCCAGAAACGGATTCAGAAGAAGAGGAAGAGCGAATTATACAAGTTTGTGTACGTGTTTCAGAATGGTAATGCGTTTCATGTATCGCTCTCTCTGACACATAACGGTAATTGATATGATTAGCCTTTAGGGCTGCAACAAACAATTATTTTGATAATCGATGAATCTACCGATTATTGGAACGATTAATCAACTAATCATTGATTATTGCACAAATTAATCAGTATGTTTTGTTCGATTATTCCATTTTAGCAATTAGTTAAAATATTGAGTTATACTTTAACTAATAAATAAAACTCACTTCAGCTTTTGAAAGTGTATTTTTAATAAATTTCGAGCCAACTGAATAGACCAATCTACTTCAGGTTTTCTTTTCATCAGTAGTCCAACTTTTACAATGACTGGTACTGTGTTTTTATTAAGTCAGAAATGTAATAATAACTTTTTAATAAGAGTAAAAATATGAATATATAATAGTGCATTTTTTTTTTTTTAAATAACCCTCTCTCTATATTTTTTCTTTTTTTACTAACTATCGTGTTTATGGTCATTGAATGGCTTTCCTGAGGTAAATGTAACATTTTGTGACATATTAGTTTGCAAGCTGTTTTATTGCGGTCTTTCTGCGGTTGAAACTCTGATTAAGTGATTACATTAGAGCTGGATTCATTTCAGTAAGTTGTACAGTAACCTGATCTGTCTGATTTGTCGTCAATTTTTTATTGCCGGCGTTGTCAATAATGTCGACTAATCATTTCAAGCCCTATTAGCCTTTGGCATGACTACGTTATCAAACAACTAATAATGTTGTTTGATAACAACAAAACTGTCAGCCCTTGTACATGCTGTACAGTGCTCAGCGTAAATGAGTACACCCCTTTGAAAAGTAACATTTTACACAATATCTCAATGAACACAAAAACAATTTCCAAAATGTTAACAAGACTAAGTTTTATATAACATCTGTTTAACTTAACATGAAAGTAAGGTTAATAATATAACTTAGAGAACAAAATTTTCAGTTTTACTCAAATTAGGGTGATGCAAAAATGAGTACACCCCACTGAAAGTCTCTGGAGCAAAGTTAAATTTTAGACTACAAATGTCTAATTTAACAAGAATTCAACCACAGGTGGGTCTAATTATTCATTACACAGGTGTCCAGCAGACAGTTGACAATAAAAGGGTGTTAAAACCCCTTCCCATTTCACGCTGTCAGCAATGGCACCACATGGAAGAGAAATCACAAGACCTGAGAAAGAAAATAATTTCTTTACACCAGAAAGGTGAAGGCTACAAGAAGATCAGCAAAGCTTTACTTATCAGTCAGAATACTGTAGCAAAAGTGGTACAAAAATTTAAAAAAGATGGAACTGCAACCATCTTACAGAGACGTCCAGGTCGTCCACGGAAGTTAACACCTCGACAGGAGCGTCTTCTGATGAGAAGGGTTGAAGAAAATCGGCATGCAAGTTCACTGCAGTTATCTGTTATATTATATATAAATATATAGTTATATTATTTAAGTAGAAAGCCAAACTGGGGTGACTATTTCCCAAGACAATACGGCGTACACTGCAGAGGAATGGCATGCATGGGTGCCGTCCACAAAAGAAGCCTCTTCTGAAGCCCAGGCACAAAAAAGCCCACCTAGAGTTTGCCAGGGCCCATGCTGACAAAGATGAAGACTACTGGGACTCTATACTCTGGAGTGATGAGACCAAGATAAATGTTTTTGGAACTGATGGCTTCAAAACTGTATGGCGTCGCAAAGGTGAGGAATACAAAGAAAAATGCATGGTGCCTACAGTGAAACATGGTGGTGGCAGTGTCCTTATGTGGGGCTGCATGAGTGCTGCTGGTGTCGGGGAGCTGCATTTCATTGATGGCATCATGAATTCACAGATGTACTGCTCTATACTGAAAGAGAAGATGCTACCATCACTCCGTGCCCTTGGTCGTTGTGCACTTTTCCAACATGACAATGATCCTAAACACACGTCTAAGGCCACTGCTGGATTTCTGAAGAAGAACAGGGTGAAAGTGATTCAGTGGCTCCTGATCTGAACCCAATCGAACACCTTTGGGGAATTCTGAAGAGACAAGTTGAGCATCACTCTCCATCCAGTATCCAGTCTCTAAAAGAGGTCATTCTTGAAGAATGGAAAAAGATAGATGTTGCAAAATGTCGCCAACTTGTTCATTCCATGCCTAGAAGACTTGGTGCTGTCATTAAAAATCATGGAGGCCATACAAAGTACTAGATGTAGTAGTTTTTATTGTTGGGTGTACTCATTTTTGCATCACCCTAATCTGAGTAAAAAAAAAGTGTAATCTAAGTTATATTATTAACCTTACTTTCATGTTATAAGTTAAACAGATGTTATATTAAACTTAGTCTTGTCAACTATTTGGAAATTGTTTTTGTTCATTGAGATATTGTTTAAAATGTTACTTTTCAAGGGGGTGTCGTTTACTCTGAGCACTGTAACTATATTATCTGACGTCAGAAAATTTTCATTCATAAGTTTGTTTAAAGTTAACATTTTGTTCTGACAATACACAGTGAAAAAATATATAAATGTATTTGCATTATACACTACCATTCAAAAGTTTGGGGTCAGCCATTTTTCTTTTATAACTTTATAATGATCAAAGAATACTGAAAAAACATGGTTTCTACAAAAATATGAAGCAGCAACTGTTTTCAACATTGATGATAATAATAATATAATTGTTTCTTGATCAGCAAATCAGTATATTATTATAATTTCTGAAGGATCATGTGACACTGAAGACTGGAGTAATGATGCTGAAAACATTTTTTACTGTATTTTTGATCAAATAAATGCAGGCTTGGTGAAATTTGGGGCTTCTTTCAAAAACTCTAAAAAAAAAAAAAAAAAAAAAAAAATCTTACCAATCCCAAACTTTTGAAAAGTAGTGCATAACAAAATTTCAAAACAAGTGGCATTTAAAATAAATAAATAAATAAATATAACACTTTCAAACATTTCATAAAATGAATTTTGTTAGGCTTCATTTTTATTCATTTTATTGTTTCAGAATAAGAAACAATAAAAATATTGTTCAAACTGAAGATAGCTGTATCTTTCATTCTTCACTACTCACTACTCCTAATGTGTGTGCACTAACTGGATGGGTTAAATGCAGAGGACAAATTCCTAGTATGGGATACCATACTTGGCCTTCACTTTTCACTTTCGCTTTCATTTACATTCAAAATTGAATTGCCATTCTGCATCCTGTTCGCTACCTCAATTCAAATTCAGAAATCAAATTGGAATTTAAAAGGCATTCTTAATGTACTTGTGACATATCAGTCACAAATACTTCATTATATGTCTCCAATCTGTAAATATAAAATACTGTATATGTGTTTCTTTTTTGTAAACTTGCGCTGTCACTGTATCGGCGGAGGAGTTGAAGGGGGTTTTGTTTTGGCTTGTTTTGACTCCTCAGTGGATAACCTCAGGACCTACTCCTCAACTCCCTCCTAAAAATATCTCATCTGCTGCGGTCCAAACAAAAAGCAAAACAATTCTTTTCAGATAGAGGACGTGTATGATAAAATGTGAGCATGTCAACAGCGGTTTGCTCCTCAGTGGTGGAGCGCAGCTTGACTTCTCTGTAGCAGTAAGCGGCTTTTGATCCAGTTTGACCCCGCTTTTTCCTGCTTCCTGAACTTCCTGTGGAGCCATTTCCCTTCCAGGTAAAACAGAGGAGACCATCTGGTGCTCTTCCCATGGGGTTATTCCGGGATTTCACCTTCCTGTATCCCACACACAAGTTTATATCAAGCTTCCATCAAATCCACAATCATTTTGTTCTTGACTTAAAATACAAAGAGAAGCCACTGGGGGTGTATAAAGGTTTCGAATTTGTTTTATGCAAAAGTACAGCAATATTTTAAGCAGAGCAGCTCTCTTATCATGTCTTTTGTAGAGCTGTAACGGAGTTGCTAGGCAACAAGCATCATCTACCTCTTCCTACACATGTGCACAAAAATTAGTGCAGCGCACCCACACAATCCCTTCAACACTCTGTTACATTCAATGCACACAAATACACTCACAAAACAGGACCGATTAAAACATACTCTGAGAAAAAGCTTTTAACATACCCACCTATTTTTCTGACTCTCTGCGGCACTACACGAAACTAAACAAACCCTCCAAACACTCCTCGTAATGGCATGTTAGCATGCACGCGGGTTCATTTCTGAAGTATCATCGGCTGAGAGTGTGAGTGCAGAGCTGCGTCTCCTCAAGGGATCTGCAGCCCACAGGTGAGTCTGCCTCTCCTCGTACGCTGATAGCTAATCTATTTCCCACAGCACTGCTGCCACGGCTAGAGAAGCCTCATTGATCATTCCCAAATTACAGAGGCTGCATACCCAGCATGCATCAGCCTTATCCTGCTGAGATCCAGTGCTCTATCTCTGCATAAGGCAGGCCGTTAAGGATTGTGTGGGTTTGCCATGGAGGCAGCGGGCAGATTTCAGTGTAGGCTTGCACTACGTGATGAATGTTTACTCAGTTAAAAGCTCACAGTGGCGTGCGTAGTACATTTAGCAAATCTCTTTAAAGAGGACCTCTGAGGAGCATGTAAAACACAGCAGCCTAAGTTAACATACACATATCTCCGATAAAAGGTTTTCTGATCTTAGCTGGTTTAAGATGGTTTAGATGCTGGTCTCTCAGATTGGCCTAGCTAGTGTATGCTGGTTTAACTGCTCTCTAAGCCTAGCCAAACAGGTTTAGCTGGTCTCTGAGCCTGGCCTAGCTGGTCTATGCTGATTAAACTGGTTTTCCATCTTAACCTTGCTGGTGTATACCAGTTTAACTGGTCTCTCAGACTGGCCTAGCTGGTGTATGCTGGTTTAACTGCTCTCCCAGCCTAGTCTAACAGGTTTAGCTGGTCTCTGAGCCTGGCCTAGCTGGTCTATGCTGATTAAACTGGTTTTCCATCTAAACCTTCCTGGTGTATGCTAGTTTAACTGGTCTCTCAGACTGGCCTAGCTAGTGTAAGCTGGTTTAACTGCTCTCTCAGCCTAGTCTAACAGGTTTAGCTGGTCTCTGAGCCTGGCCTAGCTGATCTATGCTGATTAAACTGGTGTATACTAGTTTAACTGGTCTCTCAGACTGGCCTAGCTGATATATGCTGGTTTAACTGCTCTCTAAGTCTAGTCTAACAGGTTTATCTGGTCTCTCAGCCTGGCCTAGCTGGTCTGTGCTGATTAAACTGGTTTTCCATCTAAACCTTCCTGGTGTATGCTAGTTTAACTGGTCTCTCAGACTGGCCTAGCTAGTGTAAGCTGGTTTAACTGCTCTCTCAGCCTAGTCTAACAGGTTTAGCTGGTCTCTGAGCCTGGCCTAGCTGGTCTATGCTGATTAAACTGGTTTTCCATCTTAACCTTGTTGGTGTATACTAGTTTAACTGGTCTCTCAGACTGGCCTAGCTGGTGTATGCTGGTTTAACTGCTCTCCCAGTTTAGTCTTTTACATCTAGTCTTTTACCACCTGACCTTCTGACAAGTGCCACAGAAACAGACCAACCTACTAACTAGTAACGTACTAACTAACCACGTTTGGCTTGTTAACGCTGTTTTGTTTTTTTTCAGCAGTGATAACCACTTGAGGCCTAAAATTGTCACTTTGCAAACTGCTTCAGAATTGGCAGCCTGTCATCAGCTAGTGACAACTGAATAGCTTTATTTTCTCAAATCAGGTTAGAGTTTGTAATTCTTAAGAAAAGTACACAAAAGGGCTGCAATATCAAATGACTGGCAGAGACTAAAGCAAAGTAAACACTGTGTAATTTGATTCTCACTGAATGTGGCAGGATGAATGGCCTTGGCACGTCACTGCATCACATACACACGCACAAACCAACTTAAACACGCTACCGTTAAAGACCCAACATGTTTCACTATAGCACATCTTCTCTGTGTCAGTCTATTACAGTAGCACCATCTGTCAGACAAAAAACCCTTCACTTCTGTCAAACTGTTCCACATGCCAGTCCCAGTGTCATGTCAGAGGACATGAGATCATCTCAGCGGAGGGCACATAACAGTGCCAGTATCTTGCATCTACAGAGGAAGCGATAAATAGTCAGAGGAGAGGAGCGAGGGTACATTTTAGATTGTGAGATGTGGCCAAAGAGACAGTATTAAAGACTCACACAGAGACTGTATTGTTCTATGGCACAGCAGCGGAAGCCAGGAAGAGCTCAGCAGCACTGCCAGTGTGAATTCATTTACTATAAATACAGTCTGAAGAACAAAAATGGACACAGACCATCTCTTCGTTATTCTCTATTCAACGGCAACAGTTTTTCTGAGGAACAATATTGAGACTGTCCCTTCAAAAACTTTTAAAATAAAGTAAAACAACTTGTACCAGTCATCTAGGGTTTCTCTCTCTATGAATGCTCAAACAGGACTCAAAGACACTTTCAGCCAGTGACTTTCAGCCATTTTCTGTAGCATGACAGTAGTTTTTCAGTAACAACAGAGAAAAAAATAGTGGCCAATCTGTGTAACGTATTGACCTACCCGAGTCCCTATACTCAGACATCTGCACAGCATTTTACTGTATGTGTTCTGCTAGGAATGTACAAAGTAACAATGATGGACCTCTAGCTAATTTTTTTTAAACAATTTTATGTTGACATTTTTAATGTACATTTATAACATTATATTTTGTTATATTAGTCTAACCAGTCAACTAACAATGACAATATCATATAAATTGTATTACTTGTCAGAACAATATAATATTTAGAAGAATTCTGCCAGTTTTTCTCTCTTTTAATTTTTTTCTAGTTTCTATTGGTGTTATTTTGCGTAAGTAAATATTTTTAATGTTGTAGTCCCTAATTAATATCCTCATTGTCTGTGTGCCACATAAATACTGATCTAATTGTAATAAATAAAAAAATTATCTGATTTATCTGTTTATTTACACTATAAAAAGTCTGTGGTAATGTGAATTTTCCGTATTGATTTTTCATAGGTGTTTTACCATTTTGAATTGCGCATTGCATTGTGTTTTAGGGTTGAACTTAAAGGAAATGTCTGTACTCTTAATGGAAAAGGTAGTGGTAATTTTCTTCCAGGACATTATGTTTTTTTACTTTAATTACTAATGTTTATAAGATTTGATTGTTATCTAAATCTCTTTCAAAAGCGTAGCTTGGCATTTCAAAGTTTCCAAGTAGCTTTCCTAATGCTGTCTCAGAGTATACAAATATATCAGAGAACTGAGACATGCCAACCCTCTTTCTTTTTGAGTAAACTTGGCACACATCACAATGGTCTCTTCACCTGCATCAGTATGAACTGCACTCTCACACAATGAAATCAAATACTCTCCATGTTTGGAAAGCTAATCTCCCCCAATAATAGCTTTAAAATTTACATTTTATAATGCTGATCACCAGGTGGAACTAAGCTGAACTTCAGAACGCAAACAAACTGTTGTCTCCTGCGGGTCACAGATAAAATGAGGGCGGCTTTCAGACAGGATGCACGAAAACAGCTCAGAGTCTGACCAAACCTCCCCTCTCATTACACACACGCTGATGACTGAACTTTAGGACTCCGTGGAGCGGGAATGAGTGTTGTTTACAGTAAAGGTTAGTGGTACTTTAAAGAGGTCTCTGGGATCTTTGCAGTTTGTCCCTGATTAAAGTGCCCTAATTAGAGTGAGGATGGCACAGACGAGTCTGCACAAGCCTGTCTCAGGCGCCTACATCCAGATTAATGAAAGCAGTGTGTGACAGGCCCCGGGCCTTGCAAACAGCCTCTTTCCTCATTTAATTAACAACTTCCTCATCTACTTCCTCTCTATGATCGCTCTCCACAAACACATCTTAACATCCTAATCCACATCTGGGCATCCAACTGTTGCTCTACACTAGCTTTAGCCTTGTTTTTACATTCGCTTGGTGCTGTCGGCTCTCCACAGACTGCATGCACAGCTCACCCCGCTTCGGACACCTTTATATTTCACGCATTCTGTCATTGCACTATTCTCAGAAACAGCAGGTGGCAGTGCAGAGAAAATATCTGCTACAATTAAAGAAAGAGAAATAACTATTTTGTCAAAGTTTACCAAAGCTTTGTTTATTCCAATGGTACAGATGCAGAGGTTGGTCTCCCCATAATAACACCATCTCTGAATTATTAAAAATAAAGGTTCCAAAAGGGGGGTTTCACAATGATGCCATTGAAGAACCATTTTGGGTTCCTCAAAGCAGTTCTTAAAATAAGCATGTGAAAAAAAATTTTTTTTTATACTATAAAGAACCTTTTGTGCAATGGAAATGTTCCATGGATGTTAAAAGTTCTTCATGGAAGCATAAATGCCTAAATAAGAACCTTTATTTAGAAAGGGTGTACACATAAAATGTTAGTACATTAACTCAAATATCATTTTTTAAACTAAAAAACTTAAATTAGAGGGAAAAGGTGTAGATTACAGTGGCATTTAATAATTGGATTGGACTTGTTCATCATTATCCATCTTCATGTAAAAGCAACAATATTTTAAACACATATTTCTGCCAACAAAGACTGTGAATGCAATATGCTTATGTTAATTTCTAGAACAATACGAGTAGTGCACTGGTTCATATACAAGAGGGAGATAAATGGCAATGCGCACCGCTGCAAGTGCTGTAATAAAGTCAGTTTTTTCCCCACTGAAATTCATTCACTGAAATTCAACTTTATTGTGCACTTTGAAATGGAATACATTCTCAAAACATTCTTTGCATATCTCTTATTATTTCTTCTTCATCTAAAGAAACACCTCTACGGAGGTACTCTTGGTATTACCTGGCTTACAGTAAACTGCAAACTGATTAATATTTACTCAGGCAGCATGCTTGGACCTCAAAGTGTCCGCTTATGTCCCTGTGCTATACCAACAGCACTACTTCAGCTCTAGAAACAGGTACAGCTGTTCTAGCAATGTTAGTTGGGGAGTAAGATAAAGCTCTTAAAATAACCATCGGGTGGTCAGTGGTCTCAAAATTTCTGCATAAAATGTGTAATAAAGTTCATTCAGAAGAGAATGTTAATGTATAGTTATTGCTCTTGCAGGTACAAAGATAACATAACCCACCTTTACGAGTCTGTGTGTGAGACGAGCAGCAGTGAGAGGTTAAACGTGGCCTCCGGTGTGTGGATAATGTTGGCAGTACGTGTTCTTCTGTGTGTTCCTGCAATTGGCCACTTAATTTATTGCAGTGTAAAGGAGAGTCTTAATCAGGCATGTGGTTGAACTTCCCTCATAAATAAGAATGTTTTATTAATTTCTGACAGCACAATGTTGTGCGTGGTATGACATCCCAAGCCAAACCAAACAGCAGTTTGTTTGTGTGTGTGTGTGTGTGTGAGAGAGAGGAACACAAGAGAGAATATGTACTGTGTGTCTGTAATATGTATGTATGTATGTATGTATGTATGTGTGTATACATATGTTGTAAATTATATAATTAAAAAATTCAACCCCTCCGCTCTATGCTCATATGCACAACCTTTTTACAATCCAATGATTTTCTGATGGATATCAGCCCTACATTTTCTCATTAAATATCCAACATTACTTCAAAATATCTCACATTATTGAAATAACACGAGTTGCAAAATTTCTTGGGTTGATTTCAAGTTATAAAACATGAATTTTTCGGTAACACTTTACAATAAGGTTCATTAGTTAACATTAGTTAACTACATTAGTTAACATGAACTAATGATGAACTGCACTTAAACAGCATTTATTAATCTTTGTTAATGTTAATTTCAACATTTACTAATACATTATTAAAATCTTGTTAACATTAGTTAATGCACTGTGAACTAACATGAACAAACAATGAACAACTGTATTTTCATTAACTAACATTAACGATAATTAGTAAATACAGTAACAAATGTACTGCTCATGGTTAGTTCATGTTAGTTAATACATTAACTAATCTTTAACTAATGAACCTTATTGTAAAGTGTTACCAATTTTTCCATGTTCTCTGAATCAACACATAAAAACCTTATTAAACCATCATTAAAATATTAAAATCTAAGTGCCTTTGACTGAACATATATTAAATAATAATATTTAGTCATTTAACTTTGGAATTCCTACAGTATGTAATATGTTATCCAGGAATAAAGTCTGAACTTGATTTTCAAGATAATGACAACTCTCTGAGACTAACATCTGTTTTTAGTCAGCTACTGCAAATTTTTTTTTTTTTTGTCTAATTTGAGCCGGAAAAGAAGGGCACTTTAGAGCACAAAAATGCAGATTTAGCAAAGCAGAGAATAAAAACAAAAACAACTTGACTATAAAGAAACCAAGAGTTTTCTTAACAAATGATAGGAAGGAAATCTTCTGCCACATGTGGAAATATTTCTTCACATAAAGGCTGGAGATGACAGGACAGCTAGACAGAGCGCATCACAATGTAACAGAACATAGGGCCGTTTAGCGCCCAGGCATGTTGCCAGTTTCTCTGCATGTTTAATGCATCAGTTTACTAATTAATTAACACAACTTGTTAAAATGTTAATAAGACCCTTTATTGAAGATGGCAGAGAGGCTTACTGTCATTTAGCTAGCAAGCAAGCTGACATAGATGCCCTGTGTACAAATACCATTTTAAAAAATTGCGCAAGAACACATTTTGTTTGTACGCCCCCTAACTGACGTATGAAAAGAACCGAAGGGAGCATTCCTGAACATATCTACGCAGTTGAAACTGGTTAGCAGCAGGTGGATGTTGTGCTTAGGCTGGCTGGACTCTGAAGGGTCTCGTTCTTTTGCCTAGCCGAGAGAAATCCATTAGCATGTGAATGAGAGGGGGCAAAAGCCGTATGCTAGAGCTCAGAAGCCTGGGTGGGCCTTGGGCTTGTCCTTCATGCTAACTTCTGCCATATTGTTTGTGTTGTGGTTTGCCCCTCAGAGAAGAACATCCCATAAGCATCTGCTGCCTCCATGCCCCCCACAGAGGAAGGGTCTCCTCGGGTCACTACAAGACATTTCAGTGGCTCTATCTCCTGGCAATAAGAATCTATGTTGTGTGCATCTGTGCCACACGTTCTCAAATCTGTGGAGTTCTACACTCAGATACTACTTTCCATGCAGTGTGTAATACAGTTGTTTGTGAATGTAAAATGTCTGCAAAGTTTTAAAGACCAAAGTGCACAATAAATGGAGTATTGTCTCCTAAAAAAAAATGATTCGGAACTGTCGAATCATATCGAGTCATCAGCAATTCAAGTCTCACTTGCTGTTACAAACCAATGTAAATTTTTAACAAATTTGCATAATGTCAGCCTATGGTGTTCATTAACTGTTCTCGTCTACAACGTCTACCTAGTACTTTGACCCGCCCTCAAACACTGTAGTAACTGAAGCCTGGAAGAGTGTGGTTCATGTCGTCGACATGTCGAGAAAATACTGTTTTCTGCGCTCCGAATCCACTTTGCATACACTTCAAAAGGATGAGGACTCAGGCTCGAATTGATGCCATCGTTACTGTTCGAATCACTGTGTATACAATAGGGTTGGGTACCGTTCACATTTTAACCAGTACCGGTACCAGTATCGGTACCTGAAATTCGGTGCCGGTGCCGATTTTTTTAGTACGTTACTCTCTGTGTGATAACAAAAACATTTATTTCAGTGAAAAAATAAGTCCAAACCTCTCAATTTCAACATGTTTTTTATTTATTTGGAAATTTTACACACTAGACAAAACAAACTGTTATGTGTGCACTGTAGTATGCATGAGATCGCATTACAGCGGAGAATTCAAATGTCACGAAAGGCCGTTTCTCGCGCTGTTCTTCACCCCTGCTGTTCAGCGTTGCGTTCGGACACATGTCCCATGTGTCAGCATCCTACCTCCTGTAGTTTGTCTCCATGCCTCTAGAGGTCCCCTGTGTTCCCCTCTGCCTTAGTTTTTCCTCATGGATCCTTGTTAGCATTATCCAGGTCACCTGTGCCTTGTTTCTCCTAGGGTATTTTAGTTGTGTTTTTTCCCCTTGTTCCTCACTTGGTTTTTGAGTCTTGGCCGCGTGCTTCCTGCTTTGTCTCTCCAAGTCTTTCCAAGCTATCTCAAGTAAGGTGTTCTGAGTTATTTTGGTTATTAATGTTCTCTAGTTTTGTTTTCTCCCCTCGTGGAGTTTTTATTTTCCCATGTGGTTTTTTCCCATTATCTCTTATGTTATTAATACCTCTGTCTGAGAAGAACTTTTGTTGGATTTTTGCTTGAAAATACTTTTTTTATTAAATCTACATTGCCTGGAGTTCTGCCTTGAGTGTTTCGTTTGGGTCCAACATCACAGTCTCTGTGGCCTTGTGGCAGATATCTCAACCACCACACCAGAGACCCGAGTTCTAGCCCGGCTTGTGACAGAAAAACCAAGTCACTCATGGACCCAGAGACACTTGGTTCCAAGGATCTGTTGGCGGTGATTGCTCAACACGAGGCATCTTTTCAGCGCCATGAAGCCGTTCTCAGCCGACAAGAAGAGCTAATGGCCAAACACTCTCAACTCCTGGCCGATGTGATGAGTTCCATCCGCCAGCTCTTTGAACGCCTCCCTGGTTCTTCACCTTCCTCTGTATCACCTCAGAGTGGCGACAGGCCTTCTCCCGTGGTGGAGCCCCGACTGCCACCTCCAAAACCCTTCACTGGAGATCCCAGTTCCTGCCAGGGTTTCCTCACCCAGTGCTCCCTCACCTTCGAGCTCCAACCCTCAAGTTTTCCCACAGACCGCTCCAAGATTGCTTACATTATTACCCTTCTCTCTGACAAGGCGCTCTCTTGGGCCTCCGCAGTGTGGCAATCTCAGGGTGCCTGTTGTGAGTCCTACGCGGCATTTGTGGAAGAGTTCAAGCGAGTGTTTGATCATCCTGTCAGTGGTCGGGAGTCTTCCAAGCGCCTACTCACTCTCCGTCAGGGTTCCCGTAGCACAGCAGATTTTGCCATTGAGTTTCGGACCATAGCGGCAAAGAGCGGATGGAACGATGAGGCACTGAGGGTCTGCTTTCAGGGAGGGTTGTCTGAGCCCCTTCAAGATGAGTTAGCCACTCGAGAACCAGCTGAGGATCTCGAGTCCCTCATAGCAATGGCCATCCGCCTAGACAATCGCCTGAGAGAGCGGAGGGCGGCTCGCCGCAAGGAGTCTCAGTCCCAAGTTCCTCTGAGCAGGTCTGTTTCTCCAGTTTGTATTCCTTCGTCCAGAGGTTCCCCAGCTCCTGAACAGCTCCATGATTCCCCGGAGGACATGCAGTTGGGCCGTTCCAGGCTTTCTCCCAACGAGAGGGAACGTCGCATGAGGGAGCGTCGTTGCCTTTACTGCGGTGCTTCCGGCCACTTCCGCTCCACTTGCCCCGAGCTTTCGGGAAACGCCTGTCCCCGCCCAGCAACAGGAGGGCTGTGATGGGGAAGATTAGAGCTCCTCCTGCTAATGCCGTCCTAGCTGTTCCAGCTACTTTGGCCTGGGAGGGCCACCAGCATCTGGTCCAGGCTATGATTGATTCTGGTGCCGCAGGCAACTTCCTGGATCTAACCTTGGCTAAGGAACTTAAGATCCCTACCCAACTTCTTCCTCACCCCCAGGCAGTTACCGCTTTGGATGGCAGACCTCTGGAACCGGGCAAAGTAACAGAGGCCACTCAGTCCCTGCAACTTACTGTCTGTCAGCACCAGCAGGAGGAGACCTTCTATCTTATTGACTCCCCCGAGTACCCTATTATCCTGGGTCATCCTTGGCTGCGAAGACATAATCCCCATATCGACTGGCTCACTAGCACCATTCTAAGCTGGGGTTCGACTTGCCAACTCACCTGCCTGCGTCAGAGTCCCCCAGCTCCTAGTTCTGAGTTTCAAGAGTCTGTCGACCTGTCCCGAGTCCCTAGTGTTTATCATCAGTTCAAGGCAGTGTTCAGCAAGTCCCGGGCTACCTCCTTACCACCTCACCGCACTTACGACTGTGCTATTGATCTGCTCCCTGGCTCCTGCCCTCCCAGGGGTCGGATCTTCTCCTTATCTCCCCCCGAGCGCTCGGCTATGGATACCTACATTAAGGAGTCTGTGGCAGCTGGCATCATCCGTGCCTCTACTTCCCCGGCTGGGGCGGGTTTCTTCTTTGTTGAGAAGAAAGACGGGGGTCTTAGGCCTTGTATTGATTACCGGGGCCTCAACAAGATCACGGTTAGGAATCGATACCCCCTACCTCTCATGGCCACAGCTTTTGAGCTGCTTCAAGGGGCTTCCATTTTTACTAAACTGGATCTCCGCAATGCTTACCATCTTGTGCGTATCCGGCAGGGGGACGAATGGAAGACTGCCTTCAACACCCCCACGGGCCACTATGAGTACCTCGTGATGCCGTTCGGGCTCACCAATGCCCCCGCAGTGTTCCAAGCACTGATTAATGATGTTCTCCGGGACCTGCTTAATCAATTCGTCTTTGTATACCTGGACGATATCCTCATTTTCTCAAGGTCACTGGAGGAGCATGAGGGGCATGTTAGCAGGGTTCTCCAGAGACTCCTTGACAATCATCTCTACGTAAAGCCCGAGAAGTGTGATTTTCATGTTACCCAGGCTCAGTTTCTCGGGTTCATCATCACTCCTAGCCACCTGGAGATGGACCCTAAGAAGGTTGAGGCAGTTCACAACTGGCCCATACCTGCCACAGTCAAGGAGGTTCAACGTTTCATTGGCTTTGCGAACTTCTATAGGAGGTTCATTAAGAATTTCAGCTCTGTGGTGGCCCCCTTGACGGCGCTTACCAAGGGAGGAGGAGCCAAGATTCACTGGGGTCCAGAGGCAGCAGGGGCTTTCGAGGATCTCAAGCGCCGCTTCACTTCCGCTCCCATTCTTGTGATCCCGGACCCAGAAAAACCTTTCGTGGTGGAGGTGGACGCCTCAGAGGTGGGGGTAGGGGCCATCCTATCTCAGAGGGGTGAGGATGGAAAGTTACACCCTTGCGCCTTCATGTCCCGCCGTCTGTCGGATGCTGAGCGCAACTACCACGTGGGGGATCGTGAATTGCTCGCGGTAAAACTTGCCTTGGAGGAGTGGCGCCACTGGCTCGAGGGGGCTCAGCACCCTTTCCAGGTTCTTACAGACCACAAGAACCTAGAATATCTCCAGCAGGCTAAGCGGTTAAACACTCGGCAAGCTCGATGGTCTCTGTTTTTTAATCGATTCCAGTTTCTCCTATCTTACAGACCCGGCACCAAGAATGTCAAGCCGGATGCCTTGTCTCGAGCCTACTCTCCCGAGACACAAGAGAAGCCTTTGACATCGATTATTCCGAGGTCTAGGATTGTCGCGCCCCTTCAGTGGGAACTGGAAAGGGTGGTGCGAGAGGCCCTTGCCCGTGAGCCCGATCCAGGAGGTGGTCCCGCTGGACGCCTGTTCGTTCCTCTATCTGCCCGGGCCCAGGTCTTGCAGTGGGGTCATGAGTCTCCCTTGACTTGCCATCCAGGAACTGCTCGCACACTTGACTTCCTCCAGCGGCGGTTTTGGTGGCCGTCCATCAAAAATGACGTTAAGGTCTATGTGGAGGCCTGCCCCGTGTGCAATCAAGGAAAGTCTACACGTCAGCGTCCTCAAGGACTGCTCCGTCCCTTACCTGTCCCCCGCAGGCCATGGTCGCACCTTTCTCTGGACTTTGTTACGGGACTCCCACCATCCCAGGGCAACACAGTCATCCTGGTGGTTGTAGACCGGTTCTCTAAAGCTGCCCGGTTCATTCCCCTGCCCAAGCTGCCTACGGCCAAGGAGACTGCAGAGCTCCTCATGAACCATGTCTTCCGGATATTCGGTATTCCCCTGGACATTGTCTCCGACCGAGGTCCCCAGTTCTCGTCCCGGTTCTGGGGAGCCTTCTGCAGGCTTATTGGGGCCACTGCCAGCCTATCATCTGGGTTCCATCCAGAGTCTAATGGCCAGACGGAACGGATTAATCAGGATCTGGAGACCACTCTGCGGTGTATGGCGGCCAGTAATCCCACGTCTTGGGCCACCTATATCATTTGGGCTGAATATGCCCACAACACCCTCCAGTCCTCGGCCACTGGACTATCCCCCTTTGAATGCCAGTTTGGATATACCCCTCCATTATTCCCCGAGGAAGAGGCGCAAGTTGGTGTTCCCTCAGCCCAGCGCTTTGTCCAACGCTGTCGGCTAACGTGGAGGAAGGCTAGGCATACCCTCCTTCGGACCTCCCAGAGATACCAAAGTCAGGCTAATCGCCGCCGCCGGACAGCTCCTAATTTCCGAGCCGGTCAAAGAGTTTGGCTAGCTACAAAGAACCTGCCCCTCCGGGTCGAGTCCAAGAAACTTTCCCAGAAATACATTGGCCCTTTTCGCATAGCAAGGAAAGTTAACCCTGTTTCTTATCGTTTATTTCTCCCTCGTTCCCTTAGAATTAACCCCACGTTTCATGTCTCATTACTAAAACCTGTCTTGTCTTCTCCCTTTGCCCCCCCACACAGACCCCCTCCACCTCCCAGGATCATCAACGGCCAGCCAGCCTACACGGTACACCGGATACTGGACTCCCGGAGGGTCCAGAACTCACTTCAGTATCTGGTGGACTGGGAGGGCTACGGGCCGGAGGAGCGCTCCTGGGTTCCAGCCAAAGACATCCTGGACCCAAGTTTGATCCGAGAATTTCGCACCCGGAGGCCGGGGTGTTCTGGAAGGAACGTCAGGAGCCGTTCCTAGAGGAGGGGGTCCTGTCAGCATCCTACCTCCTGTAGTTTGTCTCCATGCCTCTAGAGGTCCCCTGTGTTCCCCTCTGCCTTAGTTTTTCCTCATGGATCCTTGTTAGCATTATCCAGGTCACCTGTGCCTTGTTTCTCCTAGGGTATTTTAGTTGTGTTTTTTCCCCTTGTTCCTCACTTGGTTTTTGAGTCTTGGCCGCGTGCTTCCTGCTTTGTCTCTCCAAGTCTTTCCAAGCTATCTCAAGTAAGGTGTTCTGAGTTATTTTGGTTATTAATGTTCTCTAGTTTTGTTTTCTCCCCTCGTGGAGTTTTTATTTTCCCATGTGGTTTTTTCCCATTATCTCTTATGTTATTAATACCTCTGTCTGAGAAGAACTTTTGTTGGATTTTTGCTTGAAAATACTTTTTTTATTAAATCTACATTGCCTGGAGTTCTGCCTTGAGTGTTTCGTTTGGGTCCAACATCACAGTCTCTGTGGCCTTGTGGCAGATATCTCAACCACCACACCAGAGACCCGAGTTCTAGCCCGGCTTGTGACACCATGAGTGTATGTTTCCTCAGCACAGTAGCACAAAAGTGTTGTTTCATTTTCCCCACGATGCTTTCAGAGCTGGAGTTTGACTACATTTACATTTAATCATTTAGCAGACGCTTTTCTCCAAAACGACTTACAAATGAGAATAGTAGAAGCAATCAAATCAACCTGAGTACAACAGTATGTAAGTGCCGTGTCAAGTCACAGTTTCATCAGTAAAGTGCTCGTAGCAAGGTTTCTTTTTTTTTTTTTTTTTTTTAATATATACGCAAATAGATGGAGAAAGAGAATAGAAAATCGGAAAAAGAAAAGTAAAATATAAATAAAAAGTGCTAATATTACTGGGTCAAGTGTTGACGAAAAAGATATGTCTTTAGCAGTTTTTTGAAAATGGCTAAAGACTCAGCTGCTCGGATAGAGCGTGGTAGGTCATTCCACCAACCAGGAACAGACCAGGAGAAGGTCCGTGAGAGTGATTTTGTGCCCCTTTGGGATGGCACCACAAGACGTCGTTCACTTGCAGAACGCAAGCTTCAAACAACACATGGAAAATATGACTGTGACAATATTTAGTATGTAACAACATGCAGAATGCGCATGAGAGCGGTTTCTGCACGGAAAGCCGCGATGAGATTAACAACGCTCCCAACGCAGATCTTAG
Source organism: Ctenopharyngodon idella (assembly GCF_019924925.1). Classification (NCBI taxonomy): domain Eukaryota; kingdom Metazoa; phylum Chordata; class Actinopteri; order Cypriniformes; family Xenocyprididae; genus Ctenopharyngodon; species Ctenopharyngodon idella. The sequence continues at coordinate 33,057,789 of NC_067222.1, read as the reverse complement.
ATCATATACGGACTGGAGTAAGCGCGTTTCAAGTTTTTGGACATATTGCAAATTGCGTTGTCTTAGTCTGCATCTAGTTTTGTGAAATTTAACCACAATTTAGAATGTTTATCCATTGCCCTGTGTGAACAAGTTGCAGGGGTGTAGTCACATGGTCTCTCTCTCTCTTTCTCTAACGTACTTTACTCTCGTGCCCAGATGTCTTCTCAGGTACAGAAATTTGGCATCAATTGATTTAATGTGAATCGGCACTCGGTAGTACTGACGTAATTCGGTTGGTGCCCCTTAAAAGTACCAAGTTCAATACCCAACCCTAGTATACAAGTCCTGAGGAAGCCTCCTGAGCTGAAATTCAGATATGGTAATAGGTGTTCTGTTTCCGACACACGCTGTAAGCGGCAGACCAATCACAACAGACTGGGCCATCTGACCAATCAGAGCAGAGTAGCTCACGGAAAGGAGGTGTTTACAGAAACTGAATCATTGAACTAACAATTTTAAGAATCTCTGAGAAATTAGATAATGTATATTATGAGAAAATTTAAGTGTTTTTCTTTTTTTTTACCTTAAATACATGTACACCTATTGTAGGAGACCTCCAAAACAAAATTAGGAACTTTCAAAATAGCATGATAGGGGCACTTTAAAAATAAAGGTTCTTTATTGGTATCTATGGTTTAATGGAGAACCTTTAACATCCATGAAATCTTTCCACTGCAGAAAAGGTTCTTTTTAGTAGAAAAGAGTCTTTAGATTATTAAAATGTTCTTCACACAAAGAAACAAATGATTATTTTAAGAACTGTTTACTGAAAGGTTCTTTAAGGAACCGAACAAATGAGAATCAGACCATTTTGCAAACCCAATTGGCCAAATCACTGAAAAGAAAGACCCGACTCAAAAGAATGATTAACAAATGACTAGCCTAGTCATTCAGTCAACAGAAATACAAGACACGTGTAATATCCACTGAAATGTTATGCAGGGAAAATGTTTCTCAGGTCAGTAGGATTGCTCATTGTACACACAATGTGCACCACTCTTTTATGGCAAGAGTGTACAGTAATCACGACTGTGGTTTATTAAATTACATTTACTTCTATAACATAATAACGATGGACAAAATGAAGCACAAACGTTATAATGCAGTGATATTCGTTGTGTGCAAGCCATGAAATCTGACCCCGTCCTCGCAAAAGGCATCATTTCTGATCAAACCCCGTATAAATTATGCAGTGTGGGAGTGGATGTGCAGTGTTTATGAACATAAGTCTGAACGAGGATAGCATGATTGTGACTGTGATGCTGAGAGGTTATCTTCATGTTTGAACCCTTTGAGAATGCAGTCTCTATGGTTACAAAACAGCTCTTGTCCTGAATCTTAGAAATCAACCAATATGATGGTGTAATTTTGTGCTACTCAACCATATGACAATCAAAGGGTTTGTGTTCTTGTTTATCTATAGGACTAACATAAGGATAACATAAATTAGCCCCTTTGGACCCCTCCTGACATTTAATAAAATATTAAATATTTAACGTAATATTACTTAACAAAATGACACACCTAATGCATGGATGTTTCATGGCTTCTTCCTGACCTTGCCGTATTGGTCTGAGCTACTCTACGATAGCACTGGGAATATAGAGTTTCTCTTCTCCTGTGACAAGTCTTCGTGAACGTCTACATGTCATTCTCTGTGATCTCAGTCAGATGTATAACCTTTACAAACCCTCTGCCGACAAGTAGAGGAAACTGGCCGGTTTAACGATGACATGCGTTTAATGAAACCACCGTAATGCTGGTTTCACCCTCTGATTAGGGCAAAACACCATCTCTGGTGAGTCTGCCTGTATATGGAACCTGAAATCAAGAATAGCTCCATCATAATAGGATAATAAAACATGGAAAATGGAGTGCAGCAAAACCACGGAGGCTTTCAGACAGCAGCGATGGATAGTACCAATGTTTCCTCTCCTCTCAGACAGACATTCAGCTAAAGAAAACAACCTGGGCAAATGTGAGGCAAGCTCTGCCTCAGCTAATGTAACTCAAGAGAGAGGAACTCAATTAGATATGTACAAATGACACGCATACAATAATCACATTAGAAATCTGCACTTGTCCTTAGCCAATAACAATGTTTGCTGCTAGATTTTGCTGATCCTGTCATGAGGGGCATAAATCTTGTCTCCTAGCAACTGCGTTTCAGTGTCAAGGTTATCATGCATAGGCTTGTATTACTGTGTTAGTAATAGTTCACCCAAAAAAACAAGAAAATCCTTCCCTTTGAAATGGACTACAAAAGTCATGAACTACAAACATCAGGTTTAAAGTCATTAACACCAAATGCCAATGATTCTTGTGATTTGTGATGAAACTTCTTGATGTCAAACCTTTGATTTAAGAGCTGCAGTGGAGGTGAATGACTAACAGTAAATCAGTGTATAACAGATAACTCATAAGGCAGTAAGTATTTTCATGTTATGGCCGTTAATTGATAAATGGTTGATGTATAAAATTGTAAACATTTAAAATGAAATGGTCACATACCTCAGTTTAAATTGATTGTTGTGTGTGTGTCTGTGTGGGAAGGGGGGTCATGGATGTTTAGATAACTATAATAGAAATCACATGTTCACAAATCTTTTTGAAAATATTTAGCTTATAGATCTCAGTTTAAATGCTTCGGTTTGTTTATGTTGTATTATATTATTTTACAAGAGTAGCTAATGAATAATCGATCTAAAAAAGGGGAATTCATGAGCGATAATTAATTATGTAATTTTGATGGTTTAATGTTGTCTATGGTCAATAATTGACCACACAAAAACACATTATGGTCGCCCCAAACCATTTCAGCGTAACAGCTTCATTTTTTTTCCTTCTTATTATATTATATAAGAATTCAACGGCCCGGAGTCAATTATTCCGCTTATACTACGGTTACCACACCTCAAGACACTGTTCTGATGTTGTATTTCAAGACATTTGTCAGGTTTTTGTCCTTAAAACACTCTTGTGTGTGGGACTAATTTCTTACGCATCTCATCCCAAGCCTCCGTTGCTAATTCCAAAATGTCAGAACTAGTAATGGAGGCTTGAGCCTTGATAGCAGAATAATAAAGTTGATACAGTTATTAACGCAGTTGAGAGGGAGCTCTACTAATAGTGAAACTGTAAGTTTATCTACCTCAAGAACCCGCACAGTTATTACCTCGCTGGTGAGTCATGTATCTTAAGTTGCTAAACTATTTTACTGTTTAATTCGTCAGAGCAGCGCTGACCAAACATTTCTGTGCAAGTCTGCGTCCGTACTATACAATACGTGTGTACGTTTGTAAAAGAGAGAGAGAGAGCGCGAGAGAGTATGCGCTTTCAGGACACAATAAAACATATTTTGTGGCAAAAATCATGACAATAATTTGTCGTTTTCATTCTATTGTTTACTATATTTATTTGCTTGGTCGGTGTTGTTGTGGGTTTTGGTTCTTTTGCGGTTGTAGGCTGTATAAGGACCTATTGAAATAACTGAAATCATTTGGCGAAGTGATATGGAACTGTAATGCGGTCTAGACCTGCTAGAACTACTTTAGCCGTGCGTTTCCCTGAAAATAATTGCACATCTTAGAACGTTGGTCAACCAATCAGACTTGAGCATTCAACAGCCCCGTAGTATAAATTATATTACTGTTCTGCGTGAGACTTTTTAAAATGATTTTTAATAGAATTTCTTGTACAGTCAACACAGCATTGTAAAAAAATGGTTTCTCTGGTAACCTAAGATTCTTCATTTGGTGACTTCTGAATTAACTGCTTGTTTTCAATGTTTTAATATGATTTAATATTTTTAGGTTACATTACATCAAGGGTCAAATCAAATAGAAATAGCACATTAAAGTTAAAAGTTACAACTGGATGATCTAACTACTTTTTGTCTGTACGTCCGCTGTACAGGTCTGGTGTAAAATTAGTTTTTGCTCAGGTGGCCAAAATGTTCATCCAATAGAGAAAAGTTTTGTGGAAAATTGGTGTTCGCTTAACAATTCATGATATTTGGTCAATATCTACAACAAATAAGATTAAAGGCTAGACATTGAAATGCAAAGAGAGCAAAATGAAAGACAGAGGGCCTCTAATAGTAGAAGGTTCTGACCTTTACCATGACGTCCACAGGACTCAAACAGAGGGTTAAACAAGAAATCAATAGAATCTATCCATCAGCTACAATTACATCATTCTCCATCCCCAGAGCAAGCCACCTCAATTAAAAGATCCCAATCAGAGCTGATGACCTTGGAACCTCCCACAGGGTGTGAAGTGGAATGAAGACTGAATCACCCAAAAAATGTGAAAACTTGACAAAGAATCAAGCATGAATGGATGAATGAAAGAATGATGATGTAATGGAACAAACAAAACGCTTCACTTTCAATATGTAAAGTCATACATACAGTGGTGTCACAAGCACTTTACCGAGGTCAAAAGGTCAATGTGTGGCCTCAAAAGATCTGCACCACCATTCGGTCCATTTTTGCCCTCTCTACACTCTCTCTAATGGGGGTAAGGAGTCTTTTGTCATTTCTGATGCCCATGAAAGAAGTGGGGAGGCGAGGAGGGACAGCAGGACAACAGGCAGCACAAAAAGCCTCCAGTGTGCTCAGACAGCTGCCAGTTAGAGCAAGACACCCACCACCTCATCCATCAGATGATCTTCTCACACCATAAAAAAAGACTTTAATACTACATATAGTAATTCTCTAAGCAATGAGATCATTAAAATAAAGTCAGTGACATGAATCACAGGAAATTTGAATCGCAATTGTTATAGTATACATTATATAAAATGAATTTGAGAAAAAAGAAAGTGATTTTATGAAATATATTTTCAGGGCTGTCAAGTTAATGTGTTGCATGCAGAATTTTTGGAAATATGTTTATTGTGAAAAGAGCTTAAACCTGAATTTATATTCAGGTTATTATATCTAATATTACTCTAATGGGTAGAAAACAATATGCACTGTCAACTTAATGCAAAGTAAATATTTCTCATATAATATTTCAATTACTGTCTTTAGTAGAGTTACAATATAAAAGCCAATTATTTCATTTTCTTTATAACATCACACTTAATATTTTGTTCACACACTAAGTGCACATTTGCACATGAAAATATACAGCTGCCTTAATATTTAGGAAGGGGATTTCTTGTCATCATGTTTGGGGGTCAAAAAGTCTGAAAATACTCTGGTATAAATGACACTTCTTTGCAGTGTATAAACTCCTTTAAACTTTGTTTTTTACATACATATGACATTCCTCACAAACCAACTAAACGAATGCAACTAATGCAATAAATGTGAACTTGATGTGAATGTGAACAGAATTCAGTGCATAAATGTATTGTCTATACATTTATGCACTGAATTCTGTTCTTTTGATATCTGAAAATTTAATGCAGAAGAATTGCTTTCAAATCATTTGTACATCCCTTACATTCCTTAAAATTACAAACAGAATCAATAACTAAAACGTTACAGAAGCTGGAATCATTAAAATCATGACAATTCCCAGGCCGAATTAGGAGTCTCCCATTCTCTTGGTAGCAGAGGATCCTTTACAACTGATCATTCAGATGTTTATAGATGCTCACAGTCATTCACAGACAGAAGCAGAGATTGAAAACACTGGTGACTGATATGATTAGACCCACTTAAAAGCTCTGACATGTTTCAGGTACACAGCAGGCTTAAATAACACACAGACCCATTAACACACACTACAGCACACATACACACAAACACAAACACAAATTCAATCAGCCGACAATAAGAGGCCATTAGTCTGAGAGGTTTTTATGTGCTACTACATACACATAACATTCTTGGAAATATGTAAATACTGCCATTGTGAGCTCAAAAAAGCTGAGGAAATGCTGAGTCATTCCTAGTAGCCCATCAGTCACAGGCAATGCAGCCCCCCCTCCAAATTACTACGACAGATCTTATTACTGCTGAATTAAAAATGCAGCTAAGAAACAGTGATCCAGCAGTTCTCAGGCTCCACAGAAGGTCTCTTAAACTTCAGATCAAAATTGAAGTGCAAAAGAGTGTTATGCAACATGGATGAGGAGCGATGGAGCTCCTTTCAATCAAAGACAAGAGAACATGTCTGCACAGGCATCATTTATGGTGGGAATACACTTTTTGTCAGTGGTATCAATCCTAACACTATCTAATACAGACAAATCCAATCTCCAACTGTCAAGCATTGTGTGTATGTTATAATGAATGGTGTCACCGCCATTATCCGTTGCAGAAAACATCAGTAGTAATATTTTCTCAGCTCTCAGAGAAAATCCATTCAATCCTGCTATCCATTCTAGTGAAATCACAAAGTAAAGCTGTTTTTCCGCTTCCTGATTTATATAAATTTGGTTTACTAAAACAACTATAGTTATATATAGTTATATTAACTATGTTATAGTATATTATGGCAGATTGGAACCCAGAACCCTTTTGTATTTTAAGCAAGAATCATCAGGAGAATGTCACCACTAGACCAAAGAGTTGTGGCCAATCAATATTATTATCTACTGATTTAAAAATCATCAGGCCAAGTTGCCAACAGTGGCAGATGTAGTTATTAATAATAAAATATTGTGTTTCCACAAAAAATTTAAGCAGAACAACTGTTTTCAACAATGATAATAATACAAAATGTTTCTTGAGCAGCAGATCATCATATTAGAATGATTTCTGAAGGATCATGTGACACTGAAGACTGGAGTAATGATGCTGAAAATTTTTGCATTACAGGAATAAATTACATTTTAAAATATATTAAAATAGAAAACCATTTTTAAATTGAAATAATATTTCACAATATTAGGGTTTTTACTGTATTTGATTGCAAAAATGAGTATAGGAGACTTATTTCAAAAACATTTTATAAAATCTTACCAACCCCAAACATTTGAACAGTGTATGTCATAAGTTCACTGAAACACTTGAATAAGTGTTTGAATAAAAAATATTCTTGATCTTTGGATCAGTGCACCTCAGATATTTCTTAACACAATAAAAACATTTTTTAAAGGGTAAGCTCACACAAAAATAAAATTTCTGTCATTAAGTACTCACCCTCATGTCGTTCCATACCTGTAAAGGCTGATTTATACTTCTGCGTCGAGTGTACGACATAGCTACGGCGTAGGCTGTGTGTAGCACGCATAGCCTACGACGTAGCCTGACGTGCACCTCTTCAAAAATGTAACAACGCGTCAATTCTGCGAGGACCGCAAGCACTGTAATTGGTCTGCTAGAACCCCTCCCTCAGGTCAAAAAACTGGCGAGGAGCAATCAGAGAAGAGTGAGTGTTTTCAACTCAGGAATGAAAAAATGCTCTGTTTCAGGGAACACATGCAGTCATACTGCAACAAAAGTCGTTGCCCATTTGCCGCTTCTCTGCCGCTTCTATTTGTGAGATTCTCTGACAACGTACATGACAAGCTGCTTCTTCTTCGGCTTTTGCCTTGATACTCAACATGGCCACAGACACTGCCTACTAGTGGTCTGCATGCACGTCAACGCGGACAACGATGCAGAAGTATTAAATGAAAACAGACGCATAGCCTAAGGCGCAGAGGCTTAAGACCTTTGTCCATCTTCAGAACACAAATTAAGATATTTTTGATGAAATCCGAGAGCTTTCTGACCTCCCTATACACAGCAATGTCATAACCAATTTTAAGGCCCAGAAAGGTAGTAAAGACATTGTCTTTGTGCACAAAAACAAAAATAACGACTTTATTCAACAATTTCTTCTCTTCCCTGTCATTCTCCTTCACTGTTTACGTTGTAGACGCAGTGCAGTACTTACGAGTTCTACATCAGAACGCCGGCTCATTATTGGCCAAAGCTGTACACGTGAGCATGATGCATGTGCTCACGGATTTCATCAAAAATATCTTAATTTGTGTTTTGAAGATAAACGAACAACATGAGGGTGAATAATTAATGACAGAAATTTCATTTTTGGGTGAACTAACCCTTTAAATTATTTGAGCACACACTAATTAATATTCATGAGTTAAGCCCTCCCCATTTCATGACATCACAACCGGCAGTCCAACTTTTCAAAACAAATTAATGCTCATGCTCATATGTGAGAGATGCTTTGATGCTCTAAGCCTTAAAGTACTTTGTTTTATTTAACCAGTCAACTGGGATTTGAAAATAATTATTGGTTGATACTATTTTTACAGAAAAGCAGTTTCATTTTGATTAAAGATTATGAAGCACCTTTTTTCTTTTCAGTGATGTCCACAATATCACCATAGACATTTATTAAGAAGGTAAACAGTCGATTTTCTCCATGTTTGCGTCAAAAGTTTACTTCAAACACACGCCTCAACAACATACAAAGCAAAAGCCTATAAACATCTGTACAATCTTCCCTTTGTCAATATCCATCTGAAGACATACAATAGTGCACGTTCTGAGAGAACAAACTTACGCAAGGCCTTCATTGAACTCATGCAGCTGTTTCAGGGCAGTCTTCTTGAGCGGATCCCTATAAATAGCTGGGACGCTCTGTGTTCATCTGATGACTAACTGTAGCCTCCGGTCAAACACAGGCCAATGGATATGTCAACCGTGTCAACAATCAAGAGCGCAACTCCTTATGCACTTTAGTAAAGTACCACTCTTGTGACGGTTATTGAAAATGCCAAAGCTTAACATCATTGTCTCAAATAACACAGACTTGTATATAAGAGTCATGCTCGAACCCCAAGTGGTAAATAAACAATAGACTGCTTTTCAATTCAAGGTAAACATCAGCCTCATCTATCTCAATTTGTACTACAGGCAGAGGAGCTTTGTTGTGTGTGGACCGAGAGCTTAGCAAAGAGATGCGATTGCATATCGCACAAACATGGTGCGTCCCTGTTATTGCGGTAAACGGCAGGCTGTGTGGGTATCAGAGTATTAGGAGCCTGGAGGAAAACAGTCAAATAAACACTTCAAATTATCTCATCAAACAGACCACCACTAAGCCCCTCGCAAACATCATAAGATCAACCTTTTAAGCAAAACACCAGCGCTCACACAGAAAGGGGTCAGTAGAAGTCTCCGAAGCCAAGACATAACTGCCGTCAAACAGTTTGGAGGCCACCACAATGGCTATAATAGCATGGAATAAGAGTATCTATTCTTCTTGATGTGTGTTGGGTTTCACTGAGGTTTTGTTATTGTTCTTCTTGGCTCATGATAAACTAAAAGGCTTGCTGGCTCTCTCAGCCATATCACAAACTTCAAAGAATTGTCAGTCTTTGAAGATAGAAGGACACTCTGGTTGTGAAAGGCCACGGCAGGTGGGGTTGTATAGGGCTGAGAGTCTCCATTTCTTTGGGTCATTCATAGATTCTGCTTTAGTGTAATGAGATTAAACACAGCAAACTTGGGATTATATTGCTATATTGTTTGTCTTATTCTCCTCCAGGCAAAGCAAATAGAGAGGGTGAAAAGAAATAGAGACAGAAAGAGAGCAAAAGAAAGAAAGAGTCATCTCATTTCTTTCACAGCAGAGGTCATCCTCTAAACAACAGAGAAATGCGGTTTGAACACTGGCTGGGTAAATGTCAGGTCTGAAATACGGGATATAAATATTTACCAGAGTATTTCTGTGTCTTATATTTTATTCATTTGACATGCAACTTAAGAAATACACTTCTCGTATTCTTCAAATACAGCAAAAATGCTCTGAATTAGAACCATTTAAAGTTTTACTAAGCATCAAAACAACTTTTTTTCTGAAAATATGTTTAAAATCATGTCTACTCGCATGAGATGACTCCAGTCATTTCAGCAGCCTATTAAAAGTTGGCTTACTGCACATAAACAGTGGGTCGCCTCATGGGGGCCGACGTGTTGCAATCACATAAAACAAGTCGAATGCTACTCACTTTACTTGTTACTGGATGCTTATAATTGGACACAATAAATGGCTGACTGCAAATAGAGCATTTCTCCAGTGGCATCAATAGCCACAAACATTTACATTTGCGTGATGCTACACCGTAAAAAAATTAAAGTTGAGAAAACTTAAAAGTTTAAAGTCCCTGTAAAGCAATATTAAAATATGAATTCTGAGTTTGTCACACCACAGAAAAATGGGTTATTAACCACCCAGTCAAATTTGAATGATTAAAAAAAAAGCCAAGTAAATGATTTAAGCTATGAAAATCTTAAGAATCTTAAAATCTAAATAAGCAATATTATCTGCCCTCAAACGCTGGGGGCGTGTCCGCTGTCGGCGCTGAAAACATGTCTACTCGTGAGAGCTGCCATCTCTCTCAACTTACTTGTCTGAGTCAAACATACTGATGCATATAAACAAAAGAATTACCTTAGAGGGTTGCAAAATTTAGCAGAGTTACTGTGGACTACCTAATAATTATAACATAAGCACACAAGGCAACTTTCACTCATTGGTGGGCACGTACTGCTGACTGTGGCACCAGATGTCGGCGCCGCGAGACGGGAGGTTGAAGGCCGGGATGGGAGAGACTCTGTCCGGCCCCATTTCATCGGTTGTCGGCGGGACTGGAGAATGAAGGCCAAGGTGGGAGATAGTCGGTTCAGCCCCATTCACCAATAACAGCGGATTATCAGTGAGTCCCAGTTGTCTCTGATGAAAGTTACTATCTACTAAAGAAACTAAAGAAACTATCTGGTGTAAAACTATCACTGCAGAGGCGGGTGTTGGTGATGATTGTGAGCTCTTCATCAAGATGGCTCTTCACAAAATTGAATCCACCTCTTCTTCATATCATCATTTTTAGGAAATTTAAATAAGGAGACCGAGCTGTTTTGTATATTATCGCAACCAGGTAATATGCATTTGCGTGATGAAGGCGTAGCTAGCTAGCAAAATGTAGGCTGTAGTAACTAGCGGTAATGACAGTAACCCGTGATGCTAATACACTGTAGTTATTATAGCGTTAGGGGCGGGGCCATGCTCAGTGGCTCCAGTGCATCATTGCGCCACCGTTATAGCCCAGCCAAAAATCCTGAACACAGAATTTGTGAAAAACTGTTTAACGGTCTAGCTACACAATTCAGTAATACAGAGTTCACAGACTTTGTAATGTGTTTCAGCAATACATTTGTAACATTTATAATGTGTTTAGAAACAATTCTCAGAATTGATTTTACAGGGACTTTAAGGGGCCGTTCACATATTGTGTCTTTTGCGCGTGCCAGTTCATTATTTAAAATGTACGCGCACGGCAAGCATACTCATAATAGAAGCGACACGGTCAAGACGCGCATGTGGTGCGGCGCACTCGTTTTTTCCAGACGAGCCTATGCTCGAAATGAAAACAGGATTGTTCGACTTGATGCAGCACTGCACAGACCGATCGGCGGCTGACTTGAAGCAGTGCATGCCGGTTAGAAATTCTGTCCGACTTGAGTCAGCGCCGACGCCATGTGACTGTGACGTATGGCTTCAAAGTACCGCGAGAGTGATTCAAGATCAGCCGCCTGAGTCAGCCAGCGCAGTTTCTCAAGAGGAGCTGCATGAGCTCTGATGTCGACACAGCTGTTTCATGATTGGCCGGATTCACCGCAAGACAACGATCACGTGTGTTTCGTGTTTATTGTCATGCCTTCAGTTCCACTAATGCTCACAAATCTGTATTTTTTAGAACAGTTAAAGCTCTTTTCATGTAGTCGCGATGTTATATTATGTCATGTTTATTAAAATGAAACTGATAAAAAATGTAGACTCCACTACATTGGTATTTAAATAATATATGCTTATGTTGACCTTTATGCTTGTAAAAACAGACGCTGTAAGCAGGACATAAAGTATTGAATGAAAATGTCTCTGAAACATCTGTGTATTAGTCAAATATTGCATTTATTTCACTTCAGCTGTGATAAAGTATGCAAACGCAGCGCGAGCGTCACTACGAGAAGCAGAAAGTGTCCGACTTCAGGTCTCTGTTTTCCACAATATTCCACAATTCAGTACTACAGAGTTCACAGTCTTTGTAATGTGTTTCAGCAATACATTTGTAACATTTATAAAGTGTTTAGAAACAATTCTCAGAATTGACATTACACGGACTTTAAGGCAACCAGCTGCAGGAGATTTTTTGAGTTGTGTTGTATAACAAGTTCAATTTACAACATGTTGAGAAAATTCAAAAATCTCCTGCAGCTGGTTGCCTTAAACTTTTAAGTTTTCTCAACTTTTGATTTTTTACAGTGTGGGTAATTGAAGATTTTTCACTGTTGTTTTGAGCTGTGATCTCAGGCTGAGGGCACACAGTACTCTAACACAGCGTCTTAACAAAACACACCCGATAACACCCGACACACAAAAGCCAAAGGCTATTTTCATGTTAGAAGTATTTTTCCTAACAAGCCATAATAAACATCTGGACATTTTGTTTGAAGACTTGGTTGCATTTCTGCTGTGTCACAAAATTCACTTTATATTAAAGTCAAATATTTAGACAGGCTGTGTATGTTTCTTGTTTCAACATTCAGTGTGGACAGGCAAATTACTTCTAGCTGGATGATTGTCGCATCTCGCCTGGCTAGAACACAGTGTAACGAGGGCAGATAAAGAGCACATTAGCATAGCGCGTGTCAAGAGCACTACTACTAGATAAGACTTGGGCAGCAATGCTAAACACCACTGGAGGCCTTTTTCTTAAACTACACCTTCATCTTTTCCTGAGAGCGTCATTTTCTTGGTCCAATTAAACATGGCGAGTCCATCTGGGAGATAACCTGTAACTCTTACACACTGCATCTGCTTTCTGGATCCTGTGAGCTGATTCTGCTGTGCTTTGATGTAGATGATGCAATTAAATTAGCTCTGGTTGGCAGCTCTGACAGAGTCTGGGCATAAACACAGCTCCGCAGCTCTGCGTCTGTCCTGCAGGGTTTGTTATTGATGCGTAGGCAAGAGCCAGGACTATTCCAATAAAGAGTAAAACTGAAGCTTCTCCGCAAAATGCAAAAACAGAGAAACCGCAAAGTTAATGTAAGCACCTCCTGTGTGCTGTTTTCTGCCTTGCAATTTTTTCTCCATTTCTATATCTCTCTTTCTCAGTATGTGGGACACCCAGGACGCACCGAGCCTGTGGTTTTGAAGAAATATCCTCATCATTGTAAATGCCATTTCTGACAGTAATAGCCTGCACTCGGCTCTCTTATACTGAACACACTCCAGTAATGAGCCAAGATCCTGTGACACAGAGAACGATGAGACAGACAACACACTTCCATGAACTCTACAGTCTCTGAAGCCTAATCTCACTGCTACTTGTGTACAAGTTATGTACTTATGTAGATACAAAAGGTTCTCACGCAAAATTACCCTCATTCTAAGATTGATGAATCTGGAATATTAAATAAGTTTAATTAGCATAATACATCATGCAATAAATGTACTTATTTTACAATATTTAACTACATTATATTTACTTTAACTACTTAATAAAATATACCATTCAAAAAATGCCTGCAAGATTTTTAACATTTTTGAAAGAAGTTTACTTGATAAAAAAAAATACAGAAAAACATTTGAAAATAACAGTTTTTTTTTTAATATATTTTAAAATGTAATTTATTTCTGTGATCAAAGCTGTATTTTCAGCATAATTACTCCAGTATTCAGTGTCACATGATCCTTCAGAAATCATTCTAATATGATGATTTGCTGCTCAAGAAACATTTCTTATTATTATGTTATTATGTTAAAAACAGTTGTGCTAAAATTTTGGTGGAAACCATGATACATTTTTTCCTTGATGAATAAAAATATAGCATTTATTGTAAATATTTATCTTTATAAATGCATTATGTAACATTATAAATGTCTGTACTGTCACTTTTGATCACTTTAATGCATCCTTGCTGAATAAAAGTATTGATTTTTACTTTACTCATATTACTTTTTAAGTATTAATAATATAATATAAAAAAATTGACAATAACTAAATTATATGCTTTATATATTATGCTACTTAAACTTTTGCTAATTGCTAAATGGTAATTGTGCACATCAACTGTGCCATTAAGGGTCAGGGCTGAAAACATTTTCATGAAATATCTTTCAGAACTACTGTTGTTCCAATCATTTCAGACATAGGTGGGTGCTGGGCACATGAAAAATTCACAGGGACACCCTGCACCTCCTGTGTGTCCTGGTCACTCCAAATCAGACTAAAGTGTTTCCTCATGCCTCTTTATCTCTCTAGCTTGGGGAATTTGGTGTTTAGTGTTAAGTGTGCCTTAAAATCATACCGTCCCCCACAAGCCAGACTACTTAAACATCCATTCTAAACAAACCACCATTCACCAATCTCACTCACAATTATCACCATAGCGACAAGACAAATAAGGTGGGGTGAAGAATGATGGACACAAACAAGCATGGGATGGTGGGCAAAGTAAACAAGACTCTTCACATGAAACGGTCTGCCAGTTCTCACCAGCACACAAAAACAGCCGGGGCAAGGCCGAAGCAGGCTGATCAGTGCGAGTGCACATCTCAGTTAGTAAACAGCCTCCAGACTTAGTATCTATTCACTGCAATTACAAATGACAACTTACCACACAACATAACACAGAGCTGAAGATAAAAACAACACAGCCGCAGGAGCCCTCTCTTCCATTCTGAGTCTACACTGCCTTCAGATCATGAAACTGCCATTTTGAAAACATGCTTCCCTACATGTAATTGTGGCCATATGTTCAAAAGTTGGCAAACAAATGGTTTTGGAGTAAATACACTTAAGTAAGGAATGCAGATCAAGAGGAAAGTTAAAGCAATGGATTTAATGGTTTAGGATTCCCGTCCAGGAATGTCACAGAGAACTGATGGCAGTACAGGAAGTCGCATTAAGAGCCTTGAGGCTGACTACTGCTATAAATACTGTATAAAGATTGGCTGAATTAAGAATAGCATACTACTTTTACTATTTCTGCCATGAGTCACGTACACTACCATTTAAATGTTTGGAGCAAGATTTTGTTTTTAATTAATACTGTTATCCAGCAAGGATGCATTAAATTGATCAAAAGTCAGAATAAAGACATTTATAATGATATAAAAAATGTATATATTAAAAATGTATTACGGTTTCCACAAAAATATGAAGCAGCACAACTGTTTTCAACATTGATAATAGTAAGAAATGTTTCTTGAGCAGCAAATCATCATATTAGTATGATTTCTGAAGGATCATGTGACACTAAAGACTGGAGTAATGATGCTGACAATTCAGTTTTGCATCACAGGAATAAAATACATTTTAAAATAAATTAAATAGGAAACAGTTATTTTAAGTTGTAATAATATTTCACAATTTTTAAGTTTTTTGGATCAAATAAATTCAGCCTTGGTGAGCAAAAGAGACTTCTTTCAAAAACAATAAAAAATAAATAAAACATTTTGAACGGTCAGTTTGATCTCATTGTTAATACGTAGGTATCAGTATGGAACATTTTCAGGTACAAAACGTACATTTCTGTATGTTTCAATAGTTGTTGAAACGTACAATATGGACCTATTGACAACATTTAAACATATTTATTACGCATTTACAGCAAAAAAAAAAAAAAACGTACAATATTTACGAATATTTTATATCATAAAGATATTTTCTTTAGATATTATCTTGCTTCTAAGCCTACCCACAAAGTAATCTTTCAAAACGAGTTTGCAGCAGAAGTCACAGAACAGAGCGAAATATTATCATTTCATATAAAGTAGATGAGTAAACTGCGTTTAATAAGTGCGACTGAAAACATAATGTCATTGATATGACAACTGAATACAATAGAATCAAAATATTAATGCCACGATTTTAATATTGATAATGTCTAAAAGTAGTTCATACATAAATAATTTACTTTTTAGTGCTGTCAATATTGTACATTTCAGTGTGTATAAAACCGCAATTAAATGTACGTGAACCACACTTTACATATAAATACACACAAATACTCGGTGGAATGGTTTAATGTACGTGTACTTCCCTCTTACAAAAGTAGTGAATATGTAGTGTAGTGACGTGACGTGAAGCCAAGTATGGTGTCCCATACTCTGAATTTGTGCTCTGCATTTCACCCATCCAACTGCACACACACAGCAGTGAGTATTGAACACACACACACACACCATGAACACACACCCGGAGCAGTAAAATCAGTACTGATTTAGTAAACTGCCCAATTACTCAATATTCATGAAACAGTAGGCGAACAACACACAGATGACCTACTACTGCATACTCTGATGTTTGGAGTATGGAACCACAAGACAGTTTACTAGTTTACTATCCCATAATGCCAAGGGAGATGAGAATAAATTTGAATTAATTTTAAAAAAAAAGTTGTGGTTAAATTGTACTAGTTCGGCAACACAAGTAAATGTTTTTAACAACTGTTGTTAGTATATCATATGTCAAAGAATATAAGTGTCAAAGAGCAATGCTAACATGGCAGCTAGTATGTTTGGGAATGTATTCATAATACACACATATAAGATACTTTGATAATGGTCAAGCAAGTTCTGCACTGAATACTATGAAAGTATAAGAATTCAAACACAGCAATAAAGGAGATGATATGATAGCACAAAAACAGACAGACAGAAAGGTGAAAACAGACTGAGAGTGAACAACAGAGAGATTTGCCGGTGGGGGTGGGGTGTCATTGGATGTGCATGTCCCATCATGGTCACCTCCATGAATTACGAAGGAGCAGCCTTGATATGTCCTGCACACTGAGAAAGCTCTATTAACAGCTTTGTAGCCCTGAATCTGTTTCCATTGCCAAATTATCATAAAATTTTTGATTGTGTGTGGGCACATCTCATTGTAAGGCTCTACATGGGACTTAGTATAAAAATACTCAAACTGCTTTGCTTTTCTTTCCACAGTTCACACTACAACTATAATGAATGCTGGGTCAAATGAGGCTGTAGTACTTATTTCATAGATCTATTACCCACCAGCAAATTACAGCCTCTCTGTATCATTAATGCTCTCCTAATTAAAATCACAACTTCAAATTACTGAGGCCTATGTGTGTGCGTGTGCACATGCAAGTGAACAAGTGCTGTTTTTGAGCATAAGATTTATCTAACCTTATAATTTATTGTCAAGTTCTAGAGATAATGAACCATGCTTTTTTAAACACTGCGTGTCCTGAATAAGCAATAGCATTTTCTGAATAACAATGACTGACTTTTTCAGACAGACATTAAATCTCATTGATCAGTTTCTATCAAGACACTTTGCAAAAAGCAGAGAGCATAATTACTAAAGACATTATGTCTTTAAAGGGTTAGTTTACCCAAAAATAAAATTTCTGTCATTAATTACTCACCCTCATGTCGTTCCACACCCGTAAGACCTTCGATCATCTTCAGAACACAAATTAAGATATTTTTGAGGAAATCTAAGAGCTTTTTTATCTCCCATAGAAAGAAATGAAATTACCACATTCAAGGACCAGAAAAGTACTAAAGACATCGTTAAAATTAGGGCTGCTTGATATTTCGTTTTAGCATCAAAATCACGATGTGCGCATCCGCGATAGCCACATCGCAGGATGTGTGATGTCTAGTATAGGGATCGTTAATCCGTACGGACCAGACACCACGGTTCAAAACGCATGTGATTCTCAGATTAATTGCAAAGTTTGACCATCATACGATGAAAGTTTATCATTTGAACGTGTTTTAGGTCCTGTCAGTTTAAACATTCAAGGGATTTTAAAGCATTTGAGCGCACGAAGACGCGAAAGAGAACTCAATTCTAAACGTTTGGCCATTTTATGTGTGCGCACACACACACACAGAGCCGCACAGATGCACGTGGACGCCGAATGCCGTTCTCTTCCCGTCTATTTGTGCCTGAACAGACACATACATGCAAAAAAAATGGTCAAAATGCATGTAAAAATCAACCATCTTTGTAAACACAATTTATTATGGCTTAGATGAACGAAACAATTGAGAAAGATAACTGGATGTGTAACAGTATTTTGGATCCGCTCCGCGCATTCGGTCTTAAAGTGACAGCAGCCTAATGTTCCTGCTGCTTTCTATGTCATGAATGTTAATCAAACAACAAAAATCACTTTTGTAGATTTAACACAGATTATGTTTAATTTATACAGTGAGACTATGCAGTGTTATTTTACATTTGATTTGATTTGAATTTCTGTACCTGAATACTGTACTGAATACTCTTACCTGAAAAATATAAAGCACTATTTATTTCATTTGTATCTTTGTTCTGTTATATTTATCTATGCTTGTAATTTGTTCATTATTTTCTATGCATGTTCACTCACCTACAAAATCACCCCAAATCATCCTAGAATGATAAATTCTTTCCAAATAGAGCCAAGTCATCTGGTGATTTTTTTTCATATCGCAATATATATCGCAGAAAAACAAAATATCACAATGTCAGTTTTTTCCAATATCGTGCAGCCCTAGTTAAAATAGTTAAGGTGACTACAGTGGATCAACCTTAATGTTATGAAACAACGAGAATACTTTTTGTGTGCAAAAACAAAACAAAAGAGTGTTTACGAACAGAGTTGGTAATTTCGTCGCTTTCTATTGGAGATAAAAAACCTCTTGGGTTTAATCAAAAATATCTTAATTTGTGTTCCGAAAATGAACGAAGGTCTTACGGGTGTGGAATGACATGAGGGTGAGTAATTAATGACTGAATTTTCATTTTTCGGTGAACTAACCCTTTAAATACTTGTGGTGGTTAATAGGAACTTCCTGTCATATTAGAACAGATTAGAACATAGTAACATAGTATTCATCTCTTTAAGAGCATTCTGAATGGCTTGCAGGCTTCTTTTTGCATCTAGCGCTATTTGTTGTGCTTCCCTGAAATGCATGTTAGCAGGATTTGGCTTGTTATGTGCAATCCGTCAGAATTATTTCAAAATACTGACACTCAGTTTCCATTACAGAGCGCTCGACAAATGTCAGCGAGGAGCCAGCACCACAGGTCACCCCGAGCAGAAGCCATCCATCAGCAATCATAAATTCCATTAGTTGACAAGATATATAGACATGGAAAACTTATCCAAGTTATTGTCGTAATGAAAGCATCCACTTAATGGGAATTGTGTTGGAAACGTTCCTCTGAGGGGGCACAAATCTAAGGACAGGACACTGTCAACCATTTCAGTGCCAAAAAGAAAGCAGAGGCCTTTTCTCTCTGTGATGCCAACTGTTCACTTTTTGAGATTAGACATCTCTTTTTTGATTTGAGGGTCCCAAATGTAGCTGCTTTATACTCACATGCTATGGGCTAAACCTACAAATCTTAAGTCTACAAACGCTGCCGACTGCCAGGGTAAAGATGAAATCATCTCTGAGCCAGGGTGGGCCTGCGGGACCACTTGTCAGCTACTAATAATTTCGTCCTTTCATCTTTACCCCTGCAAATTTGCCCCATTTCACACAGTGATTGTGATTCACACCATCTGGAGGCGACTCCTGCAGCGATTCATGAGTGTTATGACGTTGTGATGTGTTATGCGGTTCAGTGCCAGGGAATCTCCACCATCACTTCATAACAGATGAAACCACTTGGATGAGTGTCAAAACTTTTTTTTTTTTGTCACAGTTTTTGCCTTTTGACCCAATAAATTTAGGCAATATTTTGCCATGTCATGTTCATTCATTTTAGTTCATTTTATTTGGACTGAAATTACATATAATTTTATTCCACAAAAAATAAATAGTTAAATATAAGGTGCAACATAATGTCAAACTGTAACAGATTTTTTTGTTTTTTAATAAACAATTCTTGTTAATTTTTTTCTTGTTAATGTTTCTTCTCCATTATCATAGATGAAATCAAACCACTCTTCAAATATTTTTGTCTTTTGTCACTACTGTTCTAAAGTTTGGGTGTCAGTAAAGACTAAATAATGAGAGATTTTTGGGTGAACTATCCATTTAAACTCATTTTCTGTCACAGAAGGAGTAATTAAATCCAACATGAGGGAATTACAGGATGAAATGCTACACACAACACATGGATATACGATGAAAACGACTCCCAGAACGACAGTGCCACTAAAACCGCCCTGCTCTTGAAACTCTTCCAGGGCCTAATCTCCTCCAGCAGGGAGATTCGAGCTCCTTTCCTCGCTTGGTCTGGGAACACAAAGAGCTTTTTCCCTGTGCCAGGAACCAAACTCCTTCCTGTCTATGATAGGGCTTCTTGCATTGTGCTGCACAGGATAGGGGGTCAGGACTACTCAAGCCCGCTTCCATTTCCCAAAAGCACAGTTAGCCAGTGAATATGGAATTGGGCCAACATTTGTATTGGAGGAAATGGCATATTGGCCTGAGATTAAGGCGGTGGTCTTGCAGGATGGATACTGAGAGAGGAGGCTGAGCCTGTGGAGTAGCAATAATGAGGACTCTGTGGTTTAAGGACTGGCAGGATAGATTAAGACCACTCATCCATGTAATGAAGTGTTATAACGCTGCATCAGCAGACACTCAATCCCAGCTGATTAATCGTTGGCTGGAAGGACTATGGAGCACATCTTGTCCTCAGGACATCAACCATTAGAAATCTAGTGTTTTACATGTCAAGCAAACTATTGTGGTTATAATCTGTCAATCATCACAAACAACCTACAGTCATATTTACTCTGGACACAAGTATGGAGGCCCAATTGTGACATTTAATAAAAATAAATAAATAAAAAAAAAACAAACACAGAAATTAATAAATTAATTGGAAAAATTAATTAAAGGAATTAAAGGGTTAGTTCACCCAAAAATTATGTAATTTATTACTCACCCTCATGTCGTTCCACACCCGTAAGACCTTCGTTCATCTTCAGAACACAAATTAAGATATTTTTGATAAAATCCGATGGCTCAGTGAGGCCTGCATTGACAGCAAGATAATTAACACTTTCAATGCCCAAAAAAGCTACTAAAGACATCTTTAAAACAGTTCATGTGACTACAGTGGTTCAACATTAATGTTATGAAGTGACGAGAATACTTTTTGTGAGCCAAAAAAAAAAAAACAAAAAAAAAAAACAACTTTATTCAACAATATCTAGTGATGGGTGATTTCAAAACACTGCTTCATGAAGCTTCGAAGCTTTACAAATCTTTTGTTTCGAATCAGTGGTTCCGAGCGCCAAAGTCACAAGATTTCAGTAAACGAGTCTTCGTTACATCATAAGTGTTTCGAAATTCCAATAGTTCACATGACTTTTGCAGTTTGATACGCGATCCGAATCATTGATTCAAAACAAAAGATTCGTAAAGCTTCGAAGCTTCATGAAGCAGTGTTTTGAAATCGCCCATCAGTAGATATTGTTGAAAAGTCATTATTTTGTTTTTTTGGCGCACAAAAAGTATTCTCGTCACTTTATAATATTAAGGGTGAACCACTGTACTCACATGAACTGTTTTAAATATGTCTTTAGTAGCTTTGTGGGCATCTGAAAGTGTTAATTATCTTGCTGTCAATGGAGGCCTCCCTAAGCCATCAGATTTCATCAAAAATACCTTCATTTGTGTTCTGAAGATGAACGAAGGTCTTATGGGTGTGGAATGACATGAGGGTGAGTAATTAATGACAGAAATGACATTTTTGGGTGAACTAACCCTTTAAGCATTATCGACACGTGACAAAATGTATTCAAAATTACAATTTGAATACACAATAATCAATTAATAAAAACATAAATAAATATTAAGTTTTCCATTTACTAAAATAAAAATAATGATACAAAAATGAACTTTTCAACTACTTTAATTTGTTTCTATTATCTATTGACCCATTTATGATTTTCTACTGAGCCAAGCGGGGCCACAAAATAATAAATAAAATACAATACAATAAAATAAAATAAAACACAACTACCAAAAAAATAAATAAATAAATAGCTGAATGCGACCCGTGTGTTAATCAAAAACCTTCATTTCTTTTCGACTGAAGAAAGAAAGACATGAACATCTTGGATGACATGGGGGTGAGTAAATTATCAGGAAAATTTTATATGAAAGTGAACTAATCCTTTAAGTTGCATCTTGTGTTGTGAATAATGGCCAGAAAAGAGTTAAAGGCTTGTTAAAGGATAGTATTCCCTTATCTTCCGGTGGACTCCAGTGGACTCTCTGCAGCACAGCTCCCATCTTCTGCAGTGTGTTCCAGCTCATAGACCTTGTCAAACTCCTGAAGTGCCTCCACTTAAGCTTAACACTGCACTTTAGCTAGCAGCTGGAGCTGCGCTCTAAGATTGCACACGCTGATAGTCTGATGTTGGTAAGGAGATTGCAGTACTTTCCTAATCATATATTCATGCAGAGCTATCAGTGTGGCTTCTCATCTGTCCAAACAAGGCACTGACAATGAGACTTACACTATAGCTGAAACTGGAAATGCAAGTTGCCACAATAACCCATTTTTGTAAGTCATCTCCATGGATATAGGTCTGAGGGTGGGGTGAGCAGACACACAATGAGATAAATAGAGTCAAAAGACACACCACAGTATAAATGAGTGTGGGAATATAGTATTTCAAATGTTAGCTGTCAAACATTGTTAATAAGGATAATGCCAGCAGTCGGCTCACTGTTACATTCTGGCAAACTTTTCTTGCAAAGGTCATATTGAGATATGTTTGAGGATATGTTTGGGAGTCTATCTACTCTCAAACACTACTGTAGCTTGCTATTTCCCAGAAGAGTAGAACTGACTCCTCCTTATGTGATTTATGGTATTAAGTCCATAGTTCACCAAAAATAAGTAATTCTGTCAGCATTTACTCACCCTCATGTTGTTTCAAACCTGAATAATTTCTTTCTTCTGCAGGACACAAAAGGTGAAAGAATCAAAAGTTTCCATA
The DNA here is from genome assembly GCF_019924925.1 of Ctenopharyngodon idella. Lineage (NCBI taxonomy): Eukaryota > Metazoa > Chordata > Actinopteri > Cypriniformes > Xenocyprididae > Ctenopharyngodon > Ctenopharyngodon idella. The sequence continues at coordinate 33,034,831 of NC_067222.1, read as the reverse complement.
TAACTCATGCATTATATTTCAAGTCTTTTGAAGCCAAAATACAGTTTTTTGAGAAACAGGCCAAAATTTAAATTATTATTCAGTTGTAGCTCTTCTTGCCGCATTCATAAGTAGTAGGTCCAATTCGTGAACAAGCTACTGTTGTAAAGGCCCCGATATAATTAAAGCGATGTGACATTATTTTGAACAAAATCAGGCCAAAACTAAGTTCATTGGGAGTTCGAAACAGCTTGTTTAAGCAAACTTCTGGAAAAGTTTGCTCTGACTGGTAAGCACCTTCGTACTATTGTTCCGTGATGATAACATACTAGGTAGGTGTACACTGAGGCTCTTCTTTGACGTGGAAATCTTCTTTGGTTCATTTCTTCTGTTCAGTCTGTCAAGGTCAGACGTCCATGAACGAAAACTTGAACAGCAGTGTGGGCGACATTGGGATGTTTGCTAACAGGATATCGCTGCTCACGTATTTCGAACTTCTGAAGGACGAAAAAGAACTTGGCCATAAGTATATCGGGCCTTTAGACAGTCACTCAAACACATCCATGGGAAACACTCATGTATATATATGACTTTGCAAAGTTTGCCAGAATGTAACATTGAAATATTTTTTTGAGCCTGATCTTTTCAATAAATCAATTCACAAAACTGGTCAGAACGATTCATTCAGAAATAGGGGCCTCGAGTTTAACATTGCAAAAGCCCACCATTTAACAGCCTATTGAAACTGAAGATTACAGAAGATCATACAGGTTTGAAATGACATGAGGGGAAGTTAATAATGAGAGAAATATTTATTTTTGACTATGAACTATTCCTTTAAAGTCACCACAAAATCAGACTTGACAATTCTTATTGACATTGACACATTTTTCTCATTTCAGAAGCCATTTCACTCAGATATACATCACAATAGGGAAGAAAAGCGATCTCAACTTCCATTTCATGCTGACTTTAAATATGAGACTTTGTTGAAAGCTAGGAAAATTACCGATTCAACAAAAAATGTCAAGTATACTTTGGTGCTGGAGGGTCTTCTCTACCCACTGCACGACGAAGGCATCTGTTTGAGAGAGAGAGAGAGATAGCAACCGATAAGAAAAGCATGGATGGGTCTGACAGATCCCCAGGACAAGGCATCTGTTATCCAGAGCTACTCCTGACTGACGCCACAGTCTGGAGGAATGTATGCTCAGCTCAATGCAGTATGCATCAAACTTTATCACTGCCACAGAGCTGAACGAGACAAAAATATATGAGAATCTCCATAGCAGACAGCAACATGAGCAATGGGCAACTTTTATCTTCATCCTGGGTGTCCCAACATGAGCGCTCTCTGTCCCTAATCTCTGCCAGGTCCACTCTCACAGTGTGGCACCTGTAAACCCTGGCACCATCTGCCTGCTCTCTGCTGCCCTGTTGGGCACCATTAGCGCACACACAGGAGAATCAGCCTGATCTTTGAGCCGATCTCATTAGGACAGCGAACAGTCCACCAGTGGGCTAGTCCTCCTATGATTGCTGGGAAACATCCTCAACCTGCAGAACCTGATGAGAGGTGAGATATCAGAGTCTCTGTGTCAATGGGCATGAAATTAATTCTCTATAATAACCGGTTGTAGATTATAATCCTTAGTACAGTACTTAGAAATCCAAATACAAGATAAACTCTTTTCTCAATGGACATCTCTGACTGTAAATGATGCAAAGGTGAACATGACACTGTGGTTAAATAGCGGAGCTTTCAAACTAAATGTTAGTATAGTTTCCAACCTAGATCAAATTTTTTCAAACTTTTTCTATTTTGGTGGTTGTTAGCACCGCACCGCAGGTATAACAGTAATGACACAGATGAACGATATCGTTGGAATCACTTTCAAAACATTTTTCCAGCTGACGAATGATAAAACACAGACAGCCAATCAGAAGCCAATCTACTTTAATGAAGCATTTCAAGTGGCAGACGACAAACTGCAGCGTGCGCTTATAATAAACAGAGCATTATCCCTCAATGGTGTGGATATTAATATAGTTACCATTGTAGTTACAGTACCAGTATTAATCAACAGGCCTTAAGTGTGGAGGAAACTGAAATCTTATAAGTCATTCAGTTTTCCACGAGTAATTGTACCATGTTGGTTTGGCAAAGCCAAGCCACAACGTAGCCATATACAGTATGGAAACATGCATTCTTACAAAACAAGATGTATTATGACCATGTATGGACACAATCATAATGGGTAAAACTCCGGAAAAATCTACAATGATTCCACAGAAACACAAATCACTGTTTTATGACTAGCAGAAGATAATCAGTGCATTTCATCAGTGTCAGTACTGAAGGGAGCCGATGGAGCTAATTCTTACTGCAGATTCTTTTAAAGCACTCTTAAGAATCAACCTGACAGGAGATTATGTCTTAAAGGGAATTTCACACTAACAGTGATTTGCAAAGACAAAGTGTCTGAATGACATTTTTTGTGACATAAGCAACAGTGAACTTTATACAAATGAGTATCGGCACAACATAAGACGTCATTCCACACTCGTAAGACCTTCGTTCATCTTCAAAACACAAATTAAGATATTTTTGATAAAATCCAATGGCTCAGTGAGGCCTGCATTGCCAGCAAGATAATTAACACTTTCAGATGCCCAGAAAGCTACTAAAGACATGAAAAACAGTTCATGTGACTACAGTGGTTCAACCTTAATGTTATGAAGTGACGAGAATAATTTTTGTGCGCCAAAAAAACAGCAACAAAATAACAACTTTTCAATATCTAGTGATGGGTGATTTGAAAACACTTCTTCGAAGCTTTACGAATCTTGTTTCGAATCAGTGGTCTGGAGCGCCAAAGTCACATGATTTCAGTAAATGAGGCTTCGTTACTTCATAAGTGTTTCGCAATTTCAATAGTTCACATGACTTTGGCAGTTTGATAAGCGATCCAGACCACTGATTCGAAACAAAAGATTCGTAAAGCTTTGAAGCTTCATGAAGCAGTGTTTTGAAATCGCCCATCACTAGACATTGCTGAAAAGTTGTTATTTTGTTTTTTTGGTGCACAAAAAGTATTCTCGTCGCTTTATAACATTAAGGTTGAACCACTGTAGTCACATAAACTGTTTTAAATATGTCTTTAGTAGCTTTCTGGGCATCTGAAAGTGTTAATTATCATCAATGGAGGCCTCACTGAGCCATCGGATTTCATCAAAAATATCTTAATTTGTGTTCTGAAGATGAACGAAGGTCTTACGGGTGTGGAACGACATGAGGGTGAGTAATTAATGACAGAATTTTCATTTTTGGGCGAACTAATCCTTTAAAGGGCATTCCAAAACTTTTTATCATAAAGTTCAGTTAGATCCATAATTACAGGCAAGCTTTTTCGATGGTCTGTGCATGGTGAGATAAGACAAAAAAGGTCAAATGAAAAAAAAATAGAAAAGCTCATCAAATGGAAAAGCTTGGGAAGATGTGTTTTTATCCCCTCTGCTTGATAGGGATGTAATACATGACATCATAAGGAATGCATTAGAAAATTCATTATCATTAAAAGAGAACAGGCAAAAAAACAGTTCAAAAAGGTGAAATCTTTGCCATGCGCGTGACTGATTAAACACAGAGTGCGAGTTATGATTTATTAAAAGTGGGCCTGAGTGGAGAGAACTAATTCACAGACTAGATTGGATTGAAATAACTTGGAGCTACACTGGGAGGAAGATTAATGTCACAAGGGGAAGAAAACGTCCATTTCCTCAACAGACTGGGTCCGTGGCTGTGACAAATGCCTGGCTCCACTCGCCCCCTCTGGGAAAGTGTGATCTGATGAGCAGCAAGAGGTTTATTTAAGAGAAAAATCAGACAAATGAAACAATCCTACAGTTGGGAGCTAGGAAAGCAGAGACGACACTCTTGGAGAATGTGTGGGAGACTATTTTGACAGTCTGAAGTTCTGTCAGAAGAATATTATGTTCCCTGAACAGCCCACCTGTTCAGAACCTGCAGCATAACTTATTTTGGTGCTTCTCCTACAATGCAAAATGGCAAAACCCCATCTTTCCCCCTTTTTTTAAATTTTCGAATGTAGGCATCACAACATTATGCTGCGAAGGTTTTTTTAATGTTTTTGAAAGAAGTCTCTTATGCTCACCAAGGCTGCATTTCTTTGATAAAACAGTAAAATTGTGAAATATTACAATTTAAAATAAATATTTTCTATTTAAATATTTTAAAATGTAATTTATTTCTGTGATGCAAAGCTGAAATTTCAGCATCATTACTGCAGTCTTCAGTGTCACATGATCCTTCAGAAATCATTCTAATATGATGATTTGATGCTCAAAGAAACATTTCTTTTTTGTTATCGATGTTGAAATCAGTTGTGCTGCTTAATATTTTGTGGAAACTGGGATGCTTTATACGGACTCATTGAGTTTTAAACAATTATCTAGTTCTGTCTTGAAACTCTGACGATGCAGGCTGATGGGTCTTTAACTAATTTGGTAGCAATCTCATCATTATCTACACAGCACAGCTGATTGGTTGCTGTTGCATCAGCAGCCAATGAGCTCGCTGCTCAAACATTCAAATATTTGGCATGTTTGCTGTTAGCAGTCTGCAGTGTGCTTTCAGAACCCTCCTCCTTCCCCAGCTCTATCTGTATAGATCTGCTAGGGGGGTTAATTCATGTATGTTACATATGTCTTACATGTTCACAGCAATGTCTGTGAATGTACTGGCAGTAGCAAGGCTCTGTACTTGCTCTGCAGCAGCAGTGTAGCAGATCTATTCCACCAAGACTAAATACATTAACATTGTCATATCTATTATCAATTATCATACCAATATACCGAGAGTTGTCATGACAGAACAGCATTTATTTGAAATAGAACAATGTTAAAGTCTTTAATTTTGATCTGTTTTATGCATCCTTGCTAAATAAAATATGCATCTATATCTACTGTATATATAATTCGATAAATGATATGATACCATATTGTGCAAATTTCCTCCCCAATTGTAATGGCTGCTAGACTCCTTTGAGCACATATCCACCCAGATCTCCTCATTCACAGTCCAGACGGGAACTTTAATCATGCCTGAGTCTTTAAGGATCAGATGGATTCAGGTTTGCTGGATATGTGATCTGTTCGTCTGCTGTAGCCCAGCAAATATGGGCTCTAGACAGAAACATCTGCACTATTTCTCAGCCAACAGCCACAATTCAACACACAGCTGCCTGTCGGTCAGCTCACCCCAGTCCAACATCTGGATGTGAAGATTCTCAATATCTCTCAAGTTTATTTTCAGTAACATTGGGTTTACTGAGTCACTCTTAGTGAGTCACTCATTAAATCTGTTTATTTGCAGTGAGGATTATGATTAATGACTTCTCCAGTGGCTGTCGTTAGAAAGTCATACTAATAATAATGTATGTGTGTGTCCATGTGCACTTTCCAAAGGTTCAGCAAAAATGTGAAAATCTCTGGTGATGGCATGGAATATATGTAAGAAAAAAAGTAAGGAGGTACTTACTTTATAATATTAGAAATTGATTGAATTACTCTTTATATAAAGAGTAACCTTTGATGAAATAGTATAGAATACAGATCTAGTATTGATACAGATTACAAAAATACACCATTTCAATATGAATGTGTGTTGCAGTACATTAAAAGTTGTATTTATTTTATTTTTCAACATTAAGATATATTGTTAGTTTTCAGGCAATGTTCTTTAGCACTGCACCGTATAAGAAATGACAAAACACACAGTCCACTTTTTCCAGCCTCTCTCTCTGTCCACCCACCTCCACTGTACCCACGACTCCATTGTGTGAGGTTACATAACAGCATCCTCTGTTTCTCTTCACACCTCTCATTGATGTTCACAATAGCACAAGGTTTTATAGACTTTTCGAACTGTACGAAAGCATTTTGCAACCTCTCAGACTGACAATTTGCTGATTTTCATGTATGAAAACTACAGGTTTTTCATCAAAATGGCAATTATGCACTTAAGGCTATTATAAGGAAACATAAACAGATTTAATGTGTACTATACTGTGGAGTCTGATCAAAGTGATAGTGATAAGCACATTTATACATGCCAGAGTAGTTCAGGAGCACGCTGGGAGGAATCAGCAACAGTTAATGTGCTTAAGAATGCTGCCGCCCCCTCTACCTTCAGGATTATGTGGGTCAGGTCCCCAGATTAAGGTCATGTGTTGTAAATGCTCCAGGGACCCAGGCAAAAACAGGACAATGAGTGGTTGACATTTTCTAAGTCGGCTATTGTTGTATTACACATACTACTGATAACTGATACCTCATTTGTTTTGTATATTATCTCTGCTTTTGCAAAAATATGAAATGGTCATGTACTTTACAATAAAAATGATATACTATACAGTGCTCAGCGTAAATGAGTACACCCCCTTTGAAAAGTAACATTTTAAACAGTATCTCAATGAACACAAAAACAATTTCCAAAATGTTGATAAGACTAAGTTTTATATAACATCTGTTTAACTTAACATGAAAGTAAGGTTAATAATATAACTTAGAGAACAAAATTTTCAGTTTTACTCAAATTAGGGTGATGCAAAAATGAGTACACCCCAAGTCTTTGGAGCAAAGCTAAATTTTAGACTACAAATATCTAATTTAACAAGAATTCAACCACAGGTGAGTCTAATTATTCATTACACAGGTGTCCAGCAGACAGTTGACAATAAAAGGGTGTTAAAACCCCTTCCCATTTCACGCTGTCAGCAATGGCACCACATGGAAGAGAAATCACAAGACCTGAGAAAGAAAATAATTTCTTTATACCAGAAAGGTGAAGGCTACAAGAAGATCAGCAAAGCTTTACTTATCAGTCAGAATACTGTAGCAAAAGTGGTACAAAAATGTAAAAAAGATGGAACTGCAACCATCTTACAGAGACGTCCAGGTCGTCCACGGAAGTTAACACCTCGACAGGAGCGTCTTCTGATGAGAAGGGTTGAAGAAAATCGGCATGCAAGTTCACTGCAGTTATCTAAAGAAGTAGAAAGCCAAACTGGGGTGACTATTTCCCGTGACACAATACGGCGTACACTGCAGAGGAATGGCATGCATGGGTGCCGTCCACGAAAGAAGCCTCTTCTGAAGCCCAGGCACAAAAAAGCCCACCTAGAGTTTGCCAGGGCCCATGCTGACAAAGATGAAGACTACTGGGACTCTATACTCTGGAGTGATGAGACCAAGATAAATGTTTTTGGAACTGATGGCTTCAAAACTGTATGGTGTCGCAAAGGTGAGGAATACAAAGAAAAATGCATGGTGCCTACAGTGAAACATGGTGGTGGCAGTGTCCTTATGTGGGGCTGCATGAGTGCTGCTGGTGTCGGGGAGCTGCATTTCATTGATGGCATCATGAATTCACAGATGTACTGCTCTAAACTGAAAGAGAAGGTGCTACCATCACTCCGTGCCCTTGGGCGTCATGCACTTTTCCAACATGACAATGATCCTAAACACACATCTAAGGCCACTATTGGATTTTTGAAGAAGAACAGGGTGAAAGTGATTCAGTGGCTCCTGATCTGAACCCAATCGAACACCTTTCCATGCCTACAAGACTTGGAGCTGTCATTAAAAATCATGGAAGCCATACAAAGTACTAGATGTAGTAGTTTTTGTTGTAGGGTGTACTCATTTTTGCATCACCCTAATTTGAGTAAAACTGAATATTTTGTTCTCTAAGTTATATTATTAACCTTACTTTCACGTTATAAGTTAAACAGTCTTGTCAGCATTTTGGAAATTGTTTTTGTGTTCATTAAGATATTGTTTAAAATGTTACTTTTCAAAGGGGGTGTACTCGTTTACACTGAGCACTGTATGTATTCTATAATATTAACATTAGTTAACAATAGTTAATGCACAAAATAACAATGAACAATACTTTCAAAGCATTTAATTAATCTTGTTTAATTTCTACAATGCATTAAGATTTCAAGTTTTATCAATTAACATGTATTTTGAATGAACATTAATTAAAAATGAATAATAACAGTATAAGTTAACATTAACCTATATTAATAAATGCAGTAAAAAAAATGTTCATTGTTAGTTTATGATACCTAATATTTTAACTAATGTTAAGAAATTGAGCCTTGAAACGTTACACATTTCCAGTTGTATTAGTCTAACTGTTTTACTTTCAAAAGCATATTTTGAATATCACCACACCAAATGATTTTTATTTACATAAGATAATAATAGAATAAGAAACTCATCTAGCATAAATCCACTGCTCTTAATATTTTAGTGTCCTTCAGTGATGTTATTCTTGTTTTGGTTGTTATTTTGTTATTGTTGTTGATCAAATGCTGCTTCAACTCAAAGGCAACTACATAAATGTCTATTTCACAGCTCAGTATAGTATCAAAATAAATAACCCATTTCTTAGACAAATGTCTTTTATATCTTAACAGCTTAATATTCAGCATTATACATGGGCTTCATAATATAGGGTGAATTTAAGCAAATTTGGACATTTTTATAATGTGTCATTGCCGTTATTTTAAATTATGATGCCAAATGGTTTAGTTTCTGATAATCTCCACAACACTATACTATACAGAGGAAAAATTAATTTTAAAAAATGTTCTCAAATAAATACAAAACCTTCACACTTAACCAGTTGCCCCACTACTTCTGTATTTCACTCTATTGTTTTAAACTTTTTAAGACTTAGGATTTAGTTGAATTATTTGATTTCATTTTAGTGTAAAAAGAGAAAACATCCTGGAAGATGGCTACAAATATGTACTTTGATGTTCAACGCTTTAGAGACATTTGTAAGTACTTACTGAACTCTGTTTAAATACATTTGATTAACAATCTTGATAGATATTTTAGGATATCCACACTTGGACATTTAATAAAGCATGTCATGTCAAGCACCTACATTTCATTTTTACTTGTCCTGGATGGTCACGCAGATGTTGGATGTGTCCATGGAGACCCGCTGCAGACCATTTCCAACCACCTGACTAACCCGTTCAGCTCTGAGCTTAAGAATATGCAGTGAAAAAAAATCCTCCAACCACATCCTACCAATCTCAACAGTATCAGTACTTCTGTGAGCTGTCAGTCATCCATCTAGCACTTCACCCCTACATTCATGTTCTCACCAGATTTATTTCACTGCAAACCTTCAGAATCAAGCCGGCAGAGGAAAGCAGAGTGAGAGAGGCCTACAACGAGTTTTTTTCCCTTAGGGACCCCATATGTTTCGACTGCTAAAATAGCTCAGCTCTAATTGCTGCTGGGATATGTGAACAGGTTGTAGAGGTGGAGAATAGATAACCCATCCCGTCATGTCTTCATCAGTATGTTGAGTCACGCTCTGCAGTGTTCCACTCGCTTCATGCTAATGAAACTAATCAGCAATTTACTGCGATGAGATATACTATATATTCCAGATGTTCTTTCTGTAGAGTTCTGCAGTGAATGCTTGTGGAAAAGGTGGAGAATGTGCTGAATATATGGAAAAATGCTGTGCAGAAATCGTCTGGAAACACTTTTTCCAATTCACTCTCCCTCTGGGCTCATATACACACTAACACCTCAGAATTCAGACCTCAGTATTGCAGATAAATGAACAGAAAAGCAGCTTCACCCCCTTTGAGAAACGAACACTTCTGTGTGAGACATCTGCACTAGAGTCACGCTCACCACTGAAAACCCCCGAAGGTGGCCAACCATCCAGTGAGATGTAAAAGTTTCGTTGTGTCAGAGTAACTGATGTCTTTTCGCTGTCTTAGTTCTGCTTCTCTTGCTTTCCCTCCCAGCACTCTTTCCTCCTTTCTTTCTCTCTCTTCTGCGACTGAGCCATCTGCACTGTAATTCAATCATCACACTAAGCAGTGGAAGTAATGATTACTTGGATTAGCTACAGGGCTCCAAGCCACTGTCTTAATATTGACTGGCAGTGAGTGCAAATTTGAGCTCGGCCAGCAGCTTCGTTGTCACTTTTTGAGAGATGTTTTATGATGTTGTCTGAACTCACTTCACCATATTGCCAATATTTTACAAGATACAGTTGAGTTCAAAAGTTTACATGCCCCTTGCAGAATATGCAAAAAAATGTTAGAAGGATCATGAAAATTGCATGTTATTTTTTATTTAGTACTGTCCTGAATAAACTATTTCACAAAACAGATGTTTACATAAAGTCCACAAGACAAAAAAATAGCTGAATTTATAAAAAATGGCCCAGTTCAAACGTTTACATACCCTTGGTTCTTAATACTGTGTCGTTACCTGGATGATCCATGACTGTTTTTTTTTTGTTTTGTGATGGTTGTTCATGAGTCTCTTGTTTGTTCTGAACAGTTAAACTGCCCAATATTCTTCAAAAAAAATCCTCCAGGTCCTGCAAATTCATTGATTTTACAGCATCTTCTGCATATTTCCAACAGTGACTATATGATTTTGAGATCCATCTTTTCACACTGAGGACAACTGAGGGACTCAAACACAACTATTAAAAAAGGTTCAAACATTCATGGATGCTCCAGAAGGAAACATGATGCATTAAGAGCATTGAAACTTTTGAACAAGATGATGTGCAAGTTTTTCTTTTTTTTTTTAAAGATCATATATTTTCATTTAGTACTGCCCTTACATGATACTTACATGTTTCCCAGAAGACAAAAAAAGTACAATTTATTCTGTTCATCCAATTAAAAAAGTTTTCATCCTCAGCTCTTAATGCATCGTGTTTTCTTCTGAAGCATCAGTGAATGTTTGCACCTTTTTTAATAGTTGTGTTTGAGTCCCTCAGTTGTCCTCAGTGTGAAAAGATGGATCTCAGAATCATACAGTCACTATTGAAAAAGGTTCAAATATGCAAAAGATGCTGGAAAATCAAAGAATTTGCAGGACCTGGAGGATTTTTCTGAAGAACAGAGCTCAGTTTAACTGCTCAGAGCAAACAAGGGACTCATGAACATCCATCACAAAAAAAAACAAAAAACAGTCATGGATCATCCAGGTAACCACACACAGTATTAAGAATCAAGGGTATGTAAACTTTTGAACTGGGTCATTTTTTATAAATTCAGCTATTTTTTTTGTCTTGTGGACTATATGTAAACATCTTTTATGTGAAATAGTTTATTCAGGACAGTACTAAATAAAAAAATAACATGCAATTTTCATGATCCTTATTTTGTTAAAATGATTAACATTTTTGCATATTCTGCTAGGGATTTGTAAATGGATGGATGGATGGATTCTTCAAGCATTTTTACTGATGATCAGCTATCTGATTTATTAAAACTGCTCCATTTACACCAGTCACACAAATGTGTCTCCGCAAAATGATTATAAATCCGATCTTCATTCGGATGTGCAATATCTATATGCAAATTCATATAGATTCATATAGAGTCCATGTCGATGAAAGCAACAGATCTGATCTACATTTTATTTATTATCAGCCAATTTCAAGATCAAAGACCGCAATGGGAGAGAAAGCGCCATTAGCACTGGTGGGATCATTTAGTCTCACTACTTTTGATGCAGATGACTGTGTGTTGAGCTTCAGGATGCACCTGTGGCACTGTCATATTTGGCTACTGGGTGCTGGCAACTTGCTGTCACACGTTTATTTTTTTTACCATTTTAGGACTAAAATTTACATGTGTGACTTCAACAACTAGATGCATTTACTCTTGTCCAGTTTCATTTGAAATGTGTCTCAGACCACCTCCTGAAGTACTTTGAATGATTGGATTTAAATCTGTCTCGAAAGCATTTAGATGGGCATTTACACCTGGTCTTTTCATGATTGGATAGCTATCCATCTGGTCAGAGAAAACGCATGAAATGACCAGGTCTAAACAGACCCATTTTCTACTCCTGTACGCTATGAGGTCATTTAATTAAAATTAAATTAAATGCGGTCCTATAATGTAAAGGTACATCTAGCAACTAACTAATAGTAGCCAGAAATAAACTCTAAATTCATACTAAAAATGTTTACAAATGCATGAGGGAATGGACATCTTCTGTCAAACACAGAACAATGTTGGAATCACCAATGTATATACCAATTTTTAAAGCCAAAAGATCTTGCTGTCAGCCACTTGATTGTTCAAAGCTACAGTCAATAATAGTATCTTAAACTAATAAGCTGTGATTTTATATCATAATAGGATTTTTGTACAAAACAAATGCAGGTACTGCATTTCAGTCAATTGACCAAAACTTCATTACAGAGCACAGAGAGATTCCAGCCCAACCAATCACTGTCAAGCAGGAGACTGCAGTTGCTGTGACTGGAACTAATTGGCTTCTGGGTAGCTTTGTGTTTCCAATACAGAGGTGGAGCTTTACATAAAAGCTAACCAACACTTTCACAAAGGCATATCACTCTCTGTTTGAAGAAGCAGATTCATTGTTTGTGTGAGAAAATTAACTTGTCTGTAAAGCTCTACTACGTTACATGAACATGTGAACTCAACACAGATTTACATAAACACAGTTTGAACTTGCCCTATAGTCTTCATAATATAAGTCAAATGACTTACAATAATCAACCATGACCTGAAATAACCAACTATAAAAGACATGATAATACGATTTTGCTTTTCCCACAGAGCAGGATCACACATATTCAGCATCAAAAAGCTGTCATCGTTGACAGCATACATCTATGTGTTGCTTCGGTGGCAAGAAGCCAAGTGATGAAGCTCACTTGCAGCTCGTTCCTCTCTCTCCTATTGTGAAAGTGCAGTGAGATGTGGATGCACCTCGTGCTCATTCACCCCATCATTACAGGGGGCAGTGTTTAGCTGAGCAGGAGTGTGCTGCTGCCACACTGGAGAACAGGCAGAGGGGGGAAAGGAGACGAGTGCCGAGACACAGCCTGGTGCTCAGAAGAGCGTCATGACGGCTGTGGCTCTCTGCCTTGAGCCCCCGGGGTTATTATAATCCACAAATGCTCGGCGCAGACAGGCACATAAGACAAAGAGATCTCAGTCGAGCTGCTGTGTGAGATGCTGTTGATAATGCCACAGATGTGGTGGAGCAGATAGAAAGAAAGCAGACCAGCTCGATGTATCCTGAGGTGCAGCCACCTCAGTTTGTGTTATTAAAAGCAGAACATCGATGAGAAGCTCAGTCCAACTCGGCATATGAATGTTCACGCTTGCTTTTCAGACGATAATGTGAATCTGCCAAGCAAATCAAGTTCTCAATGGGAGAGTGTTTTCCTCAACATGAAGCGGATGATACCACCCCCCCCACACACACACCCCCATTTCTCAATTCTAAAAATATTTCATGTTTACCACACAGCTTTGTCTAGAAGTTTTTAGCTCTTTAACGACATTTTACTTACAAACCAACCCCAATAATGTTCATATAACTCTTATTTCAGCATTCAACCTCCGAAACGCCCCTTTACGAAGGTGAAAACATCAAAATCACATTGCAAATCAAGTGAATATGTTGGGCTTTCTAAAAAACTAAACATTTATCATTGATTTAAATAAAAACGTGATGTGATGCTCTTCAGGATCAGTTGTGCTTCATAATCATCTGAAAGTCCCAATATTCAACATTGGGACCCCTCTATCCTTCTGAAAAAGACCAGCTCAGCCCAGCAATGAATTAACATGCTGATTTACAACAAAACCAAGATGTTCCCCCTTATTATTGACCTTGCTGGTAAAGCCAGTTAGGAAGCTTAAGAGGACATCAGCACCCAAAACACAACAGCTTGAGTGAAATCGTAAACATGATGCCATAATTAAAAGGTAGGGCAAATGTTCTTCTTCTCATTAGAAAGTACATCCAACAACTTACGATCTCTCTTGCCTACCAGCTATGACAACATGGCAAGAAATAATGCAAACGCTTTTTTATAAATAAAAATCAAGCAAGACCTACTTGCTTTCCCAGGTTTGGGCCTCTGCAGGAGCTTCTGCACCGTCATCAGGTCCTCAGTCTTCACCGCTTGAAGTAATTCCTGATCTTTCCCCATCGTTATTTATTTTACATCCAAAGCATCCTCTGAATGTGTGTGTGGTGTTGCCCGGAGATCTCCTCTGCGGATCCTCCCTCTTGCGATGGAGCTGCAGGGCGCGATGATGATGATGAGGATGAGGATGCACACTGGCGGAAGGATGCTCGGATACTATAGAGCTGGTGCAGCTGGCTCCTATGAATCACAGATGTTCTTATTCCGATGTCGAGAAGATAATAATATAAGCAACACTGCGACTGACTTGCGATTAACGCATCGGTGATGGATCGAGTCTTCGGTCTGCGTTGTGATGGCCAAAAATGAACAGTTTGTTCTAGAAAACCATCATCAGATAAATCAGCTTCAATCACGTTTTGGTGGCGTGAGCGGAGTTTATGCGATGCATACAGCAAAATCAATGTTCCTTTAAATTCCCACGAGCGTTTTTTCCTGGGATCCGTGAGGCTGTGCTGAAGACGCATCAGTCGGCGGTGCCATCGCTCCGTAGTACTCGAAACGTTATCTTCTATGCTGCGATGGAAATACAGAAGGAGCGCGCAATGTGCATTTCCCCAGCCGTGGATTGGGCTGACATTGCTGTGGTAAATGGCTCCGCTTCATCCAGAGGGCGGTCCCAAAGTGTAGGAACACCCCCCTATTCCAGTGCTGACAGCCACATGCTACGAGTCTACATTCAGGCACTGCTGTATCATAAGACATGCTGTAGCTGCCACTGGGAACTTTGTTATGATCTTGTTTTGTAGCCTACCTTAATGCCCAACTGCCAAAGATGGATTACAGCTGGACTCACCTGTGCACTGGAAACCCATTTAACTCCTTTAAAACGAACTAGTATCTATTTTTATGTTGCTAGTAATTGTTTGTAATTAGTAAATAATCCAAGTATGTATTGAATTAGTCCCTACTTCATTTGCTACTAGTAGTGCCAATAGTGGCAACTATTCTATTTTACAAACATTGCTAAATTGTCACTAGTTACAAATGCTGACAAAATTGAACCATTGATGACGAGTCATTACATGTCCCAAAAATAAAACAAATAACAAGTGACATAAGAAATGTTACTAACAATAGATACTAGTTTCTCATAAACAGGTGCTAATATGCAAATAGTAAATCTGGAATAATTAATAAAGGAATGATTATTAGTAAGTAATGAAAAACTATTAGTGATTTTACTGTAAGTCTCTATTGGATTAAAGGATTAGTTCACTTTCAAATGAAAATTAGCCCAAGCTTTACTCACCCTCAAGCCATCCTAGACGTATATGACTTTCTTTTTTCTGATGAACAAAATCGCTGAAATATTAATAAAAATCCTGACGCATCCGAGCTTTATAATGGCAGTGAACGGGATCAATGAGTATGAGCTGAAGAAAGTGCATCCATCCTCATCCATCCATCATAAGTATGTGCTCCACACGACCCCGGGGTGTTAATAAAGGCCTTCGGAAGTGAAGCGATGCGATGCGTTTGTGTAAAAAAATATCCATATTTAACAAGTTATGAAGTAAAATATCTAGCTTCTACCAGACCTCCTTCCGTATTCAAATTAAGAAAAAAACGGAACTGGCGTCACATCAGCTTTTTTCCATAAGTTGAATAGGGAAGGCGTAGGACGTAGCGTAAGCTTTTTGAACTGCAAGAGTTTTACACTTTCTTCATAAGTTGAATACGGAAGGCGGTCTGGCGGAAGCTAGATATTTTACTTCATAACTTGTTAAATATGGATATTTTTTTACATAAACGCATCGCTTCGCTTTCAAAGGCCTTTATTAACCCAGCGGAGCCGTGTGGAGTATGTTTATGATGGATGGATGTGGATGGAAGCACTTTCTTTTAGCTCATACTCGTTGATCCCGCTCACTGCCATTATAAAGCTCGGATGTGTCAGGATATTTATTAATATTCCTTTGATTGTGTTCATCAGAAAGAAGAAAGTCATATACACCTAGGATGGCTTGAGGATGAGTAAAGCTGTGGCTAATTTTCATTTGAAAGTGAACTAATCCTTTAAGTAGGCTAGTATCTAATGAGTAAATACTAGAATCTAAAAAGTAGTAGTGAAATATATAAATCACTATTAGAATAGATAGATAGATAGATAAATAGATGTCAACACTGAATTACTTGATTTTAAAAAAGTACTAGTAACATAAAAATAGATACTAGTTAGTTTAAAGGAATGTTGTCGTTCTATCTGGATGCTGTACGGTAAATTTCAAAGATAAAATATAAAGAGTATTTCTGACCTGCATTGTCTTGTAGAATGCTTCTGATTCATGCCATTTTCCTTTGTTTTGTTTTTCTTACAAGTTAAAAGAATACACAGGGCATAAAATAACACTTGCAGTTTTGTTTTTCTTGCCTCTCAGACCCAGTAATGCTGTCAGCTCTTCAGTTTGAAGGAGCCTGAAGATTACAAAGTAGGGTGCAAAAAGAGTTTGGCTGCATGAAGCCTATACAAAACAAAACTGTTCCCTGAATGCCTGGTCAGAGTTATTGTCTTAACTACATGGGGTTTCTTTCGGAGTCTTATATCCAAGTCAAAGCACAATCACTCTCTTTCAGAGCAGGATCCACAGACATGACTGTCATGTTCTATTCACAGCTACTTAACACTTGATTTACCACCTCAGAAAACTGTACTAATATATCTTTTTTTTTTTTTTTTTTTTTTTTTTTCAATTAGAAAACTGCTCATTGAAAGTTACTGACCTCGTCACCCAGTCTTTAAGTGGATAATTCACCCACCAGATCTGTCATCATTCTGTGGAACATAAAAGATGATATTTTGAGAAATGTGTAAGTGTTTGTTTGTTTGTTTGTCCATCAGTGGTTACCTAAACTGTTTGGTTTCCAATATTCTTCAAAATGGTGGAAATCAAATACAAAATCTTAAAAATGATGGAAACCAAAATCAAACTGTGTTCCAAAGAGTCAAGTCGTACATGTTTTGAACGACATGTATGAGTAAATGACGACGGAATTTTCATTTTTTGGTGAACTATCTGCCTTGTCAATTTATTGTGTAAAAATAGCCTACTGTTCGAGCAAAACGTCTAAACAAGTCCATATAATGTTTCATCTTCATAAGTGATCTCTGAAACATTCTTCGTGGGTCTGATTTGTACACCCAATTTGATTTAAACATAATAATAACATTAATAATTATATTATCCCAGACTGTCCTGCAACACACTGGATTAGCACACTGGATTAGCAGACTAACATTAAGTTTCACCGATTTGGCCTAATCATCATCATTATCATCATCAAACGTCTACTGTATCTGCACATCCTCCATCCAGACATTACTGAGCTTGTACTGTTGTTGACTGTGATCCAGCGCCATCCAGTGTTACATAATAGAAAGTCAGTTCTCAAATGCCATATCACATCTTGCAGACCTCTAGTGTTCACAACGCACATTAAATTTCAGCTCAGTCTTTTTTTGCAGGTAGAATACAGTGAATGGGTGGAGACAGCTGCCTCTTGTGGCTACCACACTATCTAAAGACCATGTAGGCCTCTTGAACTACATTAAAACGTAAGAATATCATATGTTGTGTCACACACTCTTCTAACAGTTTTGAAAGCTTTTAGAAGTCATAAATATTTTTCAGCATGAAATGAACAATTGAAAAAATACTTTGAGCACTTCATTACTACACAAAACTGATGTGTTATACTTTGAGCACATACAAGCAAAGGTGAGCTTCTTGAATACCTCCCTGTCATCGACAAGTGTTTGAAGAGTCTTCCATTTACAGCTGCAAGAATGCAAAAAAAGACCCATTTGTTATGCATACAGGCTATACCTAATAACATTACAGTAAGATAAGTGAATGAGATAACTGTCAATGACTGTTTTCTCACATCCAGCTTTGCAAGAGGCTAGAGGAAAATGGTTATAGAGGAAAACGCTATAGAGGAAAACTGCTTTAGGAGAAATATGCCAGCATCAAGCACTGTTAGTCATGCAGGCTATAGGTGAATTACATCACACAGGAGTGACATTTTACTTGCCTAAAAAATAAATATGAAGTTCATGTTACTTCGGAGCTGCTAAAAGGGTACAGGTATTTGGCTTGCTGTACGCAAAGCCAAAGGTGGAACTCGAGGATAAGGTTCAAATTCAGCTCCAATTTAGCCCCTATGATACTACTTAAAGGGTTAGTTCACCCAAAAATGACATTTCTGTCATTACTTACTCACCCTCATGTCATTCTACACCCATAAAACCTTTGTTCATCTTCGGAACACAAATTAAGATATTTTTGATAAAATCCGATGGCTCAGTGAGGCCTCCAACAGCAAGATAATTAAAGGGTTAGTTCACCCAAAAGTGAAAATAATGTCATTTATTACTCACCCTCATGCAGTTCCACACCCGTAAGACCTTTATTCATCTTCAGAACACAAATTAAGATATTTTTGTTGAAATCCGATGGCTCAGTGAGGCCTGCATTGACAGCAATGACATTTCCTCTCTCAAGATCCATTAATGTACTAAAAACATATTTAAATCAGTTCATGTGAGCACAGTGGTTCAATATTAATATTATAAAGCGACGATAATATTTTTGGTGCGCCAAAAAACAAAACAAAATAACGACTTATATAGTGATGGCCGATTTCAAAATACTGCTTCATGAAGCTTTGGAGCGTTATGAATCAGCGTTATGAATCAGCATTATGAATCAGCGGTTCGGAGCGCCATAGTCATGTGATTTCAGCAGTTTGGCGGTTTGACATGCGATCCGAATCATGATTCGACACAAAAGGTCTTAATGCTCCGAAGCTTCCTGAAGCAGTATTTTGAAATCGGCCATCACTATAATAAGTCGTTATTTTGGTTTTTTTTTGGCGCACACAAAAAGTATTCTTGTCGCTTTATAATATTAATATTGAACCACTGTACTCACATGAACTGATTTAAATAAGTTTTTAGTACATTAATGGATCTTGAGAGAGGAAATGTCATTGCTGGCTATGTAGGCCTCACTGAGCCATCGGATTTCAACAAAAATATCTTAATTTGTAGTAATTAGTAATAAATGACATTATTTTCATTTTTGGGTGAACTAACCCTTTAACACTTTCAAATACCCAGAAAGCTACTAAAGACATATTTAAATAATTCATGTGACTACAGTGGTTCAACCTTAATATTATGAAGCAACGAGAATACTTTTTGTGCGCCAAAACCCCCCCAAAATAACGACTTTATTCAACAATATCTAGTGATATCTTTTGTTTCGAATCAGTGGTTCAGAGCACTGCCAAAGTCACGTAAACCATTGAAATTTCAAAACACTTAACGAAGCCTCATTTACTGAAACACGTGACTTTGGCAGTTTGAGATCGTTTGATACATGCTCCGAACCACTGATTCGAAACAAAAGATTCGTAAAGCTTCGAAGCTTCATGAAGCAGTGTTTTGAAATCGCCCATCACTAGATATTGTTGAATAAAGTCATTATTATGTTTTTTTGGCGCACAAAAAGTATTCTCGTCGCTTCATAACATTAAGGTTGAACCACTGTAGTCACATGAACTGTTTTAAATATGTCTTTAGTAGCTTTCTGGGCATTGAAAGTGTTAATTATCTTGCTGTCAATGGAGGCCTCCCTGAGCCATCGGATTTCATCAAAAATATCTTAATTTGTGTTCTGAAGATGAACGAAGGTCTTATGGGTGTAGAATGACATGAGGGTGAGTAATTAATGACAGAAATGACATTTTTGGGTGAACTAACCCTTTAAAGACATCTACTGTATATAGGGCAGATGGAGGTGGTGAGGAGGACAGATGCCAGAAAAACTTCACTAGAGAGAGGCAGGCAGCATTATATATATATACTCTAGATTGATTGGCAGATTAAATTGGCTCCTTCTGAACCTTAATAATAAGCACGAGGAGTGTTGGAACTGGATGAAATATTCTGAATAAATCTGCAATCTGACTTGTGGATTCATACAAACACATATGTATATATACATATGTATATATATATATATATATATGCATGCATATTGTGTGTGTGTGTGTGTGTGTGTGTAAAATATACATATAAAAAAATGATGGGTTTGTTATATATATATACTATAGTAATTTATGTAAATACCATAATATAGTGAAGTACTTGAATTAATTTGTTGTGGTAATTCTATAGTTGTTGTAGTAACATAACAACTATAGTAATATAAACAAATTACTTTACTCGATACTGTACTAAGTTTTCTACACTACAGTTTACTGTAGTAAAAACTAAAGTATACTACAGTATTTATTAGTTTATCAGTTCACTATAGTTAATACTACAGTATTCTGAAGCATTCATTAACAAATTGTTGTAAATACTGTAATATATACAGTATAGTTACTATAATTACTATAGTTTACTACAATAAATAAATACTATAGTATTTTCATATTTCACAGTGAATTTGATATTCCGTACTCTGACAGGTTGTAAAGTTTCCTTCTGAAAGTCTTGGGCTTCTGTTCACAATTCACAAATATCTGCAAGACACCAGCTCTTATTTTGCGATTAACACACAGTTACCTTCCCTTGCTGTCTGACGCCAAGGAACTCTGTTGACGCCTTCGTGAGCGTGAGTTTTTAACAAAAGAT
Source organism: Ctenopharyngodon idella (assembly GCF_019924925.1). Classification (NCBI taxonomy): domain Eukaryota; kingdom Metazoa; phylum Chordata; class Actinopteri; order Cypriniformes; family Xenocyprididae; genus Ctenopharyngodon; species Ctenopharyngodon idella. The sequence goes on along the minus strand of NC_067222.1, from coordinate 33,014,138 downwards.
GGGGCGGGGTTAAGAGAGGTTAAATCATCTGATTGGCTAGAACTGACAGCAGACAGGAGGAAAACACAGTGATGCGGCATCTGATTGGATGACGGGTTTGTATCAAAGTGAAAATATGTGCCTCTAGCTCTTTACTGTTGCCAGGGCGTCAATGGCGGAACTCCGCGGCAGAAGTTAATATGACACAAGACAGGATCGCATAAGGTAATACTGCAAAAATCTCTTAACAATAGCATATGTTTTTGTTACAGTTTATTTTTCAGTGCTTAGTTAGAGATGCTGTCTCTTCGTGAGCAGGTTTATGGGTGGGTCAGTTTGAAGAGCTTACTGTAAAACTGAGGTGAGTAAAAGTGATGAGTGTTGGTGTGGCGATCCTCACAGAAGAGCCTCATGAACTGCTTCTTTCTAAATTTTAAAATAACTGCTAACTATTTTAGTTATCAGTTGTTTCTCAAAGCTGATTTGAATGTTTAATATTTACATATTTGTACTGCTCTTCTCTTATCTGCCTTTACTTTTCACTTGTTTTGGACATGTATAAACATGTTGAGAGTGCATGATGCATCAGTATGGCCCATAGAGGAATACTGTACTTTACATAACTGTCCTCCTAATGCTTGGATTGGACCAAAAGAGGAATATACACGTTTTTATGTAAGAGTTATACTGTGAAGGTGATGGGCAGCAGAATGAAAAGGACCTCTGGTAGTTTATAATCACTTGTTTAAATGCATCTTATGGTCTTCATCTTAAGAGAAGGGCCCTTATTAGTGAGCGGTCACAGACTGTGAAGCAGGACACATGATCCTCAGATCAGAGACATCTCATCCTGGAATTCCGAACATTGTCTTTTGGCAGCAGATTGTTTTTGCCTTTGAATCTAGGTCATTCACGTCCCTCTGAAAGATAGCCAGTCCTCTGCTGTACTCCCTGATGGATTTGCTTGTGGGAAAGGATTCTGGAAGAGCAATAGATAATATAATTGCTGGTCTTAATGCTCTTAACCCCAGTCTGGATAAGAACCCTGCTGCTAAATCAGAGGATTTGACTATGATTTTGGAGAACCCCTCCCTTTCCCTTGATCATTAAATGTCGAAATCTGCTAAATATGCGGCTGTTGCAGCTCATAAATTTTTTTCAGACATTGATCATGAGGTAGATGAGTGTGGAAGCACAGGCTTGTTGGTGCAGGCCACAATTTGTTATTTAGGTTTCTCTCTCACAGGTGTATGGATGAAAGAGTGTTTTTGAGAGTTAGGCGCACAGCTTCATTCTCTGCTCTGTGCACTGAGGTCAGCATCTTTGTGTTAAACAAGGCTAAATTGAATAGCATGCAGAACAGAGCTGCCGATCCACCTGCCCTGTATTTGTGTTCAGATACACGCATAAACAAACAGACAGCTGTTCTCTCCTGCACAATGAGACCAGTGTTACACAGGCACTATTATACAAAAGTTGAGGCGTAGTTTTGGATATGGATAGGTTCAGTTCAGTCATGCTTGTAAATTTAAGTTGCACGAGCACATGTAAGGAAAGTGCAGTTGCTTTCACTTGAACGGAACACATCAACGGAAGTGGTTTCATTGTAGCATGCTAGCCTCAAAACAGATACCCTGATCAGTAAAGAAGTGAGTTTTCTGGTTAGTAATTGTAGAAAATTTTATGTATATGACAGATAATTTTGAGTTTGTTTGGACATATAGTCTTTGATGTTAACAAAATATATAGGAAAAATTTTAGTTGAATCCAGCATTGGCTTTGTGCTGTCCTGTCCAAAAGCCAGAATCAGAACAGATGTGAATATGGATGATTTTTGGATTAAGAACCACTGTCCCACAAATATATACAGTCAAACCAAAATTTATTCAGACACCTTGAACGTTTCGTTCATTAATACAGTTTATTCATTATAGTTTAAAAAGTGGTAATAAAATATGACAAGATCTCAGAGTTAAACTGTGTCAGAAAAAAATAATCTTAATTATATCAGATAACACTTAAGCAAAACATGGTCAGGTCAAAGTGTCTGAATAATTTTTGGTCCCAAATGTTTCTCAATTTTACTTGTAGTCCACTGTATGAAGAATTTTTGGGTATAATATGTCACAGTTTATCCTCACTTACATAAATGAACTATAGTGTCCTGCACCCACTAGTAAAAATATACCAATAATATCAAAAACGTCTGAATAATTTTAAATATATCAAGATTATTGTACAAACGTAGAACAAAATTACATTTATAATACATTTAATATTACCATGAGCTGCAAAATTATTAACATTAAATGGCTGAATAGGAAAATACATCACAGAAATGTGATTACCAGCATAAAGTTCAAACCAAGAATGATAACTATAATGATATCATTCTGTTTATTATTAGTGTGTGCCGCAGTTGCATCATCTGCCGCTTTAAATGTTCAAGTGCTTTAAAGTCTGGTGTATTTTGATTGGCTGTCAGTGTTATTATCGTTTATCATATTGGAAAAAAAGCTCTGAAAAGTGATTCCAGCGATATCGTTCCTTTGTGTTGATGTTGTTATAGCTGTGTGGTGGACTTTTCTTATAGAATTAGAAAGAATATTAAAACTTTATTGTTATATAGAGTTATCGTTATGTCTCTCTGTGTTACTTGACCTTTAACACAGAACAAACACTAGACCAAATATTATTTTAACATTAATTGCCATGACCAGTGACGGATATTTTTGAGTTTGTTTGGACATATAGTCTTTGATGTTAACAACAAAATACATATCAGAACAGATGTGAATATGAATTAATTTTTGGATTGAGAACCACTGTCCCTTGTTCACAAATTTGCTGTGTAAAGCAAAAGCACAAACACACATTAGTGTCACACAGATTTATGTCATCCTATCAAAAAGCGTGGCTCACACTGTTGTGCGTATAAGTTTATAGCACACGCATCTCATCAGGTCTTGTTTTTGATACGTGTAACCTTCAGGCCAGTGATTCATTTCCATGACTCCTGTGATTTTTGCACTGATATGACGGTTGACATGAATGTGGTTTCTTAAGGTTATAGCATCTAGGCCTTTTAGTCATAACTATACATGATTGCATCATTCCCTTGTGCTAAACTTCAACAAATAAGGCTGTGAACATGTTGTTATGTTTCAAAACGTGCTTCCTCACATCCACATGACGTGGAAATGCTGGCCTGATGGTTGCATAAAGTTGGCGTTACATTTTTATGAGCACAGACCATGAGGAACAGGCTGTATTTTTCAGGCCTGTGTGGAATTTCATGCTGCTGTTATTATTATTTTAGCTTTGTTAGAGTGACATTTTCCAGAATGGGTGTGTTTTAGCTTTAGCCTTTCTCTGTAATGTTTTCTAACCCCATAATGAACATTCTTGTCAAACTAAAAGTTATCTCTATCGATGGACATATTTTCCTACACTTTACCTTGATATTTGTGCTTTGGCAGAGGCCAACAAGGATGTCAATAGAGGCAGAGGCGTTGCTGCAGGAGGCGAAGGAGAGCATCGAGGCAGCCCAGAACTACAGAAGCGAACTACAGCAGAGGCTGCATGGACTCAGCCAGGCACGCAAACAGGTATGCTGTGACTCTCTGGACTGCTGCTGAAAGAATAAATAGGTTTCCAACAACTATCAAAGTGTCAGTCCACATGGAAATGATCAGATGTTTCATTTATGGTAGGATTTTTAGGATTTCACAGTGGGTAGCCTACCCAGTGTGACACTGCAGAAATCAGGGTTGGGCAAAATTCAGAATTAGCTATTTTTATGTCATGAGTTGAAATTTTAATTAAAAGTGCCCGTATAATGCTGTTTTAAAGGTTCCTATTTTTGTTTTGGACGTCTACTACATGCATCCAAGGTCAAAAAACACTTTAATTTTCTCATAATATACTTTGCACATCACCTTATTTCTCAAAGAGTCTGAAAACATTGAAGATTCAGTCTCTTTAAACCCCTCCTTCTCGAGAGCCTACTCTGCTCTGATTGGTCAAGATGGCCCTATTTACCATAACCAAATTTCTCAGTGCTTGTATACACAGTGATACAAATCGTAATGATGGCGTCGGTTTTACCGTATCAATTCCAGCTCAAGTCCTTATCCAAATGTATGCAAAGTAGATTCGCAGCACAGAAAACAGCGTCTTCTCGACATGTCAACATCACAAACCAAACTCTTCCAGGCTTCAGCTACAACTACAGTGTTTAAGGGTGGGTCAAAGCAACGTTGTTTATGGGCAGCCAATAAAGACCATAGGCTGGAATTATGTAAATGTGTTACATTGTTACGTAGGTTTGTAACCAGAAGTCAGTCTGGAATTACTGATGGCTTGTTTCAGGCAGTTCAGAATCTTTTTTTTCTTTTAGGAGACAATAAATTTATTTGTCATTCACTTTGATCTTTAAAACTTTGCAAACCTTTTACATTCACAAACAGCTGTATTAAGCCTCGTGCACACCGGGACGATTATCACACGCTCTTATCGCCAGCGTATTTCTAGACGTTTTTCGACACATCTTTGTGTTCATACCCAAGGGATTTTCACTGGCGATGCACTGAGTGAACGTGCAAATTCACTCCCTGACAGTATATGGCGCTTGTGCTTAGTGCAAGTGAATGGTAGTGGAAATAAACATATGAATTAGACATTCTAAATAATATTTCTTGAATGTAAATAAAACAATAAATATACAGATATAAAATGGCATATATGACATATACATGACGTGAGGAGATGGTAGTCAGAAACCGTGCAAATAAGTCATAGTGACAGTAGTGCAAGTGAACGGTAGTGCAAATAAACATATTTATGAAATAGACATTCTCAACTATATTTCTTGAATGTAAAAAACAATAAAAGTACAGAAATAAAATAGCATATAATACACATCTATTGGTGTGGCCCATAGACTAAAAAAATATGGAAGACGCACCTTCACTCTCTTCCGTTGTAGTAAGTGAAGCCGCCAGTGTGTCTATATGGCGCTGACATCTTGAGTCTCGAGTCTGCGCATTGTGAACTTGAAACCCAAGTCTGTGCAGTAGTGAGCACAAAGTGGAGCTCCGATATCAAGGTCCCGCCCAAACTCAGAACAACTTATTATTTCGGTGTGAAATAAACAGTTATGGAAATGTAGAAATTAAAGTTAAAGCTCCAGTCATCACCCGAAGATCCAGAAAAAAGTCTGTTGGCGCCTCAGTGACTACTTCACTCAGAGAAGCTGTCTATCTCAGCTGTCAATCATAACGTCTCACCCCCGTTTTTATAGCATCAAATAACTAACTAAAACTAAACTTGTTGAAAAAACGAACACTTGAACTAACACCCGCGTGATAAAAACTGCCTAATATGACAGAAATTGTCTTTGGAAAAAAATATTTGAAGTGTGATTTAATTGTTTAGTTTGTCTCACGTCCCACTGGAATACATGGAGAGGGCGGGGTTTATGACCTATACTGCTTCCAGCCACCTGGGGGCGATCGAGACGCTTTGGCTTCACTTTTCAGGACTCGTGTGGCACACTTGGTGTGGCTAAGAACTGGCAGAGCACCCAGGCCCTGTCCCAAATGGCACACTTCATGTGCACTTTCGGTCACAAGACCGTAGGGTGTCCCATTCGTCATTTAACCTTAAAGAAGGGTGCTTGTGAGCGCCCCCTTTGTGGCTGCTATGCACCCTCGATGCGCACTTCAGCTGAGCCCGCAAGACTGTGAGCTACGCAGAGGACTTTACCCGGCGGTCAAAGCGGCATTACGTCGTGAAAGTGCGGACTCAGTGGAAGAACGTGAGGGTTTAGGGTGCCATTTGGGACAGGGGTCTTCTTCGTCGTCTTCTTTTTATCAATGAGTGCTCATTGATAAAAACTGTAACTTCAGCAGCTCCAGGCACGTGAACAAAAGCGCGTCTCATTGGTCAGCCAGTTTTTAACACGGCACGTGTTCGTAAAACGAACCCGAGGCGTTTTTTTTAAAAAATGGCGGTTTTACGCCTGGCATTTTGCTCGTCTGTGCGCACACTCACATTGGTGCCCTTTGTTTAGTCACGAGGTGTTAAACGTTGGCGATAAGCGCGTGTGATAATCGTCCCGTTGTGCACAAGCTTTTACACACTACATGTATTGTTCGAAAAAGCATAATAGCTTTAATTGCCAACGCCAATTGAGGAAGAAAGGAAGTTGAGTTGTGGAAATTTTTGTGGGATTTTTGAATTTGGAGTTCATAATTTATTATAATTGAACAGGTTAATCTGGGAAATTTTGTATTCTTCCACTTTGGTCCATAAAATTAAAATTGTGCAGTGTTATTTTGAAATGATTTATGCTGTATTATAGCATTTTTTAATGTTTTTAATTGGCTTTTATTTTTATGTTTTATGTTTTCCTTTAGTTTTGGTCATTTTGTTTTGTGCTTTTGCCATTTTTATTAGTTTTCTATTTAACCCATTTTTTTTGTTTCAGTTTTAGTAATTTTAATATTTCAAATATCTCTCTCTCTCTCTCTCTCTCTCTCTCTCTCTCTATCTCTCTCTATCTATCCAATTTTGTGTAACATTGGCAGAAATAGAAACCAAGCAATTGACAAAATGTCCTTGTGCGAGTGTCTCGATCTCTTCTGTGTAAATCTGTTTTTATCTCATCGTGTCTGGTTAGGACACAGTGTTACAGTCGTGCCAAAACCATAGAGACAGTAATGAAATTGCTATTGATCACACCCAGCATGCACCAATGCATAAAAATACTACAACATCATCAAACACACTGTAGAAAATGCCAGAAACAAAGGTAGTGGTTCCCTACACAGTAACCAAATAACAGGACATATGTGGGTGTTTTTGAGAGAGCAAGGGTAAGTGATACTCCTGCTGTTTTGGTGAAGTGAGTAGGATCCTCTGTGCCAGGAAGCCTGTTGGTCAGCACAGAAGGGCTGATTCATGCCGCACGTCTCCCGGGGTGGCTGTAGGATGTAAAGCCGGCCTGCTGCTCGGTGTTATCTTCAGTCTTTGCTTCTGGCATCTTACCCAACTTCCTCCTTCCCCCACCTCCCAGAATGCTTCATTCAGAGCGTAAACAAGGCTGTAATTTCCTGCTCTTCATATGAGACACTACACTCAGAGAATATTTAAGCTCTCTCTCCTCACATCCTTCACAGGACAGAGAATTGAACCAAACTTTTGGGATCATTGACTGGTGATTGTATGACGCCCCACGGTACTGTGATTAACCTCACAGCATGTGCAGCTGTCTGAGTGAGATCCCATATGTGCAGCCCATCTGATATGATCGTATCACATGCTCTGTTATTCACAGCAGTGACACAACATTTGCGGTCAATCTTTGGGTCAAACTACATTTGTCCTGCATGAGCAGAACTACTTCCAGCTTCCAGTTGTAGAGGCTCATCTGTATTAAGTTTCTTCGTGTATTAAAAGAACTGAAGCTTCCTGGGCAGTAGTTCAGCTTGATGTTGCATCTTTAACATTAGCTGTTTCTTGTCTACTTCCTCTTTAAGTTGTTACACTCTGTCTCAGACACTCAGGCTTCCTTAAATCTTATAAGTGGCCTCTGTTTTCCACAGCCTGTCACCCACGAGCCAGACTGCAGCCAGCTTGAGTCTTAATACATGGTCATAGGAAACACATACAGAGCGTGTTTGATCCACACTGGCATAAATATGTCTATTTGAGGTGAGGGTTGGTGAAGTCGATATTTTATTTTATTATTTTATTTTATTTGCCCAGAGACTGCAGATTAAATTTAGCTCTGTAGCTAGAAATTCTCTCCTCAAAAATCCAAAATTATTATTATTATTGGGATTGCAGTTGCTAATTCTGGGGCAGCCATGGACTGTCTATGGTCCCCGTTTAAATAAACTACTAAATAAATTAAATTGTTATTTTTGTTATAATAATATATTATAAAATAATATTTTACTATAGCAATTTATATTATAAAATAATAATTAATAATATATATGTATAGAATATAATTATATAATTATTAATTATATATTTATTATTAATAATTTACTATTATTATTATTATGTTTAGAGTTATGTTTATTTTTGTTTATTTAAATATGTCCAGATGAAAAATAAAGTAATTATATATTTAATGTTTTTTTTTTTTTTTTCGATTTTGCTCAATTTTGCTGTGCAGTAAACATGGAACGTCTTGATTTGGGGCTTTAATTGGGAGGTGAAATTGTTGTTGCCCCACTCACATTCTCTCACTGTGGATTCAGATCACATTCAGTTATTTTAATTTGACCAATATCCAAACTCAGAACAAGCTAAGAATATAATTTTGAATCACATTACAACGAACATAACAAATTGCAGAAGTGTTGTTCTTGTGTCTGTGTTTGTCTGACATTACCAAAGAGTTACTAAAGAGTTTTGTATGATCGTACTGTCTTAGCCCAAAACTGAAGTCTAAACATCCTGTGATGGGGAGTCTGCACTTCGAATCGCCCCTCATCCCCAAAGCAGCAGAGCCCTGAGATCCTGCCTCCACCCTCCACACGCGCCTCACAGCGCATTGTCACGAATAACAATATTTAGGCAAAGGATTCTGTGCTGGCTCAAAATATTCAGATTGATCCTGATAAGACTTCACCGTATGAGGAATGATGCACGTCTCTGGACAGAAGCATTTCCTGCGTCAGCTGCAAACAAAGCCGTGTCTGGAACTTTCCACTAAGGTTGATTAATAACACCGTCTCTTTTTGGGTTTCATCCATTTATCCTGCACCACTTTATCTGTGTTATTTTAGACTCTCTTCCCACTTCCTGGACGACAGGGTGTTATCTCTACCTACACACACTGGGACGGCAGTCTGTTGAGTTCCATGGTGCTAATCGTCAACACCGGTCTGTTGTGTATTTCTGTCAACATGCTTTTGCCCAGGGCTTCGTTTCACTGATTATAAGGGAATGAGACTTTTCCTCGTTCCAGAAATATGACTCAAGGAATTCTTAAAATTACAGGCTTTAACGTGTCCTTTTATGTGTTTGTGTGAGGTAGTTCACTAGGTTTTAAGCTATAGAGTACTGGGCCACAGTTCAGTTGTAGCCCAGATACAAATGTTCATTGATACGTGGCATTGAAAAGCCCAAGCTAACCTTCTTTTGCAAGTGCAAGTTTCATGTTCACAAGATAAGAGGAACTGTTTTTTTTTAAACATTGAAAACCACCAGCTTCCTGTCATTCTTGGCTCCATTTTGTTGAAGGTGAAGCAGTTAGTCTGAAAGATGCGTCAAGAAATTTGAAATGTGCCATTCACTTCTCACCACTTCCTCTTTCAGCCCTACACTTCATATTCAATACAAGACAGTGGCACATTGAAATGAATTACACAGATACTAGCACTTCCTATCTCTGATTTATGTAACACTGTAATACAGTATATGAGTAAATTTACATTTTTAAATTTCTGAATAAATTGGTTGATTTATTATTATTATAGCATGTGTATTTCTGCATTTTAATAGGGCTTATTATTTAATTATCAGCTTGTTCTTTATACTTAAGCCCTCCTTAGAAAGGACTAGTTTTCCGTAACATGTTAAATTTGTGTGTCACAGAGGTACTTTTATTATTTTAATCCTGTAGGAACTGAGCAACTTTTTCCCTCACATAACCTTTGTAAAAAAAATGGTGTACCAAAATTGTGGGTCATCTAAGAAAAAAATATTTATATATATATATATATATATATATATATATATATATATATATATATATATATATATATATATATATACAATACTATTGAAATGTTTGTGTGTGTGTGTGTGTGTCCAGGTGCGAGGCAGTGCCAGTCAGACACGTGAGGCTCTGCAGCGGCACTTCCAGGAGCTGCAGACGGCAGTGAGTCGACTGCTGACTGAGAGGCTGAACGCTCTGCTGCAGGAAGTCGACAACATCGAGCTGGACAGTGTCAGCCCCTTAGATGACTGTCAGAAGCTCATTGAGAGTGGAGTCAGCACAGCTGATGAGCTGCTCCGAGAGGGTGAGTCTGTCACATCAGTGGAAGAGGTTGGCTGCTCATTGTTCAGACTACAGTGATTCTCCAACTACAGTCACACTAATCTGATTTCATGGGTTTTTGAAAGCATGCTAAGACCCTAATTTGTTATGGGAAAGTATTTATAAGATAAGAAAATTTGATTTATTCTTGTGCCAGATAAGGATACCTCATTTTTGAGCAGTCAGTTCTGTCATATGTCAGCTTGTAGGACTATGTCAGCGGTATGAAATGAAATCATATATATATATATATGCTTATTTGCTTAATAAGCATATATATATATCTGATCAAACCGTGAAAAAATGTGGCTATTTAAGGCTCTGCGATAAAGATGCTCAGAGCCAGTGTAAAAGAGTTTTTTAATTAAAAACAAAATATTTGTTTTTTTTGTTTTTTTTATAAAACGGTTAGGTCCTTGATTCTGATTGGTCAATAGCTGTGTTTTATTCACAATAAAACACGGCTATGACCGCTTCACCCAACAGTTCTGTGTACCACTACACAAGACCCTTAGCAACCACTCTTAGCAACGTAAACTGTTTGTTCTCATTTGATATTGTTCATTGAAGCTTACTGTATTATGTAGAAGAGTATTGTGAGAAAGAGATCGAGTGAGCGAGTTTATTACCTGCATTTAGATTTAGCATTTTCCTTCAGGTCAGTCCTATGTTCATAATAAAAAATCTGTTTAAATGTCCGATGTAATATCTTGTCCTTTTAACAGTTAAGGGGTTTTCCCGTGACTGACAGCGCTAGTCAAAGCATTTGTCAGTTGCGTCTTGTTCCGTGTGTTTACAACAATTCAGTCTTTTCGTTGTAAAAGTCTTCGCTGCTGACTGACACACTCATAAAGACAGTCTTTTCCCGCCATCTAATGGCGTAATAATGTAACTTCTGTTGCTGATCATGGTCAGGGACTATTTTGTCTGGCGGAAGGAAGGCTTTAGTAAGAGTTTACTTCATGAAAGTTGCATTGATACATATTTCTGGCTTTAATGTTTGTATTGTGTGGTAACCGTTTTATAAAAGCAATAAGGTACTCGAGGCTAGTGCTGTATCGTGAATAAGTCACTCTGCTTCACGTCGTGCCTAACAACGCCCTTCAGCCGTGACTTACAGCACAGCCTCGAGTACCTTATTGCTTACATACAGATTTTTTTGTAAGGATTTAAGAAATAAATATATATAAAGTTTATATTTTTTAAATACATAAAATTATGTTGCTAAAAATAAAATTAATTTTATTCATATAAATTGTATTTAAAAAAATATATTTCTTTTTGTTGTACAGTCACAGAAAGCATAAGCAGGAAAAGTACAAATCTGAACCTACTGGCTCATATGGACAAGCAGAAAAAAAAAACCTTATTGTTGAGCCCTACCATTTGGGTAATTGCCTGCTATCAAAGTGTTAGCTAATTAAATGTTTAAGAGTTTATTTTGCAGTTTATGTTGATTTTGCAATTGCTATAATGTCCTGTAGGGCTTATTTGATTATATTTGCTACAGTTGCCGTGACGTTCAGTTATGAATGTAATAATATGGCTGTTCTTATAGGGGAGGCTGCCATCCGCTGTGGTATAAATGAGAAGGAGGACAAGCTGGGCAGCTTCACTAAGAAAGCCCTGCAGATCCAGTTGGACAGGTGAGGAGCACACAGATTCATTCACTTAACAAACCTCATCTGGCCCAGTGAACGGAGAAGAGCTTTGATAGCTCACTGTCACTCAGTTCGTGTCTAGGAACAATGAATACATGTAGATTCAGACCTTCAGCTCTTGAGAACACAGAAAGCCACCTATTTCTGAAGTTCAGAAGACAATATTGCCATAATTACATTACTACAGTTCTCATTGAAAAACACATTACCTAACCTTTACTAATGGCTTGTTTTATGACTCATCTGTTTTGTGTTTTGTGACGCATCTTCTCAAAGTTTAATGGAGAGGTGGCAACCGTACTAGCAGGGATGCGCTGAATCACCCAAGCGATTTATAAAACCACTCTGATCTAGCTATGATTCATTTTAAATCACAAAATCTTCCCCAGGATCATCCAGTCAAAGCGCCTACAGTGATTACAGCAATAATCTACCATGGATGGCATTTAAATAACAGTCCTATCTTCTGTGTTTTACAATAAACAATTTTGAATGATCTCTATAAATATAGTTATTCTCCTTGGTGTGAACGGGCCTTAATTCCCACCTTAAAAACATTACTTACCAATTCTACATGAATAACCATTGCTGTCCGCCATTTTGTTGACTAGTCTCTTGTAAGTCTAAGGAGAATCTGTGCTTTTGGATAGTTTTAGTGTTAAAAAATATACAATCGTCACATTTTTATATACCAATAACACTTAAATGTTTTATCAGGAAGGAACGTCACATGACTGTGTAAATCACTTTTACATGTTGCAATTCATGAATAATTTATTTTAAATTCATAGAAATTTGAGGAAAAATAAAGCACATTTCTGGTTTTAAACAAAAAAAGTTTAAACGTCAGCATGTTTTGTGCTACTGACAGATGATTTAGCTACTTGATGTGCCAGTCGACAGCAAGCCATGTTGTAAACACAGGATATTTCTTTAACCCTTTAGGATTATTTACCAAATATTTATATTGAATCATATGCAGTATCTGTTCTGTAGACGTCAATAACAGTCTGCGCAAGTACAGTATTTGTAAATATATGTGTCCTCAGTCTGCCCGAGGTACCTGTTCTGGTGGACGTGCCGTGTCTGTCTGCGCAGCTGGACGACTCTCTGCTGCATATGTTCCGTTCACATGTGGCTCGGCACGGCAGCGTGGCGTCTCATCCGCCCGTCCAGATCGAGGAGCTGGTGGAGAGGCCAGGCGGCGTGCTGGTGCGCTGGTGTAAGGTGGGTCTGGCCTCCCGTGTTTATGCCCATCAGACATTTTTAACCCCATGTGACCCTCTTGGTAATGCCTGTTCTATCTGCGTGTAGGTGGACGATGACTTTACCCCTCAGGACTACCGGTTGCAATACCGTCGTGGTAACTCTTCACAGTATGAGGACGCATACATCGGGAAAGACCATGAGTTCCTGGTGCTCCATCTCGACCCGCATATCGACCACCTGTTCCGTGTGTGCGCCAGAGGAGAGGGTCGAACCGAATGGAGCCCGTGGAGCATCCCGCAGACTGGTTACACCACACTCGCACCCCACGGTACAAACTAAACGAAACCTAGTGTTGCAAACACTCCTTATCCTTATATTGAGTGTCTTAAAGGGACAGTTCACCCAAAAATGAAAATTCTCTCATCATTTACTCACCCTCATGCCATCTCAATGTGTATGACTTTTTGTCTTGAGATAAACTCAAATGAAAATTGAGTCTGTATAATGCCATTGAACTGGTGCCACTCGGTTGGCCCTTGAAAAACCACACACCGTTATCGTGACGGTATTCGATACGACTCCAGTGGGTGAATCAGTGTTTTCTGAAGTGAAACGATTGGTGTGTGCAAGAGAAAAATACTAATATTTTTTAACTTTTTTAACTATAAATCATTGCTTCCGGTCTACTGTCATACGAGCATTAATGAGAGAAATGTAGTGACACGTGACAAAAGTGTCTTGTGAAGATTGCGTTAGAAGTGGCCGTCTCTGTGCTTCCGCTTCTTGCGCGAACTTCACGAAGCACACATTTATGTCAAGCTTGTAAATTTGCCTAGGACAGTTGGCCAGAAGTGATGGTTTATAGTTAAAGAAAGTCCTATACATCAGGGACGGCACAAGGGTTAGTAAATTATGAGAGAATTTTCTTTTTTGGATGAACTGTCCCTTTAAGAGATTTAAGTGGAACATCTCACTGGGCCTTTTTCATAACACACGTTGAATTGATTTCTGTGTAAACTGTTCATAAATCACCTCCAAATGAATGTTTCACGAATATTGTTTATTGTGCGTTTACAGAATGGACTCCAGGCGTGGATGGTTACATTTTAAGTAGTAGGAAGAACATCGCCATGCGAAGTGACTCATCAGCTGGTCATGGAGGCGTGCTCTACTCCAACTCCTCCACATACTTCTGTGGCCAGACCCTTACCTTCAAGTACATCAGCGTTTCATTCTTCTTAACACTCTTATAGCAAGTAAACTGTGGGCCATTTGAAAGTGGGACACTATAAATAGTTTAAGATCATATTACTCATATAGGAATTAATTATTCCAAAAGGCGGAAAGATGCAGAATCATCGTAAATGACATTTTTAGAGTAACAAATATAAGAAGGCCTATCACGTGTCTCACTCACTGTGCGTCTGATTTCTGATTCTCTTTTTGTTTTTTTGCAGGATCACAGCTGCTGGACAGACAGATAAGCGTGACAGTTTGGGTGTGTGTGCGGACAGCAGAACTGACACAGACTCGCTGCAGAGGGATCAGGCTGTCTGCATCTCCACTAATGGTACAAGCTGGAAAATAGAGTTAAATCATTATAATATTGATCCACCTTTTGAAGATATTCAATGTATACACTACTATTTAAAAGTTTGGGTCTGGTTAGAATTTTTTTCTCTGTATGAATGCTCACCAAGGCTGCATTTATTTGATCAAAAACACAGTAAAACATTAATATTGTGAAATACTATTTGAATATATTTTAAAATGTAATTTATTCCTGTGATGCAAAGCTGAATGTTGAAAATAGTTATGCTACTTAATATTTTTATGGAAACTGAGAGACATTTTCTCAGGATTCTTTATCTACATTAATTAATGAATGCTTCTTTTGAATTAATTAATGAATGCTTCTTTTCCACACTTTTTTAACTAAATAAACACAGGCAACAATATGTAATCAGTTTAAAGGGTTAGTTCACCCAAAAATGAAAATTCTGTCATTAATTACTCACCCTCATGTCGTTCCACACCCGTAAGACCTTCGTTCATCTTCTGAACACAAATTAAGATATTTTTGATGAAATCCAATGGTTCAGTGAGGCCTCCATTGCAAACAAGATAATTAACACTTTCAGATGCCCAGAAAGCTACTAAAGACCAGGGCTTGACAATAACTTTTTTGTTCACCAGCCACTGTGGCTAGTGGTTTTCCAAAGTTACTAGCCACTCAGCATTTTCACTGGCCACAATTTTGCTGTTGGAAAATTACGTTTTATATGATTAAAGTTGACTTCGGCATGCTTAAATTACTTGATTTTGAGTCATTTTACTTGATTTAGAAGATTTAAAACCCTTTCAAACTTTCAAATGCAGATTGACCACCCAAATCAAGACTACATTGTATAATATCAGCTGGTATGTACAGGTGGGCAATATGAGCATAGGCTAATATGAGAAAAGTTATTTTTGTTAGGCTATATAAAAGAACAAAGAAGCAAATTAGCAAATTACAAAAACAATAGTAAATTTAAAAAAATCTTTTTTCAGATACAGTAGGTTTATTTAACATGTATACATTTACTTAACATCTTTTGTTGTTTGATTAACATTAATGACAGACAGGTATTTAATTGGGCTGCTGAATGCATGGACGTAATATAGCCTACTGACACATATCCAGTTATTACCCAACTGTTTACGCCCACTTAAGCCATAACTGACTGTATTCACGAGAGATACTCCACATGAAGGACATTTTGGCATCTGTGTCTGCGTGTATTTGACCATTCAGGCGCAAGGAGATCTGATCGCAACCACGACAGAGAGAGAGAGAGAGAGCGTTTCTGTTGTGTGTCATTCAGCGCGATTCCGCCTATCCCGCCTTCACTAACAGCAAGTTAATCGATAAAGAATTGTAATTTAGTTGTAATTTTGTGATACGACGATCTTCAACGATCATTTGGCTGTAAGCTGAAATTAAATTCAACCCGCCAAAGTGGCTAGTGGGAGTGGCTGTCTTACCCACCACAGCTGAAATCTACCCGCATTTGGTGGGTGTTAATGTCAAGCCCTACTAAAGACGTATTTAAAACAGTTCATGTGACTACAGTGGTTCAACCTTAATGTTATGAAGAGACAAGAATACTTTTTGTGTGCCAAAAAACCCCCAAAATAACAACTTTATTCAACAGTATCTAGTGATGGCCGATTTCAAAACACTTACAAATCTTTTGTTTTGAATCAGTGGTTCGGAGCGTGTATCAAACTGCCAAATTCACGTGAACCATTGAAATTTCAAAACAATTATGACATAATGAAGCCTCATTCACTGAAATCGCGTGACTTTGGCAGTTTGATACAGGCTCCGAACCACTGATTTGGAACAAAAGATTCGTAAAGCTTTGAAGCTTCATGAAGCAGTGTTTTGAAAATGTATGAGTGTTGCCTTCGAATGTTTTGAACTGATGCATTGAAATTGATAGTCATTTTTAAGTTTCTTTAAATCAGCTCAAACTAAGCATTTTGTCTGTTGAAGTTTAAATCAGAAAAAGTGATCTGTGCTTTTGTGTGTGATGGATGCAAGCATTAGTGTTAAGTCACCATGTGCTTTCCCTTCTTCAGGTGCTGTGTTTGTGAACGGAAAGGAGATGACCAACCAGCTGCCAGCCATCACTGTTGGCTCGTCTGTGACCTTTGACATGGAAGTGGTCAACCTCTTTCCTGTGAGCAACAACAACAATCCTAGCGACGGTGGAAACTTCAAGCTGAGGGTGACGATTGGCTCAGGGAACAGGGAAGTGGTGTTTGATTGGCTGCTGGATCAGGTGGTAGACAGCCTTTTCTTTGGCTGCTCCTTCACGCACCCTGGATGGAAAGTGCTGGTGTTTTGATTGTTGCATGATGAAATATCCAGTCTGCTGGAATTCAAAACCTCAAGTTCCTTTAATTTGATCAAACTTTCCAAGTGCTTAGTGTTCAGATGTCACAATTTGCCATTTTTTTTTCCTTATTATTATTATTATTATTATTATATCAGTAACAGATATCACTGTAGAATAACATTAAACTTTCTCTGTTTTGAGGTTAGACGCCAACCACTACTCTTTGACCTCATTACCGGTGGACAGGTGTTGCGATCGTTGCATAGCAGTACATACAAAAGAGACTGTTACATGTTAGAGGAGTCTAATAAAGTCTTTGCCTGCAGGTGTTAAGTTGCAAAGCATGTTGGTCTGGTTTACCACAGAAAAAAAAAGATCTACTGTGAAGCCTTCAGAGATCAAAGGCACTCAAAACTGCTCAAAAATGTGCAAAAGAAAAGTTCTTCAAAGATAAATCTTTTATGCTCTTGACAATCTTTCTGTATCTGAGTTTTCTCGAGTCAGAAGTGGAGAATGTATCTGTGGAAGAACATGTAGCCTGTTTAAACAAGCTGGATGTTGTTTTATATAGGACACAGTAACATTGAGAGAAGACGTACCTAACAACTAGTATTTAATTCTTGTTTGCCTGGTACTCATTGTTCTCGTTTAGAAAGTACTGTTTTTAAAACCACCTGTTCAGCTTCATTGACATACTGATAAGTAAATATCAATACAATGTTTCCACAGAAATGTGATCGTTCGCACTAAGCTTAAGTGTTGTGCCATTTTATGATGAACTGGGTTTTTTTGACTTACTGTACCATTTCATGTTTTCATTACCTGGCTTATCTTATGGTAACGTTTATAATGTATTGGTTGGAGATTTTAGCGAAAAAGCATATTTCACGCAACAAAATGAGGGGCCAAGCACCCAAATCACATGTTTCTGAGGTAGAAGAACATCATTTACAAGGTACTATGTAATTCCTCACTGCAGAAGAGAGCATTTGTAAGCCAACGAGGATACACCCATGAGATATCTGATACTATATTTATAAGACTGTGACCATTTAATGTATATTTACCTCATTTTGCCTGTGCCTTCTCAATATAAATGTAAGAATACAACTGAACATTTGCAATTGAATAAACAGTTCGGAACATTTAAAACAAATTCTTGATTTTTTCTTTTTTTTGGTAAATGTTTACTTAAAACCAACAAATGAAACGAACATGACTTGTGAGGTATCAATTGTAAAACAAAAAAAAAATCTTTATTTTAAATAAAGAACAACCTGAAGCACTTGTTTCAGCATAATTTAGAAACTCAAGCAGGTTTCATTATGTTCCTATCATATTCTTGATATAAATATCTTTTTTGTGATATTAATTTATATCAGTAATCCACATCTTGTGTGATTGATGCTGTTATTGAGTGTTACACATTCGCAGTTACGCAACTGCTTCAGCCGGTTAAGTAATTGATCTCAAATATTGACAAAAAACTTTTTTTAAACCAGTGCACAGTTTTAGCTAAATAAAGCAGTAATGTTTTACAAACATATCCCTTTCTTTTAAAACAGATGCATACAACAACAACAACAATGAAAAAACAACTATGAAGACTTACATTTCTGAGTTGAAACAAACTAGACAAACATTTGTAGCCATTTCACTTTGGTCTAAAATAATCTTCCTTCTGGAATGCAGTCACCTTTAGCAAAGCCATGTCATTTCACTAAATTTATGTACATGTTACAACAAGTTTCTTCAGAAACACCTGAAAATAGAACAAATGGGCACCATGAAAGGCAAGTGTAGCCAAAGTAAACTGTTGGATACAGCAGTAGAGTAGAAGCACTGAGAGAAAACTAATGTATCTTAATAGGTGGAACTGGACACAGTATTGTGTGCCATAAAGAGTCACTGAAATTCAAAGAAGAGTAAAAGAAATCTGTTCACACCAATTTACACCAAAAATTCAAACCCTGCTTAGAGTCCATGTTTTCCATGGGTAAGGCAAGTGTAAACATTTCTGCAAAGCATCCCAGCCCACTATGTTTTCAGTACCCTGTACCTGCATGTATCTGTGTTGCAAAGTCAGTGGAATTAAGGCTCTGAATAACTTGATAAACTAAACTTTAAAAAAAAAAAAAAAAAAATGCAGTGTAGACAGACAGCCTGCAGCACTGATGTTTTTTCTTCAGTCCGAGATCCCAAAGAAAGAAGAAAAAAAAAAAAAAAAAAAAAGTCATTTGAAGTCTTCAAGTGTGGTGAAACATTGATGTGGCAAAAAAAAAAAAAAAAAAAAAAAAAAAAACTTATACACCAGCAAAACTAAAATGTTCAAGTTTTCAGAATGAGTTGATCAACCCCTGTGAAAAATATGCAATAAAAGCAAGTTTGTAGGAGCCATTTCCATCCATCAATACTCAAAATATATTAAAAAAATCTTTTCATAGTCCTTAAAAAACAGGCACCTTAAACAACTTGCTAGAGCTACAGGATTGTGTGGGTAGAGACAAATCAGAAATGATTTGCTTATGGTTCATCATAGAGACTAATGGCATCTTCAAGTAATTTGAATCTAGAGTTGCTTTGAACTCAGATGACGTCCAGTCAAATCACCACACAACCTGTTCCTAACTAGACAGCTTTAACCCTGTGAGTGCAGAAAGTGGTGGATCTCACATCCAGGGGGCGTTTGACGCCCACTGACAGAGGAGGAGGTTTCAGTGATTCTGGGTCTTGACTAAATTTGATACGCTGACTTCGCCATCGGCGCTGGATCCGCCAAGAGCACGGTCTTGCTTTTTGGATTGCTCCTGGCTGTCTTTTTGCTGTTTCAGATCTCTCAGGTGAGCCATGGCCTTGTCTATAGTCAGTGTATTCACTAAGCCGAAGTCGTGCATGCTGACCAGATGGAGCAGAGTGTTCCGGCACAGATTCTTCTCGACGATGGTTGTGCCATGCTGCTCCACAAACAACACGCACGCCTGATTCATTTGGTTGTCAGCTATGAATCTGCACGGAAGGAAATAAGAAGCAAATTACTGGCAGAAATGTGATCAACCTCTAAGTGATAAGCTCACATAATGTGCAAGGTGATACAGGGAATGTATCCAGGCCACTGTGATATACAGAAAAAGGATTGTCTAATGGAAGAGGTTTGAGTCAATACCACAAACTATAAAAAGAAAGGACAGTGGTGAAAGAAGTGACAATACATACCCATGTTTCATTACATGCAGGTTCCACAGTTTCATGACCTCTTTCTCTCCCTCATTGACATCTGTGAACTCCTCGATTTGCTGAGGGGTGATGAAGATGAACAAAATCATTTAAATGGAAAAATGACAAATAAAATCTATTTCAGAGGCGCTACAAATCTATAGTCACTCAACAATGCAACGTTGTGGGTCAATTCGACCCTTTTTCAGGACTAACACTGATTTAGTGCAAATTTACATCAGATCCTGTGGAACATCCTCCTCATTTGTGATTTGAATGTGTGAATGAGATATAATTCCACTGACACAACGTCTCACACATATAATGAGTCACAAACAGCACACCATCTGTCTTGAGTTTAGATTTGTCATTTAGAGTCAATCTCCAAGTAACCACTACACTGAATCTTCAATGGTAACAGAACCAAAGGTTTAGTGATCTCATGACTGCTTCCTCACCATAGCGGTCTTCTCCCTGAGCCACTCCGGGTCCCTCTCATCCTCACTGTCCACTTCCATTTCCTGTGGTCTAAGCGGCACGCAGCTGTCACTGTGGAAGTACAGGCGGTTGTGGCCGCTGATGTACGTCCGTGGCTGCTCCTGTTCTCCATCTTCTGGCTCCAGGAACTCAGAGAGGCTGGGCTTTGAGCGCTTGGGCCTGTGGAAACCGCAACACTGTGATCAACATCAGAATCAAATAAATAGATGCAAGGTCGGTAAAAGGCCAGGGAAACATTACAGTATATACTATAGAAATGGTTCCGTCTGTAACAATTCTGCTTTTACCAAGGTATATCCACAACACAATTTAACAAATCTGACACCAAGGAGAAAATAAGTCTGTGCTGCAGATGGGTGGCTCAAGTCTACACTCAACTGATTATGTCTACTAGTGTACGGAGTACACATGGTGTTGGCTGATAAACATTGTAGTATTGAAAATTAAAGTTTGGTGTCAGTAAGATTATAATTACATTTTAAAATATATTAAAAGAGAAAATAGCTATTTCAAAAGGGATAGTTCACCCAAAAATGAAAAATTATCCTATGATTTACTCACCCTCAAGTCATCCTAGGTGTACATGACTATCTTCTTTCAGATGAACACAATCAGAGATATATTTAAAAATATCCCGGCACTTCCAAGCTTTATAATGGTAGATATAGATATAGATATATATATATATATAATCCATACATATCAAATATAATCCATACAGCCCCAGTGGGTTAATAAAGGCCTTCTGAAGCGAGGCGATGGGTTTTTGCAAGAAAAATATTCATATTTAAAACTTTATAATCTAAAATAACTAGCTTCCGCCAGACAACCGTACACATACAGCACAAGTCATCTTGTGCCAAATGAGTAACCCGTGTGATACATGACGCAGGATGTTGGATTATTGTAAGCTTAGACCAGGATTTCTGCAGGTATCATCAAATCTAATTTAATGCTTTTTAATGCCAATTTTGTAATTTTTAATGCCATATAGTTATGTAGTTTTATATAGTTATATATAGTACCAGGGAGTCTCGGAAGCTAGATCAGGTTAACAAGTATATTTGTCAACGCGCTTTCTTGGAAAAAAGTCGCAAAAAGGGGCTGAAGAGTTGCTAAGTTGGCAACACTGATGCAGCCTTCCGTCTCCAGGTCCCAGCCCGCCGCTGTCCAAAACGGCGTTACAGCAATTTTGCGCCGGCCGGAGGCAATTACCAAACTGGTTCCATGTGTATATCACACCAATGTACATATTTTGCGACAGCAAATCAAAGTTATTAATTATGAAGGCTATATTCAATATAAACTGGTAGTATTATTTTTCTTCAAAACTATCTAAAAAAAATAAATAAATAATGCCTGTAGGAATAAAATTTAATGCTTTTTAATGCCAATTAAGGCCTTAATTTTCACAAAATCCATTAAATGACTTTTAATGCTTTTATGCCCCGCGGATACCCTGTTAGACGCCTCTCGCAGTTTAAACAAATAGGGCTGTGCAACAAACTCAAGCTCCTCCTCTTATCAAAATCCTTCAACGTTTCTCTTAAAATTTCTCGTGTTAGACTTCTAATTTGTGACCGGTGTTTTGTTTTGCTCCATCCTCCGCGCTTCTGCGTTCGTCATTACGTCATGCATTGGGTCAGAGGTTCTCTTCTGCCGCAAATCGATGTGTACAGACATCAGCTGGAAACTAGTTATTATAGTTACTGTTTTAAATATGGATATTTTTCTTACAAAAACCCATCGCTTCAGAAGGACTTTATTACCCCCTGGAGCCATATGGATTATTTTTATGATGAATGGATGCATTTTTTTGGCGCTTCAAAACACACCCCACATTCACTACCATTATAAAGCTTAGAAGAGCCAGGATATTTTTAAATACATCTCAGATGATGTTCATCTGAAAGAAGATTGTCACAAACACCTAGGCTTGAGGGTAAATCAT
The DNA here is from genome assembly GCF_019924925.1 of Ctenopharyngodon idella. Taxonomy (NCBI): domain Eukaryota; kingdom Metazoa; phylum Chordata; class Actinopteri; order Cypriniformes; family Xenocyprididae; genus Ctenopharyngodon; species Ctenopharyngodon idella. The sequence goes on along the minus strand of NC_067222.1, from coordinate 32,991,680 downwards.
AAGCTAATTTTCATTTTTGGGTGAACTATCCCTTTAATTTGTAATATTTCACAATATTATTGTTTTTGATCAAATAAACGCAGCCTTGGTGAACATAACAGACTTCTTTCAGAAATATTTAAAAAAATATTTCATACACCAACTGGTTGAACGGTAGTCGGTGTTGAACTCAAATTATATGCAATAAAAGGTGTGCATATATTCACCAATTTAAAATGTAGTAGAACACGGCTCCACCAGTCAAATTCATAACGCTTTACTGTTTTGAGTCTTATTTTTAACTCAAGCATTACATAATATAAAGCAGCTGTTTCAGCACTAATGCCAGATGCATCATTAATTTCATTAATCAGTTTTGGTTTGCATCCAAATAATATAACAGACTGCTTAATGGGGAAATTAATGACCAAGTAATATCCAACGCATTTTTGATTAAACTATATTGTGTAGAAATTAATGATGAAACATTTTGCCAAAATGCAGCAGCTGAATCATTTATTAAATTGGATACACATTCTTTCAGTCTCTCTTTTTCAAAGCACACAGACCTGCAGACAAGGAAGTGCGTAACTGGAGTCCTCTTTACTGGGCCGTTACGGCTGAAGGCAAAACCAGGCTGGCAGTGGATGTCCTGAGGGTTGCCCACGTAAGAGCCGTCATAGCATTCATTAATCGACACATCTATCCTGGCTCCTTTAGGATGAGGCTGGGTGAGAAACACATCAATATAAACATTTCTACCAAATATGGACTATATGCAAAGGTTATACATGTTATTTAACCAAGTAAGCCATATAAACACTGTGGTGCTACACTGATTATGACTACATCAATGAGTTCTGGTGACAGTTTCATGAACTTGAGATGTCTTACCACATAGTTGAAGATGAAGCGGCTGTGTGAGAGCTTGAGGTGCTTGAGGAGGCTGTAGAGTTTACGGCAGTTCAACGTGCACCACGGACAGTGCAGGTCATCTCTGGCCTCCGTCTGCTGCCGTGTGTTATTGTTGTAGAGGAACTAGAAAACAAGAGGATGAATACAACACACCGTGACTACACAGTGGCCCATCATTCCAACTCCAAGAATAGGACATGTTACAGCAAGACTTATGAACTCCAGCGCTCTCATGCTAATATCATACAGCACAGAAATCTACAGTGGAAAGACAGAGAATCACAGGAAACTCCCTGCACTTTGGTAGTCAATAAAAAGGCCTGGGATCACAGATAAGGGTGCTGTATTGTGTGTACAATCTGCTTTGACATTTTTGTTACTCACCTGATAATAAACACGTATTTTCTGACGAGGTTCAACATGAGTTTGTTCTCTTCTTACTGGTAGATCAGCACCAACTGAATCATTAACAGCTGCAACCAATCAAAAGCCATTGTTATGACAAGAATTTTCTTAAGTATTGCACACAAATCAATATGCTTTTAAGGCCAAAAAATTATTGAACTTCACTTGTAAACACTAACCAGTGCTTGTGACCTTACCTACTGCTTGTGGCGGCTTTACATTACTAGGCTTGCTGCTGTCTACTGTGCTGGATTCAGAATTGCGTGTGGCAAGCGGTTTAGCCACTGGTGCCGTTCCTCTGTCAGTAGTGTCGTTGGTCCATCTCAAAGTGAACTGCAGTGTGGGTCCCTGAGAAAAGGTCTCGAAGGGTGGAAGCCACTGAAACGCAGGGTAGAGATCTCAAATAAAAGACCAAAAACTGCTTAATGGTGTACAAAATCTCAATTAGCCACACACAGAGTAATAAAACACACCGCTTGCAACTGACCTTCCCATCTAGTATGGTTTCCCACGTTGCCCTTTTCTTGCCTACAGGACTCTCCTCCATCTCTTGCATGGAGACTTCATACTCACCATCCAAAAGCTGGAGGCGTCTGTTGAAGGAATGCAAAAATAAAGTTAAGCAAGACAAGCAAACACTAAACATGATAAAAGACTAAGAATAATAAAAAAAAAAGAACATTTACCTATTTTTATCAAAAACTGTCATTTGTGCCACAAATGTTGTTTCCCCATCATCCTGATGAGAGCAGTATCTCCTCTTCCTGCTAGACAGCTCTTCAATAACATCTGAGAAGATAACTTTCTTGTGAACAAGCATAATCAAAATGTGTTTTGAGGTGTAATATAATTGAAAAGCTGAAGCTCATACTGGAATCTCTGGTGGTCATGGCATTGAGCTCTCTCCCCCCTGGACGTGACACTCTGAACAGAAGGGAGTAGGACTTCACCATGTGGCTGTTACTGGGTTCAAACTCATGGCTGGGCACTACCAGTGTGGGAAAAGCTCCTAGCTTGGTCTGACTGATATCTGGGTTCAGAGGCACCTGCTTTTTACCTGTCGGCACTTGCTTCACTGGGCAACTCACATCCTAAAACAGAAATGAAAAATGAGAGTGTCTGTTAGCTTAGAAACCATATACATGCTGGTGCACTACTAAAAGTTGACAAAATTAATGTTTACAAATTAAAAATGTCCAGTCTTAATGTGCGGCCACATGAGTGACATTTCTATGAAATTTTGGAGGCAAAAAGGTTTGTTGTCTATTGTCTAGGGCAGACCCAGACTAAAAAGTCAACTGTTAGTCATTCATGTAAGCCATTAGTCGATTAGTCAGGGGAGAAATACTAAACCATAATAAGCATTTAAAATATAAATGAAGCACTCAAGCACACGCATAAAGCTTGCCACAGTGACAACTGCAAACAAAATAAATAGTTAAACTATAATATAAACAAAAACCTCATCTTGAAACAGGTAAGAAATTTACCAAAAATATTTGTAAAATTTAGGACAAATATAAATAAAGAAATTAATAAAATGAACATACAGCCAACTGAAACACTTAAAAAAAAAATAAAAAAATAATAGTGCAAAAATATAGGCCAACAGGCAAGTAGCCTTAACATTGAATAAACTCAGGAGGTCTGAGGTCTCATTATACTATATAAATTATACTATATAAAAGTCAATAAATAAAATATAAAGCAGCAAACCGAAAAACAACAATATGGACAATTAGGCTATACCTGACTTTGTCACTATTTTCTTTCCTCTGATCTCAGTCTTCTCATATTATGAGAAACGAACACGAGTTTGTCTACGTCATTGGGCAGAAGTGAGCTCCGTGCCTTGCTCACAATGAGAAGATACACACCGATGGCGTAGACATGGAAGTTAAGTTAAATATTTTGGCCCGGTTTCACAGACAGGGCTTAGACTAAGCCAGGATTAGGCCTTAGATAAATTAGGACATTTATGTAGCTTTTATAGACGTGCTTTAAAGGGATAGTTCACCCAAAAATGAAAATTTGATGTTTATCTGCTTACCCCCAGGGCATCTAAGATGTAGGTGACTTTGTTTCTTCAGTAGAACACACATGATGATTTTTTAACTCCAACCGTTGCGGTCTGTCAGTCGTATAATGCTTGTCAATGGCAACAATCTATAAGAGTCAAAAAAACATGCACAGACAAATACAAATTAAACCCTGCGGCTCGTGACGACACACTGATGTCCTAAGACACGAAACGATTGGTTTGTGCGAGAAACCGAACAGTATTTATGTCATTATTTACCTCTAATACACCACTATGTCCAACTGCCTTGAGCATCCGGTTGGTGAGGTCTGAACGCGCTCTGACAACGGAAGTGATGTCTCGCACTCATTGAAGTATAAGCGCGAGACATCACTTCCGTCATCAGAACGCGTTTTCAGACCTCACCAACCGGATGCGCAAAGCAGTTGGACATAGTGGGGTTTTAGAGGTAAAAAATGATATAAATACTGTTTGGTTTCTCGCACAAACCGATCATTTTGTGTCTTAGGACATCAATGTGTCGCCACGAGCCGCAGGGTTTAATTTGTATTTGTCTGTGCATGTTTTTTTGACTCTTATAGACGGAGTTACCATTGACAAGCATTATACGACTGACAGACCACAACGGTTGGAGTTAAAAATCATCATGTGTGTTCTACTGAAGAAACAAAGTCACCTACATCTTCGATGCCCTGGGGGTAAGCAGATAAACATCAAATTTCCATTTTTGGGTGAACTATCCATTTAAAAAAAAACAAAAAAAAACAAAACACAAACATTACTGGTGTGCATCTTGAGACAAAACAATGGCACTGGCATATTTTAAGACATGTCAATGCAAGTTGCTTTCAGTTAAGATAGTTCAAACATGCATTTTAGTTTGGGACTAGGCTTAAGCCTTGTCTGTGAAACTGGGCAATAGTGCAATAAGCGCGGTACTAACTTAGCATCTACACTCCGCACAAACACTTGGATATGTGCCTAAGTAAATGTTAGGTTATCTAGGTTACCGTTAATGATAGAACGAGCAGCCATGTAAAGTGGCTAACATTAGGCTACTACTAACATGTTTTAAATGATAAGTCATGTTTTAGTTTGCATGTCATTTTTGTGGTTGTTCTTTACCCTCTCAAAATGTTACCACACTTTGGATTTTTTGCCTGACATATCACCACATGGACCAGCCGTGTTAGCAATCTGTCATTGCGTGACTTTGCCAAATCCTGTGGAGTTTTTTTATTTCTGCGACTAACCGACCTATTAAAACTTAGTCGACCAAGCCTCTTCTCGTTGACTATTGGGGCCAGCCCTACCATTGTCAACAGTGTAGCAATGTATAAAGCACAGCTCAATTTTAAACCAAGCAGCTTTCTGTTGGTCAGCATGGCGGATCCACTGGAAATCTGCATGGGAAAATCTTTTACCCTCATGTGAAATTTCTATTAAAATGACTGAATTTCTCCCACAGAAATTTGCTGAACAATGGTAAATGTGACCACACCTTTACTCATCTGGGATCACAAGTCTTGATGACTCAAGTAGCACTATGCCGATTTTTGTCTAATCAAATGCTCTCAACACAGGACACAAAACTGTGCTTGTCAAGTGATTTTTGTGGGCCAGCTGGCAAGAATAAAACGGGATTAAAAATTAACCTTCAGTCCAACAGACATGGGCAAATACAGAATCAAGGCAAGGACAATTTTTTTTTTTTCTTCATTGAGGAAGCTTGTTTTTGTTGGTGTGCAAGGTCAATGCAAGAGTTATGTTGTACTTCACTATGACACAGACAAAGTTTTACCTTTCTCTTCTTGTGGCAGACCTTGACGAGCAGCACTTCTACAGACACAGAGTTTTCTTCATTCTCTGAGTTCTGCAATGGCTTCTCTGATACATTGAACAACAAATCAGATTTACTACACGATCAAGGGATATTATTGGTGCAAATTCTTGAACCTTAAAGTTGGCTTACCAGTTTTATGGAAGAATCCAGTGAAAGTGAGCTGCAGGTTTGAAGACATACTGCAAGACAAAAGACTGGAGTTAAAACCTCTGCATGCATTTGACCCATTCAGTCATGTTCAGAAAATGAGAGTAGCATAAATCTGGATCAAGAACATCTTACTTGTGAGATTCCTGATCCACTTTTGACTTCTCTACTTTGAATAGGAGATCGTTCACGCTAAAACACTTTCTGAAACAGACGCCAACAAACATTCTGTTATTTTATTAGTTGAGACGAGAAACACTCATTCAGTGTATCTAACTACAGCTGAAGAACACCAGTCAGTTGTAGTGAATCTGTCAACAAATTGTCTCTCTGTGAGACCTGCACAAGGAAATGGAAGGTGTGGCTTTTTGACAAACAAAGAGATTATGCTGCATGAAGTTTCTTTAATGAGCAGCAATCATTTTACCTTTTTGAATTTGTTCTTGAGTTTCTGTGGGCCATATACGTAAGAGATCTGTGCAGGAAGATTGGCTGATAGAAAAGGAAAAATGAAAGATGCAACCAGTTAAGTTATTGTTATGGCAGCCATGTACACTTCACCAGGTTTCCACAAAATTTAACATCTAAAATGAGAACAGCGCATGTTATTTCTTCGTGATTATGCTCTACTTACTGCTATGAGATTCCTTGTGCGAAGAAATCTGTATATTTGAGTTGGTTCTGTGAACAGAAGTGCAGAGAATCACATTTATAGATGTTGCAAAATTAGATTCATGTCATGTTAATATTACATAAGCTATTTTTTTAATCATACTAAGCATACTTCTACGAAATGAACCCCATTATTTTACAATGACACTCATACATTAATCAAAGTGGCAGTTTGGCAAGACTTTCCTTAGCTCGTGTAGAGCAACTACAGCGTGGTTTTCAAGGATTTTATGTTGTTCATGACTGCTGATGTCCCTTGCTCTTGTGTGACAATAAGTATAAGTCACCAATGCCATATTAAAATAATAAAACACATAAAAGCACCATAAAGCACGTGTCATCTCTTGATGCACGTGTCTAATTTTCATATAGGATGTGGCCTAGACAACTATTAGAGGAGTTTAAATCACAAAATTTTATGGAAAAAAACCATGACATGATCAGATAACCCACGTTAAAATTCATATTTAAGAAATTTCACGAACTACCGGACACATTAGTATTGTTGTTTAGCCCTCAAGCTAGGAGTGTGTGACAAAACAATTAGATACTGTATAGTGTGCCAGAAAAAACGCAGTTTATTGTGTTTACAAAGCGAGGAGGGTAAAAAAAGTTAGATTTACGACCAAACCGGGGCAACTTACTCTCGAACGCCTGCAGGAAGAGTTCGTGGTCGGCTTGGATCTGCTCCATCTTGGGTCGCTTGACTGAAGGCATCACAACACCGGACGATACGTGCGCTCCTCCATTAGCAGCTTTACTCGTGCTGTTGGCATAAAAACCGTTTCCACCAGAGCCGTGCTTTTGTGGGGCCATCCTAAAATAGCGTTCGCGGTCGAATGAGATGTTTGAAACGGAACCCCAGTGGATTCAGCAGAGTCCTGAGTCCAAACAAAGGGAGAGCAGCCGAGACCGGTTCGCCCCCTCAACAAAGTAACAGTTAACATCAACGAGCCGGCAGTTCAGTTTGATTTACAGACCGGATGGAATTCGCGACAACACAAATGTACACGTAGAAAACAGTGCAACATCGACGTCTCGCCAGCGTGTAAAAGCGAACTCTTATCGGATCATAATTTGGATTTCACGCGATAGTTGAACGCCGACTGCAACACAAAAACCAGCCGCAGCAGAAAGTATGCTTAAAGATTAGCAGTCCACTTGTGTTGCGAAGAGAATAGCACCGCTGTTTACTTATTAAGAACATACAAGTAATCCCAGAAGCTTTGTGCCCTATGGGAAACAGCCTGAAGTCTAAAGTGCCGTGAATATTACCCGCCCTCCTTCTTGAATGTATTCCACACAGCTGATAAAGCCTTGAGTTTGGACATTGAAATCAAGTTTGGTAGAGAGTGAGCTGTGCGCTCGCGCTGCCTTCAGTTTCGCTTATTATATTTTCGCGGGAAATTCGTTTTTCAGAGTAGATACTGTGGCGAGAAAAAAAAGGGCAGGGTGTAAATTCTGGCTCCTAGTTGTATTAAATATTTATCTGTAGACATAGCATTTAAGTTGACGTTTTGTTTGAGAGTCACTATTTCAAATTAAACTAACAGAAGAGTAGCACTTTATTTTTTAGTTTATGGCCTTTCATTATAAGTGGAACAATTACTACATATTGCTTTATGAAAAGGTTTTGAGACGCCCTGCTTCTCCAGTTCATGACTTTCGACTGATTAAACTTGTAACTTAGTTGTGTGTGTATACTGTATAGGCTATCTACTTTTGAGATCTGATAGCATATCACACAAATAATAAACAATAATGAGCATTATAATTGTGGATGGTTATTTCGCTAGAGACTCCAATCACTTGATTTGGCAGTAACAACACTTATGAAAGCCAAGAAAATACCTACTTTTTAGGGAATCAAGCTACAACACTAGATTTTATGTCTTTATTTATTTATTACACATATTTGATGTCTATTTATTGTTAGATAAGCAATCAATGTTTATATTAATTAAATAATTAAATGGAGAATAAATACATAAAAAAAATAATAAAAAGCTCATATAATATTTAGTTTAACCTCCTAAGTTGATAAAGGTTAAGCAAGGTTAAGCTGTTTCCATTTGATGAAAAGGAAACATAAAATAATGTATGTTTCAGACCGTATTGTGTATTTGTGGAAAGTGCCAATAATAATAATTATTATTATTATTATTATTATATGTTAATATGTAGTTCGTGCCACGTCGTCTTATCTATTTCACTGTTAGGATCAACTAATGCATGTACAAGATACAAAAATCATTCATATACCCGGGAAATACTCTGGATTGCTGGTTAAATATTTAAAATTAAATTACCAATGACACATGCTAACCTTTACTGTGTGATGTGGGCGATAAATTTGTTCTTGATTTGAATTTCTGCACATCCGGGAAACCTCTAATCTAACGTCTAACGTTACCGGATGTGTCGGCAGAGGGGATAAAATAACCTGGGTCGTTAGATCGCTTTTATAATATGCACAAAGAAGTGTGAACTCACATGGAAGAAATAAGTAACGAAAAATATAAGAATAAGTATTTAATCGTCGTTTTCATTCCGTCGAAACTTACCAAATTACGTTATTTACGCCCTGTTGGCCATCAGGCGCGGTGGCCAAGTGGTAAGGCGTCGGTCTCGTAAACCGAAGATCGCGGGTTCGAACCCCGTCCGTGCCTTGATGAACAAGGGAACCAACATGATTTTGCAGAAAGTCAGTATAATGAAATCACATACAAATAATCTTGTTTTCCCATAGTATTATTACACCACAGAAGGATTCATTTCAGCAGGAGAAAATAGGAAGCTTGTTGGCATCAAGCCTAACACAAATGCTGGATAACCTGTTTCTGTCAACCACAGGTTATGGTTATGACCTGAACAGTCTGCAAACGCACCCTCTGTGTGATTTAGAAACGTTGGACTGAATACAATGAATATTGTGCAAGAACGCCACACAATATAAAAGTGCAAGTTTATTTATAATAAACAAGATATTGATTCTCATGCAAGGAATGGTCTTTCAAAAAACTAAGATTCATAAATGTGTGATTTTATTATTGTGTTACTATAGAGAGCCAAATATTTCATTGAGAATGTTTAACAGAAGAAAGCAAGAATGTAAGAATGTAAACTGGTGACTATCGGTCGGTAATGTTGTATTATGCATGTATCCACAAGATGACGCTAGCGCTCCAAATTAATCTACACAACGGCCATAGTGCGCAGCTAACATAAGCCAAGGCAGTGAATATTCTACAGCTCAAAATTATAAAACTATAAAGGTTCAAATCACACAATGTAACTGCTATTTCTCTGTGGGACACAGTGCATATGTCGGCCATTTTAAATAAATTAATAGGATAGGATTTCTTGCGACACTACGCACATATTTCTCATATAAGACATATCAAGATGACCAAGCAATAAACTTTCTAGCGGTTGTACCCTAAACCAAAGGCTAAGAGACAATAGGTGAGTGTGACACATTCATAAATGCATGTGCTACCTAGAATTCCATTTTGGGGAGGGCCTGAGAACTGCACGAGACGAGTCCGCGCGCGAGATCTCCGCTCGCTGCTGCTGCTGTCGCACATGGCACGCGGGTGTGCGGAATACAGGTAAATCCTTTAAGAAGCGGCGATGACAGTCATGACTATGCTACCGAGGAGTAAACTTACAAGGATATTGATAAAATGTTGGCGTTCCAAGAGAAAAAAAAAACACGCATATCTTCTCAGAAGAAACTTATATGCTGGCTTTAGTGAAGAATGCATCTTTATTCCATTCCTTTGACAGCAATCGGAACCAGAACTGGACCGCACGATCGACAAACTTTTTGAGTGTCAGTACGTGCGATTATGACCGTGGACATAAATCAAACACAGGCTGGGTTGATACAACGCTCAAACAGTGGAAGTCCAGCCGAGGTAAATTAATTTGCTGTAGTTAATTGTTGGTAACAAAATACATCAATATATGTGCGTCTTCATCGATGATGAATTTTAAATTTAGACGGATATTGTGATGTTTTGGTTTAAGTCAATATGATTTATAGTAGTGTATGAATGAAACAGGCCTGGCAAAGCACATTAAAATACAGTTTTGTTAAATTGTGTAGTTTTAAGGCTATCAATAATAAAATTAAAGAAACAACAATAATGATTGTATAATAATAAACTGTGTATATTTGAGGTTAAAGACATTAATGTGTTAGAGGTTGGGTCTTTGCGGGCAAGGTGAGTAGTTAAATTTACTCTCAACTGGCCTACAAAGTCCCAGTTTCTGGCTCATGTAATCATCCTCACTTATTTTTGTCCGAACAGGTACATTATAATACACACATAGATAATAATGAAGAAAAAAATATTTTTTTGGAATATGTTCTGTTGGTGGGATACACTGAAATGGGAAGGAAAGTTTTCAAATCAGACTGTTTTGCTTTTAAGTAATGGAATACTAATTAGAATACAATACTTTTGAGTATTATGTATGTAATTAGAATTATAGTACATAATTAAGTAGCTAAAATAATTATCCAAAATAGTTTGCTCAAGGTGTTCCATAAATGATTCCCCATTTAGTATCCCACTGTTGGAAGTTCAGAACTTAAGATAATTTATGTTTGGATCTATTTGTCAAAAGCTTCCTATTGCCATTGCTTAAATAGTTTTGTGGCTCATTTTTGACTGAGCTCATTGTTATTGTCTATTTTAGTGTGATTTGTTTCACTAGCACACTTATTGGACAGTCAAGTTGGAATTTGAACATTAAATTCACAAACATTTCCGTGGCTCATAACTGTAATATTGAAAGGACCCTCACGCTGTCTAATGGGCATGTTTGTAATGCATGTATAAACACAGAAATACCAATCCGAATAGGAAAGAATCCCGCTCCGAAATGCACTGAACTCATTCACCTCTCTCCGCTACCCACTTAAATCCCAAAGCAAACCCCTTTTTTTATAAGGGCAATTTATAAACCCCTGGCATGCATGCTTGAGGGGAGGAGGGAGGCTAAAATTCCCCTCTCTCTCTTCTTAATTTAAACTTTTCACTTGTTGGACGGCTGACAAACAGGGTCTTGCTCGCTTCCAGCCGTCAGAAGCAAGGGAGCGATACAGCAGCCCCATGTCTATGCTTCCCCAGGGGAGGGAACGGGTGTCCAGCTCTCACCAACACCCAGCCGCTGGATTGAAAGCCGGCTCCGTCCTGTTGAAATGTGAGTCTAGGAAGAGGACCCAAAAGGCAGCAAGAAAAATGAGGGACTTTTAGGGGCAGCTGTGTTTTATTAACCCAGTCATAATGCCCCTAAAAATCCTTATTGCTCTTGCAATTTTCAGCGTCCCTGCGTGGACAGACATGACCTAGCAGGGCTTCAATGCACATATACACGCTCTAATATAACAGCAGAACAGAGAATAAGAAAGCCTTCTTGTGTAATACTTTTCAGACTATCCTATTTCAAATGCTGGCTCCTAATTTAGCAATTTAGGTCTTTGCGACACAGTCAAAGAATTGTCAAAAGATGTTGTGTTACTCAATGCAAAACACAGTATATGTGGTTTATGTTAACGAGTGGTTTAGACAGTAAATACACCCTTTCCTTTGATTAATGCAAAGCAATGTACGTTTTCTCTTTCAAACCATCATAGAGCTCTTTTCAAAGACGTGACTTCATTATGCTCTGAATCTGACTGCTTTTTGTCAAGCCCACTAGTCAATGTAAGCCTTGTAAACACCAAATGAAGTCCCCCGGCTTGGGGTTATGTCTTTTTAGAGTTTGGAGACCTCTAAGACAAAGTTGTGTTGTCACTGAGCACATTTATTCTCCCAAAACTCTCTAGTAAATCGTTCATTTTCTCTGGACGTGATTGTGTTACACTGTAGGCTTTCTTTGCTTGAGCTTGGCCATGCTTCATTCTATCTTATTATAATGTCACATGGAAATCACACTGACAAACTCAATAAACGATCTGTATCGTCTCATTTTGGTGAGGGGCAGGTAATAGCCAACACAGCGGCAGAGAGAAAAAGTGACTCAGCTCCTAGAGGATGCATGCGTTCGAAGGGTGTAAGCCTGTGGAATCTCGAGCTGCTCTTTGAGATCGCCTGATGTCCCACACGTCTCATTTGCACTTCACTATTATCACAGCATGTTGGAAACGGTGCATTTCCCTTCGCTGAGAGCAGAAGATTATTTGGGCCAGGACGTCCCTGTGCAAAAATTAGCCAAAGAGAAAAGCATGGCCATTAAAGACCAAAGCGATATTTAAAACACTTTACATACTGAAATATATATTAAATACTATGTACAATATATTATCTACCATTTCAAAAGTTTGGGGTCAGTATGTTTTTAAGAAACTAATAATTTTATATAAACATTTGATATTAATTTTATCAAAAGTGACAGTAAAGACATTTATAATGTTACAAAAGATTTCTATTCATCAAAGAATGCTGAAAAACTGCAGCACCACAGTTTACAACATTGATAATGTTTCTTGAGCATTAAATCATCATATTAGAATGATTTCTGAAGGATCATGTGACACTGAAGACTGGAGTAATGACTGATGAAAAAAAACAACAAAAAAAACCAAACAAACATTTTATTTCAGCTAGCTGCCAAGGCGGGTTTATGGGCGTGTTCACACTTGTAGTTCAGTTCTCTTGGTTCTTTTAGTCTGGACCAAAAAAAGAAAACAATACATTTAGTCCTGGTTTGCTTAACATTCATACTGTCATTTTTAACACCAACTTAAACATACAAAACAAACAAAAGGCTTTTATGACGTATATTTTGCGACAAAACTTGTCGAACATCCAAAACAATGCTGTGTGCTGGGCTAAATGCTCTCGCTGTATGTGCGTACCAGGGGAATTCCCTCCAAAGAGGCAAGGAAGGCAGTGCCTCCTCAAAAATAATAGCCTGAGAAAACAATCCATATTACAAAAGCAATGCAAATATTACAAAATGTGACATTAAAAAGTGTATAAATCACTAGTTATTCTAAAGTATCACTGTTTAACAGCGACACCAGCAGGTAAAGTAACAGCGGGACGGTGCATCTTATGTGCCTCCCCTGAGCCCATTGACTTTTAACAGACCCCTAAAATGTGCGGTGGGTTTAGTGGGGGGTAATTGAGAATGAATGGGGGGGAAAAAATCACGTGTGAGTAGGCAAAATTTAGCTTTGACATCATAGGAAAAAATTTCATTTTAAAATATATTTATAAAGAAAATAGTTATTTTAAATTGTAATAATATTTCACAATAGTACTATATTTTTGATCAAATAAACGCAGCCTTGGTGAGCAGAAGAGAAAAATTTATTTCAAAAACATTACAAAATCTTACTGATCCCAAACTTTTGAACGATGGTGAACATTCAGCTCTTTTCTTGGAAATATTTTTTATCAATTGATTTAAAATGTTAAGCAAATGAATTGCATTAATTAATCAATACCAATATTTGCTGGGGATAAAAAACCCAAATGAAGATAATTCAAAGACATTATTGTAGCAGACAAATAAAGAATTGAATGTCATTACAAAAAGTGGCTTTAAAAGTATGTTTTTCCATATCATTATATAGCACAATATAAGTTCATAGCAATCCATTTGTTTAATTGGTTGGTTATGTTCTGTACGCAGGCAGACCGATGGCTTTGTTGCGTTGTGTCTCGCATTATGAGCAAAAGAAAAAGACAGAAACAACTAATACAAAAACAAATGGATATGTAACAAAAACTGATACTGCACTAGAAAGAATCAAAGATCACACACATTTGAATAACAGTGTGTGCAAACGGATGATTTTCAACTGAGTTTTGATACTTTATACAATAGGAGTGTAATGGGCTGCAGAGTTCAGAAAAATGACCTGCTTAAACAGTTTAATGAGTAAGAGAGTTAAAAGGGAGTTGCTGTAATCTAGGTGTGAGGTCATAAAAGCATGGATAACAATTTCAGCATCTTTAAAGCTAAGTGAAGGACAAATAAAGGTTTGGAGGTGCAGATGAGAAGGCTTGATGAAGTGCTTGATATGGGCTTGAGTGAGGAGTCAAAAATCACACCCAGGTTACATACAGCATGTGAAAGCCTCACTTGAACATCACAGATATCTAAGCAGAGGTCAGAGAAGAAAGAGATTTGTGGCCAGCTAGCAGGATTTCTGTTCTGTCATTGTTTAATTTGAGAGAAATGGAGGCCATCCACTCACTCATTTAGGTCATGGATACTTGTTATTAAAGCTGATGTTGATTCGAACATCTCCATTGAGTATCACACATTGTGATCTACTTCTGTGACTGTAGTATGTGATGTTAATTAATCTCACAGGAAAGTGATGACATGCATGTGGCTTTATGATGCACCCAAACTCTGAGTTCACACACACATATGAATCACACTCACTTTTTACAAACATCCATGCATAATAACGACGAGTGAAAACATGTTGAGCGATCCCAATGCTCATGAATAGTGTGTGTTTGTGTGTGCTTCAGCAGCTGTGTGTTGTTGAGGAGTGAGGAGGCAGTGGTCTGTGACTGGGTGGGGAAGAGTACTAGAAGGCGGTGAGAAATGAAAGGTGACACAGATGTGGTGACTCAGCACAGACACACCTCCTAAGCCATACTGACTCACAATCACATTAAGGAATTTGTTTATCTGGAAACCATTTAGGTATTAATGCTTCACAGTTCGTTCACATTCTGCTTTGTTGCATTTGTTTAATTAATTTAGTCAATTGTTATTACTAATTACTCATAATAATAATTTTATGTGGTGCTGATGTGATTATATATATCATATACTTAGGCTACCGTTTTCATGAATAAAAATGAGATTTAAAAAAAGGCGTTTCCAAGGCGAGTTTATGGGTGTGTTCACACTTTGTAGTTCGGTTCTCTTGGTTCTTTTAGTCCAGACCAAAAGAAGAAAATAATACATTTAGTCCTGGTTTGCTTAGCATTCACACTATCATTTTTAACACCAACTTAAACATACAAAACAAACAAAAAAGGCTTTTATGACGTATATTTTGCGACGGAACTTGTCGAACATCTAAAACAATGCTGCGTGCTGGGCTAAATGCTCTCGCTGTATGTGCGTACCAGGAGCATTCCCTCCAAGGAGTCAAGGGAGGCAGTGCCTCCTCAAAAAATAGCATGAGAAAATAATCCATATTACAAAAGCAAAGCAAATTTTACAAAATGTGACATTAAAAAGTGGATAAATCACTAGTTTTAACCGCGACACCAGCAGGTAAAGTAACAACGAGACGCTGCATCTTATGTGCCTCCCCTGAGCCCAATGACTTTTAACAGACCCCCTAAAGTGTGTGGTGGGTTTAGTGGGGGGTAATTGAGAATGAATGGGGGGAAAATCACATGTGAGGAGGCAATGCCTCCATCACCCTATGATTGGTTATGATTGGATATGATTGGTTCACGCGATAAATCCCGCCTCTTGTTTTTATGCATGTTCCGTGTTCGCGAATCAGTCTGAGCGGACAAAATGATTGCATTAATGTGAAGACTAATTAAAAAGTAAACAAACAGATCAGCCACTTAGATATCGCCACTTTATATCACGACAAAGTCAAACTTGAAATGGCCAGAAAACTTGATTACTGTTGGGGGGTTTTAGTGAGCAATCAGCTTGATGGAATTAAAGGTAAAAACTTCGTCAGTGTTTACCAATCTTGATGAGTGATGATCTGAAAATAAGTTGATTATTTAAAAAAAAAGAGTTGAACATCAGTTCACAAATAAATATATTGTTTAAATTGTTACTGCCTTTAGTTATTATTTTGGAATAAATGTAAAAATGCTTAAAACGCTAACTTGATGAAATTTACACTTGGTTTTAATAAATAGAACATTAATTATGTTGTTAATGTAAAAATACAAAATAGAATGGTAATTGGTTTCTTTTTCTTTCTTTTTTTTTTTTTTTTGATGTAATGTTTATTTAACCAGGAAAATGTAACAACATTAAGTGTAACATGGACGTGAATTTACATTTGATTTATTAAAAAATTATATTTAAAAAACAACTGTGAGGACTTTGCCTCCTCATTTCAGAACACCACTGTACGCCACTGGTGCGTAAATATGATGGTAGCCAATATGATGGAGCTGAAAACTTTTGAAGAGTTTATAAAAAGAGTAAAGGAGTCAAAACAGCGGCAGGAATCCCTCCATCACACACATGGTCTTCGAACCACACCACAGTTCATTTGGAAGTGGACCGAGACCCATCTTTTCAGGCCTCTGGGTCCGCTTGTTTGGTGCGCACCAGCGTTCGGATGCTAGCGTGCTAACAGAGGAATGACACTAGGGTTCGTTTTAATCGAATGTGTGAACTCACCCTAAGTTGTTAGTTTAAATTTAAGTATTAATAACTGAAACTAAATAAAATAAAACAAACTCATAAAAATGTATATAAACTATATGGCAATAAAAAAAAAAAAAAAATAGAATAACTATATATATACACACACACACATGCACACATTTTTTTAAAGCTGCTCTTTGCTATACAACAGAAATTCTTGGTGATCATATACATATACAAGAAAAAGTTGTTATAAAAGTTGTTTTTTTGGTCTTTGGTCATGTCTTTTCTTGCCTATTGAGCACTGAATGAGCCAGGATTTTTACAGAACACATGCAATTCAATTCAGCCTCTCAGTTGTTCAAAGTGCTGTTGTTTCTGGTGCCTGCAGATGCACAGTGTTGTTTTCTTCTCCGCAGCAGGAAGAGGCCTCAGGCCTGCAGGCACCATTCAGCTCCAACTGAGTAAACTACATAAAAGCCCTAACCACAAACAAAGTACTTCTTTTCAAGTTTTCATTTACATACAGTAGTAGTTTCAACCGGGTGTAATTCTCAAATTGTTGGCTATCTATCTATCTATCTATCTATCTATATATATTATATTATATTTATATAGTGTGCATGCGTACGGGTGTATACATATATATTCCTAGAAGCATAATTAATGCTAAGCAAACGTAACCAAGATACACAGACTCTACTAAAGCCTCTGCTGGATGGAATAAGGAGATGGAATGCCAGAATAAATCATACACCTCGTGATTAAAATGATTCGCAAACATGCCCTGTGGTCTGTTAGAGCTCTGCCAGAACTTTATGTGAACAGTGAAAGATCTGCCAGGAGAAACGAAAGATCCTATCAAATATAAGAAACAAGATGAGTAGAGGTGAAGAAATCTGCTTTTGTTAAAGTGAAAAGAGAGAGAGAGAGACGGCAGTGATGAGATATGAGTTAGAAACAGAAAGCAGAAGTAGAAAGATGTAATGAAAAAAAAAAGTGATGTGCTAAAAACAGATATATCATATATATGATACATGAACAACTGAAGTCCTATTGTGAACATGATACAAATTACACATTCAGACTTACCCAGCCAGCGGTCTTCAGCCTTGTGGTGTGCTCTACCACCAAATTTATTTTTAGTTTAAGGCAAACAATTTTCTCTGTATTCCCTCCTAGCATGTCTGTCAAGGCATAAAAAATAGTCTTTTAAAGAAACAGACAAACATCTTTTATTCGAATTACATGCTTAATGTGGACTTATATAGTCTGTCATCTGGCATAAATATGTTCTATGATATCTGGACTCCACTTGCAAGTTATTTACCATCTGTCAAGCAGATAGAGAGTGTTTCTGAAGAGCGTCTGCTCAATCACACAGTTTGTCTTTCATAAAAGTGTCAAGATGAAATCAAATAAGTTTATGAAGTTGGTAAGTGATTGTGACACAGTGTGGTTGAATTTATGCACAAATTGGACCTCTTGTTCATAAAAGGGAAATGTATGAATTTAAATTTGCCAAACTTTTTATCCACCCTATAATTCTACGGCATGCGTTTCTCTGGGTATAGGCCTTTTAGCAATGGTGTAAATGATCAAAAATGGACAAAACAACTTCCTGAGAACTGGACTTTTTCAAATCCCTAATGTGGTAAAGACTTGGGCCTGTAACAATCTGAATGATATGCAATATGAGCAGTCATAAACACACTGGAGAGTAAGAACCAACTGTGTGGTAAAGTCAGTCTATTGCCAATCCATCTTGGCAGCCAAAAGCGTTTTCATATCCCAGACAGGAGTGGCCAAATATAAATTCCTTTTGTAAGATAGATCCAATAACTTTCTTTTCTTAAAAAAAAGAAAAGAAAATATTTTCAGTCATTTTAAATACTAATAAGTTAAATTAATTACATGGAATTATTGTATATTAAAGGGTTAGTTCACCCAAAAATGAAAATTCTGTCATTAATTACTCACCCTCATGTCGTTCCACACACGTAAGACCTTCGTTCATCTTTGGAACACAAATTAAGATATTTTTGTTGAAATCCGATGGCTCCGTGAGGCCTGCATAGTCAGATTCATAACGCTCCGAAGCTTCCTGAAGCAGTGTTTTGAAATCGGCCATCACTATATAAGTCGTTATTTTGTTGTCGTCGCTTTATAATATTAATATTGAACCACTGTACTCACATGAACGGATTTAAATATGTTTTTAGTACATTAATGGATCTTGAGAGAGGAAATGTCGTTGCTGGCTATGGAGGCCTCACTGAGCCATCGGATTTCAACAAAAATATCTTAATTTGTGTTCCGAAGATTAAAGAAGGTCTTACAGGTGTGGAACGCCATGAGGGTGAGTAATAAATGACAGAATTTTCATTTTTGGGTGAACTAACCCTTTAACATTTTCATAAATGTATATAAAAACATTTTTTTGTTTTTCTATTGTCTATAAAGCTGCACTGGAACAAGGCATATTGTGAAAAGTGCTATACAAATAAAATTGAATTTAATTATTTGGAAAATTATATTGGGTAACACTTTCGATGGTCCAACATTCACTATAACTATATAAGTAACTCTCTAAGAGTATTAGTATACAGTCTGCTTAATATCTGCTAAAACTCTATTTTGATGGTCTCCCAACAGACATTTTACTAACTATAAGTAACTTTGCAACTACATTTCAACTTATTCGGTAACACTTTACAATAAGATTTCATTAGTTAACATTAGTTAACTACTTTAGTTAACATGAACTAAGAATGAACAATACTTCTACAGCATTTACTAATCTTAGTTAATGTTAATTTCCACATTTACTAATACATCATTAACATCAAATGTTATATTTGTTAACATTAGTTAATGCACTGTGAACTAACATGAACAATCAACGGACAGCTCGATTTTTTTTTTTAACTAACATTAACAAAGATTAATAAATACTGCAACAAAAATGTATTGCTCATTGTTAATGTAAAGTTAATACATTAACAAATGTTAACAAATGAGACCTAATTGTAAATTGTCACCACTTATTCAACTAATCCGAATCCTAAAGGTGATGATACACGGGGCAACTTTTTGAGAAAGGTGGCCCCGAAAGATGTTGCTTGGGCACTTTCCCATTGAGAATGGGCAACAAATTTCTATCTGGATATCCAGAGAGATATTTGTTGTCCATTCTCAATGTGAAAGTGCCTGCAACAACATCACTAGGCAAAAATTGCCCAGCAACATTGCTCAAAAAGCCCTGTGTATCATCACCTTAACACCCAACCCTAACAGTCTACTAATACTCCAGTGACTGCTAGTTGACATGTATTTGCAAAGTTACTTATATATATAGAATGTCTAAAGTGGACCATGGAAATAAAGTGTAACCTTATATTGGTTAAAAAAAAATTGGCTTGACTAAAAAACCATCTGCTTTTATGCATAACACTTAAAATGAGTGTAGCTTGACAGCTGATGTGCAGAGAAAAGAAGACACATAAATCAAGAAAGTCTCCATTATCTTAAACATTGTGTGAACTACCCATTATGACTTAAGTTTTTTTGTGAAAAGTTAGTCATCTTTTGACCACAATAGTGTCATTTGTCAAGATAAAGCACTTTTTAATGAAACATTGCTAAATGCCCTGAATGTAAATGTAAGTTATAATTACATTAACAAATTAATCATTATTAACCCCATAATGGGAATTTCCTAATTTCAGCTGTTTTTCTGGTGTTATTCCACAATAAACTGTAAATGGCACCACAGCACACTGAAATTTGGACTGAATGTTTTTGTTTGCTGATATCTTTTGGATTTGCTGAGACAGTCTCACGCATAAATATTTATTTCAGAATCAGCGAATCTTAACAGACAGGTGCGTTACATTTGTTTAATCTGAGGCAGATGTTTTATCATTAAACCCTCTGACGAGACTACGAAAGTTGTGCTATTTGCTGAGTAGTGTCTGTTTTGTTTTGGTTTTTGTTTTAAAAAATTCCTTCTAAATTATTTATTTATAAAATGTATTTAAACTTTTGGTAACACTTTACAATAAGGTTATTAGTTAACATGAACTAATAATGAACTGCACTTATACAGCATTTCTTAATCATTGTTAATATTAATTTCAACATTTACTAATACATTATTAAAATCTTGTTACCATTAGTTAATGCACTGTGAACTAACATGAACAAACAATGAACAACTGTATTTTCATTAACTAACATTAACGAAGATTTGTAAATACAGTAACAAATGTATTGCTCATGGTTAGTTCATGTTAGTTAATACATTAACTAATGTTTAACTAATGAACCTTATTGTAAAGTGTTACCAAAATTTCATTTAAAAAGTCATGATCCTTCACTTTCTTAAAGTTAACAAATATGTTTCCCTCATTGCATTGAATGATGCTTGTACTAAAAGCCAAACAATATGCCCTTTCACTGCTTGAATCAGTGCCAGAAAGGTTTAACTTGCTTAGAGATTTTAAAAATACAAGGATCACTCTGTTCATCTTTTTTACAATGCTTAAACCAAGTATAAATGGATTTTTTTTTTTTCTCTCCATCAAAACCATGCTCTTCCACATTTGGCAGAGAATTACTGTTCCATGTAGTTCACTCAGCGCTCCAGCATACACAACCGACAGCTCCAAAATAAGAGGGGCAAAATAAAGGGGCCGTTTACCCTTCCTCAACATCATGTTTAATGAGCTTAGCCTAGTGGTAAACAGTATTTTTCTTAAAAAAACAACAACAACAACAACAACAACACTTCTCTAGTGTGTACAGCAAGTGCTCTTACTTTTGCTAGAAACAATGTCCATTTTTTGGTATGCATTTGTGAACTACAGGCCACAGACAGATGGAGTGTTGACATATGTTGACACTTAGCATGAGCTAGACTGTTTTAAAAGCCTTTTTGGTTCACAAAAAGCATTCATTTTGCAGTCACTGTGTACATTAGCATGTCACAAACGTGTTTTATTTACACATGTGTGGTAAATAGCATACTTTTAATATTAAGATAATGTTTATAAGAACTCACATTCTCAAGCCAAACAAAATAAGGACAATGCCACTTAGCTTGAGGATGATCTCAATAATCAATAATAAACATCTTAAAAGAACAATGTCATTTATGTCATTTGAAAAAAATGTGAATATTATTTAACAAATTAGTATTAATGGAGCAACATATTTGTTGTGTTCTTGCTTCACCAGAGCTGCCTAGTGAAAGTGTTGATTAATTTTTGGCAAGTGTGGTCACAGACTGTAACCAATTACCAAAGTGAAAGGCAGTATTCAACCTTAAATAACCCTAAGAAACAAAACACACTTTTGCTTGAGCAGGCCGAATGAGTGAATTAACCACTGCCTTGACCCACTTGTGCTGAATGCTCTTTGAATGAGTACATCAGGGGAGTTGACATCTTTGTTGCAGGAAGATAAAGAGGGGCATCAGTGCCCAAATTTAGCCCATTGTGGGCCAGGCCAGCTAGACTGGTAGAAATTGATGATGCTAAACGGACTAAATGAGAGCTCCAGACCGCACAGCACATCTACTGCGCACAGGTGCAGAGGACGGACAACAGTATTTGTTAACCTTTGATAATGTTAGTTATTTGAAATTACTAACATTCATGTTAGTTCACAGTGCATTAACTATGTTAAAGGGTTAGTTCACCCAAAAATGAAAATTATGTCATTTATTACTCACCCTCATGTTGTTCCACACCTTCGTTCATCTTCAAAACACAAATTAAGATATTTTTGATGAAATTATCTTGCCTCAATCTTGACAGCAAGATAATTAACACTTTCAGATGCCCAGAAAGCTACTAAAGACACATTTAAAACAGTTCATGTGACTACAGTGGTTCAACCTTAATGTTATGAAGCAACGAGAAAACAAAATAATGACTTTATTCAACAATATCTAGTGATGGGCGATTTCAAAACACTGCTTCGTGAAGCTTCGAAGCTTTACGAATCTTCTGTTTCAAATCAGTGGTTCGGATCGTGTATCAAACTTCCAAAGTCACATGAGTTCAGTAAACGAGGCTTCTTACGTCATAAGTGTTTCGAAACGTTTCGAAATGTCAATGGTTCACCACTGGGGGGCGTGACTTTGGCAGTTTGATACAAGCTCCGAACCACTGATTCGAAACAAAAGATTCGTAAAGCTTCGAAGCTTCATGAAGCAGTGTTTTGAAATCGCCCATCACTAGATATTGTTGAATAAAGTCGTTATTTTGTTTTCTCGTTGCTTCATAACATTAAGGTTGAACCACTTTAGTCACATGCACTGTTTTGGGTGAACTAACCCTTTAACAGATAAAACTTTTGATTTTAATAATGTATTAGTAAATGTAAAAGTTAACATTAATAATAAATGCTGTAGAAGTATTGTTCATTGTTAGTTCATGTTAACTAATGTAGTTAAATATTATTAACTAATGAAATCTTATTGTAAAGTGTTTTTAAAACTGATTTTTTAATGTTTTTAAAAGAAGTCTCTTATGCTCATCAAGGCTGCATTTATTTGATCAAAAATACAGTAAAACAGTGATATTGTTAAGGAATATTGTTAAGTTAACATGTTAAGCATGTTAAGGAAACAATACTGTTCCAAAGTTCAGGTCAGAAAGTTTTTGGGTTTTTTTAAGAAATTAATATTTTTATTCAACATGAATTGCGTTAAATTGATCAAAAGGGACAGTAAATACATTAATAATGTTACAAAAGATTTATTTTTTAAACTTTCCATTCATCAAAGAGTCCTGAAAAATAAAATGTATCACCATTTCCACAAAAATATTAAGCAGCACAACTGTTTTTAACATTGATAATGATAAAAAAATGTTCTTAATGAAAAGTATTTCTATGTCCTAATAGGAAAATATATATTTTTTTATGTAGTTTAAAGGGATAGTCAACCCAAAAATGAACTTTCTGTCATTATTTATGTCATCATTATATATTATATATTATATGTATTCCAAACCTTTTTTTTTCTGTGGAACATAAAAAAGTTATTTTGAACATGTTTCACATGTTCTTTTCCAAATAATGAAAATCAGTGGAGTCCAAATGGAGACCTCATTCACTTTTAATAAATGGACAATTAACATTTTCGAAAATATCTTCTTTTGTGTTTTACAGAAGAAAGCAAGTCATACAGGTTTGGATCGACATGAATGTGTGTGTAAATGATGAAAGAATTTTAATTTTTTGGGGGGTGAACTATCCCTTTAATTGAGACAGAGGATGTTTTTGATGAAGAGGGTGGCTTAATATAGCCAGGTATTCTCAGCATCTCTCACTCCTTTCCAACAGCCCAGCGATTTGACCCACAGGATTAACAAGTCAGTGTTTATGACAGAGGCCACGGAGGAAACCCACACACACACACACATTATCCTGAGCCTGTTGCTTGTGTGAAATTCAACCCATGACTCTCTAATGGAAGTTAACATCAGCATTCTAAGTTGACATGTGCTGTCAGATGCCAAAATTGTGATGACCTTAATTAGCAGTTAGTTAATTTGCAATTTAAGACCGGGTATGTTTTGTAATAGATGCGTAATAAACCCTAATGAATACATCAGCTGTTATGCAGTTAGTTTACTTCTATTTAAAGTTCCTTAGCGGAGTAATTTTCTAAATATGCGATGGACGCACTGGTAAGGTGTGAATTTCCTGACGCTAATATAAGACACAGATGAGCGGCTACTTCTGCCAGGGCAAAACAACACACAGAAATGCACAAATGGCTTGATAGAGAGCCGGGTACATTCTTATGCCATGCCCTACACCCGCAACCACGTCGTTTTCTGACAATCCATCACCACTGTGCGAGCCAAGGGCTAAATGAAAACCAAAAATGCCATACCTGCAGAAAGCTGAGCCAGCTAACATATGGGTGTCAGTTTGCTCATGTCGTGTAGGAGCATTTTACGAGGTGATGTTAATGGGATACAGAAACGAGGTCCTTCTTCTGCACACTTCATCTCAGTGTATGTCATCCCTCAGGCCTCCTGAACCTGCGCTGAGGTCAGAAACAGGAGAACTAGATAGATTATCCAGACCAGATACAAGTTGTTCACACACACTGAGAAACAGAATGCACTTTAAAGGTCACACATCCTGTGGATTCATGTACTGGATAATATAAAAGCACATACCAGATGTTAATTTCTATTCAAAAATGTTTCCAATGTCTTCTATTGCTCTCTCACAAATGTGTATAAATGTTAAAGATAATAATAGAAGTATTTCTGGTATTCATTTTAACTCCAGCACTTACACCCACATGGGGACAACAAGTCACATGCTTGCTCATTTCCACCAGAAGCAACAAGTCAGGATATCAACTTCCTATTGAACTCACAATGGTTTGGAATCAATCTCATAAATTTCAATAAAAGCCAATCTTTGAAGCTGCATAGTTATTCTGTCTTCTTTTTTACAAATAGAACTGATTCAATGACTGTAGTCACCCTGTTATTCAAAATTAATCACTATGGCAGTTTGTTTTAGCCTATCCTGATAAAATATCATGATGAATTTTTAATGAATGTAATTTCAATCCACAGAAACATATGTCAGGTACGAAACTGCCCAGAAACACATGCATTAATCTATGGCAGCGGTCAACAACCCCTCTTCTCTTTTTATAAGAAATTTATACTTTTATTCAACAAGGATGTATTAAATTGATCAAAAGTTACAGTAAATACATTAATAATGTTACTAAAGAATTATATCAAATAAAAGTTGTTCTTTTAAACTTCTGTTCATCTATGAAAAATAAAACGTATTATAATTTCCACAAAAATATTAAGCAGCACAACTGTTTCCAACATTGATAATAATAAGAAATGTTTCTTGAGCAGTAAATCAGCATATTATTATGATTTCTGAAGGATCATGTGACACTGAAGACTGGAGTAATGATGCTAAAAACCTTTATGTCACAGGAATAAATTACATTTTAAAATATATTCAAATAGAAAACAGTCATTTTACTACATTTTTTTTACTGTATGACTACTGTTTTTACAGTATTTTTGATCAAATAAATGCAGCCTTGGTAATTATATATATATATAGCTTTTCAAATATTAGTAAATAAAAACCCGTAAAAAGAAATAAAAATCTTTCTCATAAAGTTGGTAAAAAACAAAACAAAAAAAAAAAACAGAAATGTTTGAATGATATAGTGTACATTGTCATATTGTCATAGACAGGGCCATTAGTACTGTGTAAAAAATCACTGAACTACAGCTACAAAAATATATATGTAATAATATCTGGTAAATATTTACTTGTATTGCGCTGCATATTATTTACACATAAAAAAATTTATACATCCGTCTGAGGTGAATAAATGATAAAGCCAAAGTCTGTCAAAATGATCACAGTTATGGAAGTGCTACAAATAATTGCAAATTATGTTTGCAATATTCAGATTTTTCTTTATTTGAAATGCACTGAATTGTAGCGAATAACTATAAACATGGTGCTTGTGTAAAGCTAAAGAGTTTGGTGAACAGTGGGCCAAGAGCTGGAGTCTGTTTGTCAGTCACTAAGCTGCAGGGAGACGAGGGGAAAGCGCATGGGCGGTGGGTTGACACACCCTGGATCAGCGGCCTTGCATTACTCACGGGAATGCTGAGAGGCTCTGCTGCTTCAACCTCTGCTCTCCAATCAGGGAGGAGAAATGGGCATGGCCTGACCCAACAGCTGACAAACACACACACAGATACACAATAGCACACAGATGCAGAGAGACGTATTGCTTTAACACAAACACAGACGCACGTGCACACCAGCCATATAACATCATCAATACCAGCGCACGCTGTAAAAACGCCAAATACTCTGTATCACAGGCGTAGTACTCAAAATAGACATTATTAAATTATCAGAATGGTGAAAAAACAACGGTTGTGTTTAGACTTCCAGCACTGAAGACAAAACTTGTTAATACATAATCAACAATGAATGTTCACATTTAAAATCTGTATCAGACGTTTTCATTTAGAGTGTTTCCTGTCTTTTGTGCAGCACTTATCTGCATTAGGCCTGAGAGGAGCATTTCTACAGGCCACCATGCATTAATGAAGCCGTCCTGGCCCTGCTTTAAAGAGAGACCATTAATACTCTGTTAAGATTACATTCCAGTGATGATTTAAGGAGGAGCGGGAGACTGTGCAGCGTTGCTGCACTCTGGAGGTTTTCATGGATGGAGGAGTCATATAGAAAGAGAGGGCCAGGTCTCTCCAAAAACATTTCAAACAGAGAGGCGTCTGGATGAGCAGAACAAAAGCCACGAGGAGTAAAATGAGACCAGTGAAATGGATGATAACCCACTTCTCTCCAAGGTGGATGTGAAACACGGTTCCAAAATGTGGCTCAAAAGACTGTGACTACTAGTGAAAATTCTAATGACAAATTATATTATCAGTATGACAATTTGAGTAAAACATTGAAAATTAACACAAGTTTCCAAATGTCTTAAGTATTTGGTTTGTCTTCTTTTGTTTTAAAATCACGATGAAACACTAAGTCACGGCAGATCTTTTCTTCTGTACTGTGACATACATCCAAGTGAATAAGACTAAAAATGTATGGCTGGGACTTAGTTCTGCCAATCGGTTGATGTTTGGAGGATTGGCTGAATGTGAGCTTGCAGTAAGATAGATGCAGGGTTTAAAGGGGCCCTGTTATGCCCCTTTTCACAAGATGTAATAAGTGTCTCTGGTGTCCCCAGAATGTGTCTGAAGTTTCAGCTCAAAATACCCCACAGATAATTTATTATAGCTTGTCAAATTTGCCCTTATTTGGGTGTGAGCAAAAACATGCCTTTTTTTGTGTGTATGTCCCTTTAAATGCAAATCAGCTGCTGCTCCCGGCCCCCTTTCCAGAAGAGGGCGGAGCTTTAAAAGCTTGTGCTTCGGTTGCTCAACAACAACAAAGCTGGAGAATCTCACGCAGCCAAAATGAGGATTGTCAGTAACGGTGTTCAGCCTTACATTGTTCAAACTGGAGTCAGACACTGATGGAGAGACTCAGGAAGAAGTTACAAATTTTAGAATGCAACTGGATGTTTCTAAACGGTTAGTGGATAAATTTATGTAGTTGCAAATTCAGCATTGAATGTACCCTCGTTTGTGAAGCAGTCAAGCATTAAATGACGGCATGGCAACAACACCTCTTCCTCTATTCTAAAGCAGCCCAACGTGGCCTCACCCCCTTTGTTGCATGTTCTCGGGGGCAGGGTTAGTGAGGTCACTAACCCGGGAAGAATCGTGTTGTAGTCTCTACCAGCCGTTTGTTGTAGTCCTTAAACAGCGAATTCTGTATAAGAAAATATCTCCCTTTGCATTGAACTTCGAGCGTCGTAACTTTGCAGATGTTGTTTATACTCTAACAGCAACATTACACACTAACTAAAGTTAAAAAACAAAATCAAGGACCCCTTTAAGTGGACTAAATGACTGGAGAAGTCTGGCATGTTACCAGAGAGAAGACTGCCATTTCAGCAGAGATCAAGTTATGAAATTGACTAAAAATTTGCATTTAAAAAATAGACAGGATAGGGTGAATTTCCATCTCATGGTAACTTTGATGACAACAGCACTCCTGCTGCATGAACTCCACAAGTTTGTGTGAAACATGATCATAATCTCCAACAAGATCCAAAGAGTACCTTAAGCTTAAGTGGAAGAACATCTGAACGTCTGTACAAAGAGTCACATGATTAATGTAACTAATTTACTTCAGTAGTGAAATATTGCATAATCTTACATAATTCTTTTTTATTTACATCATAGCATTTCTTTGTTCTTATGATGTAAATGCTATGAATGATGATGATGATGACTTTTTTTTTTTAAATACTAAAACTTTCCGTTTATTTCCAGGTTACATTTTAAATCCAGATTTTCAGTGTTCTTATAGACATTGGGGCAGTGTTGTTTTAGTATTATTTATATTCTATTAAAGACAGCATTTAGGCTATTAATATTTCGAATTGGCTTAGTTTTAGTAATTTTGTTATGTGCTTGTCATTTTAGTTTTAGATTTTTAGTTTTTTTTATTATTATTATTTATTTAGTTCCCAAAGCATTCATTCAGTGTTTAAGTTTATCATAATATATATATATTTAATTTTTTTTTTTTATTATTTATTTTTTTTTTTTTAACCAAGGAAAACAGCACTGCTTTTGGACCCTTGTGTACAAACTAACTAAAGGTTGTGCTGATGCTATCCTGATGGCGGGATATGTACAAGCATGAGGGAAGAACGCACACCCTCACACTCAATTTCACCCTTTTAGAGGGGATTACGATGTATACTCTAATTATTTACATCCTCATCTAGTATATATTACAGTGATGGAGAACAGGCTGATTTAACGAGACATGATGCTTTGGGAGGTCAGGCCTGAGGCACGGAGCTCCGGTATAAATCAACAGGGCTATCAGCAACAAAGGACAAAAACTATGCCTCCATATGTGCTAGAGATAAATTACAACTCTGACATATCAAGTTAAACTAACAGGAAGTTCTTCTGAAGGCAAACGAGGCTGTTGAGTTTCAGGTTCATCCCCACACCTAGGCCTATATAAAACTATATGCGTGATATTGCTTTTTATACAACAGTTAAAACAAAAAATAAAGTTAATATTAAGTAACTTACATTTTAGACACAATATTGCCAGTTACATTGTCTATTTTTGCTTTGCCAGCGAACAGAGATCCAAACGAAGTCAATGCAGAATCAACTCGAGCGACGCGTTTCCCAGCAACACCTTGCTAAATGAATCCGAGTGTTTGAACGAATCGATTCAATGACTCACTCATTAAGAAAGTCACTTGTCGCCATCTACTGGAGTACACGGACAAGTGGAGAGATACAAACCTGAAATTGAACAATCCCTGTGCTTTTGGACTAATCTGGGGTGAGTTTCCCAAAAGATCGTTAGCCAACTCGGGCACCTTCGGGAAACGCACCTCTGGCCTTCAAGTCGAGTCGGAAATATTTCTCGTATATCTTGTATATTTCTCGTATAGTCTTTCTCTTATACTCTTATTTACAATTGAGAAAACAGGGCATTTTTATTCAATGATACAAGAACAAGAAGTATTGAAAATAGCCACATTATTTACAACATTAATGCTGCCAAAAAAAATAAATAAATAAATAAGTAAAAAAAAAATAATAGGGTAATATCAGGCAAATTGGGCCATCAGGTAAAATGGGCCATTTAAGTTTTAAGTGTCTTATCTCTTTAAAAGTTAACAGCCAATGACTGCAAAGAATTTCAAACTGTTGCCATAACAGGGGCATGTTCAAGCTCAAACCGGTGCGCAACGTTTTGCTATGGTTTCCGGGTTGAATGACATGTTTCCTGGAGACGGTGTGCAACGGGTTTGAGATACGTTTTCTCTTGTTTGGTGGGTGTGTCAGAAATGTAAGCCCAATCAGCGACAACATGTATATAAACCACGCGGTATTAAAGAGACAGCTAGCACAATGGGTATGAATGTAACATAAAAATACATATTTATATATTTTGCTATTGTATTGTGAAGTGACACTTTCACACTTTGATTATATAATGGTAAATATTACAATATCATAGCACAACAATAGTGATCATCAATAATGATAAGCAATAAAAATAATAAGATCATATAGATCATAACACAGTCTCGGAGGTAAGAAGTGGATTATCCTTTACCTGAAATGTTTGTCTTTTCATCCTGAAATGCGAGGCAAATGTTGGATCACAATAATTAAAAGTTTCCACAAATCCCTTCACTTGATTGGGGTGTTCTCTTTTATTCTGGACGGCAAGGACAGTGACTGTAACATCGAGCGTATTTTGCAGTATTAAACACGTATTTATACCGATTTAATCAGGCTCCGAAAATTCTTCAAAAAGAGCACAAAGAATGGCCTTCTCGGCTGCCATAGTTGCAACGCTTGCGTCATCACAACAGGGTGTTCAACTACCGTTTCCGTTTAAAAAACGTTTTGCAACGTTTTGTCGGGGCCGAACGTAGCCCAGTACTTTAGCAAATTTAGAAAATATTTTTATTGGTCTGAGGTCGGTAAGGGGGGCGGGGCAATGCCTCATTTTGAGACCGCGCCAGAAAAAAGCAAGGCGAGTGGCCTGACTTAGCAAATCTTACTTCTCAAAAATAAGGTTGATAAATCAATAAAAAACAAATGGATATTTAGAAATAATGATTCATGACCTATGTCTTGATGGCCTCTGTGAGATAAAATGCTGATATTTTGCTAAATAATCCATATTTTTATTTAAATATGTTAGACACTGAAAACAGTGTTTTTGTTACTGTTGTGAATAGTTAGTTATTTTGAAAAGTTAGGCTATTTAATTTTCTGCTGTTTTTTCGTAAGCAATAAGGCACAGCCTTTCCGTCATTGAGTTTAGTGCAGTAATTTGTTTTCTGTCATGATTGTGAAAAATGTCACCATTGTATGTCATTAATGCTGCATCGATAATGGCGATAGTAACTCATCGTTCTGAGAGAAAACGGGACAGTGAAAAACGTTTTTTCACCTTTTCTACATGTAAAAACACCAAGGGAAGCAGGTCGAGGAGATGACGAGAAGACGCCGGATGGCAAATCTTTTAGTAATGGCACTGATTAAACCCACTGCTTATCACTCAATAAAAGAATCAAATTACTAGGTGTTTTTGAAAGTTTTGATTTTGTTTGGTTTAATAATCAACCTTATTACCTTTTGCAAGTCTGACTCTCACTCCGCTCGTGAATTAGAAGAACTTGAAGGGGGACATTCAAATGCATAACAAGAAAAACACTTAATGTGGCTTAATGCACCGAGACAAACACAAATTCTGTACATATCATACTGTGTGGAAATACGCATATGAGCCCAAAATATGAACGCAACACCTTTATATGTTAAGCGGTTTCCTCTCATGTAAAGAAAATGCTTAATGTGGCTTAATGCACTTAGACTGATATTAAAGAGACCAAATTCTGTTTACTAATAAAGCACATATGTGCAGAAAAATGGATGAGACCAAAATATAAACTTTCAGTATCACCTAAAATGCATAAGCCATTTTAAGCATTTTCTTCATAACGGTTTTATTAAGGTAAGAAATTGCTTAATGTGTAATTAAATTAAGTAATTGATATTCTGGGCTCATATGCACATCTTTTAATATAAGTACACTAAGCCAGCGTTTTTAAAATGTCCCCTTGCAGGGAGCCACTACTAAACTGTTCACAAGCTCCTAGGGTTTTGATTTTTGTTGTCATTTGTTGAAATAAATATAAAAATACAGTGTGTTCGTGTCCGTCTGTCTGCTGAATTTGACCCATAATCTCTGATTCTCCTCTGTGGAAAAGGAAAAGGAGAATATTTACAATGACAGCAGTTGTAGGCCTACTCAATATGCTCGTTTAAGCATCATTTAAACGTTTCCAACAAATAAATGAATCGACTTTTCTCAGCGTGTTGAACACAGATTTATTTGGATATTCATATGATGGCTGAAGCAGCAGCGAGCGTCCAGTGTGCGACACGATAAACAGATCAACATTGTAAATGAAATTCTACAAAACTTCAGTGAAAAAAAAAAATAAAATAAATAAAATGATCATGCGATGCGATAAAATAGCTTCCATTCCCTGCAAACGATACCATTAAAAATGTGAATGTTCCACTTAATGGCAGAAACAAAACAAAAGGTAAGCAAGTATCCGTATTAATTTCAGTGCAAGTAATGGGGGGCGATCCTGTCAAAATGGCGGCGCCGCCCCAGCATGCAACGAGGCATGACGTCGGTTCATATTCTCTATTAGATGGCGGCAAAGACTGTCTTTATGAGTGTGTCAGTCAGTAGCGAAGACTTTTACATTGAAAAGACTGAATTGTTGTGAACACGGAACAAGACGCAACTGACAAATGCTTTGACTAGCGCTGTCAGTCACGGGAAAACCCCTTAACTGTTAAAAGGACGAGATAATACATCGGACATTTAAACAGATTTTTTTGTTATGAACATCGGACCGACCTGAAGGAAAAATCTAAATCTGAATGCAGGTAATAAACTCGATCACTCGATCTCTTTCTCACAATACTCTTCTACATAATACAGTAAGCTTCAATGAACAATATCAATTGAGAACAAACAGTTTACGTTGCTAAGAGTGGTTGCTAAGGGTGTTGTGTAGTGATACACAGAACCATTGGGTGAAGCGGTCATAGCCGTGTTTTATCGTGAATAAAACACAGTTATTGACCAATCAGAATCGAGGACAGGAACTAACCATTTTATAAAATAATATAAGACATAAAGGGCTTATAGACAACAAATATAAAGTTAATCGCTCACCTTTCATGGTTTGTTTTATGCAAAAATCAAAAACATAAAACAAAAACACTTTTATACCTAGCATAACCAAGTGATAGAAATGAAAATTATAATAATATAATAATTATATTTTAATAAAATAATAAATAATAAAGATAATAAAGAATGGTGGAGGTAAGAGCAAGCACAGCCAATCTGATTTGATTGTTTCTGTAAAGCATAAGTTTCTTGATATCAACTGCATGTTTGAATTACTGCTGTGGTGATATTTAGAACAACATGTTTGTGTGAGATTGCTTAATAAAATACTCCATTTATATATTATACATCAAACATGTATGTTGTTCAAAGGCTGTAAATGCCATTAGAAGAAACTTATTCATCACTGGTGGTTGCACACAGACAAACTCGTGTGGGAAATCCATAGCCTAGTCAGTAAGAGACAATGGCCTTAAATCACGATGATGAAACACTCAGGCAATGCCAAGCTCAGAGCCAGTGTTAACATTGGACTTATGTAGTTAAGCCACAGTGTCTGCAGGTTTCACTGTCAGACAAATACTCATATTACCCTGACCCAAACTCCCATATATACCTATAAGCGAGCTTAATGAGTCCTCCTCCCACTCATAGTAACACATACACAAACACCAGAACCTACAGAACAAATTTTAAGATGGCTAACATGCAGTAGACATTTTTGTCTATCAAAATTACATCATTAGCACACACAGTGGTCCTGTGGTTTTGAAATCCATGATAAATGTCTTGGATGTCTCTAGTATGATGAAGGCAGAGGGTTCGCACCTTCCCGACAAACAACTCTCCAACCTGTCATATGCCCAGCACAGGAGACATAGAGGAAGAGATGTTTACTCGATGATGTCCTGGAAAACATCTGTTCTCTGCTGACCAGAAGTTACAACAAGAGCTCTTGAACCCAGACACAGGAGGATGGGCGGGGTGTTGGGTTTTTTAACGAAGATGACAAGGTCTTCAGGTCTGACTCACTCATTTCCTCATATCATTAGGAATACCAGTAACACCACTCAAAAGTCCCATTGTGAGCTGTCCTAGAATGAAAGGAGCCATGGTACAGTGATATTACAGAGCCTCAGCTCTCCCAATAGGACACAAGTCCAGCCTGCAGCATGTATTAATTCCATTCCAATTCTCTCTCTCCAATATATTTCATGTTACTTTAAAACATTTCCACCTAATTCAACTTAAAAACTTAAAGTCCCCCTGAAATCAAAATGTAAGTTTTTTAGCTTTTAGTATGAATATGTTAGCCTTAAGGATATGAATAAGCTGGTGTGTTCCAAAACAATGACAAAAGTCGCATTTAGGAGATCTAAGCATTCAAAACTTACAGTCTCTCGCTTCCGCTAAAATGGATCATGGATTTTCATGACATCACCGTGCACTTCAGCTTCTCATCAAATCTTCTGTCCAATCAAAAGCTCTCTAGAATCTTAAGTCCTGCCCCTCCTACACTATAAACAGACACTGAAGCTGTGGCTGAAATCGGTCATTTGTTCACACATTTACAAGTTTCTGCATGGTGAATGGCACATAGTGCACTATATAGAGGATAGGGAACGATCCAGTGTAAATATGAACCGCTGCAGCGCGAGCATCCAGTCCAGAGACCACAGAGCGGATCATATGTTTGATTCGGCGCAGACCACAAAGCGTATTGGACCCATTTGAATTCTGCACAGAATGCTACAGAAGAGATTAGGAGGAGAAACGGTTAGAAATTAGAAGGAAACCAAAGCTTTACCGAGCTCAGCGGCTCTGGCCGAGCTGTAATATAAATGAAATGCTATTGGCTATTTTAAAAAAGGGGCGGGGCTGTTCGATAAATCGCCTTGTCTTCCTGTTTCAGTTTAAATTACCCCTGCGTTCCATTCAGAAGGGCTCATACCTATGCCCTAATCCCTTCAAAGGGTTTACCCTCCGGAGTGAGAGCTTCAAATGGATGAAGTGTGTAGGGGTCAAAAAAACTCTTTTTTTTGGAACGCAGTTCTGCATCATCTTAGGAGGTGCTTTCGTCGCGCATTTTGTACGCTGGTTGTCGATTGTAGGTAGACTGTGCAAGCTGCGCCTTTTAACAATAGTTTATTTATTTATTTATTAATTTATTTATTTTTGGTTTATTGCACCATATTGTATATTGTGTCTATGTATTTGAAACATGTGAATGGACTGATAAAGGTATGCTATAAAGTATTTTTGTACAATGTTGTTTTTACCATAATAATATACCAAATCTAACTCGTATAAATATTACAGTAATATAGAAAAATACTATACATACATTTATAGGTAAAATCGAACACCTGTACCCATTCTGTGATGCCAAACAACTTCCCTGTGCAAAGGATCATGGGGGCCCGAAGTGTCCATCAGTTGTACCCTTCGAAATCCTTCATTCCGAAGGGCCCTTCGAAGTGGCCAGTTTTGAGCACTTCGGTTTGGAACGACCCTTCAATATGGCGGCCATGATTGATTGGGCGATATATCCCGTTTGAAATGCACCGTTAGTCAACACATTCAGTAATGCTGTGCTTTCCAAGACACTTCAGTGGGCCTTTAAGTTTAGATGTTGCCTTATTCAAATATAATCAAATTGAACAAAAGTCATTTCAACTATTTTTTAAATCATGCCCAGCTGAATCTTGTATAACTTAAAAAAATGAAGCTGAAATTAGTTGAATATGACTTCCTTCATGAAAGATTGTTTCTGCATTCAGAGATTGTCCTGGTTTTTTTTAGGAAGCAGCTCAAATCCAGAGTCAACAATCTATTTACACTGACATTATTCTTCTTTTCAAGACTATAAGCCTCAGCATTTTTTCAACACCAAACATTTGCTCTTCTCATACAAAACTCATACCTGAGTGTGGTCAGTAAAATTACTTTTAAATAGTTTTTCCCACCAAGGCTGGTTAGTATGACCAAGTAAGTCTCAGCTGGTATAGATAAAAAGTAAAAATTTAACTTTCTCCATAGCCATTCAAGTATTGTGTTATAGTCGATTTTTGGTGGGATTGTTAAAGTGTAAAACTGGCTTATCTGTGCAAGTTGAGCCATTGTTATTAATGGAAATGCTAACAGATAGCTCTCTCAAAGTATCACAAACCTCTTTGGTTTCCACCTGGACCCACATAAGGTTGCTCCAGGTACACTGTCTACTATGCATGACTGAATTTGCTATGCATATTAATCTGATTAAATGCTTTAGATTGAATAAATAGCTTTCAGCTCGTTTGGGGTCATGATATGTGTCAGAAGATATTCAAGAGCCACTTAGGTGAGAAGACACACTGGTAAGTCATCGCTCAGGCATCAATGCCATCTCAGGAGACGTCCAGAACCGTGTGATCTTCTTAGGCTTGGTGGCAGTAGATGAGCTAGATGAACAGGAATGCCAGGGCTAACACGACCCACATGGCTACACACACAGCTCTCTCAAAGCTTGGCACTCTCACCAGGCAGGACCGGCACAGTTGCCCAGCAACAGTTTAAGTCTGCTCCCTATTGGTGGGTTTGGCAAAGCCAGAACACAGAAAATTTCTCAACACTGCAATCTGTTTTTCCATCAGTTATACAGAGAACCTGAAATGCCAAGCTGGAATCTGTTTCTGCTCTGCGTTTAGACTGACAAACAGATTATTGCCAAATGTCATTCCAGTATGATATGCCAAGAACGCTGCAGCGGGACTGTTTTAGGCTCTCGCTGGCTAGCGCTTCTTAGCATAAGCTTTCCATGAGCCATTGTTTCACATTAGCCCCCAATGTGCTGGGCAGCCAGACCAGGGCAGAATTCCCCTACTTTAAACAGCACGTTTCTATGAGTCATTATATGGGAAAGAGAGAGTGCTGGAGGCAAGCCTGGACAGATCGGAGTTCCCCTTTACAGCACACACACACACACACTGAGTCACACACTCCATGCTCTCCAAAAGTTTTTTTTTTTTTTTTTACAAAGTGTCATTTGGGACCCAAAGTTGCACTAATATTGTCTTTATATTTTCTGTATCCCATTTCTATTCACAATGCTGTTCTTAATGCAGACCTCAATGACTTCTGCCAAGTAATATTGTAATTAACACCACATGGCCGTAAAGCTTCCATATGTTCAGTTTTAAAGAGACTACCGTACATGAAGTCACTTGATGCTGTGTCATTCATACTGCATTCCAGGCCAAGAAAAGCCAGCTACTTAAAGGGATCGTTCATCCAAAAAATGAAAATTCTGTCATCATTTACTCACCTTCATGTCGTTCCAAACCCATATGATTTTCTTTCTTCTGCATGTGGTTCTTAAACCACTGGGGCTCAAACAACATGCACTCCATGGACTTTTCTTGTATTATTGTATTAAGATGTGCCTCAGCAGAATGAGAACAACATGAGGGTGAGTAAATAATGACAGAATATTCTTTTTTGGGTAAACTTATCCCTTTAAAAAACAGAGAGCGAGCAGACTGAATGAAACTGAATGTGGCCGATCCAAAACTACTTATACTGACTTTTTTAAGCAACATGACCAGTGATTAATTTTTCCTTAATTACATTCAATAGGGCCTTACATAAGCGAATTATCTTACATTGACTCCTCCGTCCTTCTGTTACCAGTTTAACTATGCAGGAGGCCTTCAGATTGATTTTTCCCTCAAGAAACACAGAGTGAAACCTTACTGAAGTCAGTTTCCTTCAGAATTGCTGTGTGAGGATGCCGTGCTGGACATGTGGGAGAACTGTGATCTTTTTATGGCCAGAGGGCAGACATCACGTAGAGAACAGCAATTAACACGCAGCCAATCGATTTTGCGGCGAGGAGGGATGTGAGTCCCCTTAACAGGGCCCTGTGGGAAAAGCACTCAGTATGGACAAAACTTAAAGGAATAGTTCACCCAGAAATGACAATTCTGTCATCATTTACTCACCCTCATTTGGTTCCAAACCTGTTTTTGTGTGTTTGTGTGTGTGTGTGTGTGTGTGTGTTCTTATATATATGGTTTATGAGGACACAAATGTGTATAAAAACATGGGTATTTCCTGTGTCCTCGTAAACCAAATGGCTTAAAAAAACATACTAAACAGTGTTTTTTTGAAATTCAAAAAATAGAGACAGTTTTCTGTGATGGGTAGGTTTAGGGGTAGGGGTAGTGTAGAGGGATAGAATATACAGTATAAAAACCATTAAAAACCATTATGTCTATGGAGAGTCCCTGTGAACCATATATACAAGTGTGTGTGTGTGTGTGTGTGTGTGTGTGTGTGTGTGTGTGTGTGTGTGTTTAGAAAATAAGATGTAAAAAGAAAGCCATAGAGACTTGGATCAGAGTTATAGTTAACTGAAACTACAACCATAAAAACATTTTTGTGACTTGAAATAAACATTAACCGAAATCAAATACAATACATAAAAACTTAAACATGTTATATTGCAGCTAGTTGCAAGGCAACATTTCTCATTTTCATCAAATAATTAATAAATAACTAAAAGTAAAATTAAAAAAAGTAATAAAAACATAGACATTTTTAATATATATATATATATATATATATAATAACAACAACAACAACAAAAAAAAAACTAAAACTAACTAAAATTAAAATGAGTTTGGATTGACATGAGGATGAGGAAATGATGACAGAATTGTAATTTCTAATGAACTATCCCTTTAAAGCTATACGTCACAATTGAAACCTATCGATTACATTCATCTGGCAAGCCAGAAACTTGTATCGACAGTAAAAGACAAAACTCTGACTAAATCTGATCTCGGATGAGTTTCCTAGCCTAAACAGATCTTATCTGATTTAATGGATCTGATTAATGTTTCATGCTAACATGCTTTATTAGTGTTGGATCAGGTCAATAACCCAACAGACTATAAAGTAATTCTCAGCTGTGATTTGGAGTCTCTGTCTGGTCCAAGATCCTCAATCCTAAAAGGAGATCTGAGAAAAGTGTGAAAGTGGGACAGACCCCTATACTTTGGGTTCCTCACTTACGTCCTCCCTGCTCTTGAGAGAAGGAGGTCATTCACACCTTGCAGTGCTCAATCATGAGGAGCAGCCGCGCCTGGCCCAAATAAAGCGCTACATTCCCCTAGCAGAGAGGTAATGTAGCACACCATGACAGGCGAGAGACTCTGAGGTCTGGTGTGGGAGTGAAACAGTTATGGGCTACAGCAACATCGAGAGGTCATTTAAAAGAATAGCATATGGCTAATAGCTTAGAGTTAATTCACCCAAAAATTAATCTGTCTGAGCTTTCTGTCCCTCCATTGACAGCCCACTTTTAAGCCCCAGAAAATTAGTAAAGACATCCTAAAAGTAGTCATGTGATTCCAGTGGTTTAACCTCAATTTTATGAAGTGTTTTGTTTGCGCAAAAAATCCCACATTTACCACTTCATTTACAAGATATTAACCTCCAACGCGCATTCACACAACAACATCTGCTCTCGAGTCAACACAACACGCATGCGTCATGGTGCTCTCATGAACATACGTTCACATGATGTCTTTACTACCTTTCTGGTGCTTGAAAGTGGTTGTTGAGTGGGCTGTCAATGGAGGGACAGAAAGCTCTCAAATTTCATTAAAAAGATCTTAATTTGTGTTTTGAAGATAAACGATAGTCATACAGGTTTGGAACAACATGATGGTGAGTAATTAATATAATTCATTTTCATTGTTGGGTGAACTAACCCTTTAAAGCATGTTCCTGAGCTTATTGTGAGCTTTTCATCATTGCATGTTCTTGCAAAGAAAAATTATTTCATAATCATTAAAAAAGGTCCCTTTTCTGATTAAGTCATTTGGAACACACAGGCAAATGCTGAATAAAAGGAAGTTAGCTATTTTTGCCAACTTCTGCTTGGTTTGGCTCCATTTCTTGTTGAATATTTGGTTCAGTGTTCTATTATGGATAGACAGACAGATAGATAGATAGATAGATAGATAGATAGATAGATAGATAGATAAAATATTAGGCAGCACAACTGTTTCCAACATTGATAATAATAAGAAATGTTGTTGTTTTTCCCATTCATGGCGACAACAGCTCTTCTTAGTGAGGCAATCATCTCTACTTCTAAATATATCCCTTTAAAAACCCCAAAACCTGAGACAAAGAGGCGTTTAGTGAATTCAGGAGAGGGTCTGGGAGACTTTTTGTTTGGACAGCTGTGATAAAACACATGTAAGTCATTCTTAAAGAGCACATTCTTGGTGAATGTGTCTAATGAGAATTGTGCGGGAGGTGACTGGCTTATCAGAGCCTCAGCAATGTGAAGAATGAGGACGTTGCTTGAATACAAACACTTTATGCCAGGAAAGTGTAGTTATGGGACTTGTACACACATACATGTGAGATTGTCATGTGACTGTTATCTGTTTAAATGAAGGGCTTATGATAGCACTGCGGAATGAACATATGTACATTGGGCTGTTGGAAAACAGCATTGGCAAAAAAAGTCAAAAATAAAAGACTACATTGTAACTGAAGATAATAATCTTTGCTTGTTGATTAGTTGTGTTGTTGTGAATATTTCTTTGTTGCAGTCATAGAATCAGAAAAAGCATCTCAGTTCATTGGTTTCACTTTATTAGTAGGTTAAAATGTTTACAAAACTCCATAGCACCCCCTGGTGGATTGTTCCTAGAGGAAGTTGAAGAAGGCTCGTGTAAACTAAGTTCACAAAAACGCGACATACTGTAAACTGTAAATAACTTGAAGTCATAACACATATCTTAGCCCTCCCAAAAAAAATATTTTGGTTACATTTCTTGTAATCTCTTTTTGTAAATACCTACATTATGAATGAAAGCTGTAAAGTCAGCGGATGAGAACAGCCAGACATCTTTTTCATTCTAATGACTTTTCAGAACAGTGTGTAACTTTCCCACCTGAACTGAACTACATATTCACTCATTGAATGTTACATTTAAATCATATCAGTGGCATTTACTGCCAAAATAAACTTCGTATTGTGCTCAGATGTAGGTCTATTTTTTTTTCTACCCATCTAGACCCCACAACACGTGTTGAGAAATTTAGGGTGGTGACAAGTTTGGTAGCCTACTAGGCTACAAACTATTGTTGACTATTGTACATTTTTGTAAAAGAAATTATTAAATAATAAAATTATTAAATAATAAATCAAACTATCAAACGGCTGCTCGAATGATAAATCAAATGCTCAAATGCAATTTCATTTCCTCATTCTGGGAAGCATGAACTGTATCAAAAATCAAATTAAAACTAATTTGTATTTGATTTTTAATTTTCATTATCACCACAGTATAAACCTGTCATAATTAAATCTATATTTCAATGCTCAAATCATAAATCAAATGCTCAAATTTTAAGTCAAATGCTCAAACTGACATTGCAAATGATAAATCAAATTCAAATGAGGCGTGTCAATCAAGTGGCGTGTGGGCGGAGTTTTGAGGCGGAAAAGGAGACTTTCTTGTATGCAGTTTAGAGTAACTGCCACACTTGAGTAAAAAATATGATTCTGTAAACCATAATAATGAGAAACTTTCTCGTAATTATGACATTTTCTCATAACAATTTCTCATAATACGTCTCTCGTATTACTTCAAAGCATGCAGACCAGAAGGGAGTGGCACGCTAGCGACATCCGCTGGTCAAAACCGTGTAAAAGGCGTGAACACAGTAGGCATGGCACGTTCTGCAAAACAATAGTTTTCGTTAAAGTCAGTGTAATATACAAAGTGTAATCTATAATCTATCAATAAATAACATTAATGATAAATGATCAGTAGGCCTACGAGAACAGAGAACTGTCCGTCTTGTCTGCACTTTTTTCACTCCTTCCCTAACTGCAGCCGCCTACTCTCACCTACATTTCAGGCGAGGCTAGGCGCATCTCAAACAAGCCTTGTTTCTCCAGACGCGCGTCTCATGTGCGTGTCCACTGGCGCGGAGCAGAGCGAGCGTTTTTAATTTATTCCAATGAATAAAATCCCCCCACCCCGATGTCATCGTCCATCGCGATGTTTCACTGTGGACATCGCCCAACCCTAGTAACCACTACCTGATAGGCAATAGCCACTACCTTGATAGTCAAATTCAGAATGTTGCAAATAAGAATGGTGCATTTTCTATGAATATTTGATTACTGTACTGTATTTGTCTATTACATTTACATTTGCCTAAATCATCTGCTAGCTACAGCCATGGTAGGTCTCTGACTAAATACTGATAGGCTACCTACTGGTCAAAAGCAATAGCAAAAGTAATAGGTCAGTATTATTAAATTGCAGTCAAAGATTTTGGATAGCTAGTTTGGCTTATGTATGTTTGGTGCGGAATGGCTGCGGTATTTTTTTTAAATAAAAATAATTTGTAATAGAGCAGACACTTTGAGGTTTTTTTATGGGTTAAGTCTGTGGTTCCCAACCTTTTTTCCGGGAGACCCCTATTTTAACATTCAAAATCCATAAACGTTAGTTTTTGGTTTGTAGAATGTTATTCTTACGTTCCCCTAATGTCATTTTAACATTCCTATAACGTAATGCTAACGTTCTCCTAACATTATTCTAACATTCCCCTAACGTTATTATATGGTTATTCTAACATTATTCTAACGTTATTTATTATTATTTTATAATAAACATTATTATTATTATTTTAACATTCCCTTAATGTTATTCTAACGTTCCCCTAACGTTATTATAACATTCCTGTAATGTTTTTCTAACGTTCCTATAACGTAATTCTAACGTTCTCCTAACGTTATTCTAACATTCCCTTAATGTTATTCTAATGTTCCCCTAACGTTATTCTTCTACTATTCTGAGGGATTCCCAGAATGTTTTTTTTTTACGGTTTGTTTTTGGTTAGCCAGGAAAGTTTTCTAAACCGAAATAGAACGTTAGTTTTTGGTTTGTAGAATGTTATTCTAACGTTCCTATAACGTAATTCTAACATTATTATAACATTCCGCTAATGTTATTCTAACGTTCCTATAACGTAATTCTAACATTATTTTAATGCTCCCTTAACGTTATTCTAACATTCCCTTAATGTTATTCTAACATTCCCCTAATGTTATTCTAACGTTCCTATAATGTAATTCTAACGTTCTCCTAACATTATTATAACATTATTCTAACGTTCCCCTAACGTTATTTTAATGTTATTTCAACATTCCCCTGATGTTATTCTAACGTTCCTATAATGTAATTCTAACATTCTCCTAAGGTTATTTTAACATTCCCTTAACGTTATTCTAACGTTCTCCTAACATTATTCTAACATTCCTATAACGTTATTCTAATATTCCTGTAATGTTATTCTAACGTTATACTAACGTTCCCCTAACGATTATTTAAGGGTTATCTAGGTTATTGAAAGATGACCACACTGCAACGTTCTGGGAACGTTATTTTTTGGTTGCAAAAAGAAAACCTAAAAAGAACGTTCCCAGAATGTTATTATTTGATTCTCAAAAAAAACAAAAAAAACGGGAACCAAATACTAACGTTAGGAGAATGTTCTGTTTTTGTGATATATTGAATATTGAATACAAGTTATGTTTATGTTGTACAATTTTTTTGAATCCATTATAAATTGTTAAATGTTATTTTTCTAATATTCCTAAATAGTGTTTAATTTCCTATTTGTGCTTTACGTAAAACAAGTGTTATGTGCATTTATTGAATTAATTATTTTCATTTGGCATACCTGCGCCATCTCAAGAGATTTGCTATTCTTGTGGTTAATCCACAGAATTATTCATTTTAAAAATATTTCCCTTTCTCACGTTTCCGAAACAATAGGATTTTACCAGGGCCGGACCATGGCATGGGGACTCAACAGAGCCCTCTGGAGGATGGTGTCATCAATCACTGATGTCGATGGATGTTTTTTGGGGGGTCTCTTCTCGATGCTATGATCACCTGCTACATGTTATCCACTATGAAGACCAGTTACATTATGTTCTAGCTAAGCAGGCAAAGTGTTTCCAGAGTAAAATCGATCTTTTCATGCATTAAAAACTGATGGAGAAGATAAAAAAAAAGTCAATACTCTTGTCACGTCATGCCAAAACAAGTCATTTATTGTACATTTCAAATTTGTCATAACTCTTGAGGCCTTTAAACTATTATTTAATTTTCTGAAAGCTTGTTTCATTTGTCCTTTCCTACTTGTGTAAATATAAATGAGTACTAGTAATCTAGTTACATACCCACACACTGGACAAAAGAAAGGTCAATCTTAATCTATAACAACAAAAAAGGCGTAAACAACAAAAAGGTTGTGTAAACCATGAACCACAGAAAAAAAATGTCAAACTGTGTTACGTCTAACCTGTAACAGTGGACACGGACACAGCACAACTCTTCAAAATGTGCAAAAATGACACTGCTGCTGGGAATGGGTCAGGGTTTGCTCATTCAAGAGTTAAACAGAGATGATATGAAACATTATATGGGTGTTTCTTCAGAAGATTGCAATCACTGACTGCTCGAAATCAAATTTCCTTTCTTTAGATTGATAATGAAGAACGAGTCTTGTCTGCGACATCAGCGCTGATGAGTAAGGTGTGATGTCACTTCATTGCAACGGTTACAAATGATTTACACATTACTTGGTCACACGTCTAACTTGCCATTTTCTCATAAAACTGTATAAAAGACAGCCTTTCCTTTATTCATTAAGGTTAATGAGTGGCACATCAATACAAATATTAACTAGTCTCTGTACAACATTTACAATGAGTGAAAAATGCTACAGAACAAGTAGAACAGAAAGATATAAAAGCTCCTCTATAACTGATCAGATTAATAGTTACTGAAACAACCGAAACATTAATCGTTACATTCCAAATAAAGGGCACAAACAGAAAGAGATTAAGACCATGC
The DNA here is from genome assembly GCF_019924925.1 of Ctenopharyngodon idella. Lineage (NCBI taxonomy): Eukaryota > Metazoa > Chordata > Actinopteri > Cypriniformes > Xenocyprididae > Ctenopharyngodon > Ctenopharyngodon idella. Next base: position 32,947,006 of record NC_067222.1, on the reverse strand, counting down.
AAAGAAACAGATTTAGTACAATTTGTGCAACAAAGCAAAACTAGTTTGTGACAATCGAGCATGTAGCAGTATTGGCTCCTTTAAAATACTGAGATTCACATAGTATTTGACTAGCTAAATCCAGAAAATGGGAATACAGAATACTGTGAGTGGCATGGTGATACATTCATGAGATGTACAGTTCAAGCACTTTTATTAAATGTGCAGCTTCACTCATGTACAATATCAAGATGTTTAATATCATGTGACCAAGACAAAAAGGTAAAATAATGGGGTCAGTACATTTTTTTTTAATGTTTTTGAAAGAAGAGTGTTATATGCTCACCATTTCTTTGATCCAAAATACAATAAAAACAGTTATGTTGTGAAATATTATTTCAATGTTCTCTAAGCTGAATTTTCAGCATCATTACTCCAGTCTTCAGTGTCACATGATCCTTCAGAAATCATAATAATATGATGATTTGATGCTCAAGAAACATTTATTGTTATTATCAATGTTGAAAACAGACTGATGAATAGAAAGTTCAAAGGAACAGCATTTATTTGGAATAGAAAACTTTTGTAACATATGTCTTTACTGTCACTTTTCATCAATTTAATGCATCCTTGCTTAATAGATTTTGTTAAAAAAATGTTACTGACCCCAAACTTTTGAACAGTAGTGTATATATATATATATTTGAATTTGCATATATTTTGTATTTAGACCATACATTGTTCTAATAGGCGTTTACCATGATATTAATGTTTTAACTAGACTGTATTATGGCCAGAATTTTGTGGGGCTTTTTTTGTTTTCTTGGTAAAACCATAAAATTTTATTATATCATAATCATTTACTTCTCACTCATTATGTACTACATCCACCTCTTCCTTGAAACTTCAATGGACCATTTCATTCAAACAGACTTCTAAGAAAAATAAACCTTTCTTTTTCACATTTTCTATATATTTTTCTTTCTATATGTATTTACTATATTGTACAACTGTGTCGCTTGTACTCACACCGTTCGCTTGTGCTTCTGTATTACATGTGACCCCTCAGTCAAAGGATGGTCAGCACAGTCCCGTTACAAGCTGTATGATTATTTCAGCCCATCGGTATGACAACTGTAAGCATTTGTGCACTTAACAGTAGTGTATTTTATCCTAGGATGGGCTGACATGATTTTATTATTTTCACAGCAGACCACAATGTATGTTGGCAGAGAACATTCAAAGGAAGTTCCCTTATCTGCTGATTATAGTTATTATACAGTCATGTCTTTCTATTGCTCTGTCCATTGATTCAGCGCTGGATTGTTAAAACTTCATACAGGCAAACAGTACTTTATAGAGAAGGTCTATAGGGCTGATTAAAATGTTCAAATAATAATAATAATAATAGTAATAATAAACCCCACATGCCATAGGGTGCACGTATAGCTCTCCTATATGGTGTGATCATGTGATATTTATCATAATTCTACTTGTTTTGTTCATGTGTAGAATACAACACTGAGTTGTACATACTCAGAGGTAGTGTGTATATATAACTGAGAGTGAAAAGTACACTTCTACTCTATATTCCAGTTTCATCACTTGTCTGTGTCATTTCTACAGCCTAAACTCATAGCATGGAAATGGAAACTGTAACCCGTGTGTGCGTGAGGCAGGGCACATGAGAGACACGATCATTTTTACAGCAATTTGCTCTGTAAATACATTATGACTTGGTTTAAGGGGATACATTTCAAACCCCCGGCCTGAAGGGGGAGCTCTCTACCAAGTTTGAGTCCTCTATCTGCTCTCAGCTCAGAAGCCTAATGCTTGATTTCTAAAATGGAGGGGTTGTGATCGAGGATAGCCAAGATGATCTTGTCCATGTACTGCCTTAAACGGAAGTTGATCTCCTCTTGTTCTTTCAATGCTTCAACCAGCTGGAGGGATAGAGAGATTGACCAAATGGGTGAAAAAACAATGACTATGGCAGTTCGTGTAAAGCTAAAGGACATTTTGCAGGTTCTTCTTGATAAAAAAAACATCTGCTAATGTTCTTAGTGTAAATGCAAAGCACCAATAATCATATAAACACTACATATTAAGAATCACAGAATCATTTAGTGGTACTGAATGTAGGCTACTTAAAGGGGTGAATTTTTATCAAAAATATCTTAATTTGTGTTCTGAAGATGAACGAAAGTCTTACAGGTTTGGAACGACATGCGGGTGAGTACTTAATGACAGAAATGTCATTTTTGGGTGAACTAATACTTTAAATAAATCTAGGCTCTCTATGCAGTAGAAAGGCAATTAAAAAAAAAAAAACTGGTGCTACATGACTAGAGAAAGGAAGGAAAACTCATTATGCACTGGGCTAAATACGACCGTCTGTGAGCGGGTATACAAAAATGCGGAAGTATGATCTGTAGTATTTACAAAAGTCCTGTCCGGATGAAGCTGACAAATAAACCAGGACATCTGGGTGCAGGTCCCTTGTGAAAAAGTAGTATACTGTAGCATACTTTTAAAAAGAGTACAAGTTTTTATAAACTTGATTACTTAACAAGATTATGTTAACATAAAAATTATTTGTGAATTGCAAAATGAATGTAATTTTTTTCAGACACTTCCATATTATGTGCAATTAAATGAAAATGTATTATAATTTAAAGTTACATTAAATGCAGTTTACACATACTACAGACATTGTTACGATACAAAGCTGGTTGAAAATCGGCAAACTTATAATTTAATTGAGTATAAAAGAATGCTAATAACATATAGTGTGATTGCATAAAATTTTTAGGGGATGGGACTAATATACTATCACTTAACGGGACCAGTCATTGCTAGTTTGTGAGGTGTCTGTACACAGTGACTGTGCTTCTCACCTCGTCTCTGGAGGCGTTGTCTATCTCTGCTGCCAGTGACTGGGCCTTGGTGTGACAAGCGAACAGGTTTTTGGCCTCATATAGGCTGAGGCTGAGAATCTGTCCATTGAGATCATCGTTCTGGTCTCTGAGTTTATGGTTCTCCTGTTAGAAGTTTAAATACATCAGGGAGCAATTCATATTAATGCCAGGAGGTACATATGCATACACTATGTCTATATACTATACACTAGGGGGCCTCAGCACGCTACCAAGGGAGCCACAAAAAAAAAAAGCTTATTTTAATACGTTCTTTCAACAACTGTCATTTTTATTTAAGAACCAGGGATCCCACAGCCTTGGGAAACCTGCTTACTGTATATGAGCGAATTTTAAAGTGTGATTTCCAGACCTGGAAAAGTCATGGAAATTTCTAAAATGAATATGAATTTTTTGATGCTCCAAAATATTTTATTGGGCTGAAATTGAAATTTGAAATTGAAAAAAAAACAAACAAACAAAAAAAAAAAACACTTTTCCCTTAATAACAATTGACTGGAAACTTCATGTAAATTCACTGATCATAAAAAGTGTGAACCCTGAAATACATTCAGTCCTTAATCAACTGAAATTCTGGAATTTTATTATTTTATTTTCATGATTTATTATTATTTTAATATATTTGCCACTCTTATTTTCTTTAAACAAACAAAAAAACAATTGAAAACAAGCAGCTTTGTTATTAACAGAAATATTTTAATTGGAGGGCGTTTGAATATTGTCCTGGACAGTAGTGGGCCTTGGAGTGAAAAAGTTTGAGAACCTCTGATATATAGTACATTATATATTATTTATAGCAATTCTCATCGACTTCATTAAAATCTGACAATTTTCAGTGAATAATGACTTAAATTACTTTATATTGCATAAGCCACTTTTGTTATACTTACATGTGCTTTTTATAGCTTAATATATATATATACATATAATAACTATGTATCATACAAACAATCATGCACCTGTTTGATCTGCAATGATACTGTAAGATAACATATCATCAGCACAATAAGCAAAGCCATCTTTCCACTGTACCTGCTTAAGCCGCTTTACTTCGTGCTCCAGTTCAATCTCTCGAGTCTTGGCATTGTACTCCGACAGTCCTGCAGCACTACGGCCACGGCCGGGCTTCTCAGTCTCCAGTTTAAAGAGTTGCAGGTGCTCCAGTTCACGCCGCAGGTCTTCAATCAGCTACATGCACATGTGGATTGTGTGAGAGGTCTGTAGATTTATGTTTATGTACGTGTACAGTTGTAATTTGCAAAATGACTTGCGCTACCTCTTGCATGGCCTCTCGCTCCTTCTGAAACTCGTGTCTGTTCTGCCAAAGCTTATCCATCATTTTCCTGTACAAATCCATCTCATCCTTCAAACGCAGGCTTGTGTCTTCCAGTTTATCTGTCATACGCTGCTTCTCCTGTGCACAAATATACATACAAATAAACACAGTGAACAACATTTTACCATGAAATGAGTAATTTGGATTTAGCAATTCTGTCTAAAATCAGTCTTGTCTCTATAGTGAGATGTTACTGATTTAAATTAAAGCCATACCCTAACTTTCTCAACATCGTCACTTGAACGACTGCCACTTACATTTGAAAACTCACACCAGATTTTTCGACAACCAGTTACAGAATATTCATTTAGGACAACAGATCGTATTTTCATTAATACTTTTTGAAAACAGCTTAGAACAAAACCAACAAATATATACATTGTGCCCGAGACACTGCGATACTGATATATCTTATCAACAAAATTATAAATACAATATAGCTAGATCTAAACCAGAGGATAATTTATACCATCGTTATACCATATATTGCCATATCAACCAATCCTAAAACTGTACTGTTAAAAGCATTTTAGACATAACAGTATGACTTTCTGAAACAATCTACATTGTGGGAAAAAAGCTATACAAATAAATTTGACAACATAGCGAGTAAAAAAATCCCTTTAAAGGGTTAGTTCACCCAAAAATAAAAATTTCTGTCATTTATTACTCACCCTCATGTCGTTCCACACCTGTAAGACCAACATTCATCTTCAGAACACAAATCAAGATCTTTTTTAAAAAGGCCTCCATTGACAGCAAGATAATTAACACTTTCAGATGCCCAGAAAGCTACTAAAGACATATTTAAAACAGTTCATGTGACTACAGTGGTTCAACCTTAATGTTATGAAGCGACGAGGATACTTTTTGTTCGCCAAAAAAACAAAATACTAGATCATCACTAGATGTTGTTGAATAAAGTCATTATTTTGTTTTTTTGGTGCACAAAAAGTATTCTCGTTGCTTCATAACTGTTTTAAATTGTTCAACTGTTTTAAATATGTCTTTAGTAGCTTTCTGGGCATCTGAAAGTTTTAATTATCTTGCTGTCAATGCAGGCCTCACTGAGCCATCGGATTTCATCAAAAATATCTTAATTTGTGTTCTGAAGATGAACGAAGGTCTTACGGGTGTGGAACGACATGAGGGTGAGTAATTAATGACAGAATTTTAATTTTTGGTTGAAATAACCCTTTAAGGCATATAATTTCAGTTGGCGGCCATTTTGTGTCCCATGCATCTGTTTTCTAGGTAGGCAACAGACATATTAGTACTTGAATAGGGAAAACTGTGTGTCAAGATCACATATTAATGTATTTCAAACCAGCAATAAAATCTGACAAAAATTTCATCATAAATTTATCTTCTTCAGCTAAAAACTGCATTTTTTAGTTTAGTCCACGAAAGGACCTTTAATATTTTTGCTATATCAGACAGTGACCTAGTTTGTTGCAGTAGCTTTATGAAAAGGCTACACCATGAAGTCGTGCAGTTGCTTCAGAATGTTTCATTCCATCTCAGAGATCAAAGCCTCACAGGCTCTGCGTCTAAATACAGGGCTGCTAATGTCATGCAGGCAGCAGCTTTCACACTCATTACACTAGCTAATGCAAGCAGCACCAAAGAGTGTGCTGTTAACACTGACAAGCTCCAGGGATTTCACCGCCTGCTGAAATGTGTCAAAAGATGCTTCAGCGAGGTCAGAAGTGACAGTGTGAAAATGGGTGCGTGAACGTGTGTCGGAGAGCGAGAAAGTGCTATCTTTTAATTGTTAAATGAATCACGTGATGCATAACTTGATGAGCTGATGTAAAATGTGGGCCATGTGGTTGTGATGGTCACGGGAGTTTTGATGCATATCTGACCTGGTCTAGTTTCTCAGTCTGAGACTTGAGTCTGCACACGTTCACTTTCATCTCTGCGTTCTCCTCTTCTAGCTGCTGGACCCTATAGGGAGGAATCATCCATTATAAAGTAGTATGCCATCCCTGCTGAATAGTGTTTCTGTGTTATAAGTTCTTGAAATCCCCACATGCTTCATATATATGTCTTTTGTGAGGTTTCTTATCTGAGAATTCAGGTACCTGTTACTAAGCAGTTCAATCTCAGTGCTCTTGTCTCTCTCCATCTTACTGTAGGCCTCTCTGTGTCTCTTCAGCTCCTCCTCTAGACATTGCTCTGCACGAGTTTCCTGATCTTTGATCTGCTCCTCCAGCTCATGTACCCTGATGGGTAAACATGTACAAACAAACACATACAGACATAAGAAAACATTCTAGTACAAGTCTCTTATGCTCACCAAGGCTGCATTTAATTGATCAAAAATACAGTAAAATCACTAATGTTGTGAAATATTATTAGCATTTAAAATAACTGTTTTCTATTAGAATTGTCTATTGAAATGTTTTAAAATGTAATTTATTCCTGTGCTGGCAAAGCTGAATTTTCAGCATCATTACTCCAGTCTTCAGTGTCACATGATCCTTCAGAAATCAGTCTAATGTATGATGATGTGATGCTCAGAAAGATTTCTTATTATTGTCAATGTTGAAAACAGTTCAGTGCTGCTTAATATTGTTTTACAGGATTCTTTGACTAATATAGAAAGCTCAAAAGAACAGAATTTATTTGAATAATAAATCTTTTAATAAATCTCTATTGTCATTTTTGACAATTTAGTGCATCCTTGCTGAACAAAAGTATTAATTTCTTTCAAAATGGTCTTAATAACCCCACAATTCAAAAATAATAAATCACATGTAGTTGCCATACATTTGTCAGTATGCCCTTTATAATGTATTGTGTCTGTATTTAATAGTCAGATCTCTGCCATCTTTACCTGTGAACTAGTTGTGTGTTTTCCTGTTTAAGTTTGGATTTCAGATCTCCATTAGCCAGGCTGTCGTTCTCAAGCTCTGTGATCTTCTTTTCCAAATAACTCACCTGCAATAGGAAAAAAGATGAGTTTGTTATAGACAATCCATTCTGAATCACATTCACAGGAAAACAGCATTAACAGGCTTCAAAAGTATATTTAAAACATTATTTGATTTCAGTTTTTTATGCATTAAGCAATTCAACAATAAATGTGGTTTTCAATGACCACATTATTATGCTTCCAGGACCTTTTCAGTGATGTCAATATCACAGGAGTCGATGCTGTCTCTGAAGAGATCCTCTGTGCTGCCCTGACTGCTGCTGAAGTTACTGTGGTGGAAGAGCTGACTGTGGGACACATAGAGAAACAAAGAATCAGGAAATGGAGCAAAAGTTAACCAGCCTTCTCTCTAACCAGTTAGTCAGACAATGGGTATTCAACACTTTGTAATGGCATATTCTACAGATCTTGTGAACATAACAGAGGTGAGAGACTTACCGACCAAATGCTGTACTGGAAATTTTCCTGTTTGGGCTGTAAAATCAAAAGATCCCAGGATTAGAGAAAGAGTTTTGCACTGCTACAACCTTTTACATTTTATATTCTTCTGACACATTAAAGAGCTTCCTAAAACCCATATATTTACCACATTTTCCATCATAAACAGACTGTAAATGATACAATACCATGCAAAAAGTCCAATTAAATGGGTATACTGTATATACTTTGATGAAAGCAGAAAAACGTATTTATGACAGACAGACAGACAGATAGATAGACTATATTGCCAAAAGTATTGGGACACCCCTCCAAATCATTGAATTCAGGTGTTCCAATCACTTCCATGGCCACAGGTGTATAAAATCAAGCACCTAGGCATGCAGACTGCTTTTACAAACATTTGTGAAAGAATGGGTCGCTCTCAGGAGCTCAGTGAATTCAAGCGTGGTACCGTGATAGGTTGCCATCTGTGCAATAAGTCCATTCGTGAAATTTCCTCACTACTAAATATTCCACGGTCAACTGTTAGTGGTATCATAACAAAGTGGAAGCAATTGGGAACAACAGAATCTCAGTCACATAAAATCACAGAGCGGGGTCAGCGCCTGCGGAGGCGCACAGTGCGCAGAAGTCACCAACTTTCTGCAGAGTCAATAGCTACAGACCTCCAAACTTCGTGTGGCCTTCAGATCAGCTCAAGAACAGTGCATAGAGAGCTTCATGGAATGGGTTTCCATGGCCGAGCAGCTGCATTCAAGCCTCACATCACCAAGTGCAATGCCAAGCGTCAGATGCAGTGGTGTAAAGCACACCGCCACTGGACTCTAGAGCAGCGGAGACGTGTTCTCTGGAGTGATGAATCACGCTTCTCTGTCTGGCAATCCGATGGACGAGTCTGGGTTTGGCGGTTGCCAGGAGAACGGTACTTGCCTGACTGCATTGTGCCAAGTGTAAAGTTTGGTGGAGGGGGGATTATGGTGTGGGTTGTTTTTCAGGGGTTGGGCTTGGCCCCTTACTTCCAGTAAAAGGAACTCTTAATGCTTCAGCATACCAAGACATTTTGGACAATTTTTATGCTCCCAACTTTGTGGGAACAGTTTGGGGATGGCTCCTTCCTGTTCCAACATGACCGCGCACCAGTGCACAAAGCAAGGTCCATAAAGACATGGATGAGCAAGTTTGGTGTGAAGGAACTTGACTGGCCTGCAGAGAGTCCTGACCTCAACCCGATAGAACAGCTTTGGGATGAATTAGAGCGGAGACTGTGAGCCAGACCTTCTCGCCAACATCAGTGCCTGACCTCACAAATGCGCTTCTAGAAGAATGGTCAAAAATTCCCATAAACACACTCCTAAACCTTGTGGAAAGCCTTCCCAGAAGAGTTGAAGCTGTTATAGCTGCGAAGGGTGGGCCAACTCCATATTAAACCCTACAGATTAAGAATGGGATGTCATTAAAGTTCATGTGCACGTAAAGGCAGGCGCCACAAAACTTCTGGCAATATATAGTGTAGATAGGCTGTTAATAGACTGTAATTTATCTTCCTCAGTGCTTCCCATCAATCTTGCACCCATTGCAATGTTTGTTTATTCAATTCTGATAATCAGTTTTGTTAAGAGCCTAATTACTGATTCACTATTGCCCCAAGTGGCCAAGATCATGTACTGAAGTCAGTTTGTCCTAGGTCATGAGATTAGACTGATAATCAGACAGCTCTGAAGGACCTCAGTAAAAATAGGACACCTGCACTCATAAAGCTCTGCCTGTGTTTATGTAAGCGTGTGACACACGTCACTCTTTAAACCCCTTCTCTCGTTACATCACACGGGTCTGATCTCCAAAATACAAGTCAGCTCTCCTGTCCTCAAACCCAACCCAGACATCACAGCACTGACAAAACACGTATAACTACCACAACAATGATAGGCCCTGACAATCTGCAAACCAAGGGAGATGAGGACAAAATACACGCAGCATTCACACACATGCCCCCAAAAGAGCAGTTGCACATAGTTCTTCATGACCTGTTCTGACCTGTTAGCTTGACATATTTGATACAAAAAAAAATAACAACAGAAATTAGCTATGAAAAAAAAAAATAATTCTGGTGGCTTTTACACTAAACAGTCATTCAACAGCAGAAGTAATGTTTTTATGAATTAAAAAAAAAAAAGAAATAATCCAAATGTTTGCAGATCATTACAGAGGTACACTACATATTGGTGCCGATCACGTTTTGCATGAATGCATTTTAACTTTAGCGCAGTATGCAGTGGAGGATTTGGACAAAAATGCCAGGGGATCAAAAGCCAAAGGCCACAAAAATGCCACATGATCCCACTTCCTCATCACACCTATTCACCCAGAGAAAAGGAAATTGCACAGCTCTTACTGAACGTCCCTCTTGCACTGTTCCAAACCTAGGCTGTTCCAAAAGGTAGACACTTGATTATGCTGTCTCCTAATATAGCCTTTTTATTATAATTTACACTAATAATTTATAATAATAATAATAATAATAATAATGAGAAGGCAATCCCAGAATGCACTACATTAAACTTGGAGAAAGAAAAAAATTAATCACTACATATAGCTACATATACATGTATTTCAGTCAATACTGAAAAGTGTAATTCAGTCTAATTAAAAACTGCTTACTTTTATAGAATATTATTTTATTAGAATATTATTTTATAGAATAAATTTTGGTACGGTTCGGTATGTGCTATATTCAGGGAAAACAGGACTACTGTCAAATAAAAATAAAGAAAATAAGAACAAATAATCAAACTACAAGCAACATCACAAATAAATACAATAGAGCAAATATTCACATAAAATAAACAGTGCTTTTCAGGTTTTTCAGGTATCTAACAGTAGTTTTCAGGTATAGAAAATGGATAAAGTAATCAAATATAAAATAACACCATGTCTTCACTGTATAAATTAAATAAAGATTAATCATTATTAAAGTTACAAAAGCTATTCAGTCAAGAGCAGTGAGTGATTTCTTTGTCATTTGTTGTTTGATTTAACATTAAAAATAGTTTTTTTCCCCTTTAAGACATGCACGATCCAGTAGCCTACATATACTGTCACACATGCGTTGTCTTTCTCGACTATTATACGTTCACTTAAGACATAACCGACTATGTTTGCTAGGACACTAGCCAGGACGGGCATGTTGACATGAACTCAGTATTTGCGCGCTGTCTGAAATAAGCGTGTGTGCACTTCGGATAAGCGCACACACAAATCTTCTCACAGTGCGCGCAAGTTCTCTTTCGCGTCTTGCTCTTGAATGTTTAAATTAGCAAAGCTTAAATGAGTTTAGTTTAAACACAGATAGCAACGTGTGCTGTTCAGGTCTCACCAGCGCTCACGCGCTATCAACACCAGGGTGATGACAGCGTAAATGGCTCGACATTAGAGCATGCGGCACTTGCATTGAACAAAGTTTACAAAGAGTGACTGTTTTGTCCACGCTTTTTGATTATCGTTGTTGTAATGTTTTGGGAAGCCAGAATGCGCATCCATCGACTGAAACATACATTATCTGAACATCTGTCTGTTTTTCGCGTTGCTATTTTAAAGGGAACGATTCAGACAGTGTAAATATGCTTTCCGTTGACGCAAATGAAGTCCATTTGTCACGTGAACCGTCGCAACGTTAGCACAGTCTGCTCTGAGTCCGGTCTAGAGACACGAGAGCACAGAGTGGATCATATCCGCAGACCGTGAGTCGGCTCAGACCACGAAAGGTATCGGACCCATTTGAATTCTGTACAGAATGCTGTATTTTTAAAGCGATAAAGAGGAGATTAGGAGGAAAAACAATTAAAGATTAGAAGGAAACTAGGTTTTACTGAGTTTAACGGCCCTGGCCGAGCTGTGATATAAACAGAACGCTATTGGCTATTTTAAAAAAAGGGGTGGAGCTGTTCGATATGTCCCACCCTGTCTTCCTGTTTCAGTTGAAATTACGTCAACACATTGAATAATGCTGCATGTTCCAAGGCAATTCAGCGGGCCTTTAAGTACACAGCCTTGTACATTTTACTTTTTTGTTTACATCAAAGTTTGTAATGCCGAGATTCACCTCTTAGCTGGTTGGTTTGGTTCAAGACTTATAACTCTGATGACTTCTAACTCTAATGAGGACTTACTGAAAATCCCTTTGGGAAAAATACTTGCGGAACCAAGGCCACTGAAAAAGAGGGCGGGGACTGTTGCACTCTATTGCCTATTCCCTGTCTTAGAAGGAAGCTGTCTATGTAGGAAGCATGCAGTTAGGCGGCTCAGCAGGTTTTGTGATAGAGCACCAGCAGCATATGAGGTGGAATCCTCATAATCCCATGATGCATTAAAGCATTAAAGATGAAAGATTGCAGTGTCGTTCTCCGGAAGTACCAAATATGTTAGGTGGCCACATGATAATAAAAGGATTATTTCAGCAGTTTTCATCAAATTCCACCACACACACCCACTTAAACACCCCAGGCCTTTCTTGAGGGTTTCAGTTTTCCCTCACTGTCTCTGATAACATTCACAAAGATTAGTAAACCCTTGACTGGAACATTGTTGCTATGGTAACAGCTCCTCTGATGAAACCCGTCTCTCGATAAAGCTTTTGACAGTCTGGGGTGATTAAAGAGACTCATAAAAATATATCTCGCTTTAACTAGAGTGAAGTGAGACATAAAGAATTGTCTCAGAAGTGCAGTGCAGTTAAGAGCACTAAAGACAGTATTCAGACTGATAAAGGTAGGACAGCATGCTAGATATATACAGTCCTTAAGCATAAAATGGCTTAAACATCATCACAACATAAATATATTTTTAAGTTCATTATTAATATGCACTGCATCAAGCTCAGTAAAAATAATAAAGCAAAGATTGCAGTAGAGGCAAGATAAATATAAATAATTAGATGTTATCAATAATTACTTCAAAAGAAAACAGGTGTATGTAATCAGAAAAGTTTATTTTACTCAATGTGTGTGTGTGTGTGTGTGTAGTTTTATGCTTATAGAGTGCTGCAAAGTTAGCATTTTTGAACTTTCAGTTCCATCAATTTTTTTTTAAACTGCCTGAAATAAGGTCTGTGGTTAATTCTACAACATAATTATTAGTAATACACAACTCATGTTTTTTGTTTTGTTTTTTTTAAAGTGTGTATGTCTCTAAACTAAACTAAACTAAACATTAAACATGACGGTGAACAGGAAAACTCATTTACACACTAGTCCACTTTTACAGCCTCAAGGTTTTGCAAACTATTTTAACTCAAACTTTCTAACTTGTATATTTTACATAAAGACTGAAGCGTTTTTTGTAAGCTTGGTGGTGACGTTGAAGTCATGCGGCCGTGGTGTAGTTCGCTTAAAGCCTAACTTTACTTTTTGGTTTGAATGTTTAGGCTTCAAAATTCAGAAAAGTTGTGTTAATTTTGCAGATTGTCTTGATGAACAAAAGGTCTAAGAATCATAAAGTTTTGTTGGTCACAGAGCTTATTTTCTGCAATAATCCAAAAGCCAATGGAATAATCCTATTGGGTTTTTGCTGAGGGAACCAGAATGATGCTAATGCTGCCTTCACAGAAATTTGATAATTCACACTTCTGAAGTCGTGATTACGAGCTCATCGCATTCAAGTTTCGAAATGGGAAGGGGTTCATGTGCAATTTTTACCTAGGAAACTCGTATTTACGATAATTCTGAGAGCATGTCAAGGCAGCATAACTTTCAGGTAGGCCTACAAAAATACGTCATCACTGCAGTGCTCTAGTAGAGTACCATGCCATTAGCTTAGCAATATGCTAACTTCAAACTCTGTCTCCTCTTACCTGTTAGCTTTGAGGTTTTTGAGTCTGGCCTCTAGGTCATTGAGCAGGTTGACTTTCTTGCAGCACTGAGAGCAGTAAACATCCAGAAGCTCACTGTTGTACAGGTGTCTGATCTTCTGAGGGGTCTGACCAGCACTGTAAACATCAAGTGATCATCAATACTGGCAGTGAAGCATTCAGATTTAATATTTAACAAAATATTTCATAATATAATAAGATGAGAGATTTCACATTTTGCATCTAATGATACAGTATGTTATTGATAGGATAATTATCTTTGATTCAACCAGAATCACACAGCACAAATATGAACAGCTGAAGATTGTAAGGCAAAACCGTTTCATAATTATTGGCTGTTGAGATTTTATGTTTGACAATGACATGATTAATAGCTGTCAAAAATTCCCAGCAGCATTAATTCAAGAAACCGTATTTTAGTCAGAATTATAAATAAATACTCCACAATGATAACATGGAGTGAATCTCAAGAAAATATGTCCAGGTCATATTTCAACCTCAAAAAAGAAATTAAATGTTGTTTAAAAGAAAATTTAGCTTATTTTTTAATCATTAAGTTTGGTATATTTGAATTAGTACATTATTTTACATACAAATTATCATTACCATAATGCATTGAGACACTTTATTGAGACACTTAAAAAAAAAAAAAATTCTTTTTTTTTGCAGAAATTTGAAACTTTTTTTCAGAAGAGAATGTAAATTTTCTGTATTTTGGTAATTATAATTTAGATAAGGATCTGCCTAACTGCCATGAAAATAATGTCACATATATATAATTTAAAATTTAATTAATATACAGCCTGAATTCCGGAAATGTTGGGACGTTTTTTTAAATTTGAATAAAATGAAAACTAAAAGACTTTTTTAAATCACATGAGCCAATATTTTATTAACAATAGAACATAGATAACATAACAAATGTTTAAACTGAGAAATGTAAAAATTTTATGCACAAAATTTCCAACAAGAATGTCAAATTTGGACTCGTCTGACCATAGAACACTTTTCCACTTTGAAACAGTCCATTTTAAATGAGCCTTGGCCCACAGGACACGACGGCGCTTCTGGACCATGTTCACATATGGCTTCCTTTTTGCATGATAGAGCTTTAGTTGGCATCTGCAGATGGCACGGCGGATTGTGTTTACCGACAGTGGTTTCTGGAAGTATTCCTGTGCCCATTTAGTAATGTCATTGACACAATCATGCCACTGAGTGATGCAGTGTCGTCTGAGGGCCCGAAGACCACGGGCATCCAATAAAGGTCTTCGGCCTTGTCCCTTACGCACAGAGATTTATCCAGTTTCTCTGAATCTTTTGATGATGTTATGCACTGTAGATGATGATATTTGCAAATCCTTTGCAATTTGATGTTGAGGAACATTGTTTTTAAAGTTTTCCACATTCTTTTTACGCACTCTTTCACAGCTCTGACCATCTTTACTTCTGAGGGACTCTGCCTCTCTAAGACATTCCTTTTATAAATCATGTTACAGACCTGATATCAATTAACTTAATTAGTGGCCAGATGTTCTCCCAGCTGAATCTTTTCAAAATTTCTTGCTTTTTCAGCTATTTGTTGCCCCAGTGTCAACTTTTTTGAGACCTGTAGCAGGCATCAAATTTGTAATAAGCTCATTCAGTGGATAAAAGTGTTTTAAAAAAGTGTTAAACATTTATGTTATCTATGTTCTATAAAATATTGGCTCATGTGATTTGAAAGTCTTTTAGTTTTCATTCCTGGAATTCGGGTTGTAATATAAATAAATAAAATAATAAAAATATTTAAAAAAATATATAATAATATATATATATATATATATATATATATATATATATATATATATATATATATATATAAATCATTTCTTATTTCTTTTAGTTTTTGCCTGGACATTTCATGCTATTTACCCACATTCATCCATGCAATCAAATGAAAGAGATCACACATATAACACCGTGTGTCAGTATTTTATGTGAGAGGTTTTTTATAGTGAGTTAGTTAACCTGGAGGGCAGAGAGGAGCCCAGGTCAGAGAAACCATTAGTACGTGTGTCATCATCAGGGATGGGGCTGCTGGGAGTGAAGTCCACATCCTCTCCCTCTCCATAGTCCTCAAACTGCTCCTCCACTGAGATTACTGAGGCCGCTGCTGACGAGACCATCTGACCACAGCTAAACCAGAGAAAGAGACAGGTCACACTTTATGTACTAATTATTACATTTAATTGTTATTTATTTTATTTTTCATTGTATGAAATTTAATTATTTTCAAATAAATTAATAATTATTACATGAAATAATATTTTAACTAAAAACAATAAATTATGGCATCATAATCTCAAATAATGCTAAAAAAAACTCCCACAACAAAGAAAACAATCACAATGATGCTGACTTGTTTCCATGTAGATAGAGTCCACCCAGTCCTTCCTCTTTATCCTCATGACGTCCTCCTTCAGAAGATTCAGATCCTGCTCCGCTGTCAGCAGCACTGTCCATGTCTGACTCCTGCGCATCCCGTCCACCCATTCCTTCCTCATCCGAATACAGCTGGCACTCTGGGTACGGCCGCGTGCACACAATGATCGGGGGTCCCAGACTCCCCTCCCCGTGCTGCAAACAGATATCAAAGAAAACCTGTTCAATAAAGTCATATTGCTCAAAAAATCAAATGTAAATGCAACACAGACATACAGAAGTTGCTCAAAACCAGACCGGATTACTATGACTCACTATGTGGTCTCTTCACACATAGATCTAAGTGAAGTGGCATGAGAACTTAAGAAGACTTAAGAACTTAAGAAATCCTCTGTCAGAGGAACACAAAAGATAATGGGTCAAAGGTTATGGAAACTTTGCTCATTAACCCCAGAAGACACAAACGACAGCAAGACAGGACAAAGGTCATCATGGTGAATTGGTGTGAAACATTTCAGTTGACTAACGAATGGTGAGTCTAACAAAAAAGAGAAGGATGATCATTTAGATTGTATAGCAGAGACAGAAATCACGCTCTCATAAAGAAATAAGATATATTCTCCATTTAATATATCATTTCTCACTGCTCACTCTATCAAGGTTAGATTTTTTTAACATCCATTCTCTCCTACAACAAGTGCAGCTCAAAATATTAACTTACTTATTAAAATTCATGTCACATCTCAATGGCAGGAGGACAATGTGAATCAGCTGATGTTGCCCAGTGGCTCATTGTTATTTGCACAGAAAGAGCAGAATAATTATCACAATATGAGAGATTGTTACATCAATGCTGAGTCTTTATACATGTTTGCATACATATACAGTATCTAAAATTGTCTCATTGTCTAATATGAAAGTATATTTATATTTGCATCTACATGTCTTGGGAGTGTATTATTAAAACAGAATTATTGCTGGTCATTAAGCCTTTACTGCATTCAGGGGAACTAAAATACACACTAGTGTGCTTTAAAATGACTTTACATCCCTCACAGATGATCATACTCTGTCTATAAGACATTTATTCATACCGTAACCACACTTTAGAATGAAAGAATTTCTTTGCACAGATAAAATATCAATCTTTTTAAAATGACTTTTAACCATCTGTTTCCAAGGTCATTTTAATGGATATATAAAGTCAGGGTGTCTTTTATCAAATCAACTATACTTATCATCCCTTTATTGAACAGTATATCTATTGTTTTATTGATTCATTCCTTCTTCTTGTAAAATGTTTAGCTTGAAATGTGTTTGTGCTATATTTCTTTGAAATAAATGCCATTTGGTCTGATATTTTGTCCTAATGTAAAGACATACGTACATCACCACTATATCCAAAGCAACTTTACTATAAGATTGTTTATTTGTGTGTATACTAATGTACAATTAGTACGAACACAAATAACTGATTTAGGAGCAGGTTTACACACATATAAGGCTCATAGTGCGCTTTATTACACTCTCAATATACCATAGACTGTAAAAAAGATGGACAACGTGTCTCCACCTCCTTCCACTGTAGAAAAATAAAACCAAAATAACCCAGAAACAGTCATTGCCGATTACGTCATTTGGAGCCCAAGTCTGTGAAGTGGTGATCCTGAAGTGGAGCCACTATATCAAGTTCCCGCCCACACTCCTGTCCCCGCAGATCGCAAGCACAGCAGTCAATCATGACGTTACACTCCATTTTTATAGCATCAAATAACTAACTAAGGCCAAACTTATTGGAAAAACGAACACTTGGAACACTCTGTGTGATAAGAACTACCTAAAATGACAGAAACCATCTCCAGGAAAAAAAATTGTTGTGTGAAGTGTAATTGGATTTTTTAGTTTGGCTCGTGTCTATTCGATTACATGGAGAAGGCGGGGTTTATGACCTATCCTGCAGCCAGCCACCAGGGACAATCGAAATACTTTGGCTTCACTTTGCACCTGTGTGGCACACTTGATCAATAATACTATATTCATTTCGTGCAGTACGGGAGGCAGCAGTTTCAAGACCATAGTTCTAGGACAACATTTTTAGGACCGTAATTTATTGCGACTGTGCCACCTGGCCAATTCTACTCCAAAAGAGGAAACCTGAATTCAACCTAAAATAAAACAAACAGATGCAAAGACTACACCCACAGGAATGATTACATTTTTATTTTCTTTCCACCTTATTTCTAATGCAAGAGTGGGCGTGGCCAGTTATTTTAACTGTGCAAAAAGTTCATTATGGTGACTTATGTCGTAAACTGGTATTTATTTAATTTATTAACAGACTAATAAACATACTAGTTTGAAGCAGTTTTACTATTTACTGCACTTAAAGTCACGCTAAGCTGTGGTTAATGAAAAAGAAGTCTTGTACATAGCATACATAGAAAATATCTTGCTTCCGTGCTGAAAAATAAGGTCTTGCTTCCCAGCAAAACTGAATTTAATACCAGAATATAGGGCCACATATATTTTTAAAAAAAATATTTCCAGCAGTTGTGTTTAGGGTTAGGGGTTGGTTAGGACAATATATCAATTAAATTAAAATAATTAAACAACTTCCTGAGAACTGTAGTCAGCTGCTCTCCTCTCCCATGACCCTTCCTCACTCTCTGTACTAAACCTTTACCCGGTTTTTCCCTTTCCTTTATTTTCTTTTTCTTTCCTCAATAATATACAATATATAAAAAACTTATTTTTCGAAAAGCATTTCATTCTTATCAGAGTGTATGGGTACATGCAGTAGTGTGTATCTCAAATGACTCCTCTCACATTCACACCTCAGCAAGCCTGTTACCTTTGTAGGTCACACACGGTACTCACTCACCTCTCCACTCATGCCACATGACAGATCCAACAAATGAGACCTATGCACAGCAAAATAAATAAATAAATATATAAATAAAATAAGATACATTTATTTCATAAGATACCAAGACTTGTTTCAGGGCCAATGGTGCAAGAAAAATAAACTTATAAAAGAAATTAAAATAAATATCATAAATTGTTAATAAAAGTCTAAAAACATCTTATAATTGTCTAAAAATTTAGTTCTCATGTAACCTTATCTCATTTTAAGGATGTGTAGATATTTTTCAAGGGTTAGTTCACCCAAAAATGAAATGAAAATGATGTCATTAATTACTCACCCTCATGTTGTTCCACACCCGTAAGACCTTCGTTCATCTTCAGAACACAAATTAAGATATTTTTGATGAAATCCGAAAGTTTTTACCACATTCAAGTAATTACCACATTCAAGGGCCAGAAAGGCAGTAAAGACATTGTTAAAATAGTCAATGTGACTGCAGTGGTTCAACCTTAATGTTATGAAGCGAGGATAATCCTTTTTGTGTGCAAAAACAACAAAAAAATAACGACTTTATTCAACAAGTTCTTCTTTACCCTGTCATTCTTCTACACTGTTTACATTGTATAGACAGTGTTACCCTTCCGGGTGTAACGCCGACTCAGTATTGGCCGAAGCTGTTCACGACACATGCGTGTGATGCTGACGCAGGAGCCGGCAATAATGAGTTTGAATAATGACATAGAACCTGGAAGTGCTGAACGTAAAAAGAGTATGAGACTGACACAGAAGAGAAGAAATTGTTGAATAAAGTCATTTTTTGTTGTTTTTGTGCACAAAAAGTATTCTTGTCGCTTCATATCATTAAGGTTAAAAGGACTGTAGTCATGTTGACTATTTTAACGATGTCTTTAATACTTTTCTGTCCCTTCAATATGGTAATAATATTGCTTTTTATAAAAAAAACCTCTTGGATTTCATCAAAAATATCTTAATTTGTGTTCCAAAGATGAACGAAGGTCTTAGGGGTGTGGAACAACATGAGGGTGAGTAATTAATACAGAAATTTCATTTTTGGGTGAACTAACCCTTTAAGGGAAAATGGAACAAAAATACTGATTAAGAAAATCTGCAACATAGAACCACTACTGTGAGCAGAGACATGCCGTCCCAACATGGAGGATAACTAGCATGGATATCCAGTAACCTCTGCTTTAGTCTAGTCTTGTGCATTTTTGAAAATGTCCTCGAGAAAAAAATAAGCTTCTAGTCTGTCCAGTCTGATCTGCAATTATGCCTACGACAAGGAAATGTAACGTCCGGCCACAGGAATAAACATCACAGGCCTAGTCACATGTGAGCAAAACTTTGATTCTTCCCACATGGCTGTATCTTTGGAGATAAGAGCAGAGGAGCAGATTACTGATGACTGATATCTGCATAGTCTTAATGTGAAGCTTTGACAGCATAATAGAGGTTCTCCCTGCTGAGCAGCGACTGTGATGAATGCAGCCCTATCAGATACACTCTGACTGCAGTTATGTGAGAGGAGATGCAGGGGTCTCCTGCAGTGAGAGCCCAGATAAATGAGCTAAAAACGAAGACCCCTTTTGGTCCAACCCGACCTGAATCTGCCAGCCCCCCTTAGACAGCACCGTCTGGAATGCCTAGACTTAACATTCATTATTTACACTCTGCTACTGACAGACTGCTTTTAATGTTAGGCATGCATTAATACACACACATACTTTACATCATTTCATAAACAAATAAAGCCTATACACACACATTTAAATGTTCTTTCATATATCATGCATAGTTATATGTATTTCACAGATGAAAGCGGATATATGCAATTGCAACTGTTATCTGTTCACCCATCATTACTCTGTGTATACTGATTTGATTTGATGTGACCGATTAACTTACAACAGGCGTGGTTTGCAGACTATTTCTTATTAGACACACATCTCTTTTGAAATAAATATCAGTGATGGGCAGCTTCACTATAATGCGGTTGTGCACTTTAAAGACACACCCTAATAGAGTTTGACTGTACAAAATCACATATCTGAGAATAAAATTAAGGGTATCACAACTGTATTTTAATGTTTCAACTCACTGTTGAAAATCAAAGCAGGACCAGTTTGCAGATTTTGCTCTTTGCTGTTTTTTAAGGTGAACATGATAGACTAATGCTGTCATGCCGCAGCATCCACCCTACCTCTAGTGTTTTATGCATTTTTGCGGAGTAAAGACTCAAAGCTTATATACAGCTACATCTTGATGCATCCAAAATCTGGGATATTATGTGCTAAAATATACCCAACCAATGATCCACATTGCTACAGTTCGTTGAGTTGGAGAGACCGATCATCATTGAAAAGCCAGTGACTCCACTCTGGAATATCCAGCCAGGTATTGATTCAAACGCATAATGATGTCCATGCTGAGTGAAAGCTGCTGTATTCTTGTGGAGTGAAAGTGTGATTCGGTCAATAGTTAGTATGTGATCAAACACTCTTTTATGTGTCATTACTGACCAACAGCAATATCCTTTTATTACTTGGCTTAAAGGGACAGTTCACCCAAAAATGAAAGTTCTGTCGTCAAGAAAGAGAGTGAATAAAATGACAGAAAATGGTCAGAATGTACACTAAAAAAAGAATAAAATGTTTCTTAAGCAGCAAATCATCATATAAGAATGATTTCTGAAGGATCATGTGACACTGAAGACTGGAGTAAAGGCTGCTAAAAATTCAGCTTTGACATCACATTTTAAAATATATTACAATAGAAAACAGTTCTTTTGAATTGTAATAAGTAAGCAATAAGGTACGAGAGGCTGTGCTGTATCGTGAATAAGTCATGGCTGAAGGGCATTGTTAGGCACGACGCGAAGCGGTGTGACTTATTCACGATACAGCACTAGCCTCGAGTACCTTATTGCTTTTATAAAAACGGTCACCACACAATACAAATATTAAAGCCAAAAAAATATGTATCAATGCAACTTTCATGTAGTAAAATCACTTAAAGCCTTCCTTCCGCCGGAAAAAATTGTCCCTGACCGTGAACAGCAACAGAAGTTATATTATTACGCCATTAGATGGCGGCAAAAACTCTCTTTATGAGTGATTCACTCAGTCACAAAGACTTTTATATTGAAATGACTGAACTGTTGTGAACACGGAACAAGACGCAACTGACAAATGCTTTGACTAGCGCTGTCAGTCATGGGAAAACCCCTTAACTGTTAAAAGGACAAGATAATACATCAGACATTTAAACTGATTTTTTATTATGAACATAGGACTGACCTAAAGGAAAATGCCAAATCTGAATGCAGGTAATAAACTCACTCAATTGACCTCTTTCTCACAAAACTCTTCTACATAATACAGTAAGCTTCAATGAACAATATCAATTGAGAACATACAGTTTACGTTGCTAAGAGTGGTTGCTAAGGGTGTTGTGTAGTGATACACAGAACCGTTGGGTGAAGCGGTCATAGCCGTGTTTTATCGTGAATAAAACACAGCTATTGACCAATCAGAATCAAGGACAGGAACTAACCCTTTTATAAGATACCATAATATAACCATAACTGTATTTTTGATCAAATAAATTTTGAACGGCAGTGGATTAAATGTGCTTGATGCACCGCTATTTCTTTGTCTCAGAGCATGCCTGAAAATATTCAAATGCACAACATGTCTCAAAGATCTCTGATCTATAAATAATAGAGAAGTTTTTGTCTGTGAAGGAGATGTGGAACACAGAGTGATGGAAGAATCCACCAGTCTCTCGATCACATACATTATTAGATTATTTTCCTCTGTGAATACAGAGCAAATATTTTTCTCTAATTTTTAGATGCAGTTTAATGTCTGTTGATCTAGAGAAGAACAGCACTTCTTTACAGATCTGCCATCTTATGATGACAGCAACCCACACAAACAAACACAACACTGGCTAGCATCCAAAGTGCACCATCATATTCAGTCTTTTAAAGTGCAACTCACCATAAATGTCAAGTGTGCACATAAACATGAGAGAAAAAACTCTCAAACTTCTGATGACAACAGCGGTCCCTACCAAATATAGTACTGGGAACAAACCAACAAACATTTTGGACCAACTATCAACCCAAATCTATATACAACACCAACTACCTCAAAACAATAAGCATGTACAAATTATCATACAGTTTAAACCCTATATCTTTAAATAGCTTTACCTTTAACATTACTGTTTTGTTCTTATTTACCTGACATTAACTAGCTAAATGCTATTTTTAGCTAATGACCCTAATGAACCTGTCGCTAGCTAAGAAGTTGGATCGAACACTTACGCACACTGAAGTATAACCGTCAGTTACGTTACTGAAGTGACAACAGAAACATGCTTGCAGGGAACATTCAAGCTGGCTGCTCATTTTCCGTATCATTTGTGCTTGGCTGGTTTTGTTTGAGATCTCGGTGGAAATGCAGCTGGATAGTTGGCCATCTCGCTGCCTACACAGTCAGCAGACAAAAGACAGTGTGGATTTACAGGGAGCCATGAGTCATAATCCAGCTCTCGGGGCTCTAAAACCACCGGCTGCCCTTCTCTGGATGGTATCAAAGCAAAACACTTTTGAACTCTTTATTGACCTTGAAAATGGTAACCCAGCACACACACAGAAAGGCCAAACCAGAGCTGTAGTTACACAATCAATACTGCAGGGGCACTTGGCAAAACAAATTACCTTATTATAACACAGCTTGTGTAGGCGTCCCTCTGAAAGCAAGGCATGTCAAGACAAGTGGAAATATGGTTCACATAAAGTGAAAAAGTGTACCAGTGACTTTAAAAGGTTGGCCACAAAATGTTCATCCACCTCTTTCCCTTGGCAGAGATCTCAGAGCAATAATCTGGATGCACCGTATTATTGAGTTTTAGAGTGTCCTGAGTGCAATTAACCTTCTGTCCAAACTATAACACTGAATTATAACTTTTGCTGGGCTTTGCATTATGACGTCCATAGTAGTGCAGATAGTGCCCTTGGTCACACACAGATGCTGCCCACGCTATAACCAGGCCTGATACAGCATTTCATAATGGATCGATATCTAAAGCTGTCAGACCTGCTGCTAAATGACTGTAATCTTAAATGGAGTAGACAAGAGAACTGGACTGACTTATATACAGTACCTATACAGGTTCAGCTTATACTGTATATGGGTGGATGACATTAAAGCTGGCAAAAGTTAGAAAAAAATCCTAAAATTTCTGAACAAAAAAAAAAATGCTAACTAGCTATATATACACTCTTAAAAATGCTTGGTTGTTTCAACCCATGTTTCAAATATGGACAAACCCAACTAATGGTTTAAATTTTTAAATTAAATTTAAATTTTTGTCCATATTTGACCCAAACATGGGTTGAAACAACCCAGCATTTTTTTATATATATATAAAATATACACACACACACACACAGGTATATACACACACACACACACACACACACACTCAAACACACTCACACATAGGCATTCAAAAGTTTGGGGTCAGCACGATTTTTTAAAAAGAAATTAATATTGTTATTCAGCTAATAATAAATATTTATAGCTATTTTCAAGATTGATAATGTTTCTTGAATACCAAATTAGCAAATTAGAATCATGTGACACTGATGTGACACTTTTTACTGTATTTTGATCAAATTAAAGCAGCCTTGGAGAGAAAAAGAGACTTCTTTCAAAAACTTTGGAAAAAAGGGTCACACTTTAGTTTAGGGTCCAATTCTCACTATCAACTATGACTTTTGCCTCAATAAACTCCTAATTTCTGCTTATTAATAGTCAGTTAGGTAGTTGTTAAGTTTAGGTATTGTGTAGTATTAAGGGATGTAGAATATGGTCATGCAGAATAAGGCATTAATATGTGCTTTATAAGCACTAATAAACAGCCAATATCCTAGTAATATGCATGTTAATAAGCAACTAGTTAATATTGAGAATTGGACCCATATATATATAAAATTACAATTCTGGACAGGGCATGTACTGAAATCCAATATGCTAACACATTGATACAATTATACATATTTTAAGACAAATGTCATCCACAGAGAGGGAACAGGGCTTTGTATTTCCTGAACTTTAGCTGTATAGTGAACAATTTTCAGTGAATAGCTGCCAAGCACTCAGTTGTAAAAGTTTAAGAAGCCAATAACACTTGGACGGAGCCCCCTTTTGCAAAACAAACCACGAGAGGGGTAAAGGCAAGCAAAGGAATTTCAATGGATGTATACCCTATTGTTCCTTGACCTTTCTAAGCTGTCCTTTGCCAGTGGAAAAACATTACTTCAACATTAAGAAACACACACATTCATAGAAACGCAATGTGCATGCGGTGCTACCAGCAGGTGGTCATTAACCATTTGAGAGTCTTCCAAAAAAAAAAAAAAAAAACCCAGCACCCTCAATCTCCCCTTTCATGTTCACATACTCCCTTCAAACTATCAGCCGTATTCAAAACTCCACAGTTCCTCCCCCTCGACAACCCCCAAACCCACAACAACTCCCAGTGCACACCATTAGACCCGCTCCCAAGAGACACAGAATTAACTGTTTAGGTTTATGAGCATGTGCACTTACAACAACAATCAATCAGTCTGCTAGTTTTTCTACATCATTAGTCTCATTTGAGGTGCAAAATGGAGACTGTTCTTTCACGAAGAACAGATATTTTCACCAGTCAGAAATGCAACAGTCAGAAGAAAACAGAAACAATGGGGTCACCAACGGTTGTTCAGTAGACGAAGGCAGACACGAGCACACACACATGCCGCAAAAAGCGCATCGACACACAGTCCAAACACACACAAGCAGTCTAAACACACACATAGTCCCTCACACTGTCTGATTAGCATTTCAATAGGGTGACCTCTTTCCCCTCCAACAGATTACCACACAATCCAGCCTGGCTCTCTAGTCATTCATTCAACTTGTCATTCAAGGGCAGGTGTAGCGTTTTGGAAAGACACAGGCGGGTTGTGAATTCCACCACACTCAGAGCCTTCACATCATGTACTAAAATGCAAAAAAATTAAAAAATGCACTTATATTTCATTGAGCTTTAAGTCTATAAAGTGCTGATGGGAGCCAAAGAAAGCTCCCAAGAGATCTCTTCAGCATCAATGTTGGGAGAAGATGTTCATGTAACATGAGAGATTATTGCAGTATCTACACTGATGCTACACTGAAAAAATGATCTATAAGTCAAAAATATTATTTAACATCACTGAATCAACCAACAAAACTCATTTTTGTGGGGTAAATCACATATAAATAGCTCTTCAAGGTAACAATTGCAGGTTCCCACTTTGTACAGTGCAGGAACAAGGATGAGAGAAGATCATGAGAGAAAGAGCAGGAACAATGGACTTGGCTGCAGCAAATGTTCACACATGCTAGTTTTCTCATCTCATCCTCTTACCCCTCCGCTTAATAATGAAGATCCATCTCCTCCATCCTCTCTACCCGTGCCGGTTAAGCCCTCGTTGGCTGAGGACGTCCAAGACTCAGTGTCCCCGTCTCCCTCCAGGATCCCCACCCTCACCACAGTCCAACAGGTGAAATATCAGTGTCCAGTCCTGTCAGATTTTAGTGCTCCTGTGGACGTGTGGCTTCGGGTATCTCCACCGCTGCTCCAAACTGGCTCAGTCCTCCTCACACATACACACACACTCGCTCCGACCTGCACCAACCGATCATGCGGCCACACACGAACACATACGGACAGAGACGCTACTGATCTGGCAACAGTTGTTGGGCTTTTGGCCACTCCTCCCAGCAAATCACCTCCCCTACTCCTGCCTGTCCCATTCCCTCCCTCTCTCTGCCTCGTTCTCTAGGTTGTTGCTAGGAAACTATTCAGCTGAGCCGTCCCACAGCCGTGACATCGAGCGGAGAGTGAGTGTGCTCCCTCGCAACACACACAGATATCTTAAGCCTAACCTCAGCTGTGCTGGATAATACACACAATTACAGATAATTAACCTTCTCCTCATTTAGGTGGCATGATAAATAAAGCAAATAGATAAATAAGATACAGATACATCAAAGAATCATTAGGGGGTTGATGATGCGATGGCCTGGAAAAAACATCAGCCAGTGTTCTTTTGGGGAAAAAAGAAAAAAAGATGGGTTACACCTGGAACAAGGTCGAGAGGAAAGCCCAAGACAGAGATGCCTGGTGAGCCCTGGTTGATGGCCTATACCCCAAAAAGGGGGAAAAGGTGAAGTAGGTGTTTTCTTTTGACCAAAAAAGAAAACGCTCTTGTTTCTGTAAACGTTATTATTAAATCATAAGCCAAGTATTTTTCTTTGAAAATCCCTTATACAGGTTTTAAGATGTCTATTACATCAACAAACACTTTAAAACATCATGATGAAGAAAAGTTACATAATTAATTTATTAGAAACAGAAATGCCACTAAACAAATGTAAAAAATCTAAAGCACAGTGGGCCATCCAGGCTCACTGGAAAAACAAACGTGGTGGCTTTTCTTCAAAAGTTTTGCACTTTCAAAGTGAAATGTTGAGTGAGTATCGCTAAAAGCGAGTACAGTTTTATCTGAAACAGATGAATGTGAATATTCGAGTTTTATTACGTTGGTTGTTGTGCGTATGGTGGCAGTTGGGAAATAAAATGTCCTAAAATTTTAGGAGCTAAAATGTTAATGTTGTGTCACGTTTGAAAATAACGTACCATCCACAGCAAACCCTAAACCAAACTGCATTTGCTGAAGCAAACATGCCATGTCAGATTGCTTCTACATGTTTTTAAACTTTTTTTATCGTGACTCGTGTTTCACAATGCAAAGCTGTACCAGATGAGCTACAGAGCAAGTTTATGTTAGAAATGCCTTGCATATGAAGCAGGTTATGTGACGCAAATGTGAAAATGTATTAGTTTACAAATCATGCACTACAGTATGTTTTTTGAGTTTTGCAAAAATGTAGATAGAGGCACATTTTCCAATGAGCCAATTGTTGGTAGTGTTAGAGCCATAAAGGGTTAGTTCACCCAAAAATGAAAATTATGTCATTAATTACTCACCCTCATGTTGTTCTACACCCGTAAGACCTTCGTTAATCTTCAGAACACAAATTAAGATATTTTTGATAAAGTCCGATGGCTCAGTGAGGCCTGCATTGACAGCAAGATAATTAACACTTTTAGATGCCCAGAAAGCTACTAAAAACTTATTTAAAACAGTTAATGTGACTACAGTGGTTCAACCTTAATGTTATGAAGAGACAAGAATATTTTGTGCGCCAAAAATAAATAAAATAACGACTTTATTCAACAAGATCTAGTGATGGGCAATTTTTTAAAACACTGCTTCATGAAGCTTCAAAACTTGTTTCGAATCAGTGGTTCGGAGCATGTGTCAAACTGCCAAAGTCACGTGATTTCATTAAACAAGGCTTCGTTACGTCATAAATGTTTTGAAATTTCAATGGTTCACATGACTTTGGCAGTTTGACAGTATTTTGAAATCGCCCATCACTAGATATTGTTGAATAAAGTCATTATTATGTTTTTTTGGCACACAAAAAGTATTCTCGTCGCTTCATAACATTAAGGTTGAACCACTGTAGTCACATGAACTGTTTTAAATATGTCTTTAGTAGCTTTCTGGGCATCTGAAAGTGTTAATTATTTTTCTGTCAATGGAGGCCTCACTGAGCCATCGGATTTCATCAAAAATATCTTAATTTGTGTTCTGAAGATGAACGAAGGTCTTACGGGTGTGGAACGACATGAGGGTGAGTAATTAATGACATTATTTTCATTTTTGGGTGAACTAACCCTTTAAGAGTGATTATGTTTTTTGATAAATGTATATTTTGTGTTATTTGTATTGTATCACGTGACTTTGACTAGTTTTATACGTGTTACGTATGTGTAACAATTTTGAAGAAGAATAAGGAAGAAGGAAGGGTTGGTGCTAGACAGCCTTTTGACCGTGGAAAAGGCTGGAATTCATGTTTTAGGAACGTGAATAAGTGTAAAGTAGTTTTTGAGTTTGATTTCTCTTATAATCTTCAAATTGTATAATGTAAGTACATGTAGGCCTGCTTTCACAGACAGGGCTTAGATTAAGCCAGGATTAGGCCTTAGTTCAATTAGGACATTTAAGTAGCTTTTATAATCGTTCCTTAGAAAAAAAATAATTACTGGTGTGCATCTTGAGACAAAACAATGGCTCTGACATATTTTAAGACATGTCAATGCAAGTTTCTTTCAGTTCAAACAGCTCGAACATGCATTTTAGTCTAGGACTAGCTTAAGCCTTGCCTGTGAAACCAGGGGTAGTTACTTAATATTACTCAGTGCTTAAATGTATAATTACAGTGTAACAAAGACACATTAAAGTAAAGTGTAACTGTAAGCCTTTACAAAACAAGATTCACGTATCAAATTCTTTGTGCAACACCCTTGTGGAAATGACAAAAAATGGAAAATGGCTCAGATCGCCATTACAGGTATTTTCCCTCCAAAATCCCTTTTTACAGATTTCAAAATGTCAAAATATACATCAAAGAAAATTATTCAAAGAGTTATTCTCTTTTGTCTAAATTGACTAGACAGAGAAATGGCACAAAACAAGTTTCAAAAATTCACTTTATACAAAGCCTACCAATCGGTCATTTAAAATAGTTAACCAAAAGTTTTTTTTAGGTCCATGTTTCACACTTTTCAAGTGATTAATGTTAACCTAGGGTTTAAGTGATAGTTCACACACAAAAAAAATTACAATGTTACAAACCTGTATGACTTTCTGAAACATAAAAGAAGATATTCTGAGAAATGTTGGTAATCAAACAGTTTTGGTGCCCATAGACCTGCATTATATGGATGAAAAACACTGAGACATTTGTCAAAATATCTACTTTTATGCACAGAAGAAAGTCATACAGGTTTAGGACAACATGAAGTTGAGTAAATGATGACAGAATTTTCATTTCTGGGTGAACTTTAAGCATAGTGTGACATTATTTAACGTTAGCAAGTAGTCTGACAAATACATTAACGATAACATTAGAAAATTAACTAGAGTTCACTTCCATAACTAGAGTGGTCTTATGACTGATTTATTGGAATATCTTAAGAGCTTCCTTAATTAACACCTCCCATAAATTCACAGCAGCAATGAGCTCTTGCTAGAGGCAAAGACGAATGAAATAAAAATCTAATCAATGGTGAACATTTACACGTGTACATTCACACTTCCACAGCTGCAAGTGAGAAGTCTCACATATGCTGTGCTCTGTTTGTGTGCGCATATCTGTGAAGTTTGAGATGCATATTTATGCAGGTGCATGAGATATTGTATCTGTGTGTGTGAGTGAGAGAAAGAAAGCAAGCAATCCTCCTCTGTTCCAACACTCCACTGAGTTCAGTGATGCCCCACTTTTCCCATGTTTCCCATGAGCTCAGTGCAGCAGCACCGGCAGTTAGTTTTGGTCCAGCAGCTCGATCCGACCCTCTTACCTCTAACGTCCTTAGCTCTCTGTCAGAGCTGCAAACACCTCTTCAAACCATCTCAAAATACAGTACACTTGATCTGTGTGATGCTGCAGGGATTGACATACAGTCTGAGCTGCAGTTGAGAAGATGGAAGAAAGAGAGAGAGCGAGGGATGCTTTTAGATCAGGAGGGTGTTGGCTGCAGATGAAAAGATGTTCACACAGCTCTATCACAAACTGGTGCTCGGCTCCTGATGCTGTTTACACAGCCAAAGCCATTCTATTTAGATCAGACACCTACTAGTGTAACACAGAGTGGATTAGAAAATGAAAAGAAGACAAAGCGAGAGAGCAAGTGTAAGAAGCAGACAGAAGAGCAGGAGGGAACACAGTGAACACAGGCTTGGCAGTTTGGGCACAGTGTGCATACAAATGACTGCATTCCTCTATAAGCCAAAACCAGGGGTCTCAGTCGGTGGATTGCAAGGTATAAATGGGTCACAGGTATACAACCAACCATATAATCATGCAAGACGACATTAAAAATGAGTTAATTTGCAATGCAGATAAACAGTTTGTGTAGACCGCAGTTTGTTTTCTTGTCATGCCTGTTGGAATAAATCAATCAATCAGCCTAAGCTGATTTGCTGGCTCTCCAAATAAATGCACGATTATAATCATATATGAGTTGTCTACGTTCCTCAAGCATTCTCTGGTATTAACGTGTATACTTATTATCACAATGATTAGCATAAGTAGCCTTTAGCATCGCATATTTGACAGTGGAAACACGACTGGCCCTGGCATGCACTAGCACGCCTTTGGCCGACAGTGGAAACGCATCAGTAACAGGTGAAGTACAGACAGCGGGTTGTTCATGTATTGCAGGGCCAGGACGCTCTTGTAGTCATGCAACAGCATTTTTGTGGAAGGTCAGTAAAGTAAGGACAATTAAGGGCACGTAAATTGTTTATTGTATTGTGATATTATTAACTAATAAATGTACTAAACTAAAATGTTGTCCCTGAGCGGCGTTACAACATCTCTCATTAAGGTTTGCAACTTTACAAAGAAAATAATGATCCGAAAAACACTCTTCGCTTATTAACACACAAAATACAATTGTAAAACTACTTCCGTCGCCTCACAGGAAGTTGTACCCTCGTTCTTTTTTACAGTAGCGCCCCCCGGAAACAGGTGGATATTTCGCGTTCATTTACACTGAACCAGAACAGTATCAGAGTCGCCTTTGATACTAGGGCCTGAGGTGGGTCAGATCCAGCGTATTTTAGGTCTGCTTTTCTGCGGCATTGCGTCTTTACACTGAATTCTGAGCAGACACAGACCCACTTTAGAGCAGCCATAAATCGGCTCTGTAAAGATGCCTTTAGCTGGCTCCCCAGCCAAGTCAAGCTGGGTTTAACAGGGTTTTGGGCACTTGGCCACTCTGCTAAACCTTGACGTGGCTGAGAGACAATCTTAAACCAGCTAAGACCACCTAGTGTCACCTAACCTCCTTAGGCTGGGTTAAGTGGGTTTTTCCAGCAGGGATGTTAATAATTATTTCATAATGTTAAGTCTATTCATGGTAATATTAATACATTTCAGTGTTTTGATTATAATGTTGTTATTGTTAAAATAAAAGTAAAACTAAATCTATTAAAATCATTTTGGTCATTGAAATAAAGCTGATATAAAATAAAATCTACTAAATCTACTAAGTACTAAAATGAGTTTTACAACTAAAACTTAAAAATAAAGCTATATAAAAATAATAAATTAAGACTAATATTAAACTAAAATTAAAATAAATAATGAAAATATAAAAAATAAAAGCTATAGTGTAAAGAGCTCATATTCAAGTATTACTGTGAAAACTGCCCAATTCTTGCTGTGCACAAGGCTCCGTCCAACATGCTGACATTTTATCTAATGATAGTAATGTCAGGCAACCTCAAGCTCACGCTGTCCGTGACTGTTGGCTGCTTGGTAAGAAAGATCGTACTTAACAGGTAATGTCTTTTTTTTATTATTCATTCAAGAACTTGGCTGCTCACACCAACCAAGACAGAGAGAGAAGAGTAGAGGATGTTGAAAGCTTGATGGCAGAGATTGGACTCAGTGGGTAGTAGTACTGCACAACATCATCCAGAAATTGGTCTCCTTTATAATCTGACTCTGGACCAAATAACAATGTCAAATGTAGAGGCAGTTTTGCCAATAACTTTTTGATGTCCTTTTATTTGGCACAAACATGACATGCAATCGCTCTCTCTCTCTGCACAGGCAGTATTGACAGAACACATCATCTTTTTTGTATTGCCAGCACTTCATCTGTCTTTCATATTTTCTTTCATATCAAAGTTACATCATGTCATTCCAATCCTGCATGTTTTTCCTTTTCTATGGCACACACACAGACGCACACACACACACACACACACACACACACACACACACACACACAGACACACACACACACACAGACATTTTGAAGAACATTGGGGTTCAAACAAAATTGGACCC
Organism: Ctenopharyngodon idella; assembly: GCF_019924925.1. Lineage (NCBI taxonomy): Eukaryota > Metazoa > Chordata > Actinopteri > Cypriniformes > Xenocyprididae > Ctenopharyngodon > Ctenopharyngodon idella. The sequence goes on along the minus strand of NC_067222.1, from coordinate 32,914,166 downwards.
CACTGACTTTCACTGTATGGGCAAAAAAAAAAAAAAAAAAAAAAAACATTTTTCAAAAAATATTGTGTTTTATGTTCTACAGAAAATACAAATTCATACGGGTTTGGAAAAACATGAAGGTTGTTGGGTGAACTATTCCCTTAAGATAATGATCCTACATTTATCGATGCAAGGATAAATGTAGGATCATTATTACAAATGTATTTATCAAAGAACCTATTAACAAGCAATAATGGCTATGAAAAAAATCTATTCTACCATATAAATCTGTTCAGCCCCCTTCTCTCCTCTAGGCTCACAGGTAGCAGGCACTGGCCTGTGAAATTCAATGTCACATAGAGCAGTGTTGCAGTGCTCCTGATGAAGGGAGTGATGTGGTGCATGAAAGCCGGGGGCTTTTTACTCACACTGAAACATCTTCATCGCAGAGTGTCGCGGTGCATCTCATTTCAACATGCGTCTGTGCTTAAAATACCAACAGCTTGAATCCCCACCTGCTTAAGCACAAACCTACTTCATATATCATCTGTATGAAACAGACATTGGACCTTATGATGATGTTTTATTTGTGGTGCTGTGCAGATAAGCACATACTGATAGACAGATGACACTACAAAGATATAGTCAAGTCAAGTCACCTTTATTTATATTGCGCTTTTTACATTGCAGATTGCGTCAAAGCAGCTTTACAGTGATAACTAGTGAATAATTTTGGCTGCACAGCAGCTCTAGAAGAAAATGGTGTCATTGTCCAGCTTAAGTAAGTTCAGTATTGATTCATTCCTTTGTAAAAATCAATAGCTATTTAATTTAGTTAATTTATCTATATATCAGCACTAGAGAAAACATCGTCCAGCTCAGTTCAGTTCGCATACAATGGTGTCACTGCAGGCAGGTCAAAAACATTGTTGAATATCAAGTGTCCCTAACTAAGCAAGCCAAAGGCGACAGCGGCAAGGAACCCAAACTCCATCAGGTGACAAAAATGGAGAAAAAAACCTTAGGAGAAACCAGGCTCAGTCGGGGGGCCAGTTCTCCTCTGGCCAACAACGAACAGTGCTTGATTATGATTCAGGCAGCATTACAGGTCACAAGTCCGACTGGGATCGCAACAGTCAAAATTTTTAATCCATATAGTAACACAGTTAGACACATTCACAAAAGTAAACATGTGTTTGCAAGTTGTGCATATTTGGCAAATTAGTCCAATGATTATTTCTCAGGAGAGGTTCAAATTTAATATAGGATATATAGAAACATGTCATTTATGGGGCCAGTATGTTGCTTTTTTAATACTTTTATTCAGCAAGGATGCATTTATCAAAAGTGATGGTACAAAAATACATTTATAATTTCTATTTCAAATAAATGCTGTTCTTTTGAATTTTCTATTTATTTAAGATTCCTGAAAAAAAAATGTATTACAGTGACAAGATGTCTTTGATCTAAAATGTCACAAAATGCGTCTCATAAACCTGCACTCTAGTTATATCATATCAGACGCACATGATTATCTTTTTGCTTGAAATGTTCTGAACATGAATGAATATATAACTTTAGTTAACTGCATGATAATTTTCTTAGAATTGTGCATTTCTGCAATATGAACACTTTGAAACAGTCACTTCTGACAACAAATTACTGACACTGAAGCCTGGAGTAAAATTCAGCTTTGCCATCACAGGAAGAAATGACATTTTAAACTAGTAAAGTTTGTTGGGACAAACTTTTATGTTGGTTTGACAAAGCCTTGTCTGAAAGTTTGACAGTATTATAAGTTTTTTAGCCAGTTTTATCATGTTGCTAGCAAGTTTTAGCTCATTGTTACTATTTTATTTAGTTGCTAGCACGACATAACATTTTGTTAACATGTTTCTAGAATGCTACAGCATTTTTCTAGCATGATTTAACATGTTGCTAACTTGCTAACATGTTTTATCATTTTGCTAGCATGATCCTAGCATGTTTTAGTATTTTTTCTAGCATGTTTTAGCATGTTGCAAGCAAAGATATGTATACGTAGAAGCCACATTCGACCGCCCCAGACAAGTCGGTGTTCCCGCCATCGTGGAACGGTCATCATGTCGTCACTCACAGTAAGAATCAATGATGCCACAACATTGCGCAGCTTCTGGTTGTGAAACTGCCGAGATTTAATTTCCCCCAAAAATGGGATAACCTTTCACAAGTGAGAATGTTGTGTGTTTATATGTATTAACTCAATATTACAGGTTTTTACTATGGTACTTTTTAATATTTTTACTTTTACCATTGTAACTTTTTAATGCCGTGTTAGCTGACACCTTCATCTTGTTTTATTGTGCTAGTTTAGCAAAATCATCTGCTGAAGACTATTGTAGATATAGAATATTCATACATGCATCTAAATACGGTTGCAAACGCTCTGTCATCTTGCTCTCGAATGTTCACAGACCAGCTTTGACCGTTCCAATATGATAAATGGCTTACATATAGCGGCCTATAGAAACAGCCGCTAATGAGGTATATATATATATATATATATATATATATATATATATATATATATATATATATATATATATATATATATGGCTGCAAGCATGTTTTAGCATTTTGCTAGCACATTTTATCACATTGATAACATGTTTAGCACATTGCTAGCATGAGCTTAGCATGTTTTAGTATGTTGCTAGAATGTTTTAACACATTGCTAGTATGTTTTCACACGTTGTTAACAGGATCTTAGCATGTTTTAACACATTCCTAACATGATCCTAACATGTTTTAGCTTGTTGCTAATACGTTTTAGCACAAACAGTCCAAATTGAAAGCCCATCACAAAGTCTTCAGTAGTACCTACTGTATAATCCATTATTTGACATCTCTGTCTGGTATACAGTACACTAGGTCTGGTGTGGACATGAGATAGACAGAGCAGAACGAATAAATACTGCACAGAGACAGCGTTTTTCTGCTCTGTCCACCACTGAACCCTACAATCTCTCTGTCTCAATGACACCCAATGACATTCCGTCTAGACTTTCTGAATTACCAGCAGCAAAGTCTCTTCTCTATCTATTCAACTGAGTCAAACCAAAGAGTCACCTCCCTTTTACAGTAATAAAATATATGGCAAGACAATGTGTACAGACACAAATATTACAGGCGGAAAGCTGAGATCATGAGAATAGAAAGTAAAAATTGTACTTTGAATTCCTTAGAAGTCAACAACAAAAGAGAGTTAAATAATATAATATTAATAATATCTATAGAAAAAGGAGCACAAAAGGGATAAGCACATCACCACATGCTCTTCTAGCCTCTCTCTCTCTCTCTCTCTGTGGTTATCCATCAGTGTAATCAATGTGACAGGCTCATTAGTGCTCTGACTCAACTATCATTCAGCAGCAGTCACTCAGAAGAAACATCTCCGAGTTCAGACTCCAATCACAAGTGATCTGTACCGAGCACAACAATACATACACGTACACGCACATTAACCCAGACAAATCATAGCTCCACATCTACAACTACAATATGAGCTTTGGGTTTGGATGTTATCAACAGGAATGTTTTGTCTCAGAGGGTGATTTTATTAAAACTAAGACATTGCACTTTTTTTGTCTTTCTGTTATATGAAGGTCACATTAAAAGTGCCTGGGTAACTTTAACTTTTCCTGTTTTTTTTTTAAATTTTAAATTCCAACAAGGCCATCTTAAAATGTGAAAATTATATTTTTTAAATAATATTTTTAAAGTATATTTCTAAATATACTTATAATATAAAAATATCTACTGTGCGATTAATTGAATTAATTTATACATCAACTGTGGCTTACTTTTCACCGTCATTTTCACCCCAAACAACATTTTTCCACTAATAGTCTTATCAAACTTTTGTGTACTTAGTCACCAAAGAGAAAAAAAGTGTCATTGAGGAGCATGTTTGTGTGTCAGTGAAGGATATACCATTCACATAAGTAGCATTAACAGATCAAGTAAGCCATTAACTGTTCTCAAGCAGGTCCTGTACATGAGACATAATATGCTTGGTCAATCTGATCAGCTGTCTGTAACCTTAATCTCTAAAACATGCTGTGTATGTCCTGGGAATACATATAATGAAACACACGCACTGTGAAGACTTGGATTTATCAAACTTCAAACATTGTGAATAGTATGTTAAAAAGCATTGAGTTAGAATGACAGTGTTGCACTACTTTGATCAGAAAACTGTGCTACCTGACAGATCACCAGTAAGGACACGTCTGACACAGAAATGGCACAATATTAGTGAAAGGTGCATGCTAGTACAATAAGAAAATATGTTTGTGACATGGAAATAATCATGCCATTCACATATGTTCTATCTTAAAGTGTCAGTTTAATCATCAGAGGAAATTAACATTTCAATTTTTTTTTTTTTTTTTGGAAAGGGGGGTGGGGGAAGAGAGGGAGAGAAATAAAGGAGCTCTGCAGAATATCAATGCAAAGCTTCAGTCCAGTGTTCATTTGAAGTGCTAATAGAACCGTTTGCAGCAGAGCACAGAAAAAGCAAAGAGCAATGCAGTTGATGACACAGACTTCATTTGCATATCCTTACACAACAGCCATCTCACAATTTAAAAAAAGAAAGAAGTGCAAATAGTGCAGGAGGTATCATGGAAATACTCCTAATACCTGCACCACCCTTTTTTCCATTTGAATGGAAACAAATATTGAAAACATTTCCTGTAACTGTTGTAAAATGATAGTTAGCTCTCGCAGCAGAGAGCAAATTAAATTAATAATTTACTAAAACATGCTGCTCAGACTGTGAACGGCTCAAACAGGCACTTGTTTTAGCAACATAATTAGCCACAGACTTCTAGAATGATCTCATTTTCTCTTCATATTCCTCAACATTTTCATCTGGGTATTACTATGTAATTACTTTGTAATTAGTGTCTTAAAATGAATGAGTATGGTTACGAAGCTCATCATTACATTCCTAGTGTGACTGAATGTGTCTTTTTTAGACTGTGGAGGAGGTCTGTTCACTGCTGCTGCTGCAGTGTTTCATATCCACAGGGACACAATGATCCAGCTTCACTCTGAAGTGCTTTGCTTAACTGATAAAAACCCTCAAAATTATCATGCATTACTGTATTAACAAATACGCTATTTTGGATAACAACTGGTGAAGGACGATATGAATGGTGTTAGACTGGTGTGTCAAATGTAATAAATCTGCCTAATGCCTTTTTTTTTTACCAAAATGAAAAACACTAATCCTTGCACTTCACATACATATTTAATATTATCTCCAAAGTTGCTGTATTTCTTCTGAATGCTGTTTCAATTGTTGTTTTGAGCTAAATGCATCTCATATCTTTCCAAACACTGCCACCTAGTGATGATACCAACACTGTTGCAGTAACCAGCTCCAATATTAGAAACAGCTCATATGCTTACTATGTGATATTGTTGTACTAACTGAATTAACTGATATTGACTGTAAAGAGAAAATCTATAAATTGAGTAATAACAGTGAAAATGTTAGTTTTCTTTTCAAAAGTCGGAGTTGCCAGATTTGTACAAATAGAAAACATTTACCTCTGAACAAATGTATAATTTTAAAAAAGTGTAAATGACAAATAACCCTCCATTCTGCTAAATATCAAACAGCTGTACAACAGAAAACAGGCGATTTTGAAGACCTTTAAGAGCACATTAGTATATACAGATGACCTCACAGCCAAAAGACATGCATATTTTGATATCATGAGGTCTTTAAAAGAAAAATAAAGTGTGTAATAGTAATTATTTGCATATTAATACATGTCTTGTATACAGTATGTGTCTATGGATGTCAGGAATCCCCTCTACTCTGGCTGTTTGACTGACAGCTCCATTGAGTCATATACAGCATGTTGACAGCAGCCATTAAAACATCCCGTGTCAGGTTATGTTTTACAAGGCTTAAACGGTAACTCAAACAGCAGCCTGTGAAACAGTGGCAGTATGGATTGCTGTGTATGTGTGACTGAGAGCTGACATGATGGGGGGGTGTTTTGGCTCCACTTACTCTCATCCATCAAGTTCACACAAGCCAATAGTGAGGCAGACGAAAGGAAGGTCGTTCCTTGTTATATCAGAGAACAATGCTTCTCCCCGTTAAGTGTCCTAATGCGTCTAGACACAGTGCCAACAGAAGTTTCTGGCTTGCTGTTGGGTTGACTGCCTCAATATGGTGCAAATGAACACAATAAGAACAAGCAGGAGCGCATGTCTAACAGTAAAGTGAACCGAAACCTGTGCAATAAAATTATTAGCCTGTTTCAAGTCGACCGTCGCCAAAACAGCTTTACAATACATGTCATCAATTCTTTCCACAAACAGGGCAAAACTCAAAATACCAGTCAGACACAAAAACCCTTTTTTTTCTCCATCTTGTTGTTTCCACTAGAGAAAAATCTCTGTGCTAACACATACACAAGAACTTTTAAAGTATATAATCATCTCTATAGACAACTTTTAGACTTCTAGTAGTTTGGAGACCCTATTGATATGGTCAATAACCACTAATCCAATGGGACGCAATTATAGCTCCATGTGCACAATGACAAATAAGCAGTGTTTTCAGTTGAGCGGACCCAGTGTCTTGTTTTCTGGGGGCCAACAGTCTAATTGGGCATGTCATATGGGGAAAAAAACATCAAGTAGCCAAATACTTAGAAATCTGCCCACCTGATAGTAGTAGCCATTGTCCGTCTGGTATGGCTGTGCTCCAATGTTGGGTGTCCCAAGTGCAGTTTTCAGAATCTCCTCACAGCCTGAATCACAAAGAAAGAAACATTATAATAGTGAATATATATATACTAAAATGTATTTGAAATACATTTATTTTGTGCTAAGTATACTACAAATACTTGTAAGGATTGAGGACGAACCAGACAAATGAATCATTCAGATGATTCTTTTAAAACATAATTCCAGAAACCCAAACTCAGAGAATCTAATTTTCGGCTCCAGTCCGTCTACAGAAATACCCTGCTAGGTACTTTTATGACACCCATGCTTCCTGACAGAAGGAGAGGTGACAAACTTAAGCTATTTGTGACAAACAAGAAGATAAAGAGTCTTTGATCTCCAGATTAAAAGAGACAGAGATAATGCAGATTTGTTTCTCTGAGTGACCTAACTTTACAGAAAAACTAACAAAGACTGTTCTACAACTAAAACTGCATCAAACTGCTCCAAACAATTTGAAATGGACTTATCAAACATTTTTTTACTGCATAAATTTTATATCATGTCTACACATGCTACATGTGACCAGTTATGTTTTAGAACACCATCAACTCATGTAACTGTGTAACTATTGAATGGTTGAATGAAAGTATTTTGTGTCGGATATGTTTTTAATTCTCTTCCTCTCCTCTAAATCATGGCTTGAATGAAATCTGTGTAAAATGTATCATATTCCATTTAATAGAAATTGTCTAAAACGGTACTCTCTGCCAACGCCGGCAATTCCAGAGAAAGGAAATAACACTTATTTTATGATTGGGGGCAGAGAAAAGCCACCTTTTTAAACAAGACTATATCTGATTGGCCAGAACTCCTCTCAGAGGTGGGACAAACACCTAAGTTTAAATAGTCATATCCCAAGACAAAGAAAAGGTAAGCAGTGACCCAAGTAAGCAGAACAAAGTGTAACCATGGAGTAACAAGAAGAAGAAACAAAGACAAGACCAAGCTGACAAAAGACAGACAAGCAGCTCATTCAAGCCATCCAACTTTCACTCACTTTTCTTTTCTTTTACTTAATTTTCTTTTTCGTTGAGAGTCTCATGTTCTAAGTTTTGCCGCAAAGTTCAACCAACGACTTTTGCCGCTTCAACTTTAACTACAACCATGACAAAGAGACTTCCTTTCATTTTGCCAGCAAGTTCAAACGTGATTGGTTTTACCTAACCACCATCCGGACCTAAAAAGACCCTGCAACAAATCATCGACTCGGAAAACCCTTCTCTCCACGCCGACGAGAAGATTCACATTTAAAGTCGGCTCAAGCAAGTACCTCCAGATTCTAAAACTGAACTGGTGCATTAAATTAATGATTCATGGTTCCTCCAGGTCAGGTCTTTTGAAAGTGCATATTTTGCTAGGAATCCTGTTCATCATATCACTCTCTCTTAAAACTCTTTCTCTCTCATTTCCTTTCTTACTGCAACGCGTATGAATGTGTGTGTGTGTGTGTGTGTGTTTGTGTTAGATTAGTTTGTGTTAGAATAAATAAAGTCTCTAGTAGATTTCATAAGAAAGTGTCTTGTATTATGTGATTGTAAAATGTAATGTCATAAACTGTCGATCTTAAAGTTACCGGGCTCTAATCAGTGTTTTCACAATAGTGGATATTCATGTCCGCTACAGAGCTTATTACGGCTCGAGCAAATGGACGCTGGACGATTCAGTTGCTCGGTCGTAAACTAAATGACTTTTTATAATTCCCTATGAATTAATTATTTCATTTGAGCTAAATTTGGTCCTTTCCTTACATACTTTTACATTTTTATGTGCTAAATAAAAACACTCTGCAATTGTACTTTTGGTATAATAAACTGGTATACTTAAAAGTCTGCTAAATTGGAACAACTAATTTTGAACTTAATGCACTTTAATTTATGCAGAAGTAGTGCTGAGGTCCAACTAAAGATATGCTTAAGTATATTTGATTGTGCTAAAGTGGAACTATTGCATACTTATGTACTGTTGTATACATTAGGTACACTTTAAATATCTTGCATTTAAAGACTGATATTATACAAAGATCATATAATCCTTATTAATAGTGATATTAAAACACTTTTTAGGCATAATATTAAGAAATGTGCATTGTGCAATAAATAAATAGTCCAAATAAAGTTTAATTATAATTTAATATCAGTAAGTCTTATGTGATATGTCAATAAATATGGATTTGAAGTATACTTAGTATGAAATAGATGTATTTTAAATAGATTTTGGTATAGTTTTTTTTTACTAGGGTAGTCCTGAGAAAACACATCTCATTAAGCACAAATAAGTAAGAGATAATGTGCAGTCAGTTAGTCATTATCACAAAATAAATCCACTTTTGGAGGTGAAACTTAGGCAGCTGACTTGTTGCCTCGCTGCCCTATCAGGCAATGACTTTGCAGGCAACTTTGCGCACAAAGGTACCTCACGAAACTGATTTCTGAGGCAGCATAACAGTTTAATGATATACAACAAAATAGTGCAAGCTTTTGGTGATAACTAAGAAAATATTTAATTACTATACTGTAAAAAAGAATTGTTAGTTTAACTTAAAAAGTAAGTTACCTGGTTGCCTTAAGATTTTGAGTTCATTGAAATTAAAAATGTGAGTTAATATAATGAAGGCGATTGGTTTAATCAACAGAAACTCAAAATATTGTTATCTGAACCACATTAAGTTGATTAATGTTGTGAAAAATGTTGATAACAAATCATCAAAATAATTTTTTACAGTGTACAATACTGATTTCTCACTAGAAATAACATAAAAATTGGAAAACGTCGGTCAAAATGTGCATTTACACATAAACTGACCATCAACCGCACCTTTCAGATGCCATTTTTTTACATCTATGCTGCCTTCAAAAAACTGATCAGATGAAGGTATCTCAGGAGAAAGGAAGTGAAGCTAACATTGGCAGTTACTCAGCAAATAAATAGACATGATCTGTATATATTAGAAAAAATAGTCAATCAACCTATCAACAAGATGAACACTGCAACAATTAATCAACTTGATTTTCAAAAACAATCGATAAGTGAAACACAAGAAGGCACCAGTAGCATTGAATGCAAGTCTGTATGATACGAGAAACATGAAAGTAGCGGCACTTTTAGTTACCCAGATAAGCAGACTGATATACAGTGCACAGGGTTGCCAGGTCTGCACAACAAAACCTGCCCAACTGCTAATCAAAACTAGCCCAGTCGCATTTTTTGTGGCACAAATCCATAATCTTTCTCTGCACTGATATGCTATACATTCCTGTAAGATCCACGTCATTTAAAGGGATAGTTCACCCAAATATGAAAATCATTTACTCACCGTCATGTCATTCCAGTCCTGTATGCATTTCTGTCTTTTTTTTCTGCAGAATACGAAATAAGATATTTTGAAGAATGTTGGTAACCAAACAGTTTCGGTTCCCATTGACTTGCATTGTATTTTCTGTGAATGGGAATAAAAACTGTTTGGTTACCAACATTCTTCGAAATATCTTATTTTACATTCCATAAAAGAAATAAAGTCATACAAGTTTGGATTGACATGAGGGTGAGTAAATCATTTTTGACTGAACTATTACTTTAATTCTGAATGTGCTTTATGAAAGTACAAGATAAGGCTATTGATTAAGTTTGCATCACCATAACTACATTAATTTAGAAGGATTTCCATGTATCTGTTATATTTTTCATTAGAGAATGGGTGCTTCTCAGATATACACTGACTAATTCAAGAAATGTGGCTTTCTCACTTAGACACTGCGGCCATTGTGCTGTGTATAATTCAGCTTCTGTCACTTTAAATTTCAGATCCCTATTTGACGACATCTTGTGTCTTCTCTCAAACCAGGCTTGAATTATTAAACTATACACACTGTAAAATTTAGGCCTCCTTTGCTCCACTTACAAGAGCCAGAAAAAAAATGTAAAAATACACATTTTGATAAAAACTGAAAGTTCAACATTAGATATTATGTTGGAAATGGGAACTGTTCTCTTAAATATATGGCTACATTTTTGCTCACACACAAACAGACAAACCCATCTGCAGAAATACAACAGGCTAAGTAAAACGCCATGAATAAATAACGTACTGAGAGCCGCAGCGTAGGACAGCCCAGACCTCGAATCCATTTATAGTCACACTCACATAACATGAAGTGCAATGAAGTCTTGGTGCTCTGTGTGACATCTCAAGTGGGCCACAGCTCAAATTGGCTTCGGGAATGTCCCAAATGGGAACATATTGTGGGCAATACATAAATATATAAAGCTGTACACAATAGGCCTGTTTTAGCAGATGCCAAAGACAGACCAATGCTGAAACAGTGGTACAATCCTAAAATCTTTTAAGCACACCATACACAACAGCAGTTTCCTATGGAACCTCAAAAGACAAACATAGGCTTTGGCTTTGTAGACTTGGTGTGCGTGCTGGGGATCAGGGGGGGATTCATTAGGGAAAGAGTGAGTGGGAAGACCACTGGGGCTCATTAAACACTCTGGGACAAAGTCTTTGGGCCTGGAGCCCATTTGGCCTGCTTACTTCTCCCTCTTTAGCCGCTTCCATAGAGCGCTGGCACAGAGACGTCGTACCCGGGTCCCCGTGCCTGCTGGTGTCCTGCCTATTCAGCTGGCAGATCTGGGCTTCATAAGTCTGCCAAGCAGCGCGAGTGTCCCAGGCTGACAAACGTAACCCTGTTTACTGTGCTCTTAATGACAGTGAAACAGGGAAGAGCGAGTGTGCCCATCTAGACAAGACAATAAGTGTCCTAAAACAGCTATAAATAATGTGAAATTAGATTGCTGAACCATGATTACACAGTAACTGTGTCTGTGAAACCCTAAAAAATATCCCATAGTGAGGATTGACGCTATAATCAGGAATAACATCCCCCCATCTTTTAACTGAGAAGCACAACCCACGCTAACAAGTGAATTACTATGCTGTCATTATATGGGAAAATATTTCAATCTGATAAACTTTAATTAAAGGCACACCCAGGGATACTCGTAAATTTGTTGTTCAAATGTGGTTATTTTCAATTAGGCAGATCAAGAGTGTTCAGCGTTGAAGCAGAGATCTCTAATCAGATTGAGCTCACTCAGGCTATTCATTTTCCCTTACAATTCTAGACATAGAAGTGAATGTAGAAAGCTAAAAAGACAGAGCTGATGTGCACCTTTATCGATCTTTGGATTCTTCAGACGAATTGTTCAATAAAATGAAGTGATAATAACTGTACTTGTCTGGAGATAAGAATTGCATTTATTTCTGTAACAATGCACCACTTGGTCTTTTTAAGTCAGGGGAAACACGGGCAGTCTCTGTCTAAAGGAACACAGTGACTAGCACTCAGTCTTCATCTCTGGAGACCGTTTCAGTTTGCCATACTTCGTGCTGAACTTTATAATAGTAGTGAACGGAGGGTTTTGAAGCCCCCAAGAATGCATGTTTCCATTCTAAATATAATGCATATGGCTCCAGGGGGTTAATAAAGGCCTTCTGAAGCATAGCGATGGGTTTTTGTAAAAAAAATATCCATATTTAAAACCTTCTTAACTATAATAACTAGCTTATGCCAGACGACCGTACACATACTGCGAAAGTCGACTTGCGCCAAATGAGTAACCCGTGACGCAGGATGTAGGAGTATCGAAAGCTTAGACGCCTCTTGCGGTTTAGGGCTGTGCAACAAACTCAAGCTCCTTTTCTCTTATATCAAAATCCTCCAACATTTTTCTTTAAAATTTCTTGTTTTAGATTTCTAATTTGTGACCGATGTTTTGTTTTGCTCTATCCTCTGCGCTTCCACGTTCGTCATTGCGTCATGCACACTAGTTTATTATACTTAATAAAGTTTTAAATATGGTTATTTTTCTTACAAAAACCCATCGCTTTGCTTCAGAAGGCCTTTATTAACCCCCTGAAGCCGTATGGATTATATTTATGATGGATGGATGCATTTTTTGGGGGCTTCAAAACATGCCCCACGTTCACTACCATTGTAAAGCTTGAAAGAGGCAGGATATTTTTAAATATATGTCAGATTGTGTTCGTCTGAAAGAAGATAGTCATAAACACCTAGGATGGCTTGAGGGTAAGTAAATCATGGCGTAATTTTCATTTTTGGGTAAATTATCCCTTTAACAGCTGTGTGTGACAAAAGAGCTGTGTGTGACAAGAGATGTGCTCTTTATTTGATGTCAGAACATTTAGGGCTGAAAGAAAGCTATAGTATGTATAAAAATTATTTTCATAATCAGTATTTTTGTCGTTTTCCAATAAAACTAACTTTTATTGCATTATTTATTGGGGTAAAGCAGGGATTCCAAAACTTTTTTGATTGCTGAACCCCTTTTACCCAAAATATTAGATTTTTAGTTAATATTTCAATAATTTAACAACACATTTGCATGTTCACGTTTTTCTGAAGTTGGTTAATGGTCTCATAACATACAGGTAAACAAGTAAATTATATTTATTGTGTTATATTGATTTTGACTGATGTTTGACAGTATTTTGATTGTTTTGTATTTTAAAAATGTATTTAATTTTATTTTTAAAGTCCCTCTGTGGTGAAAATCAAATTTTTAATGTTATTTATATGTCTATGTGGTGTTTTTAATATGCTTTAAGACAAGCCATGTGTAAATTCATAAGTCAACACCATTGCTGAGTATTTTAGTGAGTAGTTTAAAACTGCAGTAACCCAAAGACAGTTTCAAAAAAAGCAGTTTGAAATCGTTGGTGTCTGTGACGTCACAAACTACCTTGTAACCAATGTGGCGGGCTTTAGCATATCATTACAATGACTGCTTTGAAGCAAGGGAGTCTTAAGAGAAGGTTATCCTGTATATTTTTCTGTTGATATGAAAAATCGGGTAGATTTAGCAATATGGCTGGTGTTTGATCTATATTACGATGTTATGATGAACTATATGACTTTCTCCACTGATGTTCTCAGTTGTTCAAAGCGTTTCTAAGGATACTGATTGTTAGAAGACAGCTGTCTGACTTGTGAATGTAAACATGGTTTGTGTAACATTAGCAACACATTATTAGCTGTTTGATAATGTAGTCAAACAAAAGGCTAATCATATTAATTACCGTTATGTGTCCGACGTTGTAAAAAGCGATACCACAGTGCAGCGTTTACCTCAGTAAGTTGACCGAGTGGATCTCTGAGCTGGTGTGAGTGAGTGGAGGCGGGGCTAATTATCATATTCATAGATCCACTTTTGAGGATAAATGAGGCAAGGGTGTAGACTTACATTCAAGCTATTTTAAGGCACAGCTACTTTTCACAGGAAAAAACATTAAAATATGTCATTTTGCTGATCAAAAATAAGTTTTACGGGATAAAATTATTTACTACAGGGGGACTTTAAATTATATTTTATTTATTTTTATCTATTTGTTTTAGTGTTACATTTTTATGATTTAATTAATTAATAACTTTTCATCATTAAACAAACCCTCAACAGTTCCCTCATAAACCCTGGGGTAAGGTAAAGACAATTAATTCTCAACTCTCTCTTAAAAAAATAAATAAATAAAGTGTTCTCATTTTACAGTTTATCTTCTCAATTAAATGTATCTAGTTTTGAGCATGTTTAGATATTCTTACTGGAAAACGAGACTGAATAGGCAAATTACTTTTGCAGTGTAGCTCTTTATTTCATCATCTGATGATGAAACCCTTTGATCTAATGAGAAGAGATTCATCAATGTGGGCATGGGCATGAAATACTGCTCGAGGGGAACCGTCCTCTTACCTTTGATTGCAAACACTCCATGACAGAAATCTTTGAAGTTAATTCTGCCATGAGCATTGGGATCCAGATACTTGGCAAACTTCTTTACCTGAAAAAAAAAAAAAAAAAAAAGAGGACAGTCGTAAGAATGGTAACCACAAAGTCACCATAATGAGGAGGGCGATCACACGTACAGGATGGTACCTTACTATAAATAAATGAGAGGATGTGTGTATTATCAGTGGTCAGCTTCACCTCCCACAGATGATGCTGCGAACAGCTGCTGTCAGGATGTGTCGTCTCCCACTGTCAGCAAGTCTTTGTGATGGACAGCTGTCCAAGAGAAATAGACTGATCCTGACATTCTGCTGACACGCGACACGACTCGCTTACTCAACTCATAGACGATGTGCATTCAAACACCTTGGTCAAGCGTAGCTATATCTTTTAAACCATGTTTTTCTGATAACAGTGAATACTGTATTGCTCAGCAGCTGCTTTTTCATGGCTTAGAAGACTTAATATATTTCTCGGTCTCAAATGTTCTTGCCTAACATTCCCTAAAGATAACAAACAGACCATTGTTACCATACAGTCTGTTTAAAGCTATCAAATGAATGTGAAATGCATAGCTCAGATAATTTTGTCTTGGAAGAATTTGATAAGAAACATTCATACTTCATAGCATGTTCATAGTGATATGAGATTACTAGGTCTTTTTTCTCTAGTAAACATCTTCAATCTCACATCCATAAGAAACTGAGAAATTAAGGTTTGTTTGTTTATAGTTCAACACCATGCCAGCTACCTTGGTTGTATTCATGGCGAGGGAGATATTAATGATATCTCATTAGTAATCTTTCATTCCTATGGGATAGTTGCCCTTAAGGGCTGCCAGACTTGTTCAAGTTTATGAGAAAACATTCCATGGTAACACAGAAATCATCATAACTGTGACTCACACCTCACACACAGCTCCTTGACAACGTCACTCCTTTCTAAATATATTCACCTTCAAGAGGAGCTGAAGTGTTCTTGACAACCTCTCAGTCTCGCAGCTCTCTCCTTAAAACCTCATTCACAACGCTGCCACGGATATAGAGTTGTTTAGTGCAATAGCTCTAACAGATAGATCAAACACATGCAGCAGCCATGAAATCAGGTGATGTGATGCATCTGTGTGATGGTGTCAAACACAGAGGAGCACACATGGGCTAAATAAATCACTTGGCCCAAATTTCTCCACTACTTCAGCTCAGGCATAGAGAGAAAGTAATTCAGAGAGACCTACAGAAGAATGCAACTGACATGTACACTACCATTTAAAAGTTTGGTTTTGTAGTAAATTAGCTCAAAAGGGAAATATTAATAATTATTCCTAACTTGTTATGATTAATTATGAATATCTGGATCAGTTAACTGGATTAACTTGATGTAGCTACATTAACATTACAATCAATTAATCGGTTCGTCCTGTGAACACGCAGTATTGATTAATAATTAATTCTAAGAAAAGGAAATTTTTCCACAGCCACAGAAAAATAATTCTTTCTTAGCATTTACAGCACTTAGAGCTTGTAACAAGATCGTTCATTTAAGTGACATTTATTTTCAGGCAGGGAATCAGAACCAAATATGTATTGTGCACAAGTTTTATTAACTAAATCACGAACACAACTAATCTAACAAACACAGACACACAATCACACATACACAGTAAAATGAAAAGTGACAGAATGAAGCCGGAAATGGAAACAGGGAATGAAGCTATTAAAAGAGTCATTAAACCGTGAAAAGAACCATCAGCTTATTATTTCTTAAATCACCTCATTAAATGTACGATACTTGCATGGTCGTTGCGGTGGAAGCAGTTTGTGCAGTTCCTAAAGAAGGATTGTTATGGTTCCGTGAGTTTCAATCATTTTCTCCTGCAACGAATGAAGAAGTTGAACCCAACGAGTTCACCCAAAAATAAAAATGCTGTCATCAGTCACCCTCATGTTGTTGCAAAACCATAAGATGTTCTGCTCATCTTCGAAACACAAATAAAGATATTTTTTAAATATATTTTTTCTGTCCCTCCATCGAACGTCCATTACATCGGAACATTCACGCTTAAAATAGTTCATAAATACATCCATATAAATTTAACAGTGTAATCCAAGTCTTCTAAAGAAACACGATCGCTTTATACAGTATGATGAACAGATTTAACTTAGGCTTTTATTCACATATAAAGATTTGGATTACATTTACGATGCTTTTATGATTTTTTTGAAGCGTGGAGGTTTTAGGGGGAATGAATCCCTCAGATTTCATTAAAAATCATTTGATTAAAAATCAAAATTATCTTTATTTCTGTTTCGAAGATGAATTTCATTTTTGGGTGAACCAACCCTTTAAAGATGTTCTTTGCGTTCAGTTTACATTACTAAAACTGGCTCCATCAGCAAAAATAAAAAATTCACACCACGTCCAGAATAGCTCCAGGCTCATTACCAACTCTTTGTTTCTTTGAACTCACTGAGCACATCAAAACAAGAGTCTTTCATCAAACTTCATTTTCACAGTCAGCATACGTGATAAGCACCATTTTTGTTTTCAGTTCTGCATTTCATACAACATCTATGAACTACGATTAACTTAAAGCTCAGTCAGATGCTGTTGACCCTCACATCTTGTCACAGTGTGTTCTATCAGGGTCCCTGTGAAGAAGTGCTGTTGTTAATGAGCGTTGTGTCAAGGGCTCAACGTTAGCAAGCGCTCTTCAAGGCCAGCACAGTGCAGCCCGTGGGAGGGAAAGGAGAGCAGAGGCACACATGTTCACCACACGTTCTGCACTGAAACATCCTCGTGCTCTTCATGCATACCAATCACCGCAACCTCATACAGCATCAGGAAATGGACTGGAGGAGGAGATGGAGAAGGGGAGGGGAGAGACGAGAGGGAGGAATAAGGAATGAAGGTGAAGACTAGATGGAGGATGAAGAAAAAGGTGACCTGAAAGAGCCTTCAAAGAAAAAGGGTATGAAATAATAGGAAACGAAAATGGAAGAAGGGATGGATATAAGTTGATAACAATTTAAAAGGTTTAAGAACGAATGTAAATGATGGATTAAAGAAAAGAAATGGAGGATTGATTGGTGAGAAGACCTGCCAGGACTTAGAGATGGTCATTACAAACATTCAAGCTGCTATCATGACTGTTCCTCACAACTGTGACTCAGAATCTGTGACTTGCGCCATGTAGAGAGACCAGTCATTTGTGACTGTACCTCACACTCACACTCAGGCTGTTATATCACTTCCTTCTGCACAAAGCACCCAACTGTATCACTGCAAATGGTACAATGTGGCACAAAAACATTTGCTTCTGACTAATGACAAGCACTACTTTATAGCCATTTTCTTCACTGCACTTATTACAGGATTATTTTTCCAACTTCAGTTGTATTCTGTTATAATAGTATCCATTTAAATAGAGAAAGGGAAAATAACCCTAACAAAAATGAAAAGTAAAGTAATATGTAACGAAAAAATTACAAAAACATAAAAGGTAACACTTTATTTTGATGGTCCCTTTTGAACATTCTGTTGACTATTAGTAACTTTGCACCTATATGTCAACTAACAGTATTAGTAGTCTGCTTAATATCTGCTATATCTAACTCTATTGTGATGGTCGCCCAACAGACATTATAATAATAAGTTTAATTTATATAGCGCTTTTCCAGAGCTCAAAGCACTTTACAAACAAAACATGAACACAAGAAAAACACAGTATACAATACAAAGAAACAATACAGTATACATATCAAACATCACAGATAATCATGGTATTGGAATAAAATGCATAATCCAGAGTGAGACAGATAAAAAGATCTGACTAGATTGTCTGTGCAACAGAAGCAGTAGAATAAAAATTCAGCAAACAGTCCCTTGTGCAAGCAAACCGCGTCAAACGGCACCTCGAAGTTTGAACGCAATGTCCAAAAAGTGCAAACTCCAGGACCTCGAACTGCAAACGGGAACACTCGGTGATAACTTGATGTTCACCAGAGCCCGATCGAGTGCAGAGCAGACCCCAAACGGCAAGCGAGAAAACTCGACATAGGGACATTCCGTCCAAGCATCCACACCGCAAACAACGGCAGGCAGGCAGGCCGGCGGGTTCAGGTAGGCCAGATGAAACACCCAACAACCGGCATAGTGGGGCACACCACCTCTGCGCACCAGCGGGAATCATAAAATGAATTGTCCAGTTAAAGTCCAGGTGAAGTGTGTAAGACGTAAAAACACATTTTAACAGGACAAAACAGACAAACAGCCCGGCGTGAAGCGGCAGCCAAACGCGCACAGCGTACTCACACCGGAAACACGTGACAAACCCATGACCTTACCTTACATTCTACTGATTGTAAGTAAATTTGTAAGTACATGTCGTCAACATATTCTACAAACCCTAACCCCACCAGCAGGGGCACCGCTAGCAATTTTGGGCCCTATGAAAGAATTTGAGATTGGGCCCCCTACCGCACCCATTCCGCATCAAACATACAAGTCAACCTAGCTCTTTCTAACTTGTACTCGGCCTTAAAATAACATAGTTCTTGTAATTGTTAACTAGAGCATTTGTTACAATAAGAATATATCAAGAGGTAAGACAATTTTTTCTTTCTTTCTTTTTATTGCATTTGTTATGAAAAATAGCAACACAGTTAGAAACTATAGTGTATACAGATGTAATATAAATCTTTAGTGAAAAATCTATTCCCTTAACAGATTAACTATTATAAATTCTACAACTCGTCAAAATTTGCCACAATAAATACAATAGAACGTGATAAATTCTAGTAAATGTGGTCTTCATGAGTTTAAAAAGCTTGCAGGATGATGTTTTCCCTTCTTTTCATCAGTCCTCTTAGTGGCTGTTTTAGATCACGTTCGACTTTCTCCGTAGCGTTTTACTATCCTCAATAGAATCCAAATGGGTGGCACATTTTATCATCAGTGTCACATAGGAACGGCTCATGCAAATCTTTTGGAGCGCGCTGGTGAACGCGGTACGGTGATTCACGTGCCACTCATACAAAATTAAACAATTGGGCTTCAGTCACAGTCATATTGCGCAGACAATTGATCCGTTCAGTTCGAACAGCTTATAAAAGCTCAGAATGTGCGATGTATAAAATTAACTAATAGTCTGATGATTCTACGTTTTGGTGTGGGCGTTCAGATTACCGGCAACATGTAAGAACCGGTGCAACTGCAACCGGTGCGTACCGGCCCACTTCGAGCACTGACTGTTACTACTAATAAAAACGATCTCTGGGGGCCCCAAAAGTGCACGGGCCCTTAGAATCGTCCTAACATTCCCCCCTTAGCGGCGCCCCTGCCTACCAGTCTACTAATACTGACACTCTAATGAGAATTAGTAGACATGTAGGTGCAACATTACTCATAGTCAACAGAATAAAGGGACCATCAAATTAAAATGAAACCACATAAAAATATAACATTTTAAAAATATAACATTTACACTACCGTTCAAAAATTTGGGGTCATTAAAAGTTTTATTTATAGAAATGAATACTTTTATTCAGTAAGAACACATTAAATTGATAAAAATTGACAGTAAAGACATACCCCCGGTTTCACAGACAAGGCTTAAGCTAGTACTAGACTAAAATGCATGTTTGAGCTGTTTGAACTGGAAGTAACTTGCACTGACTTGTCGTAAAATGAGTCAGTGCCATTGTTTTGTCTCAAGATAAACACCAGTAATGTTTTTTTTTTTCTAGTGAATATTTATGAAAACTACTCAAATGCCCTAATTGAACTAAGGCCTAATCCTGGCTTAGGCCAACCCCTAATCCTGGCTTAGGCCAACCCCTGTCTGTGAAACCGGCCATAATTTTACAAAAGATTTATATTTCAAATAAATGCTGTTCTTTTGAACTTTCTGTTCACCAAAGAATCCTGAATAAAATGTATCAATTTTTCACAAAATATTAAGTAGCACAACTGTTTTTTACAGAGCCATGACATGCAAGAAAAAAAATTAAATCGTGTGCACGAATGACTATTTCGTTCCCTCGATTTGCTAAAACGAGCACACGATTTACTATTTCGTTCCCTTGATTTATAAATCATGTGCATGATTTATAAATCAAGGGAACGAAATAGTAAATCGTGCACATGATTTAGCCTACTATTTTTTTCCTGCATGTCATGTCCGGGGCTCCGTAGTTTTTAACATTCATAATTTTTTTTTTCTTGAGCAGCAAATCATCATATTGGAATGATTTCTAAAGGATCATGTGACACTAAAAACACTGGTGTAATGATGCCAAAAATTCAGCTTTACCATAACGGGAATAAATTACATTGTAAAATATATTCATTTTATTGTAATTGTATTATTTCACAATATTACTGTTTTACTGTATTTTTGATCAAATGCAGCCTAGTGAGCAAAATAGACTTCTGTCAAAAAAAAAAAAAAAGAAAATCTTATCATACTTTTGAATGGTAAATAACAAAATGGCAAAATGAAAGCCCATCACTGAATCTTTAGTACCTATAATCCATCATCATTATCATCATCATAATCATCATCATATTATTATTATTATTATTAATCCATCTCTGGTGTACACTATTTGGTGTGTATCTTACAAACCCCAAACAGTAGTATACATAAATAACAGCAAAAACAAAAACAAAAAAAACATACTGTACAAAAACACCATAAAAATCATATACATAACAGAAAATGCAACATATATACAACCTTTTTTGGAGACTGAGATAATGTAATTTACATAATAACACATTATAATTTACACCTCATTCAGAGGTGATTACATAACAGCAAAACATTGCGAGTTTGTCCTTTGCAGCAGTAATGATTTGTATTTTGGTTTGGTTTGACTCTGTAATGAAGGTTTAGAATGACGACTCTTACTGTGTCCTTCTGCTTTGTGCCACTATCAATCAGATAAAATCAACCCATTTGTCACCACTGCTGATTCCTGCATACTGCTCATGGTGTTTAGCAAGCAAAACAGTCACACGACCTAATGTGCTGTAAAAATATACTGTGACGACTCTTGGAGCTGGCATGGGGTATTTCGGAAGTCAAATTAGATTATCTGTGTGCTTAATGATTACATTAATAATTCAAAATGACTGGGATAGCAGAGCCTAAAGATAGAGTAAATCATTACAAAAACACAAATAATAAAACTGAATCTCTAAAAACACCTAATGCTGAATGTAAGCATGTTCGATATTATGAACCTGTGGTCAAATAAGCTGTGCACAACATCGAGATCTCCTAAAAAAAAAAGATTTAGGCAAATCGAGGCAGGTTGCTCAAACCGTTTTCATTACTGCCGTCCACTGAGACCACAGAGACTCATTTTAAATGTCAAAGAGCCTTGAGGCACCACAATTCATTATGGATTAAATTGAATGTGTAAAGGAAGCCAATTAAACATCTTAATCAGCTGAATAAAACAGCAAATGACCATCAAGAATGGCTGCACATGGTTGAGCAGCACACAGAGCAGAAAAAATGACTACGTAAAGAAAATAAATACTTCTGCTACGGTCAACCGCGAGCACCAAAACTCAGACTACACTCTCAAGTCAATCTCAAGATGCCCCCTGATAAATCCAGCCATCTTTTGTGAAGTTTGTGTAACCTACAGATCCAAAACAACCTGCATGTCCTTATCTTAAACACCACCCTGCATTTCCAGGCCTTTTCAGTATCCTCAGAGTGTTAAACATGACTGCAATGGTGACAGTAAAGGAAATGAGTGTTTTTATAGCCGTTATTTCTGCTATACGAGAAAGCACATTCAGGCTCCAGCTACTCCAGTGTAACGTCTAATTCATTTAAAACAAAGTACGATGAGTGACTAAACAGACAAACGCAGTGTGGCCCAACCGGGCAGAGTAATAGACGTCTCTGTAAATAAGAAAAAGATAATGAGGATTAGCCAAAGCACCTGTAATTCCCATTATGTTGTTTGTTTTGGTCACGCTCTAAATACAGGCACTTCTCCAGAGCAGATAAGCTGAACTGACAGACAGCACGAAAAACAATGCCACATCTTAAATAAATCCTTATGAAAGTCAATCGGGTTGTCATTATGTTGCCAAGTTAAATACTTCTACTTAATATAATTAATAAATCTATGTTAAGTTCACTTGCTCTATTTTGTCAACAGAGTGCTACATAATGTCTTCTGAGTGACTGAGTGTAAACAGCAATTTTGATCAAAATACACAAACTCAGCTCAAATGATGTTCAGCAGCAGCAGCAAGACTCAGGGCAGTGGATATTGACTGGTCACTCCGAGGAGACGTGCCCTCCATTAGACAGATTTCTAGACAAAAGCATTTATTGGCAGGTCTTCAAGAAGCACATTGAACCACCGAAGCCAGAAATGCAAGGTCAAGATCTACAGTTACTGCGCACTGCTTGAAATGAGAATTATTCTACAAACAACAGAACGCACATTACATCATGATCAACTTTAAAAATTAAATTAACGGTGATTTTGATTACCAAAGCTAAAAAAGGGCTGCTTAAGAATTTCAATATGTAGTTTTCAATGTATCCTGTATGATGTTTAAGCCAAGTATCACAATGTCTTCAGTACAACAAATGGGGAAAACCATTAGGTAATTTGTCTATTTTCTGACCAAATAATTACCCAAGATAGTAGATCATGTTAACCTTTACCAAACATAATATTTCTACATTATCGGACATGCTGGAATGGCATTCAGCAACGATATGAATCCCCCATGGCCTTGTTTAAACAAGTGCATCATCTCATTTTGAAACATAATAGAACTGCAATGTTATATTTTCAATGAAATAATTGTCTTAATTGACCGTTCGCAAAGACCCGCCCCCTTTAGTTACTGTTGCTATGTCCGACAAGCCATGGCGCTCTCACGCCACATCATGTTCTCACGCAGTGAAAAATACATCGCGGAGCAAAGAGGAAGCTGACAATGCGTCGACAGACAAGGCAGAGCAGGTTACTTTTGATATGAAACAGTCTCAAATTTTGTCTTTTTAAAGAAATTTAAACAATAAATACCGTTTTTTGGCTCTTTAATGTGTCGTGACAGATCGCTGTAACGCCTCAGATCAAGCAGCTCATGAACAAATCATCTCTTCTTACTAGTTAATTTATATCATCAAATAAACATGAATAAACCACATTTCAACCACAGAAAGACGTCAGTACACATCATTTTTCAAGTTCAAGCCCACTAACGTTAATCTACTAACCCCCCTGACTGCTTTGTCGGACAAAATGGCGGATTCGGCGTTATGATTGGTTAGATCGCCTGTCAATCAAACTCCGGCGAAGGGAAAAACTGAATGAATTTTACATTCATGTTAAAGGGATAGTTCACCCAAAAAATGTAAATTCTGTCATTATTTACTCATCCTCATGTCATTCCAAACTTGTATGAATTTCTTTCTTCTGTGAAGCACAAAAGATTTTGATGAATGTTGGTAACCAAACAGTTTCGGTTCCCATTGCTTTCCTTTGTATTTTTTGTCCATTCAGTGGAAGTCAAAGGGAATGGAAACTTTTTTATTACCAACGTTATATTTAAAAAAAAAAAAAAAAAAAAAAAAAACGTCTTCTTTCATACAGGTTTGGAACAACATAAGATAAGAGGGGTGACTACTAAATGATGACAGAATTTTCATTTTTTGGTGAACTGTCCCTTTAAGGACATCTATATTTTGTTTGGACAATAAGTCAACTATCCATTTAAATACATTTTGCCATTTTAACTGGTCTATTGTGGAATTAAAATTGTGATGTATTCCTGCTTCTGTTAAATTTCCAAAAACAAAAAAAAAACATGAACTGTTGAATCTGTAAGTGATGGCTGATGACATCACAGTTTATGAAGGAGAGTGAGGAGACAGTTGTCTTGGTTACTTGGCGGAAGTGCAATTATTAAACTGCCAGTAGCCAAATATAAAACTATAGCGCCATACGCGTCCCGCACCAATTACGCAAAATAAGATATGTGAATAAGCCAACCTGTTTGCACAAAATTGGTGAAAGTGATTTACTGAAATGTTCCCAGAGACTGTAAGGTGTAAGGTACAAAAGTGCACTGCAGTGTTAAATGACAAACATTCCTGAGTTAAGGAACTGAGTGAATGATTATGTAAAGACGGGTTCTTACTTCATCTCCTTGGCCGAACTGTAGACCGAGGTCCACGAAGTGCTCAACCCGAATATATCCGTCTGCGTCCTCGTCGCACACGTCGAACACTTCTTTGAGCTTTTTCAGGAATACCAGCAGCTGTTCTTGGTCGGGGAAGACATTGCCGTCCATCGTTATGATGATGCGCTGTTGAACGCTTTGTATTATAGAGACTGGAATGCTGTGAGCGCGCTCGCCATCATCTCAGCTCGCGCGGAGCTCAGCCTCACTCCGCGCTCTGACATCATCAGCATCGCTTCAGTCCAGCTGGAAGGAACCATCTGCGCCTGGGGAGGGGTACGGCTCGCGCGTACCTGCTCCTACCGGAATGAGCGCTAGATTGAGTTTGACGTCACCTATGATGCGGATGTATTTATCTCGCTTTGATTGGTTCACGCAGTTGACATAAATGTCAACGAAACTCAAATGACTGGATTAAATCAACTCACATTGACATCTGTAAGCTGTAGCTTTTGCAAGCAGAAGCCGGAGACAGCTGTTCATTTATTTTGGCACTGCCCTTATGTGTGTTTTTTTTTTTTTTTTGGCAAAATGTACTTGACCTTATTGTTGGAAATGTAGATGGAACATTTATTTTACAGTGGAAAGATGTTCTTTTAGGCATTATTTTAAACTCCAAAGATAAACAGACTTGCACTTATTTTATAATTTTTTTATTTATTTTAATGGCCAAAATTTCATATCCATACATGAAAAATTTCAGGTAAAAAAACATGTTTTATAGCATTTAAAAATTAAGGGAAATATTATATTGGGTCTATATTATCCTCAAAGAAACAAAAAGCTATTAGAAATTTGCAAGCATGTACACTTTTTAATGTATTCCTATAATTTTATTTATATCCCCCTAGCATTTCAAATTTCTGTATTGTTATTTTAACTGTATGGATTCTGTTTCTGTTCAATAAAAAAAAAAAAACTCAGTTCAAAACTGACAGAAGATTATCATAATCATTAACTATATATTCATGTACTCTGGCTCAGTGTCAGCACTGCTGAATCATGAATATCAGTTCATACATCAGAATATTATTCTTACTATTTTATGTATGATATAGGCCTATACTATTTTCATTTCTCAACAGAACTCTCCTTTTCTCATGGACCAGACATAGAGCATTTGACACCAAGCGTTATGTTCTTGCAACACTGGAATAAGAAAAAGTGGTAATACTTCAGTTAACATTAGTTAACTACATTAGTTAAGATGAACTAATAATGAACTGCACTTATACAGCATTTATTAATCTTTGTCAATTTTAATTTCAACATTCACTAATAGGCCTACATTATTAAAATCTTGTTAACATTAGTTAATGCACTGTGAACTAACATGAACAAACAATGAACAACTGTATTTTCATTAACGTTAACGAAGATTAGTAAATACAGTAACAAATGTACTGCTCATGGTTAGTTCATGTTAGTTAATACATTAATATACTGTATATATGTGTTGTGTGTGTGCAGAGTATTGAATGCAATTATCTTCCCTTCCTAAATAGCAGCATCAAAGACAGTTTTAATATGCACACAACACAATTTAAATTTCAGAAGTGTAAAATAGCTCACTTTAAAATCAGACACCTCTGGTGTGTAGTTCTCGATCAGCTCTACTAGCAACTGAACATAAATAATCATATATAATATTAGGATCATTTAAAAATCCTTTCTTTTATCATTCAACAATTTGAATTATCTTAAAAGCAATTTTTGACCCACTAAAAGGGGAGCTGCCAGCAAGGGTAAAGCTGTGTAGTCTCGTTTGGGAGCATATTCATTCTGCAATAAACTGAGCATTAATGCACTCTATTGTTGCTATAGTTACATACACAATTTCCATGCGTATCCTTTGATAAGGTTAAAAAAAAAAAAAGTGTGCTTTAATCGGTTTTGTTGTTGGTTTGTGTGGTAACTTCACTTATCTTCTGTACTCATCACCTTGTTTACAAGTCCAAATAGTGATAGATGTTATTCACAGAAAGTGTACAAATAAGTAAAAGTGTAACATGCTACTATTTGTACAAAAAAAAAAAAAAAAAAGTCTTTGCCAATAAGTTGGCTATTTGTACTCTCTGTATAAACAAACACTGTCAATACTCCCATATTTAAAAAACAAACAAAGTATTTATTTAACTGACATTGAGAATACAATAAAAAGTTAATACAGTTTTATGGGAATGAGCTGTTTCCACAAAACAGCATTAAAATAAAAAAGGTTATTCGTATAGGTCTGGCTCAGGCTGCATGTTTTCTCTGACCATCATCCGACATTTTCCACAATGAGCCGGGGCTCCAGAAGAGAATCCCAGCGCTCGGTCAGCTGCAGTAAAGACATCAAAGACAGGCTTGTTTTAGCCTACCACAGCATACGCACTTGTACAAAGAACTGCCCTTATTCACTTAAACAATTAAAAGGGATAATCAGAAAGCAACAATTGTGTGGGATTGGGGGATGGGGTTACAATCTACAAAAGAGGGTTTAGAGCTTTGCAAAACAGCACTCGCATTAGCACTGTCAAGGCATACATTGGATATGTTAAACATGGAGTATGCACTTTGTGCACTTTTTTTTTTTATTAATAAATTAAGTTTATTATTCCTTTGTGTCAAATGCATTTCCCCAGCAAGTGTAGTAACTATGATCCTAAATCTGAATTCACCATGATATGAGCGTGAGAAATAATTAGTTGTGATGCTAATTATTCACAAACACTCTTCACGCTACAAACTTTTTTCTTTTTATTCGTATGACTACCATGTATCTTGCTGAAATCTAAAACATCTCCCCACCAACAAAGATGGTACCAGCAAAAAGTCAGTTTTACATTCAAAATTACAGTCCAAATACATAGTAATTATAAATGGTAAAAAAAAAAAAAAAAAAAAATGAAGTGGCTATAAAGTGGACTTGAAGAGATCAATATATGTAATACACATTCACCTAATGATGTAGTTCAAGTACACTTGCCTTTGTGTTTAGTAGTATGCCTGATCAGTCCATATGCACTTCCAATCCATAATAAAAGCTTTTTTAATATATAGATTGAATTGACCCTTCAGAATTCAGGGACAGAGCTATGTTCCAGCCATACTAAAATCCACTTGGTGTTAACTTAAAGGAATAGTTCACCCAAAAATGCAAACTATCCCATAATTTTCTCTCACTCAAGCCATCCTAGGTGTATACGACTTTCTTCTTTCAGCCAAACACAATCAGAGTTATATTAAATAATATCCTGGCTCTTCCCAGCTTTGTAATGGCATTAAACAGTGCAGGAACTCGACTCTTGTGAACATGTGTACAGCCGTTGCCAGAAGCCAGTGACTATAGCTCATTAAGTTTTAAATATGGATATTTTCTTACAAAAACCCATCGCTTCACTTCAGAAGGCATTTATTAACCCCCTGGAGCCGTATGGATTACTTTTATGATGGATGGATGCAAAGATGGAGATTGAAAAACTTGGGCACTATTTAATGCCATTACAAAGCTGGGAAGAGCCGGGATGTTATTTAATATAACTCCAACTGTGTTTGGCTGAAAGAAAAAAGTCATATACATCTAAGATGACTTGAGGATGAGTAAATTATGGAATAATTTTCATTTTTGGGTGAACAATTCCTCTAATGTAACATTTAAGAGAGCATTTAGTACCTGTGATCCGTGTGTGACAGCATACTCTACTATCTCTGATCCATCAGGGTTCTGATATACAAGGTCAAACTTGCCAGGTTCAGCTGGAACTAAAAGACACATAACAAAAAATTATTGCTGCGGAAGGAAGAGTGCAATCTAGCACGTACTGTAATAAAGCAGCTGCCAAGCTCCAGGTGTTAGATTTATATAACTGAAACAGTGGCATTAATAAAAAAAATGTTGGTGATACCTTGCGGTTGAGAGAGCAGTTCAAGCTCCAGCACTTTTGTTTGAGGATTGAATGCAATAATCTTCCCTTCCTAAATAACAGCATCAAAGACTGTTTTTAATATGCACACACAACACAATTTACATTACAGAAGTGTAAAATGGCTTACTTTATAATCAGACACTTCTGGTGTGTAGTTTTCAGTCAGCTCTAAAAGCTATGAGATAGGAGAGAACAATCAAAGAGCTTCAAAGTACATCTGATCACAGACAACTGACATGTGATCACTGAAACTAGGAAGTATTATACTAGCAAATGAACATAAATAATCAGACATCATATTATTAGGATAATTTTTTTAAAAATCCTCAAGTGTTTCTATTATCATTCATCAAATCACATTACCTTAAAAGCAATTTTTTGACCCACTGCAGGAGGAGCTGCCAGCAAGGGTAAAGCTGTGTAGTCTCGTTTGGGAGCTGGTTCAGGTGGATTCTACAACAATACACAACATGAATCGTATGGTTAGTAATTCAAGTTTTCAAAAAGAAAAAATAATAAAAAAAATTAAAATAAATTAACATAACAGAGCTAGAAAGAGAGATGCACCGATACTAAATTTCTCCACCAATATCGATAATGATAGTTTGGGGATTCTGCCTTTTATACCTTCTTTTAAATTAATGATAATTCCATAATTAATAGTTAATCATTATATTTTTTATTATTATATTTTGAAAGAAATGCAAATAAAAAATCTTTATTCTCTCCATTTCATCAACTTGTTTCAGAGTAACTGCTATTAGTTATAAACATAAACACATTACTCAAATTAATATTAACACACATTAACTAAATTCTGAAGACTAAATTAAAATTTCTTAATTTTCTGAATGTTAATTAATAATTAATTATGACAGGATACATCAGCCCTGACTATCAAAAAGTGAAAGTGACACGTGAAGGCCAAGTATGGTAACCCATACTCGGAATTTGTCCGATTGCATTTAACCCATCCAAGTTAGTGCACAAACATTAGGAGCAGAGTAGTGAGTAGTGAACACACACACACACACACTGCAAACCGTGATACACACCCGGAGCAGTAGGCAGCCTTTATGCTGTGGCGCCCAGGGAGCAATTGGGGGTTAGGTGCCTTGCTCAAGGGCACCTCAGTCATTGCCTGCCGGTGCTGGAATTGAACCAGCAACCTTACCAGTCAGACTCACTAACCATTAGGCTATGACTGCTCCATCGACTGTTTTTAAACAGTGTGAAAATTTGCTTTTATCGGCCGATACCGATTATTGGCCTATATATCAGTGCATCTCTAATATAAAATTATATGAAAAACAAAGAACTATTAGTTGAAAGTGTTGTCCAGGTCTGGACGTATGACACAAAAAAACTTTATATTATTGTGTTATATTAGGTGTTACTGAGAAAAATCTAGCTTTTAATATAATAAATAAAACATTGATTAACATTAAATAATGATATAAGAATTATATAAAATTAACTCTAATTGTTATAAATATCTTGAAAGATTTAAAATAAAATTCTATGGCCTGGTTTCACAGACAGGGCTTAGACTAAGCCAGCATAAGTAAATTGGGACATTTAAGTAGCTTTTATAAACGTGCCTTTAAAAAAAACATTACTGGTGTACATCTGGAGACAAAACAATGGCAGTAACATATTTTAGGATCTGTCAGTGAAAGTTGCTTTCAGTTAAGACAGCTCAAACATGCATTTTAGTCTAGGACTAACTTAAGCCTTTTCTGTGAAAGCAGGCATATATGATTTACATATCTTTTCCACAGAGCCCTGGTGGAAAACACTAGATTTTGTGTTTTAGTGGAAATTTTTTTTTAGCAGCCACATGCTTTAGTTATTCTGCAAAAATTGGGTATAACAGTAGCTTCTTCTTATAAACCACATCTTCACATTCACCTCACCTGCAGAATAAAACTTTCATTAGTCAGAGAATCATTCTGTTTCTGCCGCTCGCCATTTTCATAGCTGAAATGTAAGTCTTGTTTCCATGGTGTTCCCTTGGCCCGACCAAAACCTCCTCTCCCACCGCCTCGATTTGCACCTCGACCTCTGCCTCTCTCCTGACCTCTTGTGTTTCCTCTGTCCCTGCCTGCTGCCTCACCAACACCGGAGCTCAAACCGGCAATTTTCAATCCCATTCCGTGTAGGTTTGGTTTTTTAATCACAAGCTCTATTTCACTGTCATCAGAGTCCGAGCTCTCTGCCTTATCCTGGGGCTTTTTGGACACAGAAGACGAGACCGACTGAACTGCACTTTGAGTGGCTGAGGAAGGTTGACTTGCTGCTTGTGATTTCTTGGCTACAGATTTGACTCGGCTGGGTGATGACGATGAGGAGGAGGAAGAGGAATCTGTGGAGCTCTCTCTACGTTGAGGTGTCTGTAGTGGAAGTTTTGAGTTTGCGCTAGATGGTTTAGGTGTAACAGGAAGTGGCTGTACAGGGTTGCTGCTTTTGGACTTATTGACGTCACCCGAAGATGATGAATCTGATGATGTGCTTTCTTTCCGCGCAGCCACAGTGGGCTTTTTGGTTGCACCATTCTGCTTGGGTTTAGGTTTTGGTGGAGGGGCCTTTTTGTGGGATTCATCCTCACTGCTATCTGACGTTGGTTCATGATTCTTCGTACGTGATGTTTTGTCACTGGTGTTGACAGCAGAAGTGCTTTTTCTGTTGTTTTTCGTAGGGGAAGGGTTTGCAATGTTCTTTTGAGGGGTGGCAGATTTGGTGGCTGACTCTTTCACCTCTTTTTTCTTCTTTTTCTTCTTCTTTTTGCCATCCTCTGCTGGTGCATCTTCATGCTTCTTCTTTTTACTTAGACCTTCACAGTTCTGCGTCTCATCCTCTCTCACTCTTTTCTTGGTCTTTGAGATTTGTGCTTCAGAGTTCTGGTAAGCCTCAGCTCCATTAACATAAACAGGACTGGATACCTTTACCCTGTCAATAGGGATGATGAATAAACACTTATCAACATATAAAAGCTTAAAATGATATTTAACCCAGCACAAACGTCCACCATATTATTATACAATACCGTTCTTACCTTATACTGTCATTATCGCGTACTATATAAATATTTTCTGTGGCAGGCAGGTAGCAATCCTCAATAAACAAGTCTAAAATAGTCTTACGGCTGTAGCCAAACTTTTCCTTTATAATGCTGGAAAGATCTGTGATAACTCGACATTTGTTCAAGTCCACCAGCAACCAACACATCCGACACTCAGGTGTCGCGGGAGGAGGATAATCAAAGTACAATCTAACCCTGACAGAATTGAGACTGGAGGTGGCCATGCCTGAGCAGTATTGTCAGAATGAGGACGATGGAAGCGCTCACTGTTTTAAACGAGGGCTTCAGTCACGCTGTCACACACTCTGCTGCCCTCCACTGGTGTGGAAGAGAATAGCGGCAGGTTATTTCCCTGTTCGTCAGCTGACTGAAGTCATATGATACTGTTCCTTACATCACATTGCTCAGAGAGGTTTGGGTTTGAGTACTTATAGCCGGTGGGTCCGAACATAGTCAGCCAGTCTGTGCCACTGTTTCAGAGAGCTTGACTGAGATCAATAACAATGGCACGGTCGTGGATTGGCATGCTGGTCGTGCTGCTGTTTTCTGTGAGCTCTCATAAAGGTAAGTTATGCAATATTTATGTGCTTTTTAGGCGTTACTTGTGTCTTTTTAGGCACAGTTACCCTTTTATTATAGTTACTGGTCTTAAGAGGTGCAATTGAAGCATGAGAATATATACTGAAATGTTTTGTAACTTTAGACAAAGTGAAAGCGAAAGATGTTATCCGTTGTTTCATTTGTATCCAGTTAATCGACTCAGATTAAGGTTGTGAACCAACTTCCATTTTAAAAATAATACCGAATGATTTTCCTGAAATTTCGGTTCCGTTAACGGTTATCGAACATGTGCTGACAGTTGTGTGGCAGAACGAATGACTCGAATGAGTCGGTTCGTTTTATCGAATCAAAAAACGCTTCAGTTGTGCATTGATATTTTGTTTAATTATTATACTCGCTCGTTATTATATTCATAAAGTCAAATGGAATAAAATAATGTCCGTTTGAACAGTTTAAATTTTGATGAACATGAACAATGAACAATTAAAACGGATGGAAAAGTAAGTTTATCTAAAAGTAAGTGCAGCTAGTTTAATATTCTATCTGCAATGGCTTTCTATAATTTTTTTTTTATATTGTTTGTAATATATATATATATATATATATATATATATATATATATATATATATATATATATATATATATATATATATAATTACAAACATATATATTAGTTTTTAGCTTGGTTCTCAATTAAAAATAAATAAATAAATAAATAAATAAATAAATAATCGGACCGGTTACTGAATCGAATCCCGACTGTCGTCATGTGCGACTCGAAATGAACCAAGAACTGTTACCGTTGTTTTACTTTTGGTATTTTGTTTAAAAAAAAAAAAAAAAAAAAAAAGTGAGAGGAGTAAGTTATTTACAATAGGATTTTTATTCTTTTTTCGTTTCGCCCCTAAATATTTCTTCCAAAAACTTACTAAAAGAATCTTATTAACCGAAACAGAATCGTTTAAAAGAATCAAAATCGGAACCGGAATCGTTGAATTCTTTACGTTTCCCATCCCTGCTCCTGACTCCTGTCTGTCTCCCATTAAACGTATCTTAAGAAGATCTCTGCTTCATTTACAATGAGATAGTTTTGCGCAAACTCCAAGCTTGAATAATAAATAATGTGACTTGTTGTTCTTATAATCAAAAAACAGGTAGTTGTGTTCCAGTTCAAGCCAAAGAATCATGGGGATATGTGGATGTCCGTGATGGAGCTCATATGTTCTGGTGGTTGTACTACGCCAATAGCTCCAGTGCCAGTTATAAAGAACTACCTCTGGTTATGTGGCTGCAGGTTAGTCACTCCTCAGATCAGTGTGATCGGTCATATATCTTCTCCATTGAGAGAATATCTCACTGGAAGCTGTTTTCAATCAGAATTCGCATAGCCGTTACCCCTTCTTCTGTTTATCCACCCGGATTTCCTTCACATTTTCTGAAGTACGCCTAAGGTCTCTCATGCTCCTGTTTATTTTAGGGAGGTCCTGGAGGATCTAGCTGTGGTTTTGGC
The DNA here is from genome assembly GCF_019924925.1 of Ctenopharyngodon idella. Taxonomy (NCBI): domain Eukaryota; kingdom Metazoa; phylum Chordata; class Actinopteri; order Cypriniformes; family Xenocyprididae; genus Ctenopharyngodon; species Ctenopharyngodon idella. Next base: position 32,880,291 of record NC_067222.1, on the reverse strand, counting down.
AATTTTGAGGAAATTGGACCTCTTGATAGAGACCTGAAGCCGAGAGAAACCTCTTGGGTAGGTAAACTAATATATTATCTTGACTCTCATATCTGCAATATTGATTGAAATGTTTATTTTGGGAAATATGGAATATGTATTATATGTTTTGTTTCAGCGTCTCTGTATAAATAACGTATTAAAATAATCCTTATATAATATTAAATACAAAACGCTTATTGTGGAATCTGTGAATAATTTATTGCTCATCCAGAAATATTTGTGTCTATGCAGGTGAGTGCTGCCAGTGTGCTATTTGTGGATAACCCAGTGGGCACGGGATACAGTTACACAGACACTGAAGATGCCCTCACCAAGGACGTTGCGATGGTGGCATCAGACATGATGGTCCTCCTCAAGAGCTTTTTCTCTCTAAAGACAGAGTTTCAAGTAAGCAAAACAAAAATACCTACCAGATTGAATTTGATATACACATCACATTCGTCATAGTATCTGACTTTTCTCCCCAACAGAGCATTCCCTTCCATATATTTTCGGAGTCTTACGGAGGCAAAATGGCAGCAGCTATTTCCCTCGAGCTCACAAAGGTACTGAAATGTTTGTTTGTTCTAACTTTAGGCTTCATGACGGGCAATTTTGTACCAACACGCGCAAGATGTTTTAAGTCATACGCTCTGCTGATTTCATCTAAAAGAGGAAGAGCTTGAGTCAGATTAGTTCCTCAAAAGTAAATCTGGCACCTCTTTAGAATACTAGTTTCTATTTGCTCTTTAATCTGAATTAAATGTTAATTTTTTTTTCTCTCTTTAGGCAATTCAAGCTGGTTCAATCAAATGCAACTTCGCTGGGGTGGCTTTGGGAGACTCCTGGATCTCTCCGATCGGTTTGTAAAAAATCTTATCAAGCTTCAGTCTGGTTGTGCGCAACTATATATGACTTTTTATTGATTTAAAGTTATATCTCATAGTCATTATGCACATTCATCATGTATAGTCTCACATGACTGCATAAAACTGGTGATAAACCCAAACGAAAACCTGGCTTAAACCTAATGCATCACAATACAGCCCTCAACACATCTGATTGCTTATTGTTTTTCCTGCAGATTCAGTCATGACGTGGGGTCCTTATCTTTACAGCACAGTGAGTAATTCACCATATTCAACTCACTCTGTCTCCTCTTCACAGAGATAACGCATGATTACATTAGCATGATCAAAACATACTACTACATCAATGATCTGACATACGCATATGAAACCATTCACAAGTTTGGGGTCAGTAAGATTCTTTAAAAATGTTTCTGAAAGAGTCTCTTATGCTCACCAAGGCTGCATTTATTTTATATTCAAACATACAGTAAAAACAGTAGTTTTGTGAAATATTATTGCAATTTAAAATAAGTGTTAAATATTTTCCGGAGATTTCAAAGCTGAATTTTCAGCATCATTACTCCATTAGTGTCTTCAGTGTCACATGATCCTCCAGAAATCATTCTGATATGCTGATTAGGCCAAGTTAAATGTTCCCTTACAGCCATTCACTGTTCATAATTTGCTATCAGAGTATTTAATGCTGATGATGATGTGTCTGTAGTCTCTGTTGGATGACAATGGGCTGGATGAGGTGAATAAAGCAGCAAACGCAGTGCTGGAGGCAGTAAAACAGGGCCAGTACCAAAAAGCCACTAACTTGTGGTCCTACACAGAGAATGTGGTGGAGCAGGTGAGTTGAACATGCTCTACAGACCTTTCTGTAGCTTAGGAATAGGTTTAAGTAGAGGTCTTCTTAATTCATTGTTTAATTAAAGAAATAGGATTAATGAACATCATGTGATTCATTCAGTTCCTCAACATATTTTGTTACAGAACACAAATGGTGTGAACTTCTACAACATCCTCACTCAAGAAACTGATGAGATGAAGACCAGTTCAGATCAAGCTGCGGATGGATTTCTCTGTGAGAAACTCAACATGCACTGTTTTTTTTTTTTTTTTTTTTAATTCCTGTTTGTTACGTAAATGTTTTAGGCATCATTTTGTCTTGTTTTTTACAGCCTCGCTCAAGCGTCACCACATTCGCCCTTTGCACCGTCAGTCCCTTTCTGAGTTGATGAACGGGCCAATCAGACAGAAGCTTGGTGTCATACCAAAGAATGTCACATGGGGAGGTAATTATTCTTTTTATGATTTACAAAGGTACTTCTGTGTAAAAAAACAAAACAAAAAAAAACAACTGATTCTAACAAGAGTAAGCACAACCTGTTTCTTCAGGACAAGCTGACGCTGTGTTTGTCAGCATGGCAGGAGATTTCATGAAGCCTGTGGTGAACATTGTGGATCAGCTTCTGGCTGCAGGTGTCAATGTCACCATCTACAATGGCCAGCTGGATCTCATCGTGGACACAATGGGTGAGGACGTCTACCATTAGTAAACATTTCAGAATGGCAACTCTTGGCCAACAGATTTTAGACTAGCACTTGGACCATTTACACTTGGTAGTTGTGCATGTCAGCATATATCCTCTAGAGCCGTGACACACCAAGCTCATACCTGCAAACTAGTCGCTTTTCGGCGAAATTCTCCGTTTTGAATCCAAATATGTCAGTTATGTAAACCGTGTAGATCTGAAGAGGGTTTTTTTTTTTTTCGGGGGTGGGGGGTGTCAGGGTGAGTTTGCAGTCACAATAAATCAAAAATGGGCTACTTTCTTTCCAATAGACTGGACTGGAGTGAGACCATAAACATCTCTCGAGCTTTCGTGATCTTTTTGGCACTCTGTGGTGTGACTGACACATCGCTGTAGCGCTTCAGTTCAAACAGAGGCAGAGTGCACGTTAACCGATCATCTCTTCCGCTTTACTACTCGAAATAAACATGAATGAATGTAGGATGAATGAATACCGAAGGTATGTTGAAAGATACAGTACAACTTACTGAAATCTGTATCATGTCATATGTAACGTTAATCGATCAATCATTGTTTCAACCGCGGAAAAGCGCCAATAAAATACCTTGTAAAAATGTCACATGTTAGTCAGCTACAAAAATGAATTTAGAGAGGAGCATTTTGATACATATCCACTGTGACTATAGGCTATTGCATATTCATGTACTTAATTAACATGTGCTTCAATACTGAATGTATAAAACCGTTTTACGACGGCCACCATTTAAATGTTTAGGCCGATATTAAAAACGAGTAGAAACACAATTATGTCATTAAAAATTTATTATAATGTTATTATAAAAACTTCATGTGTAATTTATATGTAAGTAGCTTACAAATCAATTAATTTTAACCTTTAATATTATAATGATGTACCAGCTGTGGTTCCCCTGTATAGTTTACAAAATTAGTTGAGGTTTTTTATTTTTTATTTTTTTTTTTTCTCCTTGAGGAAAATTGCCATGTACTGTACCTGATAGGCCCCAAATTAATCATTATTGAATTGGTAATCAAATCGAAATCAAATCGCAAGCTTCTGAATCAAAATCGAATCCAGTTGTGAATTTTGTCAGTGCCCAGCCCTAGTGTCAATAATTTTTTTTTTTTTTTTTTTTTTTTTTTACTTGAAGCAAATGTTTTTGTGGGAGTGCACCAGAATGCCTAGTTTATATGTTAAAATCACAAAAATTTTCTCCTGGGGGACAATGCCCCCAGACCCCCCAACTACTATTTACTTTGTAAACATGTCACCTTTTTCACCACTTTGGAGTTTGCAGGTATGCGAGCTAATAGTCGATGAGCATCTTTTGGGCTAGTTTTAGCAGTGTGTTCCACACGTCGATTCTAGTCGGGCTAATGTCAGTGGCAGTTCGCCCAATTCGGTATGTTGAATTGGCATCAGGGCCATCGGTGAGAAAGATCACTCTGATTAGCTGTTCAGTTTAGCAAACGAGACTTGATGAAAGTGAGCAAGACGGCACAGACAGAAGACTAATTTTACATCATCTTACCTGAGCATTACAATACTCTAATATTTTGGAACGAAGAAAGCGGTCAAAATGATTGATATTTAAAATGGTAAGAAAGCACTGCTTTGTTTACAGTTTGTATATCTGCAGTCCTAGTTTTTGTTTCTCTTTTTGAATGACTAGTATAGACTATCGATACCTGCTGATAGACAATTACTTCCTTACACGCAGACGCAGAACACATATGCTAGTTTGCAGTTGGATGTAGTCTTTGCGTTGTTCAAACGCAGCTTTTTGTCTGACACAGCTGACGTGAGATGACTACACCGTCTGCTTTCATCGCCCCTACTTCTTTGACGTCGCCTTGGTGTGTCACAGCCTTATTTGTCCTACACAAAAAATAAAGAGTCTACTGACTGTCCATGACAATCCTGTTGATGAAAGCCAAATATAAGTGGTCAAAGCCTTTTAATACCAGGTGTGATTGGTAACATGTCACAGCTGACTACTTGTGTGATCAGATCACCCTGGTGGGAATGGGATGTTAATAGAAGGTGTCTGTAAGTCAGTAAGCTTTTTATAATCCATTTTGCCCATCAGTTTGATATTTAGGAAGACCATTACGATTGGCTGTTGTGAGGATAGTGTTTCTGCACTGCAGCGATTAATTGATTTGTTTATTCATGAGCAGGTCAGGAGTTGTGGGTGAAACAGCTGAAATGGGATGGACTCCAATACTTCAACAAGATGAAATGGACGGCACTGGAGGACCCACAAACTTTGAGCCAGACTGGTGCTTTCTATAAGACTTATAAGAACTTTGCCTTCTACTGGATCCTCAAAGCTGGACATATGGTACACGTTTTTTTGTGATTATAAAATGTAATATTCAATTTTGTCATATTCAGTTAGTTTTAGCATGGCAATAACTGCAAAAGTTATAGTGGTTTTGCTTTATGTTTCTGAAAAGAAAATAAATTTCTTAATATTTATTTTCACCCTTGATGAGTGTATGTGAACATCTCTATCCATTACATCACAGATCCCATCTGACCAGGGGCCAATGGCTCTACGGATGTTGAAGATGGTGACTCGGCAGGAGTGATGGATCTTACTCAGATAAAAACTGGCTTGTGAACCTCTTTTAGACAATCAACACTCTTTCAACAGACTTTTTTTAACATTTTGGTTGAAATGTAATCATTATGTAATCATTTTTCAATGCCCGTCTTGTAAAATTTGTAAATCTGAATGTGTGCAAACAATAAAGTCGTAATTTTTTTTTTACAGTTTGAATTCTGAAATCTACATATGTTAAGAAAGAACTAACCATAAAGTTGTTTTTACATTCCCATTTATTTTTCAACACAAATAATAATGTATATGCAAGTCTTTCAAGAAGAAAGGAAATTAGAATCATCTCCTTGCTTGATTTCACACAAATGCATAAACAAGGGAATTTCATGACTCTTGTTAAAATATTACCCTTTTTTTAAAAAAGCTACTTGATTAATTTTGAGGTTTTCATGCCACTTATGAATAAATGTAAATATATGCACTTTTAGAGCTGTGCAATGGTTAAAAGAACAGACCACTCTGGTCCTCGCACACTAGCGTTTAAAACAGCTTTTAACAGCTTACACATTTTTTCTGCTCTTTCAAATAAGTATTCAAAATACACAACTCAAGTCATTTATGAAATACAGATTTAGCACCAACTCATCTCACATTCTACTGCATATTGAACAGAAGAGAGATTTGTTTATACTATCAAAATAGCATGTCAGCTATAGCGTATTAAGGCATTTGGTCAACAGCGTTTCATGTTCATGGGTTCCCTGAGGAACTATAGCTGAGTTTGCGTCTGCCCCACCGGTCCTCAGGCACTCTGAATCCCTCTCTGCTCACAGGCTCCACCAACAGCTCTACGAGACCCGGAGCAGGAGGAACCTCCAGCTTCACCACACGGTACAGGGTGGAGTAAGACTTGCCAATTAGAGTCAGGGATCCAGAGCGAATCCGAGGGTCAGGACCATGGAGATGTCTCCAGTGTATCCGGAAATGGCGGACCTGCTGAGTGGGATATTGCCAACGTAAGGTGGCGCTCAAAAGTACCTTCGTTGTGTGTCCATGTTCATTAGAATCATCCATCTGCCACACCACATCATTCACACAGATGCCTTGAACAGACGGCAGGGGTGCATGAAGACTCTCTGCATCCAAAAGCTGTGCAAAAAATGGAAACAGACAATTTAGCCACTACCAACATTATACGAACAGTACCGTTCAGACGTTTGGGGGCAGTAAGATTGAAATAAATGAATACTTTTATTCAGAAAGACTGCATTGATCAAAAGTGACAGTTAAGACTTTTATAATGTTACAACAGATTTCTGAAGGATCATGTGACCCTGAAGACTGGAGTAATGATGCTGAAAATTCAGCTTTGATCACAGGAATAAATGACATTTTTAAATTTAATAAAATATAAAACAGTTATTTTAAATTGTAATAATATTTCACAATATTAGTGTTTTTACTGTATTTTTGATTAAATAATGCAGCCTTGGTGAATATAAGCTAATTATTTAATAATAATAAATAAAAAAAACATTTAAAAAATGTAAAATATTTTTAGTAGTGTACAATATGTTCAGTCAAGATGTTAATCTATAAGGCAACCCAGAAAGCACTTCATTCACATTTTATATGTTAGGGTATCAGACAAAATTATACATTTTTAAATTTCCTATTATCAGCTGATACTGTATTTTTAATTGTGCTGCTCATTTTCCCATATTTTTACATTTGGATTACATTTGCTGTCATATAACACTCACTTACTGTAAAGTCTTTAAAAACAGTAATAATTTAACATATATAACATAATAATTTAATTTTTATACTTTTTAATTTAGTGAAATTCACTTGTAGCATTTAAAACTGATTTTAGTTTATAGCATTTTGTTTTTAAACTAATTGGCTATATAGACTATGTTTTAAAATAATTGGCTTATGGGTATCGGCCTGAATTCATTGTGAACCACAGACCTTATTTCACTCATGAAATGAAAACCGCTATTATTAAAACCCACTAAAATATCTTGAAAGCGGTGTGTAACATGTTCTGTGTGTGTTTTGTACATGTGTATCTCACCATAATCTCTCCAATCCTGCAGTTAAAGGAGACGTCTTCATCTCCTTCATCATCTCGGGAAAAACGAATACACACTTCTCGCAGTGAGCATCCAATCATTTTCAACAGGAAACATCTATGCATGAAACCACATTGAGTTTTATTAGAGAAAGTGTTTCAGATGTTAATGACCAAAACTTTTTTTTACTTTAAAGCGGGTCAGCAACCTATAGCACGCAGGCCAATGAATAATCATTGGATAATCACAATGACGGTGATGTGCAAAGTATAACATTCACACATACATACCGTGAGGTTCAATAGTGTTGCTCTGGAAAATCTGTTATTAAAGTCTAATTTAAACATGAAAATGAACAAAGTTTTAGGATTTTGAGAAATCTAAAAAAGTTGCATGAAAATGTTGCTTCAGAAAAATTGCTTCAGAAATATTTAAGATTCTGCATTATTTGTAGGACAGATGTATATATTTATTTGATTATATGTATATATAATTGAGGATTATATCCTGTTATATCCTGATTAACTAGGGACAATAAAAAAAAAAAAAAAAAAATGACAAAAAGGTTACCGAACCCTGCTTTAAACAGTTGACTCTCACCTGGAAGTCCAGCCATCTGAAGTCCACCGGCCACAATTCTGAACAAACTGCTTAACCAACTGATTATCCTCTGCTAACGCTTCTGGAAAGATACTTCTAGCTAAACACACACCCGATAAAACAGCTTAGATTAATATTACACATTCTTAAACATGACAGCTCCACAGAAACTCTAAGAGATCTGAAGAAGAAGATCTGAGAGACCACTAACATGCTATTTCCTCTGTCCCTTTGAATGTGCACAGGGAAACATCTATCGTTTTGAGCTCCAAGGACACCTTCACTCCCACAGGTGGCTTGTAGACAAAAGAGACAAAAGTCCTGGCGGCCAAGGGAACATGGAGAGAAAATATCCTACAAAGGGGCAAAAAGAAGGTGTTTTGACTGAAGTTTTTTGTATTCCAGGGGAAACAAAACCTCTAGTACCTTGCACAGACTTCAGGAAGTCCAGATGGAATGACGCCCTCCACCATCAGAGAGCTGCCTCCAATCCAAGCGTCCTCTGAGCAGCCACGGCTTCTCAGCCAGCCGCCTTTCTCCATGTTCTCAGAGAGGTACAGAGGTTGGATCTCCTGAGCATGCAGATTAAACCAGTTTCTCTCCATCTCCACCTGCACATACATCAAACAGTCAGAAATTACTTGGGACGTATCGATATCAAAAAATGGCTGATATTTCAATTCTTTATTATTTTGTTTAAATAAATTCTAAATAAAACACTAAAAACTAAAATCGACCATTTAAATGCTACAAGTGAATTTAGGCATCACAACATGTACAGTATGGAAAATTTATATTCATTTTGAGGTTTCTTAAAGGGATAGTTCACCAAAAAAAATGAAAATTCTGTCATCATTTACTCACTCTCATGTTGTTCCAAGCCCGTAAGACTTTTATTCATCTTTGGAACACAAATGAAGACCTTTTTGATGAAATCTGAGAGATTTCTGTCCCTCCATAGACAGCAATGCAACTGAAAGTTTGACGCTTCAAAAAATTCATAAAGAGATCGTAAAACTAATCCATATTATGAATTGAGCATTTAGTCCAAATTTTCTGAACTGACTAGATCGCTTTATACAATAAACAGATTTAATTTAGGCTTTCATTCACATATAAACATTGATCAGTGAACAAACAGAAGCTCAACTGAACCTGAATGACACACGAGAACAAACCTCTTGCAGAAGCTCAAATGTGCTGCGTAACACACGATAATGAACCTCATTGGTTCTCACACACCAAGCAAACATGCTTGAGCTTCTGTTTACCACAACTGATGTGTGAGTTCATTAATGTTTATATGTGAATAAAAGCCTAAATTAAATCTGTTTATCATATAAAATAATCGTGTCTCTTTAGAAAACTTGGACTAAACCGCTCGATTCATATGGAGTAGTTTTACAATCTCTTTATGAACTTTTTGAAGCGTCAAAGTGGTAGTTGTGTAGCTCTTAATTGAGGGACAAAAAAAAAAAAAAAACACTCATATTTTATTACAAATATCTTAATTTGTGTTCCGAAGATGAACGAAAGTCTTACAAGTTTAGACGGACATGAGGGTGAGTAATTAATGAGAATTTTCATTTTTGGGTGAAATAACGCTTTAAAGATTACATTTAACAGCAGTGTTATTAAATTATTAGTGTTTTTAAAAAATATTAGGGTATGGAAAGATATTTGTGTTTTAAAACTTTAAGTCATGGTTAGATGATGGCAAAGGTAATCTAAATGTAAAAAAAAATAGGCAACAATTAAGTTTTGTCTTAGTAAGCCATGACTTTTGAGGGTCAAGGTAACAAAAGGGGCAAAAACATTTTATTTCATTGGGCTCTTACGTTTTGTGGCTATTTGAGATGAGAATTTGTGTACTTCATCGTCATGCTTTTGATGCCAGTAAAAATACCACCAATGCATTTAAACTGAAGTCACATAGGTATTGAAGAGGATCTCAGTGTGCTTGTGTGTAGTGTACCTGTCCCCTCCAGTACAGGCTCTTTCCAAAGCCCTGACAGAATGAGGAGACGAATGGAAGACTGGACGAGGGCCGGTGGATATAAAGGTACTCAGACAGCAAGCTCCAAAACCTTAGAAGAGTGGTCAGATAATACACATCAGAGTGAAGTTTACTTGTGTGTGCGTGTGTTTACACATGTTCCATCGCAGAACACTGTGATTAGTTCAAGAAATCAGCGTACTTGTCCTGGTTTTGCCGAAAATCTGCCTTTTCGTGGCATTCGTACACCCAACCAGGAGCAAAGATGGCTGTTGAAAGCTCATACTTGCGAATCAGCTCTAGAGCCTAATGAAAAACAAAATGAGAAGATTGCTTATAGCTTATTTATTCTCCTTGTACTCTCAGCCAAAAACACTGAGAAAATATTAATATATAGAACTGTTCAAAAGTTTGGAGTCAGTAAGTTTTTTTAAAGAAATGAATACTTTTATTGAGGAAGGATGCATTAAAACTGTTTTCAACATAATAATAAATGTTTCTTGAGCAGCAAATCATCATATTACAGTGATTTCTGAAGGATCATGTGACACTGAAGACTGGAGTAATGATGCTGAAAATTCAGCTTTCACATCACAGGAAAAAGTTACATAAATTACATTTTAAAACATACTACAATAGAAAACAGTTGTTTTTAAATTGTAATAATATATCACATTACCATTTTTACTGTATTTTTGCGTTATGAGTATATGAGACTTCTTTCAAAAACAAAAAATCTTCCCGACCCCAAACTTCTACATCCATTAAAATTACTCTTACTAAAATAAGTAACTAACTAAAACTTCACTAACCTTATTTGTCTCAAATTTCCCTCCGATCACTTTCCCTCTTGCAAACACATCAACACCAACATAGATGTCAGCAAAGCGGCCCTGAGCCGCGGAGTAGGACTTCATCCTCTCCAGACTCTGCTCTGTCCAGTTGTAGTTAGTGAATATTCCATCACAAGCATCAAAAAACATTCTGACAGGATGACAAAAGGAAGCTGATGGCATAAGTTGTACAAAATCTACTGTATAAATCTCACAGACCTGAATCTCCCCCTGCAGAAGCCCTCAAGACCATCACTTGCCTGTTGTCGTCATTGAGTTCGTTCTGCCAGTTGAGTGAGCCGTTCTTCAGCACGCTGTCATACCAGATCACCACACTGCCTGGAACGCGCTCATGCATCTGGTCTGTGAGGTAGCGCAGAAAGGGACCAGTGTTCTTCACTGCAGTCTCCTGAGGAGTCAGTCATATTTGGGGTAAAGTACTAGACATGATGTCAACATAGTGACGTTATAATCCTCCAATCAGAGAAGCCTTGTTTACTCACACTCAGCACATTTTCTATGTTAACGAGCCAGCCATCGAAGCCGTAACAGTAGGAAATCTGAACCAGCTTATCAGCAGCTGCACGGTAACTCTCCTCATCTGCAAGGAAGGCCTCACATATCTTCGCTCCATCTGTCCACTCTGTGATGAATGTACCTTAGAGGGGTATAGGACTATTTCAATACATCCATTCTGATTTTCACTTGTCTATAAAGGTACTGTGGTTAATGACATTTCTTTCATTATTTATCCTTGGAGCACAAAAGCAGACATTTTGTAGAATGTCCAAGCGGCTCTTGTCCATGGCATGAGACCAGTGCTGTCAACCTCCTACTATAAAAGTATAATCAGAGAGTCTATATAACTTGTGTGACTTTTCAAAAGGCATATAATAGCTTTTTGTGTAAAGCAGACTAAAATTGAACCCAAAAAATAAAAAAATTTAGCCCAATAATATTTTTATTCATAAAGCGCCTTTCCCAAGCTCAAGGTCATATGGCTTTAAAAGACTTTGAATACAGTGCATAATTCATATGGACTATGTTTATAGTGCGGTTTTGTCCTTTTAGGGTGCTTGACAGCCACAGGTTGTCCATCTGTTGTCTATTGTATGGAAAAGAGCAGCTTCAACATTCTGCTAAATTTCTCCTTTTGTGCTACACAGAAAAAAAAAATAAACATGGTTTAGAACAATGTCAGGTTGAGTAAATGTTGACAAAATCTTCATTTTTGGGTGTACTACACTTGATAAAAAGAAGTGCACTTCAATTCTTAAAGTATATTTTTTAACAAAATGTGACTGCAGAAAATATTATTGAAATAAGAGACCACTTAAGTGTACTTAAATGTAGAGTACACTTTCATGACTTAATACACTTAAGTACACTTTTTTAGAAAAATGCATAATAATGTCAAATTAAAAGTTTTACTTTAAAGTACATTTTAAATAAGTTTTAATAGTATTTTGTCATTCTTTAAAGTACAATTATTTTGATTTTTTGACTGACATACAGCAACAAACAACAGACAATATTCAATATTACATTTAAAGTTAATATGTATTTAATTTTAAACTAAACTAAAACTATTATAACTGTAATTATATAAAAATATAAACTATAATTACATATATATTCAAGTACAATACACAAAAGTTTCAATAGAAATGACATTAAAGTATATTTTGACCATAAATGCTTGTCAGCATATTCTGCAGTACACTTGAACCATGTTTTATGAAATTACATATAAATATGTACTTAAGTTTGTCAAAAAAAAAAAAAAAACCTCTACGTTCAGCTAATTGCACTGTATATACATTTAAACTATAATACAGTTTGATTTAATTGCAATTAACATGAAGAGTCAGAAAACATTACATTCAGTTCAAACTTAAGTATATTCTTTTAAAGTATATTTCTGTACTTCTTTTTAAAAGCATGCTAAGTAACGTGTACTTATTTTTCACAAGGATATTCTTTTTACAGCAAGGCTAATTGGGATTTTGGCCCATAAACTGAACCCATCAAGACACTCACCAATACAGAGCACTCCATGTTTATGTGCTGCATTCGTCCAAACCACAGGAGGAATGGTTACCATCTGATGACTGAAGTAGTTGAAGATGTCAATATACTCCCAGTGATAGAAGGCATACGGCATCTCCACCTCTGCGCCTTGAATGAACCTCACCAAAAAGAACAGGACCATGAAGATACTGAAGACTGGCTAAACAATTAATGAAAGCGACATAACATGGTGGCACATCAAACTCTTGAGTTGTACCTGTCATGCAAGTAGCCACCCATCATGTCATGGGACACCAATGTCCGCCTAGGGCACCTGTCCAGTTGAGGAAGCCTGCTAGCCAGAGGCACAGTGGCCACATTAAATGGACTTGCTTCAGTCCGTTTCCATGATAACAGCTCATCAAGAGACTTCAGACTGCAGCTGATGGGCTTAGTTGTGCCAGGATCATAGTGGACTGCTGTTAGACCACAGAAAAAGAAGGAAAAGAGCACTGTAAGATCAGAAATCTTTTGAAAGAATAAAATTCGGCATATAATATGTTTTATAATATACCTGGCAACGTGGATGGCTCGAAATTTACGACTTCGTGAATACTTTGATCGCCTGGTTGATCGAGGCAAGTCTCAGAGCTGAATAAACAACCATAACATTGAACATGTAGTTATAATGCATGTTATAACTATAACATAAGTTATAAGGGAAATAAAATGCTGCGGTGATTCACATGGTCTTCAGATATTATGCAAAAAAAATGGATCAATCATAACTCAACAAAGTCAAAATCACCTGATCTCCTCCGTTTTAGGAATCTTACTGCTTGTAGTTTCGTCCCTTTTTCGTTTTCGGGGTGTCATTTTATCGTCGTCTTTTGTAGAAACACTTTCCATTTACAAAAATGTCAACAGATAGTTAGATTACAGACAAAAGTGATTTGTAGAGTTAATACACCTCTCCGTTTGGAAACAGAAAGAAACAGCCAAGCTTCCGCCTGGGCTCTGATTGGCTGAATGAGCGCGCCATGCGCTGGACAGACGTAGATCCAGCGTAAAGTGGTTTTGCTTTAAATGTCCACTAGAGGGCAGAAGACTAGACCAATAAAATATCTGGTATGTGAACTGTTTATCAACACATATTTTTCATGTTTATTTTAAGCACTCATTAAAATATATAAAGTCCTTTTATAAAGTATTGCGAATCTTCAAAGCCATCTTACATACACTGTCCATAGAAAAGATAAACAAACCAGCCAGCGACTAAGGTGATCATTTGACACTCAAAAGTACATTTAGTGACAATAAACAAGACAACTGTGATTCATGGAGACATTTTAGAATAAATAGCTAGTTACCCAAATATTATTCAGCCATGATTTTGAATACTGTTATGAATCCTGGTGAATAGTTTACCTTGCTGATGATGCCGTACGGTTTCACTATGAGGCCTCCAGTTTACAGCTAAAAGAAGTATTTATCTGTATACAAATCTGAATTAGAGAGAAGCGAAAATAAATTAATTCATCAATAATTTACACCCTTTGTCCTTTCTGTCTTCATCCAGAATGCCTCCAAAACACCTCTCATATTCATTCTCTTTCTGTGGAATGATCGTCCAGACCATTTTGTTGGCGGCACAATGATTCTCTTCTGTTTTTTCTCTTTCAGTAGTCATGTGAGCCTGCAGTCTGAATCGAGTGCTTTTAACAGAATAGATGGATGCTAATGGAAATCTGGAAGTTTCATTTTTATTAACACAGACTGAAATGTGGCCTTTAATGTAGTAAACAGTTTTTTTGCTCCCAAAGGCTTTGGTTTTGGTATAGAAAAAGTTTATATATCAACAAAATAAAACCAATATCACCAATTGAAAGTTTTAGCAAAACATTTGCTTGTGCACTCATATTAAATATTAATCCATCTATTTACTTGAAGCAAGTTAGATATACCCATGTTTCATTCTTTCTTTCCACCTTTCTGCAAACATTCAAACAGAGAAACTAACATTAGCTGGTTCACAGGAACTTGACTCAAATGTGTCTAGTTATCTCTATCATTTCCTGTCTTTCTTTCCCTTTGTCTCTTTCCTTTAGTATGCTTCCATAATAAGTCATTGAGTTTGTTTACATTGTGGTTCAGGAAAAACAAGAAAAACATTATATATTTTAGCCATTTCAATTTAAATTCTGATGGAATGAGCAAATCTGAACATCTTTACTGTGGATGTGTTGGACCGAATGTACTGATGACCCACATTAGGTCTGTTTAGCACTCAGAGAGAGCAGTGGGCTTTGTGTTTGGGATTTATTTTGTTACACCACAACAGTGATCAATCATCTGATGCCGCCCCCAGGGTGATTTTAGAGGCCAGTCCGGTTCCCGCCAGAAAGGCTCAGAACAAACTGCAGTGTTCTGACAAAGAAAAGGTACAAAGAAACAGGCTATATAGAGACTATAAATGCTCCTTTCTGACATTAGAAATTAAAGAACAATACCTAAATGTCCCATTGAGCTAAGTTTTTCAAACAAAAAGTTTTTTTCAAACAAAAAGCTGTTATTCATAGCATGTGACTTCTTCAGTTTTTTGTGTGGATGTGTAATTTGTGACTGTTTGTGACTGACACACTCATAAAGACAGTCTTTGCCGCCATCTAATGGCATAATAATGTAACTTCTGTTGCTGTTCACGGTCAGGGACTATTTTTTCCGGCAGAAGGAAGGCTTTTAGTACAGAGCTCCGGACATGACATGCAGGAAAAAAATAGTAGGCTAAATCGTGTGCACGATTTACTAATTCGTTCCCTCGATTTACTAAAACGTGCGCACGATTTACTATTTCGTTCCCTAGATTTATAAAGCATGCGCATGATTTATAAATCAAGGGAACGAAATAGGAAATCGTGCGCACAATTTAATTTTTTGTTCTTGCATGTCATGTGCGGGGCTCCGTATTTTAGTGACAGTTACTTCATTAAAGTTGCACTGATACATATTTCTGGCTTTAATATTTGTATTGTGTGGTAACCGTTTTATAAAGGCAATAAGGTACTCAAGGTATCGTGAATAAGTCACGGCTGAAGGGGTTGCAGGCACTCTGCTTTGCGTCGTAATGCGATAGTCTTTTCTTTCCTCATTGTGATATATATCCAAATTAACTGCTCTTCAAACAAGAAAAAATGTAGGACGGGAGTTGATTTTGTCTATCGGGACATGATTGGATGGTTGTGGTTTGCTATTGCTGTAATGTCATGTGAGTGACAGGTTGTCCCGCCCTCACGCCAGTAAACACGTCATCAGAGAAGAGACGTCACTGCAAGGAGGGTATGGAAAGATGTGCACAGATAAATCGTTTATAATAAATATTGCAATATTCCATAAAAATAAGAGTTTTCCTCCTTTTTTTTTCAAACCCATGTTTGGGTCAAATATGGACAAATTAAATTTAAATTTAACTTAAAAATTTAAACCAACAATTGGGTTTGTCCATATTTGAGAAACTCAGTGAGAATTCTCACGTGATATCAGTGAAAAAGTGTTTCTCACTGTTAAAGCACTTTTTCACAGAAATGTTTGGCTTATTTGAGCGAACATTCCAGTTTGAAATTTCCAGTTTGCACTCAAAGGACTATTTCCTGTTCTGCAAGTTTAATATTTTACAACTTACTTAACCTTAGATCTGGGTAGGTTATTTTTACACAGTTGCACAGACGCAAATGCTTACATCATACGCACGCTGAGGTGAACATGACAACATGATGCGAGAAGAGCAGACTTTAGGACCCAGTCCACGGAGCGGGCTAGTCGGGTTTCTCTTTCTTACTTAACGTCTGTAATGTCATTCTTGATGCCAGAAGCGTGTCACGGTGATCAGAACTGAAATTTGAAGGTGGAAGAGAATCATTTGTTTAGTAAGTAGCATTCTATTTACAGTCAGTTTATATCCCGGAAACATATCATGGCAATTAAAGGATTTGGATAAACACGCTTTAGTGTCAAACCGATGTTAATTAGCCTCTACAGATGAAGATAAATATTTGCACAGATCTTGTAGGAACACGTTGAAATGTTAATTTGATGTAGGCTAATAAAGCGGAGCTAATGTATGCTATAAATTCAAATCTGCATATGGATTGGTGATTATCAATAACTGACATTCGTTTGTACATAAAGCCTCACATCATAAAAAATGTTATTGTCTAGATATAGATATCATTCATGATAAATTATGTAGGCTACTGGGTGTTTATGAACTTAAATAGCCTTGCATCTCATTATAAATGTGGACTGCGCATGAGCCTGTCCCGCATCCATGCAGCATCCCTTGGTATATTCCCCACATACAACAGGTGACTCGGAAATGAGTAAGAATTACGGAACACTCTGACGTTGTGAAAAAGCAGCCAATATTTAAAACCTAGAATAGTGTAATATTAGATGATTTGGATTAAAGATTAAGTGTTAGAGGCTTGTTTTACAGAAAGGCGTCAGACTGCGTGAGAGTTGCTGCTATTGCGCATCTGACATTGTACGTGATGAGGAAGGGCATAAAACTGTGGCAATATAATATTAGCCATCACTGTAAATAAATAAACAAAAAAAAAAATTAAAATATACAAAGATGCAGAAAATTATCACTAATCAAAATAATAAAAACGAGAAAACCTTATAATTACATGATACTTTTTATTATATGAAAGGCATAATAATAAAAATGTCATAAAAAGTCATAACATTTTCTCTAATTCATTTTTAGTATACTGTAGGTAGAATCTCAGAAATTATTTTTATTAACAGCTTTGTGAGACCCATACAAAACATTTTAATACTGTAATGTTACCCTCATGTGGTATTTCTGTTATATATATATATATATATATAAAACGGTTAGTTCCTGTCCTTGATTCTGATTGGTCAATAGCTGTGTTTCATTCACGATAAAACCCAACTGTGACCGCTTCACCCAACGGTTCTGTGTATCACTACACAACACCCTTAGCAACCACTCTTAGCAACGTAAACTGTTCTCATTTGATATTGTTCATTGAAGCTTACTGTATTATGTAGAAGAGTATTGTGAGAAAGAGATCGAGTGAGCGAGTTTATTACCTGCATTCAGATTTAGCATTTTCCTTCCGATCAGTCCATATGTTCATAATAAAATATGTGTTTAAATGTCCGATGTATTATCTTGTCCTTTTAACATTTCAGGGGTTTTCCCGTGACTGACAGCGCTAGTCAAAGCATTTGTCAGTTGCGTCTTGTTCCGTGTTCACAACAATTAAGTCTTTTCAATATAAAAGTCTTCGCTACTGACTGACACACTCATAAAGACAGTCTTTGCCGCCATCTAATGGCGTTATAATGTAACTTCTTTCAGGAGCGCCTGCAGGATTTTATCTCAGTGTATACGCAGAACTACAACACCCCCCCCCCCCCCACCCCCCCCCCCCCTTTTTCTTTTCTTTTTTTTTTTTCTTTTTCTTTTTTTTTTTTTTTTTGCTGTCCGCAAAAACCGATTAAATCGACCATTGCGTTGGTGGGAATGATTTAATGTTGTCCAAATCGACTGATCAACTGTCTCTTTCCTGTTCCCCACTTAGAAAATCTGATGAACGTAACTGCACTCTGATGTGCTTGTGTAGATAGATGCTCTGTGAATTTTTTGTTTTGGTTTTTTACGTTATCTCTGAGCGGCTTTGTCCTGAAATGTGCGTATTGTTTTCAGAGAAACATGATTAACGAAAAACTAAGCCTCACATTGTTTCCAGTCACGTGAATGCTTCGTGTCAGAATGTTTGAACCCAGACCACTACTAGCTATATGGAAGTTCAAGTCCATTTACTAAACATTTTAAATATATAAGCCCGTAGCCTATATTACATTATCATATGTTCTGTCATATAAACAGTATAAAAACAATAAAATAACAGCACAATTTACTTGTCTCAAACAACTCAGTAGGTATTATTAGTATTATTATAATTATTGTTTTTGTTGATCCATTTTATTTATTGCCAAACTTTAATATGTGAATTATATTATCAGAAAACTGAACACATTTAGCATCGTCAGGCTTTTATTTGTGCTTAATGGATAAAACAACGCAGCTGCGCACTCAGGTTTATGGCTGCTGTAAATTTTACCTGCCACAAGATGGCACTGTTTTCGACACTCTTGATGCTTTGAAACTTTTAGAGAACAGATTAGAGAAAAGCTTCAAAGGTTTAAGAGGCTTTATTTCTCCATCCCTACTCAATAGTTTTAAACCTTTTTGCAAATATTTCAATCAAATGTAGCTGTTTTAGAGAGCGTTTACTCATTTTGAGCCTGTTTTTAAACATTAACTATCTGTAAAGTCATTTTCATGTGTGGAAAAAACGACGAAACTAAACTAGCCAATCAGATTTCTTTTCACCCATATCCCCCAAGCCCACCCATGCAGGCATGAGAGTACCTCAGGGATGACGTGTTTTTGTAGGCCAACCCGGAAGTTAGCGGTGCACGGGTTCCCTCGATCGAAAGCCAATGCATTTTTCCCATAGACTTTTGGAAAATCGCAAAAAATAAGCTCCGTGTTTAACAAAGGGTTATGACACTTACACGTTTTGTCTATCAAGATAATCTTTACAAGTTAACACAACATTTATACATTTTGAAGCCTAAATAAAGTCGTCAGATATAAAAAGCTAACAGTAGGCTATAAACGGACTACAGCACACCATGGTCGTGAATCAACATCACCACCACCAAGCTTCCTCAAACTTTATTTAAAAAACAACTTGATTTAAAAACATGCTTGCTGATTATGATCTGCGCTGTGTATGAATACTTATCCACTTTTTCATGAGAAATGCTGTCCAAATGTCCTGTTTGTCATGATGACGTCTAAAGTCCCCGCCAAAGGAAGTAGTCCCTTTTATCAATTTGTTAGCAACTGCCGTTTTTAAGACACAATAAAGGTTTAAAAAATCACAAGCGGGTTATAACTGGTGTGTTTCTTTTAGTGAAAGTTTACTCCATGAAAGATGCATTGATACATATTTTTGGCTTTAATATTTGTATTGTGTGGTAACCGTTTTATAAAAGCAATAAGGTACTTGAGGCTAGTGCTGT
Organism: Ctenopharyngodon idella; assembly: GCF_019924925.1. NCBI lineage: Eukaryota > Metazoa > Chordata > Actinopteri > Cypriniformes > Xenocyprididae > Ctenopharyngodon > Ctenopharyngodon idella. Next base: position 32,860,651 of record NC_067222.1, on the reverse strand, counting down.
ATCGTGAATAAGTAACTCCACTTTGTGCCTAACAACGCCCTTCAGCCGTGACTTATTCACGACACAGCACAGCCTCGAGTACCTTATTGCTTACATATATATACTGTGTATATATATAATAAAGTATAATCAATGAGATTTATGTTAACAATTACTCTAGTATTATAGTCAAGTATTTGACTGTAAGAGAATGGAATGTGCTCCAATATGGTGAGCCGAGCATCTCGTTTTGACATTAGAGAAAATATGGGATGAGCTGAGACTTCTTGTTCCACTTAATAGGTTGGGGCCTAAACAAACTAGAGTCATAGGCAAAAATGGTAATAAGTTGATAAACAATGGTGGCATGTTTGAAATGTATTGACCACGCCTTAATAGAGAGCATATGGAAAACCGTATAAAAGAGTGTGCAAAGACAGACTCTATTGCACTGCAGACTTTACATCTCTGATAACAAGGTCTGTCTTCTGCCATCAAAACCCAAAACTTCGAGAGTGATTCTTCACAGAGGCAGCAGAAGTAACGACACAACTTGAATGCTTTGTCATTTGACTGAATGGGATTTCTGGTATACAGTCATGAAGGCATAATTATTGACTTGCATACTACAACTTATTCCCCTAAGAACGTGTGTGTGTCTCATCTTTCCACAGAGCAGTAGAGCATCATGGGTGGAGTGGCATTGGATGACGGTGGTTGTAGAGTGAAGGCTCCTGATGGTGGCTGGGGTTGGGCTGTGCTCTTTGGTTGCTTCGTCATCACAGGTTTCTCCTACGCCTTTCCAAAGGCCGTCAGTGTTTTCTTCAAGGAGCTGATTAGAGAGTTTGGGGTGGGCTACAGTGACACAGCCTGGATCTCCTCCATCCTATTGGCTATGCTTTATGGCACTGGTATGTTTACCACCAATCAAAGTCTTAAAGGTATAGTTGACCCAAAAATTAAAATTCAGCCATTCCAAACCTGTATGACTTTCTTTAGGGGAACAGAATGTCTGAACTGTTTTTGTCCATGTAATGAAAGTCAATGGCATATAAAACAAGACTGGATCCCTTTGACTTTCATTGTATGGACAAAAGCACTGTGACATTTCTTCAGAATATCTTCTTTTGTGTTCCAGGTTTGGATCAGCATCTTCATTTTTGGGTCAACTATCCTATTAATGTCTTGTAATTAGTTCAAACCAGATTCAGACAGTTTATAATTACTCTTCGCAGGGCCTTTATGCAGCATTTTAGTGAATCGATTCGGGTGTCGTCCAGTGATGTTGGTGGGCGGCCTCTTTGCATCATTGGGAATGATCTTGGCATCGTTTGCCACGAGCATCATCCACATTTACTTATGTATAGGAGTCATTACAGGTACTTTAGTCATCATTTACTCCTTTATTGAATGACTGATGTCTATCCAGGGACATGTAATCATTTCTATTGTCTGATTCCAGGTCTTGGATTGGCTCTGAACTTTCAGCCATCACTCATTATGTTGAATCGATATTTCAGTGAGAAGCGTCCGCTGGCTAACGGCCTGGCAGCGGCTGGGAGTCCGGTGGCTCTGTGTTGTCTGTCCCCTCTCGGGCAGATCCTTCAGTATGAATATGGCTGGAGAGGGGGCTTCCTCATCTTGGGAGGGATACTGCTGAACTGCTGTGCTTGTGGGGCTTTAATGAGGCCTTTGGTCCCATCAAAGAAGTCAGAGACCCCTGGAATTGAAAACACACCGGATGATGTCGACAAGAAAGCCAAACCCAAACCCAAGCTGCTGGACTTCAGTGTTTTCAGAGACCGGGGCTTTGTCATTTACGCCGTCGCTGCCTCCATTATGGTGCTCGGTTTGTTTGTGCCTCCAGTGTTTGTGGTGAGCTATGCCAAAGAACTGGGAAACGAGGACACGAAATCCGCCCTCCTGCTTACCATTCTGGGTTTCATTGACATTTTTGCACGGCCCACGTGTGGCATCATCGCAGGACTCCGGTGGGTTCGTCCTCGCTGCGTCTACCTCTTCAGTTTTGCTATCTTATTCAATGGCATCACAGATCTGGTGGGCTCTTTGTCTAAAGACTACAACTCTCTGGTGGTGTTCTGCATCTTTTTTGGCATCTCTTATGGCATGGTTGGGGCCTTGCAGTTTGAGGTCCTCATGGCTGTTGTGGGTACAGAGAAGTTCTCAAGCGCCATTGGTTTAGTTCTTCTGCTTGAAGCCATTGCTGTGCTGGTTGGGCCTCCATCTGCTGGTGAGTGTTGAAATTTCATTTTAAACTAAAAATGATTACTGTAGGTTAGTTTCCTCTCAAACTGAAGTAGGTTGAGAAATATAGAATCTGTTATCAAAATATTTTGATTTTGATTGAATAGAAAAGAGCATTATATGATTGTGGGAACTATGAGAGGGACAAGTACAATAATGCATAGTTCATGTTCTGCTGTGTTATTTACATAAATGATTAAAAAATATATATAATGCAAGTTATTGAATGTGTTAATCCAATAATTACAAAAAGTTTTAACGTTCTGTTTTAATCTCATGACAGCCCTGTATAATTTCTGTTAAGAGAATTCTGAAAAAAGGCAGTTTTTAATTGATAATAATAATAAATGTTTCTTGAGCAGCAAATCATCATGTTAGAATGATTTCTGAAGGATCATGTGACACTGAGTAAATATGTTGAAAATTCAACTTTGACATAAGTGGAATATATTACATTTTAAAATATATTCAAATCAAAATCTGTTTTTTTTTTATGTTATAATGTGTATTTCACAATATCACTGGTTTTATTGTGAAATATTATACAAATATTTATTATTATATACAGAATTTGTTAAAACAGTGATATTGTGAAATATTATACAATAAATTTTTTTTTAAATATTTTAAAATGTAATTTATTCCAGGGATGTCAAAGCTTAATTTTTTAGCATCTTCAGTGTCAAATTATATATATATATATATATATATATATATACAACTTTTTTAAATATAATTTTATGTAGACTATAATAGTTTTGTGCAATAAATCAGCCTTAATAAAAGCAGACTGACAACTCACCAACTAGTCAATTATATTATGCAAGTCATGTAGATGCTTTGCTCACTCCTAGTCATTAAACCTTGATACACTTACTGTAATCTATTGAGAGTCTTTGACTGGCATTAAAATCTTTGTTCTCTCTTTGTCAAGGGCGCCTTTTGGACTCCACTAAGAATTACATGTTTGTCTTCCTGCTGGCTGGGATTGAGGTTGTGACGGCAGCTTTAGTGCTGGCAATATGCAGCTTCCTGTTCATAAAAAAGAAGCCTGAGGCACCAGAGGCTGCAGTGGAGGCTGGGGAGACAGTCGAGGCAAAGAATCACTCAAGTACGCCACCCATAGGGGAGCCAAACAAGGCCAATGGAAACTCAGAAAAGCAGAGGGATCCGGGTGACCTGAGACCTGAGAGTGCAGTGGAGGATCCAACAGAAGTGGAAACATTTCTTAAATGTAAAGATAAGAACATCACCTGTAGTCCAGAATCTGACCTCTGAAGGACATCAAGACTTTGACCTTTTCTGCTTAGGTTGGAAAGTCAAACAAGAGCAGTTTGGGAGTTGCAGTGTTAATGTGTGTCACCGTGTAGTGTGATGTGATATCCTAATGTGTGTGCTATTTTACTGACAGATGACTATTTAATCAATAATAGAGGCCCACACTTCACTCATGCTGTTCAAAATATCGCATTTGCACTGCCACACAGAGATCTGGACAATCCACTCTCTGTAAGTCTGTAGCTCAATACCACAGACATTTCTATGACTTAAACCTACGTTATCTAGGTTAAAGGTGCTGTAAGTGATTTTATTATGGAATAGTTTGCAGGAAATGATGCTGTCTACTGAATGAATACTGAGATATCACACCGATCTCTGTGACAGTCATAAACAGTAAAAGAAAAATTGCCTTTTTTAGCCAATCAGAACATGTTTGAGGTACTTTCTGTCAGTCAATCAGGCCATTTATGATAAACTGACACTGAGTGTGATAGATTAACTTGGAAGGTATATAGTGATTATCATTCAAGCTTTTTTTATTTTCTTCCCTATTGTGATGTATATCCGAGTGAAACAGATTCACAAAACAAAAAAAAATAGATTTTGTCCATCGGGAACTGATTGAATGGTTGTGGTTTGCTAGTGCTGTGATGTCATGCGAGTGACAGGTTGTCCCGTCCTCATGCCAGTAAACACGTCATCAGAGATGATGTTGCAAGAGGGAGGGGAATTAATTTTTTTTAAAGATGAGGGCACATGAAAAAAAAATAATGACGCGCACAGATAAATTTTGTATCATAAATGTTGCAATATTCCATAATTTTTTTTTTTTTTTTTTTCTCCATGGTGACTTAAATATCATCACTTCATAGTGACTTAAATATCATTACAGCACCTTTGACTAAGTGAAAAAAACATCACACAACTGAAGTAGACAGCTATCACAGGAACAGAAAGCCTGATCATACTCGTAGATATCAGGAGATACATCAGAGTTTCCACTACTCACACAAAATGTACCTTCTGTTTACACGCTTTTGTAATAATATGTGTGCCGATTTATAAACGATCATACTTTGGAACCTCAAGCAATATGTAAACTGCTTTGCTTTTGTGGATTGTGAGCAGTGTGGTCCACTGGCTTTAGTAGATGTCTGAAAATGTTATGATTTCCTGCATAAAGATCAGTACTGTTATATTCCTTTAGTATCATTAGAACATTCCCGATAGAAAGCTACTGCCATACTTCACCTTCTTTAGTATGTCTCAGTGTCAAAGGACAGAATCAGGTCCTCTGAATAGTTTATGTTAGTTAAATATAATTGTATTATTCAGTATTAGTTGTACTGTGAATTCATTTTTTGACACTGTTGGTGTTTCTCAACTGAGAATTTTAACTTTTCACTGATATGCTGAGATTGTCATAGCGTAGTTAAGTAGAGAGCAGGTATCTCTGTATTTATGACTTCATTGAGGAGTCCTTTAGCAATATTTGCATTTACCTGTTTTTCTCCTACTCTGAATGTTTAACAAACCTGAGCTGTTAAATAGTTTATTCTCAACAAATAATTTATATTCTTTTTAATATTCACCAAAATGCACTGAAAACCAATGAAGAGCACTCGAACTCAAGTGATATTGTGGTAAAATTGCTTTTTATTTTTAGAAAACAATGATGACGGAGAAGCATGCAGTGTGTCCCATTGTTTCATTGTAAAAGAAATGAGGTTTGACAGCACTGCCTAGTATCATTAGTTCTAATTTTATACCAGCATCAGCTTCACTACTGGTTAAACTACTTGCCACATTGAATATTTATTTAAATAATACATCTTCAGTGCAGCTATGAGAAATTTAGACTCAGTAACCCCAGAATCTGTTAAACTGCCCTTCAACTGTGCCTATCTGAGTCAGGCTGGGACATATTTGTATTTATTTCATTGGTTTCAATTTTCATAACGACTGCATAAATTGTTAATGACTCATCTCTGTCTGCTGAAAACCAAAATTGCGCAATAAATGTTGAATACTCATCACAGTTGCCTTTTTTTTTTTTTTTTTTCTCACGGGCAAAACGAGCCATGTACAGTATATACTGTACAAACGCATTTATGAGCCGTTACCGCTCTGTATGAAACCCGTAGCCTGCAATGGAATAGTTACTAAAACGTGTTAAAACAGTGCCATCTATAACCCGTTAAGTGAATTGCAACCTCATTTATTTAGCCCAGAAATGAAACCCTCGTCTTTCTGAACTCGTAAGGCTTTCGTTCATCGTCGAAACACGTTGATATTTTTACTGAAACCTGAAATATTTCTGTTACCACTAAAACTTTGATACGTCAATTTTTTGAAGCTCTGTGTGTGTGTTCGCTGATCAATGTTTATATGCGAATAAAGCATTAAAGGGTTAGTTCACCCAAAAATAATGTAATTTATTACTCACCCTCATGTCGTTCTACACAAGACCTCAAATTCGGAACACAAATTAAGATATTTTTGATGAAATCCGATGGCTTAGTGAGGCCTCTATTGAGAGCAAAGCCACCAAACCTCTCAAGATCCAGAAAGCTACTAAAGACATATTTAAAACAGTTCATGTGACTACAGTGGTTCTACATTAATGTTATGAAGCGACGAGAATACTTTTTGTGTGCCAAAAAAAAAATAAAAAACAACGACTTTTCAACAGTATCTAGTGATGGCCGATTTCAAAACACTGCTTCGAATCTTTTGTTTTGATTCAGTGATTCGGATCGCGTATCAAACGGCTAAACTGCTGAAATCACGTGACTTTGGCGCTCCGAACCACTGATTCGATTCGTAAAGCTCCGAAGCAGTGTTTTGAAATCGGCCATCACTAGATATTGTTGAAAAGTCGTTATTTTGGCGCACAAAAAGTATTCTCGTCGCTTCATAATATTAAGGTAGACCACTGTACTCACATGAACTGTTTTAAATATGGGTACCTTTCTGGATCTTGAGAAGCTCGGTGGCATTGCTGGCAGTAGGCCTCACTGAGCCATCGGATTATCAAAAATATCTTAATTTGTGTTCTGAAGATGAACGAAGGTCTTACGGGTGTAGAATGGCATGAGGGTGAGTAATTAACGACATTTTCATTTTTGGGCGAACTAACCCTTTAAATTAAATCTGTATGAAGCGATTGTCTCTCTTCAGAAGACAGCTCTATTCATTAGGTTCACTATTGAGATCTCTTTATGAACTTTCTGAAGTGTCAAAGTCTGTATGTTTACACATTTAATTTCTCAGGTTTTATTACAAATACCTTAATGTGCGTTTTGAGGGTGAACAAAAGTCTTACGAGTTGGGAACGACTTGAGGGCGAGAACATTTTCGTTTTTTAAGCGAACTATGCCTTTATGAAGCATCTTTTATGTAGGGGAAAAAAGAAAACCGAATACAACTTACAAGTACTTATTAATTTATTTACACATTTTAAAATACACAAATACAGTGGCAATACAAATGAGGAAAAAAAATCTTCCAGTGAAGGAAGATTTCTATAATTCCACCTGATACAGCACAGTGTGATGCAGAAGGACTGGCCAAGCAGTCATGTGTAGAATGAACCAGAAAAATGAAATAGAGAAATCCATAATAGCTCGATCCCCGACAAAGTGTACTTGTGCCTACGTTTAAACACCACCAGTACTGGAGCGGCTGTTTCTGTGAGACCACCAGTGGAGAGAAAATTACTAACTTATCAAATCTAGAATGAACAAAGTCCCTCTCACCTCTCTAAGCACTAGCCTTTTCCCCATACTCACGATACACACACACAGACAGTGGCTATGAAAAAAAATGGTACTTTGCCATCACTAGAAACATCCTATATACATGACAACAGAATTTTCTGAGTTTCACCACTAGCCCCCCCACCCCATGACTACAGAAAAAGCCTACGCTCTACTATGCTGAATGATATGGACAGGCAGCTCGCCCTTCCACATGTCCTCTGTGACTTATAGCACCAGTAAGTCAAGGAACCACACTTCTGAAACAAAGGAAAAGTAGTACTAAAAGCATTGTTAATACTCAGAAAACAAAGTTGAAGAAAAACAAAAACTTGCATCTCAATTGTTAAAAGTGTCAGTCAAAAGAAAATCAAAAAGAAATCAGGCATGGCTTAAATGATGGCTGGTGTTCTCTCGATGAGACAAACTGGCCTTCCAAATCCAAACACAAATGGTAAAAGAAAAAGTGCCAGTTTGTCTCAACATATGCCCAAACCTCTCAGATAAATAGGAGTTTTTCAAAGTTTACACCCTCTGGTCAGAAAAACGAAGCCCTTTTCTCATTATTAGACTTCCTGAACTGCTATAATTGTTTTTTTTAGTGACACTGTCCAACAGTCTTGACCCAACCACGTGTGCCTGCGTTACTGTAAAAGCTTAGTTCAGGGGGTAAAAAAGAGAAACAAACAGCAACATTAATAACATCAACAACTATACAATACAGGCATTTCACAGCTTTCGAAAAACAAAAGAAAAGCTTTAGGGAATGCAATAAAAAAAAATGGGCAAAAACTACTAGACTTGATAAAGAGGGCCAGGTTGCTTGGTGTAAATAAAAAAAATAAAAAAAAAAATCTAAAAAGCTGTAACGGTGTGAAGGTGGTACTGTGTGGCTATGACTACTCAAACCATTGCTGTATGTTTCTCCACCTGGCCTTCCGCATAATAAACTACAAAAAGACATAAAAAGGACACAGTCTTCATCCTGCCACATTTACGAACAGGCTTTCAAACAATTCTATTTAATAATTCTGCATGTTTCATTAAGCTTAACGCTGTTAAACTAACAAAAAGATAAGATTCATCTGCAAAAGACTGTAGCCAGTGTGAAATCAATTTAATCTCTGTTGTACATAAACGAAAAGACAAAAATAAAAGATTACGGTAAGCAAAATGTCAATGGCTATCAGTACAGCTGCATTCCAAGCTGTGTAAAAGTAATTTTTTGCAACAGGAGAGGGTGAGCCACACTATCAGAGCCATGGTACATGGCTTTAGCCAAGACGCTCTGCTTTGCAAAGATTCCTCTGGACGGCAGGAGGACGGCCCCTTTCCTCCTGGTGTGTGTCAGAGGGTCAAAGGCAGCGATGGCCGAGAATCACGCCCCCCCCGCCCCGTCCCTCCCGTCTCGCCAGCGATTGTCTGGCAGAAAGTGATGTTAACAAGCACAACTAACGTGCCCAGGTGTCTTTTTGGAGTAGTGTAGGTGTGTATGTGAGGAAATGTTTGTGTGTGTGGTGTATGTGCCAAAAGAAGAAAAGAAAATTAAAAACTGTCCATCTCTCAAGTTTTGCGTGACTCTCAAGTGTATTTAATTGCATTGAGAGGAAGGAGGAAATGAAGTCTGTTTCGATTTGATTTGCTGAGGTTGATTTCACATGGTTAGAGGCTGCTGGAGAAGTCCTAGTGCAGATCAGGGCCGTGGTTGGTCTGCTCTCGAGGCATGTGGAGGGTCTCATCGAGGTACGGCAGACTGCAGGCCACTTGGGGTGACGCGAGAAAGAGCCTGGGGTGGAGAGGAGAGACAAACACATCAGTTTCTGTGCGCCACATGATACAAAAGCAAACTGAGAATATCTCAATGGCTTTCTGACACTTTTTTTTTTTTTTAACAGCCCAATTTTAGGCTGTTCACACAGTCAGTGTTTGGGAGTGACAACTGTGTTAGGCGTGATGTGAAGTGGCGTCTTTATGGGCGTCATCAAATTCCTTCTCTATCTCTTGCATAATGCCTGTATCCACAGCAACAGATAATAATAGTAAATAAAGACATACTGAATTCGATACAGATACACTACCATTCAAACGTGGTGCTCAAGTAACACTTCTAATTATTAAATCTGTTTAAAACAATTGTGCTGCTTAAAGGGTTAGTTCACCCAAAAATGAAAATAATGTCATTTATTACTCACCCTCATGCCGTTCCACACCCGTAAGACCTTCGTTCATCTTCGGAACGCAAATTAAGATATTTTTGTTGAAATCCGATGGCTCAGTGAGGCCTGCATAGCCAGCAATGACATTTCCTCTCTCAAGATCCATTAATGTACTAAAAACATGTTTAAATCAGTTCATGTGAGTACAGTGGTTCAATATTAATATTATAAAGCGACGAGAATATTTTTGGTGCGCCAAAAAAAACCAAAATAACGACTTATATAGTGATGGCCGATTTCAAAACACTGCTTCAGGAAGCTTCGGAACGTTATGAATCTTGTGTCGAATCATGATTCGGATCGCGTGTCAAACCGCCAAACTGCTGAAATCACGTGACTTTGGTGCTCCAAACCGCTGATTCGACACAAAAGATTCATACGGTCCGAAGCTTCATGAAGCAGTGTTTTGAAATCGGTCGTTATTTTGTTTTTTTGGCGCACCAAAAATATTATCGTCGCTTTATAATATTATATTGAACCACTGTACTCACATGAACTGATTTAAGTATGTTTTTAGTACATTAATGGATCTTGAGAGAGGAAATGTCATTGCTGGCTATGCAGGCCTCACTGAGCCAACGGATTTCATCAAAAATATCTTAATTTGTGTTCTGAAGATGAACGAAGGTCTTACGGGTGTGGAACGACATGAGGGTGAGTAATTAATGACATTATTTTCATTTTTGGGTGAACTAACCCTTTAATATTTTTGTGGAAACCGTGATAGTTTTTTTTCAGGATTCTTTAATGAATAGAACATTCAACAGCATTTATTTGAAGTAGGAATTTTTTTTACCATTTTTTTTTTACTGTTACTTTTGATCAATTTTAGAGTCCATGCTGAATAAAAGTATTAATTTCTTTAAAAAAAAAAAAAAATGAATGGCAGTGTACTTCAAATCAATAATGTGACACTAGCTGTCAACTGTGGTTCTGTTCATATAGCACATATCAACTTAAAATACTCTGAATTCAGTTGTGCCTTACAAATATTTAAGATTGTCCATATTTAAGATAGTCTTTGGTTATAGAATATAAATGTCACTTTCTTTCATAACGAGTTGTGCATAAATGAATCCTATTTAACACTCCAAACAGGACTGACAACTATATCATTCTGCTGTGTGAACATAGCCATTGTTCCCCTATTCCCATGAGTCATCTCAGTCTATGTCATGGGAATGTGTAGGATACCACTGACTTAAAATCATGTGTCTGAGAGCCCCGTTTGCATCTGGTATAAAGATCAGCATGTCTCGTGTGATCCGATCACAAGCGCTACTTACAGGTGTAAACAGGGTCCAAAACACATTCTGATCCTATCGCTCGTGCCACAGTATGAAGTAGTTAAAATATGAACACATCACATTTGAAATGTAAACACTTATCTGTCTTCATACATCGTGCACAACCTCAAAAGACCACTTATTCACCTGTCAATCAACCACAGCACTGAAACAAAAGTTTAAAGCTTTGCTGGTTATATATGACTTGTAAGTGAAACAAAAGTGCATTTACAACACATGCGCAAGACTTTTTTTCCTCGGATCATCTGAGATAGATTTCACTTAATACCAGATGTAAACAGTCTATTCAGTACTCAGAATCACCATTTTCAGATTCATGATGTCATGCTATCAGCTTCATCATGAATTTTAGCTTTGTGCCCTTGGGATGAAAGGTTGTAATCAGATTTGTTTTCCAGTTTTATTCCATGATTCTAAGCCCAGGTCAATTTAACTTCTCAAAGAATACAATTCTTACTAATGATACACCAAAATTAATTTAACGAAAACTAAATTAATTTTCATTTAGCTAAAAACTGAAAGCAAAATTAAAGTTTAATATTCAAATCAAATACATTTAATAATCAATACTGGATACAGCAATCTGTCACTCGACATTAAAGAGCATCAAAACAACAATTGATTTGTTTGAATTTTGTTATAAAATTGACAGAATCTGAAAGTTCAGACTTTGTTTCATATCAAAAATAAAGCTTTTTGTAATTATTGGATAGTAGGCATGCTACAAATAGGCTACTTTAGTGAAGTTTTGTTTGTGCATCAACTGGAAAGAGTAAAGGACTAAAACATCTCAGTTCATTAAAATGAAGATCAAAAACGAGAAATCGATAGTCAACCCTAGCCCAAGCTGACATGTTTTCCTACTGTAGCTTATCCACGTTGTGCGCACAAGACAAGACACTGAAACGGCACTACAATTAAACTATTTCAGTCAACAATTTCGGCCTTCCAAAACTGTTTTAAAATTCATTTTTCGGTCAAAACAGTTTTGAATGGCTGAAATGTTGGTGCATCACTAATTCTTACGGGGGGTTAACGGTTTGTGTCTGTATGCTGAGTCCTAAATATTTTAGGTGGTCCTGGGGCCATCCTCTGAGCTCCCCCATGGCCTGCCACAGCAGAGGGCATATGGCAGGAGAGGAGGGAACAAGGTTTATAACACCAAATACAAAGGACGGGGAAAAAAAACAAAACAATGCACTGTATTTTTGGTTTCCACTGAGGAACACAAATGGAGGGCTATTTCAAGAGTGGGGGAGGGGCGACAGCTAATTGTGTCTTGCACCTTCAGATGCATAAAATCTGAGGTGATTAATTACTAGGTGGCGATACATTTTTCATGATCCTCCATCAAAGGCATGGCGGCGCAGGGGGGCCACCAGGACTCTGAGGCCAATCATGTGACGGTTGCTCTCAAAAGGGCGGGGGTGAATCTGTCTCTGACGTTACAGAGGGAACAAAAGAGCTGCAGAGGTGAGCCGTTCAGCTAATCTGAGACTACAAGTAAACATATTTCATTCAGGGCACAAACTATAAAGGAAGTGGTGGCAGTTTTCTGTAAAATGAGGTTATAAGCAGCAGTTTTACACTTTTGACAAACAATTAAAAGCAAAAAGGCTCGTAAGTGTAAAGCTGCATTGATAAGTGTGGGCACAGGAGCACAGTCTGGGTGGTCACACTGCATGCCAAAAACAGCCAATACCAAGCACTGGGGGTTAAAAGAGTGAGACAGAAAGAGGCATCCACACCCAGGCAACTAGAGGTTACTGACACATCACAGAGTAGAGTGTAGAAACACACAGTCACAGGCAGAGAGCGCTGCACAGCACACAATCTACAGCGCTCTGCTGCACGGCATTTGAGCTTCCTTTCTGCTTCAGCGACTGATTTTTGATCAGCTCTCCAAACGCTAGATTAAAATAGTCAATTATTGGGTTGTATAAATACATCTGAGTACATGGTGATCATGTGTAGGCTGCCAAGTAGTTGTTTAGGACAGTGGGGACAAATGGCCTGGTGGGCATACGTGTATATGGAAGCTTAGTACTTTTTTTGCACAAAATGAAAGCAGTGCATGCTTTTTGTTTATAACTCTTGATATGATCAAATTTGGGATATGGAGATATGTAAGCCAGACATTTACGTGACTAAAAGGAAAGATAATAGTGCAATTGCATACTCTAAACCATTGAGGGTTGTAATTATGCTTTGAGCCGTTTTTTCTAGCAGGGAAATTTTTCTGGAGCATCTGAGACTGATGCTTTAGTACATTTTTTTTTTTTTTTTTTTGGTAAAAATAAGCCCAACAGTTCAGTTCAGTTAAAAATGGCTCAGAGGATAACAGTACTGTCCATCTGTGAGTAACGTATCACATCATCTGGTGTTATGAATTACTTTCTCTGCAAGGATTAAAAATACCATTCGAGTCATTAGACTGGGGTGCGAGGTCATAAACTGCTAACCGGGATGAAGCTGGAATCAAGTACTTAAGCATCCCAGCTATGAATACTGGTGGTTTCGGTGGAGAACAGTGATCGCCTAATATTTCAGTGGCCCTGGTTCTAGAAGCATTTTTCCCATTCATTTTCCCTATAGTCATTTCAAAGGAATTCCTCAATTACAAGTCTAAATCCGGGGGCACATTGTGCGATTTTGGCCATGATTTGGTCGTCTGAGACCAATTTTGAAAATCATAAAAGATTCCCCGTACCTTGGATAAAATCTGTAGTCTTTGGTTGTTAGTTTGACATGTTCACCGACAGCCGATTAATGACTGTTGTGATCAAATTTTTACTTCTGATGAAATTCTGTCAGAAGATTTGGCGCACAGTCCTGCAGTGTGACTTCATCTACGATGACCGTCAAATTGACTTGTTTTTCAAGACAAGCCATGAACACTAGAACCAAACCAATCGGCCAGCTTAGAGATGAACCAGGGCTGTCACGACAAGATTTTCACTGCATTTTTATCATGGCCAAAAGAATCACAATAACAATTTTATAATGATAGCTATAAAAATAAAAACAATAATAACGCTATCAGTCAAATTCTTCAACTATTTTGTTTCCTTTTTTTTTTTTTTGGCCAATGAATCACACTCAAAATACAAGTGCAAGGAGGCGGAGTTTGTAATGCAAAATGAAGGAACAATATGAAACTGAGACATTAAGTATAAAAACAATATTTCTTGAAAGCAAAACATCAAATTCTAAATAATATTCTGTTTGAATAGAAGCCTCAGTTATCCTGAAGAAACTGCTTTTGGGCAGAAACTAGATTGCAACGTTAGAAAGTGACTGTCTAGATGCTAATCTTCAATGTTTGCACAACATTCTTTTGATAATATTCACAAGAAAATCTCAAAGCTGATGGTAGATTTCTCTATTGAGAAAATGAATGGGGCTTTTACTTCTGGTGCTTTTTTTGAATAACACCATATTGCTTTTCAGTGAAACGCTTAAACATCTGCCTGCTTTATCTGAATTACAGTTGAGAATGAAGTAGTGAAGTCTCTCTTCATTCTGTGAGAGTGATGTGCTGCGTAACAGCCGTACAGCAGTGATGTGGGACAGGGAGCATATTACTCAATGCAGGGAGGTGGAGGTAGTCCAGGAAGAAAAAAAAAAAAAAAAAAAAAAAAAAAAAAAAGGCATTGTACCCAACTGTCACTCACCCAATGCTGTCTCTCATACCAGAACATGGCGAGCATCTACTTGCCGTGGTGATCATAGGGAATGCTATTCTGAAGTGGGTGGGTGGGTGGAAGGGGGAAACATTTATTTGTGAAGAAAATTAACAACAATGTGGTAAACACCGCAAAAATGCGGAACTGAAAAAAAAGTTAGTATAGCAAATATTCAAATCACCAGAGACTCTGTAGACAGAATTATAACTCTGGGCAGCATGCCAAGAATGTATGACAAGTTTTGAAAAGAACTATGCAAATAAAATCCGAAGTATGTGGCAGTGGTTACGCAATACAGGGCTCAACAATATGGATGGCCCAATGGCCTAGGGCCGGTGCTTGCGTTTCAACTGACCTTACATTTATAAGCTAACTTCACCAGTTTTGATGCTTTGCAAATGTAAAATTTTGGTGTTCTGTGATGTTCTGAACAATGTTGTTTTGCAAATTCGACTGACTGTAAATATGTCAGCAATGCAAAGTTTTCTTTAGCTGGCTGACAGAGATAATGGAGAGAGTGATTTGTGCTAGTCTTGAAAGAAACATTTAAAAAAAAAAAAAAAAAAAAGCTTAAAATGATAATTTAGTGTCAAGTTCTGCAATACATTCCATCATTTTCCAGCAAAAATGCTTAAAGTTTTATCAGTTAAAAAAAAAAAAAAAAAAAAAAGTGTGTGCGCGCGTGTGTGGGAAAAAAAAAAAAAAAAGAACCTTACAATAACAGTTATAAATAAAATTACAAATAAAAAAACAATCATAATCTGACAAAAAAAATCTTATTGTTGAGCCCAGCAATATCAATAAAATATATATACATAATGTATAAAAATAATAATAATTTATAATATGACAAAATTTAGTAGGAAGGGAATGAAGATACATTTCTATTTCCTTAATCTTCAAATCCTACCAAGTTATTTATCCAGGTAAATTACCAATTTATTTACTTTTTTGTCTTCAACATCTATTCACATACTGTCTATTTCACTGTTGAAAGCAAATTTCTAGATAAGCTATACAGCATAGGTAGCCCAAAAACACATTTCAGAGCAGAGTGCTTTCATAATGGCATGCTAACAGCCCTGTAAACCATGACACCGGCTCCAGATCATGCCAGGCCACAGCAGACACAAGCTCCATCTGAGCACTCTTTCATGGCTATCACTCTCTATCATCTTTCCCTTTGTCTCTTTGCTGGAAAGCAATTGTGGAGAAGTTTGTTTATAAAGCTCTTCTAACCAAAGTGATCTCTTTTGTGGTTGGAATGGACAGGAAATAAAGACAGGGCCATTTAAGAGCAGGGGAGCTGGGGCCAGAAACAGACACTACTGCTGCCAAACACACAGGCAATGGTGGGCAAAAAATGCAGGGTATTTCATTTTATAAAGTTGGTACCTGTGATGTGGACATGCGTGAGGTGTCCTGTCGGCCAGTTAGATCAGAGGAGGAAATGTTGACAGGGGCTCCGCGGTGCAGTCTCATACTGACCTTCCTCTCTCGCTCCATTCCTGGCAAAAAGAGAAAAGGAGGAAGACATGTGTCATCAAAAGTATGGAAAAATGGAATAAAAAAAAAAAATAAAAAAAAGGGACACTGACCACACACATTGGGTCGCGTCCACCTAAACAAAAAGCCTTCTGTTTTCCAATGTCTGAACCACAAAGTAATTACACCAAACTGGAAAAACTGCCCTGCGCTGATCTTATGGCTCCACTGAGAATAAGTGTTATTTGACTTAAAGAAACTGAAGTTTACTTGGACTCTGGTAAATGTGGCATATGGTGGTTTATAAGATTTTGTGCCTCCTTGAGGCTCTGCTAACTCTACACTTAACGGCTGTTAGGCTTACTGCTAACAAGACCAGTGCAGGGTCACTGTTTTTGTGTCTTGTATGGGGAAATGTCTGTGTGTGTGAACCTCCACCCTTCGATAAAGCAAACGCTAGTAAATTTAAGTCATGTCTAGCAAACATCCTGCTGAGCGTAGTAGCTTGCAGCCCTTTAACCACTTCCGTTCAGCTAAGATGACAACAAAAGGCAAGAAAAAAAAAATGTAGCTGATGAATACAAATGTGTCTTGATATGAAGCAGTGAAAAGAAAGAAAAGCCATGTGTGTTTTCCAAATTCAAAACGATCCTCATGCACAAAGAAAAACCATCCTTTAGATGTTTGAGTCATAAACATGCCATTTTATTTTACTGAGATTAAAAACAAGCACCAACAGACAGCAGTGGACGTCTTACCTGTGTGTGAGGTTGGCGTGAGGGGTGTGGGAGGTGCTACTTCTTGCGTTCCTCTGGGTCTACCTGAGCTGGAAGGCATCATGCCACGGGCAGCCGGATTCCGCCCATGCCGCAATCTTTCCTCTCGATCCCTTCGCTCCCTCTCCGGATCTTCTGCCGCTCTGTTTGCACCCTGAATAGCACAACACATCATAAATAAAGCATGAAGTCAAAAAGACCACGATAAAAACAAAGAACAATTTTAGAAATACAGCAACCATGCGAAGACAACAGATTTGACACTCACAAATTTGAGCATATTCCAGTCAAACACGTAGTCGTATGAAAAGCCTTGCCGGTGGAAAAGGTTCCTGAAGAGCTGTCTCAGGTAAGAGTAGTCGGGCTTGTCGTCAAAGCGAAGGGAACGGCAAAAGTTGAGGTATGTGGCAAACTCAGCTGGAAACAAACAAAAGGCAAATGTAACTAAAAAAAAAAAAAAAAAAAAAAAGTCAATTTGTTCAGATTTGAGGTCAACTACGCTTTTTTTTTTTTTCATGCTTTTAAAGGTCTTTTTTATGCTCACAAAGTCTGCATTTATTGGCTCAAAAACAGTACAAACAGTAATAGAGTTTAAAATAACTATTTGAAAGTATTTTGAAATGCTATTTTATCCCTGTAAAGGAAAAGCTGAATTTTCAGCATCATTATTCCAGTCTTCAGTGTCACATGATCCTTCAGAAATCATTCTGTGATGACTTGCTGCTTAAACATTTCTTCTTATTATCAATGTTGAAAACAGTTTTGCTGCTTAATATTTCTGTGGAAACCGTAATATTTTTTTTTACGATTCTTTGATGAATAGAAAGTTCAATAGAACAGCATTTATTTGAAACCAGAATCTTACATAACATTATAAATGTGTCAGCTGTATGTGTCAATTTAAAGCTGCAGCCCGTAATTTTGCCTCTTTGTCGCCATCTCTGTTTGAAACCTGCAATTGCCGTTGTTTGCGGAATTATCTTTACGTGGGTTGTGCCTCGGCACGATTCTTCAGCGCAGATGAATATAATGTTTTCTGTCAATCACCACATTGGTGTGGATACTGTACTTCGGAAACACAGATTGTAGTCTTGGAAGTATGACCAAAATATGAATTTTCACCGGAGAATGTCATCTGAACAAGTAACATGTCTGCCACTTTTGTTCTGACTGAGGGAAAAAAAGCATTACAGTAAATCACGCTGCCAACGGTGATTGAATCTAATGATCACTTAGCTCATATCACGTCAAACCGTGCAAATTATTATTATTGTTATACTTTGTTCTCAAATTGTTAATGTTAACAACATCAACATTGCGTGACTGTGTATTTAGTGTGTATTAGCGTTACCTGTAGATTTCAATTTCTGTACAGTCTAATCTCTAACGTTAATTTGTCATACCATACAATCCGCCATCAAAATGATACGTTTAATTATTGCAGCTGCTGTATATAATAAAAAAAATTAAAAAAAAGGGCTATAAATGATCCGCCTCACATATCATACAGCTTACTAGCTGGGACTCCTTTCTGTTTACAGACGTGACACAATGACGCAAAGACAAACGGCTGCATGCTCGAATTTCCAGCGAAAACCTACCAGTACCACCCAAGTTATAAAACATTACAAGCTTACCGTTGTGAATCGGGCTATGGTAAGGAGATAGTTTTGACCACTGGCTGGTTATGTACATGCTCAAAAATTGATTTTGTAAAATTTTTAATGAATAAAAGTTACAGACAGCAGCTTTGATGAATCCTTGCTGAATAAAAGTAATCCTTTATTTAAAAAAAAAAAACTGAGACCAAACAGCAGTGTATGCAAAAGTTTGACTTTCAGCAGATATCTGTAATCCAATATGTTTTTTTTTAAAAAAAAAGGGGGGGGGGGAAGAAAAAAAAAAAGACCACAAATATTGATAATTGATCTATTTGATTGAACTGTCTAATCAAATGTTCTCTCCTACCACCTGCTTCCAAATGGCAATAAAAAAAAGTAGCTTATGGTCCATGGCTGTGCTGTAATGTAACTTAAGCCTATTGGCTATTAACAAAAACAAAAAACACACAACCATATATAAGCAGAACCTTACATGGGTATCCTTTGCACAGGACTTCAATAGGAGTGGACATTTTCTTTTCACTGATTCGCTCATACTTCTGTCTCTTTGTGGCAGCCTTCAGACCCTGCCATGGCAGAGAGCCCAGGTTGAAGTACATGAGCACATAGCCAAGAGACTCCAAGTCATCTCGTCTGGATTGCTCTGTGAAAGAAAACACCGATAAACACCGTATATCATTACGATGGCCTGACTAGAACAGGTGAAGTGGCTTGATCGTAAATGTTAGGGTGATGACAGGTCAGGTCTGAAAGTACAGGAGATTTCAATGAGATAACATTATTATAAGTTTATTGAAAAGATGTATTAGGGTACCTATTCCCAAGTGGGTGTTGATGGAAGCGTAGCGAGCAGTGCCAGTCAAGTTTTTGTTCTCGCGGTAAGGGATGTGCTGGTGGGTGCGAGCATCTCTGTACTTCTTGGCCAGGCCAAAGTCAATGATGTAAACAAGGTTGCCCTTCTTCCCCAGGCCCATAAGGAAGTTGTCAGGCTTGACGTCTCTGTGAATGAAGTTCTTGGAGTGGATGTATTCGATTCGGCTGATCTGATGACAGAACAGAGGACAGGTTCAGCAAGTCGAATGACTGAATGAGAGACTCCATGCAAACCTAACACACCAATTCAAATAAAGCAATGAAGGCATGACAACCGCTGAACAAGCAGCCCTTTCACATTAAGCCTCCTTTCACAACGGCTCTTGGCACTTAATACTCAGTCAAACAAAGTGAAAGAGGATACTGGTTGTCTATGTAAAACAGCTGAAAGGATGACAGTAAAGCTTGACATGTCATCAGACCACCACTTCCTGGATTCATTATCCCATTTTGGGTGTCCTATAACAAGAGCTGGGTAGGGTGGAGAGGATAAAGGTTACGGTGATCCCGTCTACAGCCTTACCATCTGGTCAGCCAGCAGAAGAACAGTCTTTAGGCTGAACTTGCGAGAACAGAAATTGAAGAGATCCTCTAAACTGGGTCCCAGCAGCTCCATCACCATCACATTGTAATCTCCTTCTGCTCCACACCATTTGATTGTTGGGATACCGACTGTAGAAGAAACAATTACCATTAGTACAGCAGATTTTTTTCCCTTCAAAAAGGGAATCTAATGTGGTTTATGAAGAAAATCCTTGTCAACCAAAATGATCTTGAAAGTTCAGACTACCGAATAGAGGGGATTTTGACTAATATGTATCTGTATCTTTGAAGGACTGACAGACCAAATCTGAAGGTGACCTACAACATTATAGGTGGGGGGTTGGGAGCACGTTTGTTTCAATAGGGCAGTGATGTGATAAAAAAAAACCCAAGCAGAGCTTTAGCTCGAATAAACCAGCAGCGCTGGTTGGTCAACCTCAGAAAGGGCTCTAACTCATCAGCCATAAAATATCAACAATCTTGAGAAGACCTTGAAGTGATGTACGAAAAGATATAGGCTGTCGTGGAAGGACAGCTGATACTCAATTAGATCACTTCAAGGGCGTTTTCCTGCCCCCTCAGTTCAGACACATGTGAACCAGAAAAGGCAGCTGTCACAACACCGTAACATAATTTGAATGTGTACTGATAGGATAGATGTTGAATACACATTATCTTCCAGTTAAACAAGCAAGCCCCAATTACAGCGACCAGCTTTAACAAAACTTGATATCCAATTTGATATATTCATTAACAAGTTGTAAAATACAATTTCTGGCAACCACAGATTTTTTTTTTTTTTTTTTTTTTTTTTTTTTTTTTAACAGTGTAATGAGGTAAACAGGTCTCTTGAACACGGTCTCTTGTCTGCCATCAGACAAACAGACAGTCTAGATTTTCCAGTGTCGTTCACATATACCCAGCAGCACACTCAGGATTATCGAGGAGAGAAAGAGACAGAGGGCTCAGCAGCATTCTGGAAGGTCAGAGATCTCTCGGCAGCTGCTGTCGTGGCTACCGTCATGTGTGCCCTGAGCCTGGCCACTGCCTTCAACAGCACAGAGCTTTTGCTGTTCAGCACTTTGCAGAAAACATCTTCCAGGTCAGCTATTCCTGCGCAAACTCAGGAGGTTAAATATATCTCCTGGTCTGAGCTGTCCAGCGCGCCTTTCCATTCTCATGTCAGGACAGCTCTGGCACAGTCTATATTAATAGGAATTAAAATAGAAAAATGCCGAGCCCAGTGCTTCTCCATGTAAGGACTCAAACAAGAGTGCAATTGTGGTATTAAAACATCCAGAAATTAAAAAAATACAATAAATAACACAGAAGGCAAGGATTTCTTTCTCCGTAATACAACGAATGTACATGCACACACAAATGCGTGCAAGTACCCACACCTTTCTCGATGTAAAGTTGTCAGTGTGTATGTTTGTTCATGCTATGCTAAATAAGGCTGGGAGTGGTGAAAGAGACCCAGTTAGGAGATGGAATGCACAGGGTGGCCCCTCCCCCCCCCCAAACCCACTCCCCTCTGCACACACCATCTGGCCTGGGGTCCATGTGATCACAGAGAACACAAGCGCCGAGAGGGAGGCTCACTCAGAATGTCGGTCTGTCGTGGCATGGATGCCATCGCAACGTTTGGCCGCTGCGGAGCGAACGTCATGCATGCTCAGTCATGCTGAGAGCGAGCAGACAGACTTGAGCATGTTTGAAGCAAATGCTGTAGACGACACTTTTTCTGCTAGCACCATAAAATACCCCCGACAGTACTGTCGTACATCTATCTAGAATAAGCAATCAGGGAAAACCCATCCGGAGATTGGGGGGGGGTATTATTCTTCAGAAACCTCATGTATATTCATAAATAGGGCCCGATGATTTCCACGATGCAGAAAACGCGGAGGGAATCACGGAATCCAGTTTAAAAAAAAAAAAAAAAAAAAAAACGGATATTACTGTATAACGCAGAATGTCACGGAATATCAAATTTGAGATGAATAAATAAAGTAGGTCAGTACACTTAATTTAAATCGAGATATAGACTAGCGTCTGTGAATATTAAACCACAAAAGCCTCAGCGTCTGCCGCCTCACTAAATGAGGGACATGAATGCATAAACTTTATCTCTAGAGCTGCTTTGAGAGTCACTTCATTAGCATTTTATCGTTTCAGTTGAGTAAAACTATCGTCATATCAAACACACAGAAACTCAAAGGTCTTCACTGCAACCTGTCAAAAAAAAAAAAAAAAAAAGTTCGGCTTAACTTGAAGAAATTGTGACAGAAATATATTACTGTTGTACAGTAGACTTTTAGCTGTCTCAATGGAATAATACTAACATTAACAATAATAATAATAATAATAAATAAATGTTAAAACTTCATTCTTTTTTTTCCCCATGTTTAAATTTTAACAGTAAAGCGCTGTTGTGCAGCACTTTGACAAAGTGTTTATTGTCATAAAAAGATAAATTTATGTTTAATTCATTTGATTGCCAGAAAAATTTAAATACACAACACAGAACAAAAACATTTAATAAAATTTTTTTAAAAAAAATAAATGTTTTTATGAATTTAATTTAGACATGCTTTTTGATCATTAAAATTCTACCATTAAACCAATAAAATGGAATCCAGAAAACTTAAAACAGAAAACACAGAATTTGGTAAAAATAAAACGCATTTCATAGGGCCCTAAATAAAATTAAATGGAATTTGGGACTAAATGAAATGGGGCCCTATATAAATCATCACCATATATTGCAACAGAACCAAAATGTCAAGAAAAACCTGACTTTTGTGCCTGATTACAGGACTATATGGATGAAAAACCACACAGAGACCACAAATTGCATAGTTCCTCTACTTCCACACTAGAGTTGTCAAAAGTACCGACTTCGGCACCAAGTCTGATTCATAAACGCCTCTGATTGGCCATTGTGACGTGCTCATCGGATGTGTCTGTGATTGGCTTCAATGATCAACGCTTCAAAAACATTGTAATAGTCATCAATGACACTCTTCACCGAATGCTTAAACAGATAAACACAGGAATGTTTGAAAGCAGGCGTCTATCACTGACCTGCTTTCAAAACGCTTTCAAATTCAAACACTTCCATGTGTTGATCATTGTAGCCAATCACAGACATATCTAATGAGCATGTCAACACAATGGCCAATCAGAGGCATTTACAAATCTGCTTAACAGTGCTCAAATCATCACATTTTTAAAATTTCATTACTGATTGGTACCGAAGTCGGTTCTTTTGACAACTCTATTCCACACAAGTCTAAATGTTAAGCCAGTGAGAAGACGATTCATGGTGTTGACAGAACGCTGGGAGTAGTTTGAGATCTGATAATGCTACTCTCGGTGGAGAAGTTGACTCACTGACTGATGCAAGGGGAACTGGTCACGAATGGTTGGCCGCCCACTCTTGCCACAGTATTCTTTAACACAATCCAAGAAATGGAGATCCAGTGATCTACACCTTACCTTTAGAGAACCCTCTTAATCAAATTACTAAAGAGGCCAACAAAAGAACTATATTAAGCCAACATAAAATTGTTATTGTTCATTAAGGCTTTAGCAGCTGATATTACTTGCCAGGACTCAACAGGAAGGATTTCCTTTAGTTCCAGTATTTACTTCTCTTGCCAAAATTTCCACTGGCCCCACCACAAAATGATATATTTTTATTTACACTTACAGTTTAAAAGTTTGGGGGTCGTAAGATTTATTTTTTGTTGTTTGTTTGAAAGAAATTAAAACTTTTATTCAGCAAAGATTCATTAAATTAACAGTAAAATATTTATAACATTACAAAAGATTTACATTTAAAATAAATGCTGCTATTCTGATCTTTCTATTTATTAAAGAATCCTGAAAAAGTATCATCGTTTCCACAGAGATAAGCAATACTGTTTTCCGTAACTGTTTTGATAATAATAATGTTTCTTGAGCACCAAATCAGCATATTACAATGATTTTATCAGATAAAAGCCTTGGTGAGCATCAGAGACTTTTTAAAAACAATTTAAAAATCTTACCGACCCCAAATATTTGAACTGTAGTGTATGGTTTTTTTTGGGGTTTGTTTTTTTCCATATTTGCTCAAAATATTTTTGTCTTTGGTTTTCATCATGAAAAAATGTTTTCTTAAAAGATTTTTTTCCCTTTACAAACATTGGCACAAAGCTAGAAATTATACCGCTACAATGTGACTGCTATAATGTTTTGTTTGTAGTTTAACACGTTCTTGATGTTTTCATTTTTTAATACAAGTTCTATCACAGCCAACTAGATCATATCTTGCTGACAAATCAGCACATTTTGCAAACAACAATCTAGAACACATCTCAGAAAACCAAACGTTTCAGTGTATGGCATAAAAAAAAATAAAAAAAAATGAATGCATCATTGACGAATGTAAGAATTCCAGTGGCAAGAAGCACAGTCCCAAAAAGGAGAGTAACTCTTTGTCAGCTGGCCTGAAACTCTTTCACAGAAGCATCCTTAATGTTAAGCTCTGCTTGCACTATTTTATAATACAATTAGAATGGTGCCTTTCAAAATTCAGTGAGGTTTCAAAAAAACAAAACCTTTCAAGGTAAATTTTAACTCAACTCCTAACAGTTTATAATAAATATTTCAGTTTGAAGAGTTTTCTTGTCCACAAATGAACAAGTCTACAGACTCTTATGTATGTGTCAGCAGTGTGAGGCGTGAACGTGTGACTCATAGTTCTGTATTAACGGAGAAGCCGGATGGAGACCACGAGGAGCTGTTGACTGAGTGTGGAAACACATACCGCCTCCTTGCATCATTTTGTAGATCTTGCTCTCGATGTGCAGCTGTGGGTGCTTCGTTTTCACACATTCTAGCTTGATGGCTACTTCTTCCCCCACGGAGATGTCTGTGCCTGAAGATCAGAAAAGACAGGATTACACTATACATCACCAAACAGAAAAGCGAAAGACTGATAGTGGAGGGAGAAACAACCAAATCGCTTGACACGTCTAAAGTAGGGAGCTTAAACATAACATATCTGCACATGTTCCTGTGACGTACAATACACGCATACCTGAGCATGACAACAATAAATCCACTCAACTAGAGAGGCTTTGCAGTGTCTAAATAAGCATTAGCATCCAGTTTATTATGAGTCATTGGGAGACAATTAAACATAACCAAAAAATATAAATGAATATACAGGCCCACTATGATTAAAAAAAATTCTGCATATCTAAGTGACTCACACACAGCTTCCAGCGTGAGGGAGTGGGAACAATTATCTACGCGTACTGCTATACCACCTCCTTTCCGGCCCACCATCTGCCTCAACTCAACATCCTGAGCAGAGGATGCTGAAAATCATCCAACTTCATCTGCTGTAACAGACACCCAATGAAACAGAGGAGGAGAATGACAACACTACAGCATTTCCAAGGACTAGGCCAAGTGTATGTGTTGTGCCTGATGAACGTGACATGAAAAGCAGGATGAATGAGTTGGTTTAAAAAAAAGAAAGAAAACAAAACAAACGAATGAACTTCCCTCTTACTCAGAGTGTGGAAACTGACATGCTACATGAACCCAGTCCTGATTTTCCGGCTTGCAGACAGCAGACCAGTCCACAAACATGCCTCAAAAGTGGAGTATTGAGAAAGAAAATCACCCATATTCTTTTTTTCCTATTTTGTTTTTCACTGTAAGAACACGTGGCAGGACAACGTCGATTGTCCTCCATTTGTTTTTCTTCTCAAGTCACGTTTGAGCTCTGCAATCAACAGGTGTGTGGTCTCGCAGTCCAGTTGAATCATCTAGTGTGTGCGTTCAAAGGATTATAATGCTAAAAATCGGCTGAAACTGTCATTATGTCTGTGGTCTTCCACAGTTTTAAAATCAGTTAAGATTTGAAAATCATCTAGTGTGTCCCAGGTCTTACTCTGGACAAACTATAACAAGAGGCCTCAACCACTCTGTCACATGTCCCTTTTCCACCAACAGGTTTCCATAGGAAATGTGTTTGACTGGAAAAATCAGCTCTGCACTGTCCCCTAAAACATACTAACCACTAGGGCTGGGACAACACTATCGATGCATTGTGATTCGCGGATCATTTCTGATATTTTCCAAATGCATCGCAAATCGATTCTGAGCTTACTTTTTAACAGCAGATGGCGCTCTAGGAAGAAGACCGCTCATGCATTCGGCTGAGTCTGAGTGTATTTGCAGTTCAGAATGCTTTTATGACGCGAGATTAATGTAAATAGCTCACTGCAAACACCCTTGTAATTCGCTTCCACCTTTTCAAACTTTATAAATGATCTTTTTATAGAAGGTTCAAGCGGTGTGTGTAAGGAATTTGAAGCAAGCAGAGTACGGCTGTTCCTAAACCACGCAGTGCCATCTGCTGTTAAAAACTGAGCTCAGAATCGATTCAAGAGAATCGCGACACATAAGGAAAATATCAGAATCGATCCAGAATCATTTTTCGATTCGCGATGCATCGATGTATTGTCCCAGCCCTACTAACCACTAATGTCAGATGCAGGAGGTCTACAACAAAATGGCAAACATCATTTGAATAAATTGATTGATATAAATTATACTATGTTTAATAAATATATCAGGCTGAATGGTTATTCAAAATTAAATTTAAATCCTGATATGGCTTAGTGTGGTTATCAACTTGCAAAGGTTGCGAATGAATAAATATGAATGAATGAAGCATGGCGCTGTGTTCATTTACACACTCACGCAGCTCATGCTAAGTACTTTCAGTCTCAGAGTAATTCATATACAATAACTAATTATTAGGGTTGGGCCCAAAAAAAAAAAAAAAAAAAAAAAAAAAAAAGATTTTTCGATTGATCTCAAAAAGCCACAAGTCAATCTTTTTTCCGTATTTATTTACGCAAACACTGACGTCAATCTTATTACTAGTCTTCTCCACTAGATGTCATCCACTTATTTACGACAGTGGGAACCTTGTCATTCATTCAATGCTAAATATGATGGATGCAGAAGCGCCTTTCAGCGTGAAAGACAGTTGAAGGAACTGTCACTGTCCCGATCGGGCCAGTGCTGCATGGTCACGAAAGTTTATCATTTGCACTCATATTCAAGTCTTGCCAATGTAAGCATTCAAGCACAATAAGACGAGAAAGAGAACTGTGTTTTGTGTGCGCACAGAAATTTGCATGCCTTCTATAATGTGCAAATGAAATTCTCTTTCACTTCTCCTTGAGTTTAAACTGACAAATTCACACAAACTTTTTTTTATGGGTTATAGTTATGGTGAAGGGTTGGATTCTGGAATCTAATGCCGCTTCAATATATATCCTTTGAATGTTTTATCAAGTTATTAATCAACATTTATCTTTCTAAATATTAATTATTTGAATGACTTCTTCAACTTATGTTAAAGCGTTTATTTTCCTTTTCATCTTCAAACACTAATGATGAATATTGTCTGTACCTCTCACTGAGAGAAAAGTACAACTTATCAGTATGTTTTGAGATATTCTCCTGTTTACAGTTAAAGCTCCGGCCAACTTCAACCTTGAAGAAGCTGTGAATCATGTGTATCTTTGTATGTGCGCTAAGTGTTTTGTGCAGGTCCTTTATGGGTGCTAGTGGACAACTGGCATTTTGCTGGAGACCTGCAGACGCCTTGTCATGATCTAGAAGGGCATCCAGTGCCTAAATCCAGGGTCCAAGCATCAGCATCGTGATGGATGGAGATATGCTTCTGACTATCTGTCCATGTGTGGAAGATTACTAAATTTGTCTATTTTTCTTAGCCAATCAGAATCATTTAACCTAAGTAATGACATAGTAGACTCTGTTAGAGTGTAATTGCTGTGGAAATGTGAATGTATACAAAGCGGCCTACAAACGCCTTGTGAGACTTGAAACTGGCTTCTGCTGATGAAACTGCAAACTATTCTTCAGTAAAATTCTCTTCAATTGATCGCACTTCTGACTCCGGATCTCTTCATTCATCACATCTGGTCTCAGGTCCTTAACTGTTAATCCCCAACAATGGCTTTAGGGAACGTAAACAGTAGAGAAAGACAACGCATGTGTATCATTATAATGGATCTGTGCAGCTCTTAAAAGTGACAGCAGCCTAATATTCCTGCTCTTGAGAAATCTCTCCCTGCTCTTCACTAATTTATATTAGTTAAGATAGTAGTTTTAGCTGTGGTATCGAAATTGGAATCAAGAATTGTTAAATTTCACTGGTATCTAAATTTGTGTCATAACCTTATTTATTATAATACAGGGATATATGGGTCAAAAACATCAAACAATAACTATTTTATTCATTTATTATAATTATTTTGTGATGGGGCTAGTGACAATTGAATCATTGCATTCACTGAATTGAATTGAGATAAAAAAAAACTAATAAAAATAATCGGGAAATGAATCGAATTGAGATTATGAATCAAAATCGGGACATCTGTATCGAAACCTAGCCCTACTAATTATACAGTTGTAATGTTAAAAATTATTAGGCCTATTTTGTTAAATACTTTTACAAATTGCAATTTTTTTTTTGTCAGGAAGGGGGAAAAAAAAACCCCACAACTTTCAAAATCTTTCAGCCCTATACTTAAACTTTCTATAAAGATGATGAATCAAACTTCGGATGATTCTTTTGATTTGAAAGTAATATATATATATATATATTATACACACACTTTCCAGTGTTGTGTTTTTTTTGTTTTTGTTTTTTAGGTGAAAAGAAAGAAGCCAGATAACAGAATAGCCATACAGCCACTATGGTGGACATAAATTGAGAAGACATAAAATGTTTAATTTATCAAAAGGGTGGTAGTTAGGGGTTAAACAGATCGTTGTTGATTCATGATTCGTACGGACCAGGACCCACAGTTTGGCACGCATGTGATTTGCGGATTAATTTCAAGTTTAACTACCATAGACTAAAAGTTTATAATTTAAACATTTGTTGTTTTGCTAGTCTACACATTCAATAGATTTTAAACTATTCCAGCGCTAGAAGAGGCAAAAGAGAATGTAATTCATTACCCGTCTCGTGCGCTTTTATCTCTGCGCACGGCCGCGCGCACACACACACACACCAGGTGCGCACACAGAGAGGCGCATTTCAGATAGCGTGCAAACTCCAAATTGATTCCTCTTTCGTGCCTCCTTGCACTTAGATGGACACATACACACAAAATTCGTTCAAAATACCAGTCTCGGCAAGTGTTCTCATAAATAGTCGGTTAGGTCTCAAAAGAAAGAACAAGAGAAGGATGTATACAGTTAGACCTCACTTTATTTGTAACTTTGTTAGGCTACATTGTACCTATCTATGCTTGTAATTTGTGTATTTGTTCTTATTTTTTAATGACTGTTCATTTGCCTTTAATAATGTTTGAACTTTATTAGTTAGGCTAGTAGTTTTTGATGTGGTATCAGCGTACTTAAATTGGGCTTTAAGTATTAAATGGAAAGCAATGTTACCCCCACCCCCAAAATATTTTTTTCTTGCTGATCCGAAAAATGATCCGATCCGTGACTCAAAAACCGTAATACGACCCGAACCGTGAGTTTTGTGATCCGTTGAACCAATAGTGGTAGTGAGTGTTACGTCAATTTGTTAGATGACTAGTCACGCTATTAAATGCTCCTCCACAATAGACAGAGTGACTATGACATGTAATGCTCTATGAAGATTTTTAGTAGGACTTGTGGCATGAATCATACAGCTCACAAGGAAATACATAATGATTACATAAATCATACACCGATTAGGCATAACACCATGACCACCTTCCTAATATTGTGTTGGTCCCCCTTTTGCTGCACCAAGATGTTAGCAGCAGATCCTTTAAGTCCTCCATGGATCGGACTTGTTTGTTCAGCACATCCCACACATGCTCGATTGGATTGAGATCTGGGGAATTTTGAGGCCAATCAACACCTCAAACTCGTTGCTGTGCTCCTCAAACCATTCCTGAACCATTTTTGCTTTGTGGCAGGGTGCATTATCCTGCTGAAAGAGGACACAGCCACCAGGGAATACCGTTTCCATGAAAGGGTGTACATGGTCTGCAACAATGCTTAGGTAGGTGGTATGTGTCAAAGTAACATCCACGTGGATGGCAGGACCCAAGGTTTCCCAGCAGAACATTGACCAAAGCATCACACTGCCTCCGCCGGCTTGCCTTTTTCCCATAGTGCATCCTGGTGCCACGTGGAAAAGCGGACGCACACGCACCCGGCCATCCCCGTGATGTAAAACTTAAAAAATTTTAAATGAAATTTAAAAAATGTGACGCTTTGAGCACTGTTGAGCGGATTCATAAACACCTCTGATTGGCCATTGTTTTGACGCGCTCATCCAATCAATGACGCTCTTCCCAGAGGGCTTACACAGATACACATTGGAGCATTTGAATGCAGGCGTCTATCATGGACCAGTCCACTGATAGACGCCTGCTTTTAAAACCTCCTGCTTTCAAATTCAAAAACATCCGTGTGCTTTCAAACGCTCCCATGCATTGACCATTGAAGCCAATCACAGACATATCCGATGAGTGCGTCAACACAATGGCCAATCAAAGGTGTTTACAAATCGCTCGACAGCGCTCAAAGCGTCACATTTTTGAAACTTCAGTATCGACTGGTACCGAAGATGGTACTTTTGACAACTCTAGCCATCATGAAGAGATAATCAGTGTTATTTACTTCACCTGTCAGTGGTCATAATGTTATGCCTGATTGGTGTATAACCTAGTATATACACATTTATCATGGCAGAGTAACATTTATCAGAATGATAGGAACATAGGGCTGGGGATTTTTACGATTTTTTCGATTAATTCGAATTTAATGTTTTGCCTCGATTTTATTATTTTTAAATCGAGAAATCGCGATTTTGAATAAAAATGTTAGCAAACGTTACAATTAGACGTTGACAATACAGCAATGATAACCATTAAGAGAAGAAAATGATCCGATCACATGATGGCGCGCCTGATTAACCGTTCTTATGTGACACTCTATGAACGTTGAACACATCACTAGTCTTGAGCGGCTGTTTACTCAAAAATGCGTTATTGCGTTGAAAAAAAATGAGACGCGGGTAGTGGAATGGGAAAAGAGCAAAGTTATTAAACGCAAGTTGAAATTTTTTTAAACTTGACCGCCGCATTTTTAGAATACCGTTTCATGGGTGAGATGCTGCAAAAGACGCGAGAGCAACACTCAAACATAAAAATAGCGCAATGGAATGCAAAAACCTGTAAAGAACTACTCCTGTATGTTTGATATTTCATGTTTGTTATTTCATGTTTGTTTGATGGTGACAGGCTAAAAGGTGCTGTTATTTTCTGTTTTTACAAAGCATTTGCTGTTAATAATAGCCTATTACTGGTGTTATTTATTGCTATTACTTTGTGGCTAAGAAATATTTAGCATTTTTCTTATTTTAAATTATTTCTGAGTATATAGGATGTATAGGATTAAGATAAGTTTGTTATATTCAATACATATTTTCTGCAAAGATATTTAACAATATAGGAACAATTGCAATATCACAGCAGCAAACCCTTAATACAATTACAAATACAAATACTAAGAAATTAACTTACAGCAAGCATAACGCAAGGTACAAGAAGAAACAAGAGAAAAGGCAGATACTACAACCTAAGTAATGCAAACACTGCACACATCAGATCCTGTCAGTGCCTGTGGCAGGACGTTTCTCTAGAACTAATTTATTAAGTACAGTTTTAATTTTGGATGTGCAAGCAATTTATTTTTACATGTTAAACAAGTGCTATACCAGGACCATGCCGCAGTGGAGCTGGATCCGGTACTCTCCTGTTGAAACTCAACTGTACATATGCCATGTATATATTTCCAGCCACTGCTCTTCCTGAATTACCATGATCTATTTCCACTTTGAAAAGCCACTCTAAAAGGCACAAGTAGTACCAGCTTCACAGGATAAATTCTACAAAGCTATCACCTGCCATGGCTTGTGGAAAAAGCTAAACAGGCAAACTGCTCAGACAGGCCGAAACAATACAACTGATCGTGACCCTTCAATCACAACTGTAGTGATTTTCCCACAGTCCCTGAAACCTTAAACCCACCCTGTGGGTATAGCTGTGTGAAAAAGTGGTATAACAATCAATAACTGTCAATAGTATACAGTGCTCTTCAACACTGTTCATGAAGAAAAAAAAAAATGAAAATGGAAAGAGAAAAAAAAGAAAAAAGCTGCTGGAAAAAAAAATGAGCCGCCCCACACAATCAGCTTAAGCTACACATTACAGATGATCAAATATATATAGTGGGTCAACAAAAGGCATGAAGGAACAACTCAGCCAGAAAACTACAAATACACCTTATCAAATACAGTAACGTTCCAATAGTGTTGACAAAAGTACCGACCGTGATACCAAGTCAGTACTGAAATTTTAAAAATGTGATGCTTTGAGTGCTGTTGAGCGGATTTGTAAACACCTCAAGGCGTCATTTTTAAAATTTCAGTACCGACTTGGTATCGTGACCGGTACTTCTGACAACACTACGTTTCAAATTTGCAAAACAATAGCGTGGATCTGTATGCGAAAACACACTTGTAAAGGGGTTGTTCACAAGTATCCTTACATTCAAGAACAGCTAGACAGAGCACATCAGAATAGTATGATTTTGAACAGCGTCCCAAGTCGTATCGGTCGTAAGTGGCGCTGTAAGTGGCGCTGCTGGTGAGCGCATTTTAAAGACGCTTCTCGTGTGCTACTCCCTTAAGATTGAGTCTAGTGTTGTCAAAAGTACCGGTACTTCGGTACCAAGTCGGTACTGAAATTTTGTAAATGTGATGATACCAGCGTTTCTGTAGTACTGGGAGTATCCGGGTATATTCGGTACCCACTGATAGGGCTGTGCCAGTATTTTACGTGAATACGACACAAGTGAAGCACAAAGCTTTGTTTACAGAAGAAATAGGCTAATAGGTTAGCAATTAAATGTGACATCGCAGCCATGGAAACATTTTGGTTCATGCCGAATGAGAGAGGTAAGTCATACATTTAAGCTTTGTCGGCTTTGTATTCTGTTTTGCAAATCACGATCTGGTCACCCGATAAGCAGAGAATTTAACAATATTCCATTAGTTATGCCACTGTACATGAAATCTCTGTTTCTTTACCCAAATCTTCACTCGCGCAGGGGATTATAAACGTTTCTTCCTTTGGTTCGCTTTTAATTAGGCCTATTATATTCACATTCTTTACTGTGGTGAAGTAGAAAAAACACTGTAGGACAGAATCCTTTTTGCTTGCACGTCAATTTCTATTTAAAACAGTTCGTGCTTGTTTTTAGACTTGATAAAGCACGTCAAGTTTATTTGTATATAGCGCGTTTCACACACGCTGGTGATTTTTACTTTCGCTTTCCCTGGCAGCGCTAAATCAAATATAGCCTGAATGTCTGAAGATAAAACTCGCTCTTCAGACTTTTTACAACAAGTGTCAGTTCCTTGTAACATCAGGAGATAACAAAGATATTATTAAAGAGAAATGGTCTCTTTCCTGCTCGTGTCCCACATCCCTCTCAAAGTGCAGAGCGGCTGTATGACGCATCTTTGTGTGGAAATAAAAAACAAATGTTTTTTAGAATAATACTTCACTTTCTTATTATTTAGGTTACCATTATTTACTGATATTTATTTCATAGTTTTACAGGCTGTAGTGTGTTGTTTCACTGAAGGAATAGCTAAAATAAACACGCACGTCTGTTTCAAAATGGATGTTTAAGCATTTAATTTTTTATATTTCAAAATTTATTTCATTGAGGTATATATATATATATAATATTATATATATATATATATATATATATATATATATATATATATATATATATATATATATATATATATATATATATATATATATATATACACATACACACACACAAACATACACACACCAAATATTTATATGTATGATTACCATCATATTTAATGTTTTTAAAAATAGGCTAGTTAAATAAAATAGTAAAATACTTCCAACAGATTTTTCTGTGGTACCGAGAACCGTAAATTTTTTACTGGTACCGACTACTGGAATTTTGGTAACGTGACAACACTAATTCAGTCATTACATTTTGATGATAAATGAGGTCAAAAATACACAAAAAAAAAATTATGGATGAATTGTTCACAATAAGATCAATAACATGCATTCAGAAAATATATCAGAATATTCATCTCATGCCTATTTTAACAACAACAAATCAAGATATCACCCATGGATATTTCACCACACCACAAATAAATGAAGGCATCTCTAGTATCCAAAAGAGATACACTTCCACTATTCTACATGTAACCTCAAAAGTTCAGCAAAACGGCTTAAAATCTGAGCAAATCCCTGTGCGGCCTGAGATTGGGATATTTTAAAAGGTTCACGCCAGGATTTACAGCTGTTTGTCAGTGTGCAAGGCTACTCACACCAGCCCCATTTCCATCTAAATTGAACCCAGTCCATTGTTGGGGATGGCAAGATTTTCCCGTCACACACCAGCGAGACCAGGCTGCACAGCTCCGATCACCCTGCCTTTTTTAGCCTCACATTACGAGTGCATTCACAGGGAAAGAGAAACAGCTACACATCAGATACATTAGAGGCATATTACTACTATAATGAACCTGAGCTAAGCCTGGACACATCAGACTTATCACAACAAGCAAAGTCCATGCTCTGAGACAGCCAACGGCCCATGCAAACAAACAAGGATCAATTTAAGATTCCTCTATAACCAACACATTAACCAAGTCCATAATCTCTAAAAACGTGCTTGTTTTATTTGACACAGTCAAGACTAAGATGAATGGTATGCTTTACAGTGTGCATTTCTTGGTCAAATATCTCCCCTTGATCTTTATGCATTTTATGCCTCCATGAATGCCATACCACCACTACTGGTGAATATCAAAGACTGCAAAGATATGTATAGTGGAATTTGATTTGCCTGGGCACATTTGGAGCAGAGAATGCTCTTCCTCCCCTATACTGATAAGCACAGAGGATATGTTCAGACACATCCACTCAATACATCAGCAAACACTACATGAGCCCATCCTTAACACAGATGTCTACGTACACTTGGTTCAACAGCAAATGACACAAGTGACTTCAACGCCCATGGAAATTTTCAAGTCAGCACATATCAATCATGGTTTAGCTCTTGAGCCTTCCCTTTTCATCTGCTTGCATATCTGGTTCCTTCACTCTCTGTTCCTTTTGTCCTTTAAGATAAAAGTGCAATAATTTCCAGGGGAAGCCTTCCATGATGTAATCTTGGAGATCAATAACATTCAGCCATCCCCCCCACTGCAGGCAGCTGGCATGTTTCTCAACCCCCATCCCGCACACCAGGCCCAGGGCACTCCAGAGGGATTGAAGGTTCGCCTGTCTGGAGGACAAATTGGTTGCACTCATCTCATTCATGTGCATACGCTCACATTTATTTTGCGCGACCGCAAGCTTGTTGGTTTGTGCAGCGCGGAGACAGATGGATACTTGTGTAGCGGTGTTGAGATTCAATTCATTAGCGAGAGATCTGCTAAATAAGCATCTCGGTAAATGAGAGAACAGCATGCTAAAACTGTGTGGGTCTAATACCGGTTCAGCGACACAAAAAGAGGGTCTAAGTAGTAAGAGATTTATGACAATACTGAGTGTTAAACGATATGATCTATCAAACAGCATGTGGGAAAGTGTTCTATAGGGTTGAAAACTTAAATTCGGACCGATCCAGATAAGTACATTTTTTTTTGATAACTGCTAAATGGCTGATATTAAATTTGTAAACATTTTGTCTGCGTAAATAGAAAAAAATAAAACTAATAACAGCAAGTAAATTTGGGCATAATAAGACATTAGATGGCAGCAAAGGTAATCCATATTTACATTATTATTCAAAAGTTTGGGGTCGGTAAGATTTTTTAATTTAACAACTTTTCTATTTGAATATATATTAAAATGTAATTTATTCCTATGATGCAAATCTGAATTTTCAGCATCTTCAGTGTCACATGATCCTTCAGAAATCATTATAATATGATGATTTGCTGCTCTCAAGCATTTCTTATTAACAATGCTGAAAACAGTTGTGCCGCTAAATATTTTGAATACGGAAAATGTTTTTTTGTTTTTGTTTTTTTTTCAGGATTATTTTATAAGATTAAAAGAAGAGCATTTATTTTGTAACATCTTAAATGTTATTACTGCCACTTTCAATCAATTTAATGCATCTTTTTTTTTTTTTATATATATATATATATATATATATATATATATATATATATATAAGTATTAATTTCTTTCAAAAAGACCCCAAACCTGTGAATAGTAGTGTCATTAGATACTACTTACATGAACTTAATTTTTAATAATAACAATTAAGCTTTAAGGCCCCGATATACTTACTGCGAAGTTCTTTGCTACTGCGCGCTTTCCACTCAATGACAAAGCATTTTTCTAATAAAGTATAAGAAAAGCATCGGATCATCATAGCAACATGGATATGTTTGTTTGCACAAGCTCTACACCAGTGTTAATTTTGACAGCAAATTTTGATTTAGTTTTGGTCATTGTCTTTTGAATAAAATGGCATTTAGTTTGTCATATTTTAGTCATCAGAAATTGTTTTAGTTTTAGTCGACTAAATCTACAGTAGATTTGGTCGACTAAAATCTAATTTAGTTAAATTGTAATGCATCAAGTAAGCATTTCTCTAACAATACACAGATGTCTGTCACAGATATTCTCCAAACTGTTTATGTTCACTTAAGACAACCAACTGTACTTTACTTGCCAAAGCAGACGGTTTTTGACCGTTCAAGTGCAAAAAGACACGAAAGAGAGCTCAATTCAGGACTTGTCATTTCAATTCAGTTTTTGCTTTAAAATGTCTACATAGTTTTTTTTATTTCTGTTTTAGTTATTTTAGTACATCAGGTTAAGCTAAAACTTAGAAACTAGATGAAATAAAATAAGTTTACATTTTTTTAATATATTTATTTTTTATTTCAGTTAATGTTTAGCGTTTCAAGTAATTAAGATTTCTTTATGGTTTTAGGTTTAGTTAACTATAATAACCCTTATACTTCTAAAATATATTGAATAATGTGTCAAATAATGTTCTTGGTCTTTCCTTCCTGTGACAGAAGATACAGTTGTTTACTATGAATTAAACAGAAATTTAATTAAGTTAAATACAGTTTATTGTGTAAACAAAATAACAATAATGACCAGGGGAAAAAAAAAAACATAAACCATCCCGAAATACATGTGACTCTTGTTCTGAAATGTCTGCAGTCTGTACTGTAGTTGCAGGCTGCTCATTTAAGTTGAGGGATAATAAAATATGTGTTCTTACAACCTTCTAAAACATATTACCGTATAAACATTGTCAATTCATCAACATTAGCTCATAAGCAATTGCTTGGCATAAATGTGCGCTATTCATTAATTGCGAAGCAGTCTGAAGTGCTGCTGGACGAGCCTGTAGAGCACGCAACAGCGCCTCTTGTGCGCATCTTCCACACAGGACAGAAGTCCTGACTGGATATCTTCCCAAATCGTCCCTCTCCATCATTTTCATCTCGTTTTTATTTGTTGACGAAAATTAGAGTAGATTTTAGTCATAGTTTTAGTCATTCAAAACATTTTTATTTAGTCATCGTCTCGTTTTCGTCCGTGAAAAAAAGTCGTTGACAAATTATTCGTCAATGAAATTAACACTACTCTGCACTTCGGCACTCTAGTAAAGTTACGTCACATTTATTTATATAGCACTTTATACAACAGATTGCTTAAAATCAAGCAGCTTTACCGTAATTAACGTGAAAAACAGTGTCAGTGTATCGTTTCATCAGAAGTACAACTTCATTTTCTACTATAAAGCAGCTCTCCAATGTGCGGACGTCAATCCTCCACGGATTGAACAGGAGAAATGAAGCAGAAAAGATTTCCATGTGAAAAAAGGCAGAGCCTCCACAAACACCCACCTATTACGCAATCGCCATGGACCAATGGTAGTACAAAGATGTTTATCAGCCCCGGCAAAATTTTCCAGAAAGCTCGCTTTGGCGAGCTTTTTCGAACTCCCAAAACGAACTCCTAACAAACTCTGTGTTGGCCTGATTTTGTTTAAAATGACGTCACATCATTTTGTTCTTCAATTTAGCTTGAAGTATATTGGGGCATTAAGTGTCCCACTTTGCCTGTATTAACCCTGAACTTAACATTCATTTCTTTAATTAATAAGAAAAACTTTGACCCCAAACTTAATTTCCCCTAAAAATCCTATTTTGAGAATTAAATATCCAATATTGATTGTACTGACAAATAAACATATCTAAAACATCATCCAATAACCAGTATTTTGAGTATGGGAATCTATAGGTTAGTTACTGGAGATAATGGAAACCATGCACATGCCACTAAAAACACTCTTGGCTGCATGATTTAACAAGCCACAAGACAGCACCATGTTTTCATGAGAGCACTGTGAGCACTGGTTCACGTAGGCAGGCCAGTGCTGTACTTTTTTAAGAGGCTTGGTAGAGAGAGCATGTGTTGTTGATCGGGTCAGTCTGGCCTCCTTCAGCCCCAGCTGGAGTTCATCAGGCTCTGCCTCCCCAGGTGTGGGGATATTGGGAGTCTTTACATAAGCCCCTTAGCGAGTACATGGACGTGGCTGTTTCCAGTACACCAGCTGAATCACCACTGTTGCATAACAACATTTAGGCATTTGTAATTCACACATTCGGATTGGACATGTTTAAGATGTGTAACATAACTCTGGAGTGCACAGTCTAGGCGTGACAACCGCTCTGATCGTACCATCCTGCAGCAAACAGAAACAAAGAGCCCAGTTTGTATGTAAACAGCCAGCTGATCTACTTTTTCCTACTTTGTTTGCAAACCTCAATAGACTTCTGCAAAAAAAAGTGTTGGGTAATTTCACAAGAACATACTGGGCAGCTTAGGATCTTGCTTTGGAACTAACAGTTGTTTTTTAAGCCGTACTTCTGGAAAGAAGTACAGAGAGGAGGCGTAGAGTATTCCTCCACCAAAGTACTGCAGAAAAACGTATCATAAACACAAAACTCTGGCCAGCAATGAGATCACTGCACACAACTCCAACTGTGAAACAAAAACGAAAGGAGTTAAGCAAGAGCACAAAGCTCATCAAACCACAAGGAACCATATGCATCCCATATTGCAACGAGAGTAGTTTATTAAACTTCGCATCACAAGTCAAATGATAAAGGCCTGCACAGGATGCTTCAAAAGGAACCCAAAAACACAAAGAACCATACATAACTGGCAGCCTTCATTATCTTCAATGTGGTGACATAAAAACTTACAAGAAAAGGTGCATTAAAGGCAGCTATCTATAACAATACTTTGCAACCTTAGGCCCCCAGAACCATTGACGAAAGCAAATATTACATCACCAGCGCCTTTCACAAGTTAAGTTGAAACTTGCACGCGAAGGGAACTTGCCAGCTAGTCCAAGCTGAGCATAACAGACCTTTTATAAACGTTCTTCTAATTAAAGACCTCTACCAACATGTAGAAACAACTCAGAGGTTGCAAAGATCTGATCATATGCAATACAAACGTTGTTTACTTGTGAGAAAGTACTTCACTTCCTCTTCTCTGTCAGACATTTCATTGTTACTCCTGACAAACCAGTGAGATAACAAACATACTGTATATTCTAGAGTGTAGCAAAGTCATTACAAGGGAGGGACACATCAATCTTGATAATATTAGATGTTTAAGACACAAAACAGAGGTTAAACTCGCCATCAGACTGTCTTTGACAGGATATGCTGGGACACTTCACTACAAATTTTAAAAGCGAGACTCCTCCAACACAACTTCCAAACAAATTATGAAAATAACGACATTAAAAATGTACTTGACAGGTCAGCAACCAAAATGCATAATCGTGTATTTACAAATGGCTATAATGTATATATATATCTATATATATGATCTGAGACGTACAGTCTCTTCAATGTTTGTTTTATAGTAGGTACCCCGAGCACACCATGTTCTTGACAATATAATATCTAACAATATGTGGTCCATAAAGCATAACTGTCTAGGTTGAACTGCCTGATTCTGTATTATCACTCAAGAAAAGCTTGATGGTGTCACGTAATATTCATAACAATATGTATTTACATACAATTACGAACCTAATGTCTATTTAAACTAATCTCCAGTTAACTGACGTGTTAAACTAGCTGACTACCCATCAAAATAGCAGTGGTCAGTGGGGGTTTTCTGGCTTTCAAGCTATAATGAATAGGACCTTCAGGAGCAGCTGACTGGGGGGACACTGGGAATCTATTTGACGTTTCAAAACAAAATATGATGTGTACCTTTATTAAACTGACATATAATACCGACTATCTCAATAAATGAAAAATGAAATAAACAATTACTTACCCAAATAAATGTCACCAAAGGATCCAGAGCCGATTTTCCTTCCCAGTCTGTATCGGTTTCCTACTCTCAATTCCATGGTAAATGGCTAATTACAAAGCTAGCGATGAAGCTAGCTTTAACGGGAATAATTTAAATGATATATGTTCGGAGTGTTTGATAAAAGAAACGAAAATCCGCTCTTTGTTATCCGTCTATTCTTCTGTCTCTCCCAGCCAGATTCCCCCTGCTAGCTTGCTAATTCCCTTCACAGTAGCTATCCAATTTTCACCAATCGTTTTCTAACATTCCGAATCGGTAACTATCAAAATATTAGGCTTATTAAAAAGAGTAAAGTGTGAACTTTCTGCTCTAGTAACTTTTACCCTGAAAATAGTCTGTTTAAAAAAGGATGAAGTCGGATTTAGAGAACGCCTCCCTTCCTGCCCTGCTGGCCCTGGATCTACCATTTACTGCTCTGTGTATCTTCTACAACAGAAGCTCCATCAGATGAATAATCCAGCCGACTGCAGCGACGTCACTTCCCGTAGCAACAACGGGCCACTGGAAAATCTCGGGTTTAGAAAACAAACCGTATGCTAGAATTTCTATTGTAAATCTGTTGAAATGTTGAAACATCCCCTAACCATAGCTTCAGTGATATTTTAAGTTGGTGTATGTGTATCGGTAAACGCGTTTAGGATTATTCTCATCAATAAAAGTGCACGTGCACAGCCTCAGGAATGTAAATAAACCTGTTTAAATAAACGTATATGTATATTTTAGGCAATTTATACTAGTTTCTCTGTTGTAGCCTTTTAATTTTCAGTCTTTATCACATATGGGAAATGACAGTTTACATCATGTTTGTTTACTGTGTTCATCATGATGATGTTTCAGGAAGATACCTTGCAAAACCAGTTTGCAGAGTTGAAACTGATGATAAACACAACTGACATCTTCCGTCATGTCATAAAATAAAAAAGAGAGATAACAGAGATTACACAGTAGTTCCTGTTGAATATTGGTTGTGTTTGAAGTGGTTCATATCCTTGAAACAGTTCGTTAAAGTAGACTTAAACTGCATTCTTAAAACCAAACCGTTTCTGATTGTCACAAATATTGAAAAC
Source organism: Ctenopharyngodon idella (assembly GCF_019924925.1). Classification (NCBI taxonomy): domain Eukaryota; kingdom Metazoa; phylum Chordata; class Actinopteri; order Cypriniformes; family Xenocyprididae; genus Ctenopharyngodon; species Ctenopharyngodon idella. Next base: position 32,819,214 of record NC_067222.1, on the reverse strand, counting down.
TCACATGACATGAAATACACACGCAAAGCATCAATGTGCAAACGTGTTCTGAAAGTTGCAAAGAAACAATACATTATGATATTTTATACCAAAGAAAGCATACAATTGTACAAGCTGAATATATTGACAACTTTACTTGATGATTTAAAATTAGCACCTGAACAATGACATGAAGCAGATGATTCATATCCATATGAAGCCTATATCTGCTGATAAGTACTAATTTTAATGCACTTGAATGACAGCCCTGCTGAAAAATCCAGCTAAAACCAGGTTAAGCTGGTTGGCTGGTTTTAGCTGGTCAAGCTGGTCTCTCAGCCTGGGTTAGCTGGTGTTCAGCTGGTTTAAGCTGGTCTCCCAGCCTCCCAGTCTCCTAGCTAACCAAAACCCCTCTAAAACCAGCTATGACCAGGCTGGGAGATTTTTCAGCAGGGAGATTCTATTTAATAGCCTTATTTTAGTTCAAATGTAAGCTTTATGTAATTTATATTTCTTAAAGTCATGTTTCGAGATGCTGTACAGTGTGACAAGCTGTCCAAATGTGTTAGGTAAAAGAATAATGCTTTTTTTCCATAATTACAAAACAACCAATATAAACACAGTCAGTCTTGAAAAACAACTTTTATCAGTATTTTGAGCCCTCTTTCTGAAACCTGATCATTTTCGATGATAACGCCCACAGAAGCTGGTGTTGTATTCAGTGGAGTATGATTGGTCAGAGCACAGCCAATGCTTGAGGCTGAATAGGTGAGAGTCACATGACTGAATTACTCAGCTTTCCGTTGCATGTGTTCAGTCACGTTGAGAGCAATGCGCCAGGAAAGCCTGTGAACGCCCACTCTAACAGCCAAACCAGGTTTCTAAGAGAGCTCCAGCTCCAACACACCGAATAAGTGCAGTGATAAACAGCACTTTATAAGACCTAAACAGAAGAAAACAAAAAAAACTTTCATAACAAAGAGTGTATGTTCTTTTGCAGCTACTTGCTTAACTGGTATTTTCACCAGTGATGTGTCAACACAAAGGTCCTAGAACATGACGAAACAATTGCCTGCTTGTTGATATTGTATTAATAAAAAAGAGAAGTGTCACAATAACAGACAGTCTATATTAATGGACAACCGTGAAAGCAACACCTCTCAAAGTGCTTCTTAATATATGATGTATTCATCTCAGTACAAAGAGATTGATTACAGTTCAACTGCTCTTAAGACCAAAGTAATACATGTTTTTAAATTGAATGAGAAGGAATAATTTTGCCACTTATTTAATAATATCTCATGTATTTTATATAACTTCAGTCTTATTTTGCTATTAGTTAATGAATGTGTAGGCCTGCATCTAAGAGCTGCAATTTTAGCTCATGTGTATCCTAAAAATTGTGACTGAAGCAGTCAATATAGACAAAATTGTATTCCTCCCTACTTATGCAAAAATGTTTGATGCAGTACTTACAGGTGTTTAGCATGGTATAGTGTTTTTGCAGCCATATATTGTTGTAGGGGAAAATTACATCCAAGTGGCACTATTTTATGCTATCATAGAGAACAGTATTTTTTGAAGGATTCAATTCTAGAAAATGTAAAATATTTTTGAGAAATTTTATTTCATAAATTAAAAAATGCTGAGATGGAATACTTAAATAGTTAATAGTTAACATAATAAATATTTTAACATAAACCTTTTCTTAGGTATTTATCTTCTTAAGTCATGAAAACATCTTGTATTTTTTAAATAACTAATGGTGAATTCATGGCAAAGTAAAATGAAATCTAAACCACCGAATCAAACTCAAAATTCAGCTTACAAAGAAAAACACTGTAATATTATTTGGTTTACATTGACATCTAGTGGTCAATTATGGTGCAGACGTAAATGTATTATTTCACTGACATCTTTAAATAATAGTAGAATGAAAAATCGAAACAAAACAGATTTTACGGTTCTACATCCTTGATTGCCTCACTGAATCCCTCTCCATTGATATGGCGCAAATTATGAATATGCCGAACACGATTATATACAAAAAATGTATCTATTCATTAGAAAGACGACATGACTGACATTACATTTAAACGAAAAAAAAAAAGCATAATTTACAATCCACAAAAAAAATTATTCCAGTAAAATACGTAATCCGTTTTTATAATGTACACGGAATAAATCGATAGGTTTATTGTTTCCTCACGGATGTAATTCACCGCGACACACACAACAGTTCATGTGCCGCATAGAGCTGCTGTCTGTAGCTGGATCATAAGCTACTGTAAGTATTCTGCTCTCATCAGTCTGTTTTAAAACAATGACAACTAATTACAGCTCGTAGTTAACATAATCTCTGTCAGTGTGTTTGCCTTTCATACGCATTATTGCCGTTTATTTCTTCAGATGTATAGCACAAATCATTCGGTGGTCTCAGTCTCTTAGTTTCTTTTGCTGAAACATTTCAAAATGTTAGTAAAGAATGCATTGACAGATCCATAATGACTACTAATACTAATGTGTTATGTTAATGTTCTTTCAGGTCGTACAGTTAAGCTAATTGCTATGCTAATTAAGATATGCAAGTGAATAATATCCATGTCTGTTATCTTATGATTTAATGTAGTCATTATGATTTCATCCCATGTAGGCAGCATGGCGAAACCCCGTGGGTTCGAGTTCTGGAGGAGCACTCTGAAGGGCGCGCGCTACGTGGTCGCGCCTATGGTGGACCAGAGCGAGCTCGCGTGGAGGCTGCTGAGCCGCAGACATGGCGCAGAGCTCTGCTACACGCCCATGCTGCACGCGCAGGTTTTCGTCAGAGATGCCAACTACCGCCGCGAGAACCTTTACAACGAAGTCAGCCAGGAGGACCGACCCCTCATCACACAGGTGGATCTCTGTCCTGTTGGGCATCTACACATCATCCTCAGTGAGGAGGTTACAGAGAGGATTGTGTTCATATAGTTTGTGAATTATTCACTAGAGTATCACTTTTGTGTTGGTGTCTCCATACAGTTCTGTGCCAATGATCCTGAGGTGTTTATCCAGGCAGCTCTACTTGCCCAGGATTACTGTGATGCCATCGATTTGAATCTGGGTTGCCCTCAGATGATTGCAAAAAGAGGTACCAAAACTCATCTGACAAATAATTTCTGTTGTATGCATGTATGCACTATCTTTCAAAAGTTTTTTTTTTTTTTAAACAAGAACTCATTAAATTGATCAAATGTGACAATGAAGACATTTAGGATGAATTCAGGTTGATTGGGACACTTTTTGCCACTGAGATGATGGGGCAAAAGTGTCCCAATCAACCTGAATTCACCCCAATATGTTGCAAAAGTTTCTATTTCAAATCAATCTTTAGGTTCATCAAAGACTCCTGAAAGAAATGCATCACGAGTTTCATAAATATATTAAGCAGCCATTGTTTTCAACATTGATAATAATAAAATGTTTCTGAGCACTGAATCATCTTATCAGAGTGATTTCCGAAGGATCATGTGACAGTGAAGGTTGGAGTAATGATGCTGAAAATTCAGCTTTGACATTACAGGAATAAATTACATTTTAAAATATATTCAAATAGAAAACATTTATTTTAAATTTTAAATATATTTCACAATATTACTGTTTTAACTGCTGCTGCTGATGGTACTTTGTTTGTCCCCTAATGGAAATTTGTTTTGGGCAATGTATATGAACCTGCAAAACAAGAAACACATCAATAACATTAACAATCACACAGTCATGTCCTTCACACTAGTAGAGTTCAACAGTTTTGAAGCCAAACGAACAAAAGAATTTTTATAGCGGTTGTATCTAGACCTTGGGGTGTGGAAACTTTAACCAGATGGGAGTAGTCTGAATTCTGCATGGAGCACAGGAGAAAGGTCCAGAGTCATTTTACTTGCCTTGTTGATCAAATAAATGCGGTGTTGTTGAGCTTAAAGGGTTATTTCACCCAAAAATGAAATTTCTGTCATTTATTACTCACCCTCATGTCGTTCCACACCCGTAAGACCAAAATTAACAATTAAACAAATTAAGGTATTTTTGATAAAAGGCCTCCATTGCCAGAAAGATAATTTACACTTTCAATGCCCAGAAAGCTACTAAAGACAAATTTAAATCAGTTCATGTGACTACAGTGGTTCAACCTTAATGTTATGAAGCGACGAGAATACTTTGTGTGCCAAAAAAAAAAAAAAAATAAATAACTTTTTTTTTTCTTATTTATTTATCTTTATTTACAAGTGCAACTGAAATGTAAAATCATTAATGTGACACTGTGAAGTGTTTTTTTTTTTTTTTAAACAATGAACATACAAGGGCAATAACATATTTTACATTAAATAATCATCAAATTAAAATCATTTATTATGATAAATAAAAAGAAAACAGGGCTCCAGACTGCACCTAAAACGGTCGCATTTGCGACTAAAAATATTAATTTGCGAGTGATATTTTTGCTGAGGTCGCCATTGGCGACCATACAAATTCACACGTTATGACTGTAAAATTTGCATGTTATTTGCATGTTCCGTGACCAGTAGCCTATCACATCATTTGCTGTGTTGACGTAATTAAATGAGATGCTGCATGTGAATGTTTCACAGACATGTTTAAAAACAACAAAAAAGAAAACTAAAAAGAAAACAAAAAATTAAAACTTGACAAAAAATGAAAGCAGAATATTATTATTCAAAATATTAACAAAAACTATAATTGTACTATAAAGTGAAAATAGTGACATTCATTTCCCAGAAAAGTCACAAGATGAAAGAGCTGAAACTGTAAAGGGGAGATATATAAACACAACAGGATGACTAAAAGTAAGTGATTTAAAATTTTAAGTTCATTGTTGTGTGGCTCTTAAAAAAAATTATTTGGTGCCTGTTTTTTCCCCCATAGGAGCCAATGGCTCCTTAATCAATTTTTTTGTCTGGAGCCCTGGAAAAGAAGAGAAAGTAGCAAAAAAATTCACATGTATAAACAACATTACAAATTATTCAAAGAATAGATTTAAGGCTTTAAAATAATTTACAGTTTTTTTGGCTTTGTTATTTAAAATGACTTTATTCAACAATATCTAGTGATGGGCGATTTCAGAACACTGCTTCATGAAGCTTCAAAGCTTTACAAATCTTTTGTTTTGAATCAGTGGTTTGGAGTGTGTATCAAACTGTCAAAGTCATGTGAACCATTGAAATTTCGAAACACTTATGATGTAATGAAGCCTCGTTTACTGAAATCACATGACTTTGGCAGTTTGATACACGCTCTGAACCACTGATTCGAAACAAAAGATTCGTAAAGCTTCGAAGCTTCATGAAGCAGTGCTTTGAAATCGCCCATCACTAGATATTGTTGAATAAAGTCGTTATTTTGTTTTTTGGTGCACAAAAAGTATTCTCGTCGCTTCATAACATTAAGGTTGAACCACTGTAGTCACATGAACTGTTTTAAATACGTCCTTAATAGCTTTCTGGGCATCTGAAAATGTTAATTATCTTGCTGGCAATAGAGGCCTCACTGAGCCATCGGATTTCATCAAAAATATCTCAATTTGTGTTCTGAAGATGAATGAAGGTCTTACGGGTGTGGAACAACATGAGGGTGAGTAATTAATGACAGAATTTTTGGGTGAACTAACCCTTTAATGTTTTTGAATCTCTCCTAGGCCATTATGGTGTGTTTCTTCAGGATGAGTGGGACCTTCTTGAGAAAATGAGTAAGTGGTTTCATTTTAATAGCTCAGTGCAAATGCAAATCATGTAGGGAATATGTATCTTATTTGGGTGCTGTTGTTTACAGTTAAATTGGCTGATGAAAAGCTCTCCGTGCCCATTACTTGCAAAATCCGGGTCTTCCCAGAGATCGAGAAAACAGTGAAGTATGCAAAAATGCTGGAAAAGGCTGGATGCCAGGTAAAGTGTTCCATATAGCAGATACTTTTATCTAAAATGACGTCTAGTGCATATGGAGCAACCTGGGATTACGTGGCTTTCTCTGGAGTGCACTGGCAGACAGGGATCTCAGGGATTCTTGGGTTTTTCTAACCGGAAATTGATCAGTCAACATTTGTGTTACCAGCTGTAACCACTACATTTCCAAAAACCTCAATGTAATGCCATTCATATTTTCTTGAACCAGCTGCTGATGGTTTGGTATCTATTTTTTGACAGCTCCTCACAGTTCATGGGAGAACCAAAGATCAAAAAGGGGCTTCGACTGGCATTGCAAGCTGGAAGCATATCAAAGCTGTACGGTAAGAGATACAACACTTGCTGCTGGCACTAACTATTCTTAGCTTAACTATTCGTGTTTTGTCCTGATGATTAACTTTTATTGTACCTGTGAAGGGAGGCTGTAAACATTCCTGTTTTCGCCAACGGAAACATCCAGCACCTGAGTGATGTTCAGCGCTGCATGGAGGAGACTGGAGTACAAGGTGTCATGAGTGCAGGTAATACAAAGAGAAGATCCATTAACATACTTGTACAGAAAGACTCATACTTTGATATTTTTTGTATTTCAGCAGTAATATAAAAATGAACACATTACATTCACAGAAGGGAATCTCCACAATCCTGCCCTGTTTGAAGGCTGTAGTCCACCTGTGTGGGAGATGGCTGAGGAGTACCTGGATGTTGTGGAGAAACACCCACCCTGCAGTCTGTCTTACGTCCGTGCCCACATCTTCAAACTATGGCACCACACGTATGTTCCTTCACATTTGACTTTTGACACCGATATTGTGCTGTGACTTGATATTTTTGTCTCTTAGAATGTAGAGAGCTCATTAAATACACTACCGTTCAAATGTTTTATCAAGCATGGATGCATTCAAATAATCAAAAGTGACCTTAAAAACATTTATAATGTTACAAAAGTTTTCTATTAAAAAATGCTGTTCTTTTTATTCATCAAATATCCTGAAAAAAGTGTCACAGTTTCAGAAAAATATTAAGCAGCACAACTATTTTCAACTTTGATAATAAGAAATGTTTCTTGAGCAGCAAATTAGCATATTAGAATGATTTCTGAAGGATCATGTGACACTGAAGACTGGAGTAATGAAGCTACTCACACATTAGTTATTAGCAGTCGAAGCACCAAAGGTGCTGGAACCCTATTGTGTTTGTAATGTTTTTCTTCTTCTTCTTTCTTATTTTTCTGCCATAGACGTGTATGGGCACATATAGAAATAAATTCTAAGAATAAAAGGAGCCTTAAGATAAATGCTTCAGATAAAAATGAGGTTTTTATCTGCAAATGATATCTTCTCATTGATTTGTAATTGTCCTGTGATAATCCTATGACATGCGATTCATCTAAAATTAAATGTTGAATATGAGTCCACACATATTATGGTCAAACCCTGACTTTCAGTAAAGATTCAAGATGACTGAGACAAGACAATATCACTGTTTTGACTATATTTTTGATCAAATAAAATCTAACTGACCCCAAACTGGTGGTCACTTCTGTAATAATAAGTATGTATTTGTTTACAACAGCCTACAGATACATCAAGACCTGAGGGAGGATTTAGCCAAAGCGAAGAACGTAGCTGGGATTGTGGAGGTCAACAGACAACTGAAACAACGTTGCCAGGTAAAGAAACATTGTTGATCAGTTTTAGTCTAGCTTTATTCCAAGACATTAGGCTTATGATAGACTTATGATAGAGTTTAATTTTCTGAAGCAAGATGACTTATTGCTTTTTACTCTTAAGGAGGAGATGGCTAAAGATGAATCAGAATGGAATCAGACTGGACTCCCCTTTCCTCACTGGATCTGTCAACCTTACGTCAGACCACCGTGAGCATGTGTTTTCTGATCTTGTGTGACACCATCATAGTCAAAGTACTTCTGTGTTCTCAGCAAAACGGTATAATATTGATCGTAACTGTCACTTAACAGCTCAAGGTTCAAGGATGTTAATTTCTGTCCATGATGGACATAAAGTAGTTTGAATGTAGCAATACATTCGCTGGAACTTGTATGTGAGGATGGTATATATTGCAGGCCCAAGGATCCAAACACTGAAAATGGGCAGAAAGCACTGGAAATGAAAGCTGTACGTGTGAAGAGGGCACTGGAGGACAGTGATGGAACCAACGACTCGCTCTCCAAGAACAAGCAGAAGAAGAAAGCCCGTAACCCCTATAAGAACTTCTGTCCAGAACTGAAACGTAAGACCAAAACTTTTTCGCAATATTTTCTAAAGCCTGTAGACCTGATTGGGCCTTTAAAGGAACACTCCACTTTTTTTGAAAATAGGCTCATTTTCCAACTCCCCTAGAGTTAAACAGTTGAGTTTTACCGTTTTCGAATCCATTCAGCCGATCTCTGGGTCTGGCGGTACCACTTTTAGCATAGCTTAGCATAGTTCATTGAATCTGATTAGACCGTTAGCATCTCGTTCAAAAATGACCAAAGAGTTTCAATATTTTTCCTATTTAAAACTTGACTCTTCTGTAGTTACATTGTGTACTAAGACCGACGGAAAATGAAAAGTTGTGATTTTCTAGGCCGATATGGCTAGGAACTATACTCTCATTCCAGCGTAATAATCAAGGAATTTTGCTGCCGTACCATGGCTGCAGCTGGCGCAATGATATTATGCAGCGCCTGTGACCTCCTGTTTGCACAGGGAGCATGCCTTGCAACCATGGAGACATTTGTGAGAGACGCTGCGTAATATCATTGCGCCTGCTGCACCCATGGTACGACAGCAAAGTTCCTTGATTATTACGCCGGAATGAGAGTATAGTTCCTAGTCATATCGGCCTAGAAAATCGCAACTTTTCATTTTCCGTCGGTCTTAGTACACGATGTAACTACAGAAGAGTCAAGTTTTAAATAGGAAAAATATTGAAACTCTTTGGTCATTTTTTAACAAGATGCTAACGGTCTAATCAGATTCAATTAACTATGCTAAGCTATGCTAAAAGTGGTACCGCCAGACCTGGAGATCGGCTGAATGGATTCAAAAACGGTAAAACTCAACTGTTTAACTCTAGGGGAGCTGGAAAAATGAGCCTATTTTCAAAAAAAGTGGAGTGTTCCTTTAAGTGACATTGATGGCGCAGTGCACATTATCGTAACCTACTAATAATTTTTTTCTTTTCTTTTTTTTCCCTGAAATAAGTATTTTATGCGCACCAAGGCTATATTTGTTTGATAAAAATATACGAGTCCCCCTTTAAAACGAGATGGTCCTCACTGCAGAACACAAGATCCAGGGGGTGGGGTTGGATCTAGATCCAACTCTTCCCACTTTACATATCCCGTAACCTATCCGTCTCCGCCTCCTGGATCTGGATCCAACTCCTCCCACTTTACATATCCCGTAACCTACCCGACTCCGCCCCCTGGATCTCGAGTGTTCTGCAGTGAGGGGCTACTGCCTTTAAGGTCAAATAACATGCCTTTGCTTCCTTGTCTTTGTTCTGCAGCAAAATACATCAAGTGTGAGCAATGTGGCAACCCTAAAGTAAGACTTTTGATTATCTTTTAACTGTTATTTTAAGTTTTAATGTACTCATTTACAAAGTGTTTACAGAAACATTTCATGTGCTTTTTAAAATATCTTAAAATCACAAATTTACACAAGGGGAATTTATTTCACTCATTCAACAGGGGAATAAATGTGTCTTCAACTTGTGTCGTGGCTGCTGCAAGAGGAAAGCTTTCAAGGAAGTGGCCGATTGCCCTGGTTAGTATATCAACCAGCTGTTTCACTGTGCATCAACCACAAAATGACTTGTGAAGCTACTGCAAGTATTACTGATCAAGTGTTGCTCATTGCACACTATGATATTAAGCTAGTTTTGAGATGGTTAGTGATTTAATACTATAAAAAAAAATGGGGCATTAGGTTTTAACTTGCTAAAATATAATTGTGTAAATATTGAGTCTAATACTAAAAATTTGTTTTATGAGGAAGTCACATTAACTGTGAATGTTTAAAATTAAACCACTTTTTATGATGTTATGGTAGAGTCTGCTTATCTGAATGTATCTAGGTATGTTCTTCCACTTCTACAAGACTAACTTTGTGTCCATTGTTGGGTTTCAGGCCATGGATTGAGATTCAAAACCAAGGCTTTGAGACAGTGTAACTCCGATACAGGTGGTGGGCTGACAAACGGGAAACCCAACAGTCAGACAGTTTCCACTGCAGTCCATGAACCAGGCCATCCCCTGACCTAAAGGAGGCTTGGGCAACAGTGACATCTGAAGACTCATTGAACTGATTTACCACTTACCATTGGGAAGCTGCTGCACTGAATTGGAAGCTCAAGACTGCAGTTGTGGCCAAACCTAGTGTTTCTCTCTTTATATATAATTTTAATCGTTTTTGCACAGATGGGATTGTGGATGTAGATGACACCAAATTAACTGAACATTCAAAGAAACAAACATAGGGGGGAAAAAAAAGTTAAGCTCAAGGTACATCTGCTGTCAGGCACTGCTGTTACTTATGCTAATCAGTCTCTTTAATGATGCACCACTTTCTGGACTGCTGCTGGGTGAATAGATTCATATTCTTAAGAGACTGCTTATTAGAATAGTGTGCTTTGATGATCACTGGGAACGTGATGTATGAAGCAGCCACTCTGAACGCACAATCCTGTGCTGCTACCTGTTCGGCCAAGATAGAAGATCTGGCCTTTTATCTCGGGACATTTTATTGAAATACACTGATGGACATCTTCATGCAAACATTATTTGAACTTTGCATTTTTACTTTATTTATTGTCTTCCAAAATTAAAGATTCAACAGATTTGTATGTTGCAACAACTTTTAATGCAATTTTACATTTTTTGGAGCATGTATATAAATTCACTTTTACTCCGAGATCTCCAACTACTTTCCTTTGCCGCCGTGATCATGTATGATCAAATATTGACATTCATTTTAGAGGTGAGGACAGTTACACTACAAATTATCTCGCTCAGATGCCTCACCCTATTTGTCATCATTGTGTTGCCATCTTTTTTCTGTTAGCATTTCAAGAAGGTATGCAGTTCTCATACAGCTGTGGTTCAACTTAATGCCATTTTCTTTTTTTATTATAGCCAAACAAAATGCTTATTTTTCCACAAAGTACTTCAAATCATCAGGACTCAACTCAGTGCCTTATCCTAAAGTATGTGGGTCAGTTCCTTGATTGAAACCCATACTGTCCATAAATGTAAATGTGTTTACAGAGCTGTGGTTATTCTGTGTGGATGGAGGGTTTTTTTGCTTATTAGTTTCTTAGACTTAAAGTATTGTTCAAACGGTTTGGAAATTTTGCTCAAATAAATTTTGAAGTTGTAAAAGAAAAATGTAGTTGCCCTTCTCCCTTTCTAATAATATGACCAAAAAAAACTGCATGTTATCTAAACATTTCTGTGTATAGTTTATTCAAGGCCATAAAAGCAAGTAAAGTCTACCTTTGTTTAATGTCACTGACCAGCTCATGTTCTGATTCCCACAATCAGAACACAATAAAAAAGAGAAATAACTAAATGTTATTAAACAGAGATGAGGCTGAAATCACTCTAAAGAGTGTTAAAGTCGGTGTAATTGCAATTCTATCTGCAACACCAGCACCTAAATCACACCAGAAATTTATGGAGAAAGAGCCTTTCCAGGTTGAAGCATCTTTTTGAATGTATGTTTATTTTAAAAGCATGTTTTGTGATGAGGTTTCTCAATGTGTAATCAAGGTTTTGTCACAAGATACAGAGGAAAGTGCATCCTTTACAAAGAACAACAGGCCAGTACAGCTTAAGTGCCGCGTTTCTCTTTTTATCTATTTTTCCTTTTCATTTGAGCAACAGGGTGTGCTTGTCTTTAATACAGACAACAGATATCTTCTTCCCAACTTAAATAAAGTCTTTAGATTGTGATTTTTCTCTCTTCAGCAGGGAAATAATTGATTTCTAAACAGGGGCCTAAGATGCGGCAGTGGCCCCGTGTACTTTCCTTGGAGAGGCATCTGGTCGAGTCTTCACATGTTGGTGCTCATTCGTGTTTGGCTGTTGGCAGGTGTGAGCTCCCCTTGACTGCCTTCTCTTGGAGGGGACTGCGAAAGGAATCGGAGGGATCGGTGAGAAGCATCACGTAGAGCGAGAATAACAGACTGAGAAGGAAACGCATGCTGATGTTCATGAAGAATGAGAGGGTGACCGAGTGGGATGAAGACTAGGGGTGAATTTTTTTTTGTGTCTCTGATTCTTTTAGCTCCTTTTCTGGGAACAGAACCTCAAGAGTAACAGACTAGAGGACTCCTTTAAAGGAATATTCCAGGTTCACTACAAGTTAAAGCTCAATCGACAGTGACAATGATAAAAAGACACTTTAAAAAATGAGGCAAAATTTGAGGTTATGTTGAGGGACTTACAAGTGGAGGTAAAGGGGGTCAATTTTTAACAACAGAAATGTAAAGCTTTCCCCCCCAGACAAAACTTGTACTGTTTGAGCAGTAAAGTTCTCTTCATTTTTTACATTTGTTTTAGGGTTTTAAAGTATTATGTTGTCTTGGCAACAAAACTATATACACTACCATTCAAAATTTTGGGGTTAAAAAAGTCTCATTCTCACTAAGTCTGTAAAAACAGTAATATTGTGAAATAACTAAAATAACTGTCTATTTTAATATAATTTAAAATGTAATTTATTCCTGTGATCCAAAGCTGAATTTGTTACCACGAAATAAAATGTCTATCGTTAGAGATTTTGCTATATCGTATATATCGTAGTATGTAAAAATATTGCACTATTGACACTCCAGAGTGATGAAATGCATGAATGAGAATATAAAGAGCGGGACGTGCTTGATGTTAAGAGTTATAAGCGCAATATATCCTGAAAAGGAACTCGGTGCAGCGCTCGTGCTGACTGGCACACTGCCAAAGTGAAAAACTGCCTCATGAAACCTGCCTCTCTCAGGAGGTGATCGCGAATTAGAGACGTGCTCGATGTGAAAGTGTATTAAGCACAATAAGTAGGGGAGGGCGATATAATGGTAGACACGATTAGCCGGTTGAAATTTGGCAACTGGTAGAGATTTTGGACGATCGTCTCTGTCGCGTGAGGTTCCTATGCTGCGCGGTCACGAAAGCTTATGATTTCCATGAGTTTTTAAGCATTGCGGTTTGAAAACAAGTGGTTTTAAACCGTTTAAGTGCAATTAGCAGCGAAAGACAACTCATTTCAGCATATGCACGCGCTCTCTGAGAGGCTGTTTCTCAGCGCCGTCTGAGAGACGCGCGACATGAAGCCGCTGCTCAGAGCGCGTGAGGACTGAAACGCAGTGCTTTTTGACGCCTAATTGTGCTTGAACGGGTAAATACACATACCTTATGTGCCAAAGTGACCACGTATTTCCAAGTAAACAGAACCATTTATGTCAGTTGAGAAAGACAAGGTTCGAGTTAATGGATCGGTGCAGTCAGTCTTAAAGGGACAGCATCCAAATTTACCTGCTGTCATTATTAATGCTAATCAAACATCAAAAAGAGAAAATCTCTCACTGCTTGCTTTTGTAACTTTGTAAATTAAATATACATTTATTCTTATTAAAGTAAAGACTATGCATTGTTTTGTAATACCTTTGATTACTTTATTCATTTTCTAGCAATTGAGGTTTTTTCAGGTAGGTCTATTTCGTCCGTCTTTGTTCTATTGTAGTTTGTCTTCTTTGCTCTTTCCTTATCACAGTTTATTTGTCTTCAGTAAGCTTGAGAGCTTTTTAGGCTAGTATTAATTTATCAATTGATGATAATTATGAAATTTCAATGATATGGAAAATTTTGATATCATAAAAATCTTATTAAAGCAAAAATAACTATATATATATATATATATATATATATATATATATATATATATATATATATATATATATATATATATATATATATATATATATATCGTTATCGTGATATAAAATTACTCATATTGTGATATAAGATTTTGGTCATATCGCCCAGCCCTAATCTGAGGGTGCAAAAAAAGCAAAAAATTTGGGAAAATCGCCTTTAAAGTTGTCCAAATGAAGTCCTTGGCAATGCATATCCACTCACAAAAATAAATTTGATATATTTATGGTAGGAAATTTACAAAATATCTTCATGGAACATGATCTTTACTTTATATCCTAATGATTTTGCATAAAAGAAAAAAAATGATAATTTTGACCCATACAATGTATTGTTGGCTATTGCTACAAATATACCTGTGTGACTTATGACTGGTTTTGTGGTCCAGGGTCACATATGTTTGGCAACAGTTTTTTAACCCTAAAAAATTATTAACCTAAATTGATGGATTGTGTAGCTTTTCATTTCTTAAACAACCATGTAGGAAGACACATCATGGCCATATTCCAGGATGACAATGTCAAGATTCACCAGGGTTAAAATTGTGAAAGAATGGTTCAGAGAGTCTGAGTCCAGGCCTTAATTTCATTGAAAGTCTTTGTGATGTGCCAGAGTAGACTTTACAGAGTGCTCACCTCTTGCATTGTCAATTCAAGATCTTGACCAAAAATTGTTTATTTCCATCGAGAGGTGCATCATTTTTGGTCAAGATTTTGTATTGACAATGCAAGAGTCGAGCACTCTTTAAATTCTTTAAAACTTATTTCTTCACTGACCCCAAACGTTTGAAAAAAAGTACCATTTCACAAAAAAAAAAAAAAAAAATCTTTTCACACTAAAATCATTTATATGGATTTATATGCATTTATATGGATTGGCCTCATTAATTTCTGTAAATTGTAAATGCCTCACTATAGCTCAGATTTTTGCTTTCGTTTAAAGAAAAGTAGGAACAAAAACACTGTTGACTGAAATTAATTTAAACTGAATCTGGAATATTCCTTTAACATTTGCTTACCACAACAGAGCTCATGCAGATCACTTACTGCCTTAGAAATACAGAGGAGCGTAAGTGCTCGGAGACACTCATGCTGAAGGGTTGGGGAAGGAGATGGTCAGGGGATGGTGAGGTGAAGAGCAGAGCAGAGCGAGGACACGTTACCCTGGGGACCCTGTTACCTTGACGTGTATCTGATTACGAAGCACAGCTGCCCGCAGGATCATGGCTTTCGCTCGTCTCTGGAACTCTTTGCCCATCTGTAGAGACTTCTCAAAAGTTGTGCTTCTCTGATCCACGTCCCTGGCATACAAGATCTACAAACAGGGAGATAACATTTTTTAATTCACAGGTGCAACTCATATGCCAAAGTTTTAATGCTTTTTAATTACCAAAGGCTGTTTCTAAAACAGTCCCTAAGTTACTATACCTTGTTTTAGCCAAAATAGGTAATTTAGCATGTTTCAATCAAGGTCAAGCTCAATGACAAAGTGAGAGAAATGTTGACAAATATAATTCACTGAATTCAAAAAGGGATTGATTAAAAAAAACATGTTTTTCTGAAGTATTTTAGATTAGCAACAAACAAAGGGAACATTGTTCCAGAAGAGGAAGTATCAGGGTGACAGATGAAAGAACGCAGCCCTGCCTTGCTGTGGGAGTCGATACGAGCATTGATCAGGCCCTCCAGGATCAGCTGGGTCAGTTCATCCTCCAGATCTGCCACTGTGGTATTAAAGGCCACGGCCATTTTGTTCATGTCTGCTGACACATAGGGGCTAAAGTACTGCCCATGGGAAATAAAAGACAAAATTCATCAATTAGTCATGTGTGCAACTCTGCTGATACCTTTCGGAGCAAATATCAGGATTCCTACAATTTTCCATTTCAAAATCCCATACTTTTCCAGACCCAAATTTCCAAACCTCTCTGCAGATTTTTCAGAACATGTTTAACATTAATGATTCATACAGCATTATTTGGTATATAGTATAATCAACTGTAAATATTTTCTCTGTATTTTTTTTTCATTTTTTTTTTTTTTTTCATTGGGCTTACAAGAAACCCTAAAACACTTTATAACCCGCATATATTCACCTCTGATATCAGTTTAAACCTGTAATCATGGTTTGATCTTGCACGATAACCAAACAGCAAAGTAAAGTCCAAAATAAGTGATTGTTTGCCCCTTTATCTGTTGCTGGTTTGAGTGGCACACGCACATTCGTTTAATGAAGTTCAAAAGAGACTTGCTTTTTAGACATTCTTAATTTTATATTTCAGAAAACTGAATAAGGGAAAACAAATATTTTTCCATACTTTTCCAGACATGGAAATTACTCAAATTCTATACTATTCTAAACTGTATAGGAACCCTGATATATTATCTTATGACCATACCATGTTCAACTTTAACTCACATTCTGCATTTCATTTCAATATAACTATACCAAGCAAGGACCAAAAACAGAGATGACCTGCAAACTTAAACATTTGGGGGATATACTCAGTTGTGTGTTTGTGTATGTATGTGTTGTTTGTTGTTTTCCAGCTATTATTGCAATAATAAAATAAAAACAAAAACATTAATGGAAATGTTTTTTAGTTTTGTTTTTTAAGAATAAATATGTTTTTTTTCTTATATAGAAAAGCAAACACCACATTTCTACAACAAAAACAACCAAATGACCCATAAGTAAAAAATGTAGGTCAAAAGCTTTTTCATTACAAAAAAGGTTCACACAATCTTGTATCAAAGAGAAACAAAGATTAACATCAAATTAAGAAGTCATCAAGTTGAGCATCTAAATCAAATGCATAGACCAAAACCTCATATCCCTTTACATACCTGTATGAGGGCTCTGTTCCTGATTTGTGTGTACAGTGTTCTTACATGAGGGGCCAGATACATGTCTAGGAGGAGATTATCCTATAAAACAGTGATAAAACACTTATTAAATCACAATATCCCAACTAAAATGACATCAAAAAGAAATCAGTGTCTTGAACTTCTCTAAATCAAAAACCTAGCAATTGCACAATGTCAAACTCACCTTCATTTCATCCAGCATTTTCAGACAAGATGCATACTTTGACTCGTAAAACTTGAAGATAATATCACGAACTTGTGGTTCCAACTCTAAAAATAATTTAAAGGAGCTAGAAAATAAAAGATGAGAAAAATGAAATAAGTTAAGTTTTATCCACATGTAACCAGAAACAATATATCTCTCATTAAGGCACCTAACATGAACATGTTAAGCAAAAAGGTTCACCTGCTTGAGATGACATTTCGCTGCAGTTCCTGTCTGTCAAATGTAGCCAGGGCACAAAGCCCCCCGTACACCGCTACATTACTGGGGGAAAGTAGCTAGAGAGCAAATAGAGCATCTCATTACCAATTGTAGGAAAACACTGCATCTTATTCATCTTCACTTCAACTGGTAATATTACTAGAAATATCTGCTGAAGCATTACAACAGGGTTGAAGAAGATACCAACCTCAGGGAAGTCGCAGTGGTCAAAGGAGGCTTGCAGGAAGCACTTAGCAGCCGGTTTATACTTTCTTGAGGCAAGTTCTGCTAATCCTAATGTGACCAAAGAGAGATGATAATATCAAATCACATGCTCAAAAAGATCAAAGACATTTTAACATGACAAATCATAGTAATTGGCTACTGCCCAATTGAAAATGTGACTAATAGAAATATATATATATATATATATATATATATATATATATATATATATATATATATATATATATATATATATATATATATATAAATAAACAAATACAAATACACTTAATATACTTGAAATACAAATAATGTACTTGCCTGCAGCACATTTTAGTTTGGTTAGAACAGATTGGTTTTGACTATCTCTCTCTCCTCGTTGCTAGATTGCAGAGACAAAGAAAAATGGAAATTTTAGAGTCATTTTCTATTGGTATCTAACAGGTCAGTAAAGCAGAATGGAAGGTTGTTCCTACCTCTGCTATCTCTGGAGTGGATTCAGCCTTGCTGACGTAGCTAAGTACATGGGACCAGTTTTGGAGGTAAACACTAACCTATAAAATAGTCAAGTTGTTTGAATGAGTTGTTAGAGATTTTATGCATGAAAGTAATCATCAAGCAGAAATAAAAAAACTGTATACCCTTTCATAAATGTGTATCCAGGGCCTAAAATTAACAATCAAATGAGAGTAATCAGGGCTGGTGATTATATGAAACACTGTCAATCGCCAGTTAACCGGTAACATTTTTATGCCTATGAATGCAATGTTGTGAGAACATGAACGTGAACTAATGTGAATGAAGCTCACAACAGTTGACAGGCCAGCACTGAAAGGCAAAGGTATGTGTTGCTGTAATTTGAAGCAATATTTACATTATTACTCAGAGGTCTAGTTTCAAGTATAATTCTTTTGAGGTAATGGTGCTTTATGTAACGTTATCTAGTGTAAGTGATAAACCCCCATTTGACATTTGTACTGGCTACTATATACAGGCCACCAGGACATTCTGATTTTCTATTGGAATTAGAACCATCACTTCTACCACTAAAGACTGCTTATAAATAATCTTCCTGATCAGTTTCTACTCCTTGGCATACCAGATAGCTCAGAAGAACTCAATGTTGCAACAGTAACTACTGGCTCTCTCTCAGCACTTTAGACATGGTTGCTCCTTTGCACTTAAAAAAAGATTAAGGAAAACAGTCAAATAGTCAATACTGCCGTGGTATAATAAGAACACTCGAGCCTTGAAGAGAGCAGCCCGAAAAATGAGGCACAGCTGGAAGAAAACATAACTAGAGGTATTTCGCATTTCGTGGAAGGAAAGAGTTATTGCATACAGAAAGGCGTTAAAAATAGTTCTGCTTACTTTTCGACTCTTAGAAGTGAACAAACACAACTCTAAGTATTTATTTGATATAGTGGCTAAATTAACGAGAAATAAAGCTTCAACTTCAGATATTTCCAAACAGCACAGCAGTAATGACTTCATGAATCTCTTTACTTGCAAGATTGATACTATTAGAGAGAAAATTATAATCAGACACCGTGCTACAAGCCCCCTGAGGAACAATTCCATTCATTCTTTGCTATAGGAGGAAGAATTGTCTAAACTTGGTAAATCATCAAAAACAACAATGTATGTTAGAACCTATACCGACTAAGCTACTGAAAGAGATGCTTCCAGAACTCATAGATCCTCTTCTTAATATTATTAATTTAGGATATGTACCAAAAAATTAAGCTGGCTGTTGTTAAACCTCTTATAAAAATAAAAAAAAACAACTAAAAAAACACACAACTCGATCCTAGAGAATTAGTTAATTACAGACCGATCTCGAATCTACCTTTTCTGTCAAAAATACTAGAAAAGGCAGTATTCTCACAACTATGTTCCTTCTAAGAAAAAAAAGGTATCTACGAGGATTTCCCATCAGGATTTAGACTGCATAGTACTGAGAGTGCTCTCATTAGTTACAAATGATTTGCTCTTATCATCCGATCATGGTTGTATCTCTCCATTGTTGTTACTGGATCTTAGTGCTGAATTTGATACTAACGACCACAACATTCTTTTAAATAGACTTGAAAATTACGTTGGCATTAGTGGAACTGCAATGGCATGGTTCAAATCATACTTATCTGACCGTTACCAATTTGTTGCAGTAAATGAAGAGGTATCATATTGATCACAAGTTCATTATGGAGCACCAAAAGGCTCAGTACTAGGACAGTTGCTTTTCACGCTGTACATGCTACCCTTGGGAGATATCATTAGGAAGCATGCCGTTAGTTTTCACTGTTTGATTCTCAGCTCTATATCTCTTCATGCCCTGATGAAACATACCAATTCAAGGCTAGATTATTGTAATGCTCTACTGGGTGGTTGCCCTACATGATAAATACACAATTAAGTTCTTACTAGAACCAGGAAGTATGACCATATTAGCCTTTTCTGTCAACACTGCATTGGCTCCCTGTTAAACATCAAAATCAGGGATGTGCAACAGCAGTCGAGTACTCGACCGTGACAGCGACGATCGATCATGTAAACCCCCTCCGATCCCCCTCCTGATTGGTTAGCAGCACTTTGGGCGGCGCCCTGAGCTCTGATTGTTTAGTTTGCCACAGCATGCGTCATAAGATGTGAGGAGAGAGAGAATGGCCTCGAAGACACAAAGTGATGTCTGGCTTTACTTTGGCAAGATAGATGAATATACAGTTCAATGCAAGCTGTGCATTTTATCTTGCGCTGAAAATATCCTTCAAATTCTATTCATAATTTAGCAATAATCATCAATGATTTTCATACTGTAAAATAACATTTTGGTTGATCAGAAAGTGCAAATTGAGTCCAAAATATTGCTGAAATATTAGAATAAATAAAAAAAATTACAATAGTGACAGTAATGTAGACTAATAGAATGTGAATTTGTTGTGCTTTCGTTTTCGTGTTTTTAAAGCGCAATCGGAGTTACACTTTCAGTCAAGCTCACGTTTGCATTCGCAAACTTTTTGCAGATGAAAGTTGTAATAGCTACATCTTATTAATCTACTATAAGATGCGTTGGGATATCAACATTTATTAACATGCTGAATGCGCTGCATATCAGTGTTTAGTCATTTGCATCCTTTTGTGCAGATACCAGTTGTAATGTTACGTCTATATTATGTATCTAAGCTATCTGATTAATATCATAGGATGTGTCATAGAACGGGCTTCAGTTTATTGGCATAAAGTCACTCTTCCCCTCAGGCAGCTATTCCTTTTAGATGCTTCCTTATTAATAACATTGCTGCATCATAATCATAATCTAACAGTGTTCTGATCACGTGTTTATGTTTTCATGTCATATTTTTATTTTTAACATTCATTTTCGTAACAGTCTTCAGATATTTTCAGTATCTCCATGACGGCCCCCCAGTGGTGAACCATTGAAATTTCAAAACATTAATGACGTAGTGACGCCTCGTTTACTAAAATCACGTGACTCTGGCAGTTTGATACACCATTAGGTCAACCAGAACCAGGAACAATTCCTGTAACACCCGGTGTACTTGTTACATCGTAAGAAGAATGGCATCTACGCTAATATTAGACTGTCTGTCTCATCCTTATCACGAGGTTACCGTAGTCAGCAGGATATGGTCCATATCCAGATTAGATGGTGGACCTGCACCTAGACACAACCACAACGCAGCCCTGAATGTCAGCAGAGACCGTGTCTACTGGACAATCCCCTGTGAAGGCCTTGCGACACGACAGCCATCTGCACAGATCCTCAGCAAAGACCACAAGAACCAGACAAGTCCTCTGCACAGACCACTATGGACAGCTTCAACTCCATACCGGCATGATGAATCCGATCTTCAAGCAAAAAGGAACTGGATGAATATCTGAATGCTACCAATCCTGATCTGAATTCTGACTTGTGATGCAGCCTGAATTACATTCACACAGTGTTCGATCGTTGGCCAGAGGAGAAATGACCAACCCCTGATTGAGCCTGGTTTCTCCCAAGGTTTTTTCTCCATTCTGTCGCCTGATGGAGTTTGGGTTCCTTGCCACTGTCGCCTCTGCCTTGCTTAGTTGGGGACACAATATTCAATAATAATATTGAATAATATTTAACAATATTGATCTGACTGTACTGATACTGTTATATGAGAACTGAACTGAACGATTTTTTTTTTATTTTTGCAGGCTTTATAGATTAAATGAACTAATTTAATAATTGATGATCTTTACAATGGAACTGAATCAACACAGAAATGACGAAATGCATAATTTTCCTGTTATCACTGCTTTGAAACAATCTGTATTGTATAAAGCACTACATAAATTAATGACTTGACTTTAACAAAAGACAAAAAAAAAAAAACAAATCTCTCACTGCTCTTGACTGAATAACTTTTGTAAATTTATTAAGGATTAATCTATATTTATTTATACAGTGAAGACTATGCAGTGTTATTTTACATTTGATTACTGTATTCAATTCTATATCTGAAAACTACTGTTAGACCTACCTGAAAAACCTGATAAGCACTGTTCATTTCATTTGTATCTTTGTTCTACTATATTTATTTGTGCTATTGCTTGTAATTTGATTGTTGGTTCTAATTATTTTTACTGACTGTTAATTTATCTTTAATAATATTTTAAGTTTTAATTAGTTAGGGTCGAAGTTTTAGCTGTGGTATCATAATTGGAATAAAGAATTGTGAATTTTCACTGGTATCCACTGGTCATTACTGCCTGTTTTAGCAAAAACAGTTTCATGGACAGTAAAAAATATTTATGGCTGGTAAATTTTCTTAAATCACCATCCACTGGCAGGTGTGGCAAAAAGTTAATTTTAGGCCCTGTGTGTATCATTAAACACACCAGATGATGACCAGGGAGGACAACACGGCCATACCTTGATTACATTAAGACACATGTTGATGACATGCTTGGCGCTAGTGCAGTAGTCTCTGGCTCGGGAGTAGCATTTCAGGGCATTGCTGAGGTCACCACAGTCAAGATAGTGATCTCCAAGGTCATCATGACCCCTCCTGAACACAAGCAAGAGATATTCAGATGTAAAATAGCCAAGGCACAGCATCACAGTCAATACTAAAAAGAGAGAAACAGTAAGTCTGGCCTTGCCTTATGCTTTCTTTGATGGAGTTTCCCTTGTAGTTCTTAAGGTCGGTATCCAGCTTCTCCAGTTTGAGCAGGGCTTTTTTTCTGGTTGATTCTGCCCAGGCTGTGTCGAGAGGAGGGGGTTCAACTGCTCCCTCCGGTACTGCATCAGGAACACCTTGCACGTCCCTGTGTTGACAAATATTTTAAGCATAAACTTAGTCAAAGCCATGCATGTTATGTTAGAAATGTTGGAAATGGAACTGGAATTGCCTGGTGGCTTCAGTGAGTTTGCGATGGATTTCTTCGTAGACATCAACATTAAAGGTTCTTTGGACAAAGGACAGGGCCATCTTCAGTGCTTCCACTCGTAGCTGGGGGCAGTGGTCTGCAATAAACTGCAGCCTCTCAATCCTCATCAGTCCACTGTAGCTAGAGGCATACTGCTCGAGATCCTGTACAGAAAAAGAAAACAAACAGCTCTCAGTGTCCATCCAAGTTCCAAAAAAAGTAGGGATGCAAACTATATCGACACCATTTATTACTGGTTATCGAACAATAGAGGTGATGCTCATATCCACAATTTTTACATTTAAATTAAGTGAGCATTAGGTAAGTACAAAGGTAAAGCAGTATTGTGACTGTTGAGACTAAAACTACAAAAGTAAAACTATTATAAATTGTCTCTGTTAATTTAAATAAAGATGAAATAAAACTAAATATAAATATTAGTTGAAAAGCTTTAAAAACAACAAACTAAATATATTTATAATATAATATTTATAATAATTTATAATAAAAATAAATTAAAGCTAAATAGAAACATTAAAAAATAATAAAAAATACAATATATAAATGTAAAAATGACAAAAGCACATATTAAGCAAATTAAAATAAAAGCAAAATAGGTAAAGTAAATCTTTAATAAAAGTAATAGTTTAATGTCAAATGTAATATTTAGCAAATCTCAAAATGAAAATATTTAATTTTTAAAATTTAATGCTGTGATGCCTAAATCCTCAAGTGTTTTTTTTTTTTTTTGATACAAATATATACATTTATGTCAGTGCATCTCTCTTCTGTGATTCAGAAAATGATCAAAACACCAAAAGAACTTAGATGCTGAAGGATATTTTGTAAAACATAATTTAACAACAAGGATAACAACTTATGGAAGCAAGTACACAATTGTATAGACAGTTAAACACCTCAAAACATACTCAAATGGTACTCAATTGATACAAGACTCCACCAATCATATAGATTCAACGTACCAAAGTCGGGTTTTCCACAACATAGTTGGTGTCAGGCGCATTCTGCTGGTCTTCCTGAGGGTCAGCATCTATCTGCATGGGCTCTACAGACCCCTGTTAACACAGAAAGCATTACATTACAAATGTAATAGAAATGTGTAGGCGACATAAACAAAATTGGGCCAACAAAAAGTCCTAATGAGCATGTGTAATATATATTAAGATCCGAGGAACACTTTGCCCTTACCGCCAAACAAATCTTGTGTGGAAACAAAAACATAATATCACAACACTGAGTATCAGCTTTCAGATGGCTTCACATCCTGCCTGCCTACATTGTGTGGTTACCTCCAGAGAGTATGACGAGGAGCTCGAGCTGTACACACTGAATTGTGTGGTTAATTCCATGAACGGGTCATATACGCTTCTTTGACAGAAGTAGTTCAGCTCTTCCCACGAGAATGAGGCTGATCTGTCTGGCAAATACAAGCTTTCCCTGATCCTGCCCTGAACCTGCTCTGCAGCATCTCTCCGTTCTGACTGTAAACTCTCCTGCAAGAAGGTGCATTCTTATAAAGTCACACTGGGGCGGCAGCAGCCTCGGCACAAAATCAAGTCAAAGATGTTGAAATTAATACACAAATATGAACCAACCAAGTGGGACAATGTTTGTAAGAAAAGAAGTGGCAGCAACAATCACATCTGTAAACCCTGCCTTCTTACATGTGACATTTTAACACTTGTTACCACATGCAGGTTTGAAACCACCAAAAACATTAAGGGGGTAACATTCCTAGTCAATTATTTTATGTTTTCAGTTACTGATTCTTCAAAATACCATTATTCCCCCCTCCCGAATAAGCAGTTACATCACCCACCACGTGCACTTTACTACACCCAACATTTTTAAGATTGCATTACACTGCATAATGAGACCTGGTCTGCCATTTTTGATAAACTACATTATAAAGCACAGCTTCATAATGACAGTCTAATCTGGCTGAATGCGTCTGGTGTTTCTAAAATGAAAATATCACTTAAATCATGAGCAGCTCCACGGTGTTTAATTATTTTGGTTATGTGGACTAGATCAGTTTTGAATGGAAATATTAAATGCTCTATATTCATCCCTGTAAGCAAATGATGAAGGCTGTCTCAAAACCTAGTGTGCTGCCTACCTAGACAGTATTTTACAGCATCAGATATAAGTACTGGACATCTAAACAATGACTAAACTGCTTTCTAGGCAGACTGCAGACTATGTTTTGAGACACAGCCTGAATTCCAAGCACACTGGCTAGTTGATACAAAACAGACAGCTTGCTAACGAGATAGCTTGCTAAATACACTTAGCCGGCTAAAGAAAGTTTCTACCCAAGTGTTTCACAAACAACCCCAAGAAAGCCAAATGGACCGCTTCGGGTGTAAACCAAAACAGCTCTGTTGGTTGTATTCGCTGTCGAAATTACATTAGTCTAGCTCCTCGGGCGGATAGTCGCGCGCTGCCGCTAAACTTGAGAAGTGCCTGTCGCGTCCTGAGGGCCGCTCTGACTTACGAGCTCATGCTAGACGAGCTAACAGGTTACAACGGCTGCGAGAGGTGAGAAATTAACATTGTAAACATAGGAGCTTCAACTTGGTACGCTTCTTCTACCCACTCTCGCGGTGTGGAAGATGACGATAAAGCATTTAAAGACGCTAATTTACCTGAAAGTTAAAGACCTGCACGGGTAGTGGCATCTCCTCCTCCTCTGCAGAAACAGAGCACACAAACACATCCGGGGCATGAGAGTGCGCGTGGTCGACGTCTTGCAGCGCAGAGACGTCACTACCTTGAGTCTTGATTTGAAATATTAATACAGGAGAAAAACATATTTACACATTCTAACATGATTGGCTGGTTTTATACTGAGCCTTGAAACAGCCCTCAAATACACTGCAAAAATCACCCCGACCAACATAGCCTCCAAAAGCACAAAACATAAAACAACATTTAAAAAAAAAAAAAAAAAAAACGTTGTAATTACTGTAAACAGTAGCCTATATTCAGTTTGTGAAAATGAAAATATTAAATAATAATAATAATAATAATTTTGTTAAATATAGTTTTAATTATATGTTGTCATCATTGTTTTATTTTTGTAAAGTCATAATTTTGTTATAATACTGTTATGATCTCTTTGATATTTGCAATGGTTACTATTTTTCATAGTGTGGTTTTTGGTGAATTGTATTAAAACCAGTTAGGGTCAGTTTGACCCACATACAGTATCTCACAGAAGTGAGTACACCCCTTACATTTTTGTAAATATTTTATTATATCTTTTCATGTGACAACACTGAAGAAATGACACTTTGCTACAATGTAAAGTAGTGAGTGTACAGCTTGTATAACAGTGTAAATTTGCTGTCCCCTCAAAATAACTCAACACACAGCCATTAATGTCTAAACCGCTGGCCACAAAAGTGAGTACATCCCTAAGTAAAAATGTCCAAATTGGGCCCAATTAGCCATTTTCTCTCCCTGGTGTCATGTGACTCGTTAGTGTTACAAGGTCTCAGGTGTGAATGGGGAGCAGGTGTGTTAAATTTGGTGTTACCGCTCTCACCCTCTCATACTGGTCACTGGAAGTTCAACATTGCACCTCATGGCAAAGAACTCTCTGAGGATCTGAAAAAAAGAATTGTTGCTCTACATAAAGATGGCGTAGGCCATAAGAAGATTGCCAAGACCCTGAAACTGAGCTGCAGCACGGTGGCCAAGACCATACAGCGGTTTAACAGGACCGGTTCCACTCAGAACAGGCCTCGCCACGGTCGACCAAAGAAGTTGAGTGCACGTGCTCAGCATCATATCCAGAGGTTGTGTTTGGGAAACAGACGTATGAGTGCTGCCAGCATTGCTGCAGAGGTTGAAGGGGTGGGGGGGTCAGCCTGTCAGTGCTCAGACCATACGCCACACACTGCATCAAATTGGTCTGCATGGCTGTCGTCCCAGAAGGAAGCCTCTTCTAAAGATGATGCACAAGAAAGCCCGCAAACAGTTTGCTGAAGACAAGCAGACTAAGGACATGGATTACTGGAACCATGTCCTGTGGTCTGATGAGACCAAGATAAACTTATTTGGTTCAGATGGTGTCAAGCGTGTGTGGCGGTAACCAGGTGAGGAGTACAAAGACAAGTGTGTCTTGCCTACAGTCAAGCATGGTGGTGGGAGTGTCATGGTCTGGGGCTGCATGAGTGCTGCCGGCACTGGGGAGCTACAGTTCATTGAGGGAACCATGAATGCTAACATGTACTGTGACATACTGAAGCAGAGCATGATCCCCTCCCTTCGGAGACTGGGCCGCAGGGCAGTATTCCAACATGATAACCACCCCAAACACACCTCCAAGATGACCACTGCCTTGCTAAAGAAGCTGAGGGTACCTAAACCCTATTGAGCATCTGTGGGACATCCTCAAACGGAAGGTGGAGGAGCGCAAGGTCTCTTAACATCCACCAGCTCCGGGATGTCGTCATGGAGGAGTGGAAGAGGCCTCCAGTGGCAACCTGTGAAGCTCTGGTGAACTCCATGCCCAAGAGGGTTAAGGCAGTGCTGGAAAATAATGGTGGCCACGCAAAATATTGACACTTTGGGCCCAATTTGGATATTTTCACTTAGGGGTGTACTCACTTTTGTGGCCAGCGGTTTAGACATTAATGGCTGTGTGTTGAGTTATTTTGAGGGGACAGCAAATTTACACTGTTATACAAGCTGTACACTCACTACTTTACATTGTAGCAAAGTGTCATTTCCTCAGTGTTGTCACATGAAAAGATGTGAGGGGTGTACTCACTTCTGTGAGATACTGTATAGTGTGTGGAATGAACAAAAAAAATTAAAAACAAAATCATACAAAAATGTATTGTCCCCATTTTTTAATTAATATATAATAACAAGTGAGATATCAATTATATTTTAACCACTGAACTAGGAAATACCCCTGGTTTCTATTTTATAAATCTAGTCACCGTAGTTTAAGTGTTGGTTAAGTCTGGTTATTTAAGGGATATTGTACAGTCAGCCGATTGATCTTATATTCCCCTAGAGGGGTTTATTTTGATATAATGACTGTTGGCTGTACATTATCCCGCTTGTTACACAGTTACTTATCAAATGAATAAAAAGACCACAGCAACATCAATACCTTCAAAATGATGTCACACTCATACTGGTTTATTTTACAAGAACTGAAAGGGGACTGAAATGATGTATGTGCCAGTGGTTTAATTTTCAGTCATTAGTTCAATAAAAACAAAAATGCCAAATGCTAATGTATACTAACAAAACATAAATGCTCAAATGGCACACACAGACACATTTTTATCTCAAAATTAAAATATTAATCATTTAGAGGTAAAAGAACATTTCAAAGAAATATCTGAACACTTACAACAATTTGACATGTTAGCCCTGCACAAAAATCAGAAATGGCACATTTCATTGTGTTTCAAACATCAGCATGTATAGGAAAATGTTTAGCAAAAATATAAGACAAAACAATGACTTTTAAACAAGACGTACAGCCTATACAAAATGATTTTGCAAGTTGCAATGTGTAGTCCAGTAAACATTACAGCCAATTGTATGAGTACAGTTTATTTTATATAGTTTTAGTTTTATTAACAGTATTTTATAAGCAAACACATTTCAGTGTGTAATATTTCTGTCATTGTTTAACAAATCATCACATACAGTACATTCACAGTAAAACACAGGTACAGTATGAAATGTTTAACAGGCAATGAAAGCTGAAAGTAAAATACTTAAAAAAAAAAAAAAAAAAACGTATTTACCGTCACCCCTCAAGTGAGAGCACTGACTATGGCCACACATTTAAGTCGCAAAAGCTATTCACAATATCTTCTGACACATTCACAGATCCCAAAATGGAAAAGTACCTGCAGATAAAATATGAATAGCCACAATTTCCACACGAAAAGCTCTGAAAAAAGTAACATTTGTTGCAACAGGGCAAAACTTTACAGTTAGCTATGCTTGTTCTTCAGTAACTAATTACTCATTTTGATAGACATGCCATGGCCTTATATCATTCTCTTCCACCATATTTCCATATTAAACCAACAATTTAAGGCAAAGTTTAATAATAACAAAGCAAATTTGGCATATTTTTGTTGATATATCTGTTACATCAGATATAGATACCATGGACATATAGGTCTCTGCAGTTCATCACCTCACAAGTTGGATTTATCTGTTCATAACAGCAGAGTAGAAGAGGAAGAACCTGCTGTTTACATGGCATATCAATGAAGGAATTAGTTGTGGTGTTTCTCAAAATACAGTACATTTCTTGCCCCTCTTCTTTACAGGTGGAGGGCACAAAACAGCACGGATGGCCTCATCAAACACGGTTTTTAAACCCCTCTGAGTAAGAGCAGAGCACTCCAGATACTTCACAGCACCTACAAAGCCAAAGAATCCAATCGGTCAACTAGACATGATACAAAGCCAGTAGTGAAACATCATTATAGCACCATTAAACAGTTCTAGGTGAGTTTTTTGTACATATACTAAGTACTTATACCATATACCCAGGAAATCATTCTTACCAATTTCTCTAGCCATGGCAAGTCCTTGCGGGTAAGTGATTGGAGCTAGCTTCTTATCCCGTAGACGTTCAATCGTGTCTTTGTCATCCCGCAGATCAAGTTTAGTACCCACAAGTATGATGGGGGTGTTTGGACAGTGATGGCGAACCTCAGGGTACCACTACAAAAAGAAATTTGGTTAACACAAGGCACCTAACACCTTGCGGATCTTGTTAAGGGATCCAAATGTCTATGAAATATTTCATATTCTTAGGTGGATACTAACCTTTGCTCTTACATTCTCAAAGGAAGCAGGGCTCACCAGTGAGAAGCAAATTAAAAACACATCCTGCAGAAAGACAAAAGGAGGCTCTTTGTAAAAATCAATGTCATCAATTATTCATTTCAGATTACATTGCACTATATAATGCAAAGGATGTCAGGAAACTAAAGTACTTTTTATTAAATTCTTTTATCATTTGAAGAAAAATCTCTTCTGCTCACCAAGGCTGCATTCAATTGGTCAAAAATACAGTACAAACTGTAATATTGTGAAATATTATTACAATTTTAAATACCTGTTTTCTATTTTAATTTAATCTAATTTATTCTTGTGAATTTCATTATCAGTGTTAAAATATATTGTAATATAATTTCAAAGGAACAGCATTTATTTGAAATAGAAATCTTTGTTAGCATTATAAATGTCTTTAATGTCACTTTTGATCATTTTAATGTCTTACAAAAATCGTATTAGTCACAAACCTTTGAGCAGTAATGTACATTTTCATAGTAATGGACAGAGGAAAGGTGGGAGACTCATATTTTCCAAAACCATTGTATATATTTGAACAAAGAAAGTACTCAAAATGGCTACATGCCCAAATCCCTCCCTAATGCTCAAAGAAATACGTACATGCCAACTCCAAACAAAGCTAGTCTGTACCAAAATGTAATAAATTATTGGTTATATTTACAAAGCAAAGAACAGGCAGAGAATGAGTCTTAAAACATGATGAAACAACAAAATAATTTCTATAATTTCTTCTTGAGAATAAAAAATATGATTGCAGTAATTAGTAAAAGAAAAATTAAATATCGTAACTGAAAAAAAAGTGTCAAAAATGTTTTCACCAAAATAAATAAATAAATGCATTATACTCTGAGCTAAACTATATAACTCAGGATTACAGCCAATAACATAGATATTTAATTACCGTTTGAGGGTATGAGAGTGGTCTAAGGCGATCATAGTCCTCCTGTCCTGCTGTATCCCAAAGGCCTAAGTTGACAGGTTTCCCATCCACCATAACATTGGCAGAGTAGTTGTCAAACCTGACGTTCACACACAGATTTTTCAGAACATTTCAGAAATACTGTACATCCACAGAAGTAAACTGACACACGTGGGCAGCACACAAGAATAATTCCCAGTTCAAGGTATCAAACTGTACTCACACTGTGGGAATATACTCTCCCGGGAAGGCATTAGTGGTGTAGCTGATGAGCAGACATGTCTTACCCACGGCACTGAAATACAAAAGATGCTAAGTGCTAAGTGTGACTGCAGTACTCAAGGCAAGTCAAGTGTGTTTGGTTATATATGTAGAGACATACAAAGGAACGAAATGTCGTGCCTCACAGGACCACAGTTTTACATATATAAATGCACATAGCCTATATTAAAAAGAGGTCATCTAAATAAACATATAAATATGTACTCTGAATGGTCATACTGAGGGACATACTCAAGGACTGCACATTTATGGCACATCAAGGAAACAACTGTGAAAAAAAGAAGGCAAAAAGTCCTTTAGTTAGTCATCCGGACATCACAATCACTCCTGGGCTCGATGGCACGCTGGCAGCCGCTCTTTAACAGTGCTGTTTTCAAATGAACTGCCCCACCGGATGAGAAGTGAATACAGGGTGACAGCTTCTTGTCATGAAAAACACACACTGCACTGCATGCACTTACATACAAAGAGGAGTATAGAGCATAGACAGGAAATGCAGTGGCGGGTGACAATGAATAAGGGAAAGTGATAAAAATGAGAAGAAACAGTGAAGAAACGTGATAATAAAAGGGAGGGGGAAAAAGAAGAGAACAGGCCAAAATAGCAAGTATGCTGAGAAGCCCTGAATTTGTACTTTGATCAGTAGGCTGTGAAATGTGGTTGCATATGGCAAATGACAGAAAGCATGTACCATGCGACAGGGACTAAACCTTAAATGATCAGCTGAATCAATGAAACAGTTATTAATAATCAGCAGTCTAAAAGAAACTTTGAATTAAGGCGAGACACTACAGGTGAATAGGGATTTTTTTTTAAATTAGAAGATATCACTGTGAAACTTCTCCAGTTTATTACTGGCATAAACATAAGAAAAAAATGTATTACAAGTTTCGTGTAAATTTATGTTTTAATATGCAAATGAGGCCTTATATACTTAAATATACGTTATATATAAGTTCTGCTGAAGTGGAGATTTCTGACTCAGAGCAGGAGAAAAAACTCATTTTGAGAAAACAGCCTTTAAAGATATTTACTGTAATTGAAATCTATAGACGCAAATAGATAAAGTGCTATAAGATATACACTTAAAAATGTATTTTGGATGTTTTCTTTCCACCATTCTGAAAAAAACACTTTATGAAAAGCCAAAAAGTGCAAAATCTCAAAATTGACAAGTGCCTGAAAAAACAGTGTTTTTGCCTGTAGTGTCTCCCCTTAAGCACATACATTTAACTAATACCATGACATAAATCCATAGTACACCAAATACTAGAGATAATAAATAAACAGTTTTCTTTTCTATCAGTTCTTCAATATAACTATTTATAACAATATCACCCAACAATAGCATGGCAGGTAAATTAATTTAACATTTTGTAATTATTCATCATTTTATAGAACATCTATGAATTGTTACAGAAATGCTTGACAGCATTTTAAGCTAAAAATGCATAATGCATGTTACATTCTACAGTTGTAGTCTCACAATTTTATCTTTATTCTTTCAAAATAAAGCAATATGCAAAAACTGATGTTGCGTAGTGGTTATATGACACTTGAATGTTAAAAATAACTGGTATGGGCAATGTTAAAAAACATGTCGCTTGATCTCTACCAGATACCAATTGCAATGCAGCTATTTGTGTGAGGATTATCAACAAATGCGATTTTATGATATTTTGCTCTCTGATTAAAAAGAAAGAACGGAAGGAAAAAATATTTATGTAAAGGTTAATGATAAAGTTCAGCCTCACGAGTAAGTATGTGATTTAGGGGAGTGGATCATTTCCACTGGAGCTTTAGTGATGTAGGTGTAAAAACATGACATCATTACATAGCGATTCCACCGTACACGCGCATCATTTCTACACTGCACGAGACCCGTTTAATATCCGTTTGTTACATTTTAAGCATGGTTTACATTGTCATACTATTTTAATGTGGAAAAACATTCATTGAAAAACAGAAACGACAAAATTGTAGAAGCCTGAGCATATATATTTAACAAAACGGCCACCCACCAAACAGAGCCTGTGCTCATTACAATCTCATTTAAAGCGATAGTGATAACACCTACGGTGTCTCGAAAAATGACACAGTAATATTTATAGGCTAATTATAAAATTATCAATTTTGTCTGAGCAGAATCCACTCAACCGCTAAGCCAACCCACAATCCCCAGCTCCTCGCAACAATTGCTTTTCTCCAAAAGAAACCTCCGAACAAACACAATCAATTTTAGCATTTATTCTTCAACATCTTACCCGTCGCCGACAACAACACACTTAATGGCTTGCATTTGCAGTGCACTAGTAGTATCCGACGAGCGAGGAATCTGTAGAAATAGCTTGAAATGTGATGTTGAGGTGCCTGTGGGCTGGTACAATCGCTGTTCAGCTGCAGCAGCAGCAGCGGTCGGTGGCAGTCGGGGGTATTTCACGATACTTCCGAAAAAACACGAACAGAAGGTTCGTACTCTTTCGGAAGTCTCGTGAGGAGCCAGTCTGCCTGTTTCTGCCCATTCATTTTAATAGTAGGACGCGTTTGTGAAAATATTAATCTTATAAAGTAAACACTTCACATTTTAAATTAAAATCTTAAAAAACACGTTTACATCTTAAAAGAAACAAGAAATAGTGGATGTAAATGAGATTTGTAAAACAGGGTTAAGAGAGCAACTGTCATTCCAGTGCCAGTTGGAATGACAGTTGTTGTGTTGGGTGTGGAGAGCGGGGTGGGGCAAAATGACAGAAATCTCTGGGAATATGCCGTTAATCCTCATGATGACTACAAATATTTTGGGAAGGGTTGAAATAAAAGTCCTAAAAATACATACAGTACATCCATTTTAACAATGGGATGCAGTAGCCTTTGTCATCCAGATTGACATTTCTGTCATAGAATTCTATAAAATAGCCTCTTACATGATTTTATTTTGTAAAAGTGAAAATTAGTGCTGTAATTTCCCCGTAACATTGTTCCAGTAGGATTAATTAAATGTATTTGATGTCAAAATATGTAATAACTCATATATTGTGGGATTTAAATAGTGTTCTCTGTTTAAAAAAAAAAAAAAAAAAAAAAAAAAAACGCATATGCTGGTTAGGTATGTTTTGAAGCATTGAAGCTGGTTTATGCTGGTCCTTAGCTGGTCATGAGCTAGTTTAAACTGGTTAAGTGCTGGTCCTGAGCTGGAGCTAGTTGCTTAGGACCATCTTAAACCAGCTCAAACCAGCTTCAATGCTTCAAAACATACCTAACCAGCATATGCTGTTTTTTTTCAACAGGGTTAATATTTGAATCTGAAGTCCTTGAGAGACATACTGCAGAAATACATCAGAAATACTTCTGATGTATGAAAACAGCACAGGAAACACAAGACTCTTACATATTCAAGAATTAATCATTTTATTGCTTGACCTGCCATTGGGACAATCTATACCAAAAGGTTTACAACTTGAGCACATCCAATGAAATCAAACCGTATAGTTATACAAAAAGAATAATAGAAAAATGGTCCCTCGACATTTTACAACTCTCTGTGTTGAGGGCTTAAACTGAAGAATGGGTGCATGGGAGTCTCTAACGCCCTGATGGCAAAGCTTATGAACAAATATCAATTCTTCTGTACATACTAGAACACAATTTTACTGAAAACTCCAGAAGAAAACACCACTGGCAGTCACAACCAGGGAATGAAAAGCAAGCTACAAAAAAAGGGGGGTAGAGGGTGCTAATACAAACACATTTCCAGTGTACCACTGAAAGATCTTCAAGAAATAGTACTGAAGTTGTTAAAAAAAAAAAAAAAAAAAAAATCAAAATAAAGGTAAGCAGAAAATTTGCAGTGGAACAAAATCATTTAATCCACTCATAAAGGGAAATACAATAAACATCAATGATGCATTTTACAGAAATCAAGGGAAAGATTTATGGTTACTTTTTGTCATTTGTCATCAAATGAAGTTAAATAAACAGACCAATGCATATATGAGCAAATACAAGTAGACTATTCAGCAATTCTTTGCCTATCATTGGGTGTCACAGTTAAACATTGAGGATTCAAATTAATAATATATAATTTCAACATTTCATTTATCCAACCCCATCATAAGGCATAAACCACTCATTGAAAAGACAGTGGAACGGTTAATCAAAAGGCTATTTGTAATCCCCTGTAATTAAGGGTGCAAATTCTGTGTTTTTAAAGCTACAGCACCAAGATTTGACTGATTCTAGAGTCTACTCTAGAGGGGCAGAAATCTGTCAATGTCAGAAAACATCTTATTTTCCTACACATCTGCACTGACATGCTGTAAGGCTCTCAAATCAAGTGTCAGAGTAAAACGGGAAAAAAAAATAAAAATAAAAAAATCTCCCATGTGGTCAGTAGGACAGTGTCAGATATCGAAGATAAAAACACACTAAATATAGGGTATCTTTCTTTAATTAACATAGCAATTTTGGGACAGTTCTGTGCAAACTCTTAATTACTGGAGCTTTAAGTCTGAATAAATTACACTGCTAAGAGAATCCGGATATACAGATGAAATAAAACATTGCAGTTTACAAATAATACAGGTGACAAGCCTATAGAATATTTATGAATATATAAGGTGGGAAAGAACTACAAGAAAATGTCTATTGGCTTTGCATTATGAAAGTAAAGAAATCAGGCACTTTTCAAAACCCAAATTTGCTTTCAATAACATGAGTCTGTTATACAAACGAGCTGGATATCTGTATAATTACATAACACAAGATGTGTGGAAAACAAAAATAAACTTCACATCAATTATTTCCAAATAATACAAGAGTATCTCTGTGCGATAGCAATTAAAATCTACCTTCAGCAACTGTTAACACTATTGTACCACCCAGTAAAACACAACTCCGAGAACTCTAAGAACAGTATCTGATAGGAGATTAAGGTGGTGGCAGTAGTGGATCGCAAATCTATTTCCAAACATTTGATGGATCCCAACCCTAATGGCATACAGACACCATGAACTCAACACAAGTGGCAAATACTGGCCCTGTTTTAAGACTTTGATTTAACTATATAGGTAAGGCGAATAATCTAAAAACTGCCCTGTTTATTAACCACATTCAGTTTAAAAATGTAAAAAAAAAAAAAAAAACGACATTTGGGATTTCGAAGCAGTTCACATACACTCATTGTGAAAGAAAACCTAATTGGATCTCAGCGGGTCAAGGAGGTCACCAAGTAGTCACTTCCTGCTGAGGAGGATCCTCATATACTCAGTCAACAAAACTTCAGATTTCATTAACCATTACATTTCTGTAACTCTTCTTAACATTTAAACAAAACCAACAAATATAACCTGTTTTCTGGATTTTATATCCACCATAAACACAATGCTGAATAAAATAATATTACTTCACCTTTGGTGGGGGAAACAAACAAATAAAAGCATTTGCAGCATGTGGCATTTTAGAAGGGAGAAAATGCTAAACAACAAAAACAAAAACAAACAAACAAAAAAAAAAACTTTAAAAGGAGATTTGACTAATCCTAGTCTACTCCACATAGGAGTCCAGAGCAAGCCTTTGTGTATAGCATTAAGGACAAAAGGAGAACAAAACGTCCAACAGAAAGTGAAAAAAGCCCAATGCAAATGCCACAATGAAAAACAGCAGGCGTATATAAAGTGTTTTTTATATATATATACGTATATATAGATATCAAACTGTGCAAAAAAATATGGTTATGGTCATTTACTTCTAATATATAATCTTTTACATACACTATATATGTGCAGCTATAACAATAAAAGAGCAAAGCTGATCACCATGATAAACACGGTGACATTTTAACTTCAGTACCTCCAAGAAAACAATATAACACACATGGATTTATGCCTTTGGCTTCCCTATATTCAAACGCTTGAAATGACGA
The DNA here is from genome assembly GCF_019924925.1 of Ctenopharyngodon idella. Classification (NCBI taxonomy): domain Eukaryota; kingdom Metazoa; phylum Chordata; class Actinopteri; order Cypriniformes; family Xenocyprididae; genus Ctenopharyngodon; species Ctenopharyngodon idella. Next base: position 32,782,411 of record NC_067222.1, on the reverse strand, counting down.
GGGAAAACTGAATCTGAAACTCGATGGCTCAATTAAGATACATCCTTATATACTGAGTAAATACACTTCATGAGTATATCAATCCTGCCAGTTTTCCTTTCATTCTAAACACTGTATACAGAAACATGAAGCAATTTGGACGCGAGAGAAAATCCCGATAGACCTTGTTATTTCAACATCTGTTCATGTGACAGGCATCTGTGGCACAATGATTGGCTCGTTTCTCAGGCAAAACTAACAATCAGCCTTATGGTAAATCTAGGATGGATACAAATGCGACATGGTACGGCACAAATCGGAAAAAAAAAAAAAAAAAAAACAGACAGAGAGAGAACACTGAAGTGAATGGGCACCTGGGTGTTGGAAAACATAAAGAAAAGTAAGAAAATAAAGCGAATTTGCATTGGTGGACCCTGCAATTAAGGAGGAAAGAGCCTAGTGCGCCTCAGACCGACAGAGACACGAAGCTGTTGTACTGCTGTATGTTTCTCTTCAGGATATCTGAGCAGGGGCCGAGCACGCGTTCGAACCTGGGACGGTCAAGTTTTACGCACTTCAGAGGGCCGCGAGCAACCACGGTGGCGGCACGAGGCCGGTTCATGAGCAGAGCGATCTCACCTGATGAAACACATGGAGAGAAATCAGAAATAAGCCACAGAGAAACGAACACATAAAGGTGTACTAATCGGCATTGTACATGGAGTCATTATGTAATTACATTAACAAAAGGGATTTCTGGGATATGTCTGGGATACGATTCTACAGAGAGTAAAGAGAAACTCATTTACCGAAGTAGTCAGACGGTGCGAGTCTTCCGACCTCCACAAATTCCTCATTCTCCGACCGCCGCTGCAGGACTGCTGCCGAGCCCTGAGGACACAAGTCGAAATCAATACATCTGTTCTCCCATGACGTCTCTCTGAGGTTTTAGGGCTACACTTATTCTCAGATTATGTAATCAATATGAAACATGCATATAGGTGCGTCCAGTACTGCGGAGATGACAAGTCAGCATCGTCAACTTCATCTCTGCAGCCGAAAACACGCAAAACACTAGTTTATCAATAAGTTATTAAAATATTCAGACAGTCTCCTTCTGTTTTTTCACGCCACATTCATAATCATTACGTTTGCCGGTGTGCTGCTGCAAGCTTTATGCATCTGTTTGAACGGTGATTAGGCTATGTGTTACATATAGGCAGTTAAAGGCTCACCGTTATGATTTATATGGTTTATTGATATAAACACTCAATTAGTCGAATAATTGTTTGAATGAACGACTAGTCGACTAGAAAAATCTTTAGTCGAGGGAACCCTAATTTTTCTTTATATCCTAATCATTTGTTAACATGTATTCATTACTTCAAATCAGCTCATCGTTTCTGCCTTAAATTAATACATTGTTTAAAATTAAAAGATTGTTTGCCAACTGCGTGATTTGTATTTGTACATATCTGAAATTACATGAACTTGAACAGAGTAATCTCTGATAACAGATCACTCTAAATTGTAATGTTGATATGCATTTTCTTTAAAGCTGCTTTGAAACGAAATGTATTGTCAAAAGCGCTATACAAATAAATGTGAATTGAACTGAATTAAACACTTTCTACAACAATTTCATTATTACTTACTTGCGTTTATAACTATGCATAAATGTGGAGATCAAAAAGTATACAAAACTATAACACTTTAATTAACAAACACTTGTTGATGAGAACAGTGTGTAAAAAAAAGAGTGGATTTAACAAGGAAATCTACCTCAAGGATAATGAAAAACTCATCTCCTGGTTGACCCTGCACAACAATCTTCTGGCCATCTTCAAACTGGACTGTCTCGAGGGCGTCAGCAACCGTCAACCTTTCCCATTTATCCAGAGACTCTGCTCACAGGATGTTAGCATGTCATCATTGGGCACTTCACAAGATTTGCTTATAGGCATTATTAAAGGGATAGTTCACCGAAAAATGAAAATTCTGTCATCATTCACTCACCTTCAAATTGTTCTGAACCAGCGTGAGTTTTCTACAAAAAAGAAGATATTTTGAAGAATGTGTGTAACTAAGCAGCATCTGATCCCCATTTGACTTTTATAGTATGAAAAAATACTATGGTAGTCAATGGGGAATAAAAACTGTTTGGTTACTAACACTCTTCAAAAATATCTTCTTTTGTGATCAACAGAACAAAGAAAATCATACCGATTTGGAATGAGATGAGGGTGAGTAAATGATGACAGAATTTTCATTTTTGGGTGAACTATCCCTTTACACTGCATTATACTGCCACAAAGAGCAAATGCTATGTTTTTTGTTTGTTTTTTTACACAGTTTACTACAAAAACAAGCCTGCAAATATACATAACATAAAAAGAAATTCATCAAACTCACCCAAAATGGAAACCTTGCTAAGGAATTCCTCATACATTTTTCTCTTTCTTAGAGTACTTCCCTAAACACAGAAAAAAAAGGAGAAAGAGAATTAAGGGCATTTCTTAAAATACAAGACCAGTATTCAAAATAATAAATAATACCATTTCTTAAAATACAATACCAACCATGAGTATTCTCCTGTAGCTGTCTCTGTCAATTCCCCATAGCTTGACATTGGTCTTTGCTCTGACAGTGGCTGCTCTGGGAGTGCCGTAGATTAAAGCCAGCTCACCAAAACTGCCACCCTCTCCAATACTGGTCACCCACTCATTGTTGACGTACACCTATCGAAAACAACAGTACTTATGAATATCTCAGTCATTATCATTTCAAATGTTAAAGTGCCCCTGTTATGCTATTTTAAAGGATCCTAATTTTGTTTTAGAGGTCTCCTACAATAGCATCAAAGGTAAAAAAAAAAAAAAAAAAAAAAAACACCTTTAATTTTCTCATAACTTACATTGCACATCACCTCATTTCTCAAAGAGTCTGAAAACGGTTTGTTTGAAAATTCAGTCTCTCTAAACCCTCAGAAACTAAACACCATTACCATATCTGAATTTCAGCTCCAGAGGCTTCCTCAGCACTTGAATATACAGAGATACGAACAGTAACAATGCCGTATCAATTCCCGCACAAGACTTCATCCTTCTGAAGTGTATGCAAAGTGGATTTGCAGCACAGAAAACAGCATCTTCTCGACATGTCGACAACACAAACCAAACTCTTCCAGGCTTCAGCTACAACTACAGTGTTTGAGAGCAGATCAAAGTACTAAAGTAGACCTCACTCACAGGCAGCTAATGAAGACCATAGGCTGGCATTACGCAAATTTGCTACATTGTTACGTAGGTTTGTAACAGGAAGTGAGACTAGAATTGCTGATGAATTGTTTTGGCAGTTCAGAATCAAATCTTTCATTTAATAACTATTTGTCATGCACATTGATCTTTAAAATTTTGAAAACCTTTTACACTCACAAACAGCTGTATGCAACATAGCTATTCGGTTGTTAAGTCTGACGTCACGCGGCATCGCTTCCGGGTCCAAACGCTCTATCTCGTACCACAAGAAAACAACAAATGATGCTAATATACACACACGATGTGGTGTAATACTTCCAAAAAATTATAATCATAACCTTTATCTCCATACCAAAATCCCAGATGGCCAGACAGTGTTTCATCTTTTATAAATCGTTAAAATATTAATGTCTGTGATGCTGTGAGCACGGAGACTGTTGTGTAGACTGTAAGTATTTTAAATGTTTAACTTTAAAATGTTAAATGTTTAATATGAATAAATAGCGCTCATAAACGGCCGTGAAGATGCCATTCTCAAGTGAAACGAGTCGAGGCTTGGACCCAGAAACGGCGTTCCTTACGTCACGACTTAACAAGCGGATATATACAGCTCACTGCATGGAAGGTAATGTTTGAAAAAGCATAATAGGGGCACTTCAAAAACTCTATCCAAGTCAAAAAACATGTATGTATTATTATATTACATCCTGATTCATCATCAATTTGGAATTGCACTTACATCCATTTCACCTTGATCAATAACATAAAAATTGTCACCCTCATCCCCTGAAATAAGAAACACAATACATTAGTCTAATTATATTTTCCATTTTTACACATTCATCTTCTCCTCAAAAGAAGCCTAACCTTGTTGAATGACAGTCTCTCCTGCAATGTAGGTGACTGAGAACATAGCATCAAATATGTCACTGTGAAGAGAAAAATAAGACGTTTTCAATAAATTAAATACTTTATTAGTTATACTGAATAATTCAATCTACTATTCAAAACATAATGTGTTACCTTCTTTCATTGTCATCAAGATGGGCAAAAAGCACATTCTTTTCAATCGCTTTAGCAAGGGCAGCCATCGTTTTATAGTCTTTAGGAATAACCTGTGAATTAACAGCAAGTTTTCTAAGTAAACAGCAACTGCAGTGAAAGCAGAATTCAGTATGCCAATAATATATGTCACAGTGTTAAAATAATGATATATAAGACACTAGTTACCTTTCTGACATAAGAAGCTGCATCTTCCTCAGTGTACACCTCTGCGCTGATGGCACCACGGCGCCGTCGACCCTTAACCACAGGATTCATGGGAGGAGAGACCTCATCTTCTCGGGAGTCTGAGCGAGAGCTTGACTTCTGCTGGCTGCTGATCTGTTTAGCTTCCTCCTGATAGGCATAAACTTTGTTCATTGCACTGAAACTCACTTTTCAAGAGTAAAACTAAATTTGTAAAGAGTCTAAGCCTATGTGGTTTGACTCCAAAGAATATGACTAACCTTCTCAAGCCTCTCGAAGCACTCTTTGAGGAAAAGCATTGGCCTTTCAGGCCTGACAGTGCACAGCTGCACAATGCATTCCTTCAGCAGTTGCTGGATGTTGTGCTTCTGCACGTAGCGCTCACACTCCCGCAAGCTCCTCTCTTCTTCGCTGCTCGTACTGCTGGACGCCATGGTGACCTGCTGACCTGCAACATGCAATTCACATCAGCTTATGAAACCCAAGGAATCTGGAGCAAATCCAGTCCTTAGCTAAATTTCATTAGACCAACTAGCTGCAGTGAAATGTGAAGATCTGACGATACCCACGCCTCTTAAGAGTAGAGTGTAATACCATAAGTTAAATTCACTAATTTCATTGTGAAAACCACATGAACCAGAAGTTGCAAACAACTTCACTAATGTGACATATAGAGGGCGGGGCTTGATTTTAGCACCCCTTCTTCACCACCTCGAGCTTGCAGCCGACTGACACTTCGGAGGGAAGTGGTTAAAGGATGTTCTGCCAATGCCGTCAAACTAACGTCATCAGAGAAGGAACGTCATTCCAGGGGGAAGCAAATTCTTAGATTCTGACTAAAGACTAAAGATTTTTTTCCTGTGCATTAACTTTTTTTTTTTTTTTTTTTCCATATATTAATTATTCACCACAAGACTAGTAACTGACCAAGTAAATAGGGTAAATTTTACATTACATGCAGACTTTAAATACCAAAAGAAACCAAGATTCAAAAAATTATTTTGTATTGTTGAATCTTTCAGACCAAATTGTTATGGAAATTCTTAAAATTAGGTGTCTGATATATTTGTATGCTAAAGGTATTAGCCACATGCAGTTAGCAAGCATACTGGATTGTATTTGGGTTGTTGACCTGACAAAAAAAATATTTTGGGGTGTTAAAAGGTTTAGAAATATTTCATAGTTTATTTTTGTTGATTTTTAATTAAAAAAAATAAATAAAAATGTTGATATTGTTTGTATCAAACAATATACATTTTCTTTCTTCTTTGACACATTCAAAGTTAAATAAAAATACTTTAATGTAATACCAGGGGAGGTATAATCATCACTCATCTTAAAATGGTATAATTTTCAGTAGTTTTGAAAGGATGACAGCAAAGTTTGTCTCGTATTTATTCAAACTGTCCAACAAGTCAAAGAAAAAAAATAGTGTTATTCATAATTTCATATTAAATAAATAGCATTATATGAAAATAAGTGTCTAACAATGAAGATAAATCTCTCTCTTTTTTTTCCTTAATTTTTGTTATCTCACACCATAGGACACATTTATGGTACAGTTCAGTAAACATTCAAAAAAAAAAAAAAAGTAAAAAAAAAAAAAAAGAGTGCAAGAATTGATAAAGTTAGTGACCCCTTAAATTCTCAAACATCAGACTTTACACTACATAAATATATGTATTTCTGAATACAATACCTATAAAATGTTTAAATGATTAAGATTTTATTCACTTCCATGTCTTATCCTGGCCTAACAATTAACATTGTAAAATCCCCTTATATTTCCAGGTCTTCCTTGACCGTGGGAATCTTCTGGATAAGAAAAACACACACGTGACCTCGAGTCGTGCTCATAACCCAACAAAAACAAACTGCCAGAGCTAATAAACAGACATGTTGTTGCAAACCAATTCAACATTAAACACTTTCAAACGAGGTGCTGTCAAAGTGAAACGGTTAACATGGCTCCCATACGAACATGCTACATATCTAGATTAGATGATCTAGTAAATCAGTCAGCTATTTATCTCAGCTACCATGTAATTTATTAGACACTATTGCATTTTGGCAGGCATGCTGATGCCCCTGGTCCCAGTCGGGGCGCCTGAGCTCATAAAATGCGCAGTTCGCATCCCCACAGGCATTTTCACAATAAAACGCTATTCGGTCATGTGAACATTACATTATTTTAGTGCAGAAAACACATGCCTATGCAAGTACACGCTATTTAGCGCTTGTTTAAACGTTAAGCAGCGTAAACCTGGAGCCTCTACCAGCTCTGTGTTATCTGTAACCAGTTTTGTCAAGCAGTAAAATACGCCATCTTGCAAGCTACATTATCACAACAACGGAAGCCGACGGCATTACAGTAACCTCTCCACGAGCCTGTCAACTCACACATCGATATCACCAAATGTCACAGCGAAGACCCCTGCCGTTAAATATTCATACCTGAGACGCTTCGATGAATTTGTCGACGTGTTTTACTCCGTTCACACAGGATTTCCCACAGTCCTTGGATGGATGGATACCTCACCGGAAAAGGTTATGACCAATCACAAACAACGATTGACGTCAATGCGCCTCGATCTGAGAAGCTCGTTACTCCTGACAACCTTAAAGGGCAAGGGCTTGTTTTTGTATTTCGAGGTTATCAGCTAGCTAATTTATTACATTCTGCTGCACATGGTGTGCTACATGCGCTAAGTGTTAATTTTATTTTACAGTCATCTGGCAATGACATTCAAATACAAAGGACAGTATTCCTTGCCCGTGTGTTTAACAGAGACCTTGTGTGATCTGGATCTGATGACAGCTGAAAAGGTTAATGGGTCTGTACATAAACTCAAGCCTAATGTTGTCCTTATTGAACCAGGATCATAGCCACCACTGACACTGAGGGGACACTTCCCCTCAATATTTAGATTAGGTCGACCATGTGCTTCTGAATAGTTGACTATAAAATTATTACATTACTTCACCAGCACACCAGTATATCACTGGTAATGAGGTCCTTAATCAAAATGCAACATTATATAGCTAAACATTTACATTTATTCATTATCCAAAGTGACTTACAACAAAATGATATAAGCATAAGCAAATACTTAAAGATAAAACACAACAAAGTAGTGCAAAGTCATTTAAAGGGATAGTTCACCCAAAAAAAGAAAGCTCTGCAATTATTTACTCACCCTCATGATGGCTGTCTTTCTTTAGCGGAACGTAAAAGATATTTTGAAGAGTTTTGGTGACTATTTACTTCTATTGTATGGCCAAGTATCTAAAAAACAATATCAGTATCTCTAAACAAACAACAAAAGCGATTTTCCTTTCAGTTAAAGTCTAAATGGAAGTTGCGATCGTCTTTTCTTCCCTGTTGTGCTGTATATCTGAGTGAAACAGCTTCTCAAACAAGAAAAAATGTTGTGTGGGACTTGATTTTGTCTATCGGGAATTGATTGGATTGTTGTGGTTTGCTATTGCTGTGACGTCATGTGAGTGACAGGTTGTCCCGCCCTCATGCCAGTAAACACGTCATCAGAGAAGAGATGTTGCTACAAGAGGGAGGGGAAATTATTTTAATTAGAGTTTGAGGGCACATGAATAAAAAAAAAAAAATGCGCGCAATAAATCATTTATAATAAATATTCCATAAAAAATAGGAATTGTCAATTTTGATTTCATGGTGACTTCAATCATGAGGATAAGATTGTACAGGCCAGGTGCCTATATCAGAACATAAAGACACACCCTCTCTTATCTCCTCCCAGCTGCCTCTGCAGCCCTTCCTGCCACTGCTCAATCTTACTCGTGTCGACTGCCCAGAGTCCACGAACATATCCTTACAAAAGCTCTCCCGTACAAGGATAGAGGATATATCACTGTCTAGCAAAAGAGAGGAAGAGATAAAGGTGAGGGCATAGTCAATTTTCCAAAGTCAGGTAGGGTTATGTTGTTTGCTGTGCAAATCTGCAATCACTGCTCTGTCATACCAATGTACCATAACATAACTGGCATTTTTAATTGGGAATTGGATAGAGAAGGATGGCTCTTTTCCAGTACGAAACACTGTAACATGTTTGCAAAATTAATTTAAATCAGTTGCAATTGTGAAAATGTTGTGTTTTGGTAATGATACTTTATCTTGGAAAATGTGAATATAGTAGCAATGTACCATCTGAATGAATATGTTGAAAATAACTAGGCTCACCGAGGAGAAATTATAACATTTTGAAAAATTAAGATTTGGGTGGAGTACTCCAAACTAACAACACACTGTCTTCCTTTTTTAGTCACATTCATTTTCATGATTGCATACTCTTTCTAACACCTGTGGTGCATTCCAGGGTCTCCTTGTTGAAACATGTCCCTCTATAGCTTTGGATTGGAGCCTCTGTCCTGTCATGCCTGGAGCAAAGACCGAACACGTAAGCAGTGGTTGAGCTACATTTCAATATAAATTTCATCCCTTCAGGCTCTTAATGTTGTAGCCTGCAGTTCCATTGTGATCCATTAAAATCTACTTAGAGGAATATCGAATTGTCTTTGGGAGAAAAGCATGCACTACTCCATTGGTTCACATCATTTTGCTATGAACTAACTGTAATATTGTTGCTTTATACATGGATTTTTGTTCACAAGAATAACGGTTTTTCAGGTTTATTTCATGTGTATAAAAATCCTAATAATATTGTTTTTATTAGAAATTGCCATTAGCCCCAACAGCAATGAGGTGCACATTTACCAAAAGAAAGAAAAGGAATGGATTAAGATTCATGAACTGACAGAGCACAGTGGGCGAATCACAGGTAAGACAAAAGAGAACAGCTGCCACATTAGTCATTAACCCACCGACACTGTGAAACTGACCCACAAAACAAACATTATCTCAGCGTTCCAATGAAGGGCACGAACTAAACCACCGTAAACAGTGCAAGATTATGTTTGAGTTCTGTGCTAACTGGCATTTATTAAATTTGCAATGAAGCGGGAGTAGTGACAAATCTTTTCTTCCATATGTACATGGACATCCCATTGAAATGTAGGATGCAGTGGATTGTAAGAAAGGGGCGTGGTTTAAGATCAAGTTATGATATTTTGATTAAAGGGGTCATATAATGCCACTTTTACAAGATGTAAAATAAGTCTCTGATGTCCCCAGAGTGTGTATGTGAAGTTTTAGCTCAAAATACCCCACATGATTTTTTTATAGCATGTTAAATGTGTCACTTTTTGAGGGTGAGCAAAAACGCTCCGTTTTTGTGTGTGTCCCTTTAAATGCAAATGAGCTGCTGCTCCCAAGAAGAGGGCGGAGTTTCAAGAGCTCCTGTTAGCAGCGCCAATTACCTCAGACTCACTGAAAATGTCAGAAACTGTTCAGCCTTTTATGTTCAAAACTGAGTCGGACAATAATGGAGACACTCAAGAAGAAGTGACAACATGTAGAATGCAACAGGACGTTTCTGAATGGTTAGTTGATGAATTTATGTAGCTGATGTGGAGTTAACTATCCTTAAGTCGTTGATTAGAATATTCTGTCATGATAATCTATAAATCGCTGTTGTGGGAACTGTTGTAAGATCCTACAGAGCCAGAGAAATATGCTGCATGAAGATAGATGAAGACAGGTATAGATTAGTTTAATTACGGTTATAACTTATGTTGTCATCTTGCTTTTATGACATGCTATCGCATTTGTGTTACGTACTGTATTGCAATAACATAGCCTCACCCCCTTTGTTGCGTGTTCTCGGGGGCAGGGTTTATGTAAATTTTAGGGTTAGTGATGTCACCAACCCAGGAAGAAGCTTGTTGTAGTCCCTACAAGACGTCTGTTGTAGTCCTTAAACAGAGAATTCTTTAAAAGAAAATATCTCGCTTTGCTTTGAACTTTGAGCATCGTAACTTTGCAGATGTTGTTTCTTTACACACTAACAGAACTTTACACACTAACTAAAGTTAAAAAAGTGAAATCATAATCAACCACCCCTTTAAAAATGACAAGGTCAAAACAATTTTTTAAAAATGAAACACATTCAAAATCAGATCAATAACATGCATTAGATATACCCCCCAGCGGGACTACTAATACTTAGAAGATGAGTACATTAGCAAGATGCATAAATTATTTTGGTGTAGTTAGGGAGGTGAAGGGATGCCAAAGCAGTTAATGTTGGTGTACCCCCTCCTGTTCGAACCGCCCACTGTAAACGGGACTCGAACCCAGGTCCGCCAGCATGGGAGTTAGGCTTTCTAACAAGGAGGCTAAGGACTACAATCTCTAGCATCAGTCGCTAGAGCACCTCTTGAGTTCAGGGGAGTGAGGTTTACATGCACAGCTCTTACTAGCCTATGTCTGTTCACCCGGAGCAAGATGAGCGGCTGCTTATATGCTTCGCCAGTTAATTAAAAGATTAGATAGGTTCACTCCTCCCAAAATTATGTTTAGGAACTTCACTAAATTCAAATCTTTCAATATAGAATCCAATAATACATGAACATAACTAACAGTTGATTTCATTTTTAGGCATTGATTGGGCCCCAGAGTCCAACCGTATAGTGACATGTGCCTCAGATAGGAATGCCTATGTGTGGACACTTAAGGATGGGGTTTGGAAGCCGACACTGGTGCTGGTTCGCATCAATCGAGCTGCCACGTGTGTCAAGTGGTCACCTCTTGAGAACAAGTTTGCTCTTGGAAGTGGAGCCAAACTTATTTCAGTGTGCTACTTTGAAAAAGAAAATGACTGGTGAGACTTGCTTCTATAATATTTTTTATCTCAATGACTATTGTGCATTATCTCCTATGAAGCTTTACCAAGCTCTCTTGTACAATCTCTGTTCATGATTGACTCTATAGGTGGCTGAGTAAGCATATCAAGAAACCCATTAACTCCACCGTTCTGAGTCTAGACTGGCATCCCAACAACATGCTGCTGGCAGCTGGCTCTGCTGATCTCAACTGCAGGTTTGAATGTTCTGACTAATGATGCTGCACAATGTTTCTTTTTTAAACCATTTTTTCTTTGGTAACATAGGTATTTTTTTTGTTGTTGTCATAGAATTTTTTCTGCATATATCAAGGACATTGAGGACAGGCCTGGACCAACACCATGGGGATCCAAAATGCCCTTTGGGGAGTTGCTCCTGGAGTATAAAGAGTGCGGTGGCTGGGTGCACAGTGTCTGTTTCTCTCCATCTGGTGACGCTCTAGCCTGGGTTAGCCACAACAGCGCCATCAGTGTAGCAGACGCCTCAAAGGGAAAAGAGTAATACCAACATTTACGTATAACAATTAGCTTAGTAAAACTCAATTCATATACACAAAAAGTAAAAGCAAACTAAAATAATTTGATGCTAAATATCCTTGAATCATATGCATCTATTAAAAGCACTGCCTGCAAGTAATAATATACACAGCATGACCTTTAGTAGACATTGCCCACATATGAAATTTTGTGCATTGCAGGGTCACACAGCTGACAACAGGACATCTTCCATTGCTAAGCCTACTATATGTCAGTGAGACTGAGATTGTAGCTGCGGTAAGACGTTGATAATAATAATAAATGTTTCTTGAGCATCAAATCATCATATTAGAATGATTTCTGAAGGATCATGTGACACCAAAGTCCCTTTAAGACAAGTCATTTCACTCGGCGGCCATCTTTGAAACGCCTCTCGGGCATCCTGGGCATCATACAGCTCCTATCTCTTTGAATGGGGAAACATCAAATTCTCCAAAGCTGTTTGCCAAGCTTTCGATTAAATTTCATATTTGAAATAACCAATGAAATCTGACAACAAGTGTCTCATATTTTTTTTTTTCCAAACGCTCAAATCATGATAAAAAAAACAGTATTTAGGCTGGATCAAGCTAATGCGCATGCTTAGACCTACATGCGCGTCTCTTGTGCCTCATTTCGGAGGCGCGCGTCTGACTGTTTCTATAGAAACCGGTGCTTCTAACGGCCGCTGCAGTGACGCGATGACTTTACAGGTCGGCGATTGGCTCTTATTTTGAAGGCGGGACTTATTCCGCCATATTGAGCGTTACACTTTCTCCCATTCAAAACAATACGAGTGACATGTCTTGTGTTATTCTATAGTCTTTGGTGACACTGAAGACTGGAGTAATGACTGCTTTTACCATCACAGGAAGAAATTATATTTTAAAACATATTTAAATATACATCACTTATTTTAAATTGTAATAAAATTTCACAATATTGCTGTTTTTACTGTATTTTTGATCTAATTATATTATTTTGTGTGTGTGGTGGATCTTAGGGCCATGACTGTTGCCCTTATCAGTTCTCATACAAGGGTCCTGGATGCTTGGAATTTGTGAAGAAAGTGGATATTCCTAAGCAGAGCTCCAAAGGCAACATGTCTGCCATGCAGCATTTCCGTAATCTGGACAAAAAAGCGATTACTGAGGAGGAAGACACTGACTTGGGCAGTCTGCATCAGAACAGCATCACGTAATATAAGGCTTGACTTCTGCAAGCACACAAGATTTTAATCTATTCCAGCATATTTTGCATTATGTTAACATTTTAGAGACATGTAATTGCACTTTGCTAAGACTTTGTTTCTACTATAGCCAACTATGTATTCTGGAAGGGCTGAAGGCCAAGGTGGAGAAGTTCAGCAGTGTGGCTTTAGATGGTGCCATGGTTGTCTGGGATTTCAAGGTATGGTATTGTCATGAAACAACTTGTGAACCATTTTAATATTACTGTTTAACTCTATATTGTTTAAGCAGTTGCCGTTCTGTACTTAAATTAATAATGACTTTTCCTCTTTTATGTTATTTTTAGCACTGAAACACTATGGGATCTGAAGAGAGCAGAAAACAACCATCTTTTTTATTTGTTTGTTTGTTTTTTTACTCAGAAACTTTTTTTGTATTAAAATAGTTACACTGGAAATTATTGATATTATTATGATGTACTGTGGTGAGATGGCTGATCCTAAACTTGTGATATGCAATAGTTTTTGTGCTTTATTAATTCATCTAAACAATGCAAAAATAAATGATCATTTAGCACCAAAAAGAGAATTAACCCTATATGACTATCATAAATGCACATTCTATTCCAATTGTGCTGCTAATGTAAGAAAGAACACAGAATGTGCATTTTTATGTATGTGGGTTTTTTTTGTTTTTTGTTTTTTTAATACAATAATCACTATTAAAAACGTTGGGTGATTTTGTCTTTTTGTTGTAACACTTGCTGCAACACCTCTAACCAACTGCAAAAGTTTGTTAGATGCAAATGACTACTATGCAAATGACTGATAAACTGATGAGAGTACTGAACCGAGGATTTGACTCATGGGGCAAAAAGTAAGTTTAATATCAGAAAGATTTGACATGTTAATGACATATATGTTCTATGTATTTTTTATTTGCTGAATAATGGTTGCAACAAACTGAACTGGAACACATGACATTTCAATAAACACCATTTCTGATCAAATTTAATCGAGAAAAAAAAAAAAAAAACGTAGACAAACAGCAACATATAACAAAATTTTGGTTCGCTTGAATGTTTTGAAGCTAATATCCTCCTGAGACCCAGAAAAAAAAATGTTTTTTGAATTTAGTATTTTTTTTCACGTCATTATATTGTTTAGAGCATAAGAAACAAATGAAAAAATAACATTTTTGAAAAATTATATTTTATTCATATTTTATGCTATGTCCTCTGTAGTGGACACCAGGACTAAGTTGTTTAAAAATAAAATGACATGATATGATATGACATGTATAGGCAAAAACAATGGGATTTTTTTAATCACCAATCAATTTTTAGGCTTCAGGATTGTTTTTAACCAAACTTTGTATAAAGATGATTCTCAACTATGTTATGAAAGATATAATGGAATTAATTGATATACCATTTTACTTCATGCAATAAAATAGTCATACATGGGTTTTCCCATTCAATACACTGTATCTAATTTGCATATTAATATGTTCTTGGAGAAACATGCAATGAAAAAAGAAATGTAATAATGGGAGCAATAATTGGCAACATTTTCATAGTAATATCTAACAATTAATAGGAATATTGATATATAATTTTATTCCCTATTCACTTGTTGTATCTCCTAAAATGCTTGATAAACATGATTTAAGTCCTGGTGTCCTCTACAGAGGTCATATATGAAATCGATGTCCTGTTTCGTAACAGAAAATCATATTTTGATTTGAAACCCCATAACATTTTCCTGAGATGTTGATTTATAACAAACAATTTGAAAATTAATCCGATTTAAATGATAATTACAAAATATTATCGTATTTCCGTAAGAGTGCTAATTTTCATTTTCAGTCATATTTAAAGACCAAGAAGTTGTTGTTGTCATAGCGCAACCTCTAAAAATTTGGTATCTCTGCAAAGCGCTGAAGGTGCTCTTCACTAGACATCCAGACTTAAAACTGTGACATGTATGACGTCAGAGAAAATCACTAAAATATAATGTCCACTACAGAGGAAAGAAGTCTATTCCTGGATCCCAGGAGGATATACAAGGCCAGGAGTCAAGAATCACGTGATGAAGAATTTAAGAATCACCGAATCGGTTTAAAATGAGTCAATGAACTGTAACGACTCGCAGAAATGTGTCGGGCTTCCTAAGACTAGTAAATATTGCTCAAAACAGAGCAGGAAAAAAAAGGCTGTGAGTGACTCTTTCCATAAATGAATTCGTGAAAATTTGTATGTGTTTAAATTCTCTGAAAAATGTAATACCGCAAAGCCAAACCACTCCCCCTTTTGACTTAATTCCGCACTTACAGCCAATCAGCGTCTATCTTAGTTCACTCGACCAATCAGTGCTCAGCCGGACGACAACACAGCTCATTTTCCTTCAATCGCTAGTATGTGATGTTGACGTGACGCAACAGCTATCAGCTGGTTTTGTTTTGCTTCATTCCCTATGCTCCGCTTGAAGTCGTAAATGTACAAAAACTTGCGTTTTAATCCATTAATGTGAGGCAGAAGAATAGCTGAAGCGTTGGAGTATATGTGTCTTCCACTTTACTCGGACCTTCCCATTTTTCTTCAGTAGGTCTCCGCTTTGCCACTATCTTTCCAAGAGGTCCAACCGATATCCCAGGCCTCCGATCCAGGGCGGAGGGAGGGAAGGAGGTCGTTGGGAATCGGGATGGAGACCGGGGAGGGAGCCGACGGTCCTGGCGGGCCGGGGCCGTGCTGCGTCTCCTTCAACCAAGACTCCACGTAAGCGCTCACATCTGCAGATCAGTCTTGCATCATCTGCCGAATCGGATATTTCTAAGATGCTATTAACAGCGATTTACCTCACAAGAGGGAATGTCACCTCTGCCTAAAGGATTGTCCGCTATTTATTGTCTGTTTTGATTATTACATATCTATAACAAGCCAAATCCACTATATTATAACAGTGTTTTACATGCACGATATGATAGATGAGTGTTTGTTTCAGTACTGTTTTTTATTCAATTGTTGTACAATGTTTTTTTTAAGCAGAAATGCTTTAAATGGGAATTATGGGATTGAACAAACAAACAAACAAAACACAACAACAATACGCTAATACTTACAGATTAGATATGATTATATGAATCTTGTACATGTTTTTTATAGAGGATAAACTGAACGTTTGTCTTGCCCGATTTCATGTTTTCTCACAAGTAGAGCAGAATTTGCAGGATTGTGTGATTCTATTGATCAGTCCACAGTCTCCTGACAAGATGACCCACTCATGTCCTCTTTTCTAGTGGTTGATCACACTGGTTTCTTGTCTTAAAAGTCAAGCACAGCAAATCAAAGACAAAACATGATACTGAGAGTCAGTTGATCTGATATATCGCTCCTTTGAGATTAAAGTCAGCGGTCTCTCTTGGGGCAAAACGTATTTGTATTAGAAAAATCTGAATTTTGTTGTTTTGTATATATATAGGTATTAGTCACAGTGGTAATTACCAACACATGTCAGACGCATTCCTGCTGTAAACACAAGGTTTTGTTTTGGTGTTTCAGCAGTGTAGTCATTTATGGTGGAGACATATTTATGTTCTACAGTAAAGGTACAAAAGGACATGCTAAGCACAGGATCTGACATGAACAGCTTTTTCTAGAGGAATGAAGGGCCTGCTAAACAGATGTGGCCTTTCTTTCCTAAAAAAAAAAAAAAACAGATACCAGTACATGCAACAGATCTAAACTGTTTCTGTTTATATGAAAGCCAAATGATTACACTTAACCTTTGTTAAGAATAACACAAAATGTTTCTATCTTGAGTCAGAACCTGTGTTGTATTAGGATTTTAAAAAGGCTTTACTTGCCACTTAAAAAGTAAATGGTAGTTCCTGTGTTGGCCATTGCATCTGTGTTTCCCTTCATTATATATTGCATCAGCTTTTTGATATTTGATACAGCATCAGATCTTGTTGTTTTTCCAGGTCTTTGGCTGTGGGCACCAAAACTGGATACAAACTTTTCTCCGTGACCTCTGTGGACAAACTGGACTGCATTCATGAGAGTAGTGAGATATTTTCCCATTCTTTTTTTGTGTAAAAATGATATAAATGGCACGTATGGTTGTCTGCCAAACTACAGTGCAATGGGAGGAAACATCATGTGTCATATAACGTAGTTATCATAGGGTGTAGCCACTTTCTAACAAGTCACTTAACAAATACATTGAAAATGCCATCTCATTTCCTTAGTATTTTGTTGAGAAAGATAAAAGAAGATATTTGACTTTGAAAACATTTTGGAGAAAGTTTATGTCTTAAAACATGAATGTGACCTGTGGTTGTGTTGCCAGCATTGATCTCACCCTAGAGGGCGTAAAGTTGTCCTTATCTGTTTTGATGGGGTCAGAATAGCCTGTTGGTTTATGTTACATGGTAAAAAAGCCTTAAGTGTTAGAGATTGTATCTGCAGTCCCCAACTAAGATTTCTGGCAGGTAAAAAGCTAAAGACAGAGAAACAGCCTGTTTTGCTTATGTGTGTTACATATATGTCAAAATATATGTACAATAATGTAATGGTAAAAAAAAATGGTAAAATGAAAAAAGAACATTTTGAAGTGCGAATCAAAAAATGAAAATAATTACCTCAGCCTCATATCATTGACAACCTGTATATTTTTATTTCATTGGAACAACATGGACATTTTCAAACGTCAAAAGTGGATTTTTTTTTCTGTCAAGCTGCAAAAAAAAAAAAAAAAAATTTAAGTGTACATAATGACTGAGTTTAAATTTTATATTTAAAGGCACAATATGTAATTTTTCTCCGCTAGAGGTCACTTATTCAAAACAAAGGCGTAGCTTGATGACGCTGTGAATGAGTGTGTGAATCATGGGCATTGTCGTCTTCAGCTCCATAGCCCATGGAAAGGAATCCGATGGACTCGGACAGAAATTCATGTTCATGGATAAGCTAATGTATTGAAGTTTTACTAACGTTACGGTGGTATGAAGCAGAACGGGTCGAGAGCCATGGGAGCGGGACAAGGCCACTGGAGCGAATGCTAATGATAGACACCTGCGATGCACACCGATCTCGAGTTCAGCGGAGCTTTTATTATGCTTTTGCTGTAGTCGGCCGCTTCCGCTCTTTACATTGCGTATGTGGGGTAACGCAGCGCTGATTTACATGGTTAAAACAATCATACAATGACACGGTCCATGTCCTGGAAACATTTGGGATAATGTAGGTACGCAAGTCAACAAAATAAATAACATTGTTCTAGTGGTTTTTGGACATTTTAATATAAAAAATGTGCCTTTAAACAATGAATTAATGAGAAAATGACAGCATTTTCATTTTGGATGTTATTTCCCCTTTAAATGTTGCTCATCCTTAAATTAAATTAGGCTTTTGAAATGATCACAAAGTGCATGTTCCTCAACTGCATGTGTTTGTGTTTGGCCTTTTTAGTTTATGTGGCAACTAATGTGTCCTTTTCTCTTCTCCCCTTCAGCAGAAACTCCAGACGTGTATATCGTGGAAAGGCTTTTCTCCAGCAGCCTGGTTGTGGTGGTGAGTCAGTCCATGCCACGTCGCATGAATGTCTACCACTTCAAAAAGGGCACAGAGATTTGCAACTACAGCTACTCGAACAACATTCTTGCAGTGCGTCTCAACAGACAGGTAAACACAGCACAGCTGTGCTGCAGCAAGGCACCTGCCACTTACAATTTATACAGCTTCTGGACAAGATTAATGCTTGTCTGTGCTCTTTCCTAGTTGAAAATGTGGAAATGAGCATGTTTGTTAGTGAATATGTAATTTGTTTTTTTTGTGTGTGTGTGCGTGTTTTCGTGGCAGAGACTGGTTGTCTGTCTGGAAGAATCCATCTATATCCACAATATAAAAGACATGAAACTCCTGAAAACCCTTCTCAACACACCATCCAACCCATCAGGTAAGAAGAAAAACCCAGTTAATCTAGAATTATAATATTTAACTGTCTGTGTAAATATTAAAATATTAACCCACCCATGTGTTTCTGTAGGTCTCTGTGCTCTCTCCATCAACCATTCCAACTCTTTCCTGGCATATCCAGGCAGTGACACCATCGGAGAAATTATTGTCTATGATGCCAACAATCTGGTAAAAATACTGGCCAAGAAACTGCTCATTTTGGCAGTTCCTTTGGTTGAGTTAGTTGCTAGTCATGAGACTGATGATGCCTGTTCTTCAGTCCTGATGCACTATATAAATCTTTGTCTTTGTTGTATGTTTGTGTGTCTTTGTCTGCTCAGAGCACTGTGACCATGATTCCAGCTCATGACAGTCCATTGGCCGCCATCACCTTCAGTGCCTCCGGCACTAGACTGGCCAGTGCTTCTGAAAGGGTAAAGATCCACTATTTATATAGAAACACAGCCGGGTGAACCTCACAAAACCGGTCAAGAACATGTCTGGGTCAAAAGAAAGAAATAAGAATTTATGGCAACACTGTACAGTAAGGTTCCATAAATGTATTAATTAACAATGAGCAATACATTTGTTACAGTATTTAATAATCTTTGTTGATGTTAGTTAATTAAAAACACCACTGTTCATTGTTAGATTATGTTAGCTTCAGGGCCACTAAATAATTTAACATACAACTTTTGTGTTTAATAATGTATCAATAAATATAGAAATTAACATAAACTAAGATTAATAGATACTGTAGAAGTATTTTTCATTGTTAGTTCATGTTAACTAATGCAATTAACTAATGTTAACCTTAATGCAAAGTGACACCGAAATTATATTTGGGAGCATTAAGATTTTTTGCATTGTGACTATTTTCATGTCAGTAAAAACAAAAAAAAACAAAAAAAAAAACATATATATATATATATATAATTTTCATACTGTTATGCAAAAAAGAAATATGTCATTTTTTTTATGGTAGCATTGCTTATAGGGCTTTTATGCTGATTTAAATAAACATTGTATTGTAATATTTTGTTGTAATTATAATAATTGTTTATTTTTAAATGTAATATTTAATTATATTGTCTTTTTGACTCCAAGGCCCCCCCATTGTCCACAACAATATTTGAAGGCCCCATTACCCCATTACCAGTTGTTCATGATTTATTAAATTAAGGATAATTTTTTTTTTTTTACTAAGAATTTCTACCCGATAAAATATTTTAGAGCTGTGAAGTAAAATGTCCAGACATATAACAGGTGTCACAGGATGTCTGTGTACAGAGCACACGACGCAGGAGAATACGATACAAATAGTTTATAATCCAAAAATGCACGAAACAAGCAGGAAACACAACCACCTAACTTCAACGACACTGAACAAAGAACTGAATGAAGACAGGACTTAAAGGGTTAGTTCACCCAAAAATGAATATTCTGTCATTTATTACTCACCCTCATGTCGTTCCACACCCGTAAGACCTTCGTTCATCTTCAGAACACAAATTAAGATATTTTTGATAAAATCTGATGGCTCAGTGAGGCCTCCATTGACAGCAAGATAATTAACACTTTCAGATGCCCAGAAAGCTACTAAAAACATATTTAAAACAGTTCATGTGACTACAGTGGTTCAACCTTAATGTTATGAAGTGATGAGAATACTTTTTGTACGCCAAAAAACCCCCAAAATAACAGCTTTATTCATCAATATCTAGTGATGGACGATTTCAAAACACTGCTTCATGAAGCTTCGAAGCTTTACGAATCTTTTGTTTCGAATCAGTGGTTCGGTGCGCGTATCAAACTGCCAAAGTCAGGTGATTTCAGTCAGGTGATTTTGTTAGGTCATAAGTGTTTCGAAATTTCAATGGTTCACCACTGGGGGGCGTGACTTTGGCAGTTTGATACGTGCTCCGTACCACTGATCCGAAACAAAAGGTTCGTAAAGCTTCAAAGCTCTTTAAATACACAGGGGAACTAATGAGTTATTTAACTGAAGGACAGGTGAACTGAATCATTAATCAAACACACTAGGAAGCTAGGCCAAATGACAGGGGCTGAGAATTTGTGGCAAAAGTGCTGAATTGTGAAATACACAGAGCCTCTAAAGGGACATGGTGATGAAAAAAAAAATGAGATGAGGAAAAAATATATTTCAATTACTCACAAAAGTTTCTCAGGGGTTTCTCAAAAGTTTTGTGTTCGAACACAGTTTCTCAGGGGACGCAAAACATTTGCAAGGGAACGCAAAGGCATTGACATAATTTTTCCTCCCACGTCATATTTTTTTCCTTCACCGTGTCCCTTTAGGGGCTCCATATGAATAAAATGTCACAATGAAAAACAATTCTAATGGTCCTAAAATATGTTTAGGCAAAATATAATGTCTTGTTTTTTGGT
Organism: Ctenopharyngodon idella; assembly: GCF_019924925.1. Lineage (NCBI taxonomy): Eukaryota > Metazoa > Chordata > Actinopteri > Cypriniformes > Xenocyprididae > Ctenopharyngodon > Ctenopharyngodon idella. The sequence continues at coordinate 32,761,080 of NC_067222.1, read as the reverse complement.
GTTATTTTTTCTTTCGATTTACGGGGCGAAATGCAACCCAGATGTGTTTATGTGAGATTCACATAGTCATACCTTACACACAATCTTAGACACACAACTCCAAGCATCTGTCCACTTCTTTTCTGCCGTCTCAGGGCACGGTGATTCGAGTCTTCTCCATTCCAGAGGGACTGCGCTTGTTTGAGTTCCGGCGGGGGATGAAAAGGTACAATGTTAATGATGATTCAAAGCTCATAATGAACATTGAAGATACTTTGATCATACTGAAAGAGAGCTGGAGGTGTTTGTGTAAACTGTGGTATGTGTGAGTATGCCTTTGACCTTTGTGTGTCTGTGTCACCGAAGGTATGTCAACATCAGCTCCCTTTCCTTCAGCCCGGATGCTCAGTTCCTCTGTGCCTCAAGCAATACAGAGACAGTGCACATTTTCAAGCTTGAACAGCACAGCCCAAGGTATTGAAAATGCTCATTGCTACCAGTGTAACTGACTTCAGTCAGGATCTCTTTTTTACTGTCAAATCTAAACCTTTTCAGTGTTTGAGTTCATCAATGTTTTTGTGTGTCTCTTGCAGTGGGGAGGAGGAAGCTCCCTCTTGGTCAACATATGTAGGTAAGATGTTCACAGCAGCCAGTAGCTACCTCCCAGCACAGGTGTCAGGCATGATGAGTCAAGACCGAGCCTTCGCTACCGTCCGTCTCCAGATGATCGGTCAGAAGAATGTCTGTGCCCTGGCAACGTGAGTCCTGCAGTAATTACACAGCAATCTAGAATGCGTAACATAGTATTTACTGAGAAAAAAACTCATTCTTGAGTTTCACTTGACCAATCAGAATCCAGAAGCTTCCACGTTTGCTTGTGGCCTCCTCTGATGGGCAGCTATTCATCTATAACATTGACCCTCAAGATGGGGGTGAGTGCACTCTGGTGCAGAAGCACAGGTGAGTCTTCACTCTTTTTTAAACAAATGAATTATAACTATAAGCTTATGTGGTAGGTTATTAAAAATAGTACATAAAAAATTAAACATTTCTGTTTTTGTGCTATACATACTTTCCTGCTGGATTCCATTGTAAGTGCTCAGGCAACTGAATGAGTTCAAAAGGCTTCAAACCTTAAAGGATTAGTTTACTTCAGAATTCATATTTCCTGAATATTTACTCACCCCCATGTCATCCAAGATGTTTATGTCTTTCTTTCTTCAGTTGAAAAGAAATTAAGGTTTTTGAGGAAAACATTCCAGGATTTTTCTCCATATAGTGGACTTCAACAGTTACTAACGGATTGAAGGTCCATATTGCAGTTTTAATGCAGTTTCAAGGGCTCTACATGCTCTCAGACGAGGAATAAGGGTCTTGTCTTGTGAAACGATCAGTCATTTTCTAAAAAAAATAAAAATGTATATACTTTTTAACCACAAATGCTCATCTGGCACTAGCTCTTCAATGCGCCACGCATTACGTAATCATGTTGGAAAGGTCACGCGTGACTTAGGCGGAAGTACCGATCCAGTAGCGAATGTGCAAAGACTAAGTCTAACGGCCTTTACAAAAAAAGGTAAAAACAATGTCAGACGATTTTGAAGTTGGAGGAGAAAATGAGATGAAAATGAGAGTTTTTTGCCCTACCGCGGTACTTCCACCCACGTCATGCGTGGCCTTTCAGTGTGATTCCGTAATGCGTGAACCACCGCAGAGCAGTGCAAGACCAGCATTTGTGGTTAAGAAGTATATAATTTTTTTTTTTTTTTTTTTTAGAAAATGACTGATCGTTTCGCTAGATAAGACCCTTATTCCTCGTCTGGGATCGTCTAGAGCCCTTTGAAGCAGCACTGAAACTGCAATTTTGACCTTCAACCTGTTGGTAGCCATTGAAGTCCAGTATATGGAGACAAATCCTGGAATGTTTTCCTCAAAAACCTTAATTTCTTTTTGACTGAAGAAAGAAAGACATAAACATCTTGGATGACATGGGGGTATGAGTGAATTTTAAGCAAATTTGAATTCTGAAGTGAGCTAATCCTTTAAATCTGTCCACCAAAATTGATTAAAATTGACTTTTTCTGCATTTTACATCATCATGCCAGTGGATGGCGACAAGTAACATAAAAGTAGTCTTTTTATGCATTATGAGTGAGTCATGACTCAAGTGACCCAAGTGATTCATTGAAAAGAATGAACAAAACAAGTTTTATCACAATGTGCATGCCTACAATTCTACTGAGATATTACAGAAAGAGTGTTTATTAAGTGTTTTCCCCCACAAACAATTAGTTTTGTCATTGTTAGCTAAAACTATAACTAAAATTATTAAATCATTTTGGTCAGTTGAAATCTGAAATAAAATATAAGTAGTTAAAAACTTAAACTTATAAAACTTACTAAAAAATAACCCTTAGAAACTAACTAAAGTTGAAAATAGTATTAAAATGACTGAAACTAAATTTAAATAAAAATAATTAAAGCTCAATAGAAATATAAAAAACCTAAAAACCTAAAAATGACAAAAGCACATAACAAAATTACTAAAACGTAAACTAAAATATAATGCAAACTGAAAATATAAAAATAAAAGCTAAAAATCTTAATAAATACTATAATAGTGTATAAATAGTGTATAAATAATACTAAAATAACACTGTAAATGACCAAAAAAAAAAAAAAATCTAAATATTTTTCTCCATCCAGTCAATTGTGGGGCATAACTTATCAAGATATAACATCAACAACAACAATAAATAGGCCAAAATAAATGAATAGTTTCTTAGTTCATTTTAATTGTGTATGGTCAGCAGTAAGTTTTACACATTCATAATTCTTCCACCCCTTTTCTTTTATTGCTGTGAATGATAGTGACTCAAATGCTGAACTGAGCAAACGACATGCCCGCTCTCGTTCAGTCACTGACTCAGCAAATTCTCGTTCATGAATGAGGTGACCCAATTCATTTAATCCATTTACGAACACGAGGTCTCGATGTGGTAGTTAACATATTTTTAAGGCACAGCAGTTTCAAAATTCATGTTTTAGGTATGACTGTGTGCACTTTATATCATAGAACAAAACAAAAGTCTCTTTATAAGCACAGACCTTATTTAACTGAAGTCACCTTTAACACCCAGGCTGTTTGGATCAGATAAAGAGTGGGAGGAGACAGAGAAATCTGAACTCATGGAGCCACCACAAGCATGCCAGTCATATGCTGCCACCGTGGCCATCCCCACCTCTGGACCCGTTACAGCCACTCTCACAGGTACCATAACACCCTTAAACACACATATTCATTCACGTTTTAACTAATTTTCATGATCACCCAACTGTGTTCTTCTCAGGGTACTCAGAGGATGGGGGAGCTAAGAAGGGCGAGGTGATTCCCGAGCACGAGTTCGCAGCAGGGCCGGTGTGCCTGGACGACGAAACGGAATTTCCTCCCGTGAGCATTCGCTAACCACTCCAAGTCAAAGCGCCGGTGTTGTACTCCAGTGTATGGGGTTGTCTTGTCCCTCTGTCCACAAGCATTCAAACTAAGTGTGATTTATTATTTTTAACCAAACCAACACCAGCCTGTTCAAGTCTGATGATAGAAAGCAGTTCATAATATTGCATTTTAGCAGGACCAAATGTTGCTGTTTATTTACATCACAAGCTGAATGTGTTGTTTCTTACACAACATTATTGACAAATATCACTCCAGACATTACTTCTTTGAAATATGAAATCATTTAGTATTTATTTCAGTGGTATTACTCTGTATTTAGACTGAAATAATACTACATTAATGTTAGTATTTAGCCTGAAAAAATGATGTTAAGTTTAGGGTGAATACAGACAAAGTGAGACACTTAAAAGTACACTATGTAACTTTTGGCCCTCTAGTGGTTAAAAACAGAAACGCATGCATTTTGCGGAAGAACATTTACGTTTTAGTTGTGCTTCGGCCCTGCATGACTGTGCAGATGAATATGGTTATCCTTCTGCTAATAAAACATTTGAGACTGTCCTCCTCCAAAAAAACGACCCTATAGGTCGTTTTTTCAAGCACCTTATTACGACCTGTATTTATGTTTTAAAGTCATGCGACTTCTAGCGGCCGTAAAAATAATGACAGTGTCGTGTTACGTCAGTCGCCATGAAATGACGTATGACCGTCATTACCAATCAAAATGATTGCATTTTGTAATGCTCTACCAATTGAACTACTCAAAACCCAAAATATGACGCAGGTAAAAGGGTACAATGCATTAAAATGAAAGTGTCCTGTTGTCGATAGGGGCGCAACTTTAGTAAACGTTCCTATGGGTCGTATTTCAGGAAAGTGTCAAATGACCTATATGGGCATATTGGTTGGAGGACATGTTGAAACATTTACTACTAGTCTTAAGAGATATAACCAGTTTAGATGCAAATGATGTTAGAGAGCTACATATGGCAATTTATCTGTTCAATAAAGTAACTTACTCACCTGTTGAGTAATAAAACACCATCTCTGCGTTGCTTTTACAACGTTTCACATCCCTCAGTTCTTGCCATCTTCGAAATAGTCAAGCCAATGTTGATTCTTGTTTTATTACGAGCTCTGTCACAATCACTTTTTACTATTAGACTCTCCTCTTTTCGATGTTTTTTTAAAAGCAGGTGATTCCCCTGAGGTTCGAGGTTAAGCTGCTCCGTGTCAACTTTACTCTCTCACTGTGACAACTAACCTTTAACACTCCCACACCATACACACGACAAAGTAGCTGGAGCAACTTTTCTCTGTTTACGAATATGACCGTCCTGTCAGGTCTAAAATATAAACACTTATAATAGGCTTACCATAGTGAATCAGGGTAAGACAAAAACACATTTTGGAAGAAGGATTGATGATGTATTGACTCATTTAAATTAAAAGTTACATAGTGCACCTTTAAGCATAATCATTATTACAAAAAAATAGCATTTAGTTCATATAAATAGTACGTCATGACTCATGAAATACCATTCAAATGTTTGGGGTCAGTAAGATTTTTTGTTTTTGAAAGAAATTAATACTTATATTCAGCAAGGATGCGTTAAATTAATTAAAAGTGACAGTAAATCCATTTATAATGTTATAAAAGATTTCTGTTTTAAATAAATGCTGTTCTTATTAACTTTCTATTTGTCAAAAAATCCTGGAAAATGTATCATGGTTTCTATAAAAATATTAACTATTTTCAGCATTGATCTTGAGCATCAAATCATCATATTATTATGATTTCTGAAGGATCATGTGACACTGAAGACCGGAGTAATGACTGGGTAAAATTCAACTTTGCATCACAGAAATAAATTACACTATAAAATATAATCAAATAGAAAAGTTATTTTAAATTGTAATAATATTTTACAATAGCACTGTTTACTGTATTTTTGATCAAATAAATACAACCTTGGTGAGCAGTACAAACTTCCTTTAAAAACATTTTAAAAATCTTACCGACTCAAAACTTTTGAATGGTGGTGTACATGTAGCAAATCAAATCCTAATTTTAAAAACAAAGGCAGTGACAAATCATCCAAAAGTGTTTCACTTTATATGTATTCATCTTAGGTGTTGAAAAACATTTTCTGACACTAAACCAGCTGTTGCTGTTTTAGCCTAACGATGTTTTTGATCTTGTATACATGGACGTGAGCAGAAGTTAGTTGACTGATTCGTTTGTTTGTGCACAGACAGGACAAAGATATGAATGCATTGAAAGTTATTTGTCTCTCTCATTCTGTTTTGATGCTGGGTTCATTCATCACCATTGCTACATTAGATAACTGTAACTATGAAAACTCTTTTTCTATTTCAGTCTAAATGTCATGATGTCAAACACATTTCTGACTATGCACACACACACACACACACACACACACACACACACAACATACAGGAGTATTTCATTTTAAACACACTACACCTTATATTCTGAACAAATCTCAATGGATTAATAGGATTTTACTGATGTGAACGATCTCAAGATCGAGTGGAGATACTAGAAATAATGCTTTCCATTGATGTAGTACTCACTTAACTCCACATGGTGGAGCACTTGTAGTTTTTCAACAGGCCTTGTTACCGCTAACACTTCCTAACTTGTTTTGATAGATAAGAAACGACAGTCTTTCAGATAGTTTAATAACGGTTGCTTAAATGGAGGAGCTCAGGACTCTGATGTCAGAAGGATTTATAAGATATCAATTTGATCTTACATACTCAGATGCCATTGCTATTGCTTTTGTATACCTTCCGAGTGTCATTGTGACTAACTGATATGGGTCAAACATGTTCTCAGCTAGCTCCTGTATCTGTCTATAACACACCCATGGCTGAGGGAACAATAAAGCTCTGTTCTGGTTTCCGGTAGATAAATTGGTGCCGTGACGGATCTGGGCGAGGCAAGGGGAGACGACCGTGAGAGGGTAGAGAACAGGTGGAGGCCGCAACTGTCGCAGGAGGATCCTCAATGCATGAGCAAGGACAAACAAATAATGATAAAAACAAAGAAAAAACTAACTTAAGGGTGCTAAATTATTAACGGAACGGTTGAAATGCTAATATCTTAAATTGAGTTGATCAGGGATTTGGGTCATTGTCACTCAATCCCCTGAAGGGTGTGTTATAAATGAGGTGCATGACTGAAATATAACCACATATTGTTCTAGTTATGTAACACATTGTATTAATTCAGTTGTAATACTGTAGCATTTTATTCTTTTAATTTATAACACTATCATATTGAATCATAAGAGAAGAGGAATTACTTTTTTATATATGTGTTTTGCTGTATTGATACTTAATATGTTTACATGTTACCATCCTGAATACTAATACAGCGGGATGTTTTGTATGTATGTGCCTATGATATTACTTGTGAGAGTGCGAAGTATTTTGCTGGATTGCTCAAGACCAAAAGATAAAAAAAGAAATGAATATGTAGGAAATATATTAGGAATGAAATTATGCAAAGCACCTCCTGTCTCCTGTGGTCTTTTCTTTATCAAATTATTTGTTACAAAGATACAGACTATCATTCAAAAGGTCTTTTTTATTTTTTCAAAAGAAATTGTTACTTTTATTAAGCATAAATTGATTCAAATTGACCGTAAAGATGTTTATAATATTCCAAAAGATTTCCGTTTCAAATAAATGCTGTTCATCTGAACTTTCTATTCATCACAGTTTTCACAAAAATATGAAGCAGTGCAACTGTTTTCAACATTGATAATAATAAGAAATGTTTGATGAGTGGCAAATCATCATATTTGAATGATTTCTGAAGGATCATGTGACACTGAAGACTGGAGTAATGATGCTGAAAATTCAGCTTTGACATCACAGAAATAAATTACATTTTAATATATATTAAAACAGAAAACAGTTATTTTAAATTGCAGTATTATTTCACAATATTACTGTTTTACTGCATTTTAGATCAAATAAATGTAGCCTTGGAGAGCATAAGAGACTTTTCACAAACTTTTTTTTATTATTATTTTTTATAATTTTATATCTTACTGACCTGACTTGATATGACTTTAAACAGCTTGTTTTGTGCCATTTTTCTGAGTTATCACCAGTCAACCTGATAAAAAAAAAGATATATTGGAGAAAGACTGAGGACACCATGCACATTTCTGACTAACGTCATCTATTTTAAACAAGTATTTGTGTCATAGGTCACATTAGATAGACTTTGTCTATCTAAAAGTTGATTTTAAAGATATATTGTACAAAATAAAGGATTGTATAGAAATGTATTTTTCAAATTGAGATTCTTTTGTCTTCATTGTCCAAATTTGATGGTCTGGCACACATCAACAGAGATCTTGAGATCCTTTATACCAATACATATGAAGTGTGAGTTTGCCATGTATGTAGCAATCCTTTTACAGTGCAAACAAAGCACATCATGGTCAATAACATTTCAAAATGATATAGGATATAAGCTTATACAAATATGAGATCATTAAGGCAAGAATAATCCCTTGGTTATATACTGTTTCAGCAAGAGTACAAACTAAATTCCGGAAATGTTGGGACATGTTCACAATAGAACATAGATAACATAACAAATGTTTAAACAGAGAAATTTTACACTTTTATCCACTAAATGAGCTAAATTTGATGCCTGCTACAGATCTCAAAAAAGTTGGCACGTGGGCAAAAAATGGCTGAAAAAGCAAGACATTTTGAAAAGATTCAGCTGGGAGAACATCTAGCAACTAATTAAGTTAATTGATATCAGGTCAGTAACATGATTAGCTATAAAAGGGATGTCTTAGAGAGGCAGAGTCTCTCAGAAGTAAAGATGGGCAGAGCTGTGAAAGAGTGTAACCCGCAGCTACCCGTTTATGGCGTAATAGCTATGGTACATGTGATCAATTAAATTCAGGACCAGATATCCGAAAATTAGTTCGACTCGCTGGAGTGCTTAAATGATAACAGAAACTAAACAAATAAGAAAAACTCAGACTCGTACATAACTGTTAATTATTATAAAGTAACTATTGCTATTTGGTAAATTAAGTGAATTGAATCTTCTGACAAATAAAATAATATGAATAAACCCAAACAAACAGCAACAATAAACAATAATTCAGTTCACAATCAACACTTCAGTTCAATTTAGAAATTTAGATTTCAAAATCAGTATGTAAAATTCGAGAATAGACTTCAGTTCAAAATCAGTGTCCAGAGTCAAGAAGAAAAATGTTCGGAAATCAGATTCAATGTCCAGATGTCACTCAATATCAGTTTCAGTTCAATGGGGAAAAAACAACCGAATGAGTGATCCAAGGGAATTCCAGAAGGAAGAGAAAAAAACTAAATAGCACAGTTCAAGGTGAGTATGCTTTGTCCTACCAGTTCAGCAAAACAATCGTTCTGTTTACTTCCAGGTACGATCAATTAGAAGATTGGCTCGCCATGTCCAAACCACAGACGGAACATCCACTGCAGGGACAGATCAGGATTCAGTAGAGCAATGGTTCAGTTGAAATAAGAAAAAAAAAGAAAAACAAGAAAAACCCGGCCTTGCAGAAACAAAGCCAAAAAATAATAATTATTCAGCTGTTCAATAAACTGTTTAAATTAAATAAATTGTCCGTTTCATTATTCAATTTCCCATACACTTAACATACATGCTAATCAACCACGTTCGCTCTTAGTGCATTAAACCTATGTACACAGCTAGCAAAGCTAACGTCACATGTAACGCATTTCTTCATAAATAAAATAACTACTTCCACCAATATACATATTCTAAACAATTAAACATTTATACAGTTATTATGAAAATATAGATTACCATTTTCAAATGCATTTCTTTCACATTACATTTCAAATGATAACTCTCCATATTTCAAAACCACTTAAAATGGTACTCACCAAGGAAAAGGTAAGAGAAAGAAGAAAATAAAATAAAGTTTTCTTTTGATTTGGCCTTAATCCAGATCGTTTTCGTCTTCTTTTATGTGCGCGTCTAATTTTTCCTGCTCGTCTAGATCTTTTCTTCCGTCGGTTTTTATTACCCTTAAAGCGCGACTTCTAAGGTTATTTTTCTCAAAAAAAAAATCTATTTTATAGATTATTTAAGTTCTCTTTTGAGAGCTATGAACATGAATACACTCTCGCGTCAATCTACGTCTTTTTTTCTCTTCTGCTCTCGTTCGTTTCTTCGCGCTCTACTCCCAACTCACTTTTTGGAGGCGGGACTAACCTCCGACCTCATCCAATCAAAACTTTCTTTAGCTAATTTCTTTTTCTAGATATAAATTTATAATATCATGTAAATTAACTTGAATCTGCATTCTTTTGATACTAATACTAAAGAGACATTAATAAAAATAAATTATTTATAATTATAGTGACCTAGTCAGTGACCTGGGTTACAAGTGCGTAAAAAGATTGTGGAATACTTTAAAAACAATGTTCCTCAACGTCAAATTGCAAAGGCTTTGCAAAGTTCATCATCTACAGTGAATAACATCATCAAAAGACTCGGAGAAACTGGAGAAATCTCTGTGCGTAAGGGACAAGGCCGAAGACCTTTATCGGATGCCCGTGGTCTTCGGGCCCTCAGATGACACTGCATCACTCATCGGCATGATTGTGTCAATGACATTACTAAATGGGCCCAGGAATACTTCTCGGTACTTCTCCAGAAATCACTGTCGGTAAACGCAATCCGCCGTGCCATCTGCAGATGCCAACTAAAGCTCTATCATGCAAAAAAGAAGCCATATGTGAACATGGTCCAGAAGCGCCGTCGTGTCCTGTGGGCCAAGGCTCATTTAAAATGGAAAAGTGTTCTATGGTCAGATGAGTCCAAATTTGACATTCTTGTTGGAAATCACGGACGCCGTGTCCTCCGGGCTAAAAAGGAGGGAGGCCTTCCAGCGTGCCATCAGCGTTCAGTACAAAAACCAACATCTCTGATGGTATGGGGGTGCATAAGTGCATACGGTATGGGCAGCTTGCACTATGAATGCTGAAAGGTATATGAAGGTTTCCAGACAACATCTATTTCAGGGAAGGTCTTGTGTATTTCAGCAGGACAATGCAAAACCACATACTGCAGCTATTACAACAGCATGGCTTTGTCGTAGAAGAGTCTGAGTGCTGAATTGGCCTGCCTGCAGTCCAGATCTTTCACCTATAGAGAACATTTGGCGCATCATTAAACGAAAAATACAACAAAGACGACCACAAACTCTTCAGCAGCTGGAAACCTATATCAGGCAAGAATGGGACCAAATTCCAACACCAAAACTCCAGAAACTCATAACCTCGATGCCCAGACATCTTCAAACTGTTTTGAAAAGAAGAGGAGATGCTACACCATGGTAAACATGCCCCCGTCGCAACTTTTTTGAGACCTGTAGCAGGCATCAAATTTGAAATAAGCTCATTTTGTGCATAAAATTGTAAAATATCTCCCTTTAAACATTTGTTATGTTATCTATGTTCTATTGTGAATAAAATATTGGCTCATGTGATTTGAAAGTCTTTTAGTTTTCATTTTATTCAAATTTAAAAAACGTCCCAACATTTCCGGAATTCGGGTTGTATAAGAAAGAGATAGAAAACCTAAAAATTAAAACCAAAAAATGATCATCCTTTTGAGTGAACAGGAGCACTTCAGTATAGTGTGAGAAATCAGCTGTACTACACTGATCAATATTTGTTTTGAAAGGCAAAAGAACATGTTGAGCTTTGGGCACAATCCAGTCAAAACAACTCTGTTGATCCCACAGCACTCTGTTCAACTTCTGAGGTCATTTCCTGTACCAGTTTCTCTGAATTTGCTTGTAAAAGATTATTAATTGGGATACTAATGATAGTTTATTGGTTAGGTTGTGTAATTCTATGTGTCCTGAAAGTTTAAAGGTCAATAAAGAGTTATTGATAAACAGAGTTCAAATACAGGGCATGGCATTGAGACAGGACTGGTGTTGTGACAACAGAGGCTCGATGCAGCAGATGAGGTTAAAGGTCAGAGTGAACAACAGAGCTGATAAGTGTAAAGAAGAAAGCCCTCTCATGACCTGCTCTTGCCGGCGAAGGACAAACAGATGGAAAAGAACTGTTTTAACATGACATTTATGAGTGTAAATGTATTTTATACACAGTCTGAAATGATACATGATTTACACATGAAGCTTCATGTCCAACAACACATGTGCAGCTGAGCAGGGTAAAACTTTACAGTAAGTTCCTATATATAACATTAGTTGAAGGGTTAGTTCATCCAAAAATGAAAATTCTGTCATTAATTACTCACCCTCATGTCGTTCCAAACCTGTAAGACCTTCGTTCATCTTCAGAACACAAATTACTCCACAAATTACATTCTCCTACTCAGTTTACGCTCAGCACTTCCAGGTTCTACGTCTGAGCGCCAGCTCAGTATTGGCTGACGCTGTTCACATGAGCAGCATGACACATACGTGTGATGCTGATACAGGAGCCGGACAATAATGAGTCAGCGTTTTGACGTAGAACCTGGAAGCACTGAGCATAAACTGCGTAGGAGAATGACACAGACAAGACATTGTTGAATAAAGTCGTTATTAGGGGTTCAATCGTGTAGTACTGAAACCCTATTGTAATTGTTAAATTTTCCAAGGATCAGCATTCTCCCCTAAAAGTGATCGGGCAGACCAAACCGTGAAACTTTGAGGGCTGGTAGTACTCATACCGCCTACAACGTCACCAAGGCTCGCCCCGATCAGCCTGACGGGGGCGCTATAGCGATCAAAAGTACAAAATGGCTCATAACTCCTGAACCGTTAGGCCCAGGCTCAAGTGTCTTATGTCGTTGGAATCCTTGGCTCAAGGCGGACAAGATGTCAGGACAAGCATGTCTCGGATTCGGGATATTTTTGGGTATTTTGGGTTTTTTGAAAAACCCACTTTTGCGAACTAGTCCTAGGTTTTTGACCTGATCGGAACCAAACTAGTGCAGAAATGTTCTCTGGAGTCTGAATATCAATAATTATCAAAAAAAAGTCAAAATTTTGGTTCATGGTCGCTAAGGGGTGTCAAAACGTACGATGTGGGCAGAGCCACTTCTACTAAAATGGCTATAACTCGAAAAAACAAATAAGATATTTGCACCAAACTTGGTTCCCGTGTGTATGGGCTCAATCTTTGGTCACGATAAAATAATTGCGTCAATTGGACATTAGGTTGCGCTATAACTTGAAAAAAACATGAAAATAGCTTTAAATATGCAAGCGTTAGTCCGATCAACTTGAAATTTGGCACGCAGTGTCTTGGTCCAAGGGGGCATGATAGTCTATGAGGACATTGGTGTATCTCAAAAAACATGGCCGCCATCGGCCAACGAAATTTGAGCACCTATTAGACAAGGTTAACGGAGGCCGACCGGAACGAAACTCGGTGGGCATGTTCGACTCGTGGTCCTGGAGGTTTGTAAGAATTTTGAAAGAAATCGGCCACTAGTTGGCGCTAACAAGTTTTACGCCTCAGTAATCACGTGGTGTTTCACAGATTCACACAATATGCATATCATTTGATAGATCTTCTCATGCTGAACAACTTTGCCTCAAGAACCAATGCTGTCAATCAAATCATTCATTAATTATTCACGAATAGCTGAAAAACCTACTTTTGCGAACTAGTCCTAGGTTTTTCGCCCGATCGGACCAAAACCAGCGCAGGACAATTCTCTGGACTCTCTAGATCAACAATTATCAAAAAAAGTTGAACTTTACCCTTTGGGTCGCTATAACAGGGTCATTTAGAAAATGGGCATGGTTAAATATACCCAAAAGCCTATAAACCCTAAAAGAAAACTCAGAACTTCACGGAATTAAGTGAGCACATGCAGCATATGACTCTAAAGAAGCATGCCAACTTTTATGGAGATCGGACCATTGGTGGCACTATAACTGTTAAAAAGGTGTAAAAATGCTGTATTTCTATGGCAAATCCCATGAAATGGCCGAAAGTGACCCTCTTCCTGCCCGATTTGCACACAACTTCACAAAATTGGGTGTGCACATGCGTCACGTGATTCTAAAGAAGCATGGAAACTTTTATGGACATCAGGCCATTGGTGGTGCTTCAACTGTTATGAAGATGGGAAAAACAAATGCTATGTTATCCTATGCGAAATTACATTTAAATGACCGAAAAATGGTCTGCTCTTTTTAGAACTTCACGAAATGAGGTGAGCATGTGGACCTTATGATTCTGAAGAAGCATGGGAACTTTTATGGACATCGGGACAAAGGTGGAGCTAAAACTGTTAAAAAGGTGTAAAAATGCTGTATTTCTATGGCAAATCCCATGAAAAGGTTGAAAGTGGCCCTCTTCCTGCCCGATTTGCACACAACTTCACAAAATCGGGTGTGCACGTGCATCACATGATTCTAAAGAAGCATGGAAACTTTTATGGACATTGGGCCATTGGTGGCGCTTCAAGTTATATAAAGGTGAAACAAAGGCTATATTATCCTATGCGAAATTAAAATTAAATGACCCCAAAATGGTCTGTTCTTTTTAGAACTTCACAAAATGAGGTGAGCATGTGCACCATATGATTCTAACGAAGCATGCAAAGTTTTACAGAGATTGGGCAATAAGTAGAGCTGTTACACTTTAAAAGGTAAAAAAAAAACCACCCAAAAAACACCACATTTCCATGATAAATGACCTGAAAATGCAAAAAGCGGTCTTTTTCCTGTCTGATGTATATGTTTGCAGGCTTGATAAAGATTTTGCAACCAGTAGCTCAAGCATCAAGTGCTGAGAACCTGTAGTTTTTTATTTTTTAAGACTTTTTTATTAGGGGTTCAAGCACGTAGCGTATTGTAATTGTTAAATTTTCCAAGGATCAGCATTCTCCCCTAAAAGTGATCGGGCAGACCAAACCGTAAGTCGTAGAGACTTGAAACTTTGAGGGCTGGTAGTACTCATACCGCCTACAACGTCACCAAGGCTTGCCCCGTTCGGCCTGATGGGGGCACTACAGCGATCAAAAGTACAAAATGGCTCATAACTCCTGAACCGTTAGGCCCAGGCTCAAGTGTCTTATATCGTTGGAATCCTTGGCTTAAGGCGGACAAGATGTCAGGAAAAGCATGTCTCGGATTCAAGAAATTTTCGGGTATTTTGGGTTTTTTGAAAAACCTACTTTTACGAACTAGTCCTAGGTTTTTGACCTGATTGGAACCAAACCAGTGCAGAAACGTTCTCTGGATTCTGAATATCAATAATTATGAAAAAAAAAAAAATCGAAATTTTGGTTTATGGTCACTAAGGGGCGCCAAAACGTACGATGTGGGCGGAGCCATTTCTACTAAAATGACTATAGCTAGAGAAAGAAATTAGATATTTGCACCAAACTTGGTTCCCATGTGTACAGGTGCTGGTCATATAATTAGAATATCATCAAAAAGTTGATTTATTTCACTAATTCCATTCAAAAAGTGAAACTTGTATATTATATTCATTCATTACACACAGACTGATATATTTCAAATGTTTATTTCTTTTAATTTTGATGATTATAACTGACAACTAAGGAAAATCCCAAATTCAGTATCTCAGAAAATTAGAATATTACTTAAGACCAATACAAAGAATGGATTTTTAGAAATCTTGGCCAACTGAAAAGTATGAACATGAAAAGTATGAGCATGTACAGCACTCAATACTTAGTTGGGGCTCCTTTTGCCTGAATTACTGCAGCAATGCGGCGTGGCATGGAGTCGATCAGTCTGTGGCACTGCTCAGGTGTTATAAGAGCCCAGGTTGCTCTGATAGTGGCCTTCAGCTCTTCTGCATTGTTGGGTCTGGCATATCGCATCTTCCTCTTCACAATACCCCATAGATTTTATATGGAGTTAAGGTCAGGCGAGTTTGCTGGCCAATTAAGAACAGGGATACCATGGTCCTTAAACCAGGTACTGGTAGCTTTGGCACTGTGTGCAGGTGCCAAGTCCTGTTGGAAAATGAAATCTGCATCTCCATAAACTTGGTCGGCACAGGAAGCATGAAGTGCTCTAAAACTTCCTGGTGTACGGCTGCGTTGACCTTGGACCTCAGAAAACACAGTGGACCAACACCAGCAGATGACATGGCACCCCAAACCATCACTGACTGTGGAAACTTTACACTGGACCTCAAGCAACGTGGATTGTGTGCCTCTCCTCTCTTCCTCCAGACTCTGGGACCCTGATTTCCAAAGGAAATGCAAAATTTACTTTCATCAGAGAACATAACTTTGGACCACTCAGCAGCAGTCCAGTCCTTTTTGTCTTTAGCCCAGGCGAGACGCTTCTGACGCTGTCTGTTGTTCAAGAGTGGCTTGACACAAGGAATGCGACAGCTGAAACCCATGTCTTGCATACGTCTGTGCGTAGTGGTTCTTGAAGCACTGACTCCAGCTGCAGTCCACTCTTTGTGAATCTCCCCCACATTTTTGAATGGGTTTTGTTTCACAATCCTCTCCAGGGTGCGGTTATCCCTATTGCTTTTACACTTTTTTCTACCACATCTTTTCCTTCCCTTCGCCTCTCTATTAATGTGCTTGGACACAGAGCTCTGTGAACAGCCAGCCTCTTTTGCAATGACCTTTTGTGTCTTGCCCTCCTTGTGCAAGGTGTCAATGGTCGTCTTTTGGACAACTGTCAAGTCAGCAGTCTTCCCCATGATTGTGTAGCCTACAGAACTAGACTGAGAGACCATTTAAAGGCCTTTGCAGGTGTTTTGAGTTAATTAGCTGATTAGAGTGTGGCACCAGGTGTCTTCAATATTGAACCTTTTCACAATATTCTAATTTTCTGAGATACTGAATTTGGGATTTTCCTTAGTTGTCAGTTATAATCATCAAAATTAAAAGAAATAAACATTTGAAATATATCAGTCTGTGTGTAATGAATGAATATAATATACAAGTTTCACTTTTTGAATGGAATTAGTGAAATAAATCAACTTTTTGATGATATTCTAATTATATGACCAGCACCTGTATGTGCTCGATCTTTGGTCACGATAAAAAAATCGCGTCGATTGGACACTAGGTGGCGCTTTTAACTTGAAAAAAACATGAAAATAGCTGTAACTACGCAACTGTTAGTCCGATCAACTTGAAATTTGGCACGCAGTGTCTTGGTCCAAGGGGGCATGATAGTCTATGAGGACATTGGCGTATATCAAAAAACATGGCCGCCATCGGCCAATGAAATTTGAGCACCTATTAAACAAGGTTAATGGAGGCCGACCGGAAAAAAATTCGGTGGGCATGTTCAACACATGGTTCTAGAGGTCTGTAAGAATTTTGAAAGAAATCGGCCACTAGTTGGTGCTAATGAGTTTTACGCCTCAGTAATCACGTGGTGTTTCACAGATTCACACAATATGCATATCATTTGATAGATCTTCTCATGCTGAACAACTTTGCCTCAAGAACCAATGCTGTCAATCAAATCGTTCATTAATTATTCACGAATAGCTGAAAAACCTACTTTTGCGAACTTGTCCTATGTTTTCCACCCGATCGGAACCAAACCAGTGCTGGACAAATCTCTGGACTCTCTAGATAAATAATTATCAAAAAAGTTGAACTTTACCCTTTGGGTCGCTATAACAAGGTCATTTACATAATGGGCGTGGCCAAATATACTCAAAAGCCTATAAATTCTTAACGAAAACTCAGAACTTCACAAAATTAAGTGAGCACACGCAGCATATGACTCTAAAGAAGCATGCCAACTTTTATGGAGATCGGACCATTGGTGGTGCTATAACTGTTAAAAAACTTTAAACTTTTTTAATGGTTTTAGCTGAAAATGTATATAACTCTGGGTGTGGTCGACTTATTTTCATGGGAACGTCCTTAGACTCCTGAAACCTTGCCGAGCCCAACGATACCAGACATGCTAGGTTTCGGCTTATGGTTTGTGCAACGTTGTGATTTAGCGCTTAAAAAACTTTTGCGAATATCTTCTAAACCGTTAGTCCAATTGAGACGAAACCAATTGAGACGTAGGAAACACGGAACCTAAGTTGGTTTACTATATGTTAAAGCCCAAATGTCAAAATTTTGATAGGAAGTGGCAAAAAAATCCAATCAAAGTCTTTCATGGGTCATTTTTTATGCTCTCATCTATATAAGTGTCTATAACTTCAAACGAAATGAGATATTTTCACCAAAATTAACACGCATATGTATGGGCACACTCTGAGGACACCCAAAAAAAGTGGAGAAGATCACACAATAGGTGGCGCTATAACTGTCAAAATATTTTTTCTATAGTAAATTGCCTGACACTGTCATTTTGTGCCACCAGATGGCAGCAGAAGGCCACTAATATAGTTCAAGGTTTCAAGGTTTTGTCATTTAAAATCCCTTTAAACTATATAAATCCTTATAATAACATTACAAATCACATTTTGTCAAGGTTTATTTCTTCATTTGTTCATTTCTCTGTGTTTGTTTTAGCATATATCATAGTTGTTCCTCTATGATTTCAGTGGTTACATGCATGCTAAATAAGAAAATTCCTTTTTACGCAAAAGGCCTTCAGTGCTTGAACCCCGATAAATGCTGCTCGCAGCTTTAATTTTTGTTTTGTTTTTGCACACAAAAAGTATTCTTGTCGCTTCATAAAATTAAGTTTGAACCACTGTAGTCACATGAACTGTTTTAACCATGTCTTTAGTACCTTTCTGGACCTTGAAAGCGGTGGTTAAAGGGAAAAAGGATAAAACAACAAACATAAATTCACCAGTCTGAAAAGCTTCTAATATCTGGAACCTTTTGCTGCCTCCAAGAAGATAAAAAAATGCAGATTCTCAGAACAGTATATTGATGATAAACTCTAAAAACCCTAAAATGAACACACTCCCGAGTTTTTGAGTATTCCTAACAACAAGTATTTGCATAAGAAAAATTCAATTCCAAAAAATGGGCCTGATGTGTGTGATAAATGAGCTGTCCAGGGTACTGAACAATATTGCATCTTCTGCTTCAAAATACAGGGTTTGGCATAGACACATACATACCTGTGATATATCTCCTTCAAGTTACTGAAATGATAATCATAACACATAAACAGCAACTTTCAATTTTCTTCCCAAGGACACTTTAAGTAATCCATTATCATTCTACCCATTATCGATGAATCAGACCCGTGTGTTTAATGGTCACTTATTTAGATGTGCTTTAACTCAGTGCTCTACTTTCACCCTTGACATCACATTGTAGTAAAGCTAAAATGGCATGATGGTCAGCAATTCATTAAGGACAGAGTGTTGCAGTGTAATCTTGTTTGTTAGGGTCTGACGGCACACAGTAGTGTATAATTTAACTAGACGTTGTAAGTCAGCATATAATGATCGTATGAACTCTTGTTATGGTTAAATCAGTGTGACAACATCTTATTATGTTAATTATTACTAATCCTGCAAAGACTTCTGTGAAAAACAATCTCAGTAAAAACATTACAAGAATAAATACAAATAAAATAAGAATAATAATAGTAAAATACAATTTGGAGTTATGCTTTTGATAAGTGACGGTTTAGCAAATACAAAAGCTTAATTTTCCTATATCAACTGAATTTAGGATTGCCTCTTTGTTTTGCGTGTTGAACACAAGCTCTCCCCATCTAGTAATTACTAAAAGGAATGATGCAAGTCATACTTAGGTAACAAAGTTAGTTGGTTACTTATCTCTCACCATAAATGCCCTTTGTAAGGCCACCTGGAAAGATAAATGCATAATCTACTGATAAATGCCTAGAGAAATTACTTAGAAAACCTCTGGGATTCAAAATATAATTTAACTTTTTAAAAAATGTAACTGGAAATAAGAAGAAAATGGATTTTGAAAATAAAAAACATGAAAAATTATTTAGGATTCTGCTCTATTTCTAGGTCACTCACTAATCAAATATGCCAATTAATTTTGTGAGATTGAGCATGTGAACTCTTTGTACAGACGGACAGATGTTCTTCTATTGAAGCTCAAAATGCTTTTTTGGATGATCTCAAATCATGCTGGACATCTCATGATCATCAGGTTTTAGACAATTTTGTTGAGTTGTGAAATTCATATGTATTTTTTAAATTATCTTTTTACTTAAACAGTTGTGCGGATAATATGAGCTGTGATGCAAAAATATATTAAATTTGTGGTCTCAGACCTTTGGACCCCACTAACATTTCATATAATATAGGCCAACATCCATCAACCCTTCATCTCACAAACTAAGCTAAAGCAGTACTAAAAAAAGACCCCACAAGCAACAATGTTTCTTAAGTTATCAGTATATCGCAACTGCCTGCTTTAAATGTGGCGACGGCTTTGTTATATTAATGAATTAAGCAAACAAGGTCAGCATTATCACTGCTACATTTTCCTGCACACGCATGTCAACCGCGTGTCTGTGAAAAGAGGGAGGATGCGCATGTGACGTCACAGCCGGCAATGTGAAATATAACCAAAATGTAAGAGTTTTAAGGAATTTCTTTGAAAGGTGTTAATAAATGTTGAAATTTCCGTCTGTATTTACATGGTGCCATTAAACCCCACGCTGATAATACCATCTTTATGAGTTAGGTAGCTCGTGCTGGAGACAGAACTGGAATAAACCTGTTTTACCCGGTATAAGCTCCTATCATGCTTCACGTGCACGAGAATTGCCTCCCCACAGCTCTCACCGGCACGCGCACGCTCGTGCCTTTAGATCACTACGGTCGCGCTCAGTCCTGTTATGATCCTCACAAAATGTCTTGATAATTTTCATAAGATGACTGTTGTTATTAACTAAAACTCATTTTGAAATACTTGTATTTTCATATAACAGAAGCATAGTGATGTTGCTGGTCAAATAACAAATGATCTAATTTAGTGCTGTGATATGTTGACTCGTCAGATATATGAGCTACAGATCTTGTTAGGCTTTGTTTTTCTGTTCAGACAAACAGGTGAGATTTGAGCGCATCCACCCCGTTCACCACCGGGAAGTGCAATGCGCGTTCACGACCCTCAGTTGTACAGCAGGCAGCTGTCGCGACCGCGCTAGAATACCGGCTTCAGCCGGTATAAATTCTGCCAAGCTTCAGTGAGAGGAAACAGAGACAGAGACGGGCCAGATAATATTTGATCTAGTATAATATCAGTATTTATTAAGTTGTTAATGTAGTCGAACTAAAACTAGGAAACTATATATTTCAGCAGGGGCTTTTTCTGTTGGTTGTGACTTCTTAACGACTCTCGCTCTCCACAGAAGTGACTGCGGATGCTCAGGGCAGAAACGATGTTCTCTGGCTAACACTTTAACAGAAGCCAGAAGCCAGCTAGAGCTGTTGGTTTTTGTGTTCATTCAAATTTCCGAGTTTACCCCAGTTTCTTCAACGTATCGGTAAGTTAAAACGATTTATACCTAAAGTAGCATTTGAATGCGGCTTTTTCTAGTGCGTCTAATGACAGATGCCCTTTTCCCCCTGAAGTTACTTATTGCGTCACATTATGTCTCTTATGATAGAAATCTAGATTATTTATTGATTTAGAATAATACCTATAATGCTTACTCAGTGTAGTTAAAACAGTCCACGTCCACGTAATGAGAAAGTCTAATTATATATAACGATATATTATATTAACGACATTAAATATATATCTGGCATATATATCATATATATATATATATGTGTGTGTCCCAGTCAACCTGAATCCACCCTATATATATATATATATATATATATATTTAAAATTCAGGTTGATTGGGACATTTTTTGCCAGAAAAAAAAAAAAAATATATATATATATATATATATATACACACACACACACACACACACATATATATATATATATATATATATATAGGGTGGATTCAAGTTGATTGGGACACATATCAATTATATATATATTTGAAAGTGTAAAGTGTTGCTTGACTCTGGCCCTCCCTTTTTTTCTCTACTATCCCAATAGTGGTTACATAACAAGGATTTTATGCATATGGATTTGTAGCACCTTGAAAGGTAAAATAATCCAGCAGACAAGGCAGATTAAAGACAAGCTTGCAAACAGAGCCCTCTGTTGAGTTGACAAGGGCACACCATCAGAGCCAGAGTGGAAGTACATCCTATCTAAAACACTCTCTGTACTGTCACTTTGCTTACATTTATAGAAACGTCAGTGTCCATCATGACAGGATTGATGTCAGGCCTGAAGGGCTGCACGAGCCCTAATGTGTACACTGAGGTGCCAGATGGAGGCTGGGGCTGGATGGTGGCTGCCGCCTTCTTCTTCGTGGAGGTTTTCACTTATGGCATTATCAAGATTTTTGGGATTTTCCTCCAGGATCTCATGAGAGACTTTAATGAAACCAACAGCAGCGTGTCTTGGGTCATCTCTATCTGTGTCTTTGTCATGGCCTTCACAGGTAATTCAGTCTAGACAAGTCGTATCTCACAGTGTTTACACAATACAAATGGTACAAGCGAAAAATACCTTGATATTTGCATAAAAATTTTTTCTGGAGAACACTTTTACAGGTTACTCAAGTTTTGCAACGCAAAACCAGTTTTCCATTATTCGCTTTTGCTTTTAATCTCACAGAGACATCTGTAGAAGCCATTGTGTACTATTTTGCACTAAGTGTGTTTCATCACCTAACCCTAAGGCTACATCAGACACACAACTCAGTCTTAGTTCAGGGAAAAAATAGGTCATTATAAAAACCAGGCATATCCCAGAAGAGGCGGGTACAGAACTGTGGAAATTAAGAATTTCCTGTATTTCTCTCAGGCCTTAAAGGGACAGTTCACCCAAAAAATGAAAATTCTGTCATCATTTACTCACCCTCATGACGTTCCACAAGAAGATGTTTTCTTTTGTCTAAACCATGGAAGTCAATGGACTCCAAAACTGTTTGGTTACCAACATTCTTCAAAATATCTTCTTTGTGTTCCAAAGAAGAAAGAAAGTCGAACAGGTTTGAAACAACATAATGGTGAGTAAATGATGACAGAATTTTCATATTTAGGTGAACTGTCCCTTTTAAAACATGCACAAAAAACTTTCATTGCGAACCTGTCAAACTGATCCTGACTTCAAAGGACATCTTTTCATCTTGGCATTTGTGCTGAGAGCGAGAGATGGCCTATTTAGTGGATGTGCTGACCTGTGCTGTGTAAGAACTGACGGCTGTTGTGATGGCTGACTGGAGATTCACTCACTTTGCCCAGTGACAAAGCAGCCCCAACATTTCATGACTCAGTGGACAGATTCACATTTTTCCAGCTGAAGGGGCTTCAAAGGATCATTCTTGTTCAAACAGAGGCAGTCACTCAAAAGGGCTCAGATAGAAAGTGATTACCCAAAGCAAAACTTGCTAGTGATACTGTCTTCATGCCCTTGCTCCAAAAATGACCACCATAAATGGATAATTTAAGACAATTTTGAAAAGGAAGTGCATAGATTCCCTGTTTGTAATTGAATTTGAGCTTAAATATCACAGTGTGTCTGAGTGTTAACAAACAGCATCTTTCCCACAGCTCCTCTTTCCACGGTGATGAGTAACCACTTTGGCTACCGGCCTGTCGTCATGCTCGGTGGACTCCTGATTAGCCTGGGCACAATCACAACGGCCTTCACCAAATCCATCTCTGAGATGTACATCACCATGGGAATCGTTGCAGGTAAATCCACCTTCTGTGCGAGTTTGTATGTGCGATACATATTTTGGGACCTACAAAATATGTAAAGTAAATGAAGGTGAATTTATTAACTAATTTATTAATTAATTTGTATTGTGTTTTTTATTGCCAGTGCAGTGTGTAACTGAAAACGTTTTTCCTCAGGGTGGCGTGGCATGACATTGTGAAAACTGATTATGTTTAATTTTTATTTTAAAGAAGAGACATATTTTCATAGCATTTGCAATTTAATTTTTTCATTCTTTTTGTTTGAAGAATAATTCAGCTTTGCCATCACAGGAATGAATTACATTTGCAAATATATTCAAATAGAAAACGGTTATTGTTTTTACAGTATTTTTTGATGAAATAAATGCAGCCTTGGGGAGAATAAGAAACTTCTTTCAAAAAAATTAATCTTACTGACCCCAATCTTTTGAGCAGGATTTTCTGTCGTATCACTAAATAAATAATAGTCATGTTTTCTGTCATTTTCACAGATTGATTTTTTTTTTTGTGATTATTGCATTACTTTTTTTTTCTTTCTAGCCTTTTTTATTCACTTACTTTTTTCAAAGACAGGGAATTCAAGCAGTGCTGTGAATGGTATATGACTTGTTATCCCACGTCATGTGGTAACACACAAAAATTGATGTTATTGAGATTTAAACACATTATCCAAAAGTGAACTTGGTTTATTTCAAATTTCCTGCTTTTAAGAAAGCTGTAGAAAGCTATAGACAGTAATTCACTAAAATATCTCACAATGCCCCCCCTCCCCCAGTTTTTACTAAATAATATATTCACACTCTAGCCGATCAGTCCACATGTTGTTTCATTTATTGTTTTAAAGGGCTGATGTTTTCTATAAACAAAATCTGAATTTTGAAACTCATTGTGGCACATAATCCTTATGGATAACGCTTTAGTTTAGGGTCTAATTCTCACTATTAACTAGATGCTTATTAGCATGCATATTACTAGGATATTTTGGCTGTTTATTAGTACTTAAAAAGCACATGTTAATGCCTTATTCTGCATGACCTTTTTCTACATCCCTTAATCCTACCCAATACCTAAACTTAACAACTACCTTACTGACTATTAAGAAGCAGTAATTAGGAGTTAATTGAGGCAAAAGTCATAGTTAATAGTGAGAATTGGACCCTAAACTAAAGTATGACCTCTTGTTTTCTCAGATTTTTAAAAAGATGCACTGCTAGCTTTCCCCAAAATTCAAAAGACTTCCTCCCCGCCACCATTAGCTGATCCTAACCTTGCCGATCTTCTCCTGTCTCTTTTTTTGTCTCTTTTAAATACAGTTTTCTTTCAGCCTTTGTCGAGTTTGTCCCACGGAAGAGAGCGCCCTGGTTCTTTGCGCACCTGAGCCCCTTGTGTTGAAGAAACCAGTGGCTGTCATCTCCCTCTTTGCTATTTATTTACAGGCCTGGGCTACTGCCTTACCTTCCTGCCTACAGTCACCATCCTGTCGCAGTACTTCAGCAAGCGCCGCTCCCTCGTCACATCCATAGCCTCAACTGGAGAATGCTTCTCCCTGCTAGCCCTCGCACCAGGTACTGTATGATCGACTCTTCTGGATAGTTCACACAAAATCGAAATTGTGTCATCATTTTCTCACCCTCTTGTTTTACATATGAATGTCTTTCTAATGCAGAACACAAAAGAAGATATTTTGAAAAAAATCTTTCAGCTGTTGTCCAAAACACTATTGGACCCTTATTGACTTTCGTTGTATGGACAAAAACACTGAGACATTTTTCAAAATATCTTCTTTTATATTCCACAGAAGAAAGAATGTCATATAGGCTGAGTAAATAATGATAGAATATTAATATTTGGGCACAGGCAACTTTTACAAGCACATGCAAACCTCTTTTGAATGTTACAGATTAGCCAAGCTAATAACATGATAAAAGCCTGTTTAGAAGTCAAATAAATTTGAATAGTCATAAAAGAGACTATTATTTTTCACAGAAGGCCCAATGTTTTTCAGACCTGTTGAAAAACTTGTCTTTATTTTATTCTTCTCATTTGAATTCATGCTGCAGCTCTGAATGCGCTGAAGGAGCAGATTGGCTGGCGTTACTGCTTGATCGTGATTGGGGTTATGCAGGCCTCAATCATTGTCTGTGGGGCTTTGCTGAAGCCAATAGTCATTAAACCCAAACCTGCCACACCAGAGGCTTCCCCCCTTAAAGAACCTGAATCCAAATATGACCTGGAGAATGAATTCACACATACCTCTATTGGCTCTGTGGACTCAGGGGTCCAGTCTGTCACCTCCTCCCAGATCAACCTGTCCGAGGGCCAGGAATCTACAGAGCAGGACTCTGCAGAGAAAAAAGCACTTAGGAAAAAAGAAGAAGGAGAAAACGTTGAAGACGAGCTACCAGTGCTAACGGAGACCTCAGGGGTTTCTAGGCCCAAGCTGTTGGACTTCTCTGTGCTCAGGGACGCCAGCTTCAACTGCTACGCACTGTTTGGCCTCTTCGCCACACTGGGCTTCTTCGCTCCGCAGCTCTACGTCATTGAGCTGAGCGTGAGCCGAGGCGTGTCACGTGACAGTGCCACCTACATGCTCTCGGCCATGGCCGTGGCTGAGATTCTAGGTCGTCTGTCCATGGGTTGGCTCCTCAATCACAGGCCCATTCGCAAGATCTACATTCTGCTGATTTGCACGGTGCTGCTGTGCCCGGTGCTTGTGGTCTTCACCTTTGTCACTGAGTTCTGGGGGCTCATGTCCTGCTCCTGTTTCTATGGCTTCCTGCTGGGCACCGTGGCCTCCAGCCACATCCCCATGCTGGCTGAAGATGACGTGATTGGCATTCAGAGGATGTCATCGGCTGTTGGCGTCTACGTCTGCATCCAGAGCTTTGCAGGACTGGCCGGTCCACCTCTAGGAGGTAAAAACCGCCTCTGTAATCTATCTTTGTTGTTAGAAACCACTCTGAACACCTTAGCAACCAGAACAAAGGTTTAGAAAAGAGATTAAAATACCATGATCCTCTTTGTAAACCTCTTTGGCCCCTTAAACTAGAATAAACTAGAATTGTGTTTACACAGGCAAATACCACTCATACTTTCTTCAGAAAAAAGTTAGAAAGTTGCTCATAAATTTTCCATTTATGTTAATCTTCTTATTTCAGGTTTTCTGGTAGACAAGACTAACAATTACGGATCAGCCTTTTACTCCTGCGCGGTTGGGATGGGAGTAGGGGCTGTGTTTCTTGGACTGGTACGTCCAGCCAAATTAGGCCTCTGCCTTGGGAGAAGGAGGAATGACCAGCAAACACCAGACAGAGACTCTACCTCACAGGGAAGTGACGATGGCACTGCTGACTTTGTAGAAATGGACATGGAGAATGACAACAGTCCTGTAAAGTCCAAACCTTGGCCAGTATGAATACCGCCTCACCTCAAGAGTAAACCTACTCTTTATCCTCCACTTGAATGACCATCCCAAAGGTTGCAATACACAAATCCTGATCCAACAGGGTAAAACAGTCACAAATCAAATGTTATGTCAATTAAAGGAGAGTTTAATCACTCTTCATTGCACTTCTGCTGAACACCCAATCATAACCCCCAAAACAAGTTTACGTATTTTGTGTTACTCGTTATTATTTATTGAGCGTTAAACAAGCGTTTCAAGGCTCCTTTCCAGTCAGGCTGTGGAAGTACGCATACTAGTCTCCACACACTTTTAGAGAGGCAAGAATTAAACCTATTAAGTGTTCAATTCTTTAACTCTCATTTACCAAAGTCTGCTAAGTGTGAAGCTCACTATTTATTTCATCATTATTTCAACCAGTTCTCAGCTTTAACATCTAAAAAAATGAAACCTCAGGCTGTTTTGCTGCTTAAAGTGAGGCCATGATCCGTATTTATATTACATTAGGTTGCATAAACCTCATTCAGAGTTAAAGGTGAGACAAAGCTGTCTATTGTTTCAGGGTTGTACGTCATTTGCTTGCTTGGGTCTCTTGTTTAATGTTTTGACTAGTGTTGCCGTTGCAATGATGGCAACATCTCTTTGCTTAGAAACAGAGGGGTAACGCAGCTTTGATGATGATAACGCACGATTTGCACCATTTATTCTCAAACATTCACTATTAAAGATGATGCAGATTGTGATGTAACCTGCTTCAGAGGCAAGTCTTCCATCAAGAGTAACTCATCATCAGTCAGAACATTTTGAATGAGGGATGAATGTCAAAGGCTTCTGTCCTCTGAATTCCTGCTCAGAGATATAGGCTACCTAGAAACACATTCAAGAGTTTCTAATAAGAAGTTATGGCTATAGAATGTTATGTTACTGCTGTAATTTGGAGTGCGCCGTCTGTGCCTTGTCATAGAATTCTGAGGAATCAAGAGCTTGTGAATTGAAACGGGAAACTAAGGCCCCATTTACACTAGTGCGTTTTAGTTTTAAAATGCATACGTTTTGTTACGGTTACGCCTGTCGATTACACTACGCCGGCCGTTTCGAACCTCAAAAACGGAGACTTTTTTTTAGTTGGGTTGCATTTCAGTATAAACGGAGACTTTTGAAAACAATGGTGTGGCTGCCCACGTTCGCTCTGCGTATCCTTGACGACCGTGTAAACAATAACATGGAGACTGAACTGCAATCTTTGCTGGCTTTGTTGTCATTTTTAGCAGCCGTTGTGCAGTTAAACTTTGCATATTTTTAATACTGCAGCTGCCTACATGCGCAAGAGTCAACTGTTTTACACTTGTACGCGCATGCCCAGTGTGCATTAACAGTCATGTGACATGCGTTTTCAGCTGTGTACGGAGATCGTTTCTGAAATGCTGTGGAAATGCCAGTGTAGATGAGGATCGTTTTCATTTTTGAAAACGCCATTTTAAAACAAAAACGCACTAGTGTAAATGGGGCCTAAAGGGGCTGTTCACATAGAACGCATTCTTGCGTTTAAAAGCATTAGATTCAGTATCTCTCGAGATGCGTTTTTAAAAAGTTACGCTGAAAACGCCACAACAGTCAAAGATGTCAGTCTAGCGCATGTTTATGTAGAAAAACAACTCCCCCTCCCTTTAGCAGCGACATCTCTTCTCTGATGACGTGTTCACTGGCACGAGAGCGGGACAACCTTACATGACATCACAACGACTCCACGATCCATTCAATTCCCGATGGACAAAATTAAGTCCCGCCCTACATTGTTACTTGTTCGAGGAGTCATTTTACTTGGATACACGTCACAATATTGAAAAAAACACTATCACAACTTCTGTTTCATGCCGACTTTAAAAGTGGCATAGTGGAAGGCAGAATAAAAAAAGAAAAAGATGTGGCACGAAGGAATGAAAAAGAACGCAGTCTCGAGACGTGTAAATGGACGAAATTAATGCGACAAAAAAACATCTGTAAAAAGTATCGCAGTGGAGTGTGATCTGTGAGAACCAGCCCCAAGAAATGAGCTGAAAACACAAAACACTGGACGAGTATCTTGACTATAGTATTTTTTTTATGTGTAATTCACTACATGAATGGCACAAGTATGGATAATATTTGAGAGGCTACTCACTGCAGAGTCATAACCTCCAGCTCCCCCTCTCTTGACCTACTGTGGGCATGATGGGTGGAGCTGCATCCCCCAAACACACCCTAACCCTACCCATAACCCTTTCTCTCAACCCATTAAACAGGTTAAGCTCCACCCTTGAGCTCCAGAGAGGTGGAGCTGGAGGTCATTATGCTCTGCAGCGAGCACCACTTGTAATATTTTGATGGAGAGAAAGGACAGTGTATGAGCAATGGAGTGAAAGAAGAATTAAATGTATTCCATCATATGAGATGAGTCTGTAGGTAAATTCCATTAAACGCACTTACCTAATGGCTTGAACTCTTATGTACCTCTTATGTTCTGTAAACTCTCTTAATTTGTCATACATGTATTTAAATACTGTTTATTTGGGTTTTGTACTTTTGACGAGAAGACACGTATTTTGCATCCTTTTTTCTTTGATTTGTTAAAATCTTTTTTTAATGTAATGCAGACTTCTGCCTGTGAGATGCTGCACTTCTGAATATTGCAATGACAGTTCGTTTAATGTATAATAAAGACAATGATTTTTATAATCAGGTTTCCTACACATTTTTAATTTCAAAATTACATACTTTTCCAGACTCAAATTTTCAAACCTCTCTGTAGATTTTTCAGACCATATTTAACATAAATGGTTCATACAGCATTACTTTTAGCATTACATTTAGTATACCGTAGTCATCTGTAAATATTCCTATTTTCTGTTTTTTTTCCCCCATTGGTTTTCTCAAAGTGATATATGCTTACATGATAAGAAACCTAAAATGCTTTATAACCTGCATATATTCATCCATGACACATCAGTTTGATACTGTAAATGTGGTTTGATGTTGAATGATTAACAAACAGCAAATTACAGTCTGATTAAGATGATTGTTTTTATAAATTCATATCTATATAGATATATATCTCTATCTATCTATATCTATATATCTATATCTATATATCTATATATATGTATATATATGTGGGTGGGATATATTAGGCAGCAAGGGAACATTTTGTCCTCAAAGTTGATGTGTTAGAAGCAGGAAAAATGGGCAAGCGTAAGGATTTGAGTGAGTTTGACAAGGGCCAAATTGTGATGGCTAGACAACTGGGCAAAGCATCTCCAAAACTGCAGCTCTTGTGGGGTTTTCCCGGTCTGCAGTGGTCAGTATCTATCAAAAGTGGTCCAAGGAAGGAACAGCGACAAACCAGCGACAAGGTCATGGGCGGCCAAGGCTCATTGATGCACATAGGGTGAAAAGGCTGGCCCGTGTGATCCGATCCAACAGACGAGCGACTGTAACTCAGATTGCTCAAGAAGTTAATGCTGGTTCTGATAGAAAGGTGTCAGAATACACAGTGCATTGCAGTTTGTTGCGTATGGAGCTGCATAGCTGCAGACCAGTCAGAGTGCCCATGCTGACCCCTGTCCACCGCTGAAAGTGCCAACAGTGGGCACGTGAGCATCAGAACTGGACCACGGAGCAATGGAAGAAGGTGGCCTGGTCTGATGAATCACTTTTTCTTTTACATCATGTGGATGGCGGGGTTCGTGTGCGTCGCTTTCCTGGGGAACAAATGGCACCAGGATGCACTATGGAAAGAAAGCAAGCCGGCGGAGGCAGTGTGATGCTTTGGGCAATGTTCTGCTGGGAAACCTTGGGTCCTGCCATCCATGTGGATGTTGCTTTGACACGTACCACCTAACTAAGCATTGTTGCAGACCATGTACACCCTTTCATGGAAACGGTATTCCCTGGTGGCTGTGTCCTCTTTCAGCAGGATAATGCGCCCTGCCACAAAGCAAAAATGGTTCAGGAATGTTTTGAGGAGCACAGCAATGAGTTTGAAGTGTTGAAATGGCCTCCAAATCCCCAAGATCTCAATCCAATCGAGCATCTGTGGGATGTGCTGAACAAACAAGTCCGATCCACGGAGGCCCCACCTCACAACTTACAGGAGTTAAAGGATCTGCTGCTAACATCTTGGTGCCAGAGACCACAGCACACCTTCAGGGGTCTAGTGGAGTCCATGCCCCGGCTGTTTTGACCAACACAATATTAGGAAGGTGGTCATAATGTTATGCCTGATTAGTGTGTGTGTATATATATATATATATATATATTTATTTTTATTTTTTTTCAGACTTAGAAATTACTCAAATAAAATTCCATACTTTGTAGGAACTCCATACTGTGTAATGGAGTCCAGTCATTATTTAATTGGAAAACACCACATAAGGACAAGTTGAAGCAGTCACATGACACTGGACAAAGAGCTGAGTCATTATCAGTGTTGCCAAGTCGGGTTTTTCCCGCGGAATTGGGCTACTTTATCACTGTTTCCTTGGGTTGAAGCGACCCCAAATAACTTGATATCATGATATTTAACCA
Source organism: Ctenopharyngodon idella (assembly GCF_019924925.1). Lineage (NCBI taxonomy): Eukaryota > Metazoa > Chordata > Actinopteri > Cypriniformes > Xenocyprididae > Ctenopharyngodon > Ctenopharyngodon idella. The sequence goes on along the minus strand of NC_067222.1, from coordinate 32,729,917 downwards.
CAGGGGAGCCACGGTAAATTCCGCGTAACCCCCCCCCCCCCCCCCCCCGAAACGCAATTTGGCGGGTTTTGTTGTAAAAACCTGGCAACCCTGTTGCTCTGCTGCAGAAATCATCCTCTGCAGAAGATAAGCACAGCCCATGCAGCAAGAGACACCCCACCCTGCGGAGACAGGCTGCAGTCTTGTATTTTGGGAATGCAGTTAGGTGGCAAGAGCAGTCCCTGTAGTAAGCGTGTGGAATCGGTCCCAAGCTAAAAGCTATTCATAGTTTAAAGCTAGGTTACAGTCAAACTATTGTTCTGATGAAGTAGTTAGCTACACTATCTACAGAATAGAGGTTATTTGGTAATATTTGTCTAAACAAAAGAAATGCATCTAACAAAATTTAACATGAAATGTGCCTTTTGCCACAGACTAGTAGTCCATTAGTGTGCACAATTTGTTGTGTCAGCACAAATTATTTTTTGTGGCATTAACATGACAAATTTCTAATTATATTATGATTTTTTTTAATGCCGTTCTTAAAAGAATGTTTTTGGATTTAATATGAATTAAGCTTATTTATATTAAATCTGAATCATTCTTTTAAGAACCGTATGAAAATCCATGATATAAATACAATTGTGATATGTAGTATTTTTTTTTTTAATTACCGTGAAACCCTGGATACATTTGGTGCAACACCACAGCCTAGTGTTTATAAAGTGTAATTGCACTTTCACCGAGTCGATTTAACTTGTAGAAATTAAAACAATTGCTCTAAAGCAGTTATTCTTAGCAACAACAACAACAACAAAATACATCAAATGACAGTTTTTGAAAAATGTTTTATTGAGTCAATGATGAAGAATGGGGAAGCATATGTTAGACTGTACAATGAAAAGCAGGTCTATATTCAGTACTGAGCACAAGAGTCTTGAAATCTTTAGTATGAATTATTTTGATATGAGGACTCAAAAGCATCCACATTAATCAATTTTTTTTTTTTTTTATAAAAAAACAACAACAACAACAACCTAAGTACATAAAAAAAAGGACCAATGTCTGAGGCATTAAACTGGAGGCACTAGGAATTCTTTGTGGCAGGCATAAGTCTTGCATAATTATAATAATCAAACGTGATTATCTGGGCAAAACCAAAAAGGTCAAATCAGCCATCTCTGATCAGAATCACGTTCAGGAGAAAGCTACAATGAGAAAGACTCGTTTGTTTATACACCATTCTCAACAATTCTTACAGGAAGAGCAGAGAAAACAAGCGTGAATGGCGTTCGTCTCTCACACATCACAGTGTACAGAAGAGGAATACAGCTAAAGTAGTGTATCTGTCTGCGCCATCGCCCTTCCTTTAAACGTGTCGACCGTTAGGAGCGCGCGCTAAACACGACAAAAACCAATGCGCTCCAACAGAGAGGCATCGAGGCGGTGCGCGTGTCAGTGGGTGACTGCAGCAGTGGCGGCCTTTGTCCTCCACCTGTCAAAGCTACACCGGACAGTGACATCATTTGCAAAAGCACTTGGGTTTGCCGTCAGGGCTCTCGCACGCAGGAAGTCGTGGACGCGTCCTCAGCCATTCCTCTGGGTTTTGGCAAGTGCGGAACACTTGCTTTATTAAGTTCAAAGGCTGTTTTAAGACTCGGCATGCTAGAACTAGGCAGCAAATACTAGAGGTCATTTCAGCATTCTCAAATAGCGCTGAAATTCACTCAAATCAGTCAAAATCTTGTGCTTGGAACATTTTGAGGTTAAGTGAAGGTCGGATACTAAAACGACAACAAAAGCTCCGCAATGCCCGGTTTGCTGGCATCGAGGGGCAGTGAATGGCACTAGAAGACACAGGACACTGTCAGTGGAGCGTGAAGACGTAATACTTGCTTTTCACACGAGCCTCCCGGGACTTCAGCCAGGGGCGTAGGCAGAATTCGACACCAGACAAAGAGTCCTCTACTGCTGCCATCTGAATGCATAGACGACAAATACAGGCATCATTCAGCGCAAAAGCTGAGATGAAGCAGCTAAAAGAGCAACCTTGAATGGAGCGAACTGCGGGCAGGGAGTCAGTATCTCTGGATTTGTGGCAAAAAACAGCTATACATTTCAGTGTAGGTTACATATCTGTTAGAAAAGAGTGAGGAGGGTGAGGTGCTGACTATTTACATAAGATACTAAAACAGTAGTATTCAGGGCGGACATGGCACTATACAAAGTAGCTATACACAACCATTGAGGGAACGAGGTTCACATAGTAAGATCTATCCCTTTTGAGGAAAGTTGTTCGAATTATTGGTACCTTAAACATGTGGCACTTGAGAATACAGACACTTTTGTTAGCGGGTTCTGACCAAAAAGCCAGTATAGTTTGGTTGTTGTGGACAAAACGGAAAAAAGAGATTTAAAACAAAGCAAATAAATTAACAAGACACCGTTTTTTTGTTCCCTGATGGATAAAGAAGTTCTTCCAGACTCTAGCTAGGGCAGAGCGGAGGAGGATGTCTGCAGGCCAGCAAGGAAATGTGATTTCCAGCCACTGATGGAGAGCTACAATTAGTGGATGTTCCTGAAGGCGAACAGTTAATTTCATCGCAACGCTAAAGTGGTCTACATTCGGCCCTGAGTTTATGCTGTAAGCATACTGTATCTATCAGCTCGCCTAGCGTGGCTAACCACAGTATAAGTTCAGTTTATCAAGTGGTATGAATTGTGAGCGTTATCCATCAGTAGAGGAAAATCAGAGTGTAAACGTTTTGAAACATAACTTAAGAAGTTTATCGGTAAATATATTCATCGATCTATATATAAAAAAAAAAACGAATTCTAAAATTTTACAATTGATTAGACATCTACACGTTAAAAACACCAATCAAAATGAGGGGGGAAATATTAAGGCCAGGCAGGTATCGACAGAAAGGCTCAGAACATAGTTCCTGTTAAAAGGTTAAAACAGCATTTGCATCTCAACTTGCTATTTGGTCAGTAATAAAAGGCTCAAAAGGTTACAGATCGAGGACAGTGCTAGAATCTCTTCCTGCTTTCTTCCACTTTTTTTTAAAGGGAGGAACGCATAGCGTTTGGCACCTTCTGCGAGAGGGTGGCGCTCAATGACACGTACAGCTTCTCTTGGCAGGACAAGTGTGAGTGTGATGCACTCTCTTCTCTAAGAGAACAACTACCCGCCGTCCCGTGCTCCTGACAGACTGCTAGGCTAGGCCTTCTTCCTCGCATAAAAGCACGTCAGAGCTATTCAGAAAGGTTACTGTGTGGAGTACAAACATCTGAGCAGAAGAGGGTTATTTTGGAGAGATCTGAAAGGAAATGGCTGGACCAGCATCACTGCAGCATGAGCTGTTTGAGGTTGTCGTGCAAGATGGTGTCCTTGACGTCACGGAAGACCAGGCGAATGTTCTCTGTGTTAATGGCAGTGGTGAAGTGGTGGTAGAGGGGCTTCTGCTGCTGGTCTCGCCGCTTGTTCCGGAAACAATCCACCAGGAACTTCTGCACGTCCTCCAGGCTGTGCGGCTCCCCTGTGTACTCGGGGAAGTAGTCCTTGATGGCCACCGTTTTGACCTTCTCCTCAAGCAAGTCTGTCTTGTTGAGGAAGAGGATGATGGAAACGTTGCTGAAGACGCGGTTGTTGACTATGGTCTCAAAGATGTTAAGTGACTCCATGAGGCGGTTGGTCAGCCGGTCCTCCATCAGCACCTGATCAAACTCGCTGGACGAGACAAGGAAGAGGATCGAGGTGACGCTGTCAAAGCACTCAAACCACCTGCGGCGCTCCGACCGCTGGCCGCCCACGTCCACCATCTTGAAGGGCACATTCTTGATCTCAAAGTCGTACTCGTGAATGCCCTTGGTGGGCTTCCGTGCCAGCAGGATGTCTTGCTGTGTTGGTAGATAATCCTGTAGAGAGAGAGAGAGACAGAGGGACCATCAACCATTTATCAGAGATGTGATCAAAGCAACATTTGATAGGGACATCTACTTCGGAGTCAAGCAGGCATCAAATGGAAAAACACATTTATGATGTTCATGATAAAAAAAAGATTGTGGTGTAAAGCTTATGACGAAGCTGGCGAGCTCCAAGCACATGCGCTTGAATCATGGTGGAATGAGATTTGCATGCGGTGGTTGATATGATATTAAATCATATCATGCGGCAGCAGTTTGCATACCACACATCCGGTAGATGCCACTTGAAGTCTGGAATACACTACACAACTGTGTGCAGTCTGAACAAATTTTAAAACACAAGACGTCATACACTTTAATTCATTTACACACTGTAAATGGTTAGAGAAAACCTGGACATTTTCTGTGCTTTTCTGTAAAATCTTTCAACTCTGACTAACCAAAATTTGCAGACTAGCTCTGACTTTGGGCAACTAGTGTCGACTCCAGACTGCTAATTGGGGCGAAAATCTGGGCAAAATCTGTGTAGTCTATTCCAGTCTTAACCCTTTGAGGCGTACGATCACACCGGTGTGATTAGAACGTTCAGCGCATCACGTGATCAACTGCCCAATTCAAACGTGCTTTCGCACAAACCAGAGACGGACGCGTTCTGCGCTTTTCATAATATCACAAATATGCAATGTTTTTTTTAACCACATAATGTTTATTTTAGGTTTCAGACATTTAAATACACATGAGTAGTAACAAAACAATATATTTAGAGTTTGTAAAATACACACTGATGTCTATGGAAGTGGCAATAACAGTAATTTCCATTATAATTAGACGACACGTTTTATTCACATCAGATACACATTGTGTAAGTAACTTTAAAGTTTACTTTATTCTTCTCCCAGTTCACCAGCTCACTTACTTTCATGTATTTCAGGCGAAGTGGATGAGTTTGTGCGTCGTAAATCCAACAGATCCGATTCTCTGCGCGGCGCAAACTAACATGGCGGCGCCCATTGCGCATATAGCTCAACTAACGTGATCATTATAAAGGTGTTTAATCAGCAAAACACATCCACTTGCACATATTTGACAATCGGAATATCAGATATTCCATGCTATAGTCAACAAATTTGTTAATATTTTGAATAAAAAAGAAAAAATGAACTAAAAGCAGATCATCAGTTATTCAGCGCTATTGTGACTGTGGTGTGTGAAGTGACAAGCAATGACGCGTCACCATGGAAACAATAAAGTGATACGTTCTAAATAACGGTCGCTTTGAAAAACTCACGCTGGGGAGTCAGCCAGAATATTCTCAACTTACATGTGAAAGGGTTAAATTAAACTACTAGAGAAAATAATAATATTCAACTAAAAAGGCATTAAAGGATTAGTTCACTTTCAAATAAAAATTACCCCAAGCTTTACTCACCCTCAAGCCATCCTAGGTGTATATGACTTTCTTCTTTCTGATGAACACAATCAGAGGAATATTAATAAGTATCCTGACACATCCGAGCTTTATAATGGCAGTAAGTGTTACCAAACAAGTATGAGCTTAAGTAAGTGCCTCCATCCATCATAAACGTACTCCACACGGCTCCGGGGGGTTATGAAGTAAAATATCTAGCTTCCGTATCTAGCTTTGCCTTCCGTATTCAACTTACGAAGAAAATGTAAAACTCTCGCAGTTCAAAATGCTTACGCTACCTCCTACGCCTTCCCTATTCAACTTACGGAACTGACGTGATGCCAGTTGCGGTTTTTTTTCCCGTAACTTGAATACGGAAGGCGGTCTGGCGGAAGCTAGATATTTTACTTCATAACTTGTTAAATATGGATTTTTTTTTTTTTTTACACAAATGCATCGCTTCGCTTCAGAAGGCCTTTATTAACCCAGCGGAGCCGTGTGGAGTATGTTTATGATGGATGGATGTGGATGGAAGCACTTTCTTTTAGCTCATACTCGTTGATCCCGCTCACTGCCATTATAAAGCTCGGATGTGTCAGGATATTTATTAATATTTCTCCGATTGTGTTCATCAGAAAGTCATATACACCTAGGATGGCTCGAGGGTGAGTAAAGCTTTGGCTAATTTTCATTTGAAAGTGAACTTATCCTTTAAGTCAATTTGATATTTTCCCTAATGATATTGCAAACAAGCCTTAACAATTCTGTAGCAACTGTCAACTCTTAAATGTCTTTTTTTTAGTGAAATTAAAGAAAATTTATTTAAATTAGAGAAATTAAACAATTTAAGAGGTAGAAAGTTTAGAGCCTAATATAGGAAAATATTGCTGTTTATTTTCCACATGAATAATAAGAAAAAAAGTGTTGACAGGAATACAGATACAGTGGGGTCCAAACCAAAGACTACTATGAGATTTTCCCCCATTTAAACCTAGAAAAGATTAAGACGTTTAAATAAAAAAGTTATGACATAAAATGAGAAGAAATATTTAATTTAGAAATATTTAATAATTAGATTTCTACTATTTAAATTTGTGACCCTGGTTGTAATGAGAACTTTATCCTCAGGAGAGTGACATAACGAATAGTATGACAAAATTGTAGAGACATTCATGAAATGAAGGAATGTGATCTCAGACTTGTGGACTTCATTGTATGATCTCATCAAAGTTTTCCCTACAAGAAAAAAAAAAAAACGTAAACACTGACAATAAATCAGTAGTAGGTAAAACTCAAACTGCTGGGACAGGGCAAGAGGAGAGGAGAGGGGAAGAAGAGAGAGAAAAAAAAAAAAGCAAACAACTATTACAGCCAGCTCACGGCTCATTCTCCACATTGTTGGCATACCAGAGTTGGGGGTTGGTGGGGAACAACATTAGCAAAAGGTGAATCTGGATCGATGCACTGGCCAATACAGAGTGTAAGCGCAAATGCACACAAAATGCATTAGATGAAACTCTACACTAAAGCAAAGCAAGACATATCAAGACGATAAGAGTGCTCAGTGTTAGCACATAAAACCTGAAGTACATTTCTGAAATTCCAGACAGGATAACATCAAATACACCTGCCTTGAATGGATATGGCATCCGTCATGGCGGTACTCATGTCTGGATGCTGCGCCCATGGAAAAGTTGCGTCTTTTGTGTTATTCTCAGATAAGTAATTGACCCTGAACAATTCTTGAGTAACTATTGCTTAAGTTTTTAATTACCACAGAAAAGTATTTCAACTCATCCAACATTTTTGTGTTGACAGAGACAAACTTACATTTCATTGACTTGCATTGTGAGGAACTGCAAACACAGTTTTGGTTTGCTTTTACAAACTGAAGTATGAGTCAAAATTATTATCTGTAATCATCAGCATGCTGCAGATGCTGTCAACGGAGCTTAAGTTATATCTAATAATGCTTTAAGATGTGAAATAAAGATTTCTATTTCTAATGAAGATTAATTGCTTTTTCCATTGAGAGATTAAGATTCAAATGTTACCAACCAAACATACACACCTCTCCCTGACACATACTCAGCATAGAGTTATCCCTGGATGGAGCTCTGGATAGTGTTAGTCCAGGAAGATTTGTCTGTAAGGGTACTGTTTAAAAGCACAGCTACCTGACAAATATAAATAGTTATCCCTCTGCGTGAGGAAGATCCATTTAGATCCGCTCTGATGGATAGATCCGTTTAGATCCGCTCTGACGGACAACAAAAAACTCCCTGAAACAGTGTCGGAATTCTCTGTTTTTACTGTTATTTCTATTTCTTATGCATTCCATTTTTATTATTATGTATTTGGTTCTTCTTTATGTAAAGCACTTTGAATTACCATTGTGTATGAAATGTGCCATACAAATAAAATTGCCTTGCCTGCATTTTGTCACATGCCTGAGGTAACCTTTCTTCCTCATCTCGACCTAAATATTTATGAGTCTGGGCCGCTGAGGTCTGTCTTTCCCCAAACATTTGACTCCCACACTACATCCACCCAAGAAAGATGAATGTAAACTGAAACAAACACATACTTTCCAACAGAGTCAAGCGGCCATTTCCCTCTCTGAGCACACTCGGAAGCGTGCAGTATTTCCTCTTCCTGTTTGTCGATGGTGTGATTGCAGAAGTGGGTCCACATTGCCGTGACGTGGCCAAATGAAGAGTAGCCAGTCTGAGGCGTGCCGCCTGGGCCAGAGTGCATTCAACTCTGCTTCCTTTTTCTCAGAACAGAAATTTAGTGACAGACATGAGAACCGAGATCGAACGACAGCATGACGTCAAGGAGCGTAATATAGAAAGTAAGATATGTGGGGAAACAAGCGAATGGTCCTTTCAGTCTCTCTTCCTAACGTGGCATTAGTGCTTTGAACAATATGAACCAGTGTGACTGTTTTCACAAGTCGTGGATTTAAACCAGGTTATCTGATCCTTTGCTCTAGAACAGAGCTGTCTGGAGTCAAAGTTGAGATACTAATCACCACATTTACTGCAGTCAGCAGCGTCTAGAAAGAGCACAAAACCGCAAACATCCGTTTAGTACTGAGAGAAAGAACACGAGCGGCAGGCAGCAAGTCACATGACGCAAAAGGAACTGCACTGGGCCTCATGCGTCAGCCAGACACTGATGCTGTGACAGCTGCATAGATAGTCTCAAAAGATCTGCTAAAAACTAATTTGTCAACAGACTCCACATATATAAATTGCAAAGGAAGTGGGATTAAAATAACTAGAGTTCTCAAAAAGTTCAAGTACTAAAAAACAAAAATGATAATTCTCAAATGACTTAGCCTTGTGTCATTCCACATACGTAAGACCTTTGTTTATCTTTGGAACACAAATGAAGATCTTTTTATTGAAATCTGAGAGGTTTCTGTCCCTCCATAGACAGCTATGTAACTGACAGGTCCAGAAAGGTAAGAAAGATGTCATTAAAGTACTCCATGTGACTCCAGTGGTTTAACCTCAATTTTATAAAGCGACACGATTGCTTTGTTTGCGCAAAAAAACAAAAAAAATATTGTACCAATTTATTTACAAAATAATATTATCCAAAGCTTGTTCACGCAACAATGTCAGCTCTTGCACGAACACAAAACGCATGCGCCGCGATGCTCTCGTGAATGTGTTGCAGATCAAAGTGGTAAATTAGGCCTATATTTTGCGCAAACAAAGCACTCGTGTCGCTTCATAAAACTGAGGTTAAACCACTGGAGTCACATGGAGTACTTTAATGACGTCTTTCTTAACTTTCTGGACTTTGAAAGTGGTAGTTGCGTTGGATCTCTATGTAAAGACAGAAACCTCTCAGACTTCATCAAAAATATCTTGATTTGTGTTCCGAAGATGAAAGAAGGTCATACGGGTGTGGAACGACATGAGGGTGAGTAATAAATGACAGAATTTTCATTTGTGGGTGAACTAACCGTTAAAATAAAAATATATAGAGTATTTGTACAGTGTCGGCAATACTGACTCAATTCAGTACCTGAGTGCTGTCATCATGGTTTGAATATGGAACAATTCTAGTCCAGGCCTATTGAAAAATTAGTGTAAAGACTACTTTTTTTTTTTTTTTCCATCAGACTGAGTCAGTCAGCAAGTCTTGATGGCTGGTTTATAATCTATAAATTCATAAGAAAACAGTATTTTCCATCACTCCTCATCAGCGTGAGCACATGGATCATCTGAGTAAGAAAACCCTCACGTTGTATGGTCATCCTTAATCACGCAGCCTCATGACACAGTGTCCTCTCGACTGATTCTTTCAAATATCTTACACAAAAACTAAAGACTGATGATTTCTCTTGTAAAATGTTGTGCGAAAAAAGTTGCTATAGGAAGTATGAGAAAATGTTGACACGTGACCTTTGACGTCAGCAGAGCTAGTTTCACTTCTCTCTGTCTGTGCTGGCTGGTGAGCAGGGAAACCCTGTCAAGGCCCACAGCATTGTTAAAAAAAACAAAAAAAAAAAAAAAACAGATGGGCATTCATCTGTCTGACATTATCTTCAGCATTTGCTATTCAGTATTTCCTTCATGCTCTGCTGTATACAGTGATTTATTTCAGACAAGATGATTCATCTACAACTGCTTTGATTGTCTCAATGTAAAAGAGCTCTTTAGCAAATTTAGCTGTTTCTGTACTGCACTTAATCATTCAATATGAAATGGATCAGCCTCTTGAATGCAAGTACAGACTGAGATGTTTATTTGTTTAATATACAATTTAATATGCACTGGACAAAGTCCTTCCATAAGTGCTTTCAAGAGATTGTTGATCCAAAAATGAAATTTCTTTTTTTATTGGAGGAAACATAAAATAAGATATTTTGAGAAATATTTTATCAAAACATCTGCAGAAGACAGTAGGTTACTGGTTTGCAATGACATGAAGGTGAGTAAATGACGACAATGTTCATTTTTAGGTGAATCTCTTTAAGTCACAAGTAAAAGGACAAGTTTCCTAAATTTCTATTCTGAAACTACTGTCAATATTTATCTAATCACTTTCCAGGCTTATTTCCACAGAAATTAAACACTGCAATTTACAAAGATGAATGCATATTAGGGCTTTTCACACTTTAAACAGTTAACCCTGGGTCATTGTAAACTCCGGGTAAATGGAATCATGGGTTATCTTCCTTCAACATTTCACATTACTTAAAATTTACCCAGGGTTAACAATTAATCCTGTGTATTCATTAGGGATGGGAATAACGGCGTTATAAATGAACGGCGTTACTTTTTTCAGTAACGAGTAATCAAACGAATTACATTTTCTCCCGTTACAGTTACTGACAAAAAAAAAAAAAAAAAAAGCCGCGTTACTATAATTGAGCTCACTGAATTGGTTTTCATCTGAGTAGGCTCTTTCTCAGCCATAGGACCTGCAAAGTTTTTCTCTGGTGTGTGTGTTGGGGTGGGACACATGCTTAATGATGATGATTGGTGTGTGACTAGAGATGATAGACCTGCAAAGTGTTTTGTTGTAAAGAAATAGTACAGGTTAGTCATACACAAATATAATTTTAAACTGATAATAACATACGATGCTCTGTGTGTGTCTGTCAGAGCATGCGAGCGGAGCTCGAGCTCAAACCAGAATACCCTTTGTGACATGCTGTGACATCAAAATGTGAAATAAGTTTTTTCTAGTCAACTAGTAGTTGTTCATTTAAGCCATCAGTTGACTAATCACATTTATATTAATTTAATTTCTTAAATACTGGAGAGTATAAACCATAATAATGAGCTTGCCATATAGAACCGGCAAAAGTAATTTGATATGAATGTGACAAAAACAGCAAGGAGACATTTTAATTGTATAATGTTTTCTGAATCAGTGTTGGCTGCAAAGATGAATTTGGCATTGTAACGCAATAGTTACTTTCCCTGGTAATTAGTTACTTTTATAATGATGTAACTCAGTTACTATTTGTGAGAAGTAACTAGTAACTATAACTAATTTTTAAAAGTAACGTGCCCAACACTGGTATTCATTAGGTATGTTAACGATTAATCGACGATCGATTAATTGTCGATAATTTAAATCGATAAAACTTATCGAACGTCGATTAAGCAGGTTCATGAGCTTGTGTGCTGCTCAACCGTGAAACATATAAAGCAGACACAATGAAAAATGAAGCAAGTGCACCGGAGATATGTTTGGGACAATTTTACATTTTACGGTGATCATCTTCAACTTCAGCGCATGCAGCACAAACAGCAATGCACAACTAATAATGAATATGATTGGGACTGTCATATTGCATAACATTATAAAGAGAACAATATTGTAATAAAACATTGTGAATTATTTGGGTTTAGTTGCCGTTTAGTTGTTTCATCGCATTGCTTCAGAAAGAGCGCGTCCACAATGAGTCACGCATTCTGAATATCATGTAATTTAGTTCAAGTTCACTTATACATTCAAGTAATTTTGTGCAGATATAATTTGTAATACGTTTATTTTGTATATATCTGACTAATCTCATATAAAACGTTTCTTTGAGTTAAATAACGTGCTAGCAAAGTGCTCTGGTTTACCGGTGTCCATTCAGAACGCGCAGCTCAAACAGCAATGCGTGACTAATAATAACTGTCATATTACATAACATTAATGAGAACACCATTTTAACAAATCGTTGTGAATTAATCGGGTTTAGTTGCCATTTTAAGCTCGTTGTTCCAGGAAGAGTGTGTCCACAACAGGAGAACACATTCTGACAAGCACACATCTGAGGCGGCGTTGGTGACCCATTGTATTAGTCGTTATATTTGATTATTAAATAAGTATTTTAATAAATGATCAATCACATCAACTCATTTTACAATCTTACCAGCCCTTTATTTAGACTAAAACCCCTTCTCTTTCATTTGGTGAGGAACATGGCGTTTTGAGCAGCATTTGCACACTCTGTCATGCTGTTGGCTATATGCCACTGCAGTATTAAGGCTAATGATTAATCGATTAATTGATCGTTAATTTAAACGATCGATCGATCGATCGATCATGGGAATTTATGTAAATAGACATCCCTAGTATTCATACACTGCTTTTTCATACTGTATATTCCTAAACCTGTGTTAACACCATTATTTGCATATCTGCGGTGTCAATGTCACTAACTGGACGAATGCTCCAGAGAAGGGTTTCATTACTCGGGGTAAAAAGTGGTGCTAACCCCACTTCTAAATATACAAGTGTGAAATAGTCCTTTACCTGGGGTTATCGTTCTAAACACTGGGGTTACCAGTGTTTAGAACGATAATCTAACCTTAATGATAACCAAACCTTAAGCTCAGTGTGAAAAGCCCTTTTGTTTATTACACACTCAGCTCCATTAACAATTTTACTGTGTTTAAAGCCATTCGACAAAACTCACTCTAAAATGAGTGCAATAAAAGACTGCACCTGTTGGTTCCCAACCACGTTCCTGGATGCACCCAAGTAAATAAATAATACTAAAATAACACTGTCAATTCACTCACCATTGGCAAGTGTGGCAAACAAAGCTTCCCGGACATAATTATGTCTTACATAAGACCATAATATTATAAAAATAAAAATATTTTGTAAAACAGAACAGGTCATTCTGTAACTTGCAGCATCATATACAAGATGACTCATTCTCAACTGCTTTCATAAAAATGTGAAGGGACATTGTTTTTTTTTGTGTTTTTTTTTCTTCTTCTAATATTTAAATTTTTGGTTGCTTAATGCGAGCAACTTTTCATGTGTCGGTACAGAGTTTTAGAAAAATATTTTTTTTCTAAATAGACAAATTAAAATGTAATTATAGCTGTAAGTGTTCTTACTTTGTCTTAAATATTCCGTGTAAGCATGAATATTTAACAGATGTTTGTCTTTTTCCCCCTCACTTTCTGTCATTTCAGGGCACCAATGTCTCTGCTCTGGAGAAAGACATCGGTCCAGAGAAGTTTCCCATTAATGAACACTACTTTGGACTGGTCAACTTAAGTATAACACAGCGCCAGACTAACCCTAAAACACACACTTGGCTTCACACTGCACATTTTCCATGTCTCCTTTGTCTGACACACCCATTTCTGGTCTTGGAGTCTCTGCTAATGAGTTGACCTAATTCAGGTGTGCTTGATCAATTAGACATGCAAAATGTGGTTGGAAACCACTGACCTAAAGCAAAGTAAATTACTTTAAAATATTTTAATCATTTTCAAAAATAAAAATAAAATATAAATAAGATAAAATATAACTAATCAATCAAAAAAAACAAAAAACAAAAAAACAAACATGCGACACCAGCACAGACAGAATGATGACATGCTTACCGGTGTTCCGAGTTTGTCCAAGTTATCCAAGAAATATTTCACCGATTCACCCTGAGAATGACAAAGAGCAGAGAGAATCAGTCAGGTCCTCAAAGCACTGTAAACTGACAATGAAAACAACTGAGCACAAACGAGACATAGTCATTACCAGTTCACAAGGGTAATTGAGGTTCCTTTCTTCATAATTAGATTTATCCCAATGAACTTATGTGCTCATGACAAAAAGGTTATTATAGTAAAATGTTGTCAAATAAACCCATCAATCAGCAAAAGTGTAAAATGTGCAGAGATAAGCACTTGAAGAAATGAGGGCCTCAAACATGTGAACAGACGGATGTGACTCATGAAAACCCTCTGACAGGATGTCAGTAATCAAAGACATATTTTAATTTGAAAGAAAATGTCACTGGAATCTTTTATTTATTCCTGTGGGGGAATTCTGTATAGGCTTGCTGCGGTGGTCGGCGTTACACAGCGTTCGGCCGTACGCTGATTACGTTACTTGACCGCCTGTGGCACCGCCCCCTGTGCCGAGTCACAGGACAATGAAGCAGGAGTCAGATTTCACTTATGGCGTGAGGATGTGAGAAAATGACTGACAAGATGATGGCGGAGGATTTAGTGCACAACAGATCTCATCTTGTAAAATGTGCGGTCAGTATCATCTCTCTTTATACACGTAGTACGTGTGATTGTGAATTGCAGGCCTATACAGAAAGTACACGATCACATAATATCGGCGTTATCGCAAGTTTATTTACCGGTGTAAAAATTCCCTCACTGCAACATCCCTAATGCTGTATTGGTATTGATAAGAGTTCATACTGGTGACTCATGGCTGTACCAGAACCAATTCCAGCTTTAGTCATGAATTTGTGACAGCTAGCCTCAGTGTGGTACACCACCAACGAACACAGGATGCTAGAAAATGGACAAGCTCCAATTTACTCCTGGCTAAGTTCTTTTTCATTCTCTACTTAGGGGTAAAAAGGTCGCTTTTAGGGCTGGACGATTATGGCCTACAATCAAAACCTCAATTAATTGAACATTTTACCTCGATTACGATTAATGAACGATTATTTTGTTTGGTTTTTTTTGCCCTCATAGTTCACTTACAAGGTTTGTACTGTAAATATGATTGACTATTAAAGGTGTGATATTTTTTCCTATTGAAAGAGTGATCTGACATAACAGCTCACTTTCAGCAGTTATTTTATCTATGGTTCGTAACATTTCTCACAGATTTCTGCTCGTTGTAAATCAGATAAAGATAAATTAGCACAGTACCAGTACGTAATGAGAGCGATTGCGTGTGTGAATTAGTCATACCGTCTCTCTATTAATTGTGAAGCTGTGGGTTGTAAATAGTTACTTCAAAAGTAGAAAAATATATGCTATAATAAGTTTGAGTTTCTAAGCTACTTTAGTGATAAATCACAGGACAGTGCTGACAACTAGTTTCTGCGTTCCTCTGTGCGTGCGATCTTCACGTTTTGTGCAGCTACTTTTTGTATGAGTTTTCGTGCCACAATGCAGCTGCGCGAGCACGGTAGCTCGATATAATACACATCCGATCGTCTAAAATCGCTTGAATGTCCAAACTGGCAAACCTTAAAACATACAACTGACAAAGTTTAGTGAATACGCAAGGCTCACCGCTCGCGCGCAGTGACTGTGTGTGTTGACTCAGCGACGCGTTCACCTCCGTGTTGCTTTTATGCCACTGACTGGACGGGGCAGAGTCACGTGGCTATTTAAGGGGGAAGTAATAACAGGATTTAAAAAAAAAAAAAAAAAACGACATGTGAAAATTACGTCGGTTAGAGGTTCTGAATTTCGGTTTCTGAATTTTCGGTTACTTAGATTAATCGTCCAGCCCTAGTCGCTTTGGCAAAATGTATTGAACTCCAGAAAAGAACTCCAAACGAACTTCGTTTTGCTCCGATTTTGTTTGAAATGTCACACCACTTTGTTCTTTGATTTAGCTTAAAGTATATCTGGGCCTTAAGGAAGAACACACCAAGGCACACTCTGGAAAATTAAAATTGTGAGTAACAGGAACAAGCTGTCCAGGAAACAGCAACAGGGCTTGAGTTAATGTTCCGTGACGCTCAGATGTATAACGGACCAATCAGCTGCTTGTAATTTCAACAGTTTGGCATGCTGACAGGATAGCAGGAAGGAGCTCTGTTCTGCTTCCTTCTCAACATCATGCTCATCTTTCTCAGCGCTTGAAGAAGCTGTAGAACAAAGCTCGGTGAGAGAAGTTGGGGGAAAAAAAAAAAAAAAAAAAAAAAAAAAAAAAAAAAAGTCTTCCTCATTTCCTACACAAAATACCCTTTAACAACATGAGAGCATCTATTTGCATCTTGGGGTTAGCGGAGGTCTACAAGAGGTACACGCAGGTCTTTTGAGGTGGCTTTCAGTAGAAAAGGGATTATGTCATAAGAAAAACCCCTGGTAACCCTCCCCCAGCCAGGCAAGAAGCCACAGCCAAACTGTGCTGTTCATCAGCAATGAAGGGTGTGGGCACACAGGAACAACATGCTCAGAGCAGGCCAGGATATCAGTTTCTGAGCAATGCTAAAAAGGAAGTCCTGTTAACTCAGCAACACCTGAAGCACTGTTAATGCCTACTGTTCATTAAATGTAATCTGTATATGACAAAATGTATAACATAACATAATATAATATAAAACAGTGTATATTTACATATACATGCATATATAAACCGTTTAAACTTGAAAGAAAATTTGCGCAAGTGTATTTGCGTGCTGTGACGCGGCTCTCCATGTACACGCTTGGGATGAGTACACACATCTCACAGCACACGCAAGTTCTCTTTCGCGTCTTACGGATCAATGTTTAAATTGGCAAGGTTTAAATGAGTTTAGTTTAAACACAGATAGCAACGTGAGATGTTCAGGTCTCACCTGTGCTCGCGTCGTGAGCTATCAACACCCGGGTGATGACGGCGTAAATGACTGGTCAGAGCATTTGATACGTCATTGAACATTTGTTTATAATGAGTGACTGTTTTGTCCATGTTCTTTTGATCATTGCTGTTGTAACGTCTTGGAAAACTAGAATGCATACCCATCGACTGAAACATACATTAGCCGAATCCGTCTGTCTTCGGAGAACCGAACGTTATATATATATATATATAAAAAAAAGAAACCATATACTGCATTTTCCGGGATTTTTTCAATCATCCCAAGGCAACCTAAACGATTATAATACAATACACACTGGGATTTCTGGTGAATAAGAGAGCTACATAAGTCCAAATTTATTTGTATAGCGCATTTCCCACAGTTTCAGTTTCAATTTAAATAAATGTGCTTAGGCATGGCATTTACAATGTTGTTTATAATGAATGCCACTATAATTTATGTTTGTTTTATACCGTTCTGAATACAGTTAAATTTAAAGGATTTATTGTGGAGGGGAATTAAAATACATGTTTATAGTGCTTAAAACCTTTGTAAATGTTTTGTTTTATTTATCTGCATTGTACATTATTTCTGAATGTAATAATAAAATGTCATTTATACACAGATGCAACTTTTAACAAAAAAAAAAAAACATTTACCTTCAAAATAAACACAATATCCCCTAATTTTATATTCCCTAATTATAATATTGCTAATATTCGATGTATCATCCAGCTCTAATGTATAAAGAAAATATGGAGACAAACTAAATAATATAAATTAAGTTTATTTGCAATACTGCATAACAGAATGCTTGTCTTGTATGTCTATTTGTCTTAACATTAGTCATTTTTCTTCTCCATACTTCAAAATATGGAAGATTACATTTTAAAAGAAATATATGAGATTATTAGTAGCTTAAAGGAATAGTGTACGAATTAACCTGTTAGCAGTCCACTGTACTGCCAGCAGTACACATACCTTTCAAAAGAGACCAAAACCATGCATATACCCTAAATGGTGTAAGAACGGCATGCAATTTACTTTGGCCCTTTTAGGCCAATTTTACAGGAATGTTAAGGGGTTAACAACATTATGTAAAATCCCACATATTGGACAACCTAAATGTCAGGATAATTGGCAGACAAGATGTTTAATAAAATAGCCTAACTGTTATCTGAATAAAAAGAAATGAGCAACAGTGAGGGTCAGAAAAATATCTCCTTCCCTAGGCCTCACATTTGCAGGCATGCACGAGGGTCTTCATTTTAATCACAGCTCAACATTCCTTCATGGATCACACAATCCTTCTTCTAGATCCTGGTAATCTTAGGCTGGGACGAAGGGAAGGGGGAAGACAGGCAAGCTTTAAACCTCAGGCTGGTCAGCCTCTACTTACACTAGTCCAGAGTATTACAGAAATGGACACAAAACGCATTTTACCCTACAGCTGTCCCTATATGGGGTGGGCAGAAAGCAGTGTTTGGGAAAACAGGAGAGAGCGCACTTGGGTGGATGTCTCCTATCAAAACATCTCTTCCGGTGCCTTCAATCTGCAGACATCACGGATCCTGCGGTAACCACAGCTGAGATGAGTAGTGCTGAAGACGGTTTCATTTTATAATGGAGTATGATCATCTAAATTGAAAAGGCAGTGAGCATTTTAAAAATGCAGTGTCTCGCAAGTATTACCTAAATCAGATTAAGCCTTTAGTAAGTGGGGCTGGAATGAACCTTACTGACTCATACAAACGCTCTATAAGTAAACCTTGTAATGATTCACCAAACTGAAATCGACAGTTCTAAACTATTTCCTGGCTTTTAGCTCAAAGCAGACATTAAAAAGACTACCAAAAGGAGACGGATCACAATGTCATGTACAGGGGTAGTGAGAGCAGAACAGTGAAGACTAAAGCTGTGGATTAGGATTATGCAATGCCTAGAAATGAGAGGAGGGGTGGAGCAAGGAGGAGCCAGTGGTGAAGGGTTCTTGGCTGTAGGAATCTAGAACAAGTTTTGTTTTGTTGCATGTTGGGTGCATACCATAACCCCCAGGGGCTGGAGGGGCAGAGTTGTGAAAGCAGGAAGCCTGATAATGTTTTGCACTCGACACACGTGGTTTGTGGATTACAGGGCACAAAAGTGTTTTGTTTTGTTGCCTTCACTCACACAGGCTGAATGCAAATCACCAGAGCCTGTGGCAGAGCCGAGGGAAGAGGCTGCCTACTTAACAGGCGAGCTGTATGGAAGCCTCAGCGGTAATGGATGGATTTGCATTCAAGCAGCCTTTGCTCAGTGCAAATGGAGATTCCTGAGCTTGGTGAAGAGCAGATCTACACCGTTATCAGCTCCACAGATCAGTGTCGTGTTGTTTCTTGTCCTAAACAGCATGCATCCGCTGCTCTGCTTAAGTCCCAGCATGCCCATGCTGAGTCAATCACTAGAAATGGACAAAGACCACCTTCATCCCCCAGCAAAAAAAGCAAACTCTCTGTGCATGACACCAGTGATTTCCAAAATAAATAAAACTACATCAACTTGTGCACAGGGAAATATCACGTAACGTTTCACGTTCAATCACAATAATACAGCCACCGTGGGCTGTTACAGTCATGTCATTTTGGCTGACAATTAATTGCCATACAAATAATTAACAACTAGCAATTAAAATGTCAGTTTAACACACGTCACTTACAGAGAATGCTTGATATACTTAAAGAGCCATTCATGAACGATTTGCACTTGCAATGCATGTTAAACCTTGTATAGCGTCAGTGAGGCACAAAGTACTACAGCACCAGAAGAGAGACATAAAAACATGACTTTCATGCTGCATGGATAATCGCGATCATATGATGTATAGCAGCCCAATTTCTTCCTTGTCAATTTTACTTATGAATGTTGGAAAACGTGGATCAGTCTGTATCAGCAGTTCTATCTCGTTCTTTGTAATCTCTACAAATCATAATAATAGGAGGCGGTTACTGGGTTAAATCACACATGTAAAATAGGGAAGTAACACATTAGGAACTGAGAGCATTTAGAGAAGTTTGAAGTTGTGTGCTAAGATGGCACTTGCTTATGTCAGGTGCTAATGAGGAATCATTTGAGATTTATTGGGGAAAATCCAAAATGATCAAACTAAAACAATAAGCTAGCTAAGTATTTATATAACAAAAACAATACAAAAAAAAAACAGGAATTGCAATCTGTAATCTAGGTTAGATAAAGACACCCTAGGGCAGAAAGTCTGATGATGTCAAAAGCAGACTTATGAAAAACAGTTCACAGCAGTCAGACCTGAGCACAACACTGATGTGGTTTACACATCCTCCTATATATATCTATATATATATATACACACACACACACCACCTTGGCAGCACAACTTTTAGTTTGGGTCTAAAGTTTAATGTATTTTTGCCCACCACAAGGCTTGTGTCAAATGCCAAAAAAATCTCATAGACTCTCTGCAGTGCAAAGCAGGTCACTATGACCTAAAGTAAAATTTGCTTTAAAAAAAAAAAAAAAAAAAAAAAAAAAAAAAAAAAGCATAATAACTAGCATTAAGTTGTAGTTTAAGACTTAATAAATACTCCTAGTTTTAACACTTTGCAAAAAAATGTTTTCTTATCATAAAAACATAATTTTCTCTGCATAAAAAACAACTTTTCTGGTAATGCATCCAAGGTTGTGCATGTAAGGGACAAACAATTGTCCCCAACAAATTCCATTTCCTGCTAAATATACAGTTTCACTCAGAGAAACATCACATTACAGAAGTGAAATGCATTATGACTTCATGTTGTCTTTAAAGATCACCAAAAGCTCACCAGCTGAAATTCCCTGCGCCGGTCATATGCGTTCTGTATGCCGCTGTCAGCCCAGAGGGCACGGATCGAAGGCAGGTACTGCAGGAACACTTTGGTCTCCACCATCCCCTGTGACCCCATGGCTGACCGTGTGTCAAAAGCCATCATGGTGTCTCCATGTGCCTGGTTTGAAGGGTCTCCCCACGGGATATGCAGCTTTTCTCGGGCATCCACAAGCACTCGAACACCTGTGATAACAGTAAAAATAGGAAATATTATGAGTGGCTTTCCATTGTATGAATGATGCTGTGTACTGACAGTAAAAGTTCAATATGATGCTGTTTTCAAGTTTAACATGAAGCAAACATTAGACCCCAAACACTTGGAAAATTTAGATGTACACAGTTTATAGTGCATTTATAGACTGCACAATTAATTGTTGAAAAGTACATTTTAAATCACAAGATTATCATTTTTATTTATAACAATAAACGACAAGGGGTCTGTATGAAAGTAAGCATTATAGCTGTGCAAAGGCCCATTAAGGTCATTAGTTGGGGGGGTGCTTATGAACTCATGCTCACTTTTCACTTTAGTTTTTTAATTCGTGATCATGCGTACCCTGTCTATAGGCTTATAAATGTGGACATCAGGGAGCCGTGAATGCGCACTCGTTTTTCACCTTTGAATTTGCGATCACAAGTACTCTGTGTATAGGGAGCAGCGGAACTGACCACACATTTTACAAGATGAGATATCTGTCGATGATTGTTGCGCACTAAATCCTCTGCCGTCATCCTGTCAATCATCTCATCTCTCCTTACTCTGGTCACACAAGTGAAAACTTTATGTGAAATCTGGTCCAACTGTAAAAAGCAAAATGACAGTACCCGAGGTGGGGAAGTAACGTAATCTGTGTATGGCTGAACACCGTGTAACACTAGTAACAAACTACTTCACACTGACTGCACGATTAATTGTTGAGAATTTAACTGATAAAGCTTAATGATGGGTTAAGTAAGGTCATCATTAGAGTGCATAGTTTTGAGGTGCGTTAGGCTCATGCGCAAAGCACGTGCAACAGGCACACACAAGGAAAAATATAGCTAGGGTACTGTAGTTACGTATTCTAAATGTATTAATGTCTTTAAGCCATGCAATGGATTAAGAAGGCTAGCCGTTTATTTCAAAAACACAACACAAAAAAAACCCCCTCCAAACAAGTGATTTCACAGATCACAAGAACTACCTGTGTAAACGCCACAATAAAAGTATATAGAATAAACAGCTTGTAGTAATATCGCTGTTTTAGCTGTGCGCTCCTATTCTATGGTGCATGGTAAATCAAGACCCGTCAGTCTGAGCGATCAAACCAATCCAAGCGCACTCAAGCTGTAAAGCAGTGTCTGATTGGTCTCTACTCATCATCCCTACCCACAAGGGATGGGCGATAACCCTATACTTAATACTTAAAAATATATCACAATATTTTCTGGTATTTATTGTGATAATTATATCAATGATGATATATAGTACCATTCACCACTGTTTTTGGCTATAAGTGATAGCTGCATGCAGTCTTGAGAGCCTCATAAACAAACTTTGAACTAAGGTAAAACATACCCATCACCAAATAGGCACCTGTAATATACAAATTACATAAAAGAATGAAAAAACAGTAAAAATCCAAACACCAGCCCTTGCAGAAATAGAAAAGTTGCAGATACACTTTTTTTCTGAAAAAGTGCAACTAGGGTTGGGTACCGAACTCTCTACTTTTAAGGGCATAGACCGAATTATGTCAGTACTACAGAGTACCGAATCACATTAAAATCGATCGGTGCCAAATTTCAGTACCTGAGAACACATCTGGGTGTGAGAGTAAAGTACGTTAGAGAAAGAGAGAGAAACCATGCGATGTCACCCCTGCAACTTGTTTAAACAACACACAAGGTCGATGGCAGTGTGGATAAAGTTCACAAAACTAGATGCAGACTGTGACAATGCAAATTGCAATATGTCGATAAAAACTTGAAACGCGCTTACTCCAGTCCGTATATGATTTATGATCCGCATTGGGAGCATTGTTAATCTCATCGCAGCGTTCCGAGCAGAATCCGCTCTCATGCGCGCTCCGCATGTTGTTACATACTAAATATTGTCACAGTCATATTTTCCATGCGTTGTTAGTCAAACTCCAGCTCGCAGCGTCGTGGAGAAAATGAAACAACAAGAGGTTTGGGCTTATTTATTTTTCACTGAAATAAATGTTTTTGTTATTACACAGAGATGGTGAGGTACCAAAAAAAAGGCACCGTTGGGCACCGGCACCGGATTTCAGGTACTAATACTGGTACTGGTTAAAATGTGAACAGTACCCAACCCTGTGGTGAAAAACGTCACACAATAATAATTACACACAATAGTAATTCAAATTAATTACAAGTTTGAAAGACAAACACAGATTCTGTATTTATTCATACTCTCATGGTTCAAACAGTGGCAAAATTAGTGCAAACAGCAAAAGTAACAATCCCAACCATGTCTTCAGATTAGGGCTGCAACAAGTGATTATTTTGAAAACTAATCATTGATTATTATACTGGTTAATCAGTATGCTTTGTTGGATTATTCCACTAGCAATTAGTTAAAATACTGAGTTATACTTTAATAATTTAAACAAGGAAATCACTTCAGCTTTTGAAAGTGTATTTTTAATGAATTTGTTAAAAATAATGTTAAAATGACGTACTGTGTTTTTATTAAGTCTGGGAATTGTAATAACTTTTTAATAAGAGTAAAAAATATGAATATGTAATATTGTGCAAGAATTTCTGAAAAATGCCCCTCTCTAGATTTTTTTTTTCTTTTTTACTAACTATCGAGTTTATGGTCACTGAATGGCTTTCCTGAGGTAAATGTAACATTTTGTGACATATTTGTTCGCAAGCTGTTTTATTGCGGTCTTTCTGTGGTTGAAACTCTGATTAAGTGATTACATTAGAGCTGGATTCATTTCAGTAAGTTGTACTGTATCTTTCAACAAACTTTTTAATATTCATTCATGTTTATTTCGTGCTGTAATAGCAGAAGAGAGGCGATAATAGATTCATGTGCCGCTTGACCTGAGGCACTACAGCGATGTCATGCCACATTAAAGAGCGCCAAAACCACATGTATAGGCCCTTTTCACAATGACGTCAGTTAACTTCCGCCTATCCACTAAGCAGTGGATCTGTAGTTCTGTATTATCTTTGCGCCGGCGACTTCTCGGAAAAATGCTTTAATAACTTTAAACGCAAACTGTTTATGTCAAGAATTTACACAGTCAGGTTCTTCTGGTAACGTTATTTATTATTTCCTTTCTGTAACTGCCTTGCTTAGGGTTTCCGCGAGCAGGAACTTTAGCAATTGTGTCCGTGAATTGAGTTTTATCACAACGATTGTGTGTCCACACAAATCTGTTAGCCTATTTGGAATAACAAGAATACTGTCTTTAAAAACAAATCTTTATTTTTAGAAACTGGTAGGCTATGATAACGGTATTGTTCTTGTGAGATTTATTTACAAGTAGCCTAATGGACACCTGAAAGTAGCACATCCACATATACTCCAAAGAATTAATGGTGTGAAGATTTTAGATCATTTTACATCATACCAGTTTAAACTGAACTGTTCAATATATTAAGATTGTATAATTTGTAAGAAATGTATTGAAAATACAAAATGGAATTATGTGTTTATTTAAAGTTATTCCCTAAAGAAATAATTTGATTTTGTTCATTTAATGTTGCTATAACAATGAGTTTTGTTGTAAATCCTCTGTATATTTTTGTATGCGACAGTCTTCTGCAATAAAGAGATGAATGATGACGATGTTTTCTTACTATGGTAAAATGCCATGTACAGGAGTCAGTTTTTTACAACATTAACGGTCTTCATGTAGTAGTAGTATTATATTAAACAATTATTATGTATGCCATATTTATCGAAATAAAACTGAAAAAATAGACATTTAAAAAGAATAAGCTTATGTTGATCTTCATTGTACATACAGGCACTGAATTAGTTCATTAAGCATTGAATGAAAAGGTTTTTTTACTGCACGCAAATGTCAGAAACATGCGTTTATTTCACAAATACATATAAAACAGCTTCATCTGCAATATAGACTGCAAAGTTTGCAAGTGACTACGGGCAGCAGAAAGTGTACGGCTTCAGTGCTCCGTATTTAACTCCTCCTCCGACTTCAAGCAGCAAATCTCGCCGATCGGTAAGATCGTTTGAGATCTGCCAAACACCTCGCCTTAAATTTACATGAAATTAGGCGACTACAGTCATCCTCTAACCACATTTGTGGCATATGTACAACTATTGGGTGCACTTCATTCGAGCGGCGCTAGTATTTCACTATGCTGACGGAAGTGAGGATGCATTGCTTCGAGTCCAAACGGAAGCTGTGTGACGTCATGTGAAAAGGGTCTATTGTTTGAATCCCGTAGTAGAATTGGCAGAATTTAAAAGTTAAGACTTTGTTTTATATCAAAAGTAACCTGATCTGTCTTATCTGTCGGCACGCTGTGTGTGTCCTCTATGCTCTGCTATGTATCTTTCACTGCGTGAGAAAATGGACGTGTGGAGAACAGCGAGTTTGAATGAGAGTTGGTGGTACTGCATGACAGCATTTTTTGTAGTTATGCTAAACGTTATGTTTTATGGTATGTTAAACTCCCACATTTTACAGGTTTGACTTTGTTTGCACTATGCACTCCGAAGCACCGTGTCTTATATTGGATTCGATCCGGGAGGGCTGCATTACAGTATTGTGCTACAGAGCCCCACTGGTCAAACCACGTTACTGCAGGCTCTTCAAATAGATCATATGAGATCAAAAGACTATTCAACAACAAAAATATTTGTCGACAATTTTTTATTGTCGACGTTGTCGATAATGTCGACTAATCGTTTCAGCCCTACTTTAGATAGGTTACAAAATTATGAGAGAGTGCAAATAATCAAGCATTATTTAATTATAGAACTTAATAAGAACTAGAACTGAATAACCATGTATGAATGAAAACGTATGAATGCATATTTGTCCTTTTAAATGAATTTAGGACTGGTGGTGGTGCTTAAGACGACATTTCTGGTCATTCAGTGTTTCTGTAAAATAACTAACATGAATTCTGCAACTAATAACAATATAAACCGCACAAAGGAATGATGAGCTGCTGGGTTCATGAATATTAAATCATGTTGTCTGCATTTGCTTGAACTGATTTTTATCTGTATATTGCAAACAATAAGATATCGCCCATCCCTACTACCCACTATACTCACCCACCACACCCAAGACCAAGTTTCCATTGGTTGAACTTTCAAATGATGTTGGAAAACACTGATCCCGAAAGTCCTATAGCTTTAACCAAGGTTAAGGTAAACGGTTAATCGATTAATTGATTGTTATTTTAAACAACAATCGATTATGGGAATTTATGTAAATTGACATCCCTATTACAAACACCCATGGGATCTTATTACTAAATGACAACATCTGTGCTCTGAGAGTATTGAACACACACACACACACACGAACAGTAGGCAGCCATTTTTTTTTTTTGCTGCGGCGCCCGGGGAGCGATTAGGAGTTAGGTACCTTGCTTCAAATAAATGATGTCTACGGCAGCAATTGAAATAGTTTCAAAATGTGACAGTCTAAGTTAATGCTTCAAATAAATTGTATCGATAATTCATTCACTCACAACTTATTCATTCAAGAGTTTCATTTCATTCATTCAAATTGATTTTTAAAAAAATAATTCATTCAAATTAATTAAACAAAATATAGACTGCAGCAATTAACATTTTGTCAGAACCTCTAGTAAATTGCATGTTATTTTGTTTAGTTTGTTCAAAATTGTGTGAATTGTGATCTCTATTTGAAGAAAGAAAAAACAACAACAACAACAACCAAAAAAAACATGATTCTCAAATCGTGCAGCTCTACTGCACATGAAGCATTCAAAGGTACAACTGCAGCAGGAGAACTACAAATACATAGCTCCGATGTAGACGTGTGTAAAGACTAATGGATATCTAAGTGTTATCAGATTTAGCATTACTAATGACTCAGGGCTGCAGAAATCTGCAGAAAGCAACACAGATTTCCTCTAAATTCAAACACTTTCATGTTAAAAGACAATATTTAAGTAAGACATATGCTTTCATCTTGTTGTCAGAATTTTATTTTATTTATTTTTTACAAAATATATCTGGCCTGTTACATTTCTCTACTTTAGAAACATTCCTATAGTCCAGTGGAATAATTCATGGTAGACTAAATTGAGTGATCAGATCACAAGTCCAATGTTTATCCTGCAAGAAACAGGCAAAAACTGGCAACATAGGGCTAGTGAGTGATATTAACATCATAAGTTATTAAGCCAAATTAACTTAATTTATTGCAAGGCAAAGTCCAAAGTGACATGATCATTTGATAAATAATGATTATATTTTTAGTGCAATCTCTGCCTCAAGCAGTTGTATACAGATAAAGAAGTTGCATTGACATTTACAACTTTTTCAAATCAGTCCCTTCCCACCTCCAAATACTTTCAGAGATCAATCACATCTTGGTTATATTTAAATTGACCTTTCAATTTGGTGAAGTGCTTTGATCTGATTGTGATGGAGTAAGTAGGCACAGAACTGCTGCAGTGTTCATGTGTTTGCTCATTGCTCTCTCGGTCTCGCCTCAGACAGGCACTCGCTAACTGTGCTGTCATCATCAGCATGTGCTGCATCGACACTGCTCTCATGTGTGTGCATTACTGAACATGCATTTAGTGCAATAAACCTTAAAATCTATGCCACAGATATATGGAATAAACTTGAGTTCAGCAGCACCCAGAGAACATGCCATAAACATCACAAACCTCAATGATTTTCACTCTAAATGAGTCTCAAATCTCACCTTAATTTATGCTTAATTGATATGTGCAGAAATAACAGTTAATCTCAATTGCATTAGACCAGTACATTTTAGTTGCATTAATTTTCTCCAAAAAAAAAAACGTTACGTGTCCTACAAAAGGTATAAAGCACCAGAATAACTTCAGTTGAGTCCTCAAAGGCTATCTGTCCCCTTTTGTGATGTAGTACAGCAACAACATGAAAATCCTATTTGTATCAACACAGAGATAAAAAGATCAACATTTTACTGATGTACTTGTCCCAAGCAACAAATAAGAGCATGTGACATGCGGCAACTTCATCCTCTTCCTACGTAACTTCTGGCTGGGTGGGGGTTTGAGTATCAGTAGTGAAAACACTGGTGATGTTGATCTCTAGTTGTGTATACGCAGATTATCAGTGTAGAAGAGTCCCATTGTGAGCTGGTTTTCACACCTGGTTTTCCCTTTCAAAAACTGCCATCCCCAGCAGTCATAACAGAAATAACCTGATAAACCTGTTTCCACTAGTAGCTCTCTCCCTCATGATGACAGACAAAGACAGAGCACTTTTGACCTTTCAGATAATGTCTTTTGGCCAGTTTGGAGGAAAAGTTCTTGGTAACTAAGAATGGTTATTGAAATAATGAATGGAGTTGCTTTGCGGTTATCTTCCATTCTGCATAGAAACCAACCGGCCTATTCCATGCCAGATTTAAATAGACTGCTCTTTCTAAACCATTTGTTTACGATCAGTTATGCTGCCAATATAACTCATTAAGCATTTGATATATGGAGGGCTTTACACAATTTTCTTCACCTTTCTGGATCTCACGTGCAGTTAGCAGCCTGTTCCAGGGTCCTTTCACAGGATAAGTCCTTAATTGTTCTCGCCACACATTCTGGTGTGAGGTGACGGCAGGTCAAGAGTGTTTAACCGAAAGCCCTTTAAAAAGGTCAGCAATGTCCAAGTAGAAGCCTATTAGTGCAGCACAAGACTGCATGTAAAGAGAGTCATCTCTATTATACGCACATCCTGCAGCACAATCAATAATAGCAGTCCATAAATGCACATTAGCGAAAGCAAATAGCCATTCTGTCTAAAATACTCATGCACCACATACAGTGCAGTTTCTCTCCTGTCCCTATAGGGTAGGAGCATGCCGGCCTTAACTAACAATTTCATGCTTAAATTTAATTACACAGAAACTCAGACTGCCAAGGAATGACTAAGCCAACTGATGAGCCAATGTACTATGTATTACATACATTTATATGTACATTAGAGCTGCACAATGACAATGTTTCATTACTGGATGAATCAGAATTTTTGAACAAATCTCTTGAATGACTGATTCAATGACAAGTATATTCTTTTCACTTGTCGCCACCTACTGGTGTAACGATGTAATCGAAGTATCGTTTATTGGAAGTGCCAAGTTACTTTCTTTGTATTCGAACTATAAACTTTTTTTTCCCAGTACTTCTGTGATTTGAATATTTGTAACACAGAAATAAAGATCCTGTGAGGTTGAAAAGACTGTTTGTGAAGCTGTTTCATACCTATACATGACAACTGCCCTCTCTAAAAATAAAAACAATGGAAGTATGTATGGTGTGCACATTCAACTCAATATCAAGATTTTAGGTTAAAATGTATATGAATGTGTAAAAGCAAGTGTCTTAGGTCCTGTAACTGGTCTCTTGGGGCTCCAGACAGACAAAATGTTAGCATTTTGCGACCTTTTTTCTTGCCAGTGTACTGTTAGCGGTTGCACTGATGCGACCACCACGTTGCCCAACTGTTAAGAGCTGCTATTTCAGTTTCATGTGAAAAACGTCAAACGGAAAATGAAAACGAAAGCAGAATGAAACCGCGCTTTGATCTACGCAGTTTATAAGCTTGGACCAATATTAAGACAGCGCAGCGCGACCTCAGAAAAGGTTTACTCACAGGCCAATCTCGATCACGCGACACGTTACCACACAGTGCTGGGAGATCCAGCGAGAAAGCGGTTGAATTCAGCGCAGTATTAATAACATCGCTGCGAGACCAAGTGAGAAGCATTCAAATTCAGTGCAGAATTCTGTTATAAACCATAGATATCAAACAGAGCTGACGTGGAAACTAGGAGAAACATTGTGTCATGAATGAACAAGTTATAGAAGGCTTTTCAGTCCGCAAATCACCAACATTCACCATGGATTTAATGTAGTAACGCTAACTTATTGTGGCAGAAATAGTCGAATGTTTTTATTCATTTTAGGGATGACGCCAACGATCGATCGTGAAAATAATGATCGCCCTGACTTTAAAATATATATTTCTCTTTTTTCTGATTGGTCATTGCGACATTTTGGGCAGTATCTGAGGTCTGATGTGTTAGTGGTAGACAGCACGCCTTCCAGACTGGTGAAATAAAGTGAAACTGGATTTGAAAGTGCGCAGTGATGCCTGGAATCACTTTGATCATGAAATACAGTTAAGTGCAAGATGTGCAGCGCCAATACATAACAATATGATGAGAAAACGATTGTAATGTAACGTTGTAAATTCTCTGCGCTTTAGTTGCCCATGTATCAGCATTGTTGTTAAGGGAAGATTGCATCCACAAAGGGAAGATTGCATCCACAATGGCCCTTTTTGAGACCTATCAATGATCGAAATAAGAAATTGGCAAGAATGCCCATCCCTAATTAATTTCAGGGTTTATAAAAGTGCTTTACAATTTTTCCAGCACTACAAAGCTCTAAATATTCTCTAATTTTTTTTTTTTTTTTTTTTGAAAATGATGAACAAAAATAAATATAAAATTATATATAAATTAGGTTTTTACATATTACTGTCGCTAATAAAAGTTAATTTTATCTGCACCTCAACTCAAGCTCAGTGCTTTAGTGTTAAATGAGCATTTCCAAGAAATAAATGTAGTATGGTTAGTTTCTTCTGCATTTATTAATGCAAAACAATAGTAATCTTATGATTAAATTACTTTTATGATTATAAAGCCCCACAGCGCTACCAAATCAGGTGCTGGTGCCACCATCTGTAGAACTTAGTGGCACCGGTGCTACTGCTCTCAAATGTTAGTCTGGAGCCCTGTCTCCACTACTACAACAAAAGTGTTTAATCTTTTTTTTTTTTTTTTGCCTTCATTAGTTTATTTTAAACCATAAACAAAGTTTAGAACAAAAGAGACACTTAGTAGTGCAGAAAACTGAAAGTGCAGAAAGAAGTGCTCAGAAGCGTAACCCCTTTGACACATCCCACATCTGTTATAAAGTGGTGCATCCATGTGACCACAAAATATGCATGTGTACTTTGACCTTAAAATTGACTATGTCTAACAAAACAACTCCCAAAATTTTTACCATAACCGCAGATAATGGAACCTTAGATGTAGATGAGGTCTAAATGAGAACTAGCATCAGCAAGATATAATTTCACATCAAATTCTATAAACAGCAGGACGCAACAAATGCATGCTGGGCTAAACTATTCAAGATTATAAACAGTTAGAAAAGATAAACAACCTGCTAGACCTCAGAAGACAAATCGCATAAGGCAGGATTTCATCTATACTGTCCAACAAACTCATAGGATAAACTACACTGACACACAGCTGGTGCTTCAGTCCAGTTACACAATGTGAACACTCAGGACTGTTATTCTGTTCTGTCAAGTGAAATCGTTTGGAAAGGAGTAGTTCACTGAATGAGCCTGGCTAAGTTCCTCATGCCCACTTCAGGCTCTAACAAACTGCATTAAAAGTAGTTCACACCTGCCCTCTGACCTTTCTAAACCAAAGAGGAAAGCCCTGATGTTTTCAGTCAATTCTTTTGGACTGACATACACTACCGTTCAAAATGTTGAAATTAATACTTTATTTCATAAAAAACACATTATATGGGTCAATGATGTGATATTTCATATTTTTGTCCAAAGGCCTAAATAATAAAAAAACAAAGATATGACATCCGAAGTATGTAAGGTAGTACAACTAGATCTCTTTTACTGAATCCAAAAGGTTTTAATTATATTTTACTACATATAAAGGTATTTTAAAGATTTTGAAGTGTCAAAAGGTCATTCAGTTTAACCGTCTAAAGGCCAATACAGCCATTTCATTAAAAAAATTTTCATTTGAAATGAAAAAAAAAATTTTCATTTCACAGTGATTAAAATATCTTAAAATGTAATAAATGTACAGATTTTTTTATTCTGGCATGATTTTATAACATCATATATCAACATAGTGCAAAATGGTATTAAAATTATGTGTAGAAGTCATTGCTTTGTTATGAGAAAGAATGTCCGGAAAAATGAATTTCATTAATGTCATTCAGAGTAACCAATATAAAGGGACCATTTTGGATCAAGTCATGCGGTCAGTATCATGTGACAGGATGTGACACCTTCAGACACCTGCAAAGGACCACATGGTTGTGAAGCAAAGTTACTAACTCTCTCTTAACTATTTGAAAAATTCATGTTTTCACTTGCTCATACGCATGTCCCGAAACATCAGGTCATTTGGTACAACCGCTATAAAACATGGAAAATGTTGTAATATTTTAAAAACTTGTACTAAATATAAAATGTTTGATTGTCCTTTTTGCTAGCTAGCTAGCTATCAGCCTGTTAACACTGTTTGAAAATATCGTCATTCAGTATAACCAATATTTTTGGTGACAAATTTTGTCCATCTTATAAATTTTTTTTTTTTTTTAAAAATGACAAAAGCAGTGTTAATTGATTATAAAAAAAAAAAAAACAATCTCATTGTTAACACTTAATAAAACTTCAAAATTAATTATCTCCCCATTAGGTTTTTTTTTTTTACACTTTAAAAAACGTATTCATCAATGACCCATTTATATTTGTAACAAAGTCCAAGTTTGAACTTCTATTAATCAAACAATACTGGAAAAAAAAAAAAAGTTTCCACACAAATATTAAGCAGCACAACTGTTTTCAACATTAGCAAAGCATATTAGAATGATTTCTGAAGGATCATGTGACACTGAAGACTGAAGTAATGATGCTTAAAATTCAGCTTTTCCAGAAAACAGTTCTTTAAAATGGGTTTTTGATCTAACAAATGCAGCCTGGGTGTACATAAGAGACTTCTTTCAAATACAAATTTCACCGACCCCAAACTTTTGAATGTAAAAACATACCCTCCATATCACTGGGTACTGGCACCACTGGCTAGCGCTTCATCAGGTCGCAGGGCAGCTGCAAAACATGCAGGCTAACTGGTTCACATATCTAGTTGTCTTAGAGATGCGATCACTGGCCATTCCGATCTGTCAAACAGTGAGAAACCTTTCTGCTTCACACATAACATCTCTACAGATACATGCAAGAAGAATGTCTAGACAATCGTGTGAAAGGAATCAAAGTGCTACAGATTGTTAAAGAGTCTCTAGTCATTATAGGGAGAAATTTCCATGTTTTCTGGAATGCCTTAGGATTAGATCCAAGCAGCCATTTGACTAAATGCTTCCTGTTTAAGTTGAGTTAGGGAAGGATATGATGTTAGCGACTGCTACAGATGAGCCTCCACAAGATCACAGCTGAACCATTTGTCATTGTGGTGCCTTTGTAAATGGTGACCGCTGTGACATATTAATCTCATACAGGAAATCTCAAAATCTTTTCACAGCAATAGGCACTGGAAATCCCCAACTGAGGCAGCCCAAACGGGGAGCCCCGTATTATACAAGGTAGGTATAGTGATTTATCACATCCCCTTTTTTAACGACAAAAAGCATCTCAGAAGGCAGAAACCTAATGTGGACTCCTGGGAGATACACGCCTAAAACTCTTAATAACATTCACTTTTTGAGGATCATCTGACACATTTAGCCTGTTTCAAACTGTCTAAATCTCTAAAAAAAAGGTCAGAAATAGTAAAGCTGGTTTGTTTCTACAACAGGTGTTGGTGAGTGGTTTGTACCACTGTTTTAACCCATGTTCCCATCATGTGCTAGTCTGAGAGCTCGGGACTCCACCCATTTCAGATGCCCAAAACACGTGAATTCAGACACGTCTTTTACAAGAAATATATACACACATATATATTTGAAAATCGCCTTTCATTTAAAGTTTAAAAATGCCACAATGAAACCAATAAATAAGAGGCTTTGAATATGAGTTGAGTGGTGTGCTTTTGGTAGACACCAGTCTCTTTGTTATTTATGAGACGGGCTCAGCATACCAACAAACAAGAGAGCTGATTTACAATTTAAGCCGGGCTTTACATACTGGATTGATTTATTTTACTTAATCCAGTTTCAATCATGGCGTTAACTCGGACAGACAAAACATTAGCACGCACGAGGCGAGATTTCGCAGCTCCAAGATTCTGGTAAAATGCCAAAAACTAAGATAATACTGAGTATAATATTTAAGAAACGAAAATGTATGGTTCTTTTAAAGTGCCAGTGTGAGTTTAACTGAGTCAGAAGAGTCGTGCTCCTTTATGTAGACGTTAAAACTTGAGCACTAACGTTCGTTTCTGGTGAAATTCAAACCCGAGTCCTGCTTTTCTGGACCACAGAAATCACAAGTGTGATTGAATTCACATGTTTAATGTGACGACAAGCTAGGAGAAGATTTAGACAGAAATCAGGTCCTCCGCGGAGGTCTTTGTTCAAGACCGCGGCGGTGAAAAGTTGAGAGAATAACATGGGCGTTTCTCCTGGGCAGGTTACAGCGCAACTTCAGCTAACGCTTTAGCTAGACCTCATTTCACTGTCCTCCCATCCCACCCGACCCCGCTAAAAGTTAAGTTTAGACCCGACACGGCACTTTACACAGGCCTGTGAATAAGAAACGCGCCTCCTACCTTTCATAACATTACTGTAAATGGTGGTTTTGAACTCTTCTTTGGCCCGCTGATCGAAGTCCTGCCCGTGTATGATGCGCATCTGCTTGAGGAAAGTGGACTTGCCGCTCTCTCCGGCGCCGAGCAAAAGTATCTTGACTAACCGTTTCACATAGGGTTTATCTTTCATAAGACCTCTGTCAATTTCTTTAGATTTCCTTAGTTGTTCCGCCTCGCTGCTGTTCAGAAGACAGTTTGGAAAACAAACGGATAGAAAGGACCGGGACGGCAGGAAATCCGCCATCTTTGTGCAACTTCATCGATACAGTAGGGAGTGAAACTGCGCGCGCCTGAGTGCTAGTGGCGGGCGGGGCGTCGTTACCATAACACTGGCGCGCGCGCGCAGTTCTCTGCTCTCTGATCAAAGTTTTGGGCGGGTTCGAACAAGGCGAAATGTTGTACCCTATTTAAGGGTGCGCTCTTTTCTGTATTAAATTAAAACTTTTACACGTAGAAATTAACCCCGTAATATCTGAAATAAGTTTGTATCTCATATAATACTATTTAGTGAGAAAACGTGAGGAAGAAAAATGACATTTGATGCAGATGTTGTTATTTATATAGCCAAAAACTACGATGAAATTCTGAAAGCTTGTAATGTAAATAAATGAGATTTTTATAACAGTAAGCTATAGCTGGCTTACATAAAATTGAATAGAAATATCATTTGTCACTGTTGGCCTATAGCTCCCAATAATATGTTTTAAGATGATGTTTAAATGCTTAGTTTTATGATCAAATCTCTGTAGTTTTAATTGTGGGGGGCAAAACAATGCAATCAGTGGCGTAGCAAGTCTGCCCTGGGCCCATATGCAAAAAATTTTAACGGGCCCCCTTGGTTGAATTTGCATTCCCTGGGCCCACGCTGAGGGCCACCCGATCCGCTCGGGCCAATATGCACATGCATAGGCCTACCCTGCATACTCAGATGCTACACAAATGAATGCAATGTAATACAATGATGATTGAGAGAGAGAACCACAAAGCCACAAACGTTCCTCAAAAGCCTGATGTGTCAGATACATTTTAACATGTTTTTTTTAGTCAAAACCCATGCTTCTTGAATTATTTATAACAGCATAAAAAGATATTTGTATGTTTACTTTATAAAAATCATTAAAGATTTTACAGCAAAAAGACACATGCATGAATGAATGCATTAATAAAGCATTTATATGGCGTTTTTTTATGGGGCATTAGGACCCACATAGACTGCAGGTAAGGACTCCCTGCTGGCCTCACAAATACCTCTTCCAGCAGCAGCCATAGTCTTCCCAGGACCAGGAGGTCTCCCATCCAGGTAGCTACTTTAGACCAGGCTCAACCCTGCTTAGCTTCAGTGGGCTACCAGTATTTGGGCTACAGGGTGATATGACATGTACAATGTACACATGTACAAAAACCTGAAGGTGGACATTATAGGATAATACTAAAAGGCCTTTTACTTGCTAAAAAAGTATAAACTATCACTCAGACAAGATGGTACATAGCAGATTGTGTGCAACAAGTTTTTCAGCAAGGCAGGCCTTAGTTACAATGAATCACTATATGATACAGTAGGCCTTTATAGGGCTAATGGCACTTAAATCAGCTGAATCTCATGTAAGTCAAGTGTATTGCACATTTCTAAATGTAAAAAACATGTTTTGAGAGGGAAAAATTAGAGTGCACCTGTACAATACCAATACATTACATCTGCTTACTACTTAAAGAAGCTCAGCTGAGTAATTTCTCATAGGTCTTTAATCAGGCTGTAACTGAAACGGCAATTTCTGGTAATGGAAAAAGCGCAGATCAAAGGAAATGTACATTCCCATAGGTGTCTGTCTCTCGGTCGCTGCCTGTCGGTGTGTTTGAGCAGCGCAGTAGCCGCTGATGCCCTGATGACAGACAGATTGGAGGAAGAGAGAGCTGCGCTGTGATTGGTCGCTGTCACTTTCTTATGTTTGCCGGTCCCTGTTTTTTTCTTGGTGTGTGTGTGTGTGTGTGTGTGCGCGTGACGTGTAGCAGAGACCTGCACTGTCCACCGCTCTCAGAAAACCTAAACTTAAATTCTCATTAACAACAGGAATTGTTTTCTGCTTTTAAAAGTATTTTTCGCGGACTACAAAATGACAATAAGATCGAACCGAGACCATGGACAACATTATCGGCCACGGATGGCCTGCCTTAAAAAGGTAAGTTCATTCTTTTAAGGCAAAGTAAGCAAATGATGATTTATTTAGTTTCTTGATGAGATCATTTTTTGAACAATTAGCTTGTTTTAAAGACCTTATATACTTTATAATTAGCTATTTGTATCTTTGTTCATTCTGTTTGCTGTTGTATATATACCCTAATATATCTTGCCTGGTAGAGTTTCATAAATTTAACTGACTCATTTTTTAATTATATAATTATATACATTTTATTATATCTAAAATCCTTAATGCTATAAGGTGTGATTCTAACAGTGTCATGATTTAAATAGAAACCAAAACTCTCAGCCCGTCCATAGAATATCCAAACATTTAACTGTATTTTTATTTTATTTTATACTTGTGTCTGGAGTCTGTGTATTCTTAGCTTCTTGGAGAGATCTTATTCATTGAAGAGATTCACTCTAAAAGAGCTTTCTGATTCAAAGCCAATTAGCCTGGAGTCATGCCACATCTGACAGCTTGCCTTAAGAACTGCATCTCTTACTCTAAGTTCAAAGGCCATGCATGTTGCCATAGTACAAATGTGTCAGACTTGCCCATAACAAACATTTACTTTAGTTGTTAAACCTTGGTGTAGCTACCCTTGCAGAGCTCATGTACAGTAGTACATGCTTTCAAGAGTAAAATATTCATCAGGACGTTATTCACAGACAAAATAAAGTTTTTTAGGTCTTCCCTGCTGACTTATAATGAAGAAACTATTGATTTTAAAATTTTGAATGTATGGGTTTATACACTACAGCATATACACTCTTAAAAAGGCTCTTTATTGGCTTTAATGTAGAACCTTTGACATCCTTGGAAGTTTTCCATTGCACAAAAGGTTCTTTATAAGAGTAAAAGTATCTTTAGATTATTAAAATGTTCTTTATACTAAGAAAATGCTTCTTTTAAGAGCTGTTCACTGAAAGCTTCTTTGGAGAACCAATAATGGTTCTTCTATGGCATCACTGTGAACCCCCCCTTTTAAAACAATTATTTCTAAGAGTGTAGAAAACTGTTAAAAAATATTTAATGCCACACACTTTGGGAAAATAAACTGGCTTAATTATGCAAATACTTGAGAAAAAGAAAGGTAATTGTTTAACTGTGTAACTTATTTTTTCTCATGCCATTCTGTGGCAGTGTCTTTGAAACCCCTGCCATAGCACAACATCTACTGGAAAAAAATTACATATATTTGTAAATTACTTTTGTATGGAAATCTTTTGGTATATGGGTCCCCATGTACAACTGAAAACTATTAAACTTCCTGAATTTCACAGGTGGAGGCCATAGTGGTTCAGATGCAGGACCCATCGACTGGAGTGAAGGGATCAGAACAGAAGCTAAATGTTACATCCATTCCCCATGCGTTCGCTGGTAAGTTTGTAAAGGAGTAAGAGTCCTACTGAAACTAACACTGTTCACAGATTACCATGTATTGTATACTGTACATTTCCTTTCGTTCTATATACAGACACAAGCGTTGTGCTGCCAGATCATAATCTGACGGCACTGGCTATATACAGCAGACTTCAATTGGATGAGATCTTTGCTACTTTAGGTTCCAAAGTTGCTCTTTAAT
The DNA here is from genome assembly GCF_019924925.1 of Ctenopharyngodon idella. Classification (NCBI taxonomy): domain Eukaryota; kingdom Metazoa; phylum Chordata; class Actinopteri; order Cypriniformes; family Xenocyprididae; genus Ctenopharyngodon; species Ctenopharyngodon idella. The sequence continues at coordinate 32,691,872 of NC_067222.1, read as the reverse complement.
CTCTGCAACTGTTGTCGACAAATCTAGCGAGCCGGGAACCTTAACTTCATCTTACATTTAACTGGGTTAAGCACAAATGCATGAAAATTGTTAGAAATATTTTCTACAGCATTTCATCATAATTTAGTGTTGGGACATACACTGACATGCTTAATAATTAATTTAATTTAATTTAATTTTTAAACCAGATATGGTTATTTTCATGTGCTCAACACACTCTATTACTTTATTTGCTATTTTTAGAGTTGTCATGATAGTTTCTGCTTGTCTGACAGGTCAGGACATTGTTGCATGGATCTCCAAACACATGAACATGGACAATGATGGTAACTGTGAAAATATATTGTTTTGAATAATTAATAGTTTGGAAAAAATATCCTTTAAATGTGTTTGAATACATTACTCGGCACAATAATGTCCTTGAATGATCTTTGGCAGAGGCTCAAGCATTTGGCACAATGTTAGTGGCCTTCGGGTACATCTACCCTCTGCAGGACCACAAAAAGCTTGTCCTCAAACCAGATGGCAGTTTGTACCGCTTTCAGGTAACTGTGTCAGGAGACCTTGTATCTTTAAAATTTTTAATGATGGTGCATAGTAATCAGGTGACCTTTTCTCTCTGTCTAGACCCCCTATTTCTGGCCTGTGCAAAAAAGGAAAGCTGAGGACACCGATTACGGTTTGTAATATTCTGGCTATTCACAAATGTCTGGTTGCAGAATGAAAAAACATGTCACATAAAGAATTTATAAATCATTTTATGAAGTACAGTTTATAATTACAATTTATATTGAATCTGTGTCTGAAAAGCTGCTGACCAGAGGTCTTTCATTTACCCATTTAAAGAGACATGTTTGTATGTTACATCCCATAATAAAAGTGTTTTCTGTCACTAAAGCTATCTATCTGGCGAAGAGAAACATTCGAAAAAAGGGAGTACTTGATGCTTATGAACAGGTACGTAAAAATATTAGTTTGATTACTCATTAGGGTAGTTATTATTTGGAATAATTTTAATATTGGCATAAAATGCATAAAATGGATAGTTTTTTCTTCTCTGTTGTGACATACATGTATATCTGAGCGAAACTGCTTCTCAAACAAGAAAAAATGTTGGGGGCCGGACTTGATTTGGCCATTGTTGGAACTGATTGGATCGTTGGATGGTTGTGGTTTGCTATTGGTTGATCTCATGTGAGTGACCGGTTGACCTGCCCTCGCGACAGTAAACACGTCATCAGAGAAGAGATGTTGAGAAGAGATATTCCATAAAAAACAAGAATTTTCAATGGAAGTACATCAGAGTGAAACTTATTGTCAAACAAGGAAGCAATTTAGGGCGGGAACTTCTATTCATCATTTGTTGATTGCATGGAGGCAGATCTAAATGCGAGCTTGTGGTTGATTGTAGGAAAGCAGCGGGGTTTAAACCACCTAATGATTGGAGAAGTCTTGCGTACATCACCAGAGAGATGTCTGTCGTTTTACTGTAACATTGAGTTTTGATTTAAAATTACAGGCTCAAAATAAAAAAATAAAAATAAACAAATGAATGGATGAATCATTCACAATAGGCTTTATGCCGAATGTCACATGAACAAACAGGAAAACAGGTCTCATTGAGAAAGTGTTAACGGTAGTATGAACTGATAGTTATATCTGACTTTTAAATCAGCTAACCTAGTTAGTTCTTTTTATTGTCGCCGTTTTATTCAGTTTTAATATTCGAATGTTAGTGAGAAGAATAAAAATAAAAAAACTTTTAGATATCAATCTGCATATGCGATGAACATCGGTTATGCTCATCTTTGGTAGCTCATTTGAAGGTGTCTTGTGTAAAACAGCCAGAAGTGATGCGATCTGTTTTACAAAATATGGAATAACATGCATTTAGAAAATAAATAGGATGAATTTCCATTTCCTGTTGACTTTAATGACATTATACAGCAACATTTTTCTGTATTTTAACAGGAGGAATACAACAAACTCCACAAATGGATGAACCACAAATGGGATTTTATCGTGATGCAAGCTAAAGAGCAGTACCAGTGAGTTTCTATAGTCTCCTTCTGTCTTAGCGAATGTACATGGTTACTACTATTTCAGTCTTTTCAGTGTCCATCAGCTATATTTCTGTCATGCGATTTGTCCTTTTACATCCTTTACTTTAATTCTTCATCTTTAGTACCGTGATGTTATTAGTACTTACTTTACTTTATTGCGTTCTGTTTTTCAAGAATTGGGAAGGTGCGTCAGAAGGCAGACAGAGTTGTGTTTGACTGTCAGGAGAGAGCCTACTGGATTGTCCACAGGCCTCCAGTAAGTGGTTGGCAGAAGCTGCTAGTTTAGAGTTGCTTTGAACACTCTATGATGAGGATACAGTTTCTTTTCTTATTCTCTCTACAGCCACAAACACACAGCGCTATGGATGTCCTGGATCGTCATATTGACCCTAATACAGAGGAGGTAACTGGTGAGTTTCCATGTGAGCCCTCAAAAGGCACCACAATAACTCATCCAGAGCATCAATAATGATTGATGTTACTTGATGATTCTGCTAACCATCACCAAGGCCGTTATGAACTTAAAAGAGTACCAGAAATGAAAATTCTGTGATCATTTACTCAAACCGGTATGACTTTCTTTAATCTGTGGAACATAAAAGAAGATATTTTGAGAGTTTGGAACCAAAAAGCATTGAAGCTATTTGATACCTATTCTACGCACAAAAACAAAACAAAATATGGAGACATTTCTCAAAATATCTTTTTTTATGTTCTAGAGAAGAAGGAAAGTCATACAGTCTTGGAACAAGATGAGGGTGAGTTGGGTGAACTATCCCTTTTAATGCTTATGTTACTGTGGGAGGGACTCCATAGGCTCTAACTATAGAGCCGATTAGCAGTGTGTCTGTCTCAGTCCTGGGATGGCCATCTAGATTCTCTCACAATCTGCTTTGCGATATAAGAGGATTTTTGACCTGCTGATCTTTTGTGGAGATCCCCTTCCACCCATCCACCCTTTCCCCACATTAGGCATGTTGTTGGAAACACACCAGGGCAGTTTATCATTATATTACTGTTTTGCTGATGCTGCTGCTGCTGATGATGAACTTACAAATATACAATTTATTTTAAACTCTGTATGAAACGATGAGCACCGAACAAAGGGCCTGTTGGAATGTGAATAGATTATAATGATATGATATTACACTTTGATGTTCTAAAGGGAAAAAAATGAAATCACAGAATTTAATTGCTGTCATGTCGTTTCAGGTTTGTATGACTTTCTTTCTTCTGGGGAACACAAAAGATATTTTTAAGAATGAATGAATGAATTAACTAACTATTTTTGTTGATGTAATAAAAAGTCAATGGGATCCAAAACAAATCTGGACTCCATTGACCTCCATTGTATGGAATGAAATGGAACATTGAGACATTTATCAAAATATCTTTTATGTTTCACTTAAGAAAGAAAGTCATACAGGTTTGGAACAACATGAGGGTGAGTAAATGATGACAAAATTGTCATTTATGCGTAAACTGTCCCTTTAAAATGCGTAAAGTCTTATATAATAAGTTACATTACTGTTCAAAAGTTTGGGGTCAGTAAGAAAGAAAGGAATACATTTAAAGAAATCAATACTGTTATTCAGAGGAAGTGCATTAAAATGATCCAAAGTGATGGTAAAGACATTTGTAATGTTAAAAAAAAAAGCTTTCTATTCATCAAAGAATCCTAAAAAAATATATCACGGTTTCCTTAAAAGTATTAAGCAAACTGTTTTCAACAATGATAATAATAAGAAATGCTTCTTGAGCAGCAAATCATCATATTAGACTGATTTCTAAAGGATCATGTGACACTGAGGACTTATTCCTTTGACATCACAGGACTAAATAAAACATTTTAAAATACATTAAAATAGAAAACAATTATTTTAAATTGTAATAATATATCATGATATTACCGTATTTACTGTATTTTTGATCAAATAATTGCAGCCTTTGGTGAGCATAAGCGACTTCTTTCAAAAACATTTAAAAAGACTCCAAACCTCATAAATCATAATAATATTATTTAAACTTATAATATGTGATGTATCTAACTCTGTTTGACTGTTTTAAGAGATTAGACTGTGAATCTGTTGGTGTGACTGTCTCTTTTTCTCTCTTTCCTTTCCACACAGATTTGTACTAATACGTCTTCAGTTTTCAAGATAATTCCTATACACACACACACACGCACACGCACGAGAGAGCACAAACTACCCTTTCAAGCCTTGAATATCATTCAAACACTCAGAAATACTATATGAACAAGTGTGTATGTATAGTGTGCAGCAGTACGTCCCTGCTTTTGTACCCTGAGCATAATTTCAGGACATTGGCAATTACATTGACTGTCCCTTTAGTTATTCAATGAAATTAAGACTGTGGCTTTATGTAGTTGCTTGTGCTCGTTTGTGTTTGGCAAGATACTATGTAGATATCACACATATATATCACTTGTGTTTTGCATAATAGCATGTAGCGAGTTGGTCTTGTGGTGTCTTGTCAGGATTAAAAAAATAAATAAATAAATAAATAAATAATTATATATATATATATATATATATATATATATATATATATATATATATATATAACAGAATGTTGTTTCTCCTTTTTTTTTCAGAAAAAAACCTATGATTATTATAGAAGAATCGTAAGTAACATTGAGTCTTTACCCACATTTAGAGAACTTGTTGTTTTCTATTTAATGATATTGATTGATTGGTTCAAATTGTATACTTTAGATCATCTACACACAACAGGCCATCATGAGGTCAAGGGTCAAATCTACAGTATCTCTTGGAGCGTAAGTCAAAATTAGCCTACCAAAACTGAACAGTTGGCGCTAACAATTTTAGTTGGCACCTAAATGTTCTTTATGGGCTTTTTTTCTAAATATCTTTTTCTTTGCATTCAGCCTGGTCAAGTATATGACGACATTTAAGAATCACGACCCGTTCCTCGTGCCCTGCCTCCCTAGCAATCCCTGGCAAACTGATGATGACACTTACTGGGAGCTGAACATGGCAGAGTAAGATTCCCTGAGAGCTTTATGTAACTTTTTTTGTTCAAAGTTTACAAAAGTTATATAATAAGCGAGTACATCATAAATCCATCTTTCAACTGTGTTTTTGTCTTATCCTGAATCAATATGGTACGCTTATAATAAGTGTTTATATTTGGACTATTTTAGTCCGGGCGGAACGACAGCCATTGCAGAGTAGCCCAGTTATATACATAAAGAGAGAGAAATAGCTCTGGCTACAATGTTCTTCTGCAAGATGCTAGCAGTTTTGTTTATTAAAGGGTTAGTTCTCCCAAAAATTCAGTCATTAATTACTCACCCTCGTGTCGTTCCATACCTGTAAGACCTTCGTTCATCTTCGGTACACAAATGAAGATCTTTTTAATGAAATCTGAGAGCTTTCTGTCCCTCCTTTGACAGCCTATGCAACCACCACTTTCAAGCCCCAGAAAGGTAGGAAAGACATCATTAAAGTGATCCATGTGACTCCAGTGGTTTAACCTCAATTTTATGAAGCGACTCGACCGCTTTATTTGCGCAAAACAACTTCATTTACCACTTTATTTACAAAATATTAATCTGCAACACATTCACGAGAGGACCACGACACATGCGTGTTGTGTTGACTCGAGCGCAGATGTTGTTGCCTGAACGCGCACTGGAGATTAATACTTTGTAAATAAAGTGGTAAATGAAGTTGTTTTGTGCAAACAAAGCACTCGTGTTGCATGGATTACTTGATGATGTCTTTACTACCTTTCTGAGGCTTGAAAGTGGTGATTGCATAGACTGTCAATGAAAGAACAAAAAAAACTCAGATTTTATTAAAAATATCTTAATTTGTGTTCTGAAGATGAATGAAAGTCTTACGGGTTTGGAACGACATGAGGGTGAGTAATTAATGACAGAATTTTCATTTTTGGGGGAACTATCCCTTTAACCACAAAAGTGCCAAAAGTTACATAGTATACCTTTTATATCACTTTGGTGTATTATGTTTTTTTACAGTGTTGAAGTTCCCACAAAGATGAGAGTGGAGCGCTGGTCCTTTAGCTTCTACGAGTTGCTTAATGACCCACGGGGCCGTGCAGACTTCAAGATTTTCCTAAAGAAGGAATTCAGTGGTTTGTTTAATTAATGCTTTGACTAACTGTTGGTATAAAGAAAAAAATGTCTGTCATAATCATTATCTATCACATCTGTCATCATTTACTCACCCTCGTGACTTACTTTCTTCTGTGGCACATTGTTGAATAATATGCTAGACATTTTTTTGAGTAATTTAAGTACTTTGACTTATTTTATTTCAGTTAGTTGCATTTAAAATTTTTGTTTAAAGTTTTTAAGTTTATGTAATATTTATATTTTATTTCAGCTTTATGTCAATTAACAAACAATTAATAGTTGCTTATTTACTTATATGTCATTATAATTCATATGATTGTGGAACAAAATGAGGGTGAGTAAATAATAGAATTTCCATTTTTAGGCAAAATATTTGTAATTAAATATGTTTTACACTATTTTCACTGCAGGTGAGAATCTGGCGTTCTGGGAAGCCGCTGAGGAGTTGAGATGGGGCACAGCAGCTTCTATGTCAGAAAAAGCAGAGCAAGTTTTCAAGTGAGATACACATTATTTTTGCACTTCATTGCTTTACATGTATTTTGCATGTCAGGCCTATATTTCTCAGCATCTCATTTTTTTGTAGAACCTTTTTGGCCCCAGGAGCACCACGCTGGATCAATATTGATGGCAGGACAATGGGTCTTACAGTAAAAGGCCTGGAGCATCCTCACCGATACGTACTGGACGCTGCCCAGACCCACATCTTCATGCTGATGAAAAAGGTGTGATTGTATTCTTGGCTCTATTTTTGTGATGGCCACTTGCATTCTGTTTGCTTTGTAATCTTTTGCATGTATTTTTTTGTTTAAAATAAAGCTGCACACTGGACATTTCTTTGTTATTTAGGATACCTTTTATCGCTACCTGAAGTCACCAGTTTACAAGGAAATACAGAAAAAGGCCATTTCACCAGCACCACACAATTTCTCGTGAGTTTTTTTGTGTATGCATTTTCACCAATAATTCATCCTCTTTTACTAGTAAATTTTGCTGATTGTCTTTATTGCAATTTCTACACAACAATTCACCTGTCATTTCAGAAATATAAAACATTTGTCACCAAACCAGCAGTATTTTGCTATAAAAAGATGCTATTTTGCTGTTCTCCCCCCTTTAGTGATGCCCAGCTGCAGGAAAACACTAGGAACCGCAGGCCGAGCATCAGCCCCATCATCACCTATCAGAAGGAGCAGGAAGAGAAAGCAAAGGCAGCTGCCGCAGCTGGACCCGTAGACATTAAAAAATTGATGGCCAGCAAACTAGATCGCAAATAGAAAGAGATAAAGATATGTGCTGGAAATGCTTTACTTAATAATCTGACTAATAAAAAGAGACCCATAAAATGTTTCAAGATTTTTTTGGGGGGGTGTTCTACATGTACATATCAATACAAAGTCTCACATAGAGCTAAACATACAGACTCTAAGTTTACTTCTTCCATGAAATTTGCTGTAAACAGAATTGCTACCAAATATATAAAAATAACAGTAAAACATTGACAGCTATGTACATATCACTGCCGAATAGCTAGTTCCAATCATTTGTACTGCTACATCCAAATGATATATTTTTGTAGCTGGCTAAATTCTGTAACAAAATGTCATATTCTTGGGTTAAATAATACACGTGGATAACTGATGTGAAATGAGCCGCTTTTTCAGATCACATTTGTTTCCATGGAGTGATTGTTAATCCAACACAAAGATTGCATTACCTTTAATTTCTAATCACCTATATAGCAGTTTCTCATTATAGTGTGAACATGTTTTGTATGTGTGCAGTAGTCCTCTGTATCTCTTACTGTAAAACAATAAAAGACAGAATGTTCATTGGTGCAGTGTTGTATGGTGGTTGTAACAAAGCTTGTGTTGTTGGAAAAGCTTACATTTCTTAATTTAAATTAATAATTACAAAGCTACAGTCAAAAGCCCTTTTATTCAAATATCTAACCATTACTTTAATAGTAAAAAAACAAAACAAAAAACATCCCCTTTAAATTGGACCTATAATGCCCCTTTTCACAAGATTTAATATAAGTCTCTGGTGTCCCCAGAATGTGTATGTGAAGTTTCAGCTCAAAATACCCCAAAGATCATTTATTATAGCTTGTCAAATTTGCCCCTATTTGGGTGTGAGCAAAAACATGCCTTTTTTGTGTGTGTCCCTTTAAATGCAAATGAGCTACTGCTCCCGGCCCCCTTTCCAGAAGAGGGCGGAGCTTTAACAGCTCGTGCTTTGGTTGCTCAACAACAATAAAGCTGGAGAATCTGACGCAGCCAAAATGACAATTGTCAGTAATGGTGTTCAGCCCTACATTGTTCAAATCAGAGTCAGACACTGATGAAGAGACTCAGGAAGAAGATACAACTTATAGAATGCAACTGGACGTTTCTGAATGGTTAGTGGATAAATTTAAGTAGTTGCTGTGGAGTTGATTCAACTCATCGACTAGCATGTGCCGTCATGTTAATATTTTGTGCAAATCCAGCATTGAATTGACCCTCGTTTGTGAAGCAGTCTGCTGTAAAATGACGGCATGGCAACAACACTCTACTACAACTCTTCCTCTTCTGTAAAGCAGCCCAACATGGCCTCACCCCCTTTGTTGCCTGTTCTCGCGGGCAGGGTTTATGTAAATTTTGGGATTTGTGATGTCACCAACCCCCGAAGAATCGTGTTGTAGTCCCTACCAGCTGTTTGTAGTCCTTAAAAAGCGATTTCTGTAAAAGAAAGTATCTCCCTTTGCATTGAACTTTGAGAGTCGTAACAGCAACATTACACACTAACTAAAGTTAAAAAAGTGAAATCATAATCAACCACCCCTTTAACTTTTTCTCATGCCAACCCAAAAATGTTTAAATATACACAAGCAAAATCTTAATTAGGGTAACTACAGTAACTAATGAGGATAAATAGCCAAAATATACATTTACACCAAAATGTAACTTACAAAGAGAAAAAAAAAATGGAATTATATTATGCTTCTGATTCACTTAACATTTTTAATCAGAATGAAGTTAAAAGCCACTAAATAATAGCTAATGTGCTTGATAAATACAAAATTGTAACGGTCATTTAATCTTTCCCTTTTATTAATGATTTGGATCGTAATTTCTCTTTATATCATGTGATTTTGAAAGAATAGGCAATACAGGACATTGTTACATTTCAAAATGTATTTTAAATATTTTACATAGTGTTGTATGCGGTTAAAAAAATACCAACTTTATAAAAGTTTATTTGGCCATGCTAGAAAGCCAGCCTAATTTAAAGAGAGAAGGGGCTGCGGATTCCTCTTCTTGATCGGCTAACTGCCTGAAGAGATTTCCTGGCCGGAAACTGTCCTGTGGAGAAGAAGCAGAGGAGGGAGCCACCTAAAATGATAAAACAAACACACAAACATGTAAACTGCCTTAAAAATGGATTTGCATCTCATAATGTTGTGACACTAGAGCAGGTACAGAGCTTTGAATAGTTTTTCACCCAGTTAGAGCCAAAAATTGTCACCACAAGCAGAAGATTTAGCAGGTTTAAAGCCAGTGAAGAAATCTGTAACTACATGATGCTTGCTTGCTTATAATACAAAAGTATTAAACTTAAAGGGTTAGTTCACCCAAAAATGAAATTTCTGTCATTGAGGTCCAGAAAGTTATTAAAGACATTTTTAAAATAGTCAACGTGACGACAGTGGTTCAAGCCGGCGTTCAGACGTAAACACAGAATCGCTGAACTGTGTTCACTGTGCCTCTGCTCAAACTGCGTATGACAACAGTTCAAATTGTTAAAGTCATTATTTTTGTTTTGTTTTTGTGCACAAAAAGTATTCTTGTCACTTCATAACATTAAGGTTGAACCACTGAAGTCGCATTGACTATTTTAACGATATCTTTACTACCTTTCTGGACCTCAAAAGGTGCAATGACTTTGCTGCTTAAGTGTGGTTCAGATACCCTTGGATTTCATCAAAACTATCTTAATTTGTGTTCCGAAGATGAACGATGAACGAAAGGTCTTTGGGACGACATGAGGGGGGGAGTACTTAATGACAGAAATTCCATTTTTGGGTGAACTAACACTTTAAGACAGACTTTGCATTGTGATTAATACTGCTCAACAGCCTTGATGCTCATACTGCTCAGTATTCATCAGTTGCATTTGATTGCTGCTATGCCACATGTTGCATTCACAAAGCATATCAGAGTGAATCAAGTTCAGTAAATCCAAAACTATGCACTGCAAGCTCACTGCAAAAAATGAAGTAGCACCACACAACATGACATCACCTATCGCCTTGAGATTCAGCAGCTCTTCTGCTAGTAAAACTGGGAGCATTGGTAGAAAGTGACTTATTTGCAAAGCCATGATAACATAAAACACCAACTGAAGTCTTTTTCTATAAACATAAGCATAAGCGTTTACTTTTCTTTTAAACATACCAGAAGAGGTATTGTACATAATAAATGCTTAGCCAACCTACCAGTGGTCTAGTGATATCTGCTCCATGTGTGGCCGAATTAGTCTTCCGAGAATTTGTCATACTCAGTGGCAGCAAACCAAACCTTGAGGGGGGGGGGGAGAATATATAATTATATATTTATAAAAATATATAAAATTAAATATTTAAAAAATATATAATGAATTAAAACTAAATAAATTGATCAAATTACCACATTTAAACGCATATATGATGTTTATAACATAAAATATATTTTTATTATGTTGTACAATATTCAAGCGCACAGCATGACAGCATCTAACTAGACATAAATATTTATAACAATATGTTAAACAGTGAGAAGGGTAAGACAAGAGCTTTATACTCACCGGATCTGGCTGCTAGCCAAAGGAAGGATGTTGTATGGTTCCTGAGAGTTGATATTGTTGGTCCTAGAGGTAAACTGCTTCTCTGTGCCAGTTAACAATCCTAAAAGCACCTACAAACAACATGAGACAAAACACTGTTCAATACACAAAAGATGACAATAATCATGCCTATATCACATGAGAACAGGCAAATTGCCAATTACATGGGGGGATGTTTAAAAACAGGGTTAGTGGGAAATAAATGGCAATGCTTACAGAGGTCCTTTGTGAGAGTCGGTTCAGGTTGCTGCTCAGATGTGGAGTGAAAACATCCAGGTCAAATGGATCAATGTGACTTTCAAGGGAGTCGCAGACCTGCTGGATCCTTTAACAAACAAAAAGAATGAAGGAAAAGTGTAAGAGGTAAGCTATTCTTGGTGTAATCGGTTGTGCTTTGTTTTAAAGTTGGAAGGTGAAGTCACGCTATGATTGTGTTTTCATGACGGATCATTGCTGTTACTTCCTACTGAGGGCTTGTGCCCATTCCTAGCTTGTGAAGAGGTTACCTTGGGTCTTGTTGAAAGCGGGAACTCCTACCCTCTTCAAGGCGGGACCCTAGAGTGGCACTGAGATACCGAAGGTCAAACAACAGCTGCAAAGCTCTGTTCTGGGTCATGGGGAGGCCTGAGTCCTAGAGAGAGAGAAAGGAAGGAAAGACAGGAGACAGAACAACAGACATTTGGTTTTAAAGAATTATTCCATTACAATAGTGGCTAAAAAGCAGGAACAGAAGAATGAGAGAGACATTTGATCGATCGTCTCACCTTGCTCTGTGTTTTCTGAGTGAGTCTTTCATACTCACTCACCACCTGATCAAGACAACTCCGCAAGATGTCCAACAGAGTGACCTTTGGTAACGCGTGACCTCCGACCCTATTGACCTCAAGGCACAGATGGAAGAGTAACGACTGAACATACCATGATGGCTGAGAGAGAGAGAGAGAAAAAAAAAGAAAAAAAAGGGAAAACAATTATTTTACAATTAATATAGAGACATCCTGTTTTTATTCAGTATTGACTCCAGTGATCTCATATTTTGAAAAGGGCATAACTCTTCCCCCAAACTAAAATCAATAATGAAGTTAAAAGGCCTGTGCACACTGGAACGTATAACGCAATCAGACACAATGGGCTAACAATGATTTCCTCAATGTTTGTAATATTGGAACTTTGAGATTCTGTCTTTCCATTTTGTTTTTATTTATTTATCATGTTTATTCATTGTTTTTTTTTTTTTAAATTGTTTTGGGGGGTGGGTTGTGGGTAAGGGGGAAAAATTGTAAAATCAAAAGCAGCGTTGTTAATTCTTTTTGTATGTAATATTTCAGTCTGTTCTTCCTTCAATAAAAATAATTAAAAAAATATATAGAGACAATTTTTCTATTACGTAAAACACTGCAATAATACAAAAAAAAAAGTTTAAAACCAGGGGGCCACAAGGGGGTGCTAGAGAGTCTGCAAAAAATTATAATAAGTATTTTACAAAATGTAGGATTTTATGTAATAATTGAAAACATTTACAAATGTTAACTGAAAACATTTACATTTTATAAACACAATTAACTGCAATTATTTAGTTCCATAAAAATAATAACATATTAATAATATAATAATATCACAAATAAATAAATAAATAAATAATTGTAAAAAAATAGTTTGTATTTATGTCTTTCATAAAATATATATATATATATAGTATTTGTTTATCTTTGTTTATCTAAGGTGGTGCATCACATTTGAGATTCATAATTTGGCACTGAAATCTCAGTATGCAATAAGCCCACATTAGGTCTCCTTAATATATACATTAAAGTATTCATATTAATAATAATAATAATAATAATAATAATTGGACAAATGTAGCTGTTACCTGCACAGGAAGGCGTATTTTGGACATTATACTGTTGCCTGACTCCGTTTCTTCCTGTATTTCAAGTTCTTCCCAATTAGTTGCAGTACCCAGGATAGATCCAGGGGTTCCTGCATGGAGAGTCGCAGCAAAGCTGCCCACAAGTGCCTGTAATGCATTTTTAATCATTCAATTTTATTGAAGAATATAAGCATTTAAAAGGTAAACATATATGCCTAAAGTATGTACTCTGCATAAAAAAATAAAAAAAAACACACATTTTTGCACTATCAAGCTGGTGAATGAAGTCTATTGATTTCCTGTCCTCAGAATGTCTTCATAATCTTACCCTGGTGAGTGCAGAGCTCCAGATACCATAGGCCTCCATGCTGCAGGAAAGAAGTTCCTCTTTCAGACAGCTCCACTTAGCCTGAGCTGGGCTGACGTCCGCTGCCTTGGCTGTGCTGCCTTTGCCCAACTTCTTGCCCTGTCGTGGAGTGCCTCTGCTCACAGGATCCACGCCCCCCTGCTTCCCCAGGATGCATTGTTTCAGACTAGGACACAGTTCTCCCATTGACTGGCATAGTCTGGCCATAAAGAGCACTGAACTTAACTGGCTGGGGTTGCTGGTCTTAGCCTTGGCATTAGTGAGCTCAGTACGAATGCTGGCAAGGATGTCCCTCACACATGCCAGGCAGTGCCCTCTAAGAATGTCCTCCACCGCTCCAGCATCCATAAAACGGTTAATAGGAGAGCTAGTCGTCACTGGGACCATCTCTGAAGGCTCCTTGCCATTTTTTTCAGAGGGCAAGTAGTGCTGCAGATCATCTAATTTGGCTTTGAGCTTAGAGTCTAGGGAGGAGCAGAAGGTCTGAACGCAGGGGGTGAGGGCCTGGGTCTTCATGGACAGGCCGCTCTTCTGCTGCGGGCTGCGTTGGGCTACACTCACCCAGGCTGTGTCGCTGAGCAGGTCACCTTGAGACTCGGACCACAGGAAAGCTGCAACGTCACTCTCATACTGCGCCCCGCGGCTGAAAGTCCCAGCTATGGCTTGACTCTGCAGATCCCGCAGAGCTGAAGACAAGAGCTGTCTGGAGCTGCTGGAGATCCCTTCTGTGCCCTCCTGCGTGATCACCTAGAGGGATAAAGGGTAAATGAGTAAAGGAGGAGACAAGTTACCTGTGCCTATAAACTCAAGGTTTAGAGAGATAACCGACACCTCACCTTGGATGACAAGGCATTGTGTTAACATTCAATCTCAGGTCATTTGATCACAAAGACAGCGATAATTACAAGTGTAAATGGGGTGTACAACATGTATATTAATATATATATTTAATGTACAATACATCATCATAGATAATTTTACAATATATATACACTACAGTTCAAAAATTTGGGGTCAATAAGAATTTCCTAAAGAAATTAATATTACCCAGTAAGTACACTTTAAATTGACCAAAAATGAAAGTACTTTTACACAGTTACAAAAGATTTTTATTTTTAAATAAATGCGGTTTCTTGTATTCTTTCTATTCATCAAAGAGTCATTAAAAATGTATCACGGTTTCAACAAAAATATTAAGCAGAACTATTGTTTTTAGCGATGATAATAAATGTTTCTTGAACAGCAAATCATCATATTAGAGTGATTTCTGAAGGATCATGTGACACTGAAGACTGGAATAATGATACTGAAAACTCAGCTTTGCATAACAGGAATAAATTGCATTTTAAAATATTTTCAAATAGAACACAATTATTTTAAATTGTAATAATATTTCCCAATATTACTGCTGTTAATGCATTTCTGATCAAATAAATGCAACTTTGGGGAGCATAAGAGACTTCTTTAAAAAACATTTAAAAATCTAACCAACCACAAACTTTGAGCAGGAGTGTACATGTATTAATTGTTATAATGAATACAATATTAATAATATTATACAATTAATACAATAATATTGTAATATTTTATACAATTTATACATGATATGTAGAGCATATAATCATAAATGTATCTTTAGCATTTCAGTGGGCCAATCGTTTTGAGGAGAAGACTGGGAAAGATGCGGAATAGCATGTTTTACTTTTTCATTCAATTAACTAAAAAAAAAAATACAGATATATATATATATATATATATATATATATATATATATATATATATAGTAAATAGTAGATATATGTATTATTAACATGTAGTATTACAATGACATGATGAATTATGTATATAGTCAGATACACTTCTCTTGAAGTCTAATCACTGGCAGTTAGAATGTCAAACATTCTCACCTGAATACCTGCAATGGGATCACCCAATATTTGTAAACAGGGCCAACACATCTATCAGACTAGTTAAACTGGTTAAATCGGTAAGAAATACCTGAAGCCTCTGCAGGAAGAGCTGCTGCAAAAGGTCATCCCACAAAGCCAGAGGTCGTTCGAGGAGGGACTGACACACAGTACTCCAGTGTTGACTGATGGACTCACTGCTGAGCAGTTCCCACACGGCATCTCGAATCGCAGCCAGACCCTTTAAACTCTTCACATAGACCAGAAGGCTGCTGACTCCGCTGCGGATATCCTCCTTACAGCTATTACAAGAAAAAGGAGCATTTAAAACAAATCCTTAAAGAAAAGCAAATTAACATTTGTGGGAGGGACATACGTATCGATCCACTGCTGCAGCGTGTCTCTGAGCTGCTCCCTCTGTATAGGCTGTGCTAGTGTCCGAAGGACAGGCTGGAAGTTTATCACTGAAGGGGGAAGGTATTTAAACCAGCTTCCTGTGCTCATCTCCTTGTCCAGAACCTTGATTTCTTTCCCTAGATTTCACATAAAATCACAAAGATTCTTTTAGGCAAGTTAGTTAGACACATGTTGTAAAAGAACAAGGTGTCGGGCTGGTTCGCACATAGTGACACTGAGGGTCAAAAATGTACTTTTCCATTAAGGGGCCCCCTGTAATTGCTTTCCAAGGACACTTGTTACCTTTATAAGGGCAATTTTTATAATTAACTTATTAAATGTATCAGTGTTGTCTTTTATGTCAGATATTTAAATGTAACCAATTACTTCAAAAAGAATGCTATAGACTGTTACCAACACATTTATTTTTAATAAACAAAAGCAATTTTTTTACACTGCAAATGTGTAACAGAAGCTGCATCTGACATGTCATTAATGTTTACTTACACAGACTGATAATGCTGATCAAAACATCACATTCTTAAAATTTCAGTACCGAAGTCGTTACTTTTGACAATTCTAATTTGGGGGGCATTTTTGTTTCTTTTGCTCCAAGCCCTCATTAATTTCTGACCTTGCTGACCCCTTACACCAATGTTTAAGCATCCCAACGTAACCGTAAAATCGATAACTCACCAGAGGATGTGTTGGAGGTCACATTCTCCAAGGTGGTAAAAAGCAGGCCACAGCCCAATCCGGTATCAGACACTTGGCCCTCCGGAGGCACATAAAACACAGCGTACGCCTGATACAGAGTGGTGACCAGCAGCTCCACCAAGGAACAAACCTGTGCTTTAACACCAGCACCTGAAATAGGGACAGCATCACATCTTTATAAAAAAAAAACAACAATCTGCAAATGTAATGATTTATTCTAATCAACCAAATACAAATAAGAGAACAAGCTTTAATTCCTCATAAGGAATATTCACCATGCTGGGGCTGATTGAGCAGTTGCTGAATGGATGCTTTCCTAGCTAGCAGGAAATCAGCAAGCGCCTGGCGAGGGGAGCTGTCCTCCAGGAGCATGGTGGAGACCAGCGCTTCAGCGATCGCTTGATCAGACACCGCCCTGCCGCGCAGCACAGACTTACTCTCTGATAAGATTGTGGACCTGCAAATAAAGGCAGCTAGCTTTTTGTAAGAGCAAAAAACTAAACCAAATGATGCCTCTCTAAAGCATTTAACAGCTATGTAAGTCTATAACATACCTGAAATGACCCGCAGCTGCTACCTGGCGCACCAGGATGGGGAAGCGAGAGAGGACGGGGCTGTATTGATGCCCTCCGCCCTCCAAGTGTAGCTGGCTGTGAAGGTGACAGCACAGCAGGTAGAGCTGTGTGGCCTGCAGGTACTGCGAGGACTCCATTGCGCTCCAGACCCGCTCAGGGATTTCCAGAAGGAGCTTTATCTGTGATGCCATCGTATAGAATTTGTCCTGGGATTGTTTCTGACCCTGCTGGGAATAAAAACACATCTAATGAGCACTTAACAATTGAGCTCTGACTTTTTGTATATTGTATATTGAATTTATTGTATATAGATAGAAACTGAGGATACACTTTATTTTAAGTCATCCTTGTTACAGTGTAACTATACATTTAAGTACTAAGTAATAACAACATGTACTTACTATAGGGTTAGGGCTAGGATTAGGGTTTGGTTTAGGGTGAGTCGGATGTAATTATGCGTATTTTACAGTTATTACTACAGTAAGTAACATATGTAGCAAGGACACTAAAATGAAGTGTTCCCGAAAATGCTTAACAAAAATGATTGAAGGCATAGACTACAGTATATAAACATAACCTGATGGATAACCTGATGATGGCTACATATCATACACACTACCATTCAAAAATTTGGGGTCAGTAAGATTTGTTTTTTTTTTTTATTAATTTTTTTTTTCAGCAAGGATTCATTATGTTGACACTAAAGACAATTATAATGTTACAAAAGATTTCCATTTCAAATAAATGCTGTTCTTTTACATTTCTATTAATCAAAGAACCCTGAGATAAATTTTCCACAGAAATATTAAGCAGCACAAATGTTTTCGCCATTGATAATAATAGGAAATGTTTCTTGAGCATCAAATCATCATATCAGAATGATTTCTGAAGGATCATGTGACTCTGAAGAGTGAGTAATGACGCTTAAAATTCAACTTTGCTACCAGAGGAATAAATTACATTTAAAATTATATCAAAATAAGATAATTTATTATTTACTTAGATTTATTGTTGTTTTTACTGTATTTTTGATCAAACAAATGCAGACTTGGTAAGTATAAGAGCCTTCTTTATTTAGAATAACCAGTAATTATGCTTATCTCCATCAGACAAATTGTAAAAAAAAAAAATGATTAGATAATTCTTATCTCTCACTACTAGCTAGAATACGAAATGACTCCTGCACTTCATAATATGGATATTTTGACAACAATGTAAGATTTTATTTCTGACAGTTGTGGCAGTTCAATAGAGCTGGAGCAGCAGGTTTGATTGGTAGTATTAGTCTTGATTCTTTCTTTCACCGAAGTGCTACATTTGCCAATATTTATGACAAATATGACATATTGTATTTGTATCTGACGGTGACCCATATTGATTGACGAGGAAATGAAAGCAGCAGGTTGCACCCAAACATATCTCTGACGAAGCTGAATAAATTAAGTCAGAATAAATAATACATAAACTTTAATATTTTCATTTTTTGCAGGCTGTTTTGCCCCCAAACTCCAGAACGAGAACTTTACCTCTGCTTTGCCGCTGGACTGAGGGGCGTGTTTCGCCTGTTTCAGTTTGTGACAGTACCGGTACATGTCCTGGATGGACTGAACGACACTTTCCGAGCACTGTCTCATCTCACCGATAGTGTCAGCAGCATCGATCAGATCCCGGTAACGTTCACCGACCATCTGTCGAAGTTCCTC
This sequence comes from Ctenopharyngodon idella, assembly GCF_019924925.1. NCBI lineage: Eukaryota > Metazoa > Chordata > Actinopteri > Cypriniformes > Xenocyprididae > Ctenopharyngodon > Ctenopharyngodon idella. Next base: position 32,673,264 of record NC_067222.1, on the reverse strand, counting down.
CTTCTTCTGCTCTATCTCTCCGCGCACTTTCCTCTCGATAGCACGGATGTCATCCGTACCGTACCGTTCAAATAAAACGGTGGGATCTTTAATTTCTGAAACCCGAAGAGACTGGGCCGGTACTGCAGCCATCTCTTTAAAACTGAGCAGATAACTGCAGAAATAAAACCCGGAAGCACGAACGGCTCTCCTTCCACGTAAACAAAGGGTCAGAGGTCATTCCTCACATATCGAATGAAGTGAGACAGCGTCCCCTTTAGTGGATGTTTGGTACTACAACATCCATGGTACGTTTTCGCTGCAATATTTATTTATTTACTACCTGATAGGTGATTTTTAATTCTTTTTATTAATGCCAAGAACATACATAACAATTCCAGGGGTATGCACGATAGAAAATTTACCTGTTACAAAATTAGGAAAATATCATTAAAATGACATAATGTTAGTATTAAGGGCTTTTAAGCTGCTGGAGGTTATAACAGTGTTCAGGTAGAATTTAAATTAATTATTATATAGCTTTACATTTTTATCAAAGTTGTGATAACTAAATAGACCTGAAGTGTGGAATACCTGAGTTAAAAACAATGACGCAACGCATATCTAAAGAAATGTATATTGAATGCAATACGAACTGCATAGCTGGACCTGCCAGCTGTTTTAATATGACTAGGGTATGGTGTATTCTGTGTGTAGTTAATATTTTGTCAACATCAGATTAAAGGCCACTGAGTTGGCGCTAGACTCCTGTAGTTTGATAGAAGCATCTCACTTCCGCAAAACCATTTCATTGAACAGGAGCTGCATCACAGTGACAGGTGTAGCTCAGTAACCCGGAAATACGACAGAGCAAAACAACAGGTGAGTGACCGATAATTGTTCTAAAAGATACATTAAGACGATTTATGAAAATGGAAATAAGCAAATTAGGACGATTGTAAATTATTTTAGGTTATATATGATATGCGATCTTTGATTTTCATGATTTTGGTAATTGTAAGATTAATTGCCTACTTTAAAAGTAAACGATAAAATGTTTAAGTATTATTAAAAGTGTTAAGCGAATGAATTTGAGCTCAGTCGGTCGCTGTTAACTGAATAAACGTACGAATGAATAAAACAATGGCGTGACTATTGTCGTTTGTCATTTTCTCTTTTAGTTTCTAATGTCTTAATTCAAAATACACTTTATAAAGTTTAGAATATAGCCTAGTTTATACCTTAAGATTCTCGTTGTGGTTAATCTAATTTCTTTTTTTACCAAAGACTAGAAAAACACTTCCTGTTTATTCAGGATGTAATTTGAGTACATTTGTTTATTGAACAGGTTGGTTTAGTTTATGGGCATCAGGGTTTCATTTTCTTAGTTTCTGTTTTCAAATAGATGTCAACAGCGTGTAATTAATATCATTCCCTGCATTTAGGAATCTTCTTACTGAAGTCATGGACAAGAGCATTCAACAGGATTTTGAGAACCAGTTCAATGATGTGGTCTCAAGACTACAATCAAAGCAGATGTTTCAGTCAGATTGGGACATTGCCTCCTTTGCAGTTTTCTTCATCTTTATAGGTAAGTAAAAATGAGAAATGACGATACATAATTAAGAATCATTAACACACAATGTTAAATGTTCATAGGCATGGTCCTCTTGCTGGTTATCTTGGTTCTCATCCGCTGCTGTTGCTGCTGCTGCTGCGATGAGAAGGTCAGAATGCTACTGGTGTAATTTCACAGATAACCTATCTATAGATTCATGAAACAATGCATGTCATGACATTAGTGGTAACCGCTACTGTTTCCACATTAAAGCCAAGAAGACAGAAGGTGGGCATCGACAACATGGGAATGGAGCCATGATTTTCCAGGAACAACGGGAACCACTACATTCAAATCACCTACAAAATATCAATTATGTGAATCTATTTTTATATCACTTATGCCACCTAATCATTATTTATACTCGGAAAAGGTAAATTATTAGAGGAAGAAAATATTTTAGGAAGATGCTTCCTTATAGCGATGATAAAAGCAAAAACCTTTCCCAACTACGTAAAAATGCTGTTAATATTTACCCAGGACATCACATGACTGAAGTTGCATTTGTCCACTTTCTAGTTAAACACATTATTGAAGCATTTTATATGAGATTTTCTGGATGGAACAAATGCAGGCCCTTAACAAACAGCATTCATTGACATTTCTTGTTTTTATAGATTGTTTAATCTGGAATCTGGCTGTTACTGATTATCCCAGCCACTCAGCCAACACCTTTTCCTTGATTCAGGCATGTCTAAGACTTGAGTTTTCAGTGTATTTCTTTTAAAGGCTTGACTTTTAAATCTGAAATGTAAACAATACAGAACCTACACACTTTCTGAAAAGATTTAAAAACAAACAAAAAAAAAAACTTTAAATGGTTCACTTTACTGTTAAAACCTCTCATTTTTTAGAAGAGGAAAACAGATTAAGCAATGTTTTATTTATGAAAACTAACTTGGAAAAATGAGTATGAATGTTTGTGTAACATTTTTAAAATGTACCACATTGTTATAAAATTTAGACTTTGTAAGCCAATAATAAATCTATTTAAAAGGTTTAATTTCAGTGAAATTCAATTGCAATTAGCAAATAAAATGTTCCTTTGCTTATATAAAAATACTTTGACAATAGCATTGGTCAGTTAATTCAATCTAAAACATTTTGAGAAATGGGACAAGAACAAGGTAATGTTCATAAAGTATGTTTATTGCACAAAATATTCCATATTAAGCGTGAAATATACATTAAAATAGCTTCAGTTTTACTTGAGCAATATTCAAATTGTCATGCATGAAATCAATAAGGACACAAATTAAGTGCATTTAACATGAAATAAATAAAAATGTGGCAATAAATAAACAAGGCTGACAATAGAGTAAATGAACTACTGACACGGAGAAACCCTTTCTGTAATGATCACAAACCCTGAACAGTATCCGAACTACCGATCAACGTAAGATTCTTTTTTAATCATAGAATGATGGTTATCAGAAATGCTGAACTTCGCTCTAATCAGCCATCCTCAGGAATGTGTGTAGTTTTAATGGAATGATGGGAAATGAAGCCCTGACATCATTCAACGTTATCTGTCATTTAGTGTTGATATAATCATACCACAGTTGAGTCACAGTGGCAAATATACTGTTGGTCATTTATGCACATTTATAAGCTTATGATAATGGTTTCAATGCTTTTATCTTGCTGCATTGATGATAGTCCCTGGTATTAGATAAATAATGTTCAAGTGTTAAACTTACAAGCCCCTGGATTAAAAGGAATGAACACTGGTAAAATGAGTTTGAAGAGATCTCTCAACAACAAATGAACTGGAATATTTCACAGTCATTGTGACAAATAAGAACGTAAGCATTGTGTATTGTCTAAACCTAAACACGTTAGATGAGGTTAGCTTCAATATAGGCAAGATTACTGACAAATAGTCAACACTGACAATGACAAATACTGCATAAACACAAAAACACACACACACAAAAAAACACATCACTGAATTCCTTCATCTGAAGAGCCTGTTTCAAATGAACGCATTCAGTCCATAAACTATGCTCACTACCTCTGCTGCAGTACACATACTGAACGAGAAGCACACAATGAATACATTGGTCATATAGTAAAGTAACAATAGAAGTAACAATAGATCTCATGGAACTTGTTCACAGAATTTTTTTTGTTCCTAGTGCATTCTAGATCATAATTATGTCATTTATATTATCATTCACTGTAGAGTTTTGGTCAGATGTAGCTTAAAACGGTCTGTAGTTCCAGAAACTAGAGAAGACGGAAATCTGCAAATAAAAAAGGAAAGAAATGAACATTAGATAAGTGTTGGGGAAAGTTACTTTTAAAAGTAACACCGTGTTGCATCGAGCATTACAATATCGCGATACTCCCTTAAAAAAGTAACTAATTGAGTTACTTTTTACAGAAAGTAATGCGTTATATTTACTTTTGTGTTACTTTTTGTCATCTGAGCTGTTTGTTTGTTTTATAACAACAAAAAAAGTTCTATTTTTAGCAAATGTTAAGGCCCTTTCACGCCAAAAGTGAAATGAATAAGCCTCAGGCTGAAGGAAATGCAAATTCACGCCTGTACAGCGCAACTCAAATGCTGCCATTCTGGGATACAGAAGAATAGGACGCAGGAGAAAAAGTAAATATGCTCACGTTTAGTCTAAAACTAGTCTAGAATAACCATCATGTTTACACAAATTTCCTCTGCACATATGGTGCATTCAAGTCCTCCTAGGAAGTTAGTATGTACGAGGTGGGAAGTCGTGTTAACGACGGCAGGTGCATTCAAGTCACTTTTGTCAGATTAAGATGGCGGCGTGCCTTCTCTAAATTAGTTACACAAAAACACTTCTACTTATAGAAAATGAAGAACAAAGAATGTGCATCAGTTGAGTTTTTTATAATTTTAATAATTTATGAAGCCACTGTAAACTTTATCATTACATATTATATTGTTATATTATAATGCTACCATATTTTTAGCAGGCAGTAAGCTTACTTCATGTAAATAGAAAAGTCTGACTAATGTCACCGCTAAATACCTATAATATTGTGGTATTCCGCCATGTTTCTCACTGACACACCCCCAACAAGGGCTTAAAGAAAATCCCAAACTTCCCACTCATATTTACGACATTGTGGAGGCCAATACTCCCGATTTCCCTCAACATGGGGACAGGAGAAGTGTCAGTCAATAAATGGGAAAACAAAGTAACTTGCTGTTGATTACAGCATTCATTCAGATCTGCTCCCGTTGTGTAAAATTTTTTTGCTTTGCTTTTTGCACTGGTTGAGCATTATAATAAATCTGACACGTCAACTTCAATGGTGAATCTCAGGCCAATCATTAACAACAGCTGTTGAGTTTTAACTGGTCTGATCCACATTTTACTCTACTGTTCAAAGTTTGGGGTCAGTACGATTTTTTTAAAGCAATTAATACTTTTGTTAAGCAAGGATATATTAAACTTCAGCAAAAGGTTCAGTAAAAGATGTTACAAAAGATTTCTATTTCAAATAATTGCGGTTCTTTTGGCTTCTGACAATTCAGTTTTGCCATCACAGGAAGAAATTACATTTTAAAATATATTCAAATGAAAAACATATTTTAAATTGTAATAATATTTCACACTGTCACTGTTTTTACTGTATTTTTCTGACCCCAAACATTTAAATGGTTGTGAATGTTTAACTTTTATGTTCACTGGCATACTAAAGAGTGCTAAGACACATTTCACTCAAAAACAGGCTTGAAAATCATTGTTGGTCATTCTGAAAAATGATCCTAGTAATTCTATTAATCATAATTAATAGTAAAAGTAATAATAGCAAATAATATTAATATTAACAGATTAGTGATTACAATATCAGGGTGATTATCAACAATTTTTACCATAATCGTTCAGCCCTAATTCTGAACTGCCAAGTCTCCCTGATAACCTTCTGATGTCATTCTGTTACCATGCGATGTTCTTCAGTTATGACGGTGACAGTGCATGTGAGATCATATTTGTTACCATATCAACAGGCCACACCCACCTTATCTTTGAGCTGTTGACAGAGCTGCAGGGAAATGGTGAAAAACACCAGAGTGTCATTCAGCCACGGCACTACACACTCCACCTTATGGACGTGGCTCACCTCAAACTTGGTGTTGTTGTATTCACTTGAGAAGAAAATAAAATAATATGAAATGACACAAAACCTTCATCAAACAGACTGTTTAAAAAAAAAAAAGCAGAATGACACATTATGATACTGTATGAGACTGACTTCCGGTGTTGCAGCATGAAAACAGGAAATGTGATGATGATCACTTACAACATTGCTCCTGGATTATGCAGCACTGAACTTCCTGCTGGTTTGAAGTTCTAACAGAAAACAATGATTATGCATATTAAAACAGACACATTTGTGTTAAGCTTGACTGTAAAGCCATGCAAACTAGGTGTTTTCTTGATTTTCAAATGGCTTGATACCTTAGTAGTGTTAGGCTGCAGCACATGTAGTTGATAGACGGTCAGACAGAGTTTACTGAGATTGATATAGAAGTTCACCATCACATCCCCAGGCATTGGAGGTGTGAACATTTTCTAGAAAGAACAGGAGAAATTATTCATAACAGCCCATGGAGAATCCACATTTAAATCTAGTGAAGATCCACATACTAACCATTAGGCCACTGGCTGCGAGCTCAGGAAGAGTCATGTTGGCCGGGGTCGTGAGTCGGTTACGGGCTCGGGTCAACTGAAGCATTATTGCATCCATGAGCTGAAACACAAATGATGCCAAGTGCAATCTTACTTCACATACAATACCAGTGAAAATGATAAGACTGTTTGTAAGGAAACAATGTTCCTATTCCTGAATAACCTGTAGCGCACAACAGCTTTAAACATACTCATGGCAAAGCTCAGTTATGCAAATGACAAGTACACAGGAAGGAAACCAATTCAAGAAAAATTAAGAATAACATTCTTCTTAACTGCTATTTTCTTCTAATTCACAAGATGTAATATAAGTCTCTGGTGTCCCCAGAATGTGTCTGTGAAGTTTCAGCTCAAAATACCCCACAGATCATTTATTATAGCTTGTCAAATTTGCCCCTATTTGGGTGTGAGCAAAAACATGCTGTTTTTGTGTGTGTCCCTTTAAATGCAAATGAGCTACTTCCAGAAGAGGGCGGAGCTTTAACAGCTTGTGCTTCGGTTGCTCAACAACAACAAAGCTGGACAATCTCACGCAGCCAAAATGAGGATTGTCAGTAACGGTGTTCAGCCCTACATTGTTCAAACTGGAGTCGGACACTGATGGAGAGACTCAGGAAGAAGTTACAACTTTTAGAATGCAACTGGATGTTTCTGAACGGTTAGTGGATAAATTTATGTAGTTGTTGTGGAGTTGATTCAACTCATCGACTAGCATGTGCCGTCATGTTAATATTTTGTGCAAATCCAGCATTGAATTGACTCCCGTTTGTGAAGCAGTCTGCTGTAAAATGACGGCATGATAGTCAACACTCTACTACAACAACTCTTCCTCTTCTCTAAAGCAGCCCAACATGGCCTCACCCCCTTTGTTGGGTTTAAATATTTATGAAGAATTGGGGTAGCAACATATTTTCTTAACGGGAATGAAAACAAGGCTGTGAGGGATAGAAGTATAGTTCATTCAATGGTTTGTACTGTTGTTTAACCCAGTAGGGGTTCAATCTTGGTGAAACGTTTTTCCGGGGAAAAAAATTCTGTAGACAACTTCAATATATTCGAAGGTTGTGAGTTATGAAAATTATGTGATCTAGGACCTTTATTCTGTGTACACCATTGTAAAGACTCTTAAGACTATCCCTCACAGCCTCGTTTTTATCTGTGTTAAATTCAATATGGTGTCTACCCTGACTTTTGCTGAATTTGAAATTTAGTACCAACTCTACCAACTCAAGTCCAGTAAGATCTTATGAATACAACATTTGTTGGCAGCATTCAGCACAACATGTTCATTAGCAGCACAAAGACAGATACAGGTCACAAGAAAGATGGAGCTTTTGCTTCAAAATCATGTGATTATGTATTTCAGTTGTCAATCATATTTGTACATTTTTCAAAATCATGTATTTCAATTTGCAATTGTGATGTTCATACGTAGTCATTTTTGGTTTTACTATGTATATTTATAGGATATTTCAAAAATATGAAAAGTAATATATATTTTTTTGAGAAATGTTTTTTTAAAGTGTTGTATAACTTTGATTATGAGTATATCTATTTACCTTTATGGTGTTAGTATTGGAGGTCCTGTTTTCTATAATGATTACGGTAATAAGTTTATTAAATGGATACAGGTGTATGCTTGGAATCACGGCACTGATGAAGGGTTGATCCCGAAAACACACTGTGCACTTGCACTTTTTATGGCCTCTGGACAATAAATTCATTGGCGCTTTTTTGACTTCATTCTCGTGTGGGGATCTTTCATTCTTTTTGATCTTGGATTTATCTTTTGATCTACGCACCACCAGAAACTGTATGTATAAGCATTGGTTTGGACTGTGATCTGGCGCTACGTTGTTCCGTCTTTTCTCATTGATAGTAATTAAGCATGGTAATCTGCAGGCAGCACAAAATGACGGCCATCTTAAGTAAAGAAAAAAATTATTCATTTTTAAACTTGCTAAGTATTTATTTTAAGAAATGTCTTAACTTATTTCCTAAGAAGATTTTTGTGAATCTGGTTCCTGCACAACAACATGCAAATATTTGCGACAAGCAAGATGTATTTACAGGTGAAAAACAAACCTTATTGACCTCCGCCCCAGTTTTAAAGTGATAACTCTCGTCACGGCTGCTTAGCAACTGCAAGGCCTGATTCACATGGTTTCGGGCATCCTGGATCTGAGGAGGGGCAGGATGATCATTTTAACAGCTGTTTTTATGAGAGAATAATACCAAACCACCCCAAAACAGATAATGTTCAAGGGAGAAAGAAACATTACCTGCTGCAGTTTCCACTGTTTATCATCTCGGAATGCAAAATGCATGACTTGACTGCTTTTAGTGACTTTGATATTAATATCCTGCAAAGAAAAAAAAAGAAAAGAATTTTTATCATATATTATTTATATATATATATATATACTGTAAATAATTCTGCCTATAATTCCACTGGTTGAATTTAGTATCATACATTTTATAAACTCCAATTAGTGTACCAGAAGCAAAACAGCGCCATTCCGGCAGAAAGCTGATTTAATTTCTATGATGTTGTGAAACGTACTTACAGCCTGAGTCAGAGCTTCTCCTTGTAGCGTCAAGACTCCTTTAACCTGGTCCATCCTAATGAAATAAAAATGATAAATGTATTTCTATACTTAAGCGCTGTACACATTCCCATAAAACTGTAACAACAAAAATCATACATTATTGTATTCTTTAAATCTAACATTATCCAAACCGAATGGTCACATGGATCTTACGTTGAGCTGCCCAGAATGAAGTTCTCTTGTTTCAGTTGTCCTTCCAGACCTGGTGATGGCATTGAAAAACGCCTTGATGCCTCCTTTGGTGAAATCACACAAACACTATTATTAATGCACTTTTTTTTTTTTGCACAATAATACAGAATTCATTTGTCATAAGCTATTTATCAAGTATCTAAAGATACCTTCAAAATGTCCTGCAGCTGTTTCAGCACTGCATGCACCTCTTCTTTCAGCAGCCAATTAAATTCCTCCTCCTAAAAGCACAACAACTTGCCTTAAAGACATTGTTCAGTAAAAATGAACATTCTGTCATCTTTTACTCACCCTCATCATGACTCATGTATGACTCTCTCTCTTATGTGAAACTCAAAATGGAGATGTTAGACAAAATGATGGAGACTAAAACTCTCGGTCATCCTTTTTATTTCTATACAGTGAAAGTCAATGGTGACTGAAAGTACTGTTCTAACTTTCTTAAGCAAAAAAAAAAAGAAAAAGAAAAAGAAAAAAAAAGAAAGAAAAAGATTTGTAAAGCATTTCTGAGCGAACTATCACTTTAATTCTGCTGCAAAATCGATCGGTATGTTGCATTACTGGGAGAACCAGTGGTCGGAAGCACACCGACATCAATACATACTGAACAGAGCAATGATAAGGCAGAACAAATCACTGTTACGATTGTTAAAGCTAGGATGAATTTGAACTTTGTCCCACCAGATGCGCTGCAAAATTACACCAACAAGCTCTGTCTGCACCGCAAAGCAATATACACATCTGAAACGGCAACGCACCTGAAATCTACATCTGAAAAAGACTGTTCATAATCAAATCAGTAATGACTTTGCATGTCTGTAATGCATATGGTACATGTATTAAACACAAATTAATCTCTCACCAGCACAGTCCTCTCTGCTTGACTCGCGGCGGTCATTTTCGCTAGTTCAGATAGAGTAGATCTCTCTGCTCCGAGCATTACAATTCAATAAAGCTGTCCAAAATCTGTTAGAAATGATCTGAGCAGTCAGCTGTTTAGTGTGACGGGATAGACGATCACACATAAACAATTAGGCTTAACACCGCCCCCTTCTCCCAAACTTCCGGTTTGTGTAACCATGAAATCTTCCGGCTTCAAAATGTACTTTAATATTTATTTCTGTAAATTAAAAAAAAAAAAAAAAAAAAAAAAAAATTATGTAATGGCATTGCGCAGTTTTTTTTTTTTTTTTGCACATTTTCTGAAGTTTTGTATTAGTTAGAGTTAGTGCTGCTGGGTAGATTATTTACATATTGTAGTCTGTTACCGATTCTAAATTAATAACACTGCAAAAAATAAAAAAAATAAAAAAAATAAAATAAAATAAAATAAAAAAACTGCAGTTCGTAACGTAATTCATTACATTACACATTTTAGGTAATATCATCTGACAACTTTTGATTACTTTTAAATTACATTTGACCTCATTTATCACATTGAATTGAATAAGATAACATTGTACCATGTTGATATAAAATACAAAGAGAAAGAAAATATATTCTATCATCAACAACATGAATCGCATTTTACATTACGTCAGGGTTTCCCAAACTGGGGCTCGTGAAGGAACTGCAGGGGGTTTGTGAGAAGCTAACAATTAAGTAAATCGTACAAATTTAAAATAATAAAAATTATAATAAAATGTGTTTGAAAGACAAATAACTTCCAAAGACATAGCAATACATGGTTAAATGACTCTGAGTGATAATTAAAATAGCTATGCAATGTTGCAGTGTTGAGAAAACACTTAAAAGTGAAATTACAGTAAATACAGTAGTCAAATGCTTTGTGGCCTCAATTTTCCATGTAATTACAGCCACATGACAAGTGTCTGGTCTGTGTGCAATTTCAAAGACTTTCTGAACGCATGTAAGCAATATGCTTTTTCAGAAAGGAAATTTTAAAACATGAAAATGATTTGCTGCCATTGTGAGAGTAATATGTAAGCATGTAATCAATGAAAAGTAAATGTCTGATTACGAGTATTTTAAAATGTAACAATCTAATTACAAGTACTTAATGATTGTAATCTGATTGTAATCCAGATTACATGTAATCAGTCACTACCCAGCACTGTATGTACAGTCAAACCAAAATCTATTCAGACACCTTGAACATTTCATTCATTAATACAGTTTATTCACTATAGTTTTAAAAAATGGTAATAAAATATGACAAGATCTCAAGAGTTAAACTGTCAGAAAATTTTAATCTTAATTATGTCAGATAACACTTCAGCAAAACATGGTCAGGTCAAAGTTTCTGAATAATTTTTGGTTCCAAATTTTTATCAATTTTACTGGTAGTCCACTGTATGAAGAATTTTTGGGTATAATGCGTCACAGTTTAATTTATTTTGCCATCCTCACCTACATAAATGAACTATAATGTCCTGCACCCACTAGTAAAAATATATCAAAAATATCAAAAATGTCTGAATAATTTTATATACACGTGTGTGTGTGTGTGTGTGTATATGTGTATGTATATATTTATTATTAAGAATACAACAATATAATATGGACATGAAACCTAAACACCACTAGTTGGACTTTCGGTTTGTTTATTATTCAGAGGGTTCAGTTGACCGCACAAACAAAAAAGAAAAGAAATTTCACATTTACATGAAATTATAAATAACTCCGATTATAACACCAATACCTTCCTTGCACAACTGGAATCAAGTTGTCAGTATGTCATTACCAACTCTTTTTAAGCCACAAAAATCAAATCATTTACAGTAAATAAACCCATTAGCTAAGACAAAAGAACAGCCTACAATATTAAGACACCATGATTAATAAATTCAGTAGAGTCAAACTGAAAGCATGTTTTTCCATGTATTCAAATAACCCAACCCATTCATGGGGATATATACAACGTCTTAATCTTACAGAGTCCTTAGTAATCACAAAATTCTCATCTATAATCAGTCTTTTTTTTTTTTCTTTTTTTTTTTTTTGGCAGAACAATTTATAGAAAAGGAATCACCCTGTACTTGTTTTGAGTTTTAAACAAAATACCAAAATGACCAAATTATACACAACTGAATTTATGTCTTGCAATATCACTTAAAATGAACAAATGCAATCCTAATTTAGGGATAAAATGCAGCAAAACTTGAAAGTCTGTTTTATATTTTTCATAACTGAAATTAAAATAAAAATGTGTGTCAATTAGTCTTTTAAAAAAATTAGACAAAAGAAAATCAAAAGGCAACAGATCAATCTGCCAGCTGACTGACTTGGACAAAATATGATAAGCCCAATTCAAAAATGTTCAAATAAAACAAAATAATAAAAAAAAAAAAAAGATTAGTTTCTTTTTTGCAGTCCAATTGAAAGATTTTAATGCTGTGATACAAATCTTTAAGCAGTCGAGCTGGAAAACAAGAAGTTCCACTGCAGAAATGATAGTCAAGACTCAAAACCTATTGGATAACTTTCAGCATTAACTTCATTGTAAATGATAAATCATTTCAGGATCCGAGTTACTCTTACACAAGCAACTTTAAAATTAAAAAAAAAATAATAATAAAATACTGCATTTCTGATAAGGCAATAAAAACAAAAATACATTAACTTCTGAACAGGGGACCTCAAAAAAAAAAAAAAAAAAACCCCTAAGAAAATAAAACGTACGGCCAAATTGCACCTGACAAGATGGTGTTCTTTAGAGTTAAAATAAATAAATACATCTATCTTATATGGGTATTAAGGCAATGCAGTGGCTTTTATCTTCGTCGTGCTCCTCAAGCCTGTTTGTGATCAAAAATTCATACTTTACAGATTTCTGAACATCGAAAATTACAATGAGGGAATTCATTTGTAAAGATATGAATGATAAATAAAACCCTAGCCTCTTCAAACAACACTGCATCGTATGCAGTAGCCTTAACGAAATGCGGATATAATACACTGCACAGTCTATCATAAAATAATCATTCACAGGGAGTCTAATAACCTCCCTTTGAGCATACGTGCAGCAATATTACAGTCAGTGCAACGCTCAGATTAGGCTGCTAAAGAGATCCCATTATACATGGGAAAACATATCACTGGTGCCCAACAAAATTCATCAGCAGAGGAGAGAAAGACAGAGGGAGAGGAACAAAGAAGTAGGTGAGGTTTGTGGTCCAGGACATAGAGCACATCTACAGAATTAGTGAATATATGCTCTGTAGACTGCAGACATGTCATTGTCCGACTGGTCCAATGCTTTTGCTCTCTTGTACACCTGCAGAAATATGAAATAATGCATTACTCTAATGGAAGCATACACAGAAATTGCATTTAGTCCTAGAGAAAACAATTAAGGTTTTAATGTCACTGATTGTTTACAGATAAGCTGATAACTCATTTTATGGCCGATAGTGATAAATAGCATTTACTAAAATTCTATATTACTACTACTACATAACAATAAATAATATAAAGATAAAACACTAAAGAGAAAATTCGATCATTTTAAAAAATGCTACAAGTGATTTTAGGCATCACATTATAAAGTATTATAAAAAATAAAATAAAATGGATATTCATTTTGAGATTTGCTAATGATTGCATTTAACCGGTTTGTTATGTTATTGGTGCTTTTAAATATGAATTTTATGTGAATGTTAGGTGATAACAAAAGGTAATCTAAATGTAAAAATAGGGAAAATGAGCAGCACAATTAAAGGGGTCATGAACTGCGTTGTTTTATTGTTTTATAATGTTTCCTGGGGTTCACTTATAATGTTAGTATGCTTTTTACATAAAAATTGTCATAATTTAGAAATAAAATGCATTTTTTCCTACTCTGATTTTAGCCCTCTGTTTTAAGGGGCGTGTCTGTGGTGAGACTTCAGTGTAAATGCCCACTGCTGTGATTGGCTGACATCTTTCCATTTGAAATAGACAAGTATTACTCTCTCTTTTAGCAGGTTTTTACTATTACAGCTCTCAAGGTTAACTAATCGTGAAAATTGCTGCATTACAATTTGCAGTACAATTTCTGCACACTAACAAATGCTTTCATTGTAGCTAACCGTGCAAACGCGATATAACTAAGATTTGTTGAATAAAACGGGAGTCCAGAACTCAGTCACTGAAACTCGCGCTGTTTGAATGACAGCTCCAGCGTTCTCTGATCGCTTTCTTTAAATAATTTAATCACCGTTTAAATAACAGATTATTTTCGTCCTACTAACAACAACGTGAAGTTGAACATTTAGTCACTGGTTTGATTTACTGACACATAGACAAAGAACATCTGACTGTACATGAATCATTACATATCAGATCAGGCATTAGAATTAAGTTTCTTACATGTTGTTGCATTACTGTTGAGTCCATATCGTAAAAGTCTGTTTGCAAAGCCGAAATGCGATTGATTTACCAAAGAATCCACAGTGAAATACCAAATACTAATAAATAAAGCTAAACTGAGACATTCACATTGTTGAAAATAAATAACCATATTCCTAGCATAAGGATCCTTTGAAAGGTAATGTTATTTTTAGTCCTATATCGCTCTCCTCTCCTCCTCATCTCACTAACACGCCAGTGGGCGGGGCTAACATTGCAATAATGAAGTATGCGTTAATTTCTTCTGCGGAGGCGGCGTTTCACCTGGCTGGGTCTGGTGTCAATAAAAGCTTTTATTTGACTAACAAGGAAGTTTTTAAGTTCTGAAACGTACAGGATATTCTTATAGTACGATGACCTCTTATATATCAAAACCTCAAGGAAAAGCTGATTTCTCGATTCATGACCCCTTTAAATAACCCATAAATTAATTCAAAAATGACACTCCAAAATAATCCATTCAGTTACCAAATGTCGTCTTACCTCATTTGCAGCTGCTGCCATTGGTGTTGGATGATTGACCGAATCTCCCATTGAAATGGCTAATCTCAGATCTTTCTGAATATGTTTCAGGTAGTAATCAGGTTTGAAGTTGCCTTGCAAGATATCTGCAAAGAAAACAATTAAATGTTAAATTAAGGTCAATTCTAGTATTATTTTAATAGGTTCCAAAGGTTAAATTGTCATACTGAGTTGCCTCTAGATTCTAATAGTTACCATTTTCCATTCAAGTTTTGCAAGTTCTGTAACATTCCTCAAAAAATTTGCACAATCGATGACTAAATAGGCATTTGGTGGGTAGCGTTTGACTGAGACCAAAGGTTACGATCTCCAAGCAGCACCATGTTACAGAAAATGGTTAAAGGCAGGAGAATTCAAAAGCAGCAACTTACAACTCCAAACTACTATCAAAAATGACTAGCATACAGATCAACAATAGACTTCATTGTAATCACTTATGTTTAGTAGAATCTTTAACACATTTACAAGTAAACCTACTCTGGCATTTCTGGTCCACAAATGTGCTTGCCATCTGTCCTTGGCAAAGAATATCCAAGAATGTTTGTTGTGACTGTCCCGTGGCCTGCGCCAAGGTCAATCCCTCTGCGATGGTTGCCATGAAACTGCCTTGAACCATGTTAAGGATCAACATCATTCTTGCGGCATTTCCTGCTTCCCCTGCTTCGTTGGACAGGACAAAGTTAATATCGCATGGTAACATGCAACATCAATCTCGTACACAGCCCACACGCCACAAATGAAAGATGGTAGTACCTATGAAGAAAGACGTCTTCCCCATTGCCTGGAAGCAGCTGCTACAATCTTCATAAACACTGCGGTCACCTGCAGCAACAATGACCAGCATACCGTCATTGGAAAGCTGCTGGCTGCCCGAAACTGGGGCTTCTAGGAATCTGCCACCTCTGGACGTGATGACCTACAGATTCAAATGAGCCTTTGTTATAGACTAGTGCTGTCAAAATTAATGCCTGTGATTATTTTTTTCAGTTTAATGCGTTAAAATATTTAACGCAGCATCTGATTTTTCCGTCATCCTTTAGCTAAAGGTACATATGATCACGCTCTTGTTCATGCAAATGCTTTTAAACCATTCAAGCACGACAAGACACAAAAGAGAACGCAGTGCGGTACTGGTGCGCGTCTGTGAATCTCCTGTCTGTGTGATACACACACAAACGAGTCATGCGCATAGAAAGCTGCTTCAGACAGCGTGCCAGCATTCTGCCAAATAATGCTAGTTAGCAGATTGTGCTACCAACAACATATTTGCATTGTTTTAGGGGTATGGACATTAATAAAGCCTCAAACCACATGAATATGATTGCTGGTAGCACAATCTGATAGGCAGCGGCTGCACGGAGTTCTCTTTCGCGCTGGAATGGACAAAAACACGCAAAATTATGCCAGAATGCCCATTTTGTCGAGTATCCTTGTAAGCACAGTCTTAAATGAGTTAAATGAAGTCTTAAATGAACACAAAATGTTGTGAGAAAATAGGATGCATATCCGCATCATGTGCGGAAGGTCTTAAAGTGACAGCAGCCTAATAAACTTTATACAGTCTTCACTGTATATCACTCAGTGCTCTTAATTGAATAACTTTTGCAGCTTTAAAAAAAATTAATCTATATTTTAATCTAAATTATGCAGTGAAGACAGTGAAGTGTTTGATTACTGCTTTGATTCTGGATATTTCCAACCTGTTAGATCAAATATTTAATATATAGTCTTTATGTTGTTTCTACATTAATTTGGAGATTAAATATGAAACTATTACAATAAAAAATATATTAAAAAAATGTAATGTTAGAAGCGATTAATCGTGATTAATTACAGAAAAAGGAGCAATTGATTAGTTAATTTCTTTTAATCGATTGACAGCACTATTATAGACTTATTAGTTATAGACATTAATAACCTGACAGACCTGCATGGATGATGTTGGTTACCTGTGAGAGCTCTGTGATGGTTTCTGGATCAACAGTGGACATCTCCACGTAACATTTGCCCGGTCTGATTCCCTGTAGGACTCCACTAGGACCTAACACAAGCTGAACAGAAATAATACTGTATATGTAAACCAAAGAAAAGCAGCTTGACAGATTGAAAACAAAGAGAGCCATTTACAAAACATTGACCTACATCTCTGGCAGCTTTTGGGTCTGATACACAGGAAAATGTGATATCGCACATGGACACAACCTCTGCAGGCGTTCGACCTAATCTGGCACCTTCTTGGATGAACAAATCACACTGCAGAGTGAAAAAAACAACAACAACAACAGTTGAAAACAAATCATTCACAAACATGGTGTGACTTCAGAAGTGACCATATTTGAACACCTCTGATTGTACCTTTTCTGCTGTGCGATTCCAAACAGTCACAACATGGCCCATCTTCAACAAATTAGAAACCACACCACTTCCCATCAGTCCTAGTCCAAGGAACCCTATCCTGTTGTGAAAACAAATAAACTACATTACAAACATTATAGGTATTATCATAATTTAAGTGAACCGTTCAATTGGGAAATGAACAAATTTCAGATTCAGGCTACACCGTATTTTCACTAAAATGAACCTGCTCATTAGAGTAATTTGTTTGTTAATCAGACTACACTGGTTGTGTAATTCACTTGCTTTTGCGTGCATCCAAAACAAAACACGGCTCAGCAGAACACAGTGATATCAGCAGGACAGGAAGTCTGTACAAATGCAAACCCAGCCAAAAGGGGGGGAAAAAAACAGGTCTGGGGATTTTAAGAAAGTAGAGTCGCTCAAATGTTATTGTTAACAACTCAAATTATACAAATTTTAATTGAAATAAAGATGAAATAATATATAAATATTAAAAGAGAAACTTAAATTATACATATTATACATAAAATTTTATATAATTTTATAAATAAAATTATAAATAAGAGTAAAATTACTAACACTGAAATAAATTAAAAGTTAAATAGAAATAAAAACTAACAAAACAGTAACACTTTAAAATAAGGTTCATTAGTTAACTACATTAGTTAACATTAATCTTTGTTATGATAGTTTCAACATTTACGAATACATTATTAAAATCAAATGTTGTATTTTGTTAACATTAGTTAATGCACTCTGAACTAACAAACAAACAATGAACAACTGGATTTTTATTAACTAATGTTAAAAAAGATTAACAAATACAGTAACAAATGTATTGCTCATGGTTAGTTCATGTTAGTTAATACATTAACTAATGTTTAACTAATGAACCTTATTGTAAAGTGTTACCAACAAAATGACAAAAGCACATACAAAATTACCAAATCTAAAACGAAAATATAAAAATAAAAGCTGTACTAGTGTGATAAACACTATATTAGTGTATAAATAATACTAAAATAACACTGATCACGATTAATTGGAAAAATAATATATATATTTTTTTTACCCAGCCTTATTCATCAATGACCTAAAATAGCACAGAATCATGAATAAATCTTTATTTCTAGGTTTGAATCCCAGAATTTCAATGTGGTCCCACTGTTTCTGACCACTAAAAATATGATCCTTTATTACCTTTTGTCTGTAGGCGTGATGCTGCCATTGATGGCTGTGCTGTCTGCTGCTTGTATAGATGTTGATCTTGTGTCCTTTTCAAAAATAAAACACACGATCATTACAATTACTAAGCACTTCTAACCAGCTAATATATCAGATTATTGAAGAAACCACAAGCTGTGAGTTTCTAGGCAGTGCTCACCTCCTCGATTATCTTTAAACGTTTGGTGATGGGCTCCATTGATGAAGCTGGCTGTAAGGAAAGGGGAGGGTTTTTTGTAAATCAAAGTCAATTCAATATTCATCTTAGATTTTCTAGAAAGAGCAAAAAGTCTTGCACTCAAAGGATCCTAGATATAAATTATGGTGAAACACCAAGAACAAAGCCAGGGAAGGAAAACCAGGTGGAAACCTTTTGGCCCAACAGTCACAAATGATCTTAAGTGCATGTTACTCATTGCTCTGCTGGCTTCCTGTAAGGATTTCTCATATATTATCCTCTGCTGTCATGTCACGCGGCTCATACTGCCATATCTGATGTGAGAGCCAGGAGTGAAGCCAGTGTTAGGAACTGAAAATCAAGTTATCATGCTCAGCCACATGCTCCTTTTCAGTTTAACTGAAACTTATACGGGGCAAGAAAACGGCTGACACAGCCTACATGAACATTTTAGAGAAAAGCCTCAGGCAATTAAGATCTCAGTGCCTCCTTTTTGGAGATATAAATTTAAGATCAATTTGTTCTAACTGTGGTGCCTGAAAGCAAAAGGGCAAAAGGACAAGCAAGAAGGAAATGTTCCTCTGAAGAGGAAGTGCCAAGAGGAAAGGAAGAGTCATTTAAACAGTATAACTGGCACAGGAACAGAAGCACAAGAGTAACTTGGCCGGGCGTCTCTGCTGGCTGAAAACAATCTTTTCCAATACAGTCCCCCTCCAATAAATCGAATCAATTATTTACACACTAGCCTGTACCAAACTGTGCAACCATAGCCAGGGTCCAAAATTAATGTTTTGCCACACCTATGGACATAAATATTTATTACTACCCATGTATTTTTAATATTTGTATATTAAATAAGTAATTTTTGTCCATGTTTTCTTGCATATCTGTAGCAAACAGCTCACAACTACAGTGGCACAAAAAACATTAAGATTTTCTTTCTCATCATAGTATTGTTTTGGTGGCCTGTTAACTAACTGTCACCCCACTTTTTGAACACAAGCTTGAAAGCTACTCAAAATGGTTGCAGTTATCAACTTTTTATTTTATTACCATGTATAATTGGAGACATAACTGTCTCGTGTCCAAAATTCAAATTTTCAGGAGAGATGTTCAATGTACAATAGTGAATCTACACTACTATTCAAAAGTTTCATAGGGTCAGTAATTTTTTTTAATTTTTGAAAGAAGTCTCTTATGCTCACCAAAGCTGCTTTTAAGCAAAAATACAGTAAAAACAGTAATATTGTGAAATAATTACAATTCAAAATAGCTGTTTTCTGTTTTAATAATATTTTAAAATGTAATTTATTCTTGTGATGGCAAAGCTGTATTTTCAGCATCATTACCCCAGTCTTCAGTGTCACATGATCCTTCAGAAATCATTCTAATATGATGATTTGATGCTCAAGAAACATATTATCATTTTTTCAGGATTCTTTGATGAACAGAATTCAGCATTCATTTGGAGTAGAAATCTTTTGTAACATTATAAATGTTTTTACTGTCAATTCAGATCAATTTAATGTGTTCTTGCTGAATGAAAGTATTAAAAAATATATCTTACTGACCCCAAACTTTTGAATGGTAGTGTAAATGTTTAGCCATGTGGAGTTCTGTAGTAAAATAAAGTGTTAATTTTGGACCCTGACCACAGCCCAGACAAAGACCTTTTAAACAGGACTACAAAACCATAGCCAAAAATAGGTTTTAACAGCAAAGCTGAGTACACTGTCAGCTCATGATCAGAGGGGCAACCAATAAGCTCAACATAGCCTTGTTCTGCTACGTAACAAATTCAGTACAACTGCCATGCTGCAGATTTGGCAGAATAGCATCGCCAGAAGCAGTTTGGGGGAGGGAATTATTCTTAGATTATTAGAGCAGCCATTGTATGCGATGTGCAAGAGACAGGGGTAAGGTTGCACTAACTAGAAGATCATTCAGCATCCCAGTAAAATGTCTCCTTACCTTCTCAGACTGGCTGAGCAGAAAGTGATGGAAATGTGGGTCATCCTTTACTGGCTATAACGGAAGAGAGTTAAATTGGAAACTATTCTCCAAAGAGACTTACTGACCTGAGAGCTGTTTAATCTGCAACTAATTAAAGTGACATGGTGGAAGGTGCAACTACACAGTGAAGGATCTAATGACTTGCATTTTAAAAAATAAGGAAAATAAAAATTCACACAAGCTAATTTGAGTGACTTAAAATAACCTTATTGGATTCTGTGTGTGCAGCTGCTATGAAAATTCACAGCTGTGACTGCACCTAACTCCATCAACCAACAGTGGATAAGTCTTATTGGTAACTAAAAAAAGGGTATTTTATGTGCAAAACCCATAAAAGTGCAGAAACAAACTGTGAATGTAACCTACACTGCTCTCCCATTTGAATCCTGATACTGTTCCAGCGACCAGCCGTTGTACAGAGGATGGCTCTGGGTCAGAATCAGTCTGTTCCTTAAGGGAAAGAGAGACACATTCACCTTGTGTATGAAACAAAGCCCTAAAACAGCTGCATCTCTACCCAGTCAAAATACAGCCATGCGAATGCATTGATCGCACTGCTAAAGACGACATCAGTCTCAGTGAATGGGTGGGTCCTGACTGACAAATCAGACACTGAAAAATATACAATTGTAACCTGACTCCACAGCAGGTACAACAGCAAATGGCCTTAGCAAAGGACTTTGGTGAAGCTGACAAAAACAAACAAACAAACAAACAAAAAAAAACACGTCAGGTTATGATCTAACCTAACCCTCCACAGTGCCAATTAACGCTTTAAGACCTGAAGGCTTTTGAGTTTTTTTTTTCTGAGCGACATACACGAAATTAAAGACTCATAACTTCAAGACTTTAGCAAGGAGAGTCAAAAGGTAGGTATCATTTGATAGAACACTTCTTAGAAAATATAAATTACATTACATTTGAACATTGTCATGCTGAGAAACTGCCGATAAAAGACAAAATATATATAATTTTTCATTTTTTTTTTTTATTTGACATGGAATAACTCAGGAAGGCATTAAGATTGGAGAAAAATTCTTTTTTGGTGATGCTCCCCTACATGTGAGCTGCATCTGGTTTAAATTTTGTGGTGATAGCATAAATTATGTTTGAATAAAGTGTTATTCATTTTTGCGCAGCTAGATGGCGCCCACGGGCAGTAAAAAAGGTTTAGAGGCTCTTCTCAGCACTCATTAGGAGTTTTTCAAAAAGTTTAGATGCATTAAAAAGCTGAGTTTCTAAACTTTAAGTTCATACCTATTTTGTGTTATTCCACGTTGGAAAATGAACATGGATGGGTCCGGGAACATTGGATACACACTGCATCCCGGAAAGATGAGAGACATGTTTTTAGCCAAGTATGTTACATCGTTCCGTGAGTAATATCTTGTGACCAACAATATAGCAATATATTATAGCAATATATTATGTTGATTTTGGGTTCATTGTAATCGTGACAATCTGCTTTAAATAATGATGTGCCATTTTCTATGATCTATGCATTTTTCATGAAGTTATGAGCACGTGAAATCTACATATTTGTATTCAGTTAGCGGCTGTGCTGTTTTTGTTGTAAACGCATATTACTCAGACAGATTAGAGGGTGAAAACAACGCAACAGGAGCATGTTGGAGCATGTTGATCTGAACGTGTAAAGTCTCTGGTTTTGTATGCAAAAAGAATTTTTGTGCTACCTATATGGGTTCAGTTTTTATGGGCTCTTAAAGAGAGACACGCAAACGGGAGCGTGGGCACTCCATCCGGTCTTAAAGGGTTAATGGTAAAGCATTATCTTCCAACCTTGTCCGATGAGCCACCCTTGAAGGCGTCTTCATCATCTTCTTCGATGATCTTCATTGGTTTAGCTGCTTTACGGCCTTTATCTGACTTGCTTTTGTCATCAGAGTGTGTCTGTAAAACAAAAAGTTTTATGCAACATTAGCAATTATTTCTGAAACTACCTGGTGAATTTCAAAGAACCTGTTTACACCTGGTACCAATGTATT
Source organism: Ctenopharyngodon idella (assembly GCF_019924925.1). Classification (NCBI taxonomy): domain Eukaryota; kingdom Metazoa; phylum Chordata; class Actinopteri; order Cypriniformes; family Xenocyprididae; genus Ctenopharyngodon; species Ctenopharyngodon idella. The sequence goes on along the minus strand of NC_067222.1, from coordinate 32,650,534 downwards.
CTGGGTGTCAATCATACGTTGACAACATCTGATCGCTCAGATTCACAGGTAATCCCAGACAAAGCAAATAAGTGTAGCTTTAAACAAAATTAACCATCCAACTGAAAAGCACTTCCAAAGTATGGTTATAATGGGAACTGACTAAACAAGCGACAAACATTCTGTTCAAAACATCCTGTTTACAGTGAGATTCATATACTGTTAAAGTTTATTTGAAAACAATAGCATACTGCCTTCATGATATGCTTTATAAACAGTTGCACACTGGTGTTGCGAGTCGTGAATCTGATTCTTGAAATCTGCTCAAGTGGTGACAGGAGACACATTTGAAATGCACATTCCTGTCAGGTGTTAAAAAAAGTGATGTTGTTCAAAACCTGTATGACTTTCATCTGTGGAACATAAAAGAGTTATTCTGAAGAACGTTGGTAATGGTAACTAAACAGTTTTGGTGCCTACTGACGTCCATTATATGGACAAAAAAAACACTGAGACATCTCTCAAAATATCTACTTCTACATGCCGCAGATGAAAAAGTCACACAGGTTTGGAACAACATGACGGTTAATGTAAATGATGACAGGATTTTTATTTTTTGAGTTAATTATGCCTTTAACATCAAAAACAGAAGACCATGTGGTTCTTATAGGCCTTGTTTACACCTGGTATTAAGATGTGTTTTTGTCAATCCTATCACAAGTGGACGGTGCTAAATACAGGTGTAAATGGGTCTAAAACATTTTAAATCTGTCCACTTTCAACAAATTCAACCAGACTGCTTTCATAGTGTAGAGGCTCATGTGCTCGAATGTGTCCAAACAGCCACAAAAGACTGCCTACTCACCTAATACATAATCAGTGTGGTACGTGTTGTGAGAAAACGCACCAAAAGCAGCAAGTCAAATTTCACTGCATTAATCAAAACACATGATTTAAACTGTAGCTGCTTTTTTATTCTTTTCATCCTTTCCTGATCACTAGGAATCTGCACAACACAGGCCCGTTCAGTCAATAGTAATTGTGCGCTAGGAATGGGGGATATCTTATCAATTGCGATATACCAGTAAAATTTCTCCCCACGATAAGAATTAGTCTTCCCGCGATAATAATGATAAAGCCTAGTTGATGCCATATTTCTGTGCGCGATCCATTCGCAGCTCACGTCTATTTGATGAAGGGTACGCTTTACTTTAGATTTTTTTAGTTTGTGTTTCTGAAGCTCTCAAGACTGCATGCAGCTATCACTTATAGTAGGGCTGCACGATATTGGAAAAAACTGACATCGTGATATTTTGTTTTTTCTGCGATATGAAAAAAAAAAAAAATCACCAGATGACTTGGCTCTATTTGGAAAGAATTAATCATTCTAAGATGATTTGGGGTGATTTTGTAGGTGAGTGAACATGCATAGAAAATAATGAACAAATTACAAGCATAGATAAATATAACAGAAAAAAGATACAAATGAAATAAATAGTGCTTTATATTTTTCAGGTAAGAGTATTCAGTACAGTATTCAGGTACAGAAATTCAAATCAAATCAAATGTAAAATAACACTGCATAGTCTCACTGTATAAATTAAACAATCTGTGTTAAATCTACAAAAGTGATTTTTGTTGTTTGATTAACATTCATGACACAGAAAGCAGCAGGAACATTAGGCTACTGTTACTTTAAGACCGAATAAGCAGATCCAAAATACTGTTACACATCTGGTTTTCTTTCTCAATTGTTTAGTTCACCTAAGCCATAAGCAACTGTGTTTACAATGTGTTTTTGTCAATCCTATCACAAGTGGACGGTGCTAAATACAGGTGTAAATTGGTCTAAAACATTTTAAATTTCTCCACTTTCAACAAATTCAACCAGACTGCTTTTATAGTGTAGAGGCTCATGTGATCGAATGTGTCCAAACAGCCACAAAAGACTGCCTACTCGCCTAATACGTAATCATTGTGGAACGTGTTGTGACTCGATCTTTTACATACATTTTGACCTTTTTTCCTGCATGTATGTGTCCGTTCAAGCACAAATAGACGCGGAAGAGAACGACATTCGGTGTCTACGTGCATCTGTGTGTGTGCGCGCGCACATAAAACAGCCGCACGTTCAGAATTGAGTTCTCTTTCACGTCTTCTTGTGCTCAAATGGTTTAAAATCTCTTGAATGTTTAAACTGACAGGACCTAAAACACGTTCAAATGATAAACTTTCATTGTATGATGGTCAAACTTTGCGTACATTGCGATTTCGATGCTAAAAACGATATATCGTGCAGCCCTAACTTGTAGGCAAAAACAGTGGTGAATGGTACTATATTTATATCAGTATATATGGGTGCTCTCGTCACATTATAATCAGTGAGGCTGTTTGTACTGCAAAGCATTGTAGTTTGGCTCACTAGGAGCGTAGATGGGGACATTGACAATATATAACAGTATGCGTTTCAAGGAATCACTGAAAACCACTTTTAATACAAGGTGTAAACAGGGCCTTAAACATGCATGCATACATACAAAACATACTAACCTGATCTTTCCCCTTGGCCTTCTTTAGGTACTCCTCAACTGCATCAACAGCCTGTTGGAAGCGCTTGCCTTTGTTTATCTTGATCATCTCCTCTTTATGGGGGTGGTACGGCTTCAGCTGCTCTACCTTAATCCAGGCACTAACAGGGCAAAGCATATCAAAAGTCAAAATCTTCTTGGTTGAACCTCAAAACCTCTGCAAACAAGAGGAAGTGATGATAAATATTGTTATCTTTTTACTCACTGATCTTCAGTTCCAAAAAACTTGACAAAGAAACATTTTTTGCCTCTTGGCTTTTTCAGATCTTTCGGAGGACTGACGATCTGAAAACACAATGTTTGGAGAAGAGAACAGTAAATAAACAACCAAATGCATTATTATCCACAATAGTGTGTTGATACAGTAGCTGTATCTCAAGCTGCCTACATAAAAATCATTTCTTGACATGTTTGAACGTTTAATTTTAAGTAAATTTGCTTTGGTTTGATTAATAGCAACCAAAAACTCTTTTTAGATAGCTAGCTCACTATAGGTTTTGAACACAGCCGGTTAGTTCGACCTCTATATGCATGATCCAACAGCTGACCTCAGGAAAAACAACACAAGTTCAACTCAATCGTTTACATGAACAGATCTCACCTTTCCTGGCCAAGGTGGATAGCGTCCAAGCTTACCCCTGAAAATATATTGAGACGAGAATTAGTGTTTTATATGACCGTGGCTCGTTTGAGTGTTTATTAAAAGAAAGCTATCGTGCATCGAAACAAGCTAGCTAGTGTATAGCGTAACCCGTTTCGATCCCATCAGCAAACAACCCTCTGAACTGCACTTCAGCTTGTATAATATTCAGTATTCATATAAACACTCATTTAAAAGTAAGATGAAAACCCCCTATAGCGTTAAACACACTAAGAGCACGTGTTTTCCCCACAAAAAAGCACGGAAAGTAATCGTTAGCGTGCATGCTAAGCTCTCTCAGTGTTTCAGTGTTTGGCTTGACGACACATAAACTGGGCCATATGCTCGATTTTTAACAAAACATTTTATTGCAGCCACGATAATCTGTCTTCCACGTGCTCGAAAAAGTATTTAACCTCGACGTGAAATTAAATCGTAAAAAGTTAAATTTGTTGTCTCACCAAACCAGATCCCCGATCCTGAGATGCACGGTCGCCATCTTAAACTGTTATAGTGAGATTGTGAGAAACGTCGCACTGAATGCAGGGAATGAACACACCCACTACACCCATCTACCCCCTACAAGCGAGCGACGCGACGCGAAGCGACAAAGTAGGGCGCTCTCGTCACATTATAATCAGTGAAGCTGCCTGTACTGCAAAGCGTTGTAGTTTGGCTCGCTAGGAGCGTAGATGAGGACATTGACCAGCTCTTCTAATTCATGTATCTCTGAACAGCAGGCCCTGGACATGAGAAGTTATACAAAGTTTAAAGTTGTCCAATGAGAATTCAGATAACCAACTTGAAGAGAAATATGAAACGGTAAGCTAATCCTTGAAGTTTTTTCCCCCAAAAGTTATTGTAGGCCAATTTTGTAGAAAGAATATCATGCTTGAGAACAGATTTGAGATATGATGAGTGGTGAAAAATCAATGTAAATATCACTTGTGAATTTTTTTTAATATTTATTTTTTTATTTTGTCAGATTTTGTAGAAAAATGTCTTGCTTGAGAACAGATTTGAGATATGAGTGATGAAAAATCAATGTAAATATCACTTGTGAATTTTTTTTTTTAATATTTATTTTTTATTTTGTCAAATTTTGTAAAAAAAAAAAAAAAAAAAAAAATGTCATGCTTGAGAACAGATTTGAGATATGAGTGATGAAAAATCAATGTAAATATAACGTGAATTTTTTTGAAATATTTTTTATTTTGTCAAGTTTTGTAAAAAAAAAATATGCTTGAGAACAGATTTGAGATATGATGAGTGGTGAAAAATCAATGTAAATATCACTTGTGAATTTTTTTTAATATTTATTTTTTATTTTGTCAGATTTTGTAAAAAAAAAAAAAAAATTGTCATGCTTGAGAACAGATTTGAGCTATGATGAGTGGTGAAAAATCAATGTAAATATAACTTGTGAATTTTTTTTTATATTTATTTTTTATTTTGTCAAATTTTGTAAAAAAAAAAAAAAAATGTCATGCTTGAGAACAGATTAGATGTGTGATGAAAAATCAATGTAAATATAACTTGTGATTTGTTTTTTAATATATATTTTTTATTTTGTCAAATTTTGTAAAAAAAAAAAAAAAAAAAATTGTCATGCTTGAGAACAGATTTGAGATATGATGAGTGATGAAAAATCAATGTAAATATCACTTGTGAATTTTTTTTAATATCTATTTTTTATTTTGTCAAATTTTGTAAAAAATGTCTTGCTTGAGAACAGATTTGAGATATGAGTGATGAAAAATCAATGTAAATATCACTTGTGAATTTTTTTGAAATATTTTTTTTGTAAAGTTTTGTAAAAAAAAATGTCTTGCTTGAGAACAGATTTGAGCTATGATGAGTGATGAAAAATCAATGTAAATATCACTTGTGAATTTTTTTAATATTTATTTTTTATTTTGTCAAATTTTGTAAAAAAAAAAAAATGTCTTGCTTGAGAACAGATTTGAGATATGATGAGTGATGAAAAATCAATGTAAATACAACTTGTGAATTTTTTTAATATTTATTTTTTATTTTGTCAAATTTTGTAAAAAAAAAAAAAAAAAAAATTGTCATGCTTGAGAACAGATTTGAGATATGATGAGTGATGAAAAATCAATGTAAATATCACTTGTGAATTTTTTTTAATATTTATTTTTTATTTTGTCAGATTTTGTAAAAAATGTCATGCTTGAGAACAGATTTGAGATATGAGTGATGAAAAATCAATGTAAATATCACTTGTGAATTTTTTTGAAATATTTTTTTTGTCAAGTTTTGTAAAAAAAAATGTCTTGCTTGAGAACAGATTTGAGCTATGATGAGTGATGAAAAATCAATGTAAATATCACTTGTGAATTTTTTTTAATATTTATTTTTTATTTTGTCAAATTTTGTAAAAAAAAAAAAAATGTCTTGCTTGAGAACAGATTTGAGATATGATGTGGTGAAAAATCAATGTAAATATCACTTGTGAATATTTTTAATATTTATTTTGTCAAATTATGTAAAAAATGAAATTACTATTTGTGTTTATTTAGGCTAAATGCTAGATAAAATTTAACTTTAGTAAAACAGAGGCCGTTTTATTTCAAAAAATGTAATTCCCAAACACAATACATAGTTTGAGATGTCATGGAAATGACACTGGTGTTATTCTGGTTTACACAGTGTTTATGTTTAACACAAACCTGCTCGGTTTTAACTTTTTGGAGGTAAATTCAGACAGTATCAGCTTTTGATAAAGCTCCTGTGAAATTACAAAACTGCAGTTTCGGTCATAATCCACTGAGAGGTCAAGAGGTGAGGTCAGTTCATCAGTCTGAATGCTTAATTCAGATTTAAGTCTACTGTACTGCAGATTATCAACTACCCAGTCTTAGTTTCAAAATTTAAATGTATGCAAAACAAATGTCAAAATCTATTTTTACTCTTTTTAAGATTAATATATTTCAAGTAAATATTTTCAGTCTTCTAATTTATTGTGTAATGTTTGGGAATCACTTAAACCATAGATGAAAGAGACCTAATGGTTTTGTGAACTAAAAAGTGGGTGTTATGGCAGTTTGAGCTTTTATTGCTTTATGATAAAGATGAAGGGAAAGAACACGCAGTACTCAGGTTTATCCACATTTCATTCATGTTTTAATCTCAAATCAAACATATGAAAGAGAACAGATTAATCTGACTAGTGAAAAGTGCATGAAAAGAGACAGATAGGGCTGTAACTTTATCATTAATGCGCACACTTTATATGCCTGAATTAGATCAGATTACAGTGAAACTGAACTAGATTTCAGTAAAACATCCTCAAAGTGTCTTGTCTGCTAATCTTCAATGAAAACACTTCAGGAATAGTGATAGGAACATCAACCCAAATTCAGCACCATAACCATAAAGGAACACCATCTTGCATTGATATGAGAATGCATTTGAAAATAAATACATACTGTATTGAGAAAGGGAATATAAAAAGAGATTTCAGCTGCAAATTGGGGGAACAAACAGTACTCAAGATATTAAACCAAGTAAACACAGTATAAATTTTTTATCATCTTGTTAATGGATTTATATGACTCTGCCTGACAGCATGACACCGAACTCCTGGATGCTTATCTCTTTGTTCTGATATTGTTGCAGCTGACGGTTTGTGATGTTTCCTGCCCTCAGAGCATCATCAATGGAAAACTTCTTGCCTGATTTTCTGTCGTGGAGAACGGAGGACTCGCCATTCGGACCCTTGACGGTGATCTCCTCCCAATCGCACTCTTGACTCTGAAGGTTGACGAACATTTTCCAGTCAATTAGACCGAGCTTGTAAGCCTCCTCAGGCCTCATCTCCTTTCCGGTGTCTGGATCGATGACGACAATTGAGCGGCGGAGGTGACTTTCTCGCTGCTCCTTCTTCACTCTCATTGCAGAGAGACTCTTCTGAAGCTTTTCGATCTCTTCATCCTTCTCCATTCGGATACGTCTAAGGTCAGAGAGTTCTCTTTGCAAGGATTCCAATCGAATTTCCAGGTTCCTGCTACTCTCCATCGGAGAAGACTCAGTGATGTGTCTGGTTTCCTTTGATGTGATCTGGATTTCAGCTTGAAGCTTCCTTAATTCGTTCTGTAGGCGCTGGTTCTCCTGCTGTAGCTTGTTGCTTTCATCGCGAATGTAGTCGAGCTCTTTAGATGATTTTGTATTGGTAAACTCCATCTCAGAAAGCTTTGAGTTTAGGCTGTTAATCTCTTGGTCCAGCTCACGACGTCGCCGTTCCTCTTCTTCAAGGCTTTTCTTTAGCCGTATAATGTCCATCTCTGCATCTGGGTCTCGCTCAACTTGCACTTTTTCAGTTCGCACGACTTTTTCACGCACTTCCGTTCGCTCAAGTATTTCTTGTTGGTGCAGCAAGGCATTGTACTCCTTCTCCAAGAGCATACGCTTGTGCCTCTCCTCTTCAACCTGAAGACGAAGGATAGAGTGCTCTTTTTCTTGCTGAGGGTCCTGCTGGAGTACAACCTTTTGCTTTACTGTAACCTTTTCTCTGTTTTCCTTGTCCCTAATCTCTAGTTCATTAAGCCGCACTCTCAACCTCTGAATTTCAAGCTCAGCATCTCTGCGGGCTCTGCGTTCACGTTCCAGCTCCTCAAGCTGGACATCCATTTCGGCCTTTTGATGCTGCAGCCTTATCAGCTCTTCTTTCAAGATCTCTCTCTGTTTCTGCTCACTGTTGATATTTTGAGTGAAGGTGTCACATTCTGACCTCAAGAGTGGATCCTGCTCCATCTTCACTACTTCTTGCTGGACAATCTTTTCCCTCACCTGTGACAAGTCGATCTTCTTAAGCCTGATCCTTTCTTCATTTGCAGCCCTTTCGTTTTCCAGGTCTAAACGTTTCCTCTGTTCCTCAGCTAGTTTCCGCTTGAGACTCTCAATCTCCTCCCTGGTTTTAGGATCTTCTCTGTATTGGAGGATCTCATTTACAACCTCTTTGGTCTGAATCTGAGGCTTGGTGTCTTTCCATCTTTGAATCTCGTCTTTGAGTTGGAGGATCTCCATCTCGAACTTCTCTGTTTGGTGGGTTTTGTCCACAATTTCATTCCTGAGTTTCTCCAGTTCCCTTTCTGTTTCTGGGTCAATCTTGTATTTGATGACCTCTTTGATAATCTCTTTGTATTCAATTTGTGGGCCTCTGTTTCTTAGCATTGTCAGTTCATCCTGAAGGGACCTCAGCTGCTGCTCTGAATCTCTGCACCTTCTCTGCTGCTCCACCAGTTCAAGTCGAAGATTTGCCACCTCCGTTTCCGCCTTTGGATCAGGTCGAACAATCTCACGGACTTTCTCCTGAATGATGACCTTCGACTTCTCTTCCTCCAGACTGGTAATCTTGCGTTGAAGGTCTGTTTTCTCTCTCAGCGAAGTGCTGCGCTTTGTTTTTTCATCTTCATACTGTCTTCTCAGATTCTCGACCTCTCTCTCCAAACCAATATCTTTCTCAACTTTCAGGACTTCTCTGATGGAGATCTTTTCCTCAGCCATTGATTTTTCCTTTTCAAGACGCCTTAATGTCTCCTGCATGAATCGAAGCTCGTCTTCAAGTTCCTTTCGGCTGTTTATTTCTTTTTGTTTCCTTTCAAGAAGTAGTCTGTACTCGCTCTCAAGTTGAGGGTCGTTTTGAACCTTAATGACTTCCTCCTCAGTGATGATTTCCTGCTCCTTGCTTTTCTCCTCTGCAAGAATAGTCACTTGCTTTTGAATCTGAATGATTTCATTCTCTCTGACCATCTTTAGGCGCTTGACTTCCTCTAGCTCTTCTCTTAGTCTCCTGAGTTCCTCCTCCTGCCCCCTGTCCCTCTCAATGCGGAGCACCTCTTTGACTGTATACTGCTGAGCTCCCTCTTTCATTTCGGTCTCAATCCCACGCAGCTTTATACGAAGAGTGTCCAGTTCACTCTCTAAGACTCGAGTGGTCCTGCTTTCATCTAAGAGCTTCTGCTGGATCCTGTGATATTCTTCATCCAGTTGAGGGTCAGGCACCTTCTTGATGAGCTCTTTCTTGACGATTGTATCCTGCGGTTTCTGGCCCTCTAGTAAATAGATGTCAGTCTGTACACTTTGAATTTCCCTTTCCAGTTGGTCTCTGCGCTGAATTTCTTCCTGAAGCTGTTTTTTGATTCTCCAGGGCTCTTCACCTGGGGCTGATGATCTCACAGTCTGGACATCTTGCTTGATTATTGAAACTTCTGGTTGCTATAAAGAATTATAAAATATTGAATGTATATAATACGTAAAAAAAAAAAAAAGCAATGCTTATACCATGCTATGGTTATTTGTATGCATAGCATATGATAATGTGTTTTACCTGGTTAAGAAGGCTTTGAGCAAACTCTAGGTTCTGCAGTCTCTGCTTGTTCACAGCATTCACTTCAGTGAATTTTGCCTCAATTGCAGATTCCTTTAGAACACAACATGTTTAAACTTCAACAGTCAGAAAAACAGTTCTCATTAAAAAGACCATAGAATGTTCTAATTATTTGATCCAGGAAATGGTTTACTTTTCAAAAATATTCACCTCTCTATTCACTTTCAAGGCAGGAGATTCAAGTCTGCTCCTTTTGTATGTCTGGGGAACCAAGCCATCTTCAAGGTCAAGGATGGATTTAAACCGCTCCGCTTCATTTTCGTAGTCCTGAAAACCATGACACAAAGGAGTTCGCATGGCTTTGCATAAACATGATAGTAGGATAATTCTCTGTGAGTAATACACTGAGATTTAAGCACCTTGACTGCTTGCTGATAAAGCTGTGCATTTCTTGACACATTGTTCAGGTCTGATTCCTTTCTTGCGATGTCGGAGAGCAGATTCTGTACATTTCAAACATAGTTTTGGTAAATAAATATAATTTGTAATATTACAGTGCAATTATTGTAATGATGAAATGACTAAAGTACTTACTCTTTGATTTTTCAGTTTTGATTCAATCTGATGGATGTCATCAGTTTCACGTGGCTCATAGTTTGGTACTCGAGAAAGCCAGCTATTGAGGTTGTCATAGTCATTGTGGTAGTTGGCGTAGGCGGTTTTGGCTCTTTGCAGACTTTGTGTTCTGAAATATTTTAAAATTTCTTTTAATTTCAAGTTTTGTAAAATTAACATTATTTTATGAACAAACATGAATTAACAGTGAACAACAGTAAATTTATACATTAAAATGGATTATTAAATGATCAAATTTAACAGCCAATATTAACAAATTGAACCTTGCAGTAAAGTGTAACCATAAACATTAATGGTGAGAACAATCCTATTCATTGTAGGTGTAATATAAATAATATAATCACAGTACACAGTATACTTAAGACTAATCTGCAGAATTGAGTTCTTGTGTCATTTTTTTTAAAGGACACTCCCATCTGAAATAACCCTGGTTTAATATGAACTCACCTGGCGTCAGTCTGTCTGTTCAGATTGTCAAAGCGTTTGGTGAGTTTCTGAACATCAGCCTCTTGCCTCTCGATATCAGGGCAATGTTCTTGCACTTTGTTGGCCATATTGCTGCAGCTGGCCTTGGCATCTCTCAGGTTCTGCTCAGTCTCTGTGATAACAGATCTTTTGCTCCTCAGCTCAGATGCAATGTCCTGGAGACAAGAATACATCAGAGATGAGTGCATAGTGAATCTTGGGGAAAAAAAGATCAAGAGAAAAAAGTGGCATGGATTACGAAGCTTACCGCCAACTCGCGCTGGGTCTTCTCCAGTGAGGTGACGTCAGATGGAGCAATCTCCTCTCTTGCCAGTTTGTTTTCATAGGTGGACAGTAGAGCTTTGCCATTCTGCAGAGAATTCTCCAGCTGATAGGAGTTCTGCATTCTAAAACAGTGCAATTTTAGGCTCAAAATTCAAGTTCAAGACATTCTTGAATTCTGTTGTAAAAAAAAAAAAAGGAAGTATACTTACTTGTCACTTGCACACTTCAACAGCAAATCGACTTTGTTGTATTTTTTGTTAGTCTCATCCACCTTGGAGTAGAGCTGTGGTGCACTTGAACATTTGGGAGAGGATTTGAGGAAAGTCTCAGCCTCCTGTAATTTTGCAGACTTTTCTGGCTCTATCTTACGAACAGCAGTAGCAATGTCCTATGAAGAAAATACTGGATTAAGGCAAGGTCAAAACATCATTTGCCACTGAAATACAGGGTTAAAAGTAATGTGTTTGTGTTTAAATTTCAGATTCTTGTTCACTTTACATATTAAGTGTACTGTGTTGATGATAGACATGAGGTGTATGTGCAGTTCACACCAAGAATGATAACTATAAAGATAACTGTAACACTATATTAGAGCCCACACCAGCAGACGATTCTTACGCTCCATTCACACAAGGCGTCAGTGCTTGATGGAGGGCGATGTTGCATGAACACAATTGGCTAGCGTCTGCTGTAGGGTACTTGCATAAGGCGATCTGATTGGCTGATGCCTGCGTTGGCGCTTGAAAAGTGGAACATTTTTCAACTTCTGCCAAGAGCAATGCTAGTGACGCAACGCAAAAGAACCCACAATTCAATTCAGCAACGCATGACGTCACCCATTCAAAGTAAATGAGAAGCGTTAATGCCGACGCCGATGTGAATGCACTGTCAGTGCACACTGCAGTTTATGTTGTCTGTCACTTTAAATGTTTGAGCTCTTAAATCAGGATGGATTCTGACTGGCTGTCAATGTTTTTATCATTCATCAGTTAGAAAAAAATCATTCTGAAAGTGATTCACTGTGCCGCTATCTTTATAGTGGACTCTGCTATTCTTTTATATTTAAAATGATTTTTAGAACTATATCGTTGTGGTTATTTTTATAGTTATCTTTCTTAATGTGAATGGGCCTTATGTGAACTCAAGATTCAAACTAACGTGGACATCATCAGAAACAATCGACAACCACTGCACTAATGTTACTGAAATATCTGCTCAGACATAATTTATTGAGCATTATTAGAATGAAACTCATTATATATGGTAAATTTATTCAGACACATGACACTTGTTGTCTACTACAGAATACATACTAAAACACCAAATGTTGTACCTTTATGTCCTGTAGCCTGTCAGCGCTGTCTTGAACAGGACGTGTTTGCTCCAGTGGGGGGCGCACGCGAGAGTAAATAGCCTTCTCCTGCTTATCCAGATCACTGACCACTTTATCCAGTCCTGCCATCAGTTGACGACATTGCTGCTCTTGTTTATCTGAGGCCGGAGAAAAGAATGAATTAAGTATTCAAATCTCATTGGAAGAGCTCTGCATCTAAGTTTATCATAACGTGAGAGACAAACCTTGACCTCCTGTACTCTCCTTCCTCAGCTCTGCCAGTCGTGTTTGTAGTGCAGATTTGCTGCTGGCTACTTTCTGTTTGATGCTTTTGTGCTGGTTTATCAGACTGCAAAAATGTTTTCATATTAGGCACAACTAACACACTTACAAATGTCATATACAGATATCAAGGAATACCCACTTGTCAGCAACGGCCACAGCCTCAGGGTCGGTTGGCGGGATAATGAAGCACACTCCTGGAGCATTCATGGTGCGGCCATTTGCATCCTTCACGTCCCATTTGGGCCCATTGTTCCTGAGCAGGGTGTACCGCTCACCTCGCAAAACTGAACCCTGTGTCATTCAAAATAAGCAAAGTAAGCTCTGTTTCAACTTGATATTGCAGCTAAAAAAACACAAATTCCTTAAATAAATGTGAAATCCGTACAAAATCCCCTGCACACGTCTCCAGAGGTTTATATGAGATGAATCGTTTGGGTGAAGGCCGTCTTAAGGATTTAAATACATTAGATGGGGGAATCCAAAACCCGTACAGAGACAGAGTGTAACGGTTTTCTATGCTTACTCATGATAATAGCTGATGTTTCACTGACTGGTATTAGTGGAGCTCTAAGCCGCATACATAGAGTGAGCGAGAGCTCAAACTCCATACCTCATTAGTCTCGTATTCACACAGAGCCTCGATAGGAAGCAGTTTCTGAGGAGTCTCCCTTCGGTACTTCAGAGGGAGCACCTGCAGGCTGCGCTTCTGGAGATTTTTCAGTCGCTCGTCAAAATGATCCATGGCCTTTGCCTGATCCTGTTAATACAAACACAGACAGTCTTAGATAGTGAAAACACCTTTTAATTCATATACGAATAAAGAAAAAAATTGTAGAACGTGAGAAATGCAGTATATTTACATCCAGGTCAGCAATCAGACCCTCCATCTGGTACATGTCTTTAAACTCGGGGTTATACTTTTGGTTGATCTCGGTCTCCAGGCGCTTCAACAAATCGTTGGTGTCTCTTGCATCCTTGTGGAACTGGAAAGAAAAGGAATAATGCAACTGAGCAACTCTGAAAGCAATATGATGGAATATGGAACAGGAAATGATTGTGTAAAATGCAGACTGACTTTGTGATAGTCATCCATGTTCTTGAGGTGGTTCTCTTCACAGATGAGCAGGTTGAGATATTCCTTCCAATCCGCGTGCACGGCATCCATGTGTGCCTAAAAACAAGACGAGTTTTAGAATATGACCCATGTTTCATATTTTATCTTTAGTGCACTGAAGTAATATTTCAAGTTTAGTTTATTTACAGTCATTGCAGTTTTGCCTAATTTGTGCTAGCCAAATGACTTCCTACTTTGCCCTAATTAACAAAACCTCAACCAATCACATACAATAAAACAGTAATAATTAAATTATAGCAGAATAGTAAAAACAAACTGTTTTATGTTGTTACACGTTTAAATATAAACAGTTTAATAAATAATAAAATAAACTCTACAGAGTCAGCCAATACATTATCTAAAAGTGACAGCATGTTGTCAAAGGTCTTTAAAGGGAAAAAACCTGTCATCATTTAGTTGTTCCAAACCTGTATGAGTTTCTTTCTTTCATCTGTTGAACACAAAAGAAGATATTTTGAATAATTTCAAATCAGTTGAAGGTAGCCATTGACTTCCATAGTATTTTTTTCCTACTATGTAAGTCAATGGCTACCGTCAAACTGTCTGGTTACCAACATTCTTCAAATATCTTCTTTTGTGTTCAGCAGAAGAAAGAAACTCATACAGGTTTGGAACAACTAAATGATGACAGAATTTTCATATTTGGGTGAACTATCCCTTTAAGGAGCCTCTGACTGAGAATCAGATTGTTTTCAAGCTTTTTTCAGGTAAATATCTAATTCACATCAAATATGGTGGTTATTTTAAAATATGAAGCAGATTATTGTGCTTCAAATAGGATCACATCCTTTTATGATATATATGCTGTTTGGCTCCACTATGCTCAGAGAAAATGGAGTGTGAAAACTGATTTCAGATTAGACTGGAGTCATTTTTTCTTAGTTTCAGTGTTGCTATAATTACTGCATACTTCTTTATAGTGCAGTACAGTTATACACTGTAAAATATACAGTTACAAATATGACATCCCATTATGCCTGAAACATTGTCAATGTATTTTAATGGTAATGTTGTGGTAACCACAACTTTTAAGTTTTTCAATAAATTTAATGAGAAAAAATGATAGCAAACGGCTTATAATATTACCGCAATGACATTTTTCCCCGGATGGTTCTGCTCAATAAGTTCCTCTCCATCTTCATTCAGCTGGGTGACGGTTTTCTCCTTAGACTCCAGACACTTGCTGATGAAGTTCTGATGAAGTTGTCAAGCAGCATGTTAAAAACATATTTATAAGTAGTTTATTTATAAGCATTTCAGTACTATAATCATATCATTTGTAGGAGGTTTGAAACATGAAATCATATTTGAACATCTTAGTGCCATCTAGAATTGTATCATTAAATGGCTTCTAAGCCTTTACCTCGTATTGCCTCTTTCGGGCAGGGTAGTCCAGGTTGTTGTCGCTCCAGTCATATGTGATTCGCTCTTCAGCTTGTTGGTCCATCCAGTAGAGCTCGTTGGTGCAGCGCTGCATGTAATCTCTCAGACTGAGCAGGTTCTTCTGACGTGCAGCGGAGCTCGCCTGTGATGGACATGGTCAAATCCAGTGTTTTGAGACGTGACTTGACAACTAACTCTCAGTCTTTTACTAGTGCAACTTCAGTGCATAACTAGGTTGCAAATTAAAGGGAGAAAATGTCTCACCAGTAGCTTGTTGTACTTCGCCTGCTGGCCATCCACACCATCCTGTTATTCAAGTAAACAAATGAGTCACAGATGCCACTCACATGACTGTTCATGTTATTCTTTTATTGCATTGCATTTTATAATCATCAGTAAAAAACGTACCCGGTCTGCAGTGATATACGGAGCCAATGCCTCCACTTCACTGTGGAAAATATTGTGCTCCTCCACTTCATTCTCGATGGTGGGCAGATCTTGTCCGAATCCTTTGTTGTTCACATTTGCCTACATCCAAACGTATTTGAACATGAATCATTTGCATTTTAAATCATATATTTGAAAGAAAGAAATAGAGAGAGGTATGTTTAGATACACACCAGTTTCTCATCAATCATCTTTCCCCAGTTGACGGTGGGAACCTGCTCCGATCGCATGATTTGGTAAATGCGATCATGATCCTCGCGGAGCTTCATCACACGCACTCGCAGCTGTTTCATACTTTTTCATTGAGGAGAAAAAAAAAATGAGTCATCCACAATCCCATATTCACAGCATAAGCATTCACAGCACATAATTCTGTGTGCATGCTGTTGGCTATTTCAGTTTACAGGTGGCTATATAGACTCACTCCTTCTCAATCATCTCAGCCTGAGGGTGCTGCAAACGGGTGGCTTGGGCTGCATCATTATCCAGGCTATTCAGTAGCTCCAGTGAGTTCAGGATCCTCTTGTTTGTGTCCTCCTGGTACAGTGGCTGCTTGCCCTCATTGATCTTCTTGATATCCTAGAAACATCAACGAGCAACGCAATTAACGGAAGTTATGTAACAATAGTTAAAGGGATACTTCACCCTTGTGTCATTCCAAACCTGTATGACATTCTTTCACCTGTGTAACACAAATATTTACAAAGTGTTTTTTTTTTTTTGTCCAGCATTTTGAGAATACTTTGAACGACCCATCTCATTTGATTGTTTAATTTAAAATGTTTCTTATTTCTTTTCTTTAGTTATTAGTTAAGTGCACTTAAGTAATATTTTAAGTTTAGTTTATTTAAAGTCATTGCAGTTTTACTTAATGTGTGCTAGCCCAATGTCTTCCTACTTTGCCACCTGTGTTTTTTATGGTGTTTTTATTGGATTTTTCTACATGGAATAACAAGTGTACAGATCTGTGTAATCATCTGCGCACATTTTCTTCTTTTTTTTTCTTCTTTTTTTGTCCATATCAATAAAATCAGTGGGGTCCAATGTTGTTTTGGAAATAAAATAAAATAAAATATCTTTGAAAAAAAATTTTTTTTGAGACTCTTAAAAATATCTTCTTTTGTGTTACACAGAAGGAAAAAAATCATATAGGTTTGGAATTGTGTAAGGTCAAATAATGACAATTTTGGCTGAACTGTCCCTGTTAATGTTTCCTTCTCCATTGGTATACACCAGTATTGTTAATGCCAACTAAAACTAAAACTATTAAAAAAATGTTAATTGAAATAAAGCTGAAATAAAATAAAATATAAATCATTAGATTTTAATAATTATATAATTAATTAATAATCAATTATAATAATATAATTAAATTATTAATAATATATTAAATTATATTATTATATAATTAATAAATATTTAGTTTTAACTATTAGATTAAGTTTAAAAACTTAAATTAAAAAAAAAAAAAAAACTTAAAAGAAAATTAAAATGTTGACTTGGCAACTAACCAATATCAAATAAGTTGAAGTACTTAAATGATTGAAACGAAAACTGAAATGATAATGAATTAAAGCATAAAGATTTAAATTTAAAACAAAAATGAATTAGATGACAAAAATACATAACAAAAATCACTTCAACTAAAACTAAAATGAAAACTAAAAATATTAATTGAGGATATTTATAAATACTACAATATTTATCAATGCCAAAACACTGGCATACACTTTCCACTATTTTAACCCAAAAAACCCTAAAGGGACATATTTAAAGATAGCATTCAAATGCTTAATGGTGAGAAGACAGCAGGAGTGACTAACTCTCCAGCTTTGATTGTAATCCACAGAAGTGTTTACTGTACTTACCCTATTGAGATTCTGTTCTGTCTCAATGATGTTCTTTTCCACCTTGTCAGCATTCTTCTGCAACTTGTCAATCAGGTAGGCCAAATCAGTGTCAGTTAATCTGAGGTGAAATAACAGGAAGTTAGTTTTTGAGGGAGCAGTTTTATATAGTTTCAGTGAGGCAAATATACACAAGTTTCGGCCTGCTTTTTCCTGAAAATACCGCGGCAAATGTAGTAGTTTTGTTATGTTGAATCTCTGGATCTAGGACAGAACTCCTCACTTCACTTATCTGTCATGCTGAGATGCTCTTAAAATAAATACAGGACTCGAAACACTTTCATTCCACATCATCTGACACAGACTTCAGATCTGTTAGGAGAACCATGGTGCTAACAAAAAATATCGTCTCAGCTGAACCACACTGAAAAAAATGCAGAAATGCTGTTCAACTTAACTGCAGCCTAGTGTAGTTTTAGTGCATTCTGCAAATTCTAGAAAAATACTGTGTGACAGTGCACAGTAGGCATGACTAAACTTGATCAGAAAACAAATTACGCACCTTGGGCCCTATTTGCCTTAGGGACAAGGTATGTTATTTAAACATACAATAGCATGAATCATTAATAATAAGTTTGATGCATATTAATGGCAGTTATAAATATCTCACCCTGCCTAAAATGATAATGTCATGAATAAGAACACACAAAACAGTTTTGTGTTCATTTGAGCTGAAAAACAACAACTGTAGTACTGAGTAATGAGTGAGATATGCAAATGAGGCTGATAATTACAACAAGAAGGTGGCTTTGATGAGGGCGTTAGAAACACAAACTGGTCTAACTGGTTTTACTCACAGATGCAAGAAGGTTAAAAAGACTTTCTATGTCATCTAATGCATCTGTATGTGAAACCCATCAAAATGTGTGGCAAAACACAGCTGGTCAGTTTCAGAAAGAGATTATGTAACCAATGTTGTTGTAGCTTTTTAAATCAAAAACAACTATTAAAGGGAAAATAGAAAAACAAAGCTGTATTTTTTTTTCCTGTCAAGAGAAAATGATTTAATATGATTTGAGAAGAAGCTCTGGGTGTGGCAAGTAATTATTTGATGCTCGCGTCCCTTCCCTAGAGGTGTTCCCATATCCAAAATAGACAAATGCAAAAACATAAACTAAGAAATCCGGATATCTTAAGAACAGTGTTATGAAATACACAAAGATTTGTCCTTATATAGTTCACTGCAAGCAAACTGCCCATATCTCTGTATGTCATGCCTTGTTTCTGTCAAAAGCAGACAGGCAAGTCACAAAATTTGGCACATTTGACATTGAGGGACCCATTGTGTGTAGCACACCCAAAGATGACCTAAACAGAAAACTATGTGTTTAAGAAACCCCTTTTTTTTTTTGGTACATCTGTAACCAATAACATAATATTGACTCAAACTGAAACCATATTCCTAGTTGCAGTGAATTGCCCTGCACTGCTTTCACTATATTAGTGTCCTGCTGAAACGAAGCTCAAGGCTAGATTCATCTCTCAAACCATCAGCAGTTTATGCTTGTTTGAACTTGAACTTGTCACTCTGATGACACTTTTACCCTTAACCAATCAGCGTGCTTTAAACATTCCATACTTATGTTGGCTCTCCAACCTGTACTGAACCAGATGAAACTTCAGAACTATACATGAACTAAAATGTTGATTAATGTTAAATAATAATATTATTAATAAATTATAAGTGATGATAATAATACATTAAAATAAATAATACATGTAAATGATTAATCTAATATCCATTTCCCAGTCATCCCACATCACTTTACTCTGTTCAGTACAGAATAACCACGCAAGTCACGGAATAAGTATCTCAGGGAAAAGTTATCCAACCTGTTACAACGCCACACCCTTACTACAGTAACCTCACGTCAAACAAGCACAAAACCGATTCAGTAGAAATTGTTATTTTTTAAATTACGAGTTATATTGTGGCTAATCTACTACAAATCAAACGATAATGAAACGGAGCCCAGTTAAAACACTCGCGCGCTCCGTCATGACACCACAGTGACGCGAATGAAAGACCTCATCCCAACAAAACCTATAGCTTGTAAGTGTATCCGGTTGCCACCGACCTTTTTTCAGTGATGGACACTGTGTTCTTTGCAGTCTTTCTCTTGAACATGATGACAGTTGCGGAGTTTCTCCAACACCCGTCTAGCTGCTAAAATGGCACAGTTAGGATCCCACTTTGGTGTCTGTCGTTCAACTACCTGAAGCGTCTTCCAGGACAGGTACACCTCACATACAACGCCCACAATGAACGAAACTGCAACTACCCTCCCACGAATACGAGCTCGCGCTGTCCGCCAAGGTTAGAAACGTGCTTAAAAACATCAAGCCCATTTAAAGTACGGGCTGGTGTCCGCCCCTTTCTGAGAGACATACCTGCAACCTATCGAAACAGAGGCGTCGTCTCTGTTTCTTCTCTGTAGTTTCGTGGGGTACATTTAACAGGTTAATATACAGACTTTTAATCAATGGTATGCTGTTTGATGCAGAAAAGTAGGCTAAGCAACAAGGCATCTGATTATTTGGATAGAACTGTGGCCATGGCCAGTGTGTAGCCTACATAAGTCTCAGTCCACAATTACAATACACTTTATTGGTATCTCATAATTAAAAAAATAAATAAATTTTTTTTGAGACCTATTAAATTTTTCATAAACTATCATCTAACATAAACATTTGAAAGATTATTAGCTAAATTTATACATTTGGCCGTCCAACATTTGTTAATTTTGCCAAAATGTACAATTACAAAAAAAAAATATATATATTTATTTATTTTCAGTACTTGTAAGAAATATATATAATGGGGGTTTCTTTAGTTATGGAATATTGCAGTATTCATTTATTTAAATTATCCGTGCACATTATTATTAGATTTTTTTTTTTTTTAAATTCATGTCTCCTAATAGTAATATTTAATCGAAATAACTTCCCCTCCCTCTTGCATCGATATCTTTTTCTTCTTGGATAAGGTATTTACTTTCGCGAGGGCGGGAGAACCTGTCACTTACATGACATCACAGCAATAGCAAACCACAACCCTCCAATGATCCAATCAATTCCCCATGGACAAAATCAAGTCCCGCTCTACTTTTTTTTTTCTTGTTTGAGAAGCCATTAAGCAGTGTTGCCAAGTCCACTGTTTTCCCGCGGAATCGGGCTACTTTTACATTGTTGCCGAGGGTTGTTTTTCATGTCTGCGTGTTGGAGCGACCCCAAATAACATGATATTTAGCCTCTGGAATGTGAATTTTACCAGGAAAACCCCGCAAAATACGCGGATTTTACCCCCCGGAACACGATTTTTACTGTGGGACCCTCCATGAAACGCGATTGGGCTAGTTTTGAGTAGCAATTGGGCAGGTTTTGTTGTGAAAACCTGGCAACCCTGCCGTTAAGTGTGTGTCTCAATCAGCTCCCTAGTTCTGCAGTCAAGGCATTTATCAGGGAGTCGGCCATTTTAAGGGGTGTCTGTAATTGCAAAATTCTTCCAGTGCACTGAAATGTTTGCTCCCTAAAATATCCCACAATGCACCACAAAAACCAGGGAGCACCGATTCTCACCATGCTCCCTTACTGGAAATAATGTTACATTTATGAAGCTTTTAACGAGCCAATTTATAATGATACGTGAGATTTGAAAAGACAAACCATTATTTTTTTATAATATGTCAGTATAAACACATCGCTTGACAGGTAGTGAACACATCTAATTATTAGCATTTATAATTAATATTCAGCTGAAATGTTGTAAGGATATGTAACAGAACAATGTGTTTAAACAGCATAAAAATGAATATTAAAAAGATATAGGTCCTGCATGTTGGTGATTAATACCAGCAGTAACATTCTACAACGTTGAACGTTTTCATGTCGCCTGAAATTGGGTAATAACATCATTACTCAATTTCCGGCGAATCCGTGCATTGGTAAGGTCCCTGGTGAACCGGGGAGCTGTTTGAGATGCACCCGTTTCACTCAGATAAACATCACGATAGGGAACAAAAGACTATCGAAACTTCTGTTTCTTGCCCAATTATGATGTTTATGTAGCCTAATGTTTAACTAGAAAATTGCAAATCTCAAACACCAACATTTTATTCATAATGACTCTTGCTTCTCATGTAAACAAAACACATGCACCACAATACAAATTAGCGTGTCTTATTTATTGATGGCTTTTTTCAGCCATAAAGTTCTGGGTGGACATAACTCATTTTTCTCTCATATTAGAGTGTCAGCTCAACAGACAGTTTACATAACCAGTCCGACCTTTGTTTGGGATGCAGCTACTTTATGAGCCAGACCTGTTTTTGGACAGAATGCTGATGTGCTTGTTAAACTACCAGAGCAGTTTTCATTTTTATAGCTGGTACATATCTGAAACCGTTTTAAAATATTGCAATTGTCTCTGAACAGGGCCTCATGCTAAGAAGTCACTAGGGGACCATTCTTAATGCCAACAGAGGAAAAGTCATGAGAACCGGGTTTTGTTGGATGGCTAGAAACAATGAGTCATCAGGGGGTGTGTATGTGTGCATTTGTGTGTGTTCCAGTGTCTGTTTTTGAATGGAAGCAGATGGAAAAGCAACAGAAATGCTGGTTGGTGTTCGGTATCTCTCTTACTATTCCATTTTACAGAATGCCTTAGGCCTCACGCTATATAAATAATAAGGTATTTTCTTCAAAGACCAATTCAACAGGTGTCAGGTGAAGACTGCGGTGTAATCACACATAAAACATAAAGTACAAACAAGTAGACAAAGCATGGGACAAATTATTTCTGAGGGCATATAATTTCAAGGTGACCCAGGATGGATTTGGATTTTGGTTATCTAAATTACAGTTAAAAATGAATGAAAAACAAGAATAATATGACAGGGTTAGCTCCAGAAACAAAGTGTGTACAGGTGTCAACAGGCTTCAGGCCTCAAATATATTAATCAGCTGCATTGACCTTAAACCAAATTCAAGTCGAAGTATTTGAATATTTTATGCTAATGTTTATGCTGATGTAACTTACTGAATATGGTCATATTCCAAGAAGCTTTCGAGCCTTTTAAAAAATGTAAAGTGCATATAAACATGCACAAGAGTGCACCAGTGTGGTGTCACAGTTGGTCGTAAAAACATTGAGGAGGAGGATCTATTTGCAGCAGTATCAAAGTTTATGAAACAAACACTCAGAACACTAGGAAACAGAACAACCGAATGAACTGAAAGAAACACAAGGCTGTAATACGCAGGTGAATGAAACTAAATTAACAACAGGTGTAACACATAACCAAATCAATGAGAAACCATAGCAACAAACTGAAAACAAGAGCTGTGTTCAAAATCTCCCCCTACTCCCTTATTCACCATTCCCTACATTACTACACTAATGTAGTCCACTTGAAGGAGTGAATGAAAACAAGTAAGTGAATTCGGACACTGAGTGTGCCAGAAGGCATAGTTTTTGTTTGTCGTTTAATAATTATTTGAAACGTAAACTGGCAGCTCCAGTAGTAATGAAAAGATTTATCTTGAACTCTATCATAGAAAATATGTACAAACTTTAATTAAACAATTTAATAATCAATTAAAAATAAATTTATACCTGTATGATATTGTGCTGTACCCACATTGGCTGTACCCTAGCGGTTTGGAGAATGGATGGATGGATGGATGATTCAGCTGCAGGCGTCATCTTCTTGCGTGACGCTGGAATTAATTCGACATGACTCTCACAGTGCATTATGGGTATTCTCTAGCCTTTGAGTGTAGAGTTGTACACTCATTATTGCGGTGCATTTTGCGATTGAATGAGTGCACTTGATAACGTCCACTATGGTTTCGGACACCACTACAAGTGGCTTTCGCCTCAAATAGTGTAGGGTATAGGGGACAATTTCGGACACAGCCCAAACCAAGCAGAAGTCACAGAACTAAAACACATAGCAAACCCAGACAATGTTGAACACTGTCAGAAATACAATAAATATTAGATAAAAAACTATTTTTATAATGTATTTTTACGTCAGTCAAAGTTGAAAAGAGCTTTACAAATAATTTTGAAATTAATTAACAATGTTTCTCTTCAGGTTTTTACATCAACTATTAATTTGGGAAAATTGGGAAAAAATACACTATCATACACTACATTATTTAATAAATTGATTTGCCTTCAGTACAGTCACAATATATTTAATTTGGTCGTGTTGTTTATGATAAATGGGTCTATGTACATATTGCAAAAGTAAGTGAAAAATAATGAGAGCTCATTCGGTATCCTGTAACAAGAGCCTAATGCCTGACGCTGTAGAAGACATGAAATGTGTTATAGTAATATCTTACTATGGAGATAATGAATATAGCTGCAAGGCAATATGAAATCACATCTCTAAAGGAATGCCCAAAGATAAGCTACAACTGTGGAGTCCTTGTGTGAAATTGGCTAGAAGTGAACACAGTCCATTCCGAAGGCTTAAATATTAACTTTATCATGTAGCCAAACCTCTCAAACAGTGTTTACAGAATACTTCCTAATGATCATTATGTGTGAATGGGTTTTATCTATCATTTACATTTAGATAGAGTCATTTTCATTACCTGCAGAATTTCTTCTATGTCAGATGTGCTTGTATCAACTGTCTCTTCAACATTCAACAACTCAACAACATTCTAGCTGGTACATATTCTACACAAGTGAAAAGGGCAAGAAATAAATTTGTCATCACACATTATATGCAAATGAATGGATATTTGCATGCACTGCTGATAATGAATACTATTCAGAGTAAGTGGGTTTGGAACCAAGAATTTATGAAACAGGTGAAAGGCCGGAATTCCCTTACACACCCATAGTGAAGGTGAGGAGCGGGGCTGATTGAAGCTCCTGACAGACATGCGTGGATCATTATGTGAACACAATTCAGCAGCGAGACCTGTGCTGCCAGATTTGAAGTACCATAGTGCATCTATGCGTGTGGGTTTCTTAGCATTCCTCTGCCAGGATGGGCCTACTTTGGAACTCAACACACCCAATGCAAAGTTGTAATAATGAGCTTGTGTGCAATTAGATATCGTGAAGTTAATTTTTTAGTTGTGGTGGGCACAAATGACAGTTCATTCTCCTCCGGGGTACAGTCTTGTATCTGATAAACATGTAGTATGAACTATGGGGTGTGTACTGCTTTGCACTGAGCATATCTCTCAGTGCAAGGTGCATTATCCAAACATGGGTGGAGAGGCCAAAGTATTTTAAACATGTAGTTGTGAGCTAACAACCAAAACAGAGTGCCCTACCTGACAGTGTAAGAATGAAGCATGCATCTCATATCAAGGATTTTTTAAAATCCTCCACCAATAGGCAAACCAATACAGTATAACAATTTATTGGCAAATATAGCAAAAAGGCAAGTGATTTATACTATATTGATGCATATATTTCTAAAATATATGTAGAAATCACATTAATCAATCTGATTTGTAATGAAAGAGGAGTGTCGGTTTTTCCGGGTGTGATGATTTAAGGTTCAATGGCAGGAGTGTCAGCACCTGTTTTGTTAAATACACAACAGCATTTTCTAGCCATTAAAGGTGTGTCGCACAGTTTCCCTTTGCTTAAAATATGCCTAAAAATGCACCTAGAAACCATAAAGTGCAAATATGCTAGTCATCCACTGAGGTATGCTGAGACATTGTTGGTGACAACACGGCTTTACAACTTTTGTCTCTGCAGAGGATACGCTTCAGTCGTGAAGTTTTGCTTTACACCCATTTCTCTTTCAGTGACACTTAGGTTCTAAAACAGATTACTTATCCTTTCTTTAGGTCAAAGAGGAACATTTACAACCACTGAAAGTGCTGTTTCGGTGAGAGGCCAAGAAAGGTCATTACTTTAAATGTTCTGTTTCAGCTAAAACAGTAATTCACCATGTAAATGCTTTAGGCCCGGTTTTACAGACAGGGCTTAGACTAAGCCAGGATTAGGCCTTAGTTCGATTAGGGCATTTAAGTAGCTTTTATAAACGTGCCCTAGAAAAAAAAACATTACTGGTGTGCATCTTGAGACAAAACAATGACACTGACATATTTTAAGATATGTCAGTACAAGTTCCTTTCAGTTAAAACAGCTCAAACATGCATTTTAGTCTAGGACTAGCTTAAGCCTTGTCTGTGAAACCAGGGGAAAGTTTGTGAAGTTTGTCCGGACCTAGATATTGTAATTGTTGTTTGGCTTCGTCCAGCATGTCTACACATTCATCAGACTACAATTGGTCTCATCATTGTGCATTTGCTCCAAAAGACATAGATGACGCTCAATGTGTATTTTCAAAGTCCCCCTGTAGTCAGTAATTTTATCCCTTAAAACTCATCTTTGATCACCAAAATTACATATTTAAAAGTTTTTTTCCTGTGAAAATGTTTTTTTGTTGCCTTAAAATAGCTTGAATGCAACTCTACATCCTTGCCTCATTTATTATACACGGATCTATGAATATGATAATTAGCCCCGCCTCCACTCACTCGCACAAGCTCAGAGATCCACTCGGTCAACTTACTGAGGTAAACACTGCACAGTGATATCGCTTTTTACAACGTCGGACACACAACGGTAATTAATAAGTGTTTTGCTTGACTACGTTATCAAACAGCTAATAATGTGTTGCTAATGTTACTCCAAACTTATTTCTCTACAATATTCACCTTTTGGAATGGGCACACTGTCAGCAGTGTAGTGATGCACAAAGCACAGAAGTCACTTTTAAACCAAGCAGAATTTTGTTGGTCAATGTGGTAAAAAACTTTAACCTGTTGCAAAATTTCCAGTCACATGAATTCCTAATGAAATGACTGGATAACACCCATGAAATTTCGCCAAGCAACAGCAAATGTAACTGCACCTTTAGGGTTCAAGTTTTGTTGGGTGTTTTGTATCGTATTGTTATTGTTATCGTATCGTATAGTTAGGTTTCATTTCCAGTACAAGTTTCTAGTTTCTATACCGCAAACTAAAGATTCTGTAACTGTGTGTTTTAGGTATCTCTACATGGTATACTACATTTCCATGTTGTTCTGGAACTCTTTTGGGCATGCAGAGTGAGTCCAGAGAATGGCTGAATCCTCCCTGAGACTGTGGATAAAGCAGGAAGCCAAGGCTCAGTGAGTTTGAAAACCTCCCAAAGACCCTCTGACACACAAAACTGCTGTGTTGCAGCAATCCTGTTATGGCCCGGCCACAGTTCAGCAAACCAGACTGGCCATGGTCTCAAATCCCCAGCAGAAAATCTCAACAGAGCAATGATTATCAGCCACCATTGGCTAATCACTCTATTCATTCCTTCAGAATTTGCTTTTGTTTTTGTTTTTGTAAGATGTCAAAACGCCTGGAAAATCTGATTAGAAAATGTAGAGCTGAAAGTGGCTATGTCAGTGTAACATGTATATATAAAAGAGTCATGGAGTGGCACTGACACATACAGTACAGGTGACAACCACACCCAGGTCAAGAATGAGATTTAGAAAGAACCTGCTTGGCTGGGTCAGACATGGCAGACAGTGCAGCCCCACCTACATTCTACAACGGGGAGGGTCTGAGAAAACCAGCCAATCCTGTCCAGCCACAGCCATTTAATTTATTATAAAAATGAGTGTTAAACATGCTTTTTAAGAGGTCATAACTGTTTGAGACCAATATGATGCGTTGTTGAAAATGTCACTTTAGGGAATCTGCTGTCAAAAGCTGTAATTCTTCTCTGCTTGCTTAACAAAAGGAACATTGCCTTTCAGATAAGGAAGAATGTTGACAGAATGACTGTGAACGGGCAGTAATGTGCTCTGATCTACTATGCTATCTGAAACATGCTGCCACACCCTTTCTGTCACTCTCTCTGTCACCTTACTCCGCACATCACGATCTCATTCAAAGTATGTCAAGCGTTGTAGTCACCATGGCACTGAACTCCATGAAGTGACTCTTTTCTTTCTCACACTGTAAACCCTAATAAGTTGAGACTACTCAAATGATTTGAGGAAAGTGATTCCCTCAGTTCAATTGAGTAATGGAGAAATTGACAAGTCAGTTTAACTGAGTTGACCTAATATGGTCTTTTCATTGAATTAACTTAAATGTTTAAGTACAGATTACTTAAAAGGCAAGTAGGCAAGATGTCAATATCACTTACTCTAAGACCTGAAATGATGCACACTTGTGTTTAAAGCAGTGTGTAAACATAAGTGCCAGTCATCTGCAACTTGCGACACACTTTAAATATTGAGTATAAGTATGCATGTCAGGAGTCTGGAGGATAACATGGCTAACTGCACTGTGATGTCTCACTAAAGTTGTCACAGCACTGCGTTACCAAACTTCACCACTAGGGGGAGTCACATCGTTTGACAGATTTGGAAAAGGTGTTTCAGGTACTAAATAATAAATAAAAATAAAATATATGATAAGATGCTTGTTTGAAGCTGAATAAGATACATTTAAAGACAAATTTTGCAATCATTCATCATCTTATTCTAGGATAATGTATGATGGCCAGTAAACAGAACTGAAGAATTTTTACTTGAAGCAAAAGATTTTTTTTTTTTTTTTTTTTTTTTTACATGGTAACCGTAGTTAAGAGAATACCATATCATACTAAAGTTATTGTTTCTACAATAAAATAGTGGTAACTTGATATTAGCCACCACTTTCCTCACAGACAGATTCAACACCCTCTTTGTAGTGTAGAAGTGCTGTGGTTAAATAGAGGCAATACAAAAAAGGCCACTCAGAGTCGCGAGAAGGAACATGGAATTCTGGATGCAAATTACATTGATCTGGAATGTGGAAAATTCTTTCAATGTAGGCCAAAGGGAATTTTTATTTCTGATTTTTTTCTGTTAATAAATTTAAACTTACATTTACAAAGGTTAGACTAAAATTTTCTAAAGGAAAAAAAAAATGATCAGGAATGTTGCTTTGATGCATACCACCTTTATTCAAGTTTCATCTATTAATTATTCTATAATTATTAATTATCTATTAATTTCATTTATTATGACTGTACATTAACAATAACTGCAATAGAAGAAAGTTTGATTACAAACACGATTCCAAAAAAGTTGGGACACTGTACAAATTGTGAATAAAAAAGGAATGCAATGATGTGGAAGTTTCAAATTTCAATATTTTATTCAGAATACAACATAGATGACATATCAAATGAGAAAATGTATCATTTTAAGGGAAAAATAAGTTGATTTTAAATTTCATGGCATCAACACATCTCAAAAAAGTTGGGACAAGGCCATGTTTACCACTGTGTGGCATCCACTCTTCTTTTTATAACAGTCTGCAAACGTCTGGGGACTGAGGAGACAAGTTGCTCAAGTTTAGGAATAGGAATGTTGTCCCATTCTTGTCTAATACAGGCTTCTAGTTGTTCAACTGTCTTAGGTCTTCTTTGTCGCATCTTCCTCTTTATGATGCGGCAAATCTTTTCTATGGGTGAAAGATCTGGACTGCAGGCTGGCCATTTCAGTACCCGGATCCTTCTTCTACACAGCCATGATGTTGTAATTGATGCAGTATGTGGTCTGGCATTGTCATGTTGGAAAATGCAAGGTCTTCCCTGAAAGAGACGACGTCTGGATGGGAGCATATGTTGTTCTAGAACTTGGATATACCTTTCAGCATTGATGGTGCCTTTCCAGATGTGTAAGCTGCTCATGCCACACGCACTCATGCAACCCCATACCTTTAGAGATGCAGGCTTCTGAACTGAGCGCTGATAACAACTTGGGTTGTCCTTGTCCTCTTTTGTCCGGATGACATGGCGTCCCAGTTTTCTAAAAAGAACTTCAAATTTTGATTCGTCTGACCACAGAACAGTTTTCCACTTTGCCACAGTCCATTTTAAATGAGCCTTGGCCCAGAGAAAACGCCTGCGCTTCTGGATCATGTTTAGATATGGCTTCTTTTTTGACCTATAGAGTTTTAGCCGGCAACGGCGAATGGCACGGTGGATTGTGTTCACCGACAATGTTTTCTGGAAGTATTCCTGAGCCCATGTTGTGATTTCCATTACAGTAGCATTCCTGTATGTGATGCAGTGCCGTCTAAGGGCCCGAAGATCACGGGCATCCAGTATGATTTTCCGGCCTTGACCCTTACGCACAGAGATTGTTCCAGATTCTCTGAATCTTTGGATGATATTATGCACTGTAGATGATGATAACTTCAAACTCTTTGCAATTTTTCTCTGAGAAACTCCTTTCTGATATTGCTCCACTATTTTTCGCCACAGCATTGGGGGAATTGGCGATCCTCTGCCCATCTTGTCTTCTGAGAGACACTGCCACTCTGAGAGGCTCTTTTTATACCCAATCATGTTGCCAATTGACCTAATAAGTTGCAAATTGGTCCTCCAGCTGTTCCTTATATGTACATTTAACTTTTCCGGCCTCTTATTGCTACCTGTCCCAACTTTTTTGGAATGTGTAGCTCTCATGAAATCCAAAATGAGCCAATATTTGGCATGACATTTCAAAATGTCTCACTTTCAACATTTGATATGTTATCTATATTCTATTGTGAATAAAATATAAGTTTATGAGATTTGTAAATTATTGCATTCCTTTTTTATTCACAATTTGTACAGTGTCCCAACTTTTTTGGAATCAGGTTTGTACTATGGTAAATGTGTGTAAGGGCTTTTGACCATATAAGAGTTTCCTAACAAAACAACAGCAAATCCTATTTGAATAAGACTTAATAAATTTAGTCACCACACAAAGCACTCCTCGCTTCTCTGGTTCATATGCATAAATGAAGGAGGAGTTACATAATAGTGTCCTTATAGATTTGTCACACAGACAGGTGACCAATGTTGGGGTAACGCATTACAAGTAACTTGAGTTACATAATCAGATTACTTTTTTCAAGTAGCTAGTAAAGAAGCACATTACTTTTAAATTTACAACAAAATGTCTGAGTTACTTTTTCAAATAAGTAACGTAAGTTACTTTGTTTGCCCATGTAATGACTGACAGCTTTCCTGTCCCCATACATGTCGAGAGAAACCGTGAGTAGATGCAGAGGCGTTGTGTGTAAACATGATGGTTAGTTCTAGACTAAATGTGAGCATTTACTCATCTCACTTGCACAAAAACAGAGTCAGTATTGCTCAAAATGAATAAAAAGGTGAAATGCAATCTCAGAATATTGCACAAACCTGCAATAATTAAATATATTAAATTACACAAATATACTTTATGTATTTAATCTCACTTTATTAACCAATGTCTTTGCTGCTGACCTTCATGATCCAGTTCAACCATACTAATAAGCAAAAATGACTTTAGATAAACATCACATTTGTGATCAGCCTGAAGCTTATTCATTTTACTTTTGTTGTGAAAAGGCCTTTACATTTGCCAAAAGTAGACCTTTTTTGCTGGTTAGGGCTGTCAAATGATTAATCGCGATTAATCGCATACAAAATAAAAGTTTGACTTTGCCTAATATATGTGGGTGTACTGTGTAATT
This sequence comes from Ctenopharyngodon idella, assembly GCF_019924925.1. Taxonomy (NCBI): domain Eukaryota; kingdom Metazoa; phylum Chordata; class Actinopteri; order Cypriniformes; family Xenocyprididae; genus Ctenopharyngodon; species Ctenopharyngodon idella. The sequence continues at coordinate 32,619,565 of NC_067222.1, read as the reverse complement.
ATTATGTATATATAAAATACAAACACATTCATATATATATATATATATATATATATATTTGAGAAATATTTACAAGTATATGTATTTATTTATATGTTTGTATAATTTATATTATATATAAATAATATTTTGTACATAAATAACATATTTCTCTTAAATATATACATTAATTTGTGTGTATTAATATATACATATTACACACACTACTCACACATATATTATGCAAACTCAAACTTTTATTTTATATGCGATTAATCATGAATAATCGTTTTTTTAAAAAACATAAAAACCAAGCAAGCCCAGCTCAGGTGATAAAACGTAATGCAAAAGTAATGTAACACATTACTTTCCATTAAAAGTAACTAAGTAACAAAATTAGTTATGTTTTTGGGGAGTAACGCAATATTGTAATGCATTACCTTTGAAAGGTGACCATAGCAATGACTGAACACTGAAAGGCAGAAAATGGCCTCATGGCAGGACTAGTTCTAAAGCACAAAACAAAGTTGATTCCTTTTTTTTTTTTTCATTATTTTTCATTTTTTATAAACCACCCTTCTTGTATATAAAAGGTATTGCAAATCCCTTTACATAATACATACTGGTTTTGAGTTCTGCTAATTGCAAAGTGTGATGGTTTATGCCAGGATACAGGTTTTGATTTAGCTTACAGTACGAAGCTACAGAGAGAGATATTGGTGTTACAAACAAATGTCTATGTGAGGAAATTGGAAACCCCCCTGGTGTTTAGGCTGCAGTGCAGCGGATCTCTTAGGACAGGTCAACAGTCGCACTATTAATCTCAGTTACCTGAAGCTTTACCTCAGTCTGACTGCACGCATTGGCCTGTACAAAGTATATCTCTGTATATTAACCCATTTCTCAAAGCTTAGTTACCTATTTCAGGAACACGCCTATGATGCCCTAAAATGCTCTCTAGGTAGACAGCTCATGGTTTTTGAGAGGCAGCCAGACCCAGTATACTTGTACAGACATTACCTGTAGTTTGGCAAAGTCAAAGTAATGTGACCAGAGGGCTGTCGACAAGATGTAGATTTTGTCTAACAGACGACCAGGTCAGCATGAAAACCACGTGTCTTACAGATTAGAAACTGGCATAGTTGAGTCTCTCTCTCTCGTCTGGCAGTTGCTGTATCATTGATTTAATGCTGAATGAACGCTGACTCTTGAGAGAAGCTGCGAACCACAAGCATGACATGAAATCGCGGTGATGTGTCTGGTGGTAATATTTGGAGGCAGCATTTAATTCCGTTTCCAGAGCAGACTATTTCAACCTTAACGTTTCTGTTGGATGCAATGTCCTATCTGAATTCCCGGGGGAGAGAGCTCGAGCGTTTTGATGGACTTTCGCTCATTTACTGGTAAGATTTGAATATGGTTTTACAGTTTTGCATGCTCTCTATTGTTTTCTCTTTGACATTAAATGAAACTCTAAACTTTACAATTATTCATGTAAACGACTTAAGTTTCTAACTGTGTATATATGTAACAAGTAAAGACAACAAAGTCAGCATTATGAATGAAAAAAGCATGTAGTACATACAGTATTCTTGACATACTGTTCTTGACGACGAGGTTCCGCTATTCCACAGAGAACAGGCATCCGTGAGCATTTTCAAACAGATTTCCGGATAAACAAAGATATTAGGTTCAGATTTTGTGGCATTGACATTTTTTTGAGTAATGATAATAGATATTTTGGACAGTCTCTTCAAAAACTGAGACGTCAAGTTCGCGCGCAATGTTTGTAAAAGCCTGTAGTTATTAAACAAAAAAGTAGGCTACTGTCAAAAACGTGTTGTGTTTATATACATATAGATGAAGTTATACTACGTATCTTCATCTTCTTTTAGACCAGGGTTTTTGATGCTAAGGACCCCAAATATGATGATACCTTTGCGAGAGGACCTCCGCAGATTATATTAGGCAGATTTATATTTTCATATAGACTCATTTGTACTGAAAATAATAAGCCTTATATAATAAAGCCATGCTGTAACCAAAATTAAATAATTGTTGTACTGTAAATAGCCTAACTGATATTGTCAGTGTATTAAAGAAAAAGGTACAATAAAAATAATATATGGAGAATATTTTCTTTGTATATTTTCTAGAATAATGTAAATGTTTAAACCTTTAAAAAATATTTCTTATACTATTAAAAAGCAGGGCTGATAAAAGAACTAAAGTTTATAGTGATTAAAAATGATTTAATTGAATGATTTTTTGAAAAGCACAAACAATACTAATACATTCTGTCAATGCATTAAACATATTTAATCAATATCTTGATTGTTAACACAATAACTTTGACAGCCCTAAAATTACATTTAGTTAAATGCTTTTTTTCCCTCTCAGATTTTCCCTGGATGCCCCGCTTGCACTTCCCTGGGGTTCCCCAGTTTGAAAATCCTTGTTTTAGACTATTTTAAGTGTACAGTATGGCAGACATTTTCTGTTTGTTTACATCTAAAGGCATTACCCAAATGTAGATGTTAAGTAAGGTGAATCTGTCTCCTTCTGAAAGGATTTTACCATGGTTTATGATCGTCAGCAGCCTTCAAGTTCACATGAAAGTCAATAATTGCATCACCAGTATCAGGCATCATAACAGGTGTATGATTGACAGGTGGAAACATTCTTGAATATTCTACTGATGGCACATTTATTTTATAGCCATAAAATAGAAGAATAGCTAACAGTGAGTTTACCTGAGAATGAATCTGCCCGGTGACATGCTAAATTTAGAGTTTGGTGACCGGGACTTCAATAGACTATTGGCGAGCCAGAGTAGAGAAGTGATGCCATCCCGTGACCTGAAGAAACACTATGAGCAACTGAAGCATGTTGTTTGTGGAAAGAATAATGTTTCTAAATTTAACAAAATAACATCTTTAAGATTTAACAAAAGCTGCATGATATTATAATGATGTGCAATATCTTGTGCAAGTAATTCTTTTGATGGTCATGCTTATTTCCATCTATAGATACTACATTTTAGTTGTCAATTTGTTTATGTATTCTCTTTTTATGTTGTTTAATTGCACATTTAATGAGTACTTTAACTTGATAGTGTTGAAGAAAAGATTTATTTTGATATTTTTCATTTATTTTTGTCACATTTATCACTTTTGCATCAATAACTTTAAGCATATATTGGGAGTAAAAACATTAACAAATGTACATATTATGTGTAAATAGTTGATCTGATCATGGACATGGTGTCTGAGTCTCAACATTGTGTCCATGTGAGCGCTGTAAACCCAAACACGTGTCCTGTCTCCTGGACATTTATACTCTAATTTGAAATTGACGCTGTAGTCAATCAACTCAACCGACTTTGTATACCATTATTTTTACATTTGTCAATCAGTGCATATGGTGTTTCACAAACATGGCATTGTGTCCTCATTTTCTGAACATTGTGGATTTGCGCTATTTCTGTTGTCTTTTACTTTTCTTATTTGATACAAATATAAACCAATCATGTGGTGTACAGCACCATGCTTCAGGTTTCTTTTTTTTATACAAATGATGTCTGAGGCTTTAGAGAAGTTGTTGCAGCATTTATCTCATAGCCAGCATAGAAGTTTTGGACTTGAATAAAAGTTTTGCAGGAAAGGGCTCCCTCTACCATTAGGCTGCTTTTTTTTTTACTGTGACTGCAGGAATTTGTGACTGTTATGTCAATGTCTGTGGATTACTCGACAGCCAGTGTTGGGGGTAACGCAGTACAAGTAACTTGAGTTACGTAATCAGATTACTTTTTCAAGTAACTAATAAAGTAACGCATTACTTTTTCAATTTACAACAAAATATCTAAGTTACTTTTTCAAATAAGTAACGCAAGTTACTTTTTTCACATTTATTTACTGACAGCTCTCCTGTCCCCATGTTGAGAGTAATAAAGTGCAGAGGTGTTGTGTGTAAACATGATGATTATTGTAGTTCTAGACTAAATGTTAGCATGTGTTTACTCATCTCACTTGCACAAAACATTCAGTATTCATCAAAATGAATAAAAACATTGAAATTGCAATCTCAGAATTTTACACAAACCTGTAATAATTAACTATATTAAATTACACAAATATACTCTATTTAATCACACTTTATTAACCAGTGTCTTTGCTGCTAACATTCAATGACTTAATTCAACCATTCTAATAAGCAAAAATGACTTTAGATTAGATATAAGAGTGTTGAACTCCCTTCTCCTGTATCATATTCTTCTTTAATGCAGAATGGAGCACAGCTGAAAGGTTTTTTTTTTAGCTGCGCCCTCTACCGTACAGGCTTAAATATGCATTTCCTTCAGACTGAAGCTTATTCATTTCACTTTTGGAGAGAAAGGGCCTCTACATTTGCCAAAAATAGAGCTTTTTTTTTGTTGTAATTAAAAAACATACAAGCAAGCCCAGCCCAGGTGAGAAAAAGTAACGCAAAAGTAATGTAACGCATTACTTTTCATAAAAAGTAATGAAGTAACGCAATTAGTTACTTTTTTAGGTAGTAACACAATATTGTAATGCATTACTTTTGAAAGTAACTTCCCCCAACACTATTGACAGCATTATATGGCACACTATGTGCCTGATACAGTAATACATAAATTAATGAAGCAAAGACAAAAGTAAGGGGTCATTATAATGTATGCAAGAGTTCAGTGGTATTTTTATGTGCAATTAATGAATAGAATAAAAACTAACATTTGTGTTGGATGCAAACTTTTATTATACAACAGACACAGTCAGCTAACACCTGAGACATAAAGTTATATTTTTTAAAACGTTATATTAAAGCCTTGATTTTATACTTTGACAACACATAAAAAATCTTTATCTGCATGAGGCTTTTTTATTGATTCATTTTTTCCATGCTAGTAACCATTATCAATAAATCAACATCATAATTTTGCTGACTTTGCTGTTTTGTTATCTGCCTTGTTTGTCTCAGTCCTGCCTAATGATGAGGTCTTGTTAACTGGTTTGTTGCATCAGCTTTGTTGTGGTTCATTGATTTCTTTGCTCTTTGCAACACTGTTATTATAGATTCATAAAAATCAGGCATATTTTTATATTAGTTGACCTGCCAGTAGAACAAAGAGTCAGCTTTTGTGTTGTGTATCTACTTAGCAGAAAAAGAACATTATTATTATAATATTTGTAAACATATACATAATTATGCACCTATTCGTAATATTGACAGCTCATACACCTTATTGTCATTAAAAGAATTTTTTATTTGACATATTTTATAAAAAATTTGACCATTAATAGACTTGTTGGTCCAAAACCATCTCATTCAATTACACCTTCCGTAATATGAGTAAAACAATTCCTACAACAATCCCTTCATGATTGTTCATCCCCCTGAGTGTTGTTTTTATGCTGACAGCATCAAGCATGATTAAAAAGTGGATGATATGTTGTGACATTTTCTGGGATGCGTTTCTGTTTGTTACCTATGGAGGGCAGTCATGGGCCCAGAATGCATCCGATAGTAAACAGGTCAGTCTGGCCTGTCAGACTGTTTCAGATTAACCCATTTCACCACACTCGGTGGTCCAGCATGGAAACTTGGCACCTGAGTAAAGCTGCCACCCTCATTTCCCATTCTTCATTACTGCAATGGGTGGCACGTTCACTAAGTTTTTCCTTGATGAAAAACAAGAAGCGGGACTGGCCAAAAACTGACATGACCATAGTGCATCTCCTCCGCTCCGCTGTTATGATTTCTCAATGTGGACTGGATTATCCGATAATCTGATAACAACCCACTGTGCAGATTTGGTGATTAAAGTTCTGATGCAATGGGTAGTTGCCATGGCTGCTGGAAGGAGAAGGGATAGTATTCGTATGTGTATTGTGGTGTATAAATGTATATGCATAGAGACACTTTTGAGGGGCTGACGTGGCATGCTTTTTCAGTGTCCTTTGAGTTTAAATGGTCTTTTACAAAATATAAATTTGTTATTCAAACATTGTTTGAACAAACATTGCTTCACAATTTTAAAAATTCATCCGAGTACAAAAAGTGAAAATTAAAGTTAGTGAAAGCTAAATCCTAAAATATAGGCTGCTATTACTTCAAAAAAACAAACAAACACATGTTTTAACAAAACTATGTTTATTTATTTTTATTTTTTTATTTATGTGAGAAATGTTTAACATGTTTCAACAGCCACTTCATTCAAAAGTATGCATATATTCTGACAAAATATTATTATTTTTATTTTATTTTTTCAAGCAATGTGTTTTATATTATATATGTATTTTGTTTTTGAGGACTCTTGAAAGTGTGAAATGGATTTATATTTCCCCTGCCTGATGTCTTTCACACCACAAATCAGGATTTTAGGACTGTGTGTGTGATTTCAACAGTCAGTCAGTGTTGACATCAACTTCCTTCCAGAGTTATTAGTCACATGACATTTACGGCTCAGGTGATTGGCTTACAAACTATTGTTTAGAACAGAAAGCCAACAAGGAAAGATGGCAGATTTCATATATAATTCAAGTTATTATCAATGCAGTTGTCATATTAATTAAGATCATATTAACTACATAGAATATTTATACTTTTAAAAATGAATTTGTCACTGAACAGGATCATTGAAATGAAAAGGTGACATCAAAAAGTTAATTAATTGCATTAAATTTAAAATAAAAAAATCATGATTGCATTATTTTACCTTATACATTTATCCATACAAATTATGCATTTATCAAATATTTTAACCACATCCATCATTATATAAGCCTAAAACAAAGTATATGATTTTCATGTCACTTTTTTGCTGTATCAATATATGCATGTATTGCATGGTGGATATAATCCCAGAGTATTTGTTTACAATCCTTACAACTTCTGATCAGTAATAAAACAGATTGAAGACAGAAATCAATATTTTCCCTTGAACATCCATTTCAGATAAGCCTAATATGTTAATATATACACACTTTAAATCCTCCATATTCAACACTTTGAACTAGAACCACCATAAAAACTCATTTTATGCCAATAAAGATGTGATATAGAAAAGCCCATATGAATTCATTCTCATGAGAAATGCATCATGAGAAATCACATGGACGGACAATCTGTCATGAATCATCATTCATAGGATTTACAGCTTCAGCGATTTAAGAGGGGTGAAGGGCTGTTGGCATTCTGAGATTCTTGAGTGGTGAGATATATGGTACTTTGGAGCAAGATTTAGTGAAATTTAAAGATACTGGTATAAATATTTACATTTAATAATTTATTGGTTTAATAGTTACCTTCATCCAAAGCTTGAATGGAAAAAAGCTACAGCACAATGTAAGTACTGCAACTGCAACACATACAAGCACTCTTTTACTCACTCTTTCCAGTATTAACAAATTTATATTTGTGTTGTCAAATATGTTAGAGCATGATGCACTAGTGCTGTTATCTGCCAGGCTGTGTGAGTTTATGGATCAGAGGTGGTTGAAGGGTGTTTTTAGTGCTGGTTGAATATTATAAGAAAGACTCTGCAGACACAGCATAAGTGAGATATATACACAAATATTTTTGTCCTATGAATAAATGATGATTTCAGTTTATTTGTATTAAAATGTAGGATTTTTCAGGATGTTCTCAGGGACATTTCAATAGCTCATTTAAAATGGTCTCTTCTAGCACATAGACTTATGCTAAGCCTTCCAGTGCTAAATATCTGCCATTCTGCCTGAGCTTTACTGTTCTGCCATTCTCGGGCACAGCAGATTCTTGAATAAAGAACAGCTGTCTCCTGTATCACAGTGACTGCCCTGAAAGGATATTTATAGCCTTTTAGTATCAGGCTTTATAAATGTAGGCACATTTGGCCTTTTTAGAGCAAATGAGATGAAAACTCTTCTATTTCGGTCATCACAGGACAACTCTTTCTCTGTGTCCATCAACAGAGGGCTACGACACACAGGTCAGAACATAGAGGTCCACTGCTTCGTCATCTGCTAATAGCTGCAGGAAACCAGATAGCATTTTTAAACTTCCGGTTCCACCATCCTTAAGTGTTTTTTGTGAATGGGTTTTTGGTTATATGCCTGAAAAAAGGTTTTTTTTTGGCTATCACAAGCTCAAGATATTTTTTTTTTTTCTACGGTATCATAATACATAAATACGTAAGTAATACACCACTTATTGGTGATTTTTTAAAAGTTTATCCATCTTGAAAAAGGTGGCTGCTAATGAGCGGCTAAATAGGCCACTCTTCCTGTTTTTTCAGTGATGTTTCAGCTTGGACTGGTTACTTTCAGTTACCGTTACAGTCAAAATACTACCTTATAGACCTTAGTCAGGGTATTTCATTTTTTATAAAAACAAAGCTGTGATAGATTTGCTATCTTAATGATGTTTTATTTACAAATTTCGGGAGGTGCACATTCATACAATCTACCCAATCAGTGTGAGGAGGCCTATAGATAAATAGTCAACTCACCTATGTCCCACGACAGTTTTCCAGCATCCCTCCTCCACCCCCATTCCTCACTCTCAACTGTTCCTATTTCAACCTGGGATAAAGGGAGGGATGGGGGGAGGGTTTTGGCCACATTCTGGACTCGGAGTCCTCCCCCTGGACAGCATGCCAAATGTGCAAACTCGTGAAAAAGACTAGTTCGCCCCAAAATTAATTTTCTGTCATCATTTACTCCCCCCTCATAAAAAGCATAAAAAGAAGATATTTTGAAGAATGTTTGGTGCCTATTGACATCCATTGTATGGACAAAAAACAAAACATTATTTGGCATGCTTCTGTCACAAGCGACAATGCAGGTGATAAGGATATAGTAAATGATTTTTTAAGAAATTATTTTTGCATCAACTATCCTTTTACTATCCTCAACTATCCGTTTTTTTTTTTTTTTAAAGATGTACTTTCAAAGTTGCATCAACTAAACAATCAATGACAAGGTAATCAACCGTAAAACCAGTCAAACAGATTGCACATCTGTATACACACAAAAATGCTTAAGATTTGGGTAGGCTACTATTTTTACTTATAGTCTACAAAAACATATATTTCTTGTATTTTTCAGCAAAAGATAAGATGTCTGTGAAGAGGGGTGGCTGAGGGTGGGGGGCCCAGGGGTCTTGTGGGACCATGAATTGGCCCTGTACACCAGAGGTCTTCAACCTAATTGACCATATGCATGGAACATTACGGTGAAATGTCACTTGTTGGTGTGTCGCTATCTTCAATGTTCTGAGGTAGTTAGTTAGGAAATACTTAGCTTATAATCAGAATATAGTCACTTAGTCAGGCCTAGCGTTAATTTAGTTTTTCAAATGTAAGACGACATAAAAAAAAGAGACATGTCTCAGTGTTCCTCCTCGGCAAAATTCAGTTTGACCATCAGTTTTCACACTTTCGTGTGAAAAAAGCATTAACACAGTAAATTAAAGACTTACTGTGCGGTTTAGTTAGATTCATTGAATAAAATGTGAGTTTTCACAATTGTGCCAAAATTATTGAGCTTGCGCTGCACTGACTGACAGCTGCTGTGATTACACATTAAAAATAACATTTGAAGTGCTGCAAAAATGTTGCGTGTGCATGTTTAATTACACACACCGCGTTTCCCATTAGCTTCGTCTTTATTGCAATCAATAAAACTGGTTTATTGGCAAATTAGACAAGTGTGGCAACTGCATCAAAATATAAATCCAACATTAAAAAGTCAACCATTGATGGTTTTGTGTTGATTTACAGCGAGTACAGAATGACAGCTAAAGCCCAAAGTATAGTTACACGAGGGTCAGCGTACAGTGCGCGTGATGCGAATTTCGTCATTAGAAGAGTACGCACGTACTGTCTGCGCACTGCCGGATTTTTGTAACCGCTCTTAAGGTCTTTGCACACTGAGTCCGAAATTCGCGTCCCAAATTTTCGCACGTTAAAAAATAAATACGACCTCATATTGTGTCAATCACATTTACACACTGCCTCCGAAACTTTCATCCATCATAAAAAAAATTCAGATCAGGTTTGATTTTCTGCATTTTTCGCATCCGTGGCACACATTTTGAGAGACGTTTTGGCAATTCAGAGCCACCGTACAAGCGAACGCCAAAATCCCGAATGCCATCTGACAAGTTGATCCACGTCATCTACAGCACAAAGCAGTAGCACTGTATGACAAACAAAGTGCGGAGTACAAAGAGACAGAATATAAAGACAGATTGTGCCAGTACCAAAGCATCAAACTAAGCCACTGACATCCTACTTTGAAACGCTCGGGATAATCACGCAGCTCCTTGATGAGGTCGAACTCTCCTTTCTCTCTATACAAACTCAGGATTGGATGGACCCAATATTTTCTTTCTTTTTCTCTTTTTAAGAAGAGACTAAATCATGCTTGAAGGCTCCATATTGTATTGTTTTGCTTTTTTTTTTCCGCAACAAATTCATTAATACGCATCGGACTCAGTGTGCAAGGTCTGTGCCTGATGAATTTTTGAATTTTTTGTGCAGACCGATTGGCGTATGACATCAAAGTACCGCGAGAGTGATTGGAGAGCAAACGACTCCTTATGCTTTTGAATCACTCTCAAGGTACTTTGATGTCATATGCCGATCGGTCTGCGCTGCAATGTGATTATTTCCAACCTGATTCAGCACACATGCCTGTGATTTCCAAGCGATCCCAAAGAGCTTGATTAGCTGGTTCAGGTGTGCTTGATTAGGGATGGAGCTAAACTCTGCAGGACAGTGGGTCCCCAGGAGCAGGGTTGAAGACCTCTGCAGTACGCGGTTGATTGACAGGTTGTCCTAGCAGATTATTGTGCACAATAAAGTACTCTTCCCAGTCTTGACTTGATATGTGAATGTGCAAATCACACTTGACATATTAACCTCACGAGAGGATTTACAGGAAAAATTTAAGGCTAGCCAGACAGAGTGCTGTGTAAGTCAGTGTATTTGGTGTGATAATTTTGAAAATAAAGCTTATGATGGCCGGGTGTGTAAAAGCTAATCCGCAAATTACATCATTACAGCCTGTGAGTTTGGCACAAGAAAGCTTAGTCTGGTCACACTGTGATTGTCACAGGGACTTGACAGATTGTAGACGGCAGCAGATACATTATTTACATTATTAACTAAGACAATAACATATGATGCATGTATTTCCACTTTGTAGCACTGTACTAATTACAAGTATGACATAAACAACAAAAAATGTAAAGCAAACAAACTCCTGAGCAGCTTTTGGAACATCCTTGTGTACCTTGTTTTGGAGTGTAGCTCAAGTCGATGATAAAAAGTGGTTTCTGATTCACAGGACATGTGTCGAGGTAAATGACAGTGAGGAGTTACACGGTGACAATGCATTTAAGGCAAAGTGTCACTCTGACTCTAACTAGGGCGCAAGCAACACTCTTTGTTGAGCACTAAATGACAATAATCTCTTTTAACAGGTAGTCACTTCATTACATTATGCATGCAGTTAGTCTTTTCAAAGAAAGTTTTTTTCAACCCACTTAACATTGAAAACATTACACATGATATTGTAAGAATACAAAAAGCTAAGTAAATTTGGACAGTGTAATCCACCTATTGTGTAATTTTACTTAAAGTAAGCGTGTATAAATCTGATTGCTGTGTGAGAGAAAAACACTCTTGCTGCGCATGGGCTGACCGTAGACAATAACACTGGCTAAAAATGGAAACGATTGAGAGATTAAATATGTCTTTCTGAGTTAACAAGGATTTCGAGTTTGAGAGTCTGCTTTTGCACAAATGTTGTTTTCCCCTCAAACCATCAACATTTCCTATTTTTCCATTTTTTTTCATGACTCATAAAATAACTACATTGGCAGTGTGAATTCCACACCATCAGGAAGCTAGGAAATCACAACCATCCTTCAGTAGGGTACTGTAAAAGTGAAAATATGTCATTAAGGAGCTATTTCTGTCTGACCCGACTCTTACCAATGACGTTCATTGGTGTAACCAAATGTAGTAAGGTTGATTTAGTCATATTAAATTATATTTTTTAGATGTTGCCATCTAAGAGGATGCATGCATGCAGCACATTTTAGATGAACTGCCTTTTTTTACACTGTTTATTGTATCATTTTATCTATTTCCTATCTAATTCTTCACAAGACTATGGGCTTCACCATGATGTGCATTCCAGTGTTATTATTTTGTTTCAGAAACCCTGACTCTTATAGCTATCAAGAGATTACAGTAACTTGTCATTTTCAATTCCCATATCAGGTTTGATCTGATGCAAAATGCATATTTCTATAATAAAGTTCAACTTGATGTCCTTGAAAGACCCCATGGATTGAAAAAGCTTAATGTTAGTAAGACTTTGTATATCACACCACTGTTAAATCTTTAAAGTCCTTTAATAAGCGTGAATATTTGTTTTTCTGTCTGGGAACCACCTGTTCAGTCATTATTAAACAATGACCAAAAAAATCTCTATCTCTAAAATATCTATATAAAAAACACTACCCCTCATTTCTGTTGCATAAGATTTAATCTGTGGTTGAAAGTTGGTGATGTTTAGGATCATCTGTATTAGAGGGCTGTAGCAGTGAATCATGTGGCTCGCGCTGTGTCGGACCTCCGCGAGGCGCTGATCACGAGAGGAATGGGCATAAGATACGCGTCGCTGGATGCGCAAAAATCTCTTCAAAATGCCAACATTTTCGGTCATGTACAAAGGAGCGGTCATGATTAGCAGGTAAAAACGTTTGTCTTGTAATTTTGTGGTAGTTAAGCTGCATTATGGCTCGTTTTTTCAGCTCATTAGTTCCAGTGAGTGAGAAGCGCTCGAGTGTTTACGAGAGAAACGTCGACATATAGGTGCGTCGTTACTTTGTCCTCAACTGAAGGTTTCGGTGACTTTTAGGTACTTTGTGCTACCTGTTCTGTGCTCAGGTGTGTCACTTACAAAGCGTGTTCGCGGACTTACTAATATGAGAGAATGAAAAGCGTGTGTAAAATGTGTTGAACGACGGTTACTTCACCATTCGTTCTTAATATAGCCTATACATTTGCACCGACTGTAGTTACAGTGTGGAAATTGCATATTTGAGCTTGTTTGCCCGCTATGTTTTGAAAAATCCATAGCATTGTAAAGGATGTACTAATAATGTGCTCTAATCACCCGGAGATTATAATGTGTTTGTGCGTACTCACTAAATCCATTTATACATACCTCATGGAATTCATAAAACTTTAACTGTGCTTTTTGTTATTGATCAGAGGTTCTTAGCATCAAACTTGTTGATGCTAAGAACAGCCCAAAATGATAAACCCTTTCGTAGACGTATATTTTCATGTAAAGACCATGTGAGAGCGATTAGGCGTGATGTTATAAGTATGATAATTGACTTTTATATTTTCATTATACTAAAACTAAACGAAATCATTAAAATATTATCTGGAGAATATTTATTTAAGGTATTAGGGTGACTGTGCCCATCTTCAGTTAAATTAAATTTTTTTTTTTTTTTTTTTTTTTCATTCTGGTTAGAAAGTTTTTTTTTTATTATTATATTCTTGAATGTATGTATAAACACTTGAACTCTTGCAACAATATGTACATATGTTTTTTTTTATTTCTTACTGTCAACAAACTAGAATTATTATTAGAATAAAATAATCATTAGTTTCAGGATGTCTGATCAATTTTTGAATTAGAAATAATATCAGATTTAATAAATGTGATAAATTAGTGCGTTAAACATATTTAATTAATATATTTAAATGATTGCAATAGCCATCAGCCCTAAAAGTACAATTTATCTTTTTGTGATTTCCACAGACAGACCCTGTATCATTTTAAAAGGCTGTTTTAGAGGGTGCTGTGTTGGGGACAGCGGACACTCTTTCTTACGTAACTCTTGGTTACAAACATGGTTAGCTTGAATTTTAGCCTCAGATGTAGTCTTGAGACAATCTAAAGTACAATTTCAAGGACAGTACAGCATGCCTGAAAGACTGGATTGTGGTGGAAGCTTGTAATCTTTCTGGTGTAGTGCTGGAAAGTCACTCAACAACAAAAGGCCCTTGAATGTCAGTGTCCTGTTATATATCCTACTAAAAAGACAATATTTTATTCCTTCGATTGCATGGTACACTGTAAAAAATTAATGTGATTTTAACGGTAAAATATTGTAAAAATGCTTACTAAAATTGTAAATAGATTAACAGTAAGTTCCCGTATTATATACAGGGAAAAACTGTAAAAGCCAGACATTTTATGTACCAGACATTTTATGTAATTTTCACAGTAAAATGCTGTAAATTTTAAAAAAGACAAAATCAATGTATACTTTACAGTCAAAAACTGTAAACTGATATTCCCACAATTCCCTGTGTGACACTCCACATTTGAAAGTATTTTGTTTAAATAATCATGTTTCTTAATAGTTTTTGTTATCAGTTATGTAAATTAGGGTTTTATTTTACATCTTCTGTTGTTTAATGAATGTCTGTTGCATTATGTAAGTGTTGTGGGTTACCATGATGGTGTTTTGCGTTTGTGTGAATGACTCTGTGCACCTTCTTTATATTAGTATATACTTCAGCTCGTGGAAAAGCTACTTGTGATGAACTCTGATTCTTCATGTGGCTTTCTCTTTTACCACCTGCATTATTATGGTGGTTGTCAGTATATGTTAAAGGTACAAAACAGATTTTAGTAGTAGTGTGCATTGTTGAATTTACTGGTTTACATTCAAATTTTCTTGTTTGTAAATTACAGTTTTATACTGTAAAATGTACAGTTTGTTCTGTAAATGTGTTTACAGTTTTTCTGTATTTTTTACAAAATTATTCTGGCAACCGCAGCTGCCAAAATTATTTTGTAAAAACTGTATTTTTTTATTTTACAGTGTAACAGCACTGCCAACAGGATTGAGTTTCTTTAATTAATTACATAATTTTACTTAATGACTTAAGTACTTAAGTAAAACTTAATCACTGTTATGTGACTGAGTTCTTAAAAAACAGAATCGTACACAACCTGAGTTCATTTGAAATCTTCCATTTTTAGGAGCCTGTCCAAAGCAGGACATTCATGCTAAATAATTAATGCTGATTCCCCACTGGAAATAACTGGTCTTGATGCTAATAACAGTCCACAGGCACAGCGTGTACAGCAAAATCTTCCCACACTTAAATTCACAGTGTATTTTGTTTACAATATTCAGATATGAACTGAAAGTCACCTGCTTCAAATTTAACTAAATTTAGAGAAAAGTTTGATTCCTTGATTATTTCTCACTATGTTACTAAGTTTTTTTCTTCTTCATGTTTTCCATGTTTCAACTTCATTTATTGGTGAAATGCTGCTCTTGTTCTCTGTCCTGCACAGGACACTAATGGGTCCATATGGAGTAGATCGAGCAGTGCATTCTATGGAGTTTTCAGACTGTGAGAATGGATTAGGTAAGCGCCTCATATGATGTTCCTCTCATTTAACATTTGTGTGTTTGTATAATTTACTAAATATTCTGTCATATCTTGATATAATTTAAAACACTGTCTTCAATCTGTGCTGGCGACCTCATATTATTATAAATGCTCTTAGAATGGTCCAGACTGAGACTGAAGGGTTACTAAGATTTATTCAACAGTCCCGGTAAATTACCATAAAAAACGACATAAACAGCTCCGACAGAACTTTATGGGCCTGTCCAAATACCCACATTTGCGGCCTTTGTACTTGACCACTTGTCTACTTACATGACGTATTTCCTGTATTTGGCTCTAGTGTTCAAGTAGGTGTGAATACCGCAAGTGTTTGTAGAACTTTTGATACTCAATGGGACACACATACAGTGTTGTAAAAATGTGAGTGTTTACAGAGCTTTTGATTTGATAAAAAGCAGTTGCAAATGTTGTACAAAATACACATTTGCACCAATAAAATGTGCAACATTTTGTTTTACTACCAAATTATATGTAATATCTAATTAATTTAACTTACAGTGGAATGTTTTCCACAACATCTTGCGATTTTGGATTTTGAGTTCCTGAACATGATCTCTTAATGGTAATTTATGGGTAATTTACCAGTGAAGACTGTACTGTATGTATGAAAGAGGCTATAGACTCTTCTTTATTAGCATTTATGGTTCCATGAAGAACCTTTAACATCCATCAAACCTTTCCATTTCACAAAACATTCTTCATAGTGGAAAAAGGCTCTTTAGATTATTAAAATATTCTTCACATTAAGTTTTCTTTTTTTTTTTAAGAACTGTTCACTGAAATGTTCTTTGAGGAATTAAAAAATTGCTCTTGTACAGCATCACTGCAAAAACCCCTTCATTTTTTAAGAACCTTTATTTTTTAACTTTATTTTAAGTAAATAGAGTAGCACATTTTCTAGTCGGTTTTAATGAGGGCTATTGTACAGCAGGCGTTTCTGATCTTTAATGGCCATGGGTAAGTGAAATGAAGCATATGGTGGAGTCTCAACGCAAAACGTATAGGCATAGGTTTAGGGTACGGTTGTTTTCCAGTCTTTCAAGTCTTGTGCTGTCTTTATACCACAGCCTGATCTCCTTCTTCACAATAGATCAAAAACGTTATTTGAAGGCAGCTCTAAGCTCCTTAAACCTGTCCTTCTTACATCCCAACTTGCACAGTCAACAATCTATTGTGTTACAAGACGATTCTGTTTTAGGAGACATTTTCATGATTACAGACTCAGGAGTGGTGCTCAGAATAAAAACAGCACAGATAAATCAAATATTTTATAACACATATTTGCAGTGCTATTGTGTACAGACTTAAAAGTGTGACACTGTGTTTTTTTCAGTCCTTACTTTGCATTTATTTTAGAGTATATGAAATATTTTGAGTTTAAGTTTAGAACAGAACATGTTTTGTGGATAACCGGTTGCAAATCTTCTCATTAACGTGTCTCCAAGATTTATCTTGAAGTGAATCTATTAAAATGAAATATCAGCTCAAAACTTAATTAGTGCCAATACATTTTCTGTCTATTAATAACAGATAAGCCTGAAGCAAAAAGAGGTTATTTATTATTCCATGAGTGTGACTAAACCGTGTGACCAAAGCGAATCTAAAGAATCTCTACTGTCCATCAAGGGAAGTGTATTCTGCTTCTGAACTGCCTGAAAATGAATCTTACACAAGTTGCTGTCAATATGTGAATATTGTACGTTTGAGTGCCTATGGAAATGTGAGAAAAAAAGTATGTGTGGTAAAACCACACTTTACGCAAAATACGTTCATGAGATCACGTTGGGTGTGAAAGATGCTCATCTCATTAAAGGCTTTCATGTTTTGTTGGCGTCAGAGCTCATTCCTGTTGTCTCAACAATTAATGGCCTGACAACACTGATTTGCTTTTGCTCTCTCAAATAAGGGATCTGCCATCCTATTCAAAATATCGTTTTTAGATAAACCCTGAGTTCAACATGAAATGAAATTCACCCTATCTATTTTCGAAATGCTTGTTATTGATCTCATTGTAAACGAATTGATATAACTGAAGTCTTCATCTCATGTGAGTGCTCATGATTTTAAAACATTATTTCAAAAGTACTATTCATTTCTTTCAAGGTAAAACATTTAAAAACAATAAAAAATACTTAACCTCAGTATGTTTAACCTCAATGGACAGGATTCCTGTGTGTTTAATGGATTCAGTGCAGCGCAGTGTTTACATCACAGGAAGAAGATCATTCTGTCACTAGGGAGATTTGGAGCTTTACAGAGTTGCTGTTGCCCACTGAAATCCAATAAACTCATTTCACTCCATTTGATGACCTCAGGGGGATTCGAACCTCACAGCATTTACCTGAAACTCTTAAAGTTGAAGTTATATGTGTGTAATACTTAGAAGTTAAATACTGACCCGAGTCAGCTGTAAATCCGTATTTTAGGAAGACTGGTTTGAACATAAGCTGTTTAATGCCACAGTTATCTGATTTGAAATCAGACACAAATGGGAACACACCTACAGCAGCTGGGCTGCACTATTTAGTCATCATATATTTACATTTGGATTAGTTTCCTTACCAAAATAACCGAAAATACACTACTGACACTACCGTACTATACCTTTCTTAAAGGAATAGTTCACTTTCAAATAAAAATTTCCTGATAATTTACTCACCCCCATGTCATCCAAGATGTCCATGTCCTTCTTTCTTCAGTCGAAAAGAAATTAAGGTTTTTGATGAAAACATTCCAGGATTTTTCTCCTTATAGTGGACTTCAATGGCCTCCAAACGGTTGAAGGTCAAAATTACAGTTTCAGTGCAGCTTCAAAGGGCTTTAAACGATACCAGACGAGGAATAAGGGTCTTATCTAGTGAAACGATCGGCCATTTTCTAAAAAAAATTAAAATGTATATGCTTTATAAACACAAATGCTTTATAAAGGAAGTGCTTCCGCCAGACCACACTTCGTATTCTTTAAAAAGCTTACGCTGAATGTCCTACGCCTTCCTTACTGTTCGTTCTGTAAGTTGAATAAGGAAGGTGTAGGAGATTCAGCGTAAGCTTTTTGAAGAATATGGAATCGCGTTCTGGTGGAAGCACTTCTGAAGCGATCATTTGTGCCTATGAAGCACATACATTTTGATTTTTTTTTCGAAAATGACCGATCGTTTCGCTAGATAAGACCCTTATTCCTCGTCTGGTATCGTTTAAAGCCTTTTGAAGCTGCACTGAAACTATAATTTTGACCTTCAACCGTTTGGAGACCATTGAAGTCCATTATAAGGAGAAAAATCCTGGAATGTTTTCATTAAAAACCTTAATTTCTTTTCGACTGAAGAAAGAAGGACATGGACATCTTGGATGACATGGGGGTGAGTAAATTATCAGGAAATTTTTATTTGAAAGTGAACTAATCCTTTAAAAGAAGTCTTGTATACTCACCAAGGCTGCATTCATTTAATTTAAAAAATACAGTAAGAACAGTAGTATTGTGAAATATTATTACAATTTAAAATAACTGTTTTCTCTATGAATATATTTTTAAAATGATCCTTCAGAAATCATTCTAATATGATGATTTGCTGCTCTAGAAACATTTTCCATTGTTATAAATGTTGAAAACAGTTGTGCTGCTTAATGTTTTTGTGAAATTGTGATGTATATTTTTTCAAGATTTTTTGATGAATAGAGATTTCAATTCATAACCCAGAATATTTAAGCTTTGTCTGTTATATCACAAAGTGCACACTTAAGCAATTGATCTTATAATCAAGCAATTGTCTATAATCAGTTCTCATGAAAAAAAAGTCAAAGTTAAGTATGTTTTATAACTATTAAATTAGCTTTTGAAGTCTATCAGGCCACAAAAATAAAACTTGAGAGTTAAAGGTGGACTCAGTAGAATTTCAAATACACTGTTTGGAAGTTAGTCGGGCCGACAGCAACAACAAACGTCTAACCAATCAGCATTAGGGGGCGCGTGACGGTCGAGGAGAGAGAACGAGCAAGAGGGAGATTTGAAAATAAGAAAAGAAAACTGCAGAACGAGAGATGGGACACAATACAAAAGAGCTCAAAAGAATATCACTGGAATGAAGGTTTATGACTGGGCAAGCGCTTTAGGACCCGTGTTTATATTAGAAAAGCTTTCTAGCGCTGGAGAGAGCTAAGAGGGAAGGCCTGAAAACAGATGCGGAGACTGCTTTAATTTCGCTTCACATGTGAGTAACGCGGTTTTGATTGTCTGGAGCTGCTGTGCTGTTGGCGATTAACAACGAATGCTTTATATTTACTCTTGTGTACTGTATGATAATTTTTTGTGCTTCCTTGTCAATCGTTCATCAACTTTTGTGAAGCATTTTGTTACACATTAGCTGTGATAAACAGAAATCCACTTGCATTGTGTGTGTAACAGTGGCTAGATAGTGAGAGTTTTGCAGTTAAACTACTGCACACTGATGACCACTAGAGAATGAGGTGTTTAGCATCATTGTTAGAGCACTCACCTCGCCTGCCAGCAGCGATCAGGCCAGGGTTTGAGACCGACTCGGAGCAGGGTGGTTGGGATTGGAGTGTGAGTTTTGGAGGCGGAGCAATAAAGAGAGGGGTGGGTTTGTTTGAGTTGATTTCAAATATCAACAGTGTTCAACAGTGTTGTTCAAAATCTACTTACCGCACCTTTAAAGCTCTTTCAGCAGGCATCAGGTAAAGATATCTGTTGTTCATGGTAAACATGATAAATCTGCATTATCTTCTCTAGAAAAAGGACGAATCATAGTCTGTTTGTCAGAAAAACATTAGTGAATGTTTAGATCTTTCATTTCACAGTCACCTGTCATCAAATTATCAGTGCGTACCGGCAATGCAATCAAAATGGCCACACAGTCCTGTTGTCGGGGACTGTGCTAAGATTTCTGGGTTTTGTTTACATTTATTTGATTGATAAATACAGGATCAACAGCAATACAAATGTATGGAAGAATAATATTTTACAAGGTCTTTGAGTGAAGTATAGTGATGCTTTGTCTCTTCTTAAGGAATCAAAGTGATCGGTGGTGTGAAAGAACTAACAGGAGAGGAATATGGCGTTTACGTCAAGAGGATCTTACCTGGTGGCATTGCTTCCAGTGATGGTAAGTTTTCTCAAAGATATTTTATCACAGTTTGAAATAGCTTTTTTGCCTTAAAATGCCCCTATTATGCTTTTTTGAGCTGTTTGTGAATGTAAAAGGTCTGCAAAGTTTTAAAGTTCAAAAGTATTCTCGTAAAATAAAGAATCAGTTTCGAACTGCTGAAACGAGTCGTCAGCAATTCCTGTCTCACTTCCTGTTGCAAACCTACGTAGGTTTTTAACAAATTTGCATAATGCCAGCCTGTGGTCTTCATTGGCTGCCCGTGAACAACATCTACATCTACATCTACTACTACCCGCCCTCAAACACTGTGGTTGTAGCTGAAGCCTGGAGGAGTTTGGTTTGTGTTGTCGACATGTCGAGAAGATGCAGTTTTCTGCGCTGTGAAACCACTTTGCATACACTTCAAAAGGATGAGGGCTCAGGCTCGAATTGATACGGTAAAACTGACACCATTGTTACTGTTCGTATCACTATGTATACAAGTGCTGAGAAGGCCTCCAAAGCTGAAATTCAGATATGGTAATCACCGTTTTGTTTCCGATACACGCTGTAAGTGGTAGACCAATCACAACAGACTGGGGCATCTGACCAATCAGAGCAGACGAAGCACTCGAAAAGGAGGAATTTAAACAGACTGAATCCTTTATCAAGCGGTTTCAGGCACTATAAGAAAAGAGGTGATTAGCAATGCATATTACAAGAAGATGCAAGTATTTTTTGACCTTGGATGCACCTAAACTTATTGTAGGAGACCTCTAAAACAAAAATAGGAACCTTCTGAAATAGCATAATAGGGGCATAATTTAAAGCATAATTTAAAACTCCTAAAAGTTTTAAACAATGTTAGAACGTCAATCAACAGTCTCTCAGAAAACAATGCAAAACCTGAAAATGAAACAGCTTAGATAGGCATGAATGTCCATGCTGGTCTAGCTGTTAGACTAGCATAATCACATTGTTACCAGCAAAACCTAAGTGGTGAGGCTAGACAACCATAGGATGTTAAAATCTGCTCTGAAGCTTAATTAAATTGCTTTGATCCGCATTATACAGCTTTTGCTAATGAACAAAGTGAATCAATCTTGTTATTATGAGTCAAATCATTTACCGTTATTGGAGATTAGCTTAACATTTAAACCAAAATCAGAATGTGAATGTGAAACATAATAGCCACATTATAATAGAACAGAAATTCGAAAGTTAAGACACAAATTAAGAAAGGAAACCGTGTCAGTGCAGCTGTTTACATTTCTGTGAAACAGATTGTCTGTCTCACTGCGTATACCTCTGCTTAAGTCTCTCACGTGTGAAGGGGAGTTTAACGTCATCTCATGTGCTTAGAGTTAATGCCCCTGACGGACTGGAATTAGAGTCTGTCTCCCATTCTGCTGCTGCCGAGCACGGGGTATATGGGAGCTTATATGGGCGCATGCGCTCTTGCTTGTTTTTAGCCCGCTCACACGATTGCTGTCAGCTCACCATTCAGAGAACTCAGCAAGCTTCCTGGCTCCTCTCTTTGGTTTGGTGGAAAGACAAATCAAGCATGCTGGTATTTAACTGGCAGGCTGATATTCTGAGGGAATCTAGACAGCTTTTCACAGTACTGGTTATCCAGAGTGACTGTAAAATCTGAAATGGGAAAAGGTGGTATTTGGCTGAAGTGCTCTGACACAGAGTAGGACATAGGTGACCCCTTGAGACTTTGCAGCTTGTTCCATTCCAGATTTGATTTGCTCTGACAAGATATCACTGAAGTGAAGGTAGAAGGGGTCAAGAAGACATAACCCTGACCTACATCTGAAAGAGGTGTTCTTAATATGTCTTACAGAAATTAAAAGATTTGAGGGCCGTATGCTGTCTCTCCTACGGCCACAGTTTGCTAAAACAAGTTGCCAAATAATGACAGTAAACGTTTTTAACATTTGAATGATAGCCATCTCTTAAACCAAAATGCAGTTTGGACATTTTTTTCTGAGCTATTTACTTTTTTTTAATGTTATATAAAGCTGTGAAACACTATCGTGTTGACGAATTTGAAGTTTATGGTCACAGTCAACAACATTAAAGTCACGGTCAATTTACAAGTAACCCTAGTGTGATGAAAGTATATATTTCACATATTTAGGTGATCAACATTAGCTGCTTATGTTATTAGTTTTTAACTTTTGATTCTTTCAAAGTGGACTACAGATTTAATGACTGCATATATTATCGTTCAAAAGTTTGGGTTCGGGAAGATTTAAGAAAATACAGTAAAAACAGTACTATTTTGAAATATTATTGCAATTTAAAATAACTGTTTTCTATTTGAATATATTATTAAATGTAATTTATTCCTGTGATCAAAGCTGCATTTTCAGCATCATTACTCCAGTCTTCAGTGTCACGTGATCCTTCAGAAATCATTCTAATATGATGATTTGTTGCTTAAACATTTCTTATTATTATCAGTTGAAAACAATATTTATGTGGAAACTGATACTTTCAGGATGAATATAAAGTTCAAAAGAACAGCATTTATTTGAAATCCTTTGGAACATTATAAATGTCTTTACTGTCACTTTTGATCCATTTATTAAATTCTTGCTAAATAAAAGTATTAATTTCTTTTGAAAAAAAAGAAGAAAAAAGCACTGATCCCAAATGTTTGAATGGCAATATATTTTATATGGAAAAAATACTAAGAATAGTATGTAATGTAGTAAATAATAGTATATTTGTCAAGTCATTTCATGGATCTTTATAGTTTTTATTTTGTAAATGCTTCATTAGGAAACCTACAGCCTGGAGACCAAATCTTGGAGGTGAATGGTGAAAGCTTGATTGGCGTGACAAGTGAACGGTACATACTGCACTCTCCTATTTTTTTATTAATTCATTTGTTCTTCTGTTCTGCTTGTATATACTTTCTGTAATGTACTTTCTTGTGTGCACTTTCTGCGATTTCACTTTTACCAGATTTTTTTTTAATTTTACCTGCAAAATTAGCCATTTGTTATTCTTTTATTACCTTCAAAACACTTGATGCCTGATTTTGTTCTTTGATTGTAGAGCGGTGGACATTCTTAGATCAGCATCCTCAACCAATCACATGCGCCTTCTCATAGCCAGAGATGAGGAAGCCAGGTAAGCCACTGATCCATCCATCATAACATCTGCTCTGAAGATCACAAACTTCATGTCTATTTAGAAATTTAAAAATTTTTAAATGCAGCTTCCAAAGAAAAAAATTGAAAATTAAGTTCAAAGCACATCAAAGCACAGTAAGCACAATTATTGAAAAAAGTATACATACGTTCAAAAGTTTGGGGTCAGTAAGATTTTTTTTTTTTTTGATTGAAAGAAATGAATACTTCAGCAAGGATGCTTTAAATTGATCAAATTTAAATGATAGTAAAGATATTAAAAATGAAAAATATTTCTATTTCAAATAAATGCTGTAAAAAAAAAAAAGCAACACTTTTCAACATTGATAATAATAAAAAATGTTTCTTGAGCAACAAATCATCATATCTGAATGATTTCTGAAAGATCATGTGACACTGAAGACTGGAGTAATCACAGGAATAAATTACATTTTGAAATATATTATAATAGAAAACAGTTATTCTAAATTATAATAATATAGACTTTAAAAACATTTAAAAAATCCTACAGACCCCACTTTTGAATGGTAGTGTATATGTAAAAATAAATACAAAATAATTATTTAAAAAGTTTAAATAGTTTGCTTTTTCTGCTTATAGTCCATTTCATTGCCAACCTTCCACTTAGTGACATTTAACCAACCTAAACTTGCCATCACTTAAACCCTCTCATCCACTGATATTGATCTATGGATGTCTGACCTGAGTATATTTCATCTGAATGTCCACCCCTTAGAAGACATGTTAAATAATTCACTGAAAGATGAATAATTTTGTTCATAAACTAGATCTGACTGAGTATTGGCAGTGCCTGTGAGTCTCTTGGCGAGCTATTCAAAGACGAGCTTCTGGCCCACAGGGCTCCATATACTGCCTCCCTCCACTGTTAACTTCACTCACTAGAGAAAACTATCAATGGAAAAGCAGCATTCCTGCTCATGGCAATGCTAGTGACGTTTTCACTTTCTAAAACTTCAGTTAAATTAGGTCTATTGTCTTTTAGTAATGAGCAATCATTTTTCAGTCATGAGCATTTTTAATTTCATGTAAAGTTGAAATGTGTAATTTTCACTTTTTTAGTTTAATAAACAGACAATTGTAAGGAAGCCATTCACAGGTTGAAGAAACTAAAACACTGTAGCTGCGTTTCCACCGCAGGAACATTCCCCAAGAACTTTGGGGTGGTACTTGGTGTGTTTCAACCGCAGAAACCAGGGTCTAAATGAAGTTCCGGGTAAAAATGTCCCTCAGAAAGTCCCTGCTCACGAAGTAGTACTTTTTCAAAGTTCAGGAACTTTCAAAACAAAGAGTAGTATGTCCAAATACATAGTATATAAAAAACAGTTAGCGAAAAGTCCCCAGATGACCTACTACTTCCATTGAGATTCTGAAGTGTGCATTCAATGGACACTTTACTATCCCATGAGGCCCCGGGAGAGGATTTATGAATGGCAGTGAAGTGACACAACGGATGCTGGTAGGTCATTTGACAGTAACAACATGGTGAATGTAGTACGTCCGAATTTCATTTATATTACCCATACCACCCAGAACATCTGGTCGCAAAGTAAATTCAAGTTCAAATGTAGTGTGCGATTTCAGACGCAGCAACATATCACGTAGGATCCCAGATGTGTTCGCTGTGTCAGTGGCATGACCGCAGTGTACTTTTGAACTTTACATACAGACAGACTGGCAGGAGATTCAGTCCCATGGCCAATGATTGTATGAATGAAGGAAAAAGGCATTGCGTGCGTGGAAATACGGAGGGAGCGAGTGCGAGAGAGAATGAGAACAGACTCACATTTTAAGCCATGATGAGATGAGTCCTTGCGTCTCCATGCTTTAATCTGCGTTCTGCCCTTAACCAATGCGCATTGAGGGGATTACGCCTCTGCCTCCATGCAAAGACCTCCGCTGCCTTCACCCGCATATCAACAACCTGGAAGTCTTCAAGGACCGAAAGACTGAGCGCAGCATTTCTGGGCTTTTGTTTGTGTGTATTTATGAGGAAGATGATTTAGAATGTGCACGTATCCTCTGTGGTTTATTGAGACAGCGCTCAAGCCTTTGAGAGTCAGCTCCTTACCATAAGCATCACAACCTTGTGTGACCTCCCTCCCTTTAATCCGCACTGATAACCCATCCTGAGGACGAAGGAAAAGGAGGAAAAAGCTCTTTTTGCATTGCAACATGCACTTCGAAAGCTGTCACTTTGAGTACACCTAGATATTTTGGGCTTAGAGTAAATATGAATCAACTCTGCATGGAGGAACACAAAGAATTATGGGTCTAGTTATTAAAGGCTTGGCTGTCTTTATATAGTCTTCTGAACACATAGTCGCTTTGTATTGTGGTTAAAACAAGCAACGATCTGGGATCACTCAGGGACACCTGCATGTAGGTAAAGAGGCCAGTGGCTGAGGCTGTGCACCAGTGCGTAATGAACACATGTCCATAACTGAATAAGATTTGAGTGACAGGACATTTCTGTTGACCTATATCTGACATTCAAGAGGTGTCTGGGGGAAAATGGACTGGGATGCAGATGGAGGGGAATATTTAAATAGATTGTAGATAGTGCCCAGCCTAACTAAAGGGAACTCAGCATGTTTATTTTTACTCAGTAGGCTTATCACAAAATCTGTTTACGTTGTTTTATCTTTCAGTAACAGTACAATGATTTGATAGTACCAGTGGTTTTCCAGCAGAAGTATTTATGAATTTGTTGTCATAGTTTTAAACTATAACATAGTTTTATATCTAAAACATAGTTTTATATCCATCTATCCATCTATCTATCTATCTATCTGTCCGTCCGTCCGTCCGTCCATCCATCATTAAAAATGCTAATGCATGAAAAATGAAAAAAAAAAAAAAATTTCTGGCACATATAATAATACATTTCTTAAAAGTGAAATGGATATTATTTTGTTGTAGGAGCAATGAAAATTTTAGCAGGGAAAGTACAATTTTGAATTACTGGCCAGTCAAAAACCACCTTATTGTCGAGCCTTATATTGGAATTGGCATCAGCTATTAAAAAAATAATATCAGTCAACCAGACTACTTGTAGCAGATAAAAGGTTTAGAGTAGATTTATAACATTGGCCACCCAGGTGAAAAAAAAGTACATTTCTGTAACGTACTTAAAGTGCTCTATATTCGTGCACTAATTTTGTACTTAATATACTAAAAATTCTTCTTTAGTACTTCTTAAGATAATCTTGAGAACATCAAAGTGTACTAAAATGTGCTTTTTTATATACTATCTCTGTATTTAAAAAATGTATTTAGATACCACTTATAGTACATTTGAACCCATAGTGTACTACAAGTGGTAACTAAATATATTTTTTAAATACAGAGATAGTATATTAAAAGCACATTTTAGTTCATATTTCGTGGTGTCTCAAAATAGCACAGTTGAGTACACTTAGATGTTCTTAAGATTATCTTAAGAAGTACTAAAGAAGATTTTTTAGTATATTAAGTACAAAATTAGTGCGTGAAAATAGAGCACTTTAAGTACATTGTAGAAGTGTACTTTTTTTCCACCTGGGCATGCTTTTTCATTCTTGTAATGATGTAGAATATTTTAATCACTGAATTCAGCCCTCTAGAGAATACTTATATCTGCTTAGAGTATATTTGGATTGTGCAAATAACATTCCTGAGTCCTTCACATTCCCTCCAAAACGAATTAACTGACATGATATTATTTTGGAATAGTGCAAGCTGTTACATAATCTGAGCGAAGTAAGGACTGTTATGTCATTTAGGTGTCTAACGGTTTTGTTTTGTATTATGTTTTTGAAGGTTTCAGTTTTTTTCTTAGTTGATTGCATTATTGTTATTTCCTCTTTTGTCATTGTGTAGGCGAGAATTTGCAGAGCTCCTTGAAAAATATGGCTCAAACGGAAGCACGGGATCTACCAGGAATTCTCCTATTCAGCAAAGTATGTATATTCTCAAGTTTACGTGAAATGACTTTACATAATTTAAAGCCATTTTTTTGTGCTCTGGTTTGGAATATCTCTCTTTCCTAACCTCACTACTTCCTGACATAACAAAGGTTATGAAATGCTGATTCATGCAATATGATCCTCACAACTGGCTAACAAACAGGAGGAAAAGAGAAAGAAATTCACATCACATCTCTTCATCATCATCTCTAACCTTTGTAACTTCTACATTTATACTCATTCTCAAGTGTGAATGTAAAACAGGAGACATACAAACTGCGAAAAACAATCTCTCTTTTTTTTGGGGCTCAAGTCAATTATTATTATAATGTTTGGGGGAGAAATAAATCAGCCCTTGAAAATGGCTTAAGACAGCGCATTTGTCCATTATGCAATTTTGAACATCTGTTTCTGCCGGAGGAAAGGCACTCCACAGGAAAAGTTCTTGAGAACGGAGCGTCTGCTCAGTGTACTGGCTGCTCAGTCTTATCCCTGCTCTCCCCTCTGTGTAGAATATTCTAATGATGTAACTTGCTTTAAGCACAGCAAAGAGTTTAATTTAAGTCTTTAATTTAAAAGTGCAAATGAGAGCTTTATGGTCAGATGGCTTCGTCTGGACATTTTGTATGTTTGTTTTTGACAGTAATGAAGTTTCCGAGACTTGCAAAACTTGAAAACTCAAAGAATGCTCCACACATGACAACGTCTCTTGGCTTCAGTACAGCTTTATATATCTATATATATATATATATATATATATATAGTCTTTGAAGGGATTTTTTGTTTATTTTTTTCAGTTTTTGCTACATTATACAACAGATAGCTTAAACAAACAGCATTTCAAGAGTTCTAATATTAACTCAGCAATATTGCTTAAATAAAAATTGTGGGTTACAGAAGCCACTGTTTTTGAAATGGATAAATTTATGGATTGTGTTACTGCCCTCTGGTGGTTATATACGCTTGCATAATTTCTAACTACCTAGTGTTATGTCAAGTTTGATCAGGCATTTTGTAATCACTAAATCTTGCTTTTTGTGCTAAAGCAGGCAGATACTTGGACAGCACATCATCAGGGTCTTCGTCCAGATCTCAGAGTCCTCTGTTGCTTAGTCCTGCTGGATCTCAGAGTAATTACAACACAGGACCCTTGCTACGCTCCCTAAGGTACTGAAAACCAATTACTTAATCTAGAGTTGTTTAACAGTTTATTTTGACCTTTAGCCCCATGCTGTACTGCAGTAATAATTTTAAGTGTGTGTGTGTGTGTTTGGTTTCAGTCACCCAGGTGAAGGGGTGATTCAGCTGATATCAATCGCTCGCTCCTGCAGTCTGGGTATTACCATTGGAGGAGGCTCCAACAGACCTGATGGCCCTGCAGTTTTCATCCAGGAAGTGCTGTCTGGAGGAGACTGTCATCGGGTGAGAGATTGGCTCCCTTTAACAAAACTGTGTGCCTGCATGTATTTGTGCATAATTCTGTGTTAGTGTTTTCACGCAGAAATTAGGATTGATCAAGGATCAGTAATTAATTTGAACTGCAGATTTTGCAGTGCAGTCTGATTCCTGAACTGACTCATTCTTTCAGTAAATAGAAAACATAAGGTGCGTAAGAACTAATTTATGCAATTATTAATGAAATTCAGAGTTAGAGTGAGAGCAAATGAGTGGGATATGTCACACAATTCGGGGAAGTGTTTAGTCTGAGCTGGAGAAAGAAACAGATTATAAACCTCCGGGAATCTTGCCCTCAAGGCATAGATCACTCAGCTTTTTACACCTTACCATTAAGCTCCAACACATTTAGCCATCTTTATCGCTGAGGAGGTTAGGATTTAAGTGTCAGAATGCCAGACTACTACGTTATAGCCTGAGCCAGTTCAAAGGTTTCCTCTTAAGTAGGTAGGTAGTAGGTAGTAAGTAGGTATCTCCTGGAAATGATCTAATTTGAGTAATTTATCCCCTGCTTTACATTGTTTTCCTCAGTAAGTGTTTTTCCTGATAGACACAATAGTTAAAGACTCCGCCTGGGCTGTTCAGTGTATGGACAGTGCTGTCACAGCAGACTGCAGAGGTCGGGGGCACAGAAGGCCGTCTAGGGCATCACCCTCCCTGTGGAAAATAAAACTTTCGGAGGGGAGGGGAGCTGTATTATTCACCTATTGTGCTGAAACTCAGATATTCAATATCGCTTAGATTTTCAGTGTCAGATTGTTGGCCATCTGTAACACCTATTATATAAGGTCCCTTGTCTGTTTTGAATCATTTAGCTAGAACCAATGATCATAACTTTCAATTATAAATATTGTTACCATGTTTTTGGTTTGATAGCCATTCGTTGGATTTTTTTTCTTAGTTTTAGTGTTTACTTACATATTAGTGGTGTCTCCATCGCTTTTACTGTTGCTCATAGTTAGAACTTAAAATTTGGTCAAATCATGTGACTTATTGAGGAGAGGAATGCTGCAATAATTAACTGAATCAGTATTTAATCTTACTCAGTATTTTTTGTGTGTCTTCCAGTAAAAATACACAAATGTTCCAAAGTTCGGTGTAGATACAGGGTCTGAGTAAGCATTTTATTTGAACTAACCAGTAGGACATAAAAAGGTCACAATTATTTGCCGATATTGATATACAACTCTGATATCCAGCTTAGTTTTAATGTAGGAGCGGACATTTGTAACTTGAGTGTGCAAGGCTTTCTGTTATTTTTAGCTGTACAAAACAGCTTGTTATGCTACTTAATATTGCAAACTGGCTTTTATTTTAATGTATTGTCATAATTATAAACACACTGGATTGTAGTGCAAATTGTTTCACTGTTTACTGCAGGTCTTGTATTTATTTACCTATAGTGGCTAATGAATCAGAACTCTCACACATTCACAGAAAATAGCTTACTTCTGTGTTGCAAAATAAGGTGGATATAGTGCATCCCTAAATCATCAAGCTGTGGAAATGGTTGGGAGTGGATTGGATTCACTTGAATCTGAGATTTTTGGCACAGTTGTGTATAGTTTTAGTGACTTTGGTGTCTCTGAGGGGATGGAGTTGCTGTAGTGGTGTCCTCTGTGACATGAGAGAGGTCTCCACCTGGTGATGAGTAGTGCAGTGGGTTATGTTCCTGCTGATGCTGTTTGTGCAGCATTCTGAAACTGAATGTCTGCCAAGAATTGTGACTGATCAGCAACATTTAGTAAGGATCTTCATTCCTTTGGCCTTGTAGGATGGACGGCTTAGACCTGGAGATCAGCTTATCGCCATTAACAAGGAGTCGTTGATAGGAGTCACATATGAGGAGGCCAAAAGTGTGCTCAATAAAGTGAAATTCAGGTATTCACTCTGGTTTATGTAGCTTTAAGTCTTTTGATCAATATTCAATAATTAATCGGTATCATTGTACTTATTTCTTTTATAGAATTTATTTCTTTTGTCCCTGTTCTTTGCCCTTGAAGTCAGGAACCAGTGGTGGATATTGCCTTCATCCCAGGAAAAGGACCTTTTTCCAACAGCCCGTTGTTGCATAATGGGGTTCAGAGGGGGGTTGGGAACGGATACAACTCCAGCCGGTTAAAGGTTCATGTCCGATCTCCTGAGGTGAGTGTTTACTAGTGTACAGATCACGTCATGTCTCTGTATAATTAGTATGACACCAAAGTCTTATTGTGTACATTATACACAGGCAGTTTCTGTGTTATGGCCTTTTTACTAAGCAAAGCAATGCTTCATAACTTTCTTCTCATAGATGCGACAAGAGGAAACAGTTCCGGTGCTTTCATCCTCCCTGGAAATCTGCCCTCCAGACATACAGGTTTCAGGTACATGTCTCAAAGGTTGACTCGTATGTCTAACACCCTTAACTTTATCTTAATAAGCTTTACAGCTAGTTTCCACCCTTTCTCATCACCCACATGAGCAGTGCAGATTTTGTTATTTATAAGGCTCATATTTCCCTTTTGAAAGGAGTACTCTAATTTCATAACCTTTCAAAACATGTACATTTTGTGCAAGGTAATCACAAGATCTCTGTGTGCCTTTTATATCATATTACAAAAAAAAAAATTATAGTAAAAAATATTTAAAAATTATTTTAAACAGATACATTTACTTGAGAGGCAAAATTGCGTAGAAACATTTGGGGTCATTAAGATTTTTAAGAAGTCATCTTTATTCAACAAAAATTGATCAAAAGAGAGAGTAAAGTCCTTTATAATGTTACAAAACATTTTATTTTTAACTTTTTATTCATCAAGGAATCAGTGGCGTGCAAGTGCAGGATCATGAATACAGGAAGAAGTTGCTCTCTTAGTTACTGTATCTTACAGATTGCACCTTGTATCTCAGTGGAAGTAGCATCCAAAATTAACCAGTGCTCAGAGAAACAGGATTTCTTGCAAAGCAATTATTTATTTTGAGAGAGAAAGATTGGGGATTAGTCAGTAGCGGTGTTTGGATATTAATCAACGGCAAGTTGCAAAGTAATCTCTCTGTGCTCCGGGGGTCGGGCATGTATGTGAGGTGTTTAAATTACACAATCAAATTCTAGAAGACGTAACAAAGTAAAGGAAGAAGGCCTCTTTCATGTCAAGTCAGATAGTGCTCTTATCTCAGTTCACAGTAGCTGTCTAGTACAGATTGGTTTGCCATGCATAATGTGTAATCCTTTCTTGGGGCACAAAACGGGATTGATAAATTGTTATAGAAACCATACAGAGAAAGCCACTTAAGTCCATTTTATGCTATTAGATACTTTGAAGAAGCTATCTGTGTGGATGTTAACATGTCAAGTCACTTTACTTGACACTGAGATCTTTGTATGCTTAAATAATGCCCAGAAAATGCTTTACCTTTGTGTTTATCTGCATAGAGACCCAAATTGTATTTTGACACTTGCGAACATATCCAAAATATCTGAATATCATGTATTAGATGCAAAATACCAAACCAAGTGGAATTTGAAAACAAATGATGCTAGGCCTTTCTCAGAATAAACAGAATAACTGCAATTAACTATTTTATCCAAGTTCATTTTTATGTATCAAGTGCATAAAACAGTTTTTGACTTAATTTTAAACAGTATATCTATTGTTTTAACTTTTTTTTTTTTTAAACGTGTTTTTAAAATAAATACCTTTTGGTTTGATATTTTGTTATTTTGACATTCAGACATTTTCAAGTGTGGCTTCAGTGTCCAAATACATTTTGGTGTCACTGTATTTAACATTCATACTATGAATGCATGTCAGGCCCACTGAGATGTGCACCATGCACCCATCAGGCTATCCCTGTCCCAGAGCTTAAGGTGCAGAAGTTAATCTAGACCTGATGTAAGCATGCCTGACTCGCCCTTGAACTCTCTATGGTGTTGTGTTTACAGGCACAGTGATCTAATCGTTCATGACATCTATAAAGTGTACAGTGCTTAATTACCCATTTATACAGACTAGCCGATAAAATCTTATAAGAATAAGGAAGATCTGTCTTATCTGAATTAAATAGGCACTGTAATCCTGCATAAGCCCTTCTGGGTGTCCTTCCTAGAAAGGAAGACTGGGTGTGCTCAACTCAGCTCATGCTTATCTTCATTCGTTGTCATTCTTTAATCATTGTGATTTGTAGAGATGTGGAGATTGTAATAGTATGCTGCTATCCATGGAAAATGATGTTTGCACCCTAACATACAAGCTGACTGTTGTTAGTTAAATTAATGTACTACACTAGGCTAAACATGACACATTTATATAAGTTGATGTTAAGTTTATAAGTGCTTATGTTGTCGGATTTTGAGCTTGGCTACTGGATAGTTGAATTTTTAATACCATATTGTTTTTAAAGAGATAGCTCACATAAAAATAAACATTTTGTCATTATATACACACCTGTATGATGTTCCCCATATCGCTTGAAGAATATCTGGGCTCCAAAGTGAATGGGGACTGGGGCTGTCAAGCACTGAAAATGACAAAAAAAGCACCAAAAGCCATCATAACAGCCGTCTAAATGAATTATGTGCTATATCCCAAGTCTTCTAAAATCATATAATAGCTTTAATAATTTTTTACTGATAATCTTCCTCTCCGTGATGCTCTGAATGTACTACAAATGTCCTAGGGACTACAAAATAATGACAAAATGCCATTTGTGTTGGGACCTCAAATCTAATGTTGCCATATTTAGTTTGAGAGTACTGGGAATATGGCACTAGCGTGGTGAGTCCCCATTTACTTTCATGACAAGGAAAACTGGCCAGAAAATTCTTCAAAAATTCACCTTTTGTATTTTTTTCCTTTTGTAAGAAAGGAATTTATATGCATTTGAACAACATTAGGGTGAGCAAATTGACAGAATCCATATTTCGCTGAACTATCCCTTCGATTAATAGTTACGCTACAAACATATCTGGCTTTCCACATGCTTGCAATTCTGGTGGAACATTCATAGAAGCGCCATTAATCTGGATTGTTTTAGTTGTCCTGGATTGTGTACCATCAGTACCACCTGTTAAATCCACTCCCCCTGTGCGAGCTCCCTGCTGTGCGTG
Organism: Ctenopharyngodon idella; assembly: GCF_019924925.1. Taxonomy (NCBI): domain Eukaryota; kingdom Metazoa; phylum Chordata; class Actinopteri; order Cypriniformes; family Xenocyprididae; genus Ctenopharyngodon; species Ctenopharyngodon idella. The sequence continues at coordinate 32,585,282 of NC_067222.1, read as the reverse complement.
TTGGTCCTGAATTACCAGCATTGAACCTGTCTGAGTCTGCGTGAGTTTGACGTGTCTGAGCTCAACCTGTCAGTCATGAGCGTCAGAAGGCAGCTAAATCCTCTGCGTTGCTTAACAATACGCACGCCACAGAAAGCACTGGCGTTAATACCTCTCTTTCTCAATCGCTATCTCTCTCGCCCCCTCGATTCAAATCCCTCACACAGTTCATAATCTTTATTGTATTAATATAATACCCATTCATTTGAGCTCCCAGACAATGAAAAAACACATTAAGGCCACGTTTTCCAAAGCAGCTAACTAGCTCTCATCACTAAATGCTGTAATGTGAGTATGACTCTTAAAGTAGGTGTTTTACTGTCCCACTTTCCCTCTCAGCCTCCACTGCACAGAGACCAGCCACTGTTTCCAAACCCAAGATCTCGCTGGACCCCCACATACGGCTCAAATCAGAGAAGCTTGATTTGGTAAGCCTGGTTTACACAAACAGTTTTGCATGTGTATAAAGAGTTTTTTTCAACCCACTTTGTATTGTTACAATGTCGGTATATGTAAATGAACAGTGTGTACTCATTCTCTGTGTTACCTGGACAGAGAAATTCATGTTTATTTGTCAGCATCTTTTGACAGCTCCATGGCTTTTGTGAAAACTACAGGTAACACTTCCGCATTTTTGTAACTTCGCCCACATTCAGTCAGATCAACAGAGGGTTATTAACAGAACAGTTATTGTAAGGGTAGGTTTATCACTGAAAATTGTATCGCACTCACCCTCGTGTCGTTTTACACCCGTAAGACCTTCGTTCATCTTCGGAACACAAATTAAGATATTTTTGATGAAATCTGAGGGTATCTGGTCCACACATAGGCAACAACGTCACTGCACCTTTGACGTCCAGAAAGGTAGTTAAAAACATGGTTAAAATAGTCAACAGTGGTTCAACCTTAATATCATGAAGTGACGAGAATACTTTTTGTGCGCAAAAACAAAACAAAAATAAGGACTTTATTCAACAATTTGAACCATCGTCATATGTAGTGAACTCAGTGCAGGCTTCCTTGTTTACGTCCGAACGCCAACTCAGTATTAGCCAAAAATAAATACTGTTATTTAGGGGTAAATGTTTTATTGAGAAAAATTAATGAGTGCAAATTTTATTCTCTTCATATATTTTTGCATTATTTATGACTGCAATGACATTGTGCTTTGTACCTGTAATGACAAGATTAGTCCCAGCAGTTCAGAAAACATAAGGTGAATTTAAAAGGTTAATCCTCATTGGAATCTGCACAAATTACTTCAGAAAAGGAGCCTGTATCTCAGTGCAAAGTAACTGACAGAGTGCTTATGAAGATAACCTGTCATATCCCAGTGTCACTTTCCTCATAGATCTCTGTCTCTGCTCTTTGTTATGGTGCAGTTGTTTAGCAGAGATTTAATTTAATCCTGCTGATCCCGGGGCTGACCCTAATCTACCGGTCCATTAATAGGATTAGGTCTCAATGGACGAGAGCACTTAAATGTGGACTAAAGGCACAATGAACACTATATTGTGTTGCACAAACAGGTATTTGACATGGTGCAAAGTTTTCAATGTGACTTTATACTGTTCATTGCACTGTTCATCACATTATTCAAGCAGATATTGTATCTGGTACAGGACAGTTTTCCTGTCATTGGTGTTTAAACACTATGTCTTATTTTTGTGGTAGTATCAGATTGTAGGTTTGAACTTAATCTGATTAGCCTTATTAATGCCTTTTGAACTCTTATGGACCGACCAAAAGCCTGGATTTATTGTACGCCACAGACTTCACCTCTGTTACCACACTGCCATCTTGTGTATGTGGCAGTAACATGACTCTTTTCAAGCTTGACTGGATACTGTACAGTCGGAAAGCAATCACAGTCATCAGTTATTTTTTAAGGGGCCAGACTTGGTTGAATATGCCTGAAGCACTATAATGATGAAGGTTTTTGACAGTTTGATCATATTGCAGGCTCTGTCGTACCTGGGTCTGGATGTAACAGATGAGAAGAAACGGCAGCTCAGAGAGAGTCTCACTACAGACCCTCAGGGAACGGTCTCATATGGAGGTATAGATTAATAATTTACACCTTTATTCGGCAGCTGGTCCTCAGTTAGTCAACTACTGTAGATGCAGGATCAAAATGATTGAATTTTCACAATCATTTTGATGTGAACTTATATTCCCATATTCATCACATATTTCAATACTGAAAATGAATCTAAAACAGCAACCCTTTTAATCTGAAGTGCCATTTTTAATATTTCCTCACTTTCAAATCACCAGCATGTGCACATGAGACCCACTGGATAGGCAGTTTACTTGTTCACTGTTCACTGTTAAGAGTGTTAGGCTTCCATAGAGCTTATAACTAAGTAAAACAGGTTGCATGGCGAAGAAAAAGGATTACTGCAGTTTAACAAAAAAAAAAAGAAAGAAAAAAATGATGGAGTTTAGCACGCAATGCGTTGGAATTCAACATTACTGAAAAAAAGAAAGAAAAAAAAGTAATATTAATCTCTCTTGTATTCATCGTTCGGATGCCAATGATTACCAACCTTCAGAGGTTACCAACCTCTGAAATAACCACTGGAAATAATCGCATTTTGACATGAACGGAAATACCCCTTTTAAAAAGGGAATCATGTTCCATATTTGGATATTGGGCTTGAGTTTAGAATGAGTTTTTAGAGACAGATTGTCAGGGGGGAAAAAATTGGGTTCAGTACAAACTTAGACAGCTAAGTATATTTCCAGGCTGCTCATGACAGGGAGTTACGCTCCACCGCCGAACTCCTCAGCAGGAAGATGCCACCACAGCAAATCCTGATCAAAGCGTATGTGGTGGAGCAAGAGTTCTGCCTGTTTTCTTGTACTTCAGCTGTGCAAACACTTAGAGCAAGGGCAAGAACATAAATATTCCCCCTAGATGCTCTTTCTCCTGTTATGAGGAATATTCTGGGTAGATTTAGCTGAGTGAAAGGAGAAGAGAATATAAGGCACCCAATTTTCTGTTTAGCAAGCAAATGTTGACCTGAAATCACATGTTTTCAAATCTACACTGAGACTGGTCAAAAGTTTGGAATAATTAAGATTAAGGTTGCATTTATTTGATCAAAAACACAATAAAAACAGTGATTCCTCTGATTTTATTTATTTATTTATTTTTTTAAATCTTACTTTCCCCAAACTTTTGAATAGTAGTGTATCAGAGTTTCCACAAAATTATTAAGCAGCTGTTTTCAACATTGATAATAATCAGAAATGTTCTTGAGCATCAAATCATCATATTAGAGTGATTTCTGAAGACTGGAGTAATGACTGATGAAAATTAAGCTTTGTAATCACAGGAATAAATTACATTTTAAAATATATTCAAATAGAAAACAGTCATTTTAAATTGTAAAAATATTCACAATATCACTGTTCTTATTGTATTTTTGATCAAATAAATGCAGCCTCTGTGAGCTGTGACTGACTTCTTTCAAAAACATCAAAATTTTTTAATAAATGATTTTGATTCTATAATTGCAGAATGATTTTTATATTTCTAGTGCAATTCTTGGCTATTTCTAACTATGCCTCTGTTTCCTTAATAAGATTTTGTGGAAGCCACCCGCAGTGTTTATCAAGAGAAGCTGGAGGAGGCGGGACTGGGAGAGGGGCCCTTTATGTTCTCCTATCAGGAAGCAGCTAGTTTGATGGACACCTCTGCCTTTCATTCCCCAGTAAGTAGACCCGCAGGATTTAGTATCAGAGTGCTTAACTTTGATTTGGTCTAGACTTCGGCACAATCCTCAGAGCACCTCCTCACATTTGAGACTTCGCTTTCTCCTGAAGCTGAGCATGTCGGGAGATTTACTTAGGGTTCTTAAAGGAGCTTTTCTCCTGCTTAGAAAAGTTATCAAAGCTGTCTTTTAAGCCCTTAAATGCTTCATTTGTCAGAGTTTGCCTGTTCTGTAGCCTGTGCCTTTGGATTTGTCTTACATAGATGTATGAGCACTGAATTGGTCTTGGTTTTAATGTAGTTTTTTCCCAGATGCCAGAAGCAGGGTAACGCATTTGTGAAAGAGTTGTTTTAGCAGTGTCACTCTCTCTTTCAGACCTACGAGTCAGAGTGCAGCTACAGCAGTGAGGAACTGGAGGAGTTTCAGACTGAAGTCAAACAACTCCAGCTACAAATGAAACAACTCAAGGTGAGTACTGAAATAAACAGGTGTAGCTGAATTGTGTTGCTTCCTTCCATCAATATACAAGTTTAGGACTATAAATGCTGACTGCGGAGTCCAAAATGAACACTCTCTAAGTGCCAAATTCAAGGCAAAATAGGCTTTGGTGAGTAAATTAATTAGGAAGTACGATATAATACATGAAGTCAAATTGTAAGAATGATAGTCTGACCTTGACTGACTCACTTAAGAAAACACCTGTCGCATCTCAAACAACTTTTACCTCAGTGGAAAACTTAACATCATGTTTGTCTGCCAAGTTCTTTCCTCTACAACTCCATATTCCAACACATGTGGAATATTCCTTACTTAAAGCCACAAAGTAAAAAAACAGAATATGGAATAAATAGAATAGACAGAAAGAAATAATTAAAGAAATAAATAATGCAAAATTACGGAAGCTCATTTCCACCACATAAGGAAAAAAACTGGTAAATAATTATGACATAAAAAGTCAAAATTATGACATACTAAATCATAATTCTGAGATTATAATATCATAAATATCACATTAAAAGTCGAAATTATGACATACTAAATCATAATTATGAGATTTAAAAAGTCATAATTATGACATAAAAAGTTGAAATTATAAGAAAGTTTTTATTATGACAGTCATAATTATGAGATGAAATATTAGATGAGAAATATAGATATTGTTTCATATCTATGATATACAAAAGCATGATTTTTTCTTATGTGGCAGAAATGGGCTTCCATAAAAACTAAAGTTTCATGTCGGTGCCTCGTGGGCAGCGTGCCGACATATAGAGCCATTGTGGTTTGGGCGACCCGAGTTCGAGTCCCGGCTCGCATACCTTTCCTGATCCCGTTCCCCTCTCTCTCTCCCACCATGCTTCCTGATACTATCCTATAAAGGCAAAAAATCGCTAAAAGTAAATCTTTAAAAAATAAATAAATAAATGTAGTTTCCTAACCTATAAGAAATGTTAGTGGTCGGTACATTTTATCTATGTGCACACTTAAAATAAATTAGCATTTACATTACAGCAGATGCTTTTATCCAAAGCGACCTACAAGAAAGAAACAAAGCAATTCATCAAGGAGTCAACAATATTCATAATAAACGATGCCAGGTATTTTTTTACAACTAGATTAGTACGCAAGCTAGAGAAGAGAAGAAATGCAGAGAACATTTTTTGGGTGTGTGTGTGTGTAAGTGCATTGGTTTAAGGGTGTGGGGTACTTAATTCACACATCATTGGTGTGGCAGAAAGTTAATTTTGGACTCTGGTTGACTTTCCATACAATTTTGCTAGACTACAAGGCCCCACACATGACATGCAGGGCCACAACAAATGATATCGTGGCTACAACAAATGATTTATTTCCTGATGTTGGGCAAATTGTGGCCATGGTTTAACTAAATTAAAACAAGAGTACAAATTAGTACAATGTGGCCACAAATTAATAAGTTGTGGGATCAAATTCTTAATTTGTGGCCACAATATCTATTTTTCTTCCACGTGTCATGTACAAGACAGAGCTGAACATCTGTGACGAAAGATTTTGTGACATGAACATCCATTGCATTGCTCTCAGGTGTTACTGAAAGACACAGAAGACAGTAAGAAGACTCTGGAGGAGGAACTGCAGAAGACGGCTGAGGTAAAGCCTGGGGAGTCTCAAATAAATTTCTTCAGTGTGACTAATCTTAAATGCCTCAAAATATGACATCCAAGTATTAAGAGGCATGAGAGCTGATTTAATACATCGACACTTTGTGATGCCCAGTTTACCTCATTATATTTGTGCATACCAAATATATACTATCACAACATGAGCATCTGAGCATTTAAGACATTTATCCACCCGTCAATTTGTGTGTTCCCTTATTTCCGTGTGTGGATGAAACAGAAGGCCACGGCTACAGTGGAGGAGAATAAGTGTCTGAAGAGTAAGCTGCAGGTAGCAGAGGCTGTTCAGAGACAGACTAACAGTGCCGAACAGGACTATGAGGAGGTCATTCAGCTCCTGGAGGCTGAAATCAAAGATCTGAAGAACCAGCTAGCCGGAAAGAAACAGAGAGGACTTGAGGCTACTAAGGTAAATGTTCCTCTTTCATCACATCTCTCTGTTTGCTGAAGAATTATTCATATTATTTGTAAGAAATTTACAAGATGATGCAATGACTGAAAACTTTTTGGAATGAGTTGCCAGGTGATTGTTATCTAATACAACACAGTCCTGTTTGTGATGAACACTTTAAACAGTGCTATTTTAGTATTATTTATACAGTATTATAGTATTTATGAATATTTTAAATTAGCTTTTATTTTTTACTTTTTCAATTTTAATTTTAGTTTGTTTTAGTAATTTTATTTGTGCTTTTTTGTCATTTTTATTAGTTTTTTTTAATATTTCTATTTAGCTTCTATTTATTTTTTATTTCACTTTTTAGTTTTAGTAATTTTATACTTCAGCTAAAACTGATTTTATTTTGCTTTAGTTGCCAACATTTCAGATTTTTTTCTGAAGTTTTTCTTCTAAGAAGTATATTCTATTTTATGTCAGCTTTATTTCAATCAACGAAAATTATTTTAATAGTTTATGGATACATTTACATGACAACAGTGTACAGTGTACAACAGTTCCTTCGCGGTCTTGAAAAGTTTTGTGTACAGACGACAGCATTGTTAAAACGATCCCCGTTCAAATGGATCTTTGAAAAGACTTGACTAAAAGACTAAAAAGAAAAGAAAATACTAAAAACGCTGTATTATGCTGCCAGGCCAATAGTTGGCGATGTCACTTTGTCAAGAAACACTATGCGCCTGCGCACTAGACATGTGCCGATATTCGGTAATACACGGAGTACACGGGCATCTCCAGTGAATGACAGCCCCGATACACCCTCCCCTGATCCCCGACCCTGCCTGCCAGCTCGCAGCTGAGGCCAAAGAGCTTGTGGATGGTGTCCGGTAATACGATATATCACGATAATGAATATGCACCATATTGTTATCGTGGGCACTTCAAAATACCGTAAATAATAATTTATTACCAATTATTAAAATTTTTATAATGCATTTTAAGAATACTTTCCTCATCAACCGTATAAAATGCACAACACCGCTGTATTCTGCGTCAAAGGGACACGCGCACTCAGATGTAAACAAGCCCAACGTGCACGAGAAGCACATGGCGGAACGAGTGAAGGAGACGCACTGAATGAAAGTGCACGTTCACTCTCTGACAGCAGAGAGCGCTGATGGAACAGCAGAAATGCAGCGGTTACCCCGGAAACCCAGTAAACAAAGCAGCTGCACTACTGAACAGTTTTTAAAATGCTTCAAACAGCCATTCAATTTTTTTTGTATTCGCAGTGTTGTTCATCATAGCACCAAATACTTAATACTTGACAATGATCAGTTGTGTTTCTTAACTAACATTAACAAACAATAATGCCTTCTGTAACAAATGTAGCTATTGCTCAATCTTAGTTAATGCATTAACTAACGTTAAAAAAATGACACCTTATTGTAAAGTGTTACCTGTTGTTCTTTATAATTATTTTGCACTTAAATCTGTTTGAAAATTTTACTTAAACTTTTTTGTGTATTGCGTTATTATATTTAAACATTCAGAGTTCTTTTTGTTATAAGAGCAAGAGTTCTTAAACTTGTTATGCCAACACTTTTTTTGCAACTTTTTTCAATATCGTGATAATACTGTATACCGTGATAAAAGCTTCAGCAATTATCGCAACATGAAAATTTGATAGCGTCACATGCCTACTGCGCACATACACATTTTTCTACAGAGTGGTGAATACAAACAGTAAATCTACACTTTGCTGGAGAAGTTTTAATAAACTCAGTATCTTGAGCAACACAAACACAGTCCTGTAGTCCGCCTGTAGTGTTTTGGTTGTCAAGTAATCGTGCATGTCTATAGACTGAACACGTAATATGACGTCACCAGATTCATGGAAATGATAACAATATCATTTTCAAAAACTTGAACTTTAAAACCTGTTTTCAAAAGTTTGTGTTTTCAGGCCCCCAAAACACCATTGTCATGTAAATGAACAGCCAAAACGCATAAAAAGTTTTCTGTTTTTAGTTAGAAAACGGTATTGTGTAAATGTCCCCTAGTTCACAACACCAACACCAGTTTTAAAGGCCATTTTTTTCACAGGAGGATGTGATAGACCTGAACAGAAGGCTCACCGTCATTGACAGCCAGTTGAGAAAGTCTGAACTCACACGGAAACACCTGGAGATTTCCAACAAGAAGCTCCTTGGCTTTGCCCAGGTAAACACAAACCACTTTTTGACTTAAAATCTGTTGTGATCTGTTGTATCTAGGTATCAGTGATCCCTCAAAACACTAAAAACATCCAAGTTTATAATTTGCACTCTGTTTTTACAGAATGTCCACAAAGTTCTCACCAACACCAGCTTATTTGGGATTGAAAACGGGTAAGTTTCTCAAGCCTGACATGTTAAAAGTTGCAGTGGTCACCCTTATCAGTGATCATGACATCTCCTACTCATCCTACAGGAGTACACGGGCATCTCCAGCGAATGACAGCCCCGATACACCCTCCCCGATCCCCGACCCTGCCTGCCAGCTCGCAGCTGAGGCCAAAGAGCTTGTGGATGGTGTCTGCTCACTTTGCACTGAGGATCACAGTAAGTCAGAAATGTGCACTAGATCATCAACAGTTCTGGGCGTCTAATCTGAGTGGCTGCTCAAAGCTTCTCTCTTTCAGTCTGACTGTTTAAAGCCCTGTTTGAGTGGAGTGTGTTTTAAATAATCTGGCACAATGGGACAGTTTCCGGACTTTTTGATCTAATTAACTCATTTGAACTTGTTTTATTACATCTGTGATGTCATCATTATTCACAGAATGTTTGGTTGTTTTGCAGCATTACCGCAGTACGTTGAGGGATGCGTTGTGAAGGCCGAAGAGGACTGTGATTCAGAGTGAGTGCCTGTTTTTGTTGTGTTATGAAGCAATCAGCATTCTCCCCTTCAACTGCTGCTGTCAGCTGAGTTTAGCTCAGGCCAAACGTTCATTTCTCTGCCACAAAACCCTTCACTATAACTGCTGGCCTTGCAAAGTCTGTCAGTTATGCAGTTTGACAAGGAATTTAGAAAAACACCAATGCAGGTGTCACATGTCTCATTTTTTCAAACTAATGTTTTAAATGGCATTAATTATGGCATTTTGAAAGGAGATCAATCAGGGCCTTGTCATAGGGTCTATCCAAACAGAAGTGCTCAAAGGTGCATTTCAAAAGGTCCTTTGAAACAAAAACGATGAATGCTTCACACACAAGATTCTTTGCATTCTGGAAATTAAAAGGCTGTAATGACCCTTCACTTCTGCATTTTTTTTTATAGTCTTGAATTATCATTCTGAAATTTTAAATGGATTTTTGTTGTGTCGTTTACTGCATCACATACTCTATATACATTTGTTTACTGGTAAACTTTTGAACTAAGAACCATATATATATATTTGAACCATACAAACCACTCACACACACACATACAATACCGGTCAAAAGTTTGGACACATTACTATTTTTAATGTTTTTGAAAGAAGTCTCTTATGCTCATCAAGGCTGCATTTATTTGATCAAAATACAGAAAAAAACAGTAATATTGTGAAATAATATTAAAATTTTAAAATAATGTTTTTCTCTTTTAATTTACTTTAAAATGTAATTTATTTCTGTGATGCAAAGCTGAATTTTCATCAGCCATTACACCAGTCTTCAGTGTCACATGATCCTTCAGAAATCATTCTAATATGATGATTTATTATCAATGTTGGAAACAGTTTGTGCTGCTTAATACAACCCGAATTCTGGAAAAGTTGGGACGTTTTTTTTTAAATTTGAATAAAATGAAAACTAAAAGACTTTCAAATCACATGAGCCAATATTTTATTTACAATAGAACATAGATAACATAACAAATGTTTAAACTGAGAAATTTTACACTTTTATCCACTAAATGAGCTCATTTCAAATTTGCTGCCTGCTACAGGTCTCAAAAAAGTTGGCACGGGGGCAATAAATGGCTGAAAAAGCAAGAAATTTTGAAAAGATTCTGCTGGGAGAACATCTGGCAACTAATTAAGTTAATTGATATCAGGTCTGTAACATGATTAGCTATAAAAGGGATGTCTTAGAGAGGCAGAGTCTTTCAAGTAAAGATGGGCAGAGCTGTGAAAGAGTGCGTAAAAAGATCATGGAATACTTTAAAAACAATGTTCCTCAACGTCAAATTGCAAAGGCTTTGCAAATCTCATCATCTACAGTGCATAACATGATCAAAAGATGCAGAGAAACTGGAGAAATCTCAGTACGTAAGGGACAAGGCCGAAGACCTTTATTGGATGCCCGTGGTCTTCGGGCCCTCAGACGACACTGCATCACTCATCGGCATGATTGTGTCAATGACATTACTAAATGGGCCCAGGAATACTTTCAGAAACCACTGTCAGTAAACACAATCCGTCGTGCCATCTGCAGATGCCAACTAAAGCTCTATCATGCAAAAAGGAAGCCATATGTGAACATGGTCCAGAAGCACCATCGTGTCCTGTGGGCCAAGGCTCATTTAAAATGGACTGTTTCAAAGTGGAAACGTGTTCTATGGTCAGATGAGTCCAAATTTGACGCCTTGTCCTCCGGGAGACCTTCCAGCGTGTTATCAGCGTTCAGTTCAAAAGCCAGCATCTCTGATGGTATGGGGGTGCATAAGTGCATACGGTATGGGCAGTTTGCATGTTTTAGAAGGCACTATGAATGCTGAAAGGTATATAAAGGTTTCCAGATGACGTCTATTTCAGGGAAGGCCTTGTGTGTTTCAGCAGGACAATGCAAAACCACATACTGCAGCTATTACAACAGCATGGCTTCGTCGTAGAAGAGTCCGAGTGCTGAATTGGCCTGCCTGCAGTCCAGATCTTTCACCTATAGAGAACATTTGGCGCATCATTAAACGAAAAATACGTCGAAGACGACCACGAACTCTTCAGCAGCTGGAAACCTATATCAGGAAAGAATGGGACCAAATTCCAACACCAGAAACACCTCGATGTCCAGACGTCTTCAAACTGTTTTGAAAAGAAGAGGAGATGCTACACCATGGTAAACATGCCCCTGTTCCAACTATTTTGAGACCTGTAGTAGGCATCAAATTTGAAATGAGCTCAATTTGTGCGTAAAATTGTAAAATTTCTCAGTTTAAACATTTGTTATGTTATCTATGTTCTATTGTGAATAAAATATTGGCTTATGGGATTTGAAAGTGTTTTAGTTTTAATTTTATTCAAATTTAAAAAACGTCCTAACTTTTCCGGAATTCGGATTGTATTTTTTCATAACCTGTGATACTTTTTTCAGGATTCTTTGATGAATAAAAAGTAAAAAAAAAAAACAGCATTTATTTAAAATAGAAATCTTTTGTCACAATATACACTACCATTCAAAAGTATGGGGTCAGTCATTTTTTAAAAAGTTTTTAATACGTTTATTCAGCAAGGATGTGTTAAATTGATAAAAAGTGATAGTAAAGACTTGTTATGAAATATTTCTATTTTGAATAAATGCTGTTCTTTTTTACTTTTTATTTATCAGTGAATCCTGAAAAAAGTATCACTGTTTCCAAAAAAACATTCAGCAGCAAAACTGCTTCCAACACTGATAATAATCAGTGTATTTAAAAATAGTAATGTGTCCAAAAATTTTGACCGGTACTATTTTATATATATATATATATATATATATATACATACAGTGGGTACGGAAAGTATTCAGACCCCCTTAAATTTTTCACTCTTTGTTATATTGCAGCCATTTGTTAAAATCATTTAAGTTCAATTTTTTTCCTCATTAATGTACACACAGCACCCCATATCGACAGAAAAACACAGAATTGTTGACATTTTTGCAGATTTATTAAAAAAGAAAAACTGAAATATCACATGGTCCTAAGTATTCAGACCCTTTGCTCAGTATTTAGTAGAAGCACCCTTTTGATCTAATACAGCCATGAGTCTTTTTGGGAAAGATGCAACAAGTTTTTCACACCTGGATTTGGGGATCCTCTGCCATTCCTCCTTGCAGATCTTCTCCAGTTCTGTCAGGTTGGATGGTAAACGTTGGTGGACAGCCATTTTTAGGTCTCTCCAGAGATGCTCAATTGGGTTTAAGTCAGGGCTCTGGCTGGGCCATTCAAGAACAGTCACGGAGTTGTTGTGAAGCCACTCCTTCGTTATTTTAGCTGTGTGCTTAGGGTCATTGTCTTGTTGGAAGGTAAACCTTCGGCCCAGTCTGAGGTCCTGAGCACTCTGGAGAAGGTTTTCGTCCAGGATATCTCTGTACTTGGCCGCGTTCATTTTTTCTCTCGATTGCAACCAGTCGTCCTGTCCCTGCAGCTGAAAAACACCTCCACAGCATGATGCTGCCACCACCATGCTTCACTGCTGGGACTGTATTGGACAGGTGATGAGCTGTGCCTGGTTTTCTCCACACATACCGCTTAGAATTAAGGCCAAAATGTTCTATCTTGGTCTCATCAGACCAGAGAATCTTATCTCTCACCATCTTGGAGTCCTCCATGCGGGCTTTCATGTGTCTTGCACTGAGGAGAGGCTTCCGTCGGGCCACTCTGCCATAAAGCCCCGACTGGTGGAGGGCTGCAGTGATGGTTGACTTTCTACAACTTTCTCCCATCTCCCGACTGCATCTCTGGAGCTCAGCCACAGTGATCTTTGGATTCTTCTTTACCTCTCTCACCAAGGCTCTTCTCCCCCGATAGCTCAGTTTGGCCGGACGGCCAGTTCTAGGAAGGGTTCTGGTCGTCCCAAACATCTTCCATTTAAGGATTATGGAGGCCACTGTGCTCTTAGGAACCTTAAGTGCAGCAGAAATTTTTTTGTAACCTTGGCCAGATCTGTGCCTTGCCACAGTTCTGTCTCTGAGCTCTTCAGGCAGTTCCTTTGACCTCATGATTCTCATTTGCTCTGACATGCACTGTGAGCTGTAAGGTCTTATATAGACAGGTGTGTGGCTTTCCTAATCAAGTCCAATCAGTATAATCAAACACAGCTGGACTCAAATGAAGGTGTAGAACCATCTCAAGGATGATCAGAAGAAACGGACAGCACCTGAGTTAAATATATGAGTGTCACAGCAAAGGGTCTGAATACTTAGGACCATGTGACATTTCAGTTTTTCTTTTTTAATAAATCTGCAAAAATGTCAACAATTCTGTGTTTTTCTGTCAATTTGGGGTGCTGTGTGTACATTAATGAGGAAAAAAAATTAACTTAAATGATTTTAGCAAATGGCTGCAATATAACAAGAGTGAAAAATTTAAGGGGGTCTGAATACTTTCCGTACCCACTGTATATATATATATATTCAAAGATACAACTGGTGTCCAATAGTGTTAGTCATTGTGTGACGTAACACTGCTCCGAATGAGTGTTAGTTTTGCCCCCTTTTAACCTCTGAAGCTTTTGCTGTGGAAGCTGTCCTCTGAAGGGAATATAGCCTATGACTTTTGAACAGAATGCACTCGTAAACATGCTAATTTTTCAGATTCAGTATCATATTTACAGTAGAATATTATAGACTTATGCAGTGCCACACATAACCTACAATCATGCTTTTTTTTTTCCTGTAGCCTCACACATTGGCCACAACCTCCTGTCCTCGCGGGTCCTGCAGTAAAGCGGAGAGGTCAGTAGAGCATCTGGGACAGACAGACGAACTGCGCTCGTTCAGAACATCAAGGTTGAACTGAAACTATACTGTGGAAAATAAGAGACTGTGAAGTTTTGCAGTGTGGTTTTTACTCCTTCAGTTTATTGTTCGAGTGATATCAGAGGCCTGAGCTCTACTGATCAAACTGATACTCATTTTTTAAAGCCGTCCATGTACATATTTAACATGTAGCATTACTCAGTGTCATAATGTAAAGGCAGAAACCAACCAAGGGGATTGAAGTCTGGAACACAATTTCACCATTAACAGCAGAGGTGACTTTGATATGCTCAAATGCGATTTCAAGCATGTGCCGTGCAAAACACTTTTAGAGCAGATGAAGATGATCTCTTCAGAATGAGAAAGCGCATTCAGATGTATATCTCCCCACTCAACAACTTTTATGAATACACATGTGGCTGTGCAGCTGACCTCTCTATTAGAGTTAGGTATATTAAACAGTACATGTATTACATTTCATTTAGGGATTTTTGGGACAGTCCCCACTCTTCATCATTTGATATGATGCTTATTTGTATCTGTTCTGAGAAGTGCTATGACGTTTTGAAGATTTTATATTTTCAGTCCGAAACTTTTATTATGCAGAGACACATAGACATGCTCGCTTCTAAGTACTTGGGCGTTTGCCGTCATAAACCTTGTAAATCTTGCCGTCGAACCCTTCGATGTCTTCTTCATGTATTTGCCGAACACGCCAGTCTGTGCTCGGACGCATTTGCAGTACAGATCGGTCCAATGTCACCCAGGATCCACCGCACTACTATCAGGTATGGTCTGTTAAGTGCTTTAGGGGGGATCCTTCGTGTCTTGTTTCTGTGATGGACAGTAACTTTGCTCCATCTTAGCGTCCTCGTGACTATACTGATAGTTCTAAGGGGGATTTTGGTTGTCATGGCACTAGAATCAAGTAATGGGGTCATATTGCAGCGTTCCACCCCGAATGCATCCATTCAGCTGAACAATGCACATGGTTCGGGTTACTGTTTTCATGAGCACACTGTATTCGGCTGTTTTGTCTTGGCGTATAGGATCTACAGTCACCTATATCAATGTGTAATAAGCTGGTATCATTCATTTCCTGAGGACAGAGGTGTACAATTGTGCAGATGTTTGTTGATATTAATAACAGCTCATGCTCTACAAATGCTGACATGTAGTCCTGTGATTTAACTAGATCGCATCATATGTGTGGCCTAAATATATTTCTTGTAATGTTTTTATTAAAGTCAGAACAAATGTTTCATGTGTATGTTTTGTATGACTATCTGCAGTGAATTCGGTACACGCTTGGCTTTGACACTTAAAATACTAGAGGATTTGTCTGTTATTTTCAAATCCACTCATGCTCGTGTGCCTGGAGGAATAGCTTTGCATGCGTGACAGTGAACATTTTTGATACAATATTTTAAAATTTATTTGGCTACCAAGGGTTGCATGCTGACACAGTTTTAATGCTTGTGTAATCTGCAACAGCTTGCATGGTTTTTTTAAGATACGACTATGCACATCTGTACAGTTTCTGTTAAGGATGCATCTCTGAATTCGACCCTTTCAGTAATCTTTATATATACCATTCAAAATTTTGGGGTTAATAAGATTTTTAAATGTTTTTAAAAGAAGCTCTTCTGCTGTCCACGTCTGCATTTATTTGATCAAAAATAGAGTAAAACAGTAAGATTGTGAAAAATGAATACAATTTAAAGTAACTGTTTTGCATTTAAATCTGTTAAAGCATCATTACTCCAGTCTTCAGTGTCACATGATCATTCTGAAATCATTCTAATATGATGATTTATTGCTCAAGAAACATTTCTAATTATAATCAATGTTGAAAACAGTTGTGCTGCTTAATATTTTTGTGGAAACCAAAAAGAACAGCATTTAAAACAATTTGTTTGTAACACTATACATTTCTTTACCATCACTTTTAATCAATTTAATGCATCGTTGCTGAATTTATTTCAAAAAAATAAATATACATATACACACATACATGTAAGAACTTTAATTTAGGGTCTAATTCTCACCATTAACTAGATGCTTATTAGCATACATATTACTAGGATATTGGCTATTTATTAGTACTAATAAAGCACCTATTAATGCCTTGTTCTGCATGACCATATTCTACATCCCTTAATCATACCCAATACCTAAACTTAACTACCTTTTATAACTACTATTAAGCGGTAATTAGGAGTTTATTGAGGCGAGTCGTAGTTAATAATTAGCTAATAGCGAGAATTGGACCCTAATCTGAAGTGTGACCATATATAAACATTTAATAAAGTAATAGTCTTTAGAAAAACAGTCAAGAATTAGATCATATTTTCAACATTTTAATAAGATAGCATGACTATTTTAACGTTATCTTAAAGAGTACGAATTTCAAAACTCTTGAGAGTCGCACAAACACAACATTCAGAACATTCACTGTGTGCGCTGTGAATTTTGAACAGAATAATATGACATACAGCCCAATAATTCCATTAAAATTTCAACCAATAAAACATAACTCCATCTTTAAATTAATGTATTCTCTGCAAGTCAGTTTCCTACAAAATATTTTGTACAAACAGATACCGGTTTAGTCAGAGCTCAAACTCTTAACATGGGAAATGACCCCCATTTACCAATGAAACACACCCCCAGGCAATTCCAACCTCTCCAATCATTTCAGAATAAGCTGAAAATATTACAAAAAAAAAAATAATCTCAAATTATCTCAGTGATAATTTAATTACAATAGTCTCTGACAGATTAATCTGAAAACAGAAAAAAAAAACATCAGACTGTCTACTTGAGAAGCAATGTTTCTTTCATTTTACTACTAATATAGTTAAAATATGCAAACAAACACATATTTGTATTTTATGAAGCAGTCTTAAAGTGTAATAGAGGGTTTAGTAAAACTACTGACAAACACTGGGGTCAGTAATGCTGGTGTGTCTAGAGCTCCAGTATGATCTGCACTAACACAAGCAGTCCTTGAGCGCCCCCTCATGGTGTGAACTCGGGCTGAACAGCCCATCTGTGACCAGCTGATCACCACAATGGTGGATCAGAAAGGCCTCTGCAGGAAGGAGATGGGGGGAGAGCCCACGCTCCGTGGACTGTGCAGATGGGAGTCATAAGAGCCTGGAGTCATGCCCACTACTGAGTCTCCATGAGGTGTTTCTCCATGCAGAAAGTCATCTTCCTCCTCCATAGACCCCTGTGAGACAAGATCAAAAAGTGTTATTAGATATTCTCTGAGATGAGTTAATGAAAAATCAATTTGACACCTTTTATAGTTTTTTCAAAGTGGCTTAAAAAACAAATCTTTGGATGGGATATTGTTATATTTATTATAAATAATTTATCCATGCACATATCTTAAGTACCCTCGTAATCTTTAATTAAAATAACTTCCCCTCCCTCTTGCAGCGACATCTGTTTACTGGCGTGAGGGCGGGACAACCTGTCACTCACATGACATTACAACCATCTAATTTCCCAAGGACAAAATCAAGTCCTGCCCAACATATTTTCTTGTTAGAGAAGCATTTCACTCAGATATACATCACAATAGGGAAGAAAAATCAATATTTTAAGTATCCAAATCCTCTTTGTGGCCACTGTGAATGCGGGTCATGCTCACCTTTCTGACTTCCTTTTTGGGCACATCTATCACACAGTCGGATGGCTCCTCCCACACCTGGTAGATTGGCTCTATGAGTTTTCCAGAGCTGTTGTAAAATTAATAAAGAAATAAAATGCTAGTAAACTATTATTCCAGTGCTGAGATTGATAGAAATTGACATGACTTCAATACCTTTTCAGAAGATATGGATCAAAAGGGAAGAAGGTATCCAGAGGGTTTGTGTTAGTGGACACGGAGTTGCCGCCCACTGAACTCCTCACCACTGGCAACAAGTGCCGGTTGTTCCGCTCGATGATGGTGTAACAGAACACGAGCTGGTACTTCCTGCCAACAGACGGGTGAAATTGCCCTCATTTGTCATGCTTTTATTTCATAAAGCTTTGTAACCCGATTAACGATCTCTCTTGTGCTGTACCTGGTGATGGCTGCAAACATGTTGGTGACAGCAGGTAGACAGACCCTCAGAGGGTTGAGCTGACACATCACTATACGCTCTAGATTCAAACCCTGAAGATACGCCAACCCTGCACAATAATCAGAAAAGAAAAATGTAGTTAAAAACACATTTGTCAAGGTCTTAGATATGTATTCATGTTAGTTCTTATAAAACAACTTTTACAAATAGTAATGAAAAAATATAAACTAAAAAGATCATGTGGTGCAGCCATTCAAATTAAAAAGTAATAGCATGCTTGTATTAATTCCACATTAAAAAATTTTTGGGGGAGTCGCACAACATTTTACAACCTGAACTGACCTTGTCTTGCTGTAAAAAATATCAAATTATCTGATATTTTAAAAGACATATTGACCTTGACACAAGGGTCCGTAAGGGTCCTCTTTATAACATTTCCCTTTTTTTCTGCATGTTGGTTGGACCACGACTTTGATTTGGCAGACAAATGTTCTTCAGATACTAAATACACAAAGCATTTTCGTTCAAATATTTTAATAATGAAAGGACTTTGATCTTTGAGGGTGCTTTCACTTGATTCCATTGCCTGGTCCGAACCAGAGTTCGCTTGCTCCCCCTCCCCCTGCTGTATTACTTGGGTCTGAAACATGGTGCGTTTACATCATCAAAGCAGCAGCTGTTATGACCCCATAGCGTTGCTCACATTTATATATGAATTTTTGAACCTTTGGTTTTGTTTTCAAAGCATAAGCACATAATGGCACTTGTGTCTATCTTCACTGAATCTACTGCAAATGTTCTAAAGAACACAGGAGGAGTCCATTTCTGCTGAAGTCTCTCTGCTCGCAGTGCATCAGTCACGCGTGTCAGGAAATTGAGTGAGAACACACAAATGCACAGTTTTATGAAATCTAACTTCATCAATAGCAGTTCACTTCTGCAATTTAAATACGATTGTGTTCATATCAGCAGCAAACCGTAATGGAGTTCACATGAATCGGACCCCAAACCATCCTTTTTATGCAGACTCGGGCACGGTTCGCAAATGCACACCCGCATTTACATCATACAAACAAACAAACCGAACTCTGACATCATTTGAACCCGGGTTTGCACCAAAAGTGCTAGTGTAAAAGCATTATGTTATCAGGATAGTTTTTGACTTTATCATTTTGACTTTATGACCCCCAAAATATCTAAATGAATTTGAGATTCAAAATAAAATACATGCTCATCTTAAAAGTGGTCATTGTTTGCATGCATTCTTTAATAAATTAACAGATCAGGGCAAAAAAAATAAAAAATTTGTTGAACTGAGCAAGAAACACAACATAAAACTAATGAAACTTCTTATATGTGACCCTGGACCACAAAACCAGTCAGAAGTCGCACAGGTATATTTGTAGCAATAGCCAACAATACATTGTATGGGTCAAAATTATTAATTTTTCTTTTATGCCAAAAATCATTAGGATATTAAGTAAAGATCATGTTCCATGAAGATATTTTCTAAATTTCCTACTGTAAATATATAAAAAAAATGATTTTTCTAAGTATTATGCATTGCTAAGGACTTCATTTGGACAACTTTAAAGGCAATTTTCTCAATACTTATATTTTTTTGCACCCTCAGATTCCAGATTTTCAAATAGTTGTATCTCGGACAAATATCGTCCTATCCTAACAAACTGTACTTCACTGGAAAGCTTATTTATTCAGCTTTTCAGATGATGTATGACCCTTATGACTGGTTTTGTGGTCCAGGGTCACATATCAAATGATTTTCATGTTAAAACATGTAAATTCCACATGTACTGACCTTTCTTTAGATTGCCCTCAAGAATGACATTGTGCCTGAAGATCAGTGTGTAAAACACAGCCTGACAGGCTGCATAAAAGGGGCCGTGTAGACTGACATCACAAAACGCTTTGGATCCTGTGTCCTGACTGTCAATGTAAAGGTGCAGCCAGGGAACTAACAGGTCCAGACAGGCCTTGACTGTCCTGTAAAAGAGAAAACTCTACAGCACCAGCTTTGACTTGTAGGTTTCAAATTATGTTTCGACAAATAAAGGAGTCCGATCAAACCCTTTTTCTTTTCCAGATACCAACAAAGAGGCATTAATGTTTAATTACCTAATCGAGGTAACAAACCACTGCCAAGAAAGATGATTAAATATTGAACTCCAATGTATTAGATAGGATAAACTGCATGATAAGGTCACGTACGATACTGGCAAAAACTTGGCTCTTGCCATGAAGCTGCCCATGTACCCAGCAGCGGCCTGTCTCAGGATGGGAGGCTGGTTGGGGCCTTGTAACAGCTTCCATAAATGATCCAAAAAAGCTTCAGCCAAACCCTGAAAAAATAAATTCATAAAGTTTTTGATGTCTAGGTATGTTGTTTTTTTTGGTTTGTTTGTTTGTGGATGAGAGAGAAGTGGGAACTCACCAGACGGAAGCTGCACAGGTAAAACATGTAGTACTGCACGTGACAGGAAGCATGAGTGGGAAGCACCACCTTATCAAACACGGACACCAGGTCTCTGTACAGAGCTTTGGTTTTCTCAATATCTACAGAGCCTAATGAGATTGAAACAACAAAAAAATAAATATATATGAATAGGAAAAATTAATGTATGAATGCATATATTAATAATGCATGTCATGAATTAAATATGATTAACGCTGGTGCATTTTGATGCCCTTCCTTACATGAAGGTATATATATTCTGCAATGTCATCCACACAAATTGACTCACACAATCATTACACATTGATTGGCATTCAAAAAGTTTGGGGCTCTCTTCTGCTCAACAAGACTGAATTTATTTAATCAAAATATTTTATTAAAATAACTGTTTTCCATTTTAATATGTATTAAGCTGTAATTTATTTCCGTGACACAAAGCTGAATTTCCAGCATCATTACTCCAGTCTTCAGTGTCACATGATCCTTCAGAAATCATTCTAATATGATAACTTTATGCTCAAGAAACATTTTTATCATCATCATCAAATTTGAAAATGGTTGCGTTGCTTAATATTTTTGTGGAAATCGTAATACATTTTTTTTAATTCTTTGATGAATAGAATGTTAATTTATTTGAAGCAAAAATCTTTTGTAACAATATAAATGCCTTTACTGTAACTTTTGATCAATTTTATGTGACCTCACTGAATAAAATAATTAATTTTATGCAAAAAACAAATTGTACTCACCCCAAACCTTTGAAAGGTTTTTTTTTTTTTTCCCCTAAATAAAGACTGAATGTGCTAACTGAATTGCAATTAAACATTCTTCCTGACCAACAGCCCTTAAAAAAAAAAAAAAAAAAAACACAACTGAGTTAAAAAAAAAAAAAAAGGTAATGTCCTGACCTTTAACATGGCACATGTCTTTAATGAAAGCCAGCAGGACAGTCATCATTGTGTCCAATTTCTCTGCCACAGGATGGACCATTACAGCTCTTTCAGGTCTTGAATTCAGTGGCGAGTCCTCTTCCTCATCCTGAAAAAAACATATAAGAAGAGTAAGATCTATGACTATTAAAACATTAAAAGAAAGACTAGGATATGAATGAGTTAGCCCTGTTTCCGATACAAACTGCTGGTTTGCTATCAAAAATAAGTTGTATAGTCCAGAGGTCTTCAACCCTGCTCCAGGAGGCCCTTAGCCCCACAAAGTTTACATCCAACCTCATCCAACCAATCAAGTCATCCTGAAGAGCTTGATTAGCTGGTTCAGGTTTGTTTGATAGGAGCAGGGTTACATAACTTATAAATCGGACTTTCCGTGTTTAAGTGCTATAATCGGGTCACCGGTGCATCTACCAACCCAGAAAACGTAAAAAAGGAAAACCCAGTAACTTTACTTTGGCAAGCCTTTCTCTGTAAGCATGTGAAAAAGCAGCTCAGATTTCGCTCCCCTTGTGAAGTAGGAAGGGGATCTTATTATAATATTACTGCCCCTTAATTTGTATGTTTCCACCCATGGTGCCGTCATTTTGTTTTCTCAAGCAAAAACAGTGTACCAGTTCTAAGGCCATGGCAAAAGTTTGAGCAGAGCATGCTAACTCTTCTGTTGTTGGCTGCACAGACGAGAACAACACTATTAAGGGTCTCGTTAGCTTGGATAGCCTGCAAGTTGACCCTGGCAAGCTTGATGATAAAAAAAAGTGTTTCTGTCGAGCAATATTTTGGAAAAAAATATTAGACCATTCACAGCATTTTACAGAACGTTAGTCTGGTGTGTATGGCTCTGTTTAGCAAACTGGTACGCTATGTATAGTGGGCGTCCATTTGGGTTTTGCACAAAATATTAACATGACGGCACATGCTAGTTGATGAGTTGAATCAACTTCACAGCAACAACATAAATTTATCCACTAACCGTTCAGAAACATCCAGATGCATTCTAAGAGTCTCTCCATCAGTGTCCGACTCCAGTTTGAACAATGTAAGGCTGAACACCGTTACTGACAATCCTCATTTTAGCTGCGTGAGATTCTCCAGCTTTGTTGTTGTTGAGCAACCGAAGCATGAGCTGTTAAAGCTCCGCCCTCTTCTGGAAAACGGGCAGCAGCTCATTTGCATTTAAAGGGACACACACAAAAATGGCGTGTTTTTGCTCACACATAAGGGCAAATTTGACTAGCTATAATAAATGATCTGTGGGGTATTTTGAGCTGAAACTTCACAGACACATTCTGGGGACACCAGAGACTTATATTACATCTTGTGAAAAGGGGCATAACAGGTCCCCTTTAAAGACTGCTAATATAGACTACTTTTATGAAAATTTTGCCTTTTTTTTTTTAAGCTTGAAAGTTCCAGTCCACATTCACTGCAAGTAAAACAGTGAATACAATACATTCTTCGAGATTACACAGAAGAAAGACAATCATAGATGTTTGGAACGACATGAGGGTAAGTAAATAATGACTTATCCTTAATTTTTGCTGAACTATCCCTTAAAATTTGTCTCACTGAGTATGTTCTGTATATCTGCGTTTGGCTTTTTGTGCTTTTATGGAGTGTTTTGGACTCACCATGTTGAAGAGGCAATCATCCTGCGGTGCTTCACTAATATCTTGCTGAGCTTCACTTTCCACTTCTTCAATCTCACTCCGTGGTGCACTAACCTAAATGTCAAAACCAGCAGTCAAACATCTGCTCAGTTGCAAAGACATCAGTACAGTGCTTGAACAAAAGCCACTTACATCTAGCGTGAGCATCTTGCTGATGATGAGCTCTAAGATGTCTCTCCTCAGGTCAGGGATGTAGGCCGAAGCCCTCAACAGGTTGTGCACATAACACTCCTGTGTGGACAGATAACACAGTCTCAGCACAATCACATTCAAACATATAATCACATCACTATACTCAAATACTGGATTTAAATGCTGTGGAAAACCTTTCCAAATAACTCACAAGTGTTCTGGAGGACTTCTTCACAAAAGGGAACTTCTCAGAGAGGATTGGCATAAGGAATCGACTGGTTCTAAAAGAGCAAGGCAGTGTTTATTAGTGACTGCTAAACACTGAAAGAAGCTTTTGGGGGTTTTGTAAGACACTTACGATGGGACATATCTTGTAATCAGCTGTAAGGCTTGATGACACTGATCAAATGTCTTCGGCAGATCTGCATGAAGTTAAAAAGAAACAGTGAATTATGGAGTGAAGTAGAAGGTTAATTAAGTTTGAGGCGAGCATTATATTTTAATGTTTTTGAAAGAAGTCTCTTATGCTTACCAAAGCTTAACATTATAAATGTCTTTACTGTCACTTTTGATCAATTTATTTTAATGAGTACTTGCTGAATAAAAGTATAATATAATGGTACATCAACAAAAACAATAGTCAAAAGGCCTGTCATGATCATAAATTTTGTGCTGACGATTGTCATACAAATAACTGTGTAAGCTTAGAAACCTTAATGAATTTTTTGTTTCGAATCATTGGTTCAGAGCGTGTTTCAAACTGCCAAAGTCACGTGATTTCAGTAAACATGGCTTCGTTACGTCATAACTGTTTCGAAACGTTTCAGTTTTAATGGTTCACCGCTGGGGGCGATCTCTGTGAACCCATGAATCAAGCGGATTCACTGAGGTTCACCCCCCCAGTGATGAACCCTTGAACAAGTGTCTCTCTGATCAGTTTTATGCACTTGTAGACATTTGTATAATTAAAAGGAACAATAGTAGTTAATAAGTCTCTTATTGGCCTGTTTAGCTAAACCATCCATAGAACAAACAAAACAAGCCCTTAAAAAAAGATAAAAGAACACATATTACACAGACACTTAATATTTAATGATATTAGATGACTAGTTAATTGTATTTGATAGATAATACTTTTAATAAAACACTTGAAATTGGTTTTTAAAAGGTGTTTTATGCATGTTTGGCCTGAGTTTTTGTTGCATTTACACTGTTTTGACCGGCTTCGAAACAGTGAATCATTTGGCGAAGCATTTGGTTCAATTGATTCAAAGCTTCGAAAAGCTGTGTTTCTCCCATCACTAGTAACAGGTTTGTTTTTTTTTAGTAATAATTATATAAATTTTTAATAATATTAATATAAATATTTATAATATAATATAATGCCATCTGATTAAACACACAAGTCTTCATTTCATATGAAGGAAGACCTTTGACTATCATGTGTGTACTTTATCACTGTTCTTTTGATGGTATTTTTAAGTGCTTAAATTTCCATTATTTGGATGGAAAAATGTAACTGTACAACCGAACAATTATTGCAGTTATCTCAAATAATTGCGATTAGATAGAATAACCACAATCATACAATTAATTAAATAATCGTGACAGGCCTAATAGCACATAAGAAGTTATATAACGAAATACACCAACTTTCATCTTCGTCATCAGAATCTGAAAAATCCACATTTCCCTCCTGGATTCTTATTCTCTCTGGGGAAAAAGGCAAAAAACAACATGAGTTTAAGTGATCTGAACAAAAAATTTTGTGAAGCATTAACAAGAAATCATAATAAATCTTACTTGGTGCAAAATTAGAGACAACCATTCCAAGACAGGCTCTGAGATGAACCGTCTGGGCCGACACTAGATTACTCAGAAAAGCCAGATATTCATCCACGACAGCCTGATTGCGACCGAGCCATGGTAGCTTCTGTATGGGGAAACATTTCATATGTTACAGCTAAAATGTCCTGACTGTATTTGATTATCATGTGACATATTGCTGTTTCACTCACCAAAACAACATGTATTAATTGCTCATGATCCTTGCCGAGTTGAGTGACACAAACCCTGAATTCCTGCAACCAGCTGATAATTTGAGCATCCTACAATGAGATACATAATAATGAGGAAGTAAATTTCTAATGTGCATGTTTAAACAAACTCCAGAATTACCAATCACTTGTGCTTACTAAATAAGGATTTTTAAACATCATTTTGATTCAGAAGGATTTGCCAGTGAATCATTAATGCTGATTTGTGAGTCTGTTTGACCAATTAACTGAAAAGCGACTCGAGAGAAACTACTAAACATCACTATGACTTGAAATTGTTTTATAGCTGAATTGAATTCATTTCATAATTGATGAACTTTGCAACACTAGCACTATTATTGAACTGAATGGAGTCAACATTGAACTAAACACAATTCTGAGCATGAGAACCCTGAAATATCCATTAGGCTAAGAACAATACTTGCCTTAATATCAGGATCTGAGAGTTGATGTTTTATCAGTTCGTAGTCACTTGAGTCGCCCTGTAGACGTCACATCGACATGTCAGGGCATGATTAACAGACAGTGATATCTATTATTAGCTTTATATTGTATTTACAATCTGGCCGTACTTACCTGTTGTAGTTTAACTAAAGTATTGGCAACATTGCCTCCAAAACGCACGGTTTTCATTGGAGGTGAATTGAGAAAATCTCTGCCCTCAAATTCCATTATGTATCGCAAATACTCTTAATCTGAGAACATAAAATAAAAAAGACATTAGAGTCAATGACATGTGACAAATGACATCCGCTTCACAATTCATTCAGTATATAACAGCTGCCTCCATATACACTAGAAAAAATCAACAATAAAAAGACAAACGCTGTATAAAGATGGTTAAAGACTGCACGTAGTTACTAAAACGACTATATCAGGCGAGTTAATAGATGACAACTTACCAAATAATGTATATTCAAAACAAGTTATAATTAAATCAGGCATTATAGGTGAGATATCAAAATAGTCACATGCGCAACCATGCCGAGCTCTGCGCAACCGGATGCTCTCATACCGCTGTTTTGTTATTACGGAAGTAACGTTAGCCGGTTTAGTTCAGTTGCGCTCTAGAAACAAAAAGTTCTGCCACCTGGTGGTTTGAAGTGTAATGACTCGATAAATGCCTTTCCTGTGTTTCCTCATTAGAACGGAGCAAGTACATTTCCCGGCCAAAAAAAAGTAGCTCTTTGGATTTTAATAGGCACATACTTAAGAATCTATGGATGGATCATTATTACAGTGATTATTATGTTTCTAGCATGTTATATATTTGGCAACGGTTCTTTTAACCCTAAAAAATGGAGTGTGTAGCTTTACATTTCATAAACAACAATGTATGAAGACACATCATGGCCATATTCCAGGATGACAATGTCAAGATTCATCAGGCTCAAACTGTGAAAGAATTGTTGGGAGGGAGCATGAAGAATCATTTTTCACACATGAATTGGCACCTCTGAGTCCAGACCTTTCATTCAATGTCTTTGGGATGTGCTGGAGGAGACTTTACAGAGTGCTCGCCTCTTGCATTGTCAATACAAGATCTTGACCAAAAATTGATGCACCTCTTGATGGAAATAAATGTTGTGATGTTATTTCCATCAAGAGGTGCATCAATTTTTGGTCAAGATCGTGTATTAGATTCTTAAGTATTTGCCTATTTTTGGCCGGGCAGTGTACATAGCTATTATATAAAACTGTCAAGAGTCAAATTTTAAGCCTGGCATATTATAACGTCTATATAATCGTATTATCATTTACTTCCAATGTATGGACAAAAAAAAGAGAAGAAAAAAATTACATTTCTCAGACATTTCTCAAAATTTCCTCAAAAGAAAGTCATAGAAAAAAAGTCATTTGTTTTGAAAGGACATGAAGGTGAGTAAATAATGACAGAGTTTTAATTTGGCGGTGAAATTTCCCTTAATATTTTTTGTACAATTTGTGTGAGATCAAACAATTGGTGGACACCTTATTGAAGACCCCTGGCACATAGGATTAGAAAACTGTCACATTTAAAATCTACAAAATGTAATTTCTTATGTTTTTCCTTTTCATTTTACCATGAAATATGCAGAACATGTTCTTTTGGAAGACTCCCCCCATATTGTAGAATAAAATATTAAGTGTCCCATGTTGTAACAAAGTTTAGGAAGAAAAGACCTCTCAATAAACATGACCAGATTCTTTGGTTTAGCTTAAGTGTGCGATTGTTTTAAACAGGCAGTTTTAAACAGTGTCAGAGCATTAACACCTTTGAAATTACTTAAAAAATAAAGCTATAAATCCACCTGAAAGCTGAACAAAAATATCTAGTAAACTCTTGTGAAAAAGTGAGGACTGTCGTTGAGTTAACGATCAAACTGTCTGCCAGCCATCTGCTTCATTTACACCTACTGATTCTAAATTGGTATGAGCAAACAAAGATAAGAGGAAGCAAACCTAATAACACTTCTCACTGTCCAAAGGTTGTACAGTAGAGATGTATGAGATTCAATAAAAGCAGGACACTAAAGAACTAGGTTTCAGTCATATGTCATATGTTGGTTGAAACCTTTAAATCAGATACAGATACAAAATACACAATTAAATGTAGGAAAATACATAATTGTATGTATTTTGTCATACAGCCATTTCGTCAGTGCATAATCTCAGTGTATAGTACAAAACACAAAATCAGTCAAATCAACAAAAATAATACAAAATGTCATTCAATTGTAAACATTTTCAATAAAAAACACCAAAGTCAAAAATGAATGTTTCAATAGGAGAGAAAAACAAAACTTTGCTCAGGCAATGTCATATGGTTGAATATCCTCTTCTGTAATCTGTCAAAATAAAAGAAGAAAATGTTATTTAAAAAGTCTCTCTCTCTCTCTCTCTCTCTCCAGAAGTGCCTGATTGTTCTAACCCACTTAAAAAAACATAACACATTTTTGTGCTTTCATACATTTTTCATACAGTTTTTAAATACTTAACTTTGCTGTACATTTTTTATTTATTTTATTGCCCTCCATACAGTGTATACCTTCTTTACAACAATGTATGCAGAATCAAATTATAAATTAGGCCTATATCAGATGGTAAAGAAATATCTTCATATCATACATTAGCAGAATGAATCTGAATGTTTACTTAAATATGAAGATAAATCTGTCATGTTTTACATCACAGGTCTCCTCTGCTGAACTGAGCTATTGTAGGTTTCGTGGTTAATGTTTAACAGAGTGGTCTGCCCTTACTTGTGATGCAAATACTTCCTCAAAGTCATTTCTTTAGCATGTTTTCTATGCCTGTATAACCAATTTTCATTCCATGCCAATTATTAAATCAAGAATAAGTGATGACACAATAAAATATTTAAAAACACACACTTTGAGTATTAAAACAATTAATTTCAAACATGAATCGATAAACTGCTGAAGTTGGCATTGTTATTATGTCTATTACTGATACAATACAGGCAATCAAACGTAATTAAATTGTATTAACCTGTATGGTTCATATGGCCTGTGTTTCTGTCACTGCCGAAGACACAGTGCTCACATTATCCTGAGAGGTCATTGCAAAAGTCACTGGTACTTGACCGCCTTCTCTTCTGTGCTTTGCTTGACCGGGAACTGCCCCTTGACCTCGAGTTCCCCCATTTCTCCTGAAAGAGTTTCTGATTCCGCTCGAGAGGCGACTGGAGAACCTCCTGACAACCCCAGCCAAACCTCTGCCCTTCTTCAGCAAACCCACATCATCCTCAAGCTCCTCGGGGGGCACCTCAATATTACCCGTGTACCAGAAAACCCACCAGATGAGACTCAGGAAAATGATGATAGCGCCTGCATATATCAAAAAGTCATAGAAAAAAAATTCTCCAAACACCCCAAGCAATAATATGATGAGACCAAGAACGTCGAAAGCCACCGCGAGCCAGAACGCGCAAGAACAGCGCCCGAGACCGCCCGGCGCTGCCTCCATCTCCAAGGTGTTTTTATGGTTATTTTGGTCGTTTGGAGCTGTTGAATCGCTTTTTTGAAAAACCAGCGGCCTAAATGAAGCGTTTGGAAGGGTTTTTAAACTGTTTTCGTTTGTTTCATAGCCATAGGTAAGCAGCGCGAAGGAAGGAGCTCTCCGTTAACACTTTACCTGGAAGGGAGTGGCATAGAGCTGTGGGTGCGTCTTATCTACACAGACTCACCTAGACACTAGCCCAATGCTGCCCCGAGTGTACGACACAACACTCGTCCAATATAGGCGACTGTGGGCCTTCAGGTATACTAAATGTAAACACTTACAGTACATTTTCAAGTATAGTATAGTATAAGCATGGTTTCAGAATCCTTTTCTGATCTTTTTTTGGATGGCAGTGGGGTTTTTTCAAGATACAGATTTTCAGTGAAAATGTAATAATATATCAATACAATATATTAACAATTTCTTAGAAATAAATACAATAATTAATAAAAAAAATTGTTAAAAAAATATTTTATATATATGGTAGCCTATATATGTGATAAGTTTCAGAATCTTTCTGCCATTTTGTTTAATTTCTTTAATTTGTTTAATATTTGTGTGTTTATTTATTTATTTTTTGATAGTAGAGGCTATACCAAGCTTAAAATCTTATCAGGTCTGTGCTTTCCAAAAGCACCATGAGCCTGGTGGCAACATGATCAACTTGGGCTCACGATGCTTTTGGGAAACGCAGCCCCGGACTGTCTTGCTACTCCCAAACAGCTAAAAAAAAAAATGCTTTAAAAATGCAGATTAAGTTTAAATAAAATGTCCTTCAAAGTCTCGAGCAGGGTTAGGGAAAGTTACTTTTTAAAGTAATGCATTACAATATTGCATTACTCCCGAAAAAGTAACTAATTTCGTAATTAGTTACTTTTTATGCAAACTTTGCAAATGTGTTTTTATTACTTTTGCTTTACTTTTTCTCATCTGGGCTGAGCTTGCTTGGTTGTTTTTTTTTTAAATAAAAAAAAAACCCTGATATTTTTGGCAAATGTATATATCACACCAAAAGTGAAATGAATAAGCCTCAGGCTGAAGGAAGTGCAAGTTTATGCCTGTACAGTAGAGGGCGCAGCTCTAACAAACATTTCATCTGTGCTGCCATTCTGTAGCACAGAAGAATAAAATAAAATAATTTCATAATAAAATTACTTCAGCAATAAAAATAAAAGATGAAACAAATGTCATGTTTATCTAAAGTCATTTCTGCTTATTATGGTTAAATTGGATCATCAAATGTCAGCAGCAAAGACATTGGTTAATAAAGTGAGATTAAATACATAAAGTATATCTGTGTAACTGAACATTAAATTATTGCACATTTTTGTAATATTTTGCATTTCACTGTTTTTATTCATTTTATTCACTGTATCTGTTTTTGTGCAAGTGAGATGAGTAAATTCTCACATTTAGTCTAGAACTACAATGACCATCGTGTTTACACACAACATGAAGTTGATTCCTCACATGGGGACAGAAGAGGTGTCAGTCAATAAATGGGAAAACAAAGTAACTTGTTGATATTTTCTTGTAAATGTAGAAGTAATGCATTACTTTACTAGTTACTTGAAAAAAGTAATCTGATTACATAACTTGCATTACTTGTAATATGCGTTACACTGCTCCTGAGTGTAAATTATTTAACTTGCTAATGCAACCAAGTGGTGCACATCATGCAAATTGCATGTAAGAAATGACTAAAAGTATTATGGCAACTAACTATAAAAACAAACCTGAATGAAACACTTTTAATGTTTATTCACATCCTTCTTAATTTGTCTAAAATATCATCCATTTTAAAACCAAAATAAAAAAGCATTTTTGAAACTATTATGCCAAAATCATGACATACATGTCCCTAACAGAGGATTTTTGTCAACTGTTATCAGAGGTCATACATAGAAGACAGAGCGCGCACAGCAGACATTTTTGCCCTTCCAAGATTAGCAAGTGTGTGATCCTGCCTAATCCACCACAGACAATCAGTACCGGAAAAGCTGTTTATCTGTTACCCAGCATCACCCTCAATATCTCATAAAATCTACATTAAGCTGTTGCATTTCACAATTCTGCATCGTTAAATACCTCACCTCTCACATACACTTTCATAAAACAGAAACTTTACAACTCATCTACAACTAGCAACATCTACATCTACATCTACAACTCTAACTAAAATACATTGTGTAAACTGCAGAAAGCAATATATAATCACAATAAATATTTTTAATAATATACAAATCTTTTGATCAATGCATCCCTTATGAATAAATGTGCATGTTATGTAAACCTTATGAGTTTCTCTTTGGAAAGATAGTCATGTTTGGAAAAAACACTACATAGTATGTCCATTTTTTTTTTTTTTTTTCAATAAATTAATAAGGTATTTGGGTTAAATGGCAACCTAATGTCAGAGCTGGATCAAGGGACTGAGGGGAACTGGGGCATAAATGTCACAAGACCCCTCCAAACCACGCAGCAACACTATGCAGTAAAATGTATAAAGACACAATTCATTTCCCTTCCATATAAACAAACTGAATAACATAAAACGTAAAACTTTACAAAATAAAGTGTTTTCTTTTAGCATAAATATAAATGAAAGGTGTGTATACGTTAATTATAAATTAATTTAATATAACTTTTAATAAGATCATAACGTGACAAGATTTATAAACACAGCCTCAATACACCATTGTGGGACAGAACTGTCCAACCGCAAAGGCACAAAGTTGTTTACGTGCGCCACTGTATCTCTATTTCTCCTCGTCGGTACTGCGAGGTAGAAGCCGTTTTTTGGGGGCCATGACCCAAGCTAAGGCCACTGCTGCTGTCCCATCCCCACTCTGTCGTGAGAAACATAAGAACGTGGCCCACAGGAATGCTGAACAGCCCATAAATGCTGTCCTCAGATAGAGAGGCATCAGAACAAAATTCAGAAACTGCAAGAAAATACATATTATTCAACATAAATAGTCATAGGATGAGAAAAATGAACAATTCAGTTTAAGAATATTGACAAAGCAAAGGATCAAGCAGTATTTATGGCATGGCTATCTGTGTGTATATGTTATGTGGTGACAAAATTACCTGCATGAATGGCCAGTACATTAGTCCAGTCTGAAATGTGAAAAAATATATTTAGACTATTAGCCATAATGAATCCTTTAGACTTTTTGGTCTTTAAATATTACACTCAAGTCAGGAGTTCAACACATTAAAGGGCTAGTTCACCCAAATATGAAAATTCTGTCATTATTTACATCATTTACTCACCCTCAAGTTGTTCTAAACCTGTACGAGTGTCTTTGTACTGTTGAACACAAAAGAAGATATTTTAAAGAATGTTGGTAACCAAATGTTTTCATATGCTACGAATGGGGACTAACAACTGTTTGGTTTCCAACGTTCTTCGAAATATCATCTTTTGTGTTCGAAGGAACAAAGAAACTCATACAGGTTTAAAACAACATGAGGGTGAGTAAATGATAACAGAATTTTCATTTTTGGGTGAACTATCCCTTTAATACACTATTATATATGTTACAATGCTTAATCTTAAGTTAATGAAACATATATATTTAGATTTTAAAGGAAAACCACGCATGTTTGTATATCTTGACATGGACAGTAGAAAATCTTGGCTCAAACACACAAGTTGAACCTTCGTTGGATTTTTCAACTACCATATGTGATTTAGACATTGATGAACTATCCTCTGTAAAAGGGGCTAGCTGGTAAAAGATGACTTCCCAATGGGCCTACCTTGTATGTATTAAAAAACTTTTCTCGCCAGTCTGCAAATATGTCCTCTTTGCCCTCTAAGAAACTCACACCTGTAAAGATAGAGAACTGGGTGACTACAATAGAACAGACAAACAAGTGTAATATACGTGACTGAGTTGGTATATTTACCTGTGTAGAAGACACTGGTCGCCAAAGGTGAAGCAAAAGTTTGGTCCAAAAGCAATTTGCGGAAAATCATACTAACCGATCTTCCCGGGAAACGATGTTCTAAGGCTCGTAACCAGAAGTAATTGAAGTTACCTTGGAAACTCAGAGCAACAATCGCCACGTTTCTCGTGTGCTTCCAGTCCATTTCATCTCTCTGCGCGATGCACTGATGGACGAAATCCCCACCGGCGAACAGGCATCCGTACAGAGTCACATTACTGATCCAAGGCAATACCTTTGCTCGTTTAAAAAAAGATTTTCTCATGTTCAACAAAACGACAAACCGTTGTATTCTGTAACCTTTGTAAATGATGTCGAAGGGCACAAAACAAAACGGTGACCTGACATTGACAGACGGCCGTGGCTATAAGCTCATAAAATGACCTTTTGCTTAGTACAAGTCAAATATTCACTTATCTCTTTTGTTTCTAGTCAGTTTGGTTCAATATATTTTAAAAGGCACAGTAAAGTTACAGGTTAACAGTTTGACAGCTCATTGTGACTCTTGGTGAACATCCTTCGGAAACATTACAAGATCATTACAAAGCACTGCCAATTAAAACACAGATCAATCGAGTACTTTTGGTTCAGTCCATCTTCTTTAACTTTAAAAGGGACAGCAATGCAAAAGTAAGAATTACGGTTCAATAATCCATTTAGCAATTAAATTAAAAGGTTCCAGCGCGCGTTCATAGAGTGATCAGCAGTTTCCCGTTACTTAGTCAGATGCTCAAATCCTACATTAATCTGCCCGCGCGCTCCTGCGCGTTCAAGGGTGGCGCGCTTTGATCTGATCTGTATGTAATAAAGATCGGCCGCGCATACTCAGCAAGACCAGTTACCAGATCTTTATGTTCGTGGTGCGATCAACGTTTAATGCTTGAAATGTTAATATTTCATCCTTATATATGCTTTAGAGGACAACTGAAAATATGACACTCTAATCATGTGGGGTTTTTTTTTTTTTTTGGTATTGAGATATTATTTACCTGTACAACCATGCACTTAATATGCAAAGGCTTCCCAAAATGTTTATTTTTAAATATTTGCTTAATGCCTCAGGTTTTGCATATCCTGTCTGATTCGTTACTTTGTGTTGGATCTTTTCAATGAATCAGCTGAAGAGTCTGTTCCCAACTCCGTTTCGTAATGAAAAATGGGTTATTAAATACCCGAATAACAGCAATAGTTTTATCCACACACGAATCTAATTTGTTTTTGGTAAATAGTAGGTATTTTAATCAATTATGCAATCAGTGTTTTTAAAAAAAAACAATTTGCAAAAACATTTCAACCAAACTATGTATATTAATTTGAATGCAAATCATATTTTGGTTTTGAATGACTAGTTTTTAGGAGCTCAATCATAGCTACAACAAATTGAACTTGAACACGTTAATTTTATTTATTTGGACTTAATCATAAAAGCATGTGATGCCACGCCGAGATGTCAGAGACCACGTGATGACGCACAAGAATAACTGAATCAGGGTTTTCGAATCTTTTTTTATTTGATGTTTTGCAACGAACTGTTCGAACGAACCGATTCGCGTTGGAGTCCACGCACTACACTGCATCATTACATGTCTTTGCATTAGGGTAAACCTAAACCAAGAAGCTCACGCACACTGTAAAGGGGGCGTATGTTTAGGCTACGTCAGCGCTGCCAGCGTGGATCGGCATGACACCAGGAAGTAACAACTGACTATACAAATAACCAAGAGAAAGGGTACGCGAGGTGGATTCTTTTGCTTTTTGGATTTGCTTCCCTAAAATACACAGCACGCGACATCACACAGGGACACAGAGAGTCCCTGCAACTGGGTTTTCAACATTGCATGGATAAGCCGCCCGTGAAGGTAACGTAGAACAGTGCGTATCATTCCCTGAAGGTCTCGCTCGCTCATTTGATTAAGTGCAGGAAGCTTATTCACTGTCATTGCAATAGGGAGGATGATGCGGAGCTTTCCCGGATTCATTAAAAGCCACAATCGAGTATTTGCTATTAGTGCATAAAGCCTGATACTCGGTGTCCTTTTTTTATGTGAAAGTGAAATTGAGGCTTTTAGTAGATGGTGGTCTGCAAATAACAAAAGATGGTGGTCTGCAAATCGCTTCCATGTACAAAGTTTAATGGAAAATATCTCAAAACTGAAACAGTCACAAAGCAGTTGTGTTGCAAAATTCAAGTGTCGTGTTAGAGCAGGATGCGCACGAGAGATAACCAGATCGTGTAATGAATCGAGCCGTGTCATCCGACAGGTTTTCATATCCTGAATTTCAAGAATTAAACGTGTAGAACAGAGAATGACAGAATTAAAAGAGCAACAACACTCATTGTACACAAGTTGGCGTATTTTACAAAAAAGCATTTATCAAGTCTACTAATTGTATTTGTATTATTTATTTTGTGTATTGTAATGTTAAAAACGCTCTATTCTCACAAATGGACAGAGGCCTTTTTTTCTCTCTCAGTGAAAGTGCCCTACAGGTGAAATATGACTTTTGTTAAAGCCTGAGGAATCATTTTATTTGATGTGACAAGAAATGTGATATACAGCCATTGTCATCAAGTTTGCTAGCTATCCAGTTTTTGCTATGCCTTTCAAGGATACCTGTATACGTTTTACTGTGTAATTGTAGATGATGGACCCAACACTTGCTGAGATGGGGAACCATCTTTCTGATGCCATGAAGATTTTAGAAAGTGGAAAATTGTAAGTCCATTCACATTACAGTATTTTCAGTATTTGTTTTTATTACATTTAAACTGCTGTTCACTAATAAGCTATCTTTATGATATGTTTACAGTATATTTTACATATAACTTGTATCTTTGTATAACTATAACGTTGTGTGGATTTATTCAGGGTATCTGAACAAGGCACAGAAAGAAGAAAGTTGAGTTGGAAAGACATTCCAGGACCCTTACAAGGAGAGTGAGTGAGACTCTTATATTGTAAATCACATATTTTACATTTACTGTAATTCTGTCGTCGTATTTATAAGGTATTTTATGGGGTTTAAAGTCAGTGCATATCAGCTATACTCATAAAACATTTCAAAGTCTTTCTTTTCTTCTTTCTTTTTCCATATATTTCTGACAGTGGACAGGATGTTGTCAACATACTCCAGCTAGTCCAGAACCTGATGCATGGAGACGATGACCAGCAGGGTCACCGGTAGGTCACCGCATTATGGAGCTGCTTGGTTTGTAGTCCTAAAACCAAGAAACAAATTCCTTGTGTTTTTAGAATAGCAGTTTTCAATTTATACACTACTGTTCAGTGTGGGATCAGTAAGATTTATTTTTGCTCAGGTGCTTAATTGAAATAATGCTCAATTTTAATAAAAGTAATTAATACTTTTATTCAGCCAGGGTGCATTAAATTGATCAAAAGTGACGGTAAAGGCTTTTATGATATTACAAAAGATTTCTATTTCAAATCAATGCTGTTATCTTGAACTTTCATTCATCAAAGAATCCTAAACAATTATGGTTTCCACAAAAAATATTAAGCAGCACAACTGTTTACAACATTGATAATAATAATAATGTTTCTTCAGCAGCAAATTGGTGTATCAGTATTATTTCTGAAGGATCATGTGACTCTGAAGACTGGAGTAATGATGCTGAAAATTCAGCTTTGACATTACAGGAATAAATTACATTTTAAAACATATTAAAATAGAAAACTTCATTTAAATTGTAATAATATTTCACAATATTACTGTTTTACAGTGTTTTTGATCAAATGAATGCAGCATTGGTGAGCATATAAGACTTCTTCAAAACATAAAATAATCTTACAGATCTTTTACAGACAAACTTTTGAATGGTGGTGTAAATAAAAAAAACAAAACAGAAAAGTCTCTTGGAGTAATGTGAGTCAAAGGCCTTTTTTTACTCATTAACAAAACCTGAATTAGTCTTAGGGTTGGTCTACAAGTTGACATTACAACAGCCATTATATTGCACCGAGAGCATATGTAAACCCCTCTGTGTGGTGTGATAAAACTATAAATGTTTGTTTAGCAGGATGCAGTATGTCGGAGAGCAGGGACACATGGCTCTGTTGGGACACAGTCTGGCCGCATATATCTCTGTCCTGGAACGAGAAAGATTGAGAAAGCTGACCACCCGCATCCTGTCAGATACCACTCTCTGGCTCTGCAGGCTTTTCAAGTATGTTTAAATTCTCTCTGTGATCTCCTGTGGTTTCAGGGGATTTTATTCCCCCTGTCATACAAACACTTTTAGTGATTAAGTGAGATTTATGTTAGAGCATTAATAATGGGCTTCACCTTAGCTAATTTTATTGGCAGTGTCTTTACTTGAAAAGCTTAGGAGGCAAACCATTGAGCTTTTTGTGATAACAATGACTTAATGAGTGGACAAGGAGAATCTTTGACTTGGTCTATTTGTCCAGTGCGGTCTTGTTATCACTTAACACAGATGGTTCATTCTTTGAAACTTTGGTGATTTTTGAAGTAAAGTATTGTATGGTTTTAAAATTTCTATCAAATATTTTGTTTAAGGATGCACTGATATTTTGCCTAACACCAATAAGCAAATATTTATTTTCATGTAATGTCCAGTAAATTATATTAAAATTCTATATACTTTTGTCAAAATAAATAAAACATAAAAAAAATAAAATAAAAAACTGCTACTAGGGAATTTAGGTATGACAACATTGTAATGTACGGTGTAAAAATGAAAATTAATCTTGAGATTTGCTAAATGTTAAAATATTTGAATGAATTCTTTTTTGTAGATATGAAAATGGCTCCGCATATTACCATGAAGATGACCGCGAGGGGCTGCTGAAGGTGTGTCGGCTAGTTATTAATACTCATTATGAGGAGTACGCTGCAGAGGGCTTTACAGTGCTGAGCTCTAAACATCCTGTGATTTACCAAAGTGCTGCATGCAGACCTGGCCTGGGACAACATCTCTGCAGTCAGGTACAGTGTCACCTCCACTTCACTTGTCTAGGCTGCAGGATCTGAAATGTTTCACATTACCACACTATATTACAAAATTTGTGTGTGTGTGTGCGTGTTTATGTGTAGTGGTGGATCAGACAACTTTTTTGTTTTCTTTTCAGCTAGGACTGCCTCTGTCAAGTCTTTGCACTGTGCCCTGTAACACCATGTTTGGCTCCTTGCACCAAATGGTAGGAATTTGTCTTTTTTTTTTGAATACTGAAGGGAATTACACCATACCGTTAAAAAGTTTGGGCTTGGTAAGATTTTTCAAGATGTTTTTGTCAATTTATTTGATCAAAAATGCAGTAAAATCAGTAAAATAATTTATTTCTATTTTAATATATTTAAAAATGTAATTTATTGCATTTTTATGTGATGCAGAGCTGAATTTTCAGCATCATTACTCCAGTCTTCAGTGTCACATGATCCTTCAGAAATCAGTCTAATATGATGATT
This sequence comes from Ctenopharyngodon idella, assembly GCF_019924925.1. NCBI lineage: Eukaryota > Metazoa > Chordata > Actinopteri > Cypriniformes > Xenocyprididae > Ctenopharyngodon > Ctenopharyngodon idella. The sequence goes on along the minus strand of NC_067222.1, from coordinate 32,546,500 downwards.
TGATGCTCAAGAAACATTTCTTATTATTATCAATGTTGAAAACAGTTGTGCTGCTTAATATTTTTGTGGAAACCACGATATATTTGATCAGGATTCTTTGATTAATAGAAAGTTCAAAAGAACAGCATTAATTTAAAAATCTTTATTTCTTTAAAAAAATCTTACTGATCCCAAACTTTTGAATGATAGTGTACATTTAAGAACAAATTAAACCAAGTAAAAGATAAAACAAGGAATTTGCCTTAGTGCACATGCAAAACAGTGCAGACATATAACACATTAAATAGAAAGACAAATGGAATTGAAACTCTCTGTTCAGAAATGTGCAAATAATGAAACATTGTTGATAAAATGACTAAAAGATGAGTTAAATGGTGTTTTTCTCTTTACAGGATGTTGCATTGCTTGACAAGCTCATCAAAGATGATCGCGAATCAGGGAAAGTTCCACTGCTGTTGATAGCGAATGCTGGTCGGTTCGCTATAAGACCTTACTTATTCAAGCAGCTTAATTTTTTGAATGCATTTGTTGATATTCAGTTTTGCAGATGATCATTAAAATGTAGTTAATCTCTCAGGAACGCCAGGTGCAGGTCACACAGACAAACTTAGTCGCCTGAAAGAGCTCTGCGCTCAGTACGACATGTGGCTCCATGTGGAGGGGTCGGTATCAGCTGGTTCTGTCTATTTTTGTAGTTCCTCTTTTGTTTGAGTTAAAAAAAAAAACACCACATATATACATATAAATAGATTTGATATTTTATCTATGTTGTTAATATTTATTGTTGTTTAAGTTGACATTCTGTGGCATTCTTTTCAGGGTTAATTTGGCAACGCTTGCTCTTGGTCAGGCCTCCTCCACTGTCACGGTATGTTGTGGGTTTTTTAGCACTCAAATGCATGCATTTGTTTCCTGTTGTCCAGAATGTGCTCTTATTTTCTCGCTCTCGCTATCAAGGCGGCCACCAAGTGTGATAGTATGACTTTAACTCCAGGCCCGTGGTTGGGTCTGCCGGCTGTGCCTGCTGTCACTCTTTACAGACATGAGGATCCGGCACTGGTAAGTTGAACCATTACTATAACTACCAATCATCATTACACAGCACATCATATGGAAATGTAATCTAGAGTTTTGATCATACAGTGTGCAAATGCCTTATGCTGTTTGTCCTCCCTGCCGGTTGGGAGCAGTCTCTTGCAGCAGGTCTGACCTCCAGCCAACCGGTGGAGAAGCTTCGGGCTTTGCCTCTCTGGCTGTCCCTTCAGTACCTCGGGCATGATGGGATTGTTGAGAGGATTAAGCATGCCTCACAGCTAGTGAGTACCCTGCCAACTTCATTTAGATAATCCCATGCACTGGTGTGGGCGTAAAGTACTTTAAACACTACAAGAATTACTCTGACCTTGTTAAGAATTGTTCTGTTTCCATGTAGAGTCAACAGCTTTTGGAGCATTTGAAGACACTGGCTTCAATAAAGACCTCGGTAGGTGAACTTGTCTTGATCCATTCAGATGTATGTCAGTACAGAGTATTTTAGAGTTACACCACAGTCCCCACAAATAAGTATGTGAATTGAAAAGTTTCTGAAGCTTCTATCTATCAATATTTCCTCTGTCCTGAGTTGGTGTTGCTCCATCTATTTAATGACAGTTCTGTCTTTACTCGCCCCATGTTGTTCCTAACTCATATGAATTTTTCTTCGGTGGAACAATAAATTCAAAGTTTTGAGGAATTTTCACACTTTTAATATTAAAAGTATCATAAATGTAGATCATGTGATTTGTGACCTATATTCCTATACTCATATGATAGTTTTGTGTGAGGAACAGATTTAAATATAAGACACTGTTCACTTGACAGCTTCCCTTTAATGGCATCACAGAAAATATTTGGTGAATAATGGCTTGTATTATCCCAGGTGAAAAGTACACTTCCATAATGTACTTAAAGTGCTCTATTTTCGTACACTAATTTTGTACTTAACATACTAAAAATTCTTCTTTATTACTTAAGATAATCTTAAGAACATCTAAGTAAACTGTACTATTTTGAGACACCATGAATATGAACTAAAATGTGCTTTTAACATACTATCATACTAACTAAAAATGTATTTAGTTACCACTTATTGTACACTTGAATCCATCTTTCATACAGAGATGGGTTCAAGTGTACTACAAGTGGTAACTAAATACATTTTTTAATAAAGAGATAGTGTGTTAAAAGCACATTTTAGTTCATATTCATGGTGTTCATATTCATTAGATGTTTTTAAGATTATCTTAAGAAGTACTAAAGTAGAATGTTTAGTACATTAAGTACAAAATTAGTGTGTGAAAATAGAGCACTTTAAGTACATTATAGAAATTCCACCTTTTTTCACCTGGGATGGTCTGTTGTCACACAAAACTATTGTATGACAGTGTTATTATTGTTAACTAAAGGTAAAACTATTAAATCATTAATTGAAATAAAGCTATAAATATTATAAAAACTTAACTTTACAAGACTTAAATGAAAATTAGAAATGTTAGCAATGAAAGTTAAATAGAAAATAAAAAAAGAAATAAAAATGACAAACACATAAAATTACTAAAACTTAAACTAAAATTAAAACTAAAGCTCACTCGAAATATTAATAAATGCTATAATTGTATATAAATAAAACTAAAATAACAGTGTTGAATGGCTCCCGAAGGCTTACAGTAGCACATGAATCAACTACTTTTAAGATACCTTTATTGTGCTTCTTTGATTTTGGAGTTCGACAGCCCCAATTCCCATTCACTTTCATTATATGGGAAAGAGCAGTCACGATATGCTTTTAAATATTTACCTATTGTGTTCCACGGAAGAAAGTCAAACAGGTTGGGAATGACTTGAAGGTGAGTAAATGACCAACTCTTCATTTACTAGTGAACTATTCCTTTAAAATCTTGATTACAATACCACAGTGCTAAAATATGGCAGCTGAAAATGAATATATCAGCTATGTTTGGTAGATATTATTTACAATTTTTTTTTTTTTTTTTATATGCAGCTTTTAGAAATTTTGTTTCTATATGTCAGTGGCCCACTTTTTCCTTTCAGTCGGAGAATCTAGGCTAAAATCTTAAAAGCAAACACCTCTGTTCTGTGTCACCACCATTAGGATATCCTTGACAGTGAGGTGTCTCTCCTCGAGGCTTTGCGCATGGTAAAGAGCAGAGTGTTCGTCATATGTATGTTGGCGGTGTGGTTTGTGACCGTCAGCAATGTGTGCAGCTCTTATACTGTATACATAGTGTGTTAGTGAGCGTGGGTACCTTGGTTTCAGGATGTGGTGTCTCATTCCCGGGTCCCTCCCATCTCCGGGGGCTCGCTGCGGGACGTGCTGGGCTCTCTTATACTCTCTATTGTAGGTGGGACCAACCCTCTGCCTGCTTGATCCCACTCCTTCTCCCTTTCACTTGCGCTATTTCTCCACTGTTCCCTCCCTCACCATGTCCACCCATAAGTGCTGGTGCTCAGTTTAAAGGCTTTTATTCATGTAAAGGCCTGCCAGTGCTACAGGCATGTGCAAACAACATTTAGGAAATGTCACTTCACAGAGCTTGATGACTTGTTGGGCATCAGTGCTGGACCTCGCTTTAGAGCAATGATGAGCCATCATGGGAAATGAGCAGAATTCTTAAACATGGCCTTTGTGAGAGATGGAGCAAAATTAAACATTGATGTTCCTGTGTGTAATACTAACACTCATCCTATAAGAGATTGTTCAGAGTAAAGTTATTCATACATTAGCTACAACTATATACTGTAGCTATAACAGGAACCACAGTACAATGTTTATTTAATGTTTTAAAGAGGCTCAATGAGGTCATTTGTTCATAAAAGGAATCTTACATTTGTTTAAAGGGCTTAAGGCAGAAAAGAGTCACTTGGATGATATTTTTAAGGTTTTACTTCCTTAATTTATGTCTGTGGTGGTTAGACTTTTGTTCATGAAAATGTCCATTAATCATGAAGGAATAATTATAATAATGGGCATTTCTTAAGCTTAATTACAACAAAGGTTCCAGCATCACATAGACATTCCAGCAGCACCAATGCATGACTTTAGGTCATGTGCCACATTGTCCAGATTGGCCTGTCGAACCTGTAGCTAGCCAACAAAAAGCCTCTCCATGACATTGCATCACAACATTTAAATACTAAACCAGTTTTCACAATAACGTGGTAGTGCTCACAGCATGACATTAAGGCCTCCTGTAATAAATGCTCAGATGTGTCACAGGTGTTTTGAGACCCCATCCCCACCCTCTGTGTCTCTCTGATGTTTGTAGGTGGAGGATGAACTCAATTCTCCAGTGGTGGTGTTCAGGTTTTCACAAGACAGTGCACGTAAGTTTCCTTTCCTTGGTTGTGTATATATGTATGTATATGTGTGTGTGTGTGTGTGTGTGTGTGTGTGTGTGTATATATGTTACACTTTTAATCAGCAAGGATGGATTAAATTCAAAATTAAGTGACAGTAAAGACATAATGTTACAAATGTTTTCTGTTTCACATGTTGTCTATTTTAACTTTATATTCTTCAAATAGTCCTGAAAAAAATACTAAGGTTTCTGAAGGATCATGTGACACTCAAGACTGGAGTAATGATGCTGAAAATATAAATAAATAAATAAATATATATATATCTGTAACAGCCGAAAACTCTCATTTTCAGCCTCGAGTGGTGGCTCAGTAGAAGGATATTTTGCGGGAGAGAGAGATATCCTTGATGCCCTTAACAGATGGGTAAATGCTTTTCTCACTAACAATATATTATAGGAAATAAGTAGTCTGTGAGCATGTAAGCAGAGCGACCTATATATACTGTAGATGCTTTTCTTACAAACGAGTGACCTGACTACTTTGATCTTATTTGTCAGTTGGGTGAGCAGTTGGCGCAGCAGGTGCCCCTCAGTGGCGTAGATGTGGTTGAGCTGGAAGATGAGGGTACATGTGTTCGTTTCAGCCCCCTAATGACCGCTGCAGGTAAGACATTTGGGAGATAATCAAAAATCTGGGCCCTCATTTATCAACAGTGCGTAGAAAAGGTTCTATATTTTTTTCTACGAATAAAATTTAGAATGTGCCTACAAGTACAAGAAAATCCGCATTTATCAAATGTGCACACGCAGTTCTTACACACATTAGTAAGCAATCATTGTTGATAAATCCCTCATGTACGTAAGTACCCTGCTCGTTCACATTCACGGTCATTAGCATTCGGAAACGCCTCCAATTAACCATATATGGTGACAACACTTCCCTTTAAAAATCATGTGATTGTATTTTTTTTTCTCACCGCAATAATGACAGAGAGGACTCTGTGCTCCAGCCAAGCAGATCAGCACGATCTTGGAAAACACACTCTCTGCCAAGTCTTCCAATAACGCAAGATAAGCCATTGCACTGGGACAAACATTTTTCACAGCTGTCTTTTATAGGGTTTGACACCAATTACGCATCATGTTTAAAACTAGACAAATTATAAATTGAATGTTTTATAATTAAAGGAAACACAGGACATATGTGGATTGCTTAATGCATACTATGACACTCTTAAATGCTTTTTATGTGTAGTGTAAGCATGCTCAGAGGTGTGCTTATATTTACACACATTTCTACGTATAAGTACAAGCTGGCGAATCCCACACTTTGCGTGAAACTGTTCTTACGCACTCATTACGCACAAATCTGTCTGTACGCACCGTTGATAAATGAGGGCCCTGGAATGCTAACACAATGTTCAGGCCCAAGCCATAATGACTAAAGAACTGTTGCTGGAGACAAACTTGTCTTATAATTATGTGGGTTAAACTAAGAATAATATATATTGTTGCTTGCAATAAAACTAATTTTGTCAGAATACATGTCTACATTTGAATGCCCATGAAAACAAACAAATGTATCATTCTGAACATGGTAAGTGAAAGCTGTTTTCTTTGCCCAAAAGTTCCCACACATTTTTAACAGACTTATTTTGCAGTCTGGAGACCCAATTCATGTTAGTGTTCTTGCTGACAATGGTGGTGGTATGTGTGTGTAGCTCTTGGCACTCAGGAGAATGATGTGGCTGCACTGGTGGAGAAGCTGGGAGAGATTATTCCGGTGCTGAGCTGTACTCTACGCTTCAGACAGGACTTCAAGGATGAGGTGCTTCAACAAACTTTACTCTCATACATTGATGACCTAAGCTGGCCTGGTCTTGGAGTTGTGAGGTGAGACTCTGGAGTTAAACTTGAATCAATTTACAGGACATTTCACATTACGCTCATACAGATGCTTTTACGCAAATTGCATTTTATACATTTAGTGAGTTCTCTGGGAATCAAAAGCATGACCTAAACTGCCAGTTGAGTTACAGGAACAAGCTACAGGATACATTGACCCTAATATCAGATATTCCCACGTTCCGAGAAAGAAGGAAACTTTCCTTATTGCATGTTTCCACAGTGCCTGACAGGTTCTTTTGTTTGTATGTTTTTTATCAGGTATGAGCCCAGAAACACAGACCTTGATGAAGAGAAGAGACAACAAAGGGTGGAGAAGATCAACAGTGAATTGCTTAAGAAACTGATGGAGCTTGATACAGACCTGGAGTTCTCTGGTGGTAAATGACTAATGGTCCCATGATTGGCAGTTGTAGCTTTGATTTTAAATTCACATGAATTTAAAAACCTCAAAACTCCCATCTTGTGTCCAGGTCCTGAGTTTGGTGAAGAAACAAATTGCATATTTATTGGAATGGCAACAGAAGACCTGGATGTGGCAGAGTTGGTGGAAACTATAGGATCTGTTGGAAGAGACATTGAGGAAAGTGGAAAGGTATTAATTCATTTTTTGTTATTTCTTTTAGACAGGTTTTTAATAATTTGACACTGTAAAAATCAGATAAATAATTAGAAATAATGCATCTGTTTGTGTCTAGTTGTTTGAGAACATGACTGAGGTTGTGAGAAGAGGCATTCAGGAAGCTGAGCTGCAGCTTCAGAAAGCAAATGAAGAGAAACTTATGGAGGAGGTGAGTCTATTTGTGTAAGTGGACAGTGGGGTCCAAAAGTCTGAGATGAAATCAATCTACTTTAAACCTGAAAATAAACTAATTTCAGGATTATGAAACTTTCTGCAAGTTCCTGCACTTTCTTGGACAAATAAGTAAATATGGCCCTGTTTACATCTGGTATTAAGATGCTTTTTGGTCGATCGGATCACAAGTGGATGAGGGAGACGCATTCCCGTTTACACCTGGTATTTTAATCCGTCTCTTTTGTCCACTTTCAACCACTTCTGCCCTGATTTCTTCGAGGGGAGGGTCTATGGGCGGGTAAATGTATGGGCTTTTTCAGATCTTTCGATCTAATGGACGAAATAAGCTCACGCAATTTGAACGCGAAAAGAGACAACAGGAAAACACACAAAGAGCAGCAGCTTTCGTTTCTGCTCTGATAGCCAGAGAACAAAGTGAATGTGTATTTAGAAATCAGGAATGGTGAGAGAGCATTGTGCCTGGTACATTTTTCTTCTTCAAACCAAACTTGGGTCTTTAGCCGACAAAGTTTAAGTCCTGTCTGGTTAGCTCACTTTCCATAGTGTTTACACATTAGGTCAGTAGGTGGTCTTTTGTGGCATTCGACCACATGAGCGTTTACGCTACGAAACCAATCTGGTTGAATGCGTTTTCAACTACCTCTGGAAGTTTTTGAAAGTGGAAAAGCTCAAAATGTTTTAGACCCCATTTACACCAATATTTAGTGCCGTCCACTTGTGATCCAATCAACCAAACTCATCTTAATACCAGGTGTAAACAGGGCCTATGTGACATTGATCATGTGACTCTTTATTCAGATGGTCAAATGTTCTTGTTTCCATTGAAGATGCTCTTTGTATCATTCTCAAATCAAAAAAGAGAACCTGATCATCATGTTTTACAATAAACAAGAGAGACAAACCAAATAGACTAGATAATTACATAATTTTTCATAAATAATAATAATAATACATGTTAATAATGATTACATATATTTAATTAAAAAAAAATATTAAAATATTCACTAGTGGTGTCAAACATTTGGACCACACTGTATGTGTTCTGTGTGTAATTTTTCTCCATTTATTTTTCAGGGTGTACTTCGACAAATTCCTCTAGTGGGCTCTGTGCTTAACTGGTTCTCCCCGGTTCAGGCCTCTGTCAAAGGAAGAACTTTTAACCTAGCTGAAGGTACATTTGTGCTAAAAAATATTTTCTGATGAAACTCAAGAGAACTTGTAGTTGTCAGGTTTGTATAGTGTCTATTTTTCTCCATAGGTTGTCTGGACAGCACCGAGCCTGTTTATTCCATAAAAGCCCAGATGAATAAAGAAGCTTCCCCTGATTCCCCCAGGTCAAGCACCAAACGGTTTCCAGGTAATGGTAACATCTTGATCTAAAATCAGTGTGGCCCTAATTACCTGGTGTCCACAAAATAATTAAATCACGTATGGTCTTTAATTAATGTTCACAGAACTCTCGGGTTAATCATACCATGTGATTCACAGGCCAAAAACTCTTCCGGCGGCATGGAGCAGGCTCAGACTCTGTCAGTGACACCAGCTCTATCAGCCAGCTCGAAGAATCGTTCAGGGAAACGGCACACGTGCAGGCCACTGATGCGGATGAGGCAGAGGTCCCTCAAGAGCTTCCTGCACACATACCGGAGGAAACAGCTTCCTCAGACCAGCGTGTGCCGGAGGGACAAGAGACAGAGAGTGTAGACACCCTTAGATAAGACCACTCCTAAATGGTTGCTCATGAGGTTTGCTCTATAAAACAGGAATATGCGTCCATGACCTTGTTGCCTTTGAGCAAACCACTTTTGAAATAAAAAAAAGAAAAAAAAGAAGCAGCTTTAAATGCAAATAACAAAACACTGGAATTTCATGAAAATAATGTCTAAATATATGTCCAAATCTCACATCCCTTATTGTTAGTTATTAAATAATCAATTGCACATTTTTTTAAAACTTGGTTAATCATATATTATAGGGTCTCCTCACAGTTATTTATGTGCACTGCCAGTATATCCTTCCATTATGGGTGACAGTACTTACGTTTTGATTTTGAACGTTTATCTTTGTCATCTACAGGCCTGTCCGACAGGTTTTTCTGATCCGTTTCCACACACTATTTACACAACGAAAGGGCTATTGTGGCCTTACCGTCATGATTATTAGTGTCAAAATGTCTTGTTTGCCAAAAGCCGGTTTTGTTTTATGTACTCTCCATAGGCAGAGTTATAAGAAGGAAAGTTGATGACTCATGCAGCTGTTTCTAATCAAACGATAGCCTTATTGCACTTTTATGTACAGAATGTCACACTTTAATCAGAGCAGCAGAATTTTTATTTATTCTAAAAATAATTCTCTTGGAGGACATTAGGTTATTTAGAGACAAGAGTAACATTTGTTGTGTCTAAAATAAATTCAAATCAAACAGATACCCATCCAGCACTTTTGGCTTTACCAATAGTGAAATGATTATTAGACTGTTCTCACTGTGAAGAATGTTTCAGAGATGTCTCTTTGAGTAATTGTTACATTTTTTTTTTTTGGATGTTTATGACAGCTAAACATAATGTACTGAAATGAAGATCCTTATTTGTTGTTTACACCGATGTTAATTGTTTTAGCACACAGAAAGCATACTGCTACTGGGGAAATGATGTAGGTTCATTTAGTGTAAGAACATTGTGTGAATTATACATGAGAAGACATTCACTACAGCTAGATCACGTCCATCCATATTTTTTTTCTTCTTCTTTGTTTTGGGCTTAAAGTGCTCTTTTCGTAAATGTGCTTCCTTACTGAATAATGTAATTGTAGATCTGGTCATCTCTTTCAAAATGATTCTGTCTTGACTGGTGCAATAAATCATTGGGATTTTCTTTGGGGGACATGAGTACTGACTTGAATTTTGTGTCAAAAGTAAGAATATAGTGGTTTTTATAATTACAATTTTATTTTACAATGAGCAGTTATTATGTAAATGACAATAAAGAAAATGCTTAAATTAATACGATTTTTAGAGGTTTTTTTAAAACTGCCGTGAAGTTGTACTGAGAATTTTTACATGTAATCGGCTAAAACGATTTATTACATTATTAAAGCCTATGAAAGTGACTTTAAAGCTTAGCTTCGTTTCATAGTTGCAGTGAACGGAAACTGATCATTTAGTAGTTTTAAAAGAGGTCAGCAAACGATCGTGTTCATCCATAATGCGGAAATGTAGTTTTATCATCAACACTGCTCAGACGCCTGTCGTGTTCTGTCAGAAGCTAAACCACTACATTTCCCAGAATTCCGCTCGCTATTGCTCCGCGAGGTCAGGCGAGACGTCAGCGCACACGAGGACTCATTCCGAGTGCTTAGTCAAACCTCCCTTTCTCTCGCCTCTCGCTGAGAGACACCGGCTGTTTGATTTCAACCAAACCGGGGGAAGGCCACACGCCACTAACAGAAAGTTTTAACGACGCACGGGGTGACCTTAACAGCGGCTAAGGCCGGACACGAAAGTGATCGAGTCAGTGGCTTTAAAGCGCGTGTGTGTGGAACAGCTGTGTGGCAATGGACCCGATAGACACTGCCCCTGATTCCTGGGATCAGGAGGACGATGGCGAGGCCCAGGTCGACGTGCAACTTTCCAAGGCTCTTTCTACCACCCTAAACGTGGACGCCAAGCCGTTTGTCCCCAACGTGCACGCCGCAGAATTCGTTCCATCCTTCCGGCCGAAGGGCTCCTCGGAAACTGTGGAGTCAGCGGGTGAGTTCCCGGTTATTTAACGTCTGTTAGCCGCGTTAGCTGTTAGCCTCACACACGCTTGTTCGCATGAGCTTAGCATCGATGCTACATCAGAGTTACCGTCAACGGCTCGAAGCGGAAACGTGGCCAACGTGTAATATGGAAGTTAACAATCGGAAAAACTTGCTCGACGTGAATAAGAAGTGTTCGTTAACACGATGATAACACTGTAACGTCTGTTCGTGCTAGAAAGTGAATAATTTGGGTGGAGACTTTGGGGTGTAGGTGCTTGTGAAGCAATTTTAGCTTTATAACAGTATATTTCTGCCTCTAAATAAAGAGTTAAAAGTGTGTTCAATTAGTTATTTGGATAACTACACAGCTAGCTGAAGCTGTAGTCATGTTATTGCCTTTTTATTGATACATGTGAACATGGACAAAAGGTGCTCTCGTTTGTTAGCATTGCAATATCATCATTACTGATGATCAGAGGCCTGGTGCTTCATAATCAGCCAGCTTCTTTCCTTGCTTGATTGTTTGGGGGCCAATTTTGACTGGGTTTTGTTTAAGGGTGGGGTTTGCGCCCCCCCTGTCTTACTGCAAACATGTACTCTTAAGCATTGTGCTGTTGTGGTGAAACAATGAAAGTCAATTGTTGCCCTAATCTACTCAGATCATGACACGAGAAATGTAAACTTTTAGATGAAATACTAATCTACAAAGTATTACCTTCCAGAAGATGGCTGATGTCAAAGCAATTGAATGTTGCCACTACAGCCAAAATTGTAAACTTACCTGAAGTCTTTGTGTTACCTGTTGTATTTGAATACACTGTGTTTATAAGGTACACACTGGAGGTCTTCTTAGAAAGATCAATGTAGCGTGTAATGGAGGTAAATGCAGATATGATCTGATCTGCTTATTTAACTTTTCCAAGCTTATTCGCATTTAAAAACCCCTGAAGAAACACTGTTTTTAATAGTTTTCTATTTTAAAGAGATGTAAGAGCTTTGAAAAATATTACGTTTTACAGTGGAACTCAGGCTACAGGCTACTTCAACAATTCATGATCTTGCCACAAAAAAACTTAATTTGTGCAAAAATATGGGAGTTTGTTGAAGGATTAGGGTCCTATAACTTTTTTCTGTCTTACAACAAGTGGAAGATATGCCACTCACACACTATTATTACATCATGCAGTTTGTTGTCTGTGATTGTGTTGAATGTTGACATGCAATTTCCCTTTTAAGATAATTATTCTTAGTAACTAGACTGTCCTGTATAATTACAGCTGTAAAAATAAACATTTTATTTTCCTGCAGGTCCTGAAACAGATGCCAATGTGGAAGTGTCAGAGCCTGAGTGTAAGTAAATGCTGAGATAAACCACCACATTTTTCTTCACATCCTCATAATGATGGTGATAACCATACAGAAGACTCTGCATCTAGTAACCTGAGCTTGTTCATATTCCAGTTTCCAACAAGTTGTCTAGTATTTTTTGATAAACACCATAGCGATTTAAAAAATCTGAATGGCTGTGTGGGAAAAGTATAAATATTGTTTGACTTCCTTTCTGCTCTGACAAGCGGGTATCAGAAATGGAAAGTTGCGTAGCACTTTGAGAACCACAGTATTTCTGCTTTTCTATTCCAGCGATATTCCAATTTTAAGGGTGCTCCTATTGATTACCAGCCGATTGATATTGACCGATAATTGTTTTAAATGGTTTGATCGGCGGTCTCTCTAAAGGTTGAGGAGATGACGCAAAACTTGCGAGACAACTTTTCAATGTGCAGCTAAAAATGCTTCGCTACATTCACCGGTCTTTCAGACACCTGGTAGAACCGGTCAGTTCTAGCAGGTGTCTGAAAAAGACCATAAATTTGAAACTCATTGCAACGACAGCAATGACGGCAAGACACTAGGGCTGTGATTTTTTTTTTTTTTTTTTTTTTTTTTTTTGTGCATTTCTTTCCTTCATAGTTAAATGCCCAAACTTAACATCCAAATCAGCAGTGATTGTCATAAAATGCATTCTACTGTTGCTAATCTGCAGGATGTACTCTAATGAAAAGAGTTAATAAAACTGCTTTAAGCTGAGAGAGATACTGTTCCCCAAGCTGCTTTCTGCACTCCGAGACTGAGTGGAACATGGGCTTCAATTTTGCATCTAAATGGTCAAATACACACACAAATTTGTGAAAATGCACAGTTTGGTGAGTATTCGGTTAAACGCTGTTGGTTATGTCTTAAGTGAACATAAACAGTTGGGAAATAAGTCGCATATGTAACAGTGTATTGGATCCGTGCATTCGGTACTAAAGTGACAGCAGCCTTATTTATCACGACTGTTTATGTGAGTACTCGCCAAGATGGGTATTTGACATAATTTTGTGCATTTATGAAAGTTTAAGTGCAAAAAGCACTCCGTTTTGTACTCCCCACTTTTTGATTGGCAACTTTGTGTGCCCGCTCTGGGTATGAGTGCACAAAACACTGTCCTGCATATGATAAACTAGTAACCATGCAGCACTGGCCCGACTGGGCAAGTGACAACTCTGTACCCAAAACACAAGTGAAAGTCTTGTATCGTAGCGTGCAACTCGCTTACACAGAAGATGTGGAGAGAGAGAAGATGCGGTACCACTGAATCACTCTCGCGGTTTGTGAAATTGTCTCACAGAAAGTTTTCAAATGACTGATTTGATCTGATAATCTGTATGGATTAGTTTGCTTGTTAAACCAACAAGCTAATTGAATAAATGTCATTGGTATTGGAGCTTCCAGTGATTGGTGATTGGCCCCAAAAAACCTGATCGGAGCACCCTTAGTGATTTTGCAGTTTCTTTTATCCCGTCTGCTTTTTTTTTTTTTTTTTTTTTTTTTAAACGCATTGGTCTGAACAGACATGTGAAAATCAGACTAATTTTTTTCAGTTTGCTGTGTTGTTGTTCAAAATAAAGTTTAGGCACAATTATGTTGACATCATACACAGTAGTATTAGTTAAAAAGGAAATGACTGAAGTTGTTGACACATGACCAGCAGTAAGAGGGTAAACGGTGTAAAATGATAATGTTGGTTTTGACATCAGCTCCGCCCATGGAGAACGGTGATGCAGAGATGGCAACAGATGACACCTGGGAGCAGAAAGGGAGTGAGCCCAGTGAGGCGGAGGCAGAGCCAGGAGGCCCTGAAGGAGACGGGGGTCAGGCTGAAGAAGACTCCCCTCAAGAGGAAGGAATGGAGGAAGAAGAAGTGCCAACACCTAAAGTAGCCCTCACACAGCCAAATGCCCCCAAGAAGGAACATGTTAACGTGGTCTTTATTGGCCATGTCGGTTAGTGTTTTTTTTTTTTTTGGTCTATTTGATTTACATGATAGATTGATTCCAATGTCTGTGATGGACTGTGAAGGTTTTAACTTCTCTAGGACTTAATACTTTTCAGTTGATTCTTGTGAAAAGATTTTTAACGAAGCGAGACCAGATTTAGTTTGAATTATTATTATTTTTTTCATTGATGATTAACTTTAAAAACCTTTTAATAAATAGGGGTATAAGAAAATATCGATACACGTGAATATCGCGATATTATGTTTGGCGATACTGTATCGATTCTCAAACACTATCGATATTTATATATTTATTTATTTACATCCAAGATTCGTGGCTATGTGTTCGATTTAAACCACAGACTGTATAAAACCCAACCGCTAGATGGCAGTGTTTGTTATCTCAGAACGTAAACTGATGCGGAGCCGGAGAAGCGCAAGGTGAAGGTGTGTGCATCGCTAGTGTTAGCATTAGCAAACCCAGCTCACAAGACGATAGAATTATTCCGCTTCCGCGGCATACAGAGCTGAAGTGCGGACTCATTTTGGCTTTAGCTATAAAGAAGCCACTAAGGAAATCGACAAGAGTAATTTTGTTTGCAAAATAGGCCATGTTAAAATCCAAATACTCGGGAAACGCATTCAATCTGAGAGCTCGCTTAACATCCCGACATCATCAGCGCTGCTGAGAAGTGTTTTGATAGATTTTCCACTCAGTAACAAAATAAACACACAGCAAAATTGACAGCGGTGGCGGCAAAAAGAAAGCATCTGATCATAGTGATGTGGATATGGTTGCACCAGCTCTGCAGTTCAGGACTTTAAATAGCACTTTATACAATGGACTGCTTTAAAGCAAACATCTTTACAGTATTAAATATAAAACAAACAGTCATTCAGTCATGGAATGGACTATGCACTTTCTGTTGTTAAATAGTTTAGAAATTAAAAACTGCTATACTGTGAACCTTTAAAACATATACACATAAAGAATCCTGCAGTCACTTTACTATTTTCCCTTTATTTAGATTGCACAAAATAGTGAATAGTGATTATATAAATGCAAATGATACTGTATTGATTAAATAAAATAAAGTTGCTTGTCAGGTTTTATGCATATGGTTGTGTTCTTTATGACCGTTTCTTCTAAAATTAGATCTTTCTAAAAAAAAAAAAAAAAACAAGAAATATCGCAATATATCGTCTTCTCACAATATATCCTATCGTAACCCCTGTATCGTGATACGTATTGTATCGCCAGATTCTTGGCAATACACAGCTCTATTAATAAATTGTTTTTATTTATTTTTTTTATATATATTTTTTTTCTTCTGTTTTTCACTTGTTTCTCGTTATGAATATAGCAGTGGAAAATGGAAATTGGTGCTAAATTATACAACAAACAAACATGATTGCACAGTAACTTCATACCATTTCTTTACAGTTTGTTGGATTTTGTCTTTAGCTTTCATTTCAGCTTCTTAAAGTGAGTAGTTCCAGTAACTTCACAGGTTCATTCGTCTCATTTGCTGGAATAGTTTTTGCACTTGGCTTTAAATTAGTTGGATTTGTTATAGAACCACTTTATTATTAATTAGTTAACACCAAGGCAACTCAGTTCATGCATCTCAGGAGCATCATGGGGAACATTTTTAAAATGTTTTTGGAGAACTGTGAATCTTTATCTGTCCTGGCCTCACCCTATTTTTTTCTTATCTCATATTCCTCCAGATGCTGGCAAGTCAACTATTGGAGGACAAATCATGTGAGTTGATAATTTTGACACGGTTTTAGCAGATATTGTTGGGTTTTCCATCCCGTTTCTGATAGCCTTGCCTTCTGCTTGTCCTCCACAGGTATTTAACGGGAATGGTGGACAAACGAACTCTGGAGAAGTATGAAAAAGAAGCCAAGGAAAAGAACAGGGAAACTTGGTAATTAGCTTAGTTGAGTTAATTTACCAGAACATCTGGTGGGTAGTCAAAAAAGATTCCCTCCAAACATAGCTGAAACTTGTAAGACTTCAGTCCTTTTGTGCCTAGAGGTAGACTGATTTACATAGTAAATGTTTTTTCTCAGGTACCTCTCCTGGGCCCTTGACACAAACCAGGAGGAAAGAGACAAAGGAAAGACTGTGGAAGTCGGACGTGCTTACTTTGAGACAGAGAAAAAGCACTTTACCATTCTGGATGCACCAGGCCACAAAAGCTTTGTGCCCAACATGATTGGTGGTGCTTCACAGGCCGATTTGGCAGTGCTGGTGAGTCATAATGTTGAATAGGCACTGAAGGACTGCCATGAGAAATATCCACTCATGCTGCCTGCAATTAAGAAAATCCACATGGAAAAACCCTCTCCACTGTTGAGCTGTGAGCAGATCGGATGTGGTTACAGTAGAGGGCGCTGTTTGAATACAGATGTCAGACTCAAAAGACATTGACTGTCACTCAGAGAACAGAAACTGCTGTCTGTTTGTTTTTTCCATTCACTTCAGTCCCTGTAGTAATTGTCATTATTTCTCTCTGAAGGTAATCTCTGCAAGGAAAGGAGAGTTTGAAACAGGCTTTGAGAAAGGAGGCCAGACGCGAGAGCATGCCATGTTGGCCAAAACTGCTGGAGTAAAGCATTTGATTGTACTTGTAAACAAAATGGATGATCCAACAGTCAACTGGAGTCTGGAGAGGTCAGTGAATGGACATTTATATTCAGAGGCTTTTGTTTTTGTATATTACTTTGTTTTATTTCTTTTTAAGAAAAAATGTTATAGAGTGTGTTCATTAAATTTATTCACTGTTTGCATGTAGGTACGAAGAATGTAAGGAGAAGCTTCTTCCATTTTTGAAGAAAGTTGGGTTCAACCCCAGGAAAGATGTTCATTTTATGCCATGTTCGGGACTTACTGGGGCCAACCTAAAGGAGCCGGCGGAGTATTGCCCTTGGTATATGTGAGTGTGCTGAGCTTGCTATTTAGGGATGGGCAATATGTTCAAAAAAATTATCACGATAAAACTTCTATGCCAGTTGATATCGATAATTATCACGATAGATGTCAAATCTTTATTTCATTCAAGTTTAAAGGCAGATTTTTGCTCCAGTTGTAGAAACCAGACCGTTAATTGTGATTTTAAACTACTTTGTCAGAACATGACAAACACTTGCACATTTCACTAATCTAAGGTAGAGCATTCAAAACATTTTGGTGGCACGTATCTTCGGCACAGTTTGCAGTGCAGCTGTAATATTAATTTGACATGTTTTGTCTCTTAGAAATGCACATTTGACGGTAGCTTGAATTGATAGTAGCAGTAGCTTGTGTTGGGATGATTTATGTTCATTAACAAAAACAGTTAAATCTATAAAAATTGTAACAACCTCATAGGGTAAAATTGAAATATTCTGACTTTTTGAATTAGGACTCTACTTTTATTAAAATGAACCATTGGTCATCTATAGTATCATACATTTAGATCACGATAACCACACACATAGCACCTCACTACCATAGTAAAATGCAACTATATGGTTTCAATGGTATTTGTATGAAAAACAATAGCCTAAATAAATTTAGTATAAATACAAATGCACAAATGCTGTAGCTTAATAATATTGTAATTATAGTCAATTACTCCTTTAAGTCGAAATTAATATAATAAAATATGATATCCCACATTTCTGCCACAATACCATGGTGTTACTACGGTAAATACATGTTAAATGATGGTGATTTGTAGATTGAAAAGCCTAACTGGACCGTACATGGCACAGTGTTTCTGGTGTTTGTCAGTGCTGTTGAGAATGTCAGCACTGTTACTTCTGGTTTAAACTAGTTTAAATCAGAGACAAGGGTTGGGAACCGAGAACTGGTTCTTATCCAGAACTGGTAGTGTTTTTTTTTTTTTTTTTTTTTTTTTTTTATAAAGTACCGGAACTGTGCAGAATGTCTAAGTTCTAAGGTGGGCGAAGTGCGAGGAGCCTATTCTTTAATAGACATGTCTCACCTCATGCATATTATAGCAATGAATGCACTGAAAAGCCCTCAAGCTACTCATGTATGTCAGATATCAATGCAGAGAGAGAGAGGTGCACAAAGCTGCTTGATTTATCTTTAAAAGATCGATTTATCGATTTCATCCCCCACATGATCTAATTCCTAAATGACAACGATTCGCCCGTGTATATTAAACCTTTGACAAAAATATAGCAACATTCAAATCTGCATTCGCGCTGCTGATCTAGAGAGAGCAGTTGTCATGTTTAGATATAAACAGCTTCACACACGATCTTTTCAAACACACTCATTTGTTAACATTAGTTAATGCATTAACTAATATGAGCTAACCATGAGCAATACATTTGTTACTGTATTTATGAATCTTTTGTTAATGTTAGGTAATAAAAATCCAGCTGTTCGTAGTTTGTTCATGTTACTCACAGTGCATTAACTAATGTTAACAAATACAACTCTTGAATTTAATAATGTATTAGTAAATGTTGAAATGAACATTAACAGATTAATAAATGCTGTAGAAATGCAGTTCATTATTAGTTCATGCAAACTAATGTAGTTAACTGTTAACTAATTTATTGTTATTGTAAAGTGTTACCAAATCTGAGATTAGCAGTCTGTTAAACTCATTTTACAAGTATAATAATCACAAAAAGGACTGTTTGAGTTGAGTATTGTGCATTTTTTTTTAATTTATTTTTTTTATTGGTTGTTTAATCATTTTAATGGAATCGGAACCTGACTTGTTAGGCAGAACCGGACATTTTTTTTACGATGATTCCAAACTCTTTCAGAGACATTCGTCGTCTTCGCTGAAATCAAGTACCACTCCCTGTATCACAGTGCTGTTTAGTAGTTGCGTGATTGAGACCGATCAGCGAGTAAATGCATCTGCTCTAGTAACGGTCCGTGTGGCACGGTTCAAATGAGTAGTGCTGTTTCGTTCCATTTTTGGCGCACAAACATTATATCGAACATTTATTGAACTTATCGTTTTATCAAGGAAAATTATATTGTGATAATTATCGTTATCATTTTATCATTTTATTTTTGTTTAAAAGTTTTGACCATTATCACTTAAAAATTTGAAATGTGGTATAAAATACATTAAATCAGTGGTTCTTAACCTTTTTGACTCTAAAGGCACCTTTTTGTCCAAGGCAATATTTGAAGGCCGTCCTGTCCAAGCTGATAATTACTTTTGAGTACCTCTGATTCTTCTGTAATAAAAATGAATAATCTCAAAAAAATGTCAGTTTTATGTTTTACTTTATTTAATGTTGTACTACAGCTTTAATTACTATTTACATTTAGTTCTATTAACTTTGGTTCTATTAACTAAAGTCTTAAAGACTTACTTGGGCCTCCCTGGAAGTTTGTTGATGACACCTGATTGTCCTTGGTTAAAAAAAAGTGCATGAATATTGTCTCAACTATTTTTGTGAAATGTTTTTTATGTACTTTGGACAGAGGGTTACCATTCATTCCACATCTGGACAGTTTGCCAAACTTCAACAGATCAAGTGATGGACCAGTCAGGTTACCCATTGTAGACAAATATAAGGCAAGTAAAGTGCAGGAACGTGTTCTTGTTCTGAATGGTGTTTTTGACAACAAAATATAAACTTTTTTTATTTTTTTTTTATTATTATTATTCATTTATGAATTATTTTCCACTGTATTGCTTTTGTTTTAAAAGATGCTTATGGTGTGTTTTTGCAGGACATGGGCACTGTTATATTGGGGAAATTGGAGTCGGGATCAATCAGTAAAGCTCAGCAACTTGTGATGATGCCCAACAGGGTAAGATTATGGTAATATAATACTTTAAAGCGTCAGGATTTATGGCAGGAATTGGCTGAATGACATATCCATGCCTGACTCAACTGTTTGCAGCACACTGTGGAGGTGCTGAGTTTGCTTTCTGATGACGTCGAAACCGATGATGCCGGACCTGGAGAGAACTTGAAGTTGCGGCTCAAAGGCATTGAAGAGGAGGAGATCCTGCCGGGCTTCATCCTCTGCAATGCTGAGAATCTTTGCCACACTGGGCGCACCTTTGATGCCCAGGTCAGTGAAAACTCATTAAACTTACTGTAATTAAAGAAATGATCCATCTTCAAAACAAATTCAGTTCTATCTGATTACTCCATTTTCTTTGTGTTTTCCTTTGCAATTCCACATATTAATTATGCTTTTGTCTCTGCCATTTTCAGATAGTAATCATTGAACACAAGTCAATCATCTGCCCAGGTTACAACGCAGTTCTTCACATCCACACCTGCATTGAAGAAGTGCAAATTACGGTAATGGTTGAAGATGTTACTCCACTTTTTTTTTTTTTTTTTTCCCCCCATGTCTTACATTGACTTGTATGATTAATTTAACATTTGTGCGGAAATTCTCTTGTTGTAAATCTGTGCTTGTAAGCCTGCTGACTTTAGCTTGGGGGAGTGCCCTCATTTACAGTTAGTTCTGTATCAGAGTGGTTTAAATGTGCCTCTGGCCCTTTTACAGGCCTTAATCTGTCTGGTAGACAAAAAGACAGGGGACAAGAGCAAAACACGACCCCGCTTCGTCAAACAGGACCAGGTGTGCATTGCTCGTCTGAGAACAGCTGGGACCATCTGCCTTGAGACCTTCAAAGATTTCCCTCAGATGGGACGCTTCACCTTACGAGATGAAGGTGAGTGGACATTTTTGCCAAATGTGACTTTAACTTGGATTTGTAGTTTTATATCTGTTCTGTGAATTTGAGTTTCATGAATATGTACTTTGCTTGTATTTCAGGGAAAACCATTGCCATTGGAAAAGTGTTGAAACTTGTTGCCGAGAAGGACTGAAAAGAAAGATTGGGGTTCTGAAACGACTGACCGAGGCGGAGGTAGATGCTGCTTCAGCTGCAGCACACTCCACAGCCCTCCTGTTCTTTCTCCCCTCCGCCTCCTGAAGACCAGCTTAAAAAAACTTCTCTTAAAGAAATCTGTTTTTAAGCAAATGAAAATGAAATCAAGTCCACATGTGTCAGCTTTCTCATATTGAGAGCTCAGCGATGCCATTGTTTTAGGTTCTCCCCCATGACCTGTTCCTCATCAATCTGCACACATTAAATGGCAAGAGATCTAGCTCTTCTGAATGTTTTTTTTTTTTTTTTTTTTTTTTTTTATTATATATAATTTCTTTTTGCTTCCATCAGAGAAATATAATGGCAGCATATACAGAAAACGTATGTGGACCAAGATTTGCTTGTTAACATAAAATGATTTATGAGCAGTAAAGTTTGAATGATTAACCAATTGAAACCAAAATGTTAATATCTTGGTTGTACATTTCTCCCATTGCTTATTTCCATTTTGGTTTCTGTTCACAACGTTCTTGCTAAGTGCATGAACGTGTTCACGTTATTAAAGCATCTTCTATGACAATAAAATATAAAATTGGGGAAAAAATTGAATTGTTGAATTTTTTTTTCTCTTCCTTCATAAGATGTTTTGTTCTATATGCCTGAATTCTTTAAAAAGAAAAGTGTGATAGAAATATATTTTACCTATATTTCTGCCTTGTTAATTCAGGATAAGGAAGTTTTGGTGAAATTTTGTCTTTTGATCTGTTAACATTTTTTTTATGTTAATGATTTGCCTTCCATCTTTTTCTGCAAAAATGTAATTTAGTCAAAAGCAGAAATCCTAAGCACTATGCATTACTAAATCCTATAACACTTAATACCTTGTGTGTGCAAGCTACAATGATATTGTCAGTGTTAGTATAAATCCCATGTCTTGTAAAACATGGGCTTGTTTATCAACTATGTTTAGCCTTTTAAAGTGGATGCAATTTGTTTTTGTTTGTGTGTGTTTTATATATATTTTTGGGCGCAACTGTTCTAAGACCCAAATAGGGCAGTGTAGTGCTGAAGTCCAGATGTTCATACTGACGCACCCACAGGGAGTGGCTTTCCCTCCACTGTATTTTGTGGATAAATACAGTAACTGGCAGACAGAAGTGCAACGAGAGCTTCTGTATAACCGTTGGCGTTCTTCGAGCTTTTGGAGTAAGTGTACTTCCTTTTTTTTTTTTTTTTTTTCTCTCTCTCTTTTTTTTTTAAATTTTTTAATTTTGATTACAGTTTTAGTTACATGACAAATTAGTATGAAAGCAATATTTAGTTATTTTATGTGTGTTTTGCATGCTCTAAGGCTAAGTTCATATCGACAATCTTGTATTTCTATAGATCAAGATGCACTCCAACATATCTTCTGTCCGGACCGAGACTGATGAAGCTGGTTCATACTCTGGAAGGACTTTCCACAAAGGAGTGAAATGTGGATGGAGTCACTTTCAAAAGCCAGCCTTGGCCATCTTCATTGGGAGTCTTCTCTTTGGCACAGGCACTGCACTGTCCTTGTTGTACTTCACCCAGGTGGGCAATGTGCCCTATTTAGTAGGACCTATATTCTTGTCTGTGGGGCTGATGTTTCTGGTCACTGGACTTGTCTGGGTGCCGGTCATCAAGCAGAAGATGGTCTATACAGCCATGACCCAAATGAGCCATGGCAGACCTCTGCTACCTGAACAAGGAATTCATGCACAGTCCTGTGTGACCATTTCGTAGAGACTCTGAGCTGTGGCTGTTATTAAGATAGAATGTTTGTTTTATTTATGGGATGACATTTATATCATGTATCTTTATCCTGTGAAATGAGAAATGTTGTATTTTTTTTCTGTGTGTGCAATCTATAGATGTTTCTCCTGTTGTAAGTGCTTTTTTTTATTGTGTTCCTGGCAAATCCCTACAACTGGATTAAAATGGCTTCAAATGCTCACCGCTGATGTCATCAGAGGTCAGAATTAATTCAGCTCATACTGAAGAGTAGGGCCACACAGAATAATAATAATATAGGTACAAGTATGTAGGTCAGCTCTAGAAAAAAACCTTTAGATTAAAAACATGAAGCACGGTTTTTGTCCACCATTATGATTTAATGCATTGTTATTGAACATATTGTTTGAGTATTGTTATATAAGTACATACTGATTGTCGCAATGTTCATAATGACTATTTCTGTATTATAATTCTCCCAGGTTTTCTCACTAAATTTTAGGAAATAGTACTAATAATCAGGGGTCAAATTGGGATATATATATATATTTTTTTTATGTGGGGTGAGGCTCTGTGGTTTCAATGGCCCATGACCAAGTAAACACTGTAATAAATAAATCATGTAATATTTTTTGTAAAAAATGATAATACTGGAATTTAGCCAGCATGCTTACATCAGCTTCTATGCTGATGTAAGGTTAAATGAGAATGTGCTGTCTGTATATTTCTTTCTTAATTTATACCACAACAGTATACAAGTGTCTTTATTGAAATCTTGATTTTTTTTTTTCTTTTCCAAAAGGCAGATAAAATTGTGTCTTCATTTTAAATGGACAGCAATATATTTAATCATGTCTGGCAATTTAAAAATGTTTTAGCCTTCCACATATTTCTACACTATGTTATATGTTAGGGGAATGTTGGAATAATGTTGGAATAACGTTAGGAGAACGTTAAAATAACAATAGAGATACGTTAAAATAACGTCATAACGTTATAATAACTTTAGAATAACGTTAGAGGAACGTTAGGCAAATGTTATAAACAATAAATAAAAACAAGATGGTTTGTAATACTGATTATAGTCCTCCATACATCCATTTTCCATACCGCTTATAATATACTGTGTCACAGGTGTGCTGGATGATTACTGACGTACAGTGGAGTAATGATATCAGAGTAAAGAGGTTAGGGGAACGTTCTACAAACCAAAAACTAACGTTCTTTTTCTGTTAAGAAAACTTTCCTGGTTAACCAAAAACAAACCATAAAAAAGAACATTCTGGAAACCAGAAACTAATGTTCTGGCAACCAAAAATTGTTAGCTGGGCCCCAGCAAAAACAGAACATTCCCCTAATGTTAGTATTTGGTATAGGAACATTAGAATAACATTAGGGGAATGTTATAATAACGTTAGGGGAACGTTAGAATAATGTTAGGGGAACGTTAAAATAACGTTAGAATAACATTAGGGGAACGTTAGAATAATGTTAAGGGAATGTTAGAATAACGTTAGGGGAATGTTAGAATAACGTTGGGAGAACGTTAGGATAATGTTGGGAGAACGTTAGGATAACATTACGGGAATGTTAGAATACCATTATAATAATGTTAAGGGAATGTTAGAATAACGTTAGGAGAATGTTAGCATTATGTTATAGGAATGTAAAAATAACGGTAGGGGAAGGTTAAAATAACGTTAGAATAACGTTCTACAAACCAAAAACTAACGTTCTAGTTCCGTTTAGAAAACTTTCCTGGCTAACCAAAAACAAACCGTAAAAAAAAACATTCTGGGAACCAGAAACTAACGTTCTGGCTACCAAAATTGTTAGCTGGGCCCCAGCAAAAAAAGAACGTTCCCCTAATGTTAGTATTTGGTTCCTGTTTTTTTGGGTTTTTAATCAAATAATAACATTCTGGGAACTTTTTAGGTTTTCTTTTTGCAACCAAAAAACAACGTTCCCAGAACGTTGTATTATGGTCATCTTTCAATAACCTAAAAATAACTTGTATAGAATGTTTATTATAACGTTGATGATAAGCCTCCATACATCAAATTTCCATATCGCTTATACTATACTGGGTTGCGGGTGAACTGGATGATTACTGGTGCGCAGCATTACTGACGTTAGAACATTAGAATATCGTTAGGGGAATGTTAGGGGAACGTTAGAACAACGTTAAGGGAATGTTAGAATAATGTTAGGAAAATGTTAGAATTACGTCATAGGAATGTTAGAATAACATTAGGGGAATGTTATAATAATGTTAGGGGAACGTTAAAATAACTTTAGAATAACGTTAGAATAACATCAGGGAAATATAACGTTAGGGGAACGTTCAATTAACATTAGAATAATGTTAGAATAATGTTAAAATAATGTTAGAATAATGTTAAAATAACATTAGGGGAACGTTAAAATAACGTTAAGGGAATGTTAGAATAACGTTAGGAGAATGATATAATAACGTTAGGGGAACGTTAGAATAACGTTAGGGGAAAGTTAGAATACCGTTAAGGGAACGTTAAAATAACATTAGGGGAACGTTAAAATAACATTACAATAATGTTAGAATAACGTTAGAATAATGTTAGGGGAACGTTAGAATAACATTAAAGGAACATTAAAATAATGTTAGAATAATGTTAGGGGAACGTTAGAATAACATTAAGGGAATGTTAAAATAACGTTAGAATAATGTTAGAATAACGTTAGAGGAACGTTAAAATAACGTTAGAATAATGTTAGGGGAACGTTAGAATAACATTAAGGGAGCGTTAAAATAACGTTATAATGTTAGAATAATGTTAGGGGAACGTTAGAATAACATTAAGGGAACTCTAAAAAAAATGAACGTTAGAATAATGTTAAGGGAATGTTAGAATGACGTTAGAATTACGTAATAGGAATGTTAGAATAACAGTAAGGGAATGTTAGAATAATGTTAAGGGAACGTTAAAATAACATTAGGGGAACATTAGAATAACGTTAGAATAATGTTAGAATAACATTAGGGGAACGTTAAAATAACGTTAGAATAATGTTAGAATAACGTTAGAATAATGTTAGGGGAACGTTAGAATAACATTAAGGGAACGTTAAAATAACGTTAGAATAATGTTAGGGGAACATTAGAATAACATTAAGGGAACGTTAAAATAACATTAGAATAATGTTAGAATAACATTAGGGGAACGTTAGAATAACGTTAGGAGAATGTTAGAATAATGTTAGGAGAATGTTAGCATTACATTATAGGAATGTTAAAATAACGTTCTACAAACCATAACATAATGTTCTATTTCCGTTTAGAAAACTTTCCTGGCTAACCAAAAACAAACCGTAAAAAATAACATTCTGGGAACCAGAAACTAACGTTCTGGCAACCAAAAATTGTTAGCTGGGCCCCAGCAAAAAAAAAAAGAATGTTCCCCTAATGTTAGTATTTGGTTCCTGTTTGTTTGTTTTTTTGTTGTTTTTTTTTTTTTGTGTTTTTTTGTTTTTTTGAGAATCAAATAATATCATTCTAGGAAAGTTATTTTTAGGTTTTCTTTTTGAAACCAAAAAATAACATTCCCAGAACGTTGCAGTGTGGTCATCTTTCAATAACCTAGATAACCCCTAAATAATCATTAGGGGAACGTTAGAATAACGTTAGGGGAACATTAAGGAAATGCTAGAATAACGTTAGGAGAACGTTGGAATTACACTATAGGAACATTAGAATAACATTAGGGGAATGTTATATTAACGTTAGGGGAACGTTAGAATAACGTTAAGGGAACGTTAAAATAACATTAAAGGAAAGTTAAAATAAAGTTAGAATAATGTTAGAATAACGTTAGGGGAATGTTAGAGTAACGTTAGAAGAACGTTAACATTACATTATAGGAATGTTAAAACAATGTTAGGGGAACGTTAAAATAACGTGAGAATTGTGTTTCCTTCTAGAGCATCAGTAAATGTTTGAACCTTTTTTAATAGTTGTGTTTGAGTCCCTCAGTTGTCCTCAGTGTGAAAAGACGGATCTCAAAATCATATAGTCACTGCTGGAAAGGTAAAAAATAGGCAAAAAATATATGAAAACTGAAGAATTTGCAGGACATGGAGGATTTTTCTGAAGAACAGAGCTCAGTTTAACTGCTCAGAACAAACAAGAGACTCATGAACAACCATCACAAAACAAAAAAAAACAGTCGTGGATCATCCAGGAAACCACACACAGTATTAAGAATCAGTGGTTCCCAAACTTTTGAATGGGGTTATTTTAATAAATTCAGCTATTTTTTTGTCTTGTGTACTATATGTAAACATCTTTTATGTAAAATATCTTACTCAGGACAGTACTAAATAAAAAATAACATGCATTTTGTATGATCTCTCTTATTTTGTTGAAATTATTCACATTTTCACAGATCCTGCAAGTGGTTCCCATACTTTTTCATGCAACTATATATATATATATATATATAAAATTGAAAATGTACGAGGAGGAAAGTCCACTGATGAGTTTTACCAAGCATAAGCCATATGTGCCAGCCTGCTGGGACTCAGCACTGGACGGCCCCAGCCCAATTTAATCCTGCTAATAATTACATATGATTCATGAACTAATCAGTTTTTGGGTGTTCTCATTTTGTCTGATTAACCGGTTCACAAAACGATTCGTTCACGAATACGACTGAATTGGTCTAAGCGGTCAACACTTCACCGACTCATTTGTAGAGCAACCGAGGATTTAACTGATTGGCAAAAAGTTATAAAGTTATAAATATCAGACATTTTTATAAATAAAACCATTGCAAATATGTTTACGACATGATTGTATGACAGCTTTGTCAACACGTGCAAAAAGTTTGTTTTAATGCACAACTTTTTTTTCTTTTTTTTTTTTACCAATTTTTTTAGCTGAGAGATGTAATTTTAGTATTGTTTAATGTAATGCAAATCTTTAGATTCTAAATGGCTGTTTATAAGAGCTGAATCATGGCTAAATCAACTGACACATGAAATTAATAAATAATAATAAAAAAATGTAATAAATATCACATAAATATAAATATGTTGTAAAAAAATCACTGGGTCAAAACAGTAACAACAAATATACAGTATGTGTCTTAATTGATAGATTTCATCCGAATCGAATTACGTTTTCAAAGATTTTAACTCGAAACAAGTGAAGGAAATGAGAATGATACCTTTACAAGTCTCCCTAAAGTGAAAGAAGATAATTTTTAAATAATGAATGACATATACCCATGCTGCCTCACTTTGTACCCTTTCAAATTAAAAAGCTACTACAGTAGCCAATTTCTTCAATGAACTATGTGCCTTATAGCTTCATGGTACCCCTTAAAATAACTTATTTTTCTATAAATGTTGTTCTTTCAATTATTTAAATATTATTTATTATGTATTTTTATTTTTTATTGTTTTCTTCCTGGCCTTTCATGATTGTATATTTGATTTAGGACTTCATCGCTGTTACATATTATAATTTGCAACTATGTCTGCCCTTTGAGAATTGTACATTGTTAATATTGTTTGTTCAATGCCTATTTTGTATGTAAATTTGTTTATTTTTCAATAAAAAAAAACGAATCGTTCAAAAAATCGATACAGTGAATCTTCTCATCGCTACATAAGTATTTTCAGCGCCTTCTAGTGTCCTATGATGATAAGGGAGGATCGCTTGAAACTAACGTAACCAACCAACCAACGGCTCGCAAAATGATGGCATCATTACAAATCGGCCAATCAGAAGCAGGCATGAAACAAACCACGAGCTGAGAGTTTTTACACAACAGAAGAATCCTATTGTCAGGAGTGTAACGTGCCAGAAAATAATTTGCAGTATTATTTTATTCTCAAGAACCTTAATCATAGTTTTTTATCTCAATATTTTTTCTCACAGGAAATATATCTAGAATAAAACAACTTTGAGCATTATCCGAAGGTAAGTTGCTAGCTAGCGTGATGGCTCTTGATAATGGTGATAGTTTCATCAGTTCGGCTAAGTTATGAGATGTGTGACTTGTCTAAAACGTTCGTCAACATAATCTTCTTAATATTGTTATTGTAATATACAACCATTTAATCCAAATTACATTTCAACATCTTCTTCGTCCGTTGTTGACGTAACGTTAGCTTCCATCGGAGCCGAATCCGCCGACAGTTAAAACTTTGAGGGGCTGGTTTGCTCTTAGCCAGCTAGCAAATAAGACTGCTGTCTTTACATGTTGATAGTAAGTTCATGTATTCTACGTCTAGTAAGAATGCTTACTCTAGCTTAACATTTTGATAATTTTATAGGCAACATAATTGCATACCACTTTATTGCAACGTCTTTTAGTAGGGAATGATTTTTTTGCCGTTAGCTTAGCTTGGGTTATAAGTCCTTAAGACGTCTTCAGGTAGGCTAAGTCACACAGTTCTTAAATACTGTCATATTGTTACTGTTAAAAAGGGTAGAGTAACAATGAGTTGTACTCCTGAGGGGAAATATCTCTAGTTTTTAAAAATCATCACAAGACACGCCCTTCCTCTTCTGTTTTCCTTTCTATTACAATAAACTGACTCATACAAGAGGAAACGATTTCAATGGCACAGCAGCTTTGTCTAGTCTTTTGTCTGAGTGCATAGTTTATGTACATAGACTGTGCTCATGTCTTATTAATTTTATTATTATCATTATAATATTATTTTTGTATTTTTAGAATGCTTTTTGACTGACCACATGACCAGACAAAGACTGCAAAGCATGACACAACTTGATACATTTGTTACTGTAAATTTTATTGATGGTTTTTATTTTGCCAGTAAACCTGACTAAACAGCAATGAGTGAGTCCGAGCCAGCAACATTTGCTTCTGTTGAACAAGAGAGAGACTACTGGAAGGAGCAGGCTACCAAATACCAGCAGAGGTACTTCAGTGCTGTTTTTTTATTCAAACTGACATTATCTACAATGGACATAAAGTAACTATAGGAAAATTAAGGCAGGTTTGTTGCTAAACACATCAGATAGAACCAAGTATAAGATCTTGCTTTACAACCCACATTCATTGTATTGAATCACTGTGTGTTCAGGGCTGAGGAGGCACAGGAGGAGCTGCAGGAGTTTCAGCAGATGAGTCGAGACTATGAGGTGGAGCTGGAGGCAGAGCTGAAGCAGTGTGACGCCCGTAACCGCGAACTCCTCACAGCCAACAACAGACTCCGCATGGAATTAGAAAACTACAAGGTACCGTGGAGCATCATAGACATGCTAAATACGTTGTTTTTTTTTAGAAGATTTTTAGTAAACAACAATCTATTTAAAGATATGCATCAAGTGATTTAAAAGATTATGGGTCTGTGGTAAATGGAAAATATGCCCGTGTCACACCTTAACAGCTTGCAAACCTGATTTGTCATTGTTGCAAAAGGTGGCTCAGTAAAATATTATTATATGAAAAATTGGTAGTTATTAGTAGTGCTTGTTTTTGTAATGCATCAAATGGATCTATTTATTACCTCAAACTGTATGTAAACAACAGTAATGCGCTGTAAACCGAATTACTGTCTTCTGTTCCTTTTGGATGGGCTGTGTCACATAACATCTCATTAATGGAGTTTAATCTGTAACATTTGAATACGAATTTTATTATCTATAACTGACTTTCTTTCATAAGCATATAACCACAGATAAAAGCCATTTAAACCTTCTGTGACAGAGCGTGTACGTCCAGGATGTCTGTGTCTTTTTTTTTTTTTTCAGTATTTAGTGAATACACAATCGAACATTCACAGACAAACAACAGAGATCCAATTCAGGATGAAGAAAGCAGCTGATGCTTATTTCTGCTTCAGTGTCTGGAGGGCATGGAGGCTCACTCATGATTTTACTTGGTGCTTATTGCAGAAACATGGTTGTAAAACCATATTGCTTTGATTGTTGATTGGGTTTCAGTCAAATTACATCACATGCCTGTTAATTGACCTGAAGTAATTGCCTATATCAATATTTGATAAGAAAAGCCCCCAAATGTTGATAATTTAATGATTTCTGAAGCATCATGTGACACTGAAAGACTGGAGCACTGATGCTGAAAATTCAGCTTTGCATCACAGTTACATTCTAAAATATATTAAAATAAAAAAAAATGTTTTAAATTATAATATTTGGCAATATTATTGTTTTTACTGTATTTTTATCAAATAGATGCATCCTTGGTGTGCATAAGAGACTTCAAAAAGTGGTTTTGTTAAAACTACAGTGCATTTTTCTTTATCTCATCAAACGTCTGTTTTATCTTCTCCTGTGTGGTCTTTTGTCTTGTTTACTAACAGGAGAAGTATGAAACGCAACATTCGGAGGCAGTCAGGCAGATCTCGACTCTAGAAGGAGAACTGGCAGAGACCACCGCCATCAAGGACCAACTGCACAAGTATATCCGGGAGTTAGAACAGGCTAATGATGACCTGGAAAGAGCTAAGAGGTGTGTTCGGTGCTTTTGCCAGTAAAAAAATATAAATAATCGGTTATGCATTCAAGATTTTCATGATTTTAACAATTTATCCCTAAAATCCTGCTCTTACAGGGCTACTATAATGTCACTTGAGGACTTTGAACAGAGAATGAATCATGTTATAGAGAGAAATGCCTTCCTTGAGAGTGAGCTTGACGAAAAAGAGAATCTTCTAGAATCAGTACAGAGATTAAAGGATGAAGCCAGAGGTAAACTCAATGCAAACCTGTTTGTATATACATCATTGACTCTCAACTGATGAACTTCTTTGATAGTCAGTAGTATAATCACCTGATTTGTCCGTCTTAAATGTTTTAATAGATTCAGTGTTTGTGAGCTGATTGTGTTTGCTGTCTTTCTCCTCGGGCAGATTTAAGACAGGAGCTGGCTGTTCAGCAGAAACAGGAGCGCAAGTCCTCAATTAGCCTCTCTAAAGATGCAGAGAAGCCAGAGGCCACACCCGCAAGACCCTCTTCTGTTGTTAACTCCGCCCTCCCATCTCTCCTCGCCACACCCTCCAGACCTCCAGGCTCAGGGAGTGCATTCAACACCCCCTCAGCTTCCTACAGCAGAAGTGAGCTCAAACACAGCATTGCCACTCATTTCTAACATTTAAGAGTTAAAATGTTAGTTTAAATTGTTTCTGTCATGTCTAGTTGAAGGTCTGACTGGAACTCCCCTTACTACATCTGCACGGATATCTGCCCTTAACATTGTTGGAGAGTTGTTGAGGAAAGTCGGGGTGAGTCCAGCTGTAACTGTGGACATTACATCACCAAATAATACACACTCTTTCAGCTGAGGGGGGTCTGTAGTTTTGAATAGCATGTTTTGTCTCTTTGTTCCTGTTTCAGAACCTCGAATCAAAGCTGGCATCATGCCGAGAGTTACACGTCCATGAGAAAACACCCAGCCGTGCATCAATTGGCCAGAGTACACCGAGCATTTCACGGGAAACCTCAGAAATCCCATCCAACACAAATGGCCTGTATGATAAGGGGTTAGTCTCACTATTAATTTAAAAAATATATAATCGACCAGAAAGATGCATATTGTACTATATCTGGCTTGTTTGTAATCATGTTTCTTATTTCTGTGTTGCAGGATGGTGAAACGGTTGGACTTTGGAACAGGATCCAAGATAATGCTATGAATAAAGCGTGCCATCATTTGGAAAACCAGTATTCCTAATACATTAATATGAAAATGCTTTATTTTCAGGAGCTGAAACATATCTTATGCCTCAAGTCTTCCACTATCTGAGAAGGGTTCTGCTTTTACACTCATATCAACCCTGTTATTGTGTCTATAATAACTGTTTACCAGCTCTCTGGCCTGTGGGCTGAAACTGCTACCTGTTGTTTGGCTATTGCGTTGAAGATTTGCATTGTGTTTTGCAGATGTACTAACTCTTAATTTCACACTGTTTGTTTTTTATTTTTGTTTGTGTTGTTTTTAGGTATCTAATGATTATAGCAGTTTTGAAATCTGCACTGTAATCTTGATTTGCTCTTTTTGGGACCATAAATTGGGAGAGTCCATAGATTCACCTCTGCAACCCCATTATATTTGGCACTAAACTACTGATCAATGTCCTATGAAACCTCTACACGTGCTTATTGTTGGTCACTGGACTGGAGCAATGTTGACAGCAGATTCATTTTTTTTAATGCAGAAATACCTGGTTTTATTTTTTTAGAAACTAGCATTTTGATGAAATGAGTTTGTTACTAATGGAATGTCATGTCTTTAGTGTTTAGAGTTGCAAATTATGTTACAAGGAGGTTGGTGAGATGTTGTGAGCAGCTGCTGTTCATATTGTTGTCTCAAAGGGGCTGATGTAAGTAACCAACAGTAGCTGAACTGTTTATGCATGATGAAAACCTTTTTATTTCTAGTAATATCTATTGAACTCCTCGTTTGAACTGTTAGTGCCATCTTTGAATTCAAAGATTTTTCTTTTTTCTTTTTTCTGTACAGTACAGTACTGGAGAGTAGTTGCTATCATATCATGCTCTGAACTTGAATTTATTGTGCCTTAATTTTGTGGCCATATGAAGCTTTGCCTCAAAGTTAACTTGTGTATTGGGGAACTTACTAGCCTGAAAGGGAGTTGCAGCTTCTCTTGCTATTCATCCCAATGTATTAATTCCCTGATATTTCAGGGATTCCAAAATGAAGAGAAAATTGAATTCTGAGTGGAGTTCAATCCCTTAGTTTTCACTTTTCTCTCATTTTTGAGTTGTAGATTTAGTCGAGTAACAAGCAATATGAATACTTCAGTGAAGGGTACAGATATTTTTATGTTAAAAATAGAAATGCAAAGAAAAGAAATGATACATTATTTTATCCACTTTGCCTAGAGGTACTAATGAACAATTATAGAAATAGAGAATGATGGTTGATGGGAATACTTAGCACATATTATTATTGCACCATCTCAGGGCCTCGTGTAAGCAATAACCTCAGTAAAGATGTCTTTACAGTCCAAATTCTGTATTTGTCTCTATATGCACAAGGCATGCACAGTTGCCACTTGTATAATTGTCAACATGGGTTTTCTTCGCTATTAATGAACCTAAACATCTGCAATGTCCATGCATTCCTCAGCAAAGGCAGTGCTTGGTTTATCCTGTCTGTAAAACCATTTTATTGTAGGTTAATCCATAACCTACAAAATAAATGTCTAGTTAACAGGAGTGATTATTTGACTCTCTCTTTTCAAAAATGCTATTGTTAAAGCAAGGATAGAGCTCTTGGTTATGGTCTTTTTTTTTTCCCTTTGATGCAGATTTAATTCTGTATATGTAGATGCATAAAAAGCAATTTAGGTGAACAAAAGTGCCTTGTACACATTTACTTAACAAACCTAAATTATGACAATGTTTTTAAAGCATCCCTTAAAGCATAAGTTTGCGTCCAACTTTGTATTGTTACAATATCAGCAGTAAATGCAAATGAACAATGTGTACTCTTTCTCTGTTACCTCCACCCAGATATCGCTGTTTATTTGTCAGCAGCAGCACTCCAGAAGTTTGCATGTTGCACAAATTTTAACTTTTTTGTTTTTACTGCATAGACAGCCAAATATATCAAAAGCCAATGTGAATTACCCTTAAAATGCTTAAAACAAAAAACGTACCATAGTACAGTGTGGTATCACTTGTTTGTATCACTTTTGTGGTATTTGGATATATACTATGGTATTTAAGGGTTAATGAAACATGGTATCGCTATTGCACATGTCCAAAAACCATGAAGGTATGGTACCAAGGTATTTTGTTATTGATAGAAATCTGGTTGCTTGGAAAACCCTGGTTCTACACACCCCCTTAGAGTTAGTCAGTTAGAATTAGTGAAGAACAGAAGTACCAAATCTCCTTTTTAGGAGATAGTCAAGATTAAATAAGTATAAATTATCATTCAAAAATGTCAAAAAAAAAAAAAAGGCTTTGGAAATGATTTCTTTAGTTGTCATCCTGGGTGCCGTTGATTGGCTCCATTTGAGGTTTCTCAGGTCGACCCAAAGGAGTAGCAGAAGGACCCCCATCTTCTGGGACCTCAGAAGTTTCTATCATGCTCCTGCGTGTTTTTCTGAAGCTTCCGCCTCCACTACGCCTTAATGGGCTGCTGAAAGATGAGTCACTGCCCCGCCTGAGGAACATATGAGAAGATGAGAAACCACATGTCTCCAAACATACCCCTTTCAAGCGTGCAAACCTACGTCTCTGAATGTACTTTACTGTAGGACACAAAACAGGATGTCAAAGAATGGAATTCTGGCTTCACATACATTACAGAAAGGGATCACTGCAGAACAACCTGAGTTTGCTCCTGAGTGAAGACACTTCTCTGCTCAGAGCATTATTGGCCTCGACGGCCTCGTTCAGCTCTTTCTGAAGTTTACGACGAGCAGCAGTGGCACGCTGAGACTCCTCGTCGCTCTCCTCTACCTGCATCTTCAGCTGCCTTGCTCGAAGATTTGCTTTCTCAGCCTACAATATGGATGACATCAGTCAAGAGTTTTCAGTGTCATGAGGAAAACATGGGACCTCAAATGCTTTACATGAATCCTTCATACCTGGTCCTTATACTGCTCTATCTGTTTACGTTCATCCTCTATCTGATTCATCAGTTCCTTTAGTTTCTTGTCCTTCTGCCGCATGGACTTGGCAATCGCTTGTCTCTCCCTGGTGGAAGAAACTAGTTGAGAACCCATCTGTCTTTACAGCCAAATCCATATTAACACTGATGATCTCACCTGCTCTCATGGTCCAGTTGGTCCTCCATTTGCTGTAACTTGGTGTCTAGGATAGCTACAGAGGCCCGTTGCTTGGACTTGACCTGTCCCTCCATCTCCAGCAGCTTGGCCCTCAGCTCTTTGTTCTGCCTCTCCATCAGCTGCCAGCCACTCTCATTCCTCTGAGCATTGGAGCGTTCAATTTGCAGCTCATTGGTCAGTTGATCCACCTAGTTATAGGTAAAAATGATCTGTGGTATCACCTTGAAAGAACACCTTCACTACAGCATGCAAGTGGATGAATGGCACAATAACCCCTTTACCTCCTGCACACTTCTCCGCAGTCTCTCACTAAGAGTCTCCGTGTTTGCCTGTTCCTCGTCAAGCTCCTCTTCCAACTGTTGGATCTTGGCTTCCAGACGACGTTTCTCATCAGACATGCCGGATCTGTCAGTGGACAATTATTGCACATGGTGTTATTCCAGTTTAAACTTCATTTTTCCATTTTGCAAATATTAATTGCCAACTTACTTTCCAAACGAGCCGCTTGCTATCTCCCCTGCTATCTCATCTCTCTCTCGTTCAGCTTGTTTGCGAGCTCTCTCTGCTGTAGCCAGTTCCTATGAAGGCATTGACATTACAATTGCATGGCAAGATATTTAAACTCATGTCCATCAACATTTGATATCATGTATACCTCATGTAAGTGTAAGATTTCTGCCTCCATGGTTCTGGCCTTTCTCTCAGATTCTCTAGCTTCAGAAAGAACCTCCTTGTTGGATGCTCGTGCATCTTCCAGCTCCCTTTGGGAATCTTTTATCTGCGTCTGTCATGGGGAAGACAACTAACATAGATAAATGTTGATAAAGGCTTGGAAAACTAAAATACTTTGAAGGTTTGACCCTCTGACCTGAGACTTGCGAAGTTGTTTAATGGCCTCATCCCTCGCCCTGCTGATGGCATCAACTTGGTCTTCAAGGTCCTGCAAATCCCCCTCAAGTTTCTTCTTGGCAGCTGCCAGTGAAGTTCTCATCTTCTGCTCATCTTCTAGCTCAGTCTCAAGCTCATGTACCTATGTGCCAAGTGGGTAAATATAAGAGAATAATTGCTATTGCTGATTTGAGGAGGGTAAGGAGTCTACAAGAAGTGCCATGCAGTTCAGATTCAGAAAGATCTACAAAAGCATCATTGAGCAACAAAAATCAAAACAAAGAAATCTATCTTCACCTGCTTGAGCAGTTGTTTCCTCTTCTCTTCACTTTGCTCCTCTCTGCCCTGCAGGTCTCTTTGAAATTGGACTTTGAGGGCCTGCATATTAACTTCCAGATGGAGTTTAGCATCCTCTGCAGTCTGTAATTCATCCTCAAGTTCCTCCATCTGAATTGCCATCTCCTCCACTTGAGCCTCCAATCCACGTTTGGCCTTCTCCAGCTCATGGACCTTTCATATATATATATATTTTTTTATATAAATTTTTAGTAATCTAATGTCAGACAACAGAATCTCTAAGTTTACTAAGGTCTAATGTCCAACTTTCATGCTACTATAAAACACAACTTACGTTTCTGCCCACGTCATCCTTTGAACTGATCAGATCTTCCATCTCAGCGCGAAGTGCCTTATTAAGTTTCTCTAATTCTCTTAAGGAACCCTGGGATTCTTCCAGTGCTCGAGTCAGGGCCAAACATTTGGTCTCCTTCTCCCGTGCCTCAGCCTCTGCACTATCACGCTCCTGAGCATATTTGCTGGAGATGGTCTTCTCATCAGAAAGCATCTTAATGAGAAAAAAAAAAAAAAAATGAGTAGCAGTAATTGTACTGTGGAAATTAGGACAAATTAGTTGAAACACAGAAGTGCAACCTGGTCAAATTTCCGTTGTTTCTTCTCCAGATTTGAAACCAGCTGTCTCTGGTTGTCCAGGTCCACCAGCACATCCTCCAACTCTTGCTGAAGATGATTCTTGGTCTTCTCCAGCTTGTCATAGGCTGCAGCTTTCTCTTCGAACTCTCCATTTGTGGCCTCCAGATCCCTCTGTAGTCGTCTCTTGCTTTCTTCAAGCATTTGGAAATTGCTGGAGTACTCATCCAACTTCTTCTTTGCATCTGACAACTAGAAACAAACTTATTTAAACTCCTTCATTCGTACATATTTATTTTGGCACAACTGATTGTCATATGCTGAGATGCTTTATGAAATTATATTGTAATTGTGAGAGACTGACCTGTGTGTTAAGGGTAGAGACCTGTCTCTCCACGTTCCTTCTGGCTTCTGCCTCTTCCTCCATTTGTTCCAGCAGACTGTTTCGCTCATCCTCCATTTGACGTAGGCGAGTGGAAAAATTCAGTTTTTGACGGGTCTCCTCACCAAGTAGCTCCTAAATAGGCACACAGACAAAACATTAAGTGCTTCTCAGAATAGTTATTACAGCTTGATGGCTGTCACAATTCTTTAGATCGGGGCCTTTTAAAAAAAACAACAAAAAAAAACAATTATGATGATCCCCTTCCCAAAATATAAAAGCAGCTATATATTTTCATGTAAATAACCATTTAAGTGAAAAATAAATATGTGTAAAATATCTTTTTTAAATTGTCTTTTTTTGTATCTTATCTGACATTAAAATCAAACCCCTGCTTTAGATTATACAGTACCTGTGTATCTTGGAGCTGTGAGTTGAGGCTGGCAACATCTTTACTCAGCTTGATGTTCTTGCTCTCTGCCTCATTGAGGATGCTATTCACATTGTTATACTCCATCTGAGAGATTTTATAAAAGACATCCATCAATCAGGTATTTCTGTACAGAAACCTTGCACTGTTTCTATAGTAATATTTTCAAAGTGTTTATTCAGAGAATATGTCTGAACGTAAAACGCACAGTCAGTTTAGACACTGCATCTCCAAGCTCTTCCCGCTTCCTCTCGCTCTCATTGAAGCGAGTCTGAAGGTCAGCAAGCTGGGTCTCCACCTTCTTCTTCTTCTGTTCCACATCCTGCTTTGCATTGCCCAGTGATCGAAGGTTTCCATTCAGGTCTACAACCTCCTTCTCTAGGGCCTGTTTTGCCTTCTCTAGACTGGCCTTGGCCTGTGTTTCAGGTTCAGTTTCAGAAATATAAATATGTTTACTTTGAATCATTTTGCAGAAGGACTTACAAATGAAGAAACCAATATTAGATAGAAAACAATATTAAAAGGAGCCAACAATGTTAAAAAAAAAGTACCAAAACAGTTAGTTTTTCTTGTGCACTGTAATTTTCTTTTGTTTTATGTCAATATTAGGCAGTTTTCTTACCCGTTTGGATTGCTCCAGCTGTTGACTAAGTTCATTAACAGCATGAGCATGTTTTTGTTTCATTTCTTGCACTTGAGCCTCATGGCTTCGGCCTTCTTCTTCTATCAACTTTTTCAGCATGGCCACCTCCTGCTCTCTTTTAGCCCTGGCCAAGAAAGATACAAATATTCTAAGATCTAGTCTACCATATCTTCACTTGTAAATGGTAAAAAGGTAAGAAATGACTATTTGAAAGGTCCATATTGAAATAATTACCGTAGCTCTTGTTGCGCCGCTGTGGTGTCTAGTGTGTCCTCCAGTTCAGTCCTCAAGGCCGACAGCTCTTCTTCCAGCTCCTTTCTGGCCTTTTCTGACTTCCTACAAGCCTCCTGTTCAGCATCAAGTTCATCATGAAGCTCTGAGACAAGTCCTTCCATTTCCTGTATCTTTTTCAGAGCACTGCTCTTCTGAGCTGATTCTTTTTCCACGCTGGACAATATACAGATAGTCTGGTTACAATTTACAATGAGCAGTGAAGCAATGTCTTTAATCAGTCGTTTATGATGTGAGTAACAATATACCATGCCCGAAGTTCCTGAATTTCCCCTTCACTTCTGCCTTGCTGCGTCTTGAACTCTGCTATCTGGGTCTGCAGGTCCTTCAATTGTTCCTGTACATCATTATACTCAGTCTCCAGTTTACGTTTGGCTTTCTCTACATCCTGTCGACTCTTCTCTTCCTTCTTCATTCGAACTGCACAGACACACAGAATACTGCTTCAAAGTATTTACCACATTATTTGATTTGACTAGATTCAAAAGTGACAATGAAAAACCTTCAAGATCTGAAATCATAGATTCATGTTTAGCCTTCAGTTTAGTCAAATTTTTGGATTTTTCTTCCTCCTCAGCAAGGTTGGAGCAAAAGTCAGCTAACCGATCCTCCAACTGTTGCTTCTCCTAAATACACAGAAGCAGCAGCCATTTTACTCAGATCTGATATTTGTTTTCCACAAAAATAATAATCATTCAAATAAAAATATAGTCTAGTCAAACCTTCTGCAACTTGCTGTTTTGATCCTCCACAATGAGGAGATCTTCCTCCAGTTTCTTAATCTTCCCATCCGCAGCGCCACTTTCCAGTCGAAGCTTCTGTTTGGCACCTTCTTCTTCTGCCAGTCGATTCTCTAAATCCTACACACAGCAATAGATGAATACAGGTTTCTTATTTTCTTTTCCCAAATCTTATGAGAGAGAGAATAAATAAACATATAAATAAATAGTAATTCTTATATATAATAATCTTATGTTTGTGACAATGTCTCATTATTGTTATTCTACTTGTTCATTAGTCTATGATAATTGATCGCTTCTAAACCTTGAGTTGTTGTTGCAAATTCGCCTTCTCTTGCTGAAAGGCTTGGCTTCGCTCCTCCTCCTCTTCAAGTCGAGCCTCCATCTCATGCAGCACGTCCTCCAGCTCTTGCTTCTTTGCCTCCAGCCGTATCCTCACCTCCTCAGATTCTGCATACAGCTCTGCCTCCTCCTGGAGCTTGGCCTGTAGCTTGTCCCTCTCCTCCACCACCTATTAAAGATGAAATACAAATACACACTCCAGTCATTTGTGCGTACCGATAGTGAATCAAATGAATGTTGCATTGTAGTTGAGTTTGGATCTCATATGGTTCCACTCTTGTACCTGGTTGTGTTTCTCTGTGATCTCCTTTAGTTCAGTTTCAGACTTCTGGGCAATATCTTTGGCTCTCTGAAGCTCCTCCTCCTTTTGACTCATCTCCTCCTCTTGACGAGTCACCTGAAGCAGGGGTTTGACCTAAACGAAAACGTAAATTGACCACAAAATGACTACAATGGTATTTAAATTTACATGGATATGTGTTATACTGTTTTGCACTTACTTTAGTGAAAAGTCTCCACCACTGCCAGTTCCTGAGAGTCAGATAAACAGCGCAGTTCCTCTGAATCACTTTCATGGCTGTCAGCTGCTTTTGTTTCTTGCTGAATGCCCTGTAAATTTGGAGGTTTTAGAAACATCAAACTTTTCTATATGTGACATCTTTAGCCACAATCTAACTACAATCGCAGTAAATACAGTGCAAGAAGATTCAAAGGTAGATGGTGTGTAAATATTTAGCAAGAACTCACTTTCTGCTAAGAAAGCCACGGGCCTGGGCCTGGAAGGCAATTATGATAACAGTCAGTTTCAGGTCACGTTCTTCCTCCAACTGTGCCAACACTCCTGTACGGAAAAATATCTTGCTCAGACCAATCCGGTACAGGTTGGGGTCCAAGTCTAGATGTTTGATCTGATGGTTAAAAAGTAGAGAGAAGTTTTCATCAAGGTATGATAGGATGAAATAAAATTTCAGTACAAGAATATATATTTTGCTCAACTCACCATTAGGGTACAGGCTTGTTTTCCATCCATGAACCCTTTAGGAATAGAGCCGGCAGCTAGGACCTCATAGCTAAAAAAAAAAAAAAAAAAAAAAAAAAAGATCAGTAATTGTAATCGGTAATCTTTCTTCATTAGAAACATCCAAACTCTATATTTGAAATGATCACGCATGTGTTTCAGAAATTACTCACCGCTGGCGGAACTCGTGAAAGACGATACGATTGGGGAAGCCTTGGCGACAGATGCGGATTCCTTCCAGTACACCATTACAGCTCAACTGCTCTAGAACCAGGTGGGCATCTATCTTGCCAGCCTAAAGACAAAAACAGTGAAAAACAGACTCTGTTTTACTATTACTTTTACTAATACATACAGTACTGTACAAAAGTCTTAGGCCACCATTTAGATGTTGTTTTAGCAATGGTATAATGACCATATATTATTTCTGTCTTTTTATTAGAATATAACCAGAAAATACAGGAAATTTGTATGCAGTATTAAAAAACAGACAAAAATGGCTTCTATAGGCTAAAGTGGCAAGTATTTAGTGTCCTCCGCTTACACTTGAGCAATAGCAGGAACCTGGCTCTCTTAAACATAAATGGAATGGAAAAGGACTGGAAGAAAAATTCAAAATATATATACTTTTTAACGTATGGATTAAATATATTACTGGTTTAATGTATACTCTTGTCTACATTTGAAAAAGGCATTTTGTTTAGTTGTACCATTGAATACAGATTTGAATCACTATATTATCATATTTGCTGTGGCATACCCTTTTTTCGTGGTTGGGAATGATGCAGCGTACAAAGTTTGGTTGAGTGTTATGGAGAGTCGTCATGAGCTTGCCAAGAGACTCTTTGTACAGCTGTCCCACGGTGCGGAACATGCCTTTCTTGGACTTGGAAGCAGCAGGAGCTACGCTATCCGACTTAGCCATTTTAGCCATGGTTTCCAAACCCACCACACGGTCCACTATGGGAACAAAGGGCTTTCTTTCAAAATGCATTTTAGATCAGTTACATTTAAAATAATGTGAGAAAATTAAAAGCTTCCTTTATAGAGCATACATTATTCTCTTTCTGCTTAAACAGAAAAACAGAAGTCAATTGTGTTGTTATTTTTCCTCACCATCCTTCCAGATGTCCTGCACAAAAGCACTGGAAGAGTTACTCAGTAGGGCTGTAACATTGTCATTGAGTGGGTCCATGTTTTTAGTCAACCAAGATGTGGCATTATAATCCACCTAAATCAAATGAAAGCATTATTATTAGATTAGTCATAATTATATAATTTTTCCCATAATGGCCTCATTTTAAGCACTTCGACTGCTCTACAATTGCTCTGTTCAGATAGAGACAGACAGGCAGATAGATAGATAGATAGATAGATAGATAGATAGATGTTGAAAACAGTTGTGCTGTGTCACTTTTGATCTATTTAACTGATGAATAATAAGTATTAATTTATTTTTCAAAGAATACCTTGCCAGCGTAGTGTTGCACAGTAAAGAAAGTCTTCTCCTTTAGATTCTTGGGTTTGGAGAATTTGCAGTGGCTTGAGTGGGTGTTTGTGAGTTTTTCGACAAAAGAAACATCAGTTGCTTTTGGAAACCAGCACTCCTCGTCTAGCAGAGCTAGGATACCTGGAGGATTGTTCTATAAGAGAGACCCAAAAGAAATGACATAACTGAGTAACTTTTACAGATGATCATAGATTATTAGCTTACACTTAAACCTATGAATGGTGTTGTTCATAAACTGACTGGTCTCTCAATGAGCTCAATGCAGGGCTGGAGGTCCAGACCGAAGTCAATGAAACTCCACTCAATGCCTTCCTTCTTGTACTCCTCCTGCTCCAGGACGAACATAGTGTGATTGAAGAGCTGTTGCAGTTTCTCATTGGTGTAATTGATGCACAGTTGCTCAAATGAGTTATCCTGTGAGAAAGGGAAAAAAATGAAAGCCTCAAGTTTTGAAAGTTCATGTTTGGATTTTATAATCTGTCTACAAAGACTTTTAACCTGTCAGACTCACCTCAAAAATCTCAAACCCAGCAATGTCTAAGATTCCCAGAAAAGAGGCTCCCTGGCGCTTTGTCTTATCTAGAGCCTTGTTGACACGTGCCAAGATCCAGCGAAACAGACGGTCATACATGGCCTTGGCCAAGGCTTCAACTGCAAAGTCGGCCTGATAAATGGACATATTATTATAGTTTATTATATGAATTCACATATTACAAAAATGTGTCCATCTTCTTTTGCATTACAATTTCACAAATTAGAGAACTTTATTTTTTATTACTAATAAGTAAAAAAACAATGATAAACCAGTTTACCCCAAACAGAATCTTCTTCCATCACATCTTATACCAGTAATGTATAATATAACTATGGTTATACCGGCATGTGCCAGCTACAGTATTGCCAAAGATAAATGTTACTTTGTACAGTCTTCATATTACATTTCTGCAAAGTTGACAGAAAATTTACTCGCAATTGCTGTCCTGCATCAAAACATGAGTCTAATTGTGTTTTAGACCAGATAGGGAATGCCAGTTGAGTGTGACCAAGTACGTTTATTGCTAATAAAATGATAACTTTATAATGTCTGGTCTCTCGGTATCATCTCAGTTAGCTTTTATTACATTTTATACATGCACAGTAAAATGATTCAAGCTTTTTCTGATTCAAGTTTTAGTGTGGACAAGAATCTTTGCTAGTGTGGATAGAAAGTGTTTTGAAACGAAAATGCCATTTTCAAATGTATCTGGGTTAAAGTAGATGTAGCCATAGTGTGGTAATGCACCTGTTCTTTGGTCTGAGCCTTCTGTACCAACTCTCTGCCTACTTTAATGCGAGGAGTGAGAATGGCTTTGGTGAAGTCAATCACATTAATCCCCTGCAGATGGCACACTTTCTGTGCAGCTGGTGGATACATTTAACACAACATGTAAGCATTTTGTTTTAGTCTGGTTCAGGATAAGACCAACATTACAGATTAATCCCTCTGAACTCTGATTGTTTACCCGTGTTGTCTGGCATGCTGGCCTGCTCCTGGTTTTTCTCTGCTT
Organism: Ctenopharyngodon idella; assembly: GCF_019924925.1. NCBI lineage: Eukaryota > Metazoa > Chordata > Actinopteri > Cypriniformes > Xenocyprididae > Ctenopharyngodon > Ctenopharyngodon idella. The sequence goes on along the minus strand of NC_067222.1, from coordinate 32,502,238 downwards.
TGAACTCGATGTTCCCAAGCTGCAGCACAGTAGAACATACTTTCAACATGCCTAAAAGAAAAGCAACACTTCATGTAAAACGGCACGAAAAGATAGGATGTAAAGTTATAATCGTCATAGTTTTGTTAAATACCTATTCTTTCCTCCTCGTTGAAGCCCAGGACCTCCATGGCCTCCAGAGTCTCAACCAACATCTCATCATCTTGCTGGTTTTGTACCTGCACGTGCCCAGCCACCAGGAAACGGTAGTTACCAAAGTCTTCTAGCAAGAGCTCGTCTGTGGAAGAGAATGATCGCTAGTGGTATGTCTGAAATGATGCAGACAACACTCCAACTATCACAAATTTCATTTTCTGCTTTTTGATGAAATCTGTGTTCTTGAATGTAATTTCACAAGATTTATTAGAGAGTTGTTAGAAATACCACATTAATGGAAATTCTTGCTTCTCACCTCGCATTTTGTCCTTGGCTCCAGCCACCATGTAGTAGAAGATGTGGAAGGATCTTTCGATTTTGGCCTGTCGGATACACCTGGACTTTTCCAGGAGGTCTGGATTCATTAAGACATTAAGGTGCTTAACTTTATGGATATCTGCATATTAATCTGCATATTTTAGAAATGTTTGATCTAATTAATTTTGATATCAAACTATAATGTTAAAGATTCAGTGGAAGGGCTTATTAGGATACAGGTTTCAATGTTTGCTCCAACGATGTAGCCAGTGTTGTCAAAGTTGATTTTAATAAATTTACCCTGAGAAGTTAAAAACAGCAAAAGTTTTTATACTAAAGTTGATTATAATGATAATCAGCAAACATTCAATACCAAAACAATGAATTATTAACTCACAAATCTTGAGGAATTATCATTTTTGATGGTCTTTGCATTTCCAAATGCCTCCAGAATGGGATTGGCCTGCAGGAGCTGCTTCTCTAGCTCCCCCTGGACAAACAAAATGTCATTCTTTGCCATTCAACGCAGTCAGACCATGAAATACTAAGCATAACATATACCAAAAAGCTTTTCTAAATGTACGTTATATATTATGTTGTATATATGAAAGTAAAAGAACATTTCAGGTATCGGTCATGTTTGATGCTTTTTGATTGACATGTAAAATAAGAAAGGCACAGACATCCAAAATGTATATGACAAGAAGCTCAGATACTCACATATGCTAACTGGGATCCTTTTTGTTGCTAAATGGAGGCAAATAATGAACACGTTAAAATGGAAAAGTGCAGAGTATGACTCGTTTAAAAGTTTAAAAGTTAAGTAGGAATTATTGTAGGAATGGTCTTGACAGCAATTCTATGAATTATTGTGTCTTTGATGTCCAGTGATTGGTTACTTCAGATCTGCATATCCTGTGCATTATTGTAAAAGAGTTTTGCTTGAGAAATGCACACACTGTAAAAAAGAATTGTTGGTTTAACTTAAAAAAGTAAGTTACCTGGTTGCCTTAAAATTTCATTAAGAGTTCATTAAAATTAAAAATTTGAGTAAATACAATGAAGGTGATTGGTTTAATTAACAGAAACTCAGATTATTATGTTATCTGAACTACATTAATTATCTAAGTTGATTTGACAAATGAAAAAATGTTATGATAGCAAATCAAATTTTTTACAGTGCAGCCACCCAAAAACACTTGCAGAACCATACAGTACCATTAATGTACTGTACCATGAAATATTTAAACATATCTTGTTTAGTGCTGAAGATATTATATCCTATCACAAAGACGTGACCGTCTATTATTCTAATCAAACACTACACTGTTGTCAAAATCTTAACATTAATGAACACAAGCAAAAATCCTGTTTTCATAACAGATACTGGATGGAGTATTAAATGTCAATGGGTTGAATGATATAAAGTTTAACTCACAGAGCCGGCGTCTCTCTTCGCTTTGTGTGATGATGCCACAACAGCGAGGTACTGGATGACTTTTTTGGTGTTTTCCGTTTTGCCTGCACCTGACTCGCCACTATTAAACATACATAAAGAATGCTGTCACGCTTCACATAATTATTTGCATAATAATTTACTTATCAGGCTGGTTTGCAAATATAATGATATTGTGCATAAAAATTTGTATTATTTTATTGCCCATTTGATATTTGAGCTGTCAAACTTAAGCTCTGGTAATTCTTGCAAATTTATCTGCTGATTGCATCTTTACTGCATGGTGCCTCACAGACACAATGGATACTTCTTTCCTTGGGCTGCCAGTGAAAATGAGTGGATAAGCATAAATGCTTTACCTCTAAAGAGCTTGTCTGTATTGGCACAGTAATGGATAAAAAGTCTATGGAGCAAATAACATGTTGGATATTTAGAACTTACGTGCAGAGCACAGACTGGTCCTCACGCTCTGTGGAGAAAAAACAGTAACATTTGAACTCAGTACAAGGACAGGGCAAGAAATGCATGAACTGTCACAGTTAAGAACCTGAACGAGATTAACAAGGGGCCAGGCTGTCTAAACACAAACTCCACTATTGTTCACTGAAGGTCCCCACCTCCAAAATCTTACATATTCTAAATTGAGTACAGGGTGAGATTAACTTCAGCTCATCCTTCCAAATATAGCTGTTAAAAAAGTCAGTGAGAAAAGGAAAGGCCCCATGTATGGCAATTTTGATGGCTGTAATCCACAGCCTGTGAGAAGCAGTGCCCGACACACACTCTCCAGTGCACAGCTGGCTGAGCTGGACAGAATAACTATACAACATGAATCATTATTCTATATTTGCAGTGTGCAGATACACAACATGGAAAGAGTTACGTTTAGCAAGAAAAACATGATTTTTGTATCTTGGATGAGAGACCAAATGGACTAGTTTCCATATTAAACCTGTTAATTTTACTAACTGTTTGTATAGGGTGTATTCAGTGAGTTAAGACTGGTGGTCACCTTGCAGCATGTTTCTATAGGCATTATCAGTGACGGCATAGATGTGAGGAGGAACCTCATGACGCTTCTTCCCCTTGTACATCTCAATGATCTTCTCAGAGTAGATGGGCAACATCTTATAGGGGTTTATCACCACACAGAAGAGGCCTGAGTACGTCTGAAGAGTTTACAATATACATATGTTATTTACATATATATGTATATGTTCAAAATATATGCTGGGAAGCTGCAATATTATTATACATTTTATAATAAGTTTTTTTCATACTATCAGGTACCAGGTACTATTGATACCAGGGACCCCCAGATATTAAAGTATAAAGGCATATATATATATATATATATATATATATATATATATATATATGAAGCAGCACAACTGTTTTCAACATTGATAATAATAAGAAATGTTTCTTGAGCAGCAAATCTGCCTATTAGAATGATTTCTGAAGGATCATGTGACTCTGAAGACAGTTAACCATTTATTAAAATATATAAAATCTGGATTAATTTTGTATTGAAATATTTACTTATTGTACTGTTAAATGAATAAACATAAAGAGACATTAAATTAGATTTGTCTAAAGCTCTTCACAAATGTTTTCTGTAGACACCCCTTTAGGAGTCCTTGTACCCTATTTTGAAAACCCCAGTTTGGACCAACTGAATAAGGTGAAGTTTGAATGCACTTACATAAATGAGACCTGAGAAATACCTCTCCCTGAGGTTGTGCAGCACTGAGGCCTCATTCAAGCAGGTCAGTGCAGCCATGTCTTCAACCTTGTTGAACTTGGGTGGGTTCATTTTCTGGATGTCATCTTTGCTGACGGTCATCTTCTTTCCATTGTCAAGCTCAACCACCACCTCGTTCCCCGTCTCTTCTTTGATGCTGGCTGACTGAAAACCTTCCTTTTCTGAGGGTATCCACACCATCTTTTTGGTAGACCAATCGGCCTGGGCCACCCCAGTGTTTTTGAAGTCATTGTCAAGAAACAGAAACTTGCTGCTGTCGTCGTTGTCTGGTTGCATGGTTGCTCTTGAAGTATTTCTGTGAGTTATTCTGTGAAGTAATCAGAAATGTGTTTTATCCTCTGTCTGTATTAGCTCCTTTGACACTATGATGGATGTGCAAACATGTTGCCTCATTTTATAGGCAAACCACACAGCCATATCTTTGCCACTCACGGGCCACTTGTTCTCTGCAGCTATAAAACATGTTAAAAGGTGATAATAAATGCCCCATGATCATCCCTTATATGGAGTGTGTCCAGTAAAAGCTTTCTCACACACCTCTGACATACTGGTGTCAATTTATATCAGCTGTTTTGTATTTAAGTATCTGATTTGCATGACAAATTTTCAGGTCATTTTACAGTCAGTATGCCATAGACATTTATAATCTTCTTACAAGATATTTATACTGTTAAATATAATAAAATTACGTATGTCCTAATGAGCTCTGCAATTTTAAATAAAGTACAGTTCCAACCTGACACCTTAAATATAAAATTGTACTGATCAATTAACATAAAAATACAGTATGCTTTTTCTTTTTTTGAAGATTAAGTAAAATATGAATAAAACAAAATGTATAGTAAGTATAATGCTATATATATATATATATATATATATATATAAAATAAATCTAATACTCACATGCTATGATAACCTCTTCTTGGTTTTGCAGTGTCAGTGTATGCTTAGAGCAGTATCCAAAAAATGAGTTCCTTGGATGATCTTTATTAATTTTGGAGTCTTAATTTATGGAGAGCCTTAGCTTTGGTGGGTGGAGCCAGTCATTTGGACCATCCTACAGCTGAATTCATCTGAATAAAGTACAAGTGCTATTGGCCTATGCAAATGACGAGGCTTTTCCTCTGAAAGACAAGTTTTGTAAAGGTCATTAAACACTAAATGACTATCTGTATGTCAAAGAAACTTCGCTTAAGTCATTATTAAATATGGTCAATATACCTGGTGATTGTAGCGCTTATCCAATGCACAATAAGTCAGCCATAAAACTTTTATATAAATCATCAAGGTCATGTTTATAACTGATATATTATGGTTCAATTTCATGGTTACCTCAAACAGTTTCTTTGACCCATAGTTGTCTAGAATGGCAAGCCGTTTTAACATTTAAACCAAAAAACTTACTAGTATCTATTTCATGGTGCGTTCACACAGAATAATTATGAGATTCCGACTTGTAAAAAACATTCACATCCCCATAGAACTTGTAATTACAACTTGTAAGATCTGAATTTTTGGAGAGCTCCAACTTGTATCACGTGATCGCTTTACCATCTGACCTTTGCATATTAATTTTGTAGTTGAGAGTACTGACATACAGCATAAACACATAATTCCGAGAGCATGAACAGCTCCGAGTAGAAAGTCAGTAATTACGACATGGTGTAAAGGCAGTAATATGCAACTAGTACTTATTTACGGAGCCCTGCACATGACATGCAGGAAAAAAAATTTAAATCGTGCGCACTACTTACTAATTCGTTGCCTTAATTTACTAAATCGTGCGCACGATTTAGCCTACTATTCTTTTCCTGCATGTCATGTCGCTCCATACTTATTTTTTAGCTACTTGTATGTTAGTCAAAATAAAAAAGTAACAGTAGGCCTACCTATATATAGCCTATATTCAGGATATCCTTTGTCTAAAAAGTTACTAGTAACTAATTTACTATTTTCTATCTAGTCAAGTGTAATTAAATACTAGTCACTATTGGAATAAGTATGCTATCTAATAAATAAGAACTAGTACACATACAGTACACATATTGAGATAACCTTACCCAGCAAGTTAGGTTGTTATATTTAACCCTGCATAATGGGTTGATTATAGGCTACTGCCTCATTACCGGATTGTTACTCCCGTTACGTCAGTTATTAAATTGATGAAGAAACAGCGCCCTCTATGCTTCATCTCACTTCCATACAGGTACCCATCATCACCATAGCACACAGCAGTGGTTATGAAACGGAGGCAGTGTAAATCCTGCACGTTATAACAAATCTTTCCTGCGGCGAATGGGTATTGACAGTTTTTGCAGTTTGGACGGTTCTGATCCGTTCTGGGTGAGTAAATAAACAGTTCTACCGTCATGAACTATGTGTTACCAGCGATGTTGTTTTCAACAGATTGCCGAGGTTCACCCGGTTTGAGTTTCACAGCATGAGACACTGGTTCGGTCTCAAAACATAGCGAGCTGTCTACCTAGACAGCATTTTTGGGGCGTCATTGGCGCATTTGAACGATCGTTTCGAGGGTCGGATAATTTCCAGGCCTCAAATGCGCTCGTGAAAAGTTTACTTCGGTTTAAATACGCCTATAACGCCGAATAATGCTGTCAAGGTAGGCAGCTCACTGGGTTATGAGACACAGCCACTGTAGCTAAGCTAACCGGTTAGCCACACAGCAAAGTACCATATGCAAAACCCTCTGCGGACTTATATTCTGTACTAGCGTTGATATTTCTCTATGACAGTCTAACCGTCGCATATAAGAGCGATTTATAACACTGACACCTGCTCAGTGTGTGTCTTTATCACCGTGTGAAGCTTAAGAGTTAACTTGTCACTGCTCTAACTTGTTTTTGTTTAGCTAATTCCTTTCATACCAGACAGTATCCTTTTTAACTAGAGAACATATGTAATTATTTGTCATATTTAGAAAGAATTAAGCTTTATTTATTTGTGTTCCAGTTTGTGGAAGGTCTGTGGATTAACAGTATTAATTGAAGCCTGACAGGTTTAGACAGTCAATTTGCCCTTCAGGATCAGAGGGCCAAAACATTGAATTATAAATCACTCTGACAGATAACATGCATACCAAGAAAGTGTGTAGCTTCTCTTGAAATGCTCTCAGCTGTTATGTTTACGTAGTTAGTCCTTTGTTTGCTCAAGGATATAATGCAATGAAAGATTATCATTTGTAGTCAAGTCATCTTCATTTATATAACGCTTTTCTCAATACAGCTTCACAGTGATAATAGGAAAATCAATGGACAGAGATTGTTTTGGCTTTACAGCAGCTTGTTCTTGTTTATCCCAAAAGAATAATAATAAAGGAAATATAATTAAATTTTTTACATAAGTAAATTAAAGAATTTTGGAAACAAATGATCACACGACCATATTATGACATTATTTTAATGGCAAGTCAGCACATTTGAACTGTTAAAATGTTTTGCTTTTTTTTTTTTTTCTTCGTACAGTTCTTCTCCTCATTTTATTCATTTAGTAAGTTCAGCATTTTTTTTTTTTTACAATAATTATATAATAGTACAACTAATACTGCTATGACATTTAAACCATTTACAATTTAAATAATATATTCTAATTATTATTTTGTTATAAATTTTTCACGTTTTTCTTGTCATTGTACTGGGATTTTTGTTTTGTTTTTCCCTTCTTATTAATTCATTAAACTTAACGATCTTTTTTATGCTGGAATTTAAAAAAGTGCAACAAATATAGCCACGACATTAACACAATATACAATAAAAAAATATAATTTTTAAATTATTTTTTTAAATTTTTATGTTTTTTTTAGTTTTTTTTTTTATAAAGTACTAGGAATTTTAGGGGAAATGTGTTCAGTTCTCATTATAATGTTATGTAGCTTTTTTGTTATACTTACTGGAATATCTTTGGTATAATTCAGTAGTTTCAAATATATTATCATTAACATGAACAGCTTGTTACAGTCATGTTAATTTGATGTGAAATAAGATTCACAAGATTGTTGTCATTACAAATAAAAAATGATGGCAAGGCTGTTCAAATGCACTTAGTTCAATAGCTCAAATGTCAAGAAAATCACATTTCATGTCCTGTTCTTGAGAATTTAGCAGAGTAGCCTTTTGTTTATTGATCTGTTATTCCTCCTCAGAGACAGGATTATGGGAAGAGGTTCTCCATGCAGAGAACAAGATTAGATTTTCTTTGTAAGAAAAGGTTCAGTTCATTTTTTTACGCATGTTTTAGATGTCACTACTTAAAGGAGACTTTTTGTCAAGAAGCTGAAGACTCTCTGCTCTGTTCTATTGCTTGACTTCAGTTCTCTAAAAGATCTGCTCAAGAGTTCTGGAGTGTTTGTTCCTTGCACACATCATTAGGTCTTTGTGTGCTTTTCCATTCGGCCAAAAGCTCTTTGTCTACTCCAGTTGTTACTTTGTTTCTAAGTTTCATCCAAAGGATCTCCGAAGATGCAGAATAGAATGAAACCCCCCTTTATCCTCTCATGTTTTCAGGATTGGAACCGAACATGGCAAACACACAATCCAGACCTGACACCATGTTTCCAGAACACACTGCTGGTTTGGATACCCTGCCTCTACCTCTGGCTGTTTGCTCCATTCTACATCCTATACCTCAAAAGCCATGACCGTGGATACATATGCATGACCCATCTCAACAGAGCCAAAACAGTGAGTATTAACAAACAGGATTCCGGTACACACAGTAAACAACACGCTTTTTATCTAGCAGCGTGCTTTGTAAAGGAGTTTCCTGATAAATCTACCAAGGTCAACAGCTGTTTCAAGGTCATGTGACTCTCCTCCAACAGGTTATCGGGTTTACCCTATGGCTTATCTGCTGGGCAGATGTTTTCTACTCTTTCTGGGAAAGAAGCCGTGGGGCTACAGTAGCCCCAGTCTACCTAGTCAGCCCCACAATGCTTGGCATTACAATGGTGAGACCTGTTATTATTTTTTATTTTTCACAAAAGGAATTGTTGAATTAAACTACTTTGCTTGTAATTTACTCTTTTCTTTACATTTATTTCATATTCAAATGACATGAATTTGTTCCTTTTTCCTTGCCTCAAGGAAAGGGAAACAAGTTAAGCAAACGCGCTCTGAAGTCATATTTTTATAGTTTAAAGAAAATTGTCCATTCAAGTACTTTTATTAGCCTGATGTTTACAAAATTGAAGCGTTTTGTAATTTAATGTGTTTTTATGTTTTAGTTGCTGGCTACATTCTTGATCCAGTACGAGCGGATGAAGGGGGTCCAGTCCTCAGGAGTGATGCTCAATTTTTGGCTGATCGCCATAGTGTGCGCTACGGTCACCTTTCGCTCCAAGATCCTGCTTGCGTTGAATGAAGTAAATATTGCTTTTGTGTTAAAACTGACAGTTTCTGCAGTCAACCCACATTCATACGTGATTTTAAATCAGATAAATTTTTTTGTTTGTTCTGAGAAAAAATTAACCTGAACAGTCAGATCAGATTTTAAGTAGTTTTTTTGTCATTCAGAATGTGTTGCGTATGTAATGTCACACAACACATTTGGTTCATTCTATCCTCATAAATTTTCTCATATTTCCTCATGTGATGTTCACTATGTCAGAATTTGTGCATGAGTGAATGAATCAGCAGTTTTAGATGCAGTATATTCACAAATGTGTCAAATGTCTCTGTCACTCATGATCTCTCATGTCATGTGCCATGTGGGTTCTGCACCGCAGCACAGGCCAAATTTCCTGTCTCTTCCCACACTGACAGCTACTTTTCAGTTTCTGTAGAAGAAAGTCTCTCAGTATTATGTTGACTGTTACATCATTACTAATATAGCAACCAATACATAATTATTGATACACAGGATATTGAATAAACTGGATAAACAGATCATAGTTCATCATTTGTAAACTGATAGTCAGTGCTAAAGTACCGATTTAAAAACCAAATCAGATTTGTCTGTAATGTGAGCAAAGCCTTAAAGTGTTGTTTGATCCAACTATCTTTTTTTTCAGCCTGCCAGTGTGGATGTGTTCAAATATACCACCTTTTACATATATTACACCATGCTGCTCATCTCTCTGATCCTGGCCTGCTTTTCCGACCAGACTCCGCTCTTTTCACAGGCTGTCAAAGACTCGGTTTGTGAACTTTACTTAATGAATGTAAAGGCATGCTTTATTATATGGATGTTGAATAGATGGCCAATACTGTGAATGTTTGTGTACAGAATCCATGTCCAGAGTTGGGAGCTTCATTCCTGTCCAAAATCACTTTCTGGTGGATCACAGGGTAAATAAATAAAAATAATAATAAATAAATTACTGCGCTACTACCTAGTGGTTAGTGCATTGCCTCCGACACATTGAGTTATCTAGAAGTTGTAGTCTGACTCATGTAATTTCTTGATCTCTTATGTCCCATAATTTTCTTATTATCTATATCAGAAAAAGTGTTTTATCTGAGTTCACTTTTTCTTTCATTTTACTAATGTTTTAAGCTCGTATTCAGACTGGATGTTGTTTCTTGATAGTTAATGCATGTCCCTAACTTTTGCTCACAGATTGATGGTGAAAGGTTATAAAAGGCCTCTGGAGGAGAAGGATCTGTGGTCACTCAATGTGGAGGATAAATCTCAGAGAGTGGTGCCACAGCTAGTGCGGCGCTGGGACCAAGAATGCAATAAGGTCAAAAGGTTAGACTTGAGGAGTTTTTCTAAGGAGGTGCATAGGTATTTTTTTAAATGAAGTCTGTTGTTTTGCTACTCAAATGACTAATCCTCTGGTTGGGTTATGGTTTTTGTGTTAGGCCAGTAGATAAGACACTCTACTCCCCAAAACGAGCAGCAAAGGGAGAAAAGAAAGATGGACAACCAATAGAAGAGTCAGAGATTTTGCTTGCAAAAACCCTTCAGAAAACTGGCGATCCGTCTCTCTTCTGTGCACTCTGCCGAACCTTTGGACCATACTTTCTTATCAGCTCTCTTTATAAGATTATCCATGACATCCTGATGTTTGTTGGACCAGAGATTCTCAGGTATGAATCTACAACATAAAAATGAGCTATTTATGTTTTCCAGGTGTAATTATTCCCATCTGTGCTGTGTTCAGGAACAATAGTACTCTGCAGGGGAAAGTGCAAGCTTTCCCCCTGCGTTTTCACAGTCATGTGGTTAGAAGCTACTTTAACTCTGTGGGAACGCCACACTGTCATAACAACAGCTGTTGCTCTTAAAAAGAGCTCCAGTGAAGAGTTCGTTTTGGCATGCTGGAAGTCGTGCCATCAAATTGTGCATTGGACCATGTTAAATCCTCATGCCTTTAACCAGTTTGCTCACTTTCCTTTCACTTGAATGCAGAAGAACTGCATTCTGCTGCTACATGAAACAGGATTAACGTATCAATTTATTCTCACATTAGTTTGGTCTTTTATATCCTAGGCTGCTGATCCAGTTTGTGAATGATTCAAGTGCCCCCACTTGGCTTGGCTACTTCTACACCACCTTGCTGTTTGTTTGTACCTGTGTGCAAACCCTCATTCTGCAGAAATATTTTCACGTTTGCTTTGTGACTGGCATGAGGTTACGTACGGCCATCGTTGGTGCCGTATATAGGAAAGTAAGTGGACTTTTGATTGATAAAATGTGTATAACATGGTGTAATAAGGTGTTTGTGGACATTTAGAGAGTATTTGTTACTTTCTTTACATTTAGAGCAATAAACTTTGAATAATGCATTGTCCAATGTGAATGTGTCATACTTTAACTCCCAGAACAAAAAACATTTTATTTATTGAAATTATTTTTTTAATACAATACAGAATCTCACTTTTAAATTGCATATACACTGCAGTTCAGAAGTTTAGGGTTGGCAAGATTTTTTTTAAATTAAATGTTTTTGAAATAAGTTTCTTATGCTCACAAAGGCTTCATTTATTTAAACAAAAATACGGGGAAAACAATAATATTATTAAAAGCTATTTTCTATTGTAATATATTTTAAAATGTAATTTATTCCTTTGATGCAAAGCTGAATTTTCAGCATCATTACTTCCGTCTTCAGTGTCGCATGATCCTTCAGAAATCATTCTAATATGCCGATTTGATGCTCAAGAAACATTTATCATTATTATCAATGTTGAAAACATTTGTGCTGCTTAATATTTTTGTGGATGATTTTTTGGTAAACAAGAAAATACAAAACAGCATCTATTTGAATTTGTTTGAGCGAAATATATTTTTTATAACACTATAAATGTATTAATTAGTAATAAGTAATAAAAAAAAATCTTACTGACTTCACACTTTTGAATGGTAGTGTAGAATTATAATGTTTCCCTTGATTTTGTCTAGGCCTTGGTTATTACCAATGCTGCCCGTCGAACATCTACTGTGGGAGAGATTGTGAATCTGATGTCTGTAGATGCACAGCGGTTTATGGACCTCATCACGTATATCAACATGATTTGGTCGGCACCTTTGCAGGTTATCCTGGCCCTCTACTTCCTGTGGCAGGTATGTGTCCAAACAAAGGGTCTTGCCTTGTTTAATTTGTGTGCTCGTTTCATTATACATCACTAATACCTGTTTTTTTACTCTCTTGTTATCAGAATCTGGGTCCTTCTGTGCTTGCTGGAGTTGCTGTGATGGTGCTGATGGTTCCCATAAATGCAGTCATTGCCATGAAAACTAAAACCTATCAGGTTTTTAACCTCTTTTCCTGCCCGACAGGTTTATTTGCTTCAATTTCATTAATCAGATCATCATTGTTTAATCTGACACGCTCGCTCACAGGTTGCCCAAATGAAAAGCAAAGACAATAGGATCAAGCTTATGAACGAGGTGCTAAATGGCATTAAAGTGCTTAAACTCTACGCATGGGAACTGGCGTTCAAAGATAAAGTGTCTGCCATCCGAGAGAGTGAATTGCAGGTGCTCAAGAAGACTGCTTACCTTGGTGCCGTGTCCACCTTTACTTGGGTCTGCGCACCATTTTTGGTAGGTGGTGCCTTTGAGTGCATCATTTGATTACAGCTCTAATCTTACATGGGCTCTTTTGTTATGCCCATTGTTTTTGTTGCTACCTCATGGTTGTGGAGACATTCACTCATGTGATCTTGTTTCTTTCACAAAGGTTGCCCTCTCCACGTTTGCAGTATATGTGTTAGTGGATGAACATAATATTCTGGATGCGCAAAAGGCGTTTGTTTCTCTGGCTCTGTTCAACATCCTGCGCTTCCCTCTAAATATGTTACCCATGGTCATCAGCAGCATGGTGCAGGTATTACTGTCTTTCTCTTTTTTTCTCTTTCTCTCTCTCTCTCTCTCTCTCTCTTTTTTTTTTTTTTTTTTAAGCTGCTTGTAAACTTCATAATAAGAATATGGTTTATGTTATGAGAGCTCAAAAGGTTTTGGACCCAGAGCATCTTCTCAAGCAAGATGAATGTTAATACGGTGATCCAGGAAATCATTGTCTCCCTAATTTTGATTTATGACTGAGAAATCTATTGCCTCCTTAGGCCAGTGTGTCTATGAAACGTCTGCGTGTGTTTCTGTCCCATGAGGAGTTGGATGAAGACAGTGTGGAGCGGCCAGCCATCACTGGATGTAAGTCCAGTGATTCACAAGCAGTTCAAATTTACAATAAAACCAATGTGCCGTGTTCAGCATCTGTTTTAGGATGCCGTGCTTGTTTGACTCAAAGCTCTGCAGTCCCAAAGCAGTTTCCACAGACAGAAGAAAAGTATTGTATGAGAGAGTAACACAGCTGTTCATTGAATCTGTGGGTTTAAAGTCAAAGTATCAAAGTGTTTTGATGTTCACTTAAGAGACTTCATTGTTGTTTCCTGCTCATTCAGCTCCTGACTGCATCAGGATTGTGGACGGAGCTTTCAGCTGGTCTAAAGACGACCCTCCTACTTTGAAGAGGTAACATCATTTTGCAAGTACTAGATGATACAATGAATAGCAATTTTATAGAGTACTAGGGATGGGAATTGTATGGAATTTTAAGATCCTGCTTCAAATGAACGATTCCATGAACAATTATTTTATTACTTTCGCAGAAGCACCACCCTCCCTCAACACTTAGTCCTAACTAAACAAATACAATATTTTTTGATAACATTTTAATGTTTCTCACTTTTGTTTGAAGTACGATTTATTACAATAAAGAACCATTCACATAACCATGTCATGAAATTCATTTGATTTTTTTTTTTTTTTTTTTTTTTTTTTTTTTATTTGTTTCTCAATTCCCAGCCCTATATAGTACTCTACACAAATGTAGTTATACTATATTCAATGCATCAAAATGACTTTTAGCATTGACTTGAATATTGCGGTTACATAGAGCAGAACCAGTGAAACGGGCTACTGACGACATGACAGGCAAGTACATGTGCATGAACTCCGATACAGGAGAGCGTCAATCGCCAGAAGAAATGTAATCTGGTGAATCTCCATTGATATTAATGAGAAGGATGATGAAATTTGGGTTGCCGAATTCCTTTTAATCTTAGCTTGATTTCTACCGCATCTACTTCAAATCATGCATTAAACCATGTAATTTGTCTTGCATCATTGTTCACTGTAAATTCAGTTGTTAATATCAGTACACTCTAAAGGATTTGCCCATAATCTTCAATCAACAATGAAGTGAAAAAAGAAATACTAATGAGTGAATAAATGAATGAATGAATGAATGAAACGCCTTTATAACTTTTTGACACAATGCCACCTGTGTCCACATGGTGTTTGAACTGTTCGTCAGCATGTTTCTCTCTCTCTTCAGGATTAATCTGTGTATCCCTGAGGGGGCTCTCGTTGCTGTGGTAGGGCATGTGGGTTCGGGGAAATCCTCTCTGCTTTCAGCTTTGCTGGGGGAGATGCAGAAGCAAGAAGGAAATGTGTCAATCAAGGTAAAGACACAAGCTACATTGTATTTTTTTTTTTTAATAGTAAGACTGCCTGAAATGGTTTTGAAAAATGTGAAATGTGAAAACAGTGTCTCTTTGAATTGAGTGCCATGTTATATTTAAGTTTAATAGAATATACACTGGGGCTCAGACCACTAGGAAAAATGCTTCTATTTTGCATTATTAATGCGTTAATAAATATGAATTTCATATTTTATTATGTATTACATTTAATTTACTATATATTAAATATGTTAATAGTTTTATATTAAAATATTATCATTAAATATTTCATAATATTTTATTACATCAATACATTAAATTAGCTTCATAAGAATGTAATGAAACTTGAACTTTATAATGTCTTTGATTTCTTCCCCTTTAATGACAGCAGCACTTGAGCTGCATGAACTCCACATGATTTGAAAATAATCCAAAAAGCATCTTGTGCTTCAATGGAAGCAAGAACATCTGACCATCACATGATCAATATCCCAAATATACTTATTTGATTTAGAATGGTGCAGAATCTGAAATGCTTGACATTGTATGTCATAACCTTTCTTTGTTTTGATTTCTTGAAGACAATTTCAAGATATTTAAGGTTTAAATAAAAGATGTCACATTTTCAAATTGGTCCAAGACTTTTGGTCCCCACTGTGTATTTGGATAACTGTAATAATGGGATAATAAAGAGATACATTGAGTGTCTGACTGTTTTTCAGGGCTCTGTGGCTTACGTGCCTCAGCAAGCATGGATCCAGAACGCCACCCTCAAAGACAACATCTTGTTTGGTCGTGAAAGCAAAGACAGCTGGTACCAGAAAGTGGTGGAGGCCTGTGCTCTCCTACCAGACCTGGAGATCCTACCTGGAGGAGACTCGACGGAGATTGGGGAGAAGGTAAACATAGATTTTAGAATGATTCTTATGCTTTCTCTCATACAAATACCCACAAGCTTCTCGTTATTATTCCTATCTACAGTCAACCCAAAAATTATTCAGATGTTTTTGATATTTTTGGTATATTTTTACTAGTGGGTGCAGGACACTATAGTTCATTTATGTAAGTGAAGTTAGCAAAATAAAGTAAACTGTGACATATTATACCCAAAAATTCTTCATACAGTGGACTGCCAGTAAAATTGATAAAAATTTGGAACCAAAAAAATTATTCAGACACTTTGACCTGACCATGTTTTGCTTAAGTGTTATCTGACATAATTAAGATTAATTTTTTCTGACACAGTTTAACTCTGAGATCTTGTCATATTTTATTACCATTTTTTTAAACTATATTGAATAAACTGAGATAATGTGTGAAATGTTCAAGGTGTCTGAATAAATTTTGGTTTGACTGTATATTCTAAAGGTTTTTATAGACCTTATGCGCCAGAGAAATGCAGTAATCTTTAGAATTTTGTCTTTGAGCTTCCCTTTTTGCGATAGCTCTGTATATTTCTATGGCATCGCTGTCGAAGAGTAATCAGCTGGAGAAGTGGATTTACTAATTGTACAGTTAACAAAAGTTATCATGAGCATTGTAATGTTTAAAGGAGATATCGTAACAAATGTCCGTAGACAATTTCAGCAGATTTTAAAACGACCGGTTCATTCATAAATCCATAAGATCCTACCTTCATCCTGTGGAAATACAAACCGGAAGACAGAACACAACGAGCGCCATGCTGAAAATGGGTGGGTCTACATGAGGTCTCTAAAGGGGTTTGTTTTTATGTCATTTGCCTGGTTTATATAACATTTTATCCTTAAAAACAGTTTTTTTTTTCCTGGCTTTTGACAGCATGTCAGCAAAATGAAACAATTTTGAAACTGGCTTTATTCAATGTTTAGAGTTTTGTTCTGGAAATGTATGCAAATTTCTATATATTTATTTAAATAATGCATCATTTGCATATTTAAACAGAACATTTCAGAAAACTTGTAATACAAAACAATTGTGTCAATGTACTGTGATTAAAGAATGGGGAATTTTTTACCCTATTCACCTCTGGTGTCTTTATTTAAATATATAATAACAGGTAATTGGGTTAATCGTGTGACATTGTAATCTTAGGGCGTGAATCTGTCTGGAGGTCAGAAACAGCGGGTGAGTGTGGCCAGGGCTGTGTACTGTAGCTGTGCTGTGTATCTGTTGGATGACCCGCTCTCCGCCGTGGACGCCCATGTAGGAAAACACATCTTTGAGAAGGTCATCGGACCTCAGGGCTTGCTACAGGGCAGAGTAAGGCCATTTCCCATATATTATCTAAATATGTATACATCTCTTATAGACATTTCACATCACGCATGGTGTTTCTTCAGACTCGGGTTCTGGTGACCCATGGACTGAGCTTCCTGCCCCAGGCTGACCTGATCCTGGTGATGGTGGATGGAGAAATCACAGAGATGGGCTCTTACACCGAGCTGCTGGACAGACAGGGCGCCTTCGCTGAGTTCCTGCATACCTACTCCAACACAGAGCAGGAGGAGGAGGAGGAGTCAGTGGGAGGTGAGGCTGGCCTCCTCATGTCTGGACTTCTTTCATGCATCTGTCCTTTTACAAAGCCGTTGCCTCTGAATGATTACTATTGTTCACATTGCATGTGATCTTTTTTTTTTGCCCCAAGTTATCCACATCTAGAGAAAAATCTCTTTTTGTTTGTCTATATGTCTTCATCTCCATGTTTTCCTATTTTTTTGTGTCCCCTCTGTTGGCTCTTCAGAAGAGGGAGGGGAGGCAGAGGACGAAAAAGGGAAATCTGAAGGTTTGAGGGTGTAATTGGTCCCCAGGCCATATAAATTGAATAGGTCTGCATGTACTGCATGACAGAGTAGGGTTTATTATGCTGGTCTGAGGCCTGAAATACTTAAAGTGCAAAATGAGTTAGATTCTTTAGTACTTTCCCACGTCATTGCCATTGGACTATAGCTCACAACCCTAAATTTACCTGTTACACATTCTTGCACTGTGCTCCATTTTGATGGAGTAAGTGGTACTCCTTTTCACAGTAATATAATTTGATCGCATATCTACTTGAGAGCCGAACAATGAGGCAACTGACTAGTTGTTACTAATATGCACACAACATAAATGTGATTTAATGAGAACTTTTGAGAACATACACTATCATTCAAATGTTTGTGGCTGGTAAGATTTTTTTTTTTTTTAAAGAAGAATCTTATACTTGCCAAGGCTGCATTTATTTGAGCAAAAATAAAGTAAAAACCCTAATATTTTGAAATTTTATTAGAATTTAAAATAAATGTTTTCTATTTTTAATATATTTTGGCAAAGCTGAATTTACATCCTTCAGAAATCAGTCTAATACGCTGATTTGGTGCTCAAGAAACATTTCTTATTATCAATGTTGAAAACGGTTGTGCTGCTTAATATTTTTGTGGAAACTTTCAGGATTTTTTTTGTTGAATAGAAATAGAAATATTTTGTAATTCTTTACTGTCACTTTTTATCATTTTAATGTGTCCTTGCTGAATAAAAGTAATAATTTCTTTATAATCTTACTGACCCCATACATTTGAACATTTATACATTTGCATTTTAACATCAAAAGTCATTTAATTCAACGTCTTTATGCCATCACAGGCTGCTTTTAATGAAATGGTCTAAAGTAATTTAAATATATAAAATACAAAGTATATAAAGCCTCGTTTCTACGGAAATTCCCCAGAACAATTCGTCCCAGGAACATTTTTTCCTGGGAACTTTTTTCCCCCCCAGACCTGTTGCTGTCTGCGTTTCCATAGCGGTTTAAAGTACTGTGAAGATTAGTCTGGTGACGTAGGACTGCACACAACTTTCCAGTTCCTGCTGGATTTAGTCCTCCGCATATATTTAGCTTAATAAAGCCTGAACCTCGTCGTCGGTTCATCAGTCGTATTTTTAAACTTCAATGTTGATTCGAATAGCAAACAACTCTTACTGCATGCACCGCATCAGGCTTTTAAAAATAGTGGTTGAAATAAAATGCTACGTGCAGTTAACCAATCAAAATGCTGCGTGAACTCAACCAATCAGCATGTTCTGCGCCCAAGTCCCACCCCCGAAAGTTCCTGAACTTTGAAAAAGTACTACCTCGCGCGCAGGTACTTTTTGAGGGGAGAATTTTTACCCAGAACTTTATTTAGACCCTGGTTCCTGCAGTCGAAACGCACCAAGTACACCAAGGTTCCTGGGGAAAGTTCCTGCGGTGGAAACGGGGCTTAAGTTATTACAGTTCTTTAAAATTCACTAATTAAAATAGCATTAATTTGACACATGATTATTGTAAATAAGATCATTTCATTTCAGACACACAGGGAAAGGTCTTTGTAGTGTGTGTAGGACATTTACATTCATCACTCTCTGCTAGAATGGAGCACTGTGAATGGGCTTCAACCTTTGACCTTCACCAGTCTTGTCACTGTGGCAGTTCTCCATATGTCTGAGATGCTGGGAACTGTTATAGCACAGCCTGCTGGTGATTCTTCTAACCATAACCAACACCTCTGAGCCTATAAACATTGCTTTAGTGTTTGTGGTGTTGTCTCTCATTTCATCTGGCCTTAGAGGTGTGGTTGCTTAGAAGCAAATTATTAATTGGCCTTTTACTGCTATTTTAAATGTAGATGTTTGTACTCAAGGGCAGACCGATGCTTTAGTCGCTGCTTGATTACAAAAAATGTTGAAAAAAAAATGTGTTGTTTGTTGCATAGGTGCTTTTGAATGACATGACACACATAATAGTGAGAAAGGTTGAATGGTGTTAGAATGGAGTCAGTGGTGTAAGTATGGACATGGAATGGCATGTAATTCTAATGTAATTCTATCTGATTTAGTCAATATTTTCTCATCCACAGATTCAGTCCCACGGAAAGGACTCGAGAATGGGGGGCCTGCTGCCCTGTTGGGGTAAGGGATCCCTGATGTCTTTTCTAATTCATTTCTTTGTTCAGCGGCGAGTCATGATTTGTGAGCTACATTCTGTATATGTCTTTTGAAGTCATATGGCAGCTTAGTGTGGAAACAGTGTGAAATGTAACTGGTTATTTACTGGTAATTTCCTCCTGCGTGAGAACCATGAGTCACTGAATCGGTCGTTGCTACATTTCTCATGAATTCCAAATGCTGTCCATCAGAACGAAAACCAAGAAGAAACCATGTAAACCCAGTGCATCAGATATGCGCACTCACTCGTTTGTGTTAGATACTAAAATGTCATGTTACGGTGGATTAGGACACCGTATAATATGTAACAACCATTTAACATTTAAATCATGTAGTAATAATATTTTGACATTATTGACTAACCTGGTGTTTTGTCCTGTAGGGAGAGTCAGAACGCTCTTAATGCAGCAGGCACAGGTAAAATACAGAAGACTGAACCTAATGATGCTGCTGACGCAAAGAAGACCAAATCTGCAGAATCTGCCCGACTGACCGAGGCAGACAAGGCCAACACTGGCAGGGTATGACTCAGCCCTCTCTATATCAGGATGTGAGAGCATGATTCCCTGAGGACATGTTGTTTGTTCTTGATTATGTTCTATAGTTTCTCTCAAAATCATGTCTAGGCTTAATTTGTGTCCCTTGAACTGACTGGTTCCGTTTGATTCTGAGATTTCGTGAATGATGTTTGTTGTGCACTGCAGGTGAAGCTAACTGTGTTTTGGGAGTACATGAAGGCTATCGGCTTGCCCCTCTCCGTCTTCAGTATCTTTCTGTTCTTCTGTCATCATCTGTCCTCTCTGGGCTCAAACTACTGGCTCAGTCTCTGGACAGATGACCCTGTTATCAACAACACCCAGCCCAACAGAGAGATGCGCTTAGGGGTGTACGGAGCCCTGGGACTCTCACAAGGTGATTTTAAAAGAACTCACATTCAGTTGGTTGTGTATGATTTGCATAAATTTGCATTTTAAATTCATGAATGCTGTTGTTGACTACTTGTACTCAAGGTCAAGTGCATTACACAACTTTCTTAAAAGTTTTACCAAAGTAAAGCTTTTAGATGTAGTTATATAGATATATTCATACAGTGGTGTAGTCTAGTTTTTTGTAGTGAGTATACCGATTTTTTTTTTTTTTTTTCCCCTCCCAGCCTCATGTGCACCCATCCCAGAGTGACACCCTATAAGCACCGCCACACTTACTAATGCATGTATGCATCTGATCTAGGCTACATGTAATTGAGAGTATTCCGAAAGACTGCTTATGTGTGTGTTATCAACATGTCAATTTATTATAAGCAACACAAGACTTTAACAGCCAATGACATTGACAGCTGGAGAGACTCTGGACTGATTTTCTACAGTTTAGTGTCAATCACAATATAACTCAGCCAGTTAAGATCTACATTAGCCTTAGATGTTAAATGAATATGATGCCTGGAGCATAGGTTTTTTTCAGCTGGCAAGTTTCATTGCACATTTAAGAGTGCAAGTTGCAACTATTATTACACTCTAAAAACTGCTGGGTTAAAAACAACCCAAGTTGGGTTGAAAATGGACAAACTCAGCAACTGGGTTGTTTTGACCCAGTGGTTGGGTTAAACCACTTGCCCAACCAGCTGGGTAGTTTTATTTAACTCAACTATTGTGTAAAAATTGCTGTATTGCTTGCTTAAAATGAACCCAAAATATGTTGGAAATTAACATTTATTAATATTAATTATAATAATTAAAGAATGAACATTTATTAAATTGTTTATAAATAAATGTTCACCTTTTGATTATTATTGTTGCCTCTAGTAATTATGTGTCTGATTTTTGATTTCCAACCTGTTTTGGGTTCATTTTAAGCTATCCATATAGTAATTTTTTAACAATAGTTGGGTTAAATAAAACTACCCAGCAGGTTTGGCAAACATTTAAACCTAACTGCTGGGTTTGTCCATTTTCAACCCAACTTGGGTTGTTTTTAACCCAGCATTGTTTTAAAATACAGGAATGGAAAGATGAGGCTTATCAGTATGTCACAATATCACACTGTTTGGACTTTGTTTTCTGTTTTGCACCATTTCCTGCCAATCTGTCATCATAGTTATGCATTTCAATTCACTAACTTGCAGTTTGATTCGATATCAGTTATTTTGGATATACTGTATATCAGGTAGGCTACAGTAGCCTACATGGCAAATTTTCTCAAGAAAAAAAAAATCTCTCAACTAATGCTGTAAAATATAAATGGGAATCAGTAGGTACATTAATATTGAAGGTTAAAATGAACTG
Organism: Ctenopharyngodon idella; assembly: GCF_019924925.1. Classification (NCBI taxonomy): domain Eukaryota; kingdom Metazoa; phylum Chordata; class Actinopteri; order Cypriniformes; family Xenocyprididae; genus Ctenopharyngodon; species Ctenopharyngodon idella. The sequence continues at coordinate 32,480,410 of NC_067222.1, read as the reverse complement.
ATTTGTATACAAACGTAAATTACACTCAAGGAAATTTTTATAATAATAAGGTAATAATATGCCTTCTAACTTTAAAATTATTTCTACTCCAATTCGTTTTTTGAAATATAGACATTTAAATGGTGGCTGTCAACTTGACGTATTTATTCAAACATGCATTATATAGGCTATTGAAGAACAATAAAATTGTAATTAATATGTTATATGGTGCATATATTTAGCTAAATGCTCCTCTCTAGAGTTCATTTTTCTAGCTGACTAACAAGTTTATGGTCACTGAATATGTGTGTTCTGCCTAAATGTGACGTTACGTGACATTGTTTACTGTTATTAACGTCTTTCCGCGGTTTAAACACTGATTAAGGGATTACACAAGACATGATACAGATTTCGTTAAGTTGTACTATCTTTTAACATACCTTAAGATGTTCATTCATGTTTATTTCGCGCTGTAACTGGTGTTAAAACGGAGGAGAGGATCAGTTCACGCGCGCTTCACGCTGCCACTTCTCTTGAACTACAGTGATCTCACTACACATTGAAGAGCGCCAAAGCAGTATTTGTTTTTTGGTTTTTTTATTTTGAAGTAAAATGGGCAGAATTTGAAATATGAGACTTTGTTTCATGTCAAAAGCAACAAACCACAAAGTTTATTGTGATTTATTGGATGTTACATATCCTCGTGCTTTTTTAAGTGGGTATACGGAAATCCTTGAACTTTCCTAGTGGGTATACAGCGTATACCTGCGTATCACGTAGACTACACCACTGTATTCATACACCATAGCTATTTGGTATACTGGGATAAAAGTCTTTGAGACCAAAGACCATATTGAATTGCACTCATTAAAAAAAAAAAAAAAAAAAAAAAAAAAAATTACTATAAAAAAAACAAAACATTTTGGGGGCTGCAGTTTAACATGAATATTTCAGTTCACTGTGAATATTTCAATTGAAAACATTTCAGAATTTTGTTTAAAAACAATAATAAATAATTAATAATAAATACTTGCTTTTCAAAAATTAAAAGTTTTTTATTTTTATTTTTTAAATCTTTATTTCATTAGCACTTGGTTAAACGTAACTGCCAATTAATAATGATAGTATTAAAAAAAAAAAAAAACTAATATTTTGAAATGTGAACATTTAAAAATAGTGTTAAAATTGTGCAAGAAATGTTTTCAATTAAACTTTTTACCAGTGGTCAAATTAAAAATACTAACATGTTAAATTATAGCCCCTAATATTGTTAATTTAATACATTTTTTTTTTTTTCAGTTAGTGCAATTAAACATCCTTTTTTTGTATCCAAATTTTGTTTTTGTTTTACTTCTGTATAGTTCATTTTTATATGTATATTTTATTTATTATTATTTTAGTAAATTGGTCCACAAACTAATTTGATTCTGAAAAGCCAGCTTTTTAAACTTTTTTTTTTTTTTTTTTTTTTTTTTCTTTTTTCTTTTCTCTGTTGCAGGCATTGCAGTGTTCGGCTATTCTGTGGCGGTGTCTATTGGTGGGATCTTAGCCTCCCGCTACCTGCACCAGACAATGCTCTACAATGTCCTGAGATCGCCCATGTCTTTCTTCGAACGCACACCCAGCGGCAACCTGGTCAATCGATTTGCCAAAGAGACAGACACCATTGATTCAGTCATCCCTAGCATCATAAAAATGTTCATGGGCTCCATGTTTAATGTTCTGGGCTCATGCGCTGTCATCCTAATCGCCACGCCGCTGGTAGCCATCATCATCCCCCCTCTGGGCCTGCTGTACTTCTTTGTACAAGTCAGTCAGTTATTTTACCTTGCTAATGCTTGTTAGGATAGGCTAGCAACTCTAGGCTAAAATATAATGTTGTATCAGTAGTTTACATTCAAATAGAAAAGATTTGAGAGAGAGAGAGAGAGAGAGAGAGAGAGAGAGAGAGAGTTGCTGCTCTAATGTGGTTTTTCCATTTTTGTTAGCGTTTCTACGTGGCGTCTTCACGGCAACTGAAACGACTGGAGTCTGTGAGCCGCTCTCCGGTCTATACACACTTCAATGAGACGCTGCTGGGAACCAGTGTGATCAGAGCGTTTGGAGAGCAGCAGCGCTTCATCAGGGAGAGTGACGGCAGAGTGGACCACAACCAAAAAGCTTATTTCCCCAGCATTGTAGCTAACCGGTGAGAACTCACAGAACCTCACTAGGTTTTTTTTTTTTGTATTAGGTCTCATTAACTTAGATGTATTAGCGTTTTGTTGTTCAGAAAGTTGATGTTTTCTGTGTCTTTGTGCCTCTGTGTCCTGCAGATGGCTGGCGGTGAGGTTGGAGTTTGTGGGGAATTGTATTGTGACGTTTGCAGCGCTTTTTGCTGTGATGGCCAGGGACAGTCTGAGTCCAGGAATCATGGGGCTTTCCATCTCCTATGCACTGCAGGTCAGTCTGACATCTACAAATGTTGAGATACAGGGCAGATGTCCACCCAAATTCTTACTACTCTTGTATTTCACACAGGTTACAGCATCTCTGAACTGGTTGGTGCGGATGTCCTCTGAGCTGGAGACTAACATAGTAGCGGTGGAGAGGGTGAAGGAATATGGAGATACAGAGAAAGAGGTCAGTGCACCAGCAGGCAGATTGTGTGTGTTCATGCTGTACTTCTGTAGAGTCCAATCTGTGATTAGCCCTGTTTCTTTATCTCACACTGTACTAGAGAGATAAGAACAGTTAGCGCACAGAGAGGGGTGGGGAATAGTTTATGTACAAGATGAGGCACTAGTTTCCAGAAAGAATTTTGGTAATTGATATATGACGTTTCCATGGACTTTTTCTTTGCCAACATGAGGATTTTAGGTTAAAATTTATATGAATGTATAAAGGGAATGTGTTTATCTGAGATCTTGTAACTGTTCAATTTTTACCATTTGGTAACTTGACCACTGGTCAAGACTTATCATTTCTAAAAAAAAAAAAAAAAAAAAAAATTCTTTACTAGTTCATGATAAATGGACCTGCAGTGTGACAGATACATTTTTTTTAAAGTACAAATATGCCATATTCCTTATGTGTATTACATACACTTATTAAATGTTACATTTAATTGTATACAAGTTTGGGGTCAGTAAATTTTTTTTTTTTTTTTTTAAGAAATGTATTCTTTTATTCATTAAGGATGAATTAAATTGATCGAGAGTGACAGTAAATACATGTAAATGTTACAAAAGCTTTCTATTTCAAATAAATATTATTGAACTTTCTATTCATCAAAGAATCCTGAAAAAAATGTATCATAATTTCTACAAAAATATTAAGCAGCACAACTGTTTTCAACATTGATATTAATAATAAGAAATGTTTCTTGAGCATCAATTCATCATATTAGAATGATTTCTGAAGGATCATTCTGAATGCTGAAAATTCAGCTTTGCATCACAGGAATAAATTACATTTTAAAATATATTAAACTAGAAAACAGTTATTTTAAATTGTAATAATATTTTAAGATATTACTTTTTTACTGTAAAATAAACACAGCCCTGGTGTTTGAACGGTAGTGTAATTAGAAATATTAGCAGATTAAAACAGTATTAGATGTCTGCTATGAAATGTTATAGTTCATGACAATTTCAAGTATTTCAAGTTAACTTCATTTACTTCTTGTTTCAGTGTTAAAGATGGATTGTTGAGATATGATTGGTCTGTGCTGTATTGATGTGTCTGTTCACAGGCTGAATGGAGTTTGGAGCATTCAACTCTGCCTGCCGGCTGGCCGACCATTGGTCACATTGAAATCCACAACTTTGGCTTGAGATACAGAGAGGACTTAGAGCTGGCTATTTGTGATATCTCGGTCAACATAGAGGGAGGAGAAAAAGTGCGTGAAACCATTTCAATATCCAAAATCTGTTCATGCTTTGACTTTATCAATAAACAATGATCATTTAGGAATCTTTTCACTTATTTTTCCTATAAATATAGAAAGTCAATCATGTGTATATATAGTATTTGTGTGTTTTGCTTAGGTGGGAATTGTGGGTAGGACAGGAGCAGGAAAGTCCTCTCTAACATTAGGGCTCTTCCGCATCATTGAGGCAGCTCAGGGGGAGATCCGTATAGATGGAGTGAACATTGCTGAGCTGGGCTTGCATGAGCTACGATCCAGAATTACAATCATTCCTCAGGTATCGTGCTTGAGTAGGCATGAACACTCATTTAAGTCACTCATTTGCTGTTATCAAAAATACAGTTGTCACATCGTTGTTTTCTACGGAGCCCCGCACATGACATGCAGGAAAAAATGGTAGGCTAAATCGTGTCCACGATTTACTAATTCATTCCCTCGATTTATAAATCGTGCGCACAATTTAATAATTTGTTCCCTTGATTTGCTAAATCATGTGCATGATTTATAAATTGAGGGAATGAATTATTAAATCATGCGGACGATTTAGCAAATCGAGGGAACAAAATAGCAAATTGTGCACACAATTTACTTTTTTTTTTCTGCATGTCATGTGCGGGCCTCCATTGTTTTCCTTTCAGAATATAATGATTTTATTTTTGCAGTTAACTTGCCAATGAAAACTGAACTACACTGTTTTTGTTTGTCTTTTATATTTATATCCACCTTGTCCTACTATCTCAGGATCCAGTGCTGTTCTCAGGTTCCTTGCGTATGAATCTGGATCCCTTCGATGGCTACACTGATGAGGAGGTGTGGAGAGCTCTGGAACTCGCACATCTCAAGAACTTTGTGTCTGGCCTGCCTGACAAACTCAACCATGAGTGTTCAGAGGGTGGAGAGAATCTCAGGTACAAACTCTTGACAAGATTACTTGCTCTTCTTGGCAATGTTCTCTAATACCTGATCTGATTGTTTCTGACTGAATATTCTGGGCTTCAGTTTGGGTCAGCGGCAGCTGGTTTGCCTGGCTCGAGCTCTCCTCAGGAAAACCAAGATTCTGGTTTTGGATGAAGCCACTGCAGCTGTGGACCTGGAGACAGACAATCTGATACAGTCCACTATCCGAACTCAGTTTGAGGACTGCACCGTTCTGACCATCGCACATCGCCTCAACACAATCATGGACTATACAAGGTAATCTGCATACTTCTTCTTTGTTTTTGGAATAATGAATCTGCAAAAATATTAAATGAAAAAAATATATATAACAATAAAATATAATATAAAACACATTTTATTATAATATAATAATATTTAATAAATATTTGATATTTTCTCAAAAGGGTGCTGGTTCTCGATAAAGGCCAGATGGCGGAATTTGATTCTCCATCCAGTTTAATTGCCAAGAAGGGAATTTTCTACAAGATGGCCAAAGACTCAGGTTTGGTCTGATAATTAGAGGGGCCAAAGAGCCCTCTGCTCATCTAGGACATATCACTGGGTAGAGGCCATGGAGAGTGAACCTGGCGAGACATTGACTCTGAAGGTACCTCTTCTGTGGGCCTGGAGCTCACACACGCACACAGTGTGAATATGACACCACTCCATTCTTATGCTCCTCAGCTACTGTAGCCCTCCGTTTTCAAATTTTAAAGGTTTTGCTGCATTGAAGGTTGTTTGATGCCATCATTTGGGATGTTTGAAACTAGTTTGATTTTTTTTTATTTTTTTTATTTTTTTTTTTTTCATAGCCGTGTATTTGTTGTCAGTTTTCATTTGAAAGACTTCTCATTTTACCACTAAGCCACACTCTTTCTGCTAGTGGTTTATTGTTAGTGATGAAAACCTTTGTTTGCAACATTATTTCACTAGGAGTAAAGAACAAAGTTTCTTTGTTCAGTGTACCATTGATGCAATGGTCAGTTGTATACTGACCAAACAGCTGCTGGGAAATCCCTCCATGACCGTGAGGGGCTTCATCCCGAGCCAAAGTTAATATTTTAAGCTATTCTCATCATCAAAGAAAAGTTCAATAAAAAGAGACTTTTGAGTTTCATCTCCAGATAGCCATTGTTTTCTCTCAGTTAAACTTTATTTGTACTTTAAGAATATCTGTTACAAAATTTCTTTTCTTTCATATAAAGTTATTTTATCGTATAACATATTTATTACTGGGTAATTCCCATTTAAGCCTCGTCTTACCAGTATCATGCAGTAGAGGCTACATTGGCCTACTGCTTTCATTGGTGAATGTATTTAGCTGGTGTATTTGATTTATGATCCGTTTACTGTTATTATTTTTCAGTGATCATTTCACCAAAAACAATGAATGCACTTATTGTTCTGTATAAAAAAAAAAAAGTCACACCAGTGTGTTTTTTTTTTTTCCAGTTTTGGTGGGGGTGATATTGTTTTTAAAACTAGTAGGAATTATCCTAAACCAGCTGTGTGCCGTGTGCTTCACTCTGCGTGCTGTATACCATATATCTGTTGAATGTACACTTGAGTGCGCCATGTTGTTTCATTCATCAGTACCTCCACTCTAGATCATTTAAGCCTTTTGATTTATTTTCAAGGTCAATCAGTTTTTTTTTTTTTTTTTAAACAACTGACAAAGATGGATTTAAATGAAGACAAAAAAAAAAAAATTGAAAAAATGATTTGTTACATATGATTTGTATTTAAGCATAAAGGTTATTATTTGATATTTGCATACATGCACTAGTTTTAAGTGTACTTAGTTTCATAAATCAAGCTGATATGTAAAGAAGAAATATAAATAAATTTTTTGTAAAGAGCCCTTTTTCTTATCTTTTTTTCTCATTGTACTTAACCTTTTAAGAACCTGATTTCTTATTTTGTCAGAGAGAGAAAGAAAACAATTATTTGAATCAGTACTACAAACATTTATTTTACTGAAGCTGTCCAGAGAATAAAAAGAGCATTTTCAAGTCTGATAGTCACACATTAAGTGTGCATGGAAATGTTATAAATATATAAAAAATACAGTTATCATACAGTACAAAACACATAAATACTGATTTAAAGTTTTAGAGTATGGAAAAAGCACTAGTATTAAAACAGACAAATTCTGTATAAGGGTGGGTGTTGCATTGTTTTTAACATGAAAGGATGTTTCTCACGTCATAAATAGCTTAAAATAGATGCATTTTTCACCTTAATGGGAATTAATTTAGGGTTTAATGTGCTGACATGATGATTAATAAACTCTTCAAGTAGAATTGTGAATTGTCAAGTAGAAATAGTTCTACAGCTGTGTCTTGTCAGGATCTATAAGAATACAAACTTCCTCTTTGACAGCAGTGAGAGATGAACATGGCTATGCACACTGTCTGACCATGTGCATTATTTTGACCTACCGAAGGACCTCTGCAGTAAGTAAATGTTACTCAAGTCTTCATATTCTGAGATGAGATTGTTGACGACATGAGAAAATCAGTCTGTTCCTTCAGCATCTCAGACGTCAGTTAAAGAATCAGCAGGAGAATGCGGAAGCACACCGCTTCTGTAATACTGGAGAAAATGTGGACACCTGCTCTTGTAGAGCAGCTATCACAGGCAAAACCTCTTCATGCTGAGCTTTGTGCTTCTCTTGATTGGGAAGGCAAGACATGCCCTTTGGTAAATACTGTGATGAAAAGGTAGTCTCAGAAGGTGTATTGGTGAGATGTTCTGCACCATTATTTTCATAGTCTCTCATTACTGAAGAATTGATTCAGTCACAGGTGGTTCTTCTGAAGGATCACACTAGCCCAGCCTCCAGGCACATTCGATAGAACTGACCATGCTGAGAGATCAGATTGGATGGAGAGTCCATCTCTGTGATGTGCCCTCTGTCCATCACAATCACCCTGTTGGGAACAGTTGAATAGGACTGAGTTAGAACATTGTCAGAAATCATAATAGTATTCTTCTTCAAAATACATGTGTGTACTTTTTTGCACCTTGTATAGTCCATGATTGTGTTGAGGCGATGTGCGATGGTCAGAACGGTGCAGTCCTCAAACTGAGTTCGGATAGTGGACTGTATCAGATTGTCTGTCTCCAGGTCCACAGCTGCAGTGGCTTCATCCAAAACCAGAATCTTGGTTTTCCTGAGGAGAGCTCGAGCCAGGCAAACCAGCTGCCGCTGACCCAAACTGAAGCCCAGAATATTCAGTCAGAAACAATCAGATCAGGTATTAGAGAACATTGCCAAGAAGAGCAAGTAATCTTGTCAAGAGCTTGTACCTGAGATTCTCTCCACCCTCTGAACACTCATGGTTGAGTTTGTCAGGCAGGCCAGACACAAAGTTCTTGAGATGTGCGAGTTCCAGAGCTCTCCACACCTCCTCATCAGTGTAGCCATCGAAGGGATCCAGATTCATACGCAAGGAACCTGAGAACAGCACTGGATCCTTGGGCAAAATATGAGGTTTCTAATTAAAGCACTCAATCATTAAATCTTTTTTTACGTTTGTGTCAATGCTATTAAATATTTTTTCCATTTTCAGGTGTACCTGTGGGATGATGGTGATACGAGACCTCAGTTCATGCAGTCCAATCTCTGCAATGTTTATCCCATCTATGGAGATCTTTCCTTTTGCTGCCTCAAGGATTCGGAAGATTCCGAGAGCTAGAGATGATTTTCCAGCCCCTGTTCTTCCCACAATTCCAACCTGAGTGGATTAGATGAACGGCTTAGTACATAATTAAAAATAAAGACACAAAATGTGTTCATTTCCTCCAGATGTTATATTTACTTTTTCTCTCTCATTAATACTGAGAGAAATTTCTTTCAAAGCCCAGTCAAGACCCCTGCGGTACTGAAGTCCATATTCCTGGAATCCAATGGATCCTGACCTGGGCCAGTGTGATGGGAGTGGACTGTCCTCGAATGTCCATGGTGCCTGAAACAACCCAAGACAGAATTAGTGACCTCAAGAATGAATGTAAAAATATACTTTGGTCACTTTGCATAAAGGAATTTATGGGGAAAACAAAGGGTTCAAACCAACATTACCTCCTTTGTTGTTTCGGCATATTCCTTCACTCGCTCAACAGACACAATGTTGTTTTCTACATCAGTCCATGCCCGCACAATCCAGCTCAGGATCCCAGTTACCTGAAATGTTATTTTTCTTGAGAACTTCTTGAAAATAACATGTGTGGCCTTTTGACTTTCTTAATGAGATCCCTACCTGGAGAGAGTGGGACACAGCTAGCCCCACGATTCCAGGGCTTAAAGTCGCCCTTCCCATAACAGAGAGAATAGCTGCAGCAAGGACCAGCAAGTTACCCAGAAACTCTAGATTTACTGCCAGCCACCTTTTGGAATAACATTAAAGATATTGTACAGAGTTAGACTGAATGACATGACCAGTAACAAAGAATGAATAAGACTGAATCTGACCTGGTGGCCACAAATCTCGGGAAATAGGACGTTTGATTGTGGTCCACTCTGCTGTTAGCCACTAGGATGAACCTAGGCTGTTCACCAAAGGCCCGGATCACGCTGGCTCCTTGAACTGTCTCGTTGAAATGAGTATAGATGGGTGAACGACTCACGGACTCTAGTCTACGCAACTGGCAGGACGTGGCCACGTAGAAACTCTGAAAACACAGGTGAATAGATGTCAGATAAATGACTGGTGATTCTTGTTATAATACTCTTGCCTGCTAAGCGATCTATAGTAGCATACCTGGATAAAGGCATAGAGGAGAGTCAGAGGCAGTATGATCACTCCTGCAAAAGGAGTTGCCATCAGCACGATAATGCAAACCTCCAGAAGTTTGAACACATAGCCCAGCATCATCTTTAGACCATCAGGGATCATGCAGTCAATGGCATCTATCTCTTTCGAGAAACGATTGAGAAGATTACCACTGGGTGTACTCTCAAAGAATGACATGTGAGAGTGAAGTACATTGTTGAGAAGGTCCAAATGAAGATGCCGGGATGCAATTATTCCTCCAAGTGAAATAGCCACAGTAGTCCCAAAAATTGCAGTTCCTGCAATATGACATTGCAGTTAATGATCAAGAACAATACAAAGCCCAAGGATACTCAGTGCTGGTTGAGAAATATAAAGGATATTTAACCTTGTGCAAAACCGAGAGCTCCAAAAACACCAAGCTTCAGATCTGTGTTGACCTGAGTTCCATTTATAACCGGCTCATCTGCCCACAGGCTTAGCCAGTAGTTGTAGGCCAGTGAGGCAGCCTGCTGGAACGCATAGAGGAAGATGATGGGGATGATGAGGGCAAGGCCAATGGTCCTGAAGTACTCCACATACAGCTCCAGTTTCACCTATGTGACCCATTATAAAGAAGAATGTGTGAGGAACAGCTCTCTAGATGATATAGTGCACTTTCAAGCAATATTATGGTGTTCGGAACAATGAAACTCAAAGGCCTGTAATCAGGGGTTAAAGTTAGATCTCTGTGGTGACACGAGAGAATATGAAACCTGTAGCTGAACTTTAAAATTGACCTTTCAATCCAATTCTTTGGCTTCTGGTATTGAGTTGCATGTGAATATATATTTTGATGCATTTACCCATTGTTTGCAATGTCTGTGAATGTGGCTCTATTACTTACTCGGCCTGTATGGGCTTTGTCAGCCTGGGTCAGTCTCCCAATTTCCTCCTGGTCCTGCTCCTGTTCATTGTCAGATATGGCCTCCATGGTTTGTATAGTGGCACTTCCCATGTCTCCACTTCATTAAAAAAAAAAAAAAAAAAAAAAAAAATGACAGAAAGGTGAATATGTATTCTTCAACAACTGTTGCATTTGCATTTTCAAAACTTGGTTACCTGATGAGTTGCTCCTGCGAGAGGTCAATTGAGAAGTCTGTCATGCTGAGACGAGAGACTGATTTCCTGGTCCCTAAAACAAGGTGAATCTGCATTTTAAACTGTTAACATAAAAATAGTGTTGTAGTTTAGTCATTTGTTAAGCTGGACACTCAATCTTTTTTATCTTACCTCTGTGGGTGGTACTTTCCTTGCGTTCGCTAACAGAAAAGGCTTTAACAAAATTGGCAAAGGCGTTTTGCCTGCTCAAAAGCTCGGCATAAGAGCCCATCTCTGTGATTTCTCCATCCTCCATCACCAGGATCAGGTCCACCTGGGGCAGGAAGCTCAACCCGTGGGTCACCAGAATACGAGTCTGTTTTAGCAAGCATTGACAGGAAGAGAAGTTTGCTAAACTGCAATTCAAAGAAATTCACCATCCATCCATCCATCCATCCATTTTTGCCTTTCTAGTTTAAAATTACACTTTGGATTTTGAATTTCATTTTATTTTAATTCTACTCCCTAGCATTTAAATTTAAATTGTGATTCGCTATCCTTTTTCCTACTTCAATTTAGAATGTAGCATTTCACATATTAGATTTTAGGGTCACATATTCTGTTTATCTCACTTATATTTTTTAAGTTTTACCTTATTTTTAAGAACTCCATTAGGTCCAATGACCTTTTCGAAGATGTGCTGCCCCACATGTGCATCCACAGCTGACAACGGATCATCAAACAGATAGATATCAGCCTTTTTGTAGACTGCACGTGCCAGACTCACTCTCTGTTTCTGACCTCCTGACAGATTCAGCCCCTGTGAATATTGTAAAAATGTAGTGGGAGTTTCACTCCACTGATACCCTGCATATTTGACATTTAAAATAATTAGATTTTTTATAGCTTTTCACTTTATTCTGTCGTGTCTGGTTCAGGCATGTTGTAACAATCATTCTCAAACTGTGTTTACCTTCTCTCCAATCTCCGTCGAGTCTCCTCCAGGTAGGATCTCCAGGTCTGGTAGGAGAGCACAGGCCTCCACCACTTTCTGGTACCAGCTGCCTTTCCTCTCACGTCCAAACAAGATGTTGTCTTTAAGAGTGGCATTCTGGATCCATGCTTGCTGAGGCACGTAAGCCACAGAGCCCTGAAAGAAAGTGTTAGCAAAATTATATGTGGAATATGTGAATGATACCAATATATTTTAATAATGTTCCTGAATGATTTACTGTAACTGTGACGTGGCCACTTTTCTTTTCCATCTCTCCCAACATCGCAGACAGAAGAGAGGATTTTCCACTGCCCACATGACCTACCACAGCCACCAGTGAACCGCGTTGCACTTTGACATTGATCCTGCAAGAATGAATCGTTGCCAGATTATTGTCTTCATATGCTTAGAAATGGTGGATCTACAAATAAATATTCAAAGGCACCTACCTCCTGAGACATGGTGTGCTATCTTTAGACCAGCTGAAAGTGCCATCGTCAATAACAACACTATCAACATCTGACAAAAGAAGGAAATTATGAGCTGAGCTCATGTTGTTCCAAACCTGTATGACTTTCCCTACTCTGCAGAATATTTTAATACATTTTGAAGATTTTCCCATGCTCTTTTCAGTGCAGTTGCAATGAATGAGAGTTTTCAAGCTGCAAAAAAAAAGATACCATAAAAGTGGTCCATACAACTCTTAGACAATCACATTATGTTTTAAATATTTTGAAGACATGGTAGCTTTGTGAGAGAGACATAGACTAAAATTATTTTCACTGAAAACCATGAAAATTAAAAAAAAATCTCTCCATGTCAGACTGATTTGGTTCTCAAGTTCAGCTCACGGATTCAATGACTGTTGCAGAAGTTAATAGCTCACTGGTTAGGACGGTTATCCATGAATAACAAAATAAATTGGGTTATTTATTTATTTATTTTTTACAAAAAGCTATTTTATGATCTAGTATATAGCACATGGGTCATATGGACCTGCTTTATGATATTTATGTGTCCTTTTTTGAAGCTTGAAAGGTTTAGCTTTAATTGTAAATAGCAGATAGCACATTTTTCAGAATATTTCCTTTTGGTTATGGAAGAAAGTCTGTCATACAGATTTGGAACGACTTGAAGGGGAGTACATTTGGTGAACTGTTCCTTTAGGTGTTCATTGCATTTGAGGTTCACAAAACTATACCACAAGTTAATGAGGGAATAGGGTGATTATAATTATTTTGCTCAATACATTTTTTTTAACAGTCATCCATGAGATATTACTGACTTGTCTCCAATATTCGGATGAAGTAGAGAGAAAGACAGAAGCAAAAACTTCTCTGTGACCTTTGATATAAAAGCAAAATAGTTGTATTTTTAACAAGTACATTTTAAAATAGGTCTTTAACACATAAAAATGTGGAAAAAGTTATAGAAATATAATTACAGCTCCAAAGCTGAAAATCCCCTTCCAGTGACCACTGCATGAAGTCATCATACACATTTAAAGCCACTACCAACACCCACCTCATAGCCACACAATTTCCTTGTAGTGTTTGCTGAATTACAGCATTTAAATTAATGTCTCTGACAGCCTGCACAAATGGGAATGTCTTGTAGAAGAACTGCAAAAATATTCTTCAAGGTGGGCCTTTTTTGGCAGATCAGTATCTCGTTATTTTTGTTTTTTGGATGTTGGGTTTTGTTATGGCTTCCTGCATTAGGATTTCACCATCACATTGATAGGGAAAAATATCTTTATTGCTCAACACGTGTAACAATGTTGGTCATCTGAGGCTTATGAAATGTTTTATGTCAAAAGCATTTTATAAGCTTCAGGAAAGTTTGAAAACAATGACAAGCTAATGCACTCACCAGGATTGTAGGGAGCTCTCTCCACACTATCCGGTTTCAGCTCGTCTTGACAGAGAAACTTTCCGAGACGTTTGAGAGAAACCACAGCCTTAGAAACAAAGATATCTTAAAATTTCTTTGCAAATGCACTATTATAAATGCACGTTCAAATGTTTGAATTACAGTACTGCTGCTCACCTGCATGGTAGTGCTCATAGCAAAGGGCAGTTGACTGAGTGGAGCTTTGAGAATGTTAATGAGAGCCATGGACACAAAGACCTTCTGAGCATCCAGAACATGCTTGTCATCTATCAACACGTACACCCCAAACATGGCAAAGGCAATCTGAAGGCAAAGAGGTGTGCAAAATTAAAATGATTCAGTTGTTAGGACAATATTAATATGTTGATATGACGAAATCATCCAAGAATTATGAAATGTACCAAGAAAGTGGAGGAGTTGAAGGAGGCGATGGATATGGAGTAAAGTATCTGTGACTTCTTCAGAGCATTCAACTCTTTTTCCCTGTAGCCAAGAACACGTTCTCTGAAAGCATTCTCCCAGGCGTAAAACTTCAGGATCTTTATTCCGCTCAAAATCTCATTCATAAGCTTAATGCGGCCATCCATGTACTTCATCTGGACCTCCTGAGAGCAGAAAACAGGTTATAAAACATGTGAATTGAGAATCATGCAAGAAAAATTGTTTACAAGACCAGAAAGAATCCAATATGGGCAAGTTTCAGTTCTTTGGATGTTTCAGTCAAAGCAAATAAAGACATTTCAGTTTTACAACGAAGCAAAATCCTGTGTTTTTTATGGACAGAACTACACAGACTGTCCTCATGCTCAGGTTTTAAATGATCTGTAGACATGAAGTTCCTAGGACGACACTGTACCAACACGAATATTATCATGGAAATATCATCTATTTGACTCCATTGAACAACATGGATGATACCTGGAGCTTGCTTCTCATTTTGGCAATGAACCCATTCAAAGGGAAGATGAGAATCACAGTGGCGATGCCAGCCAAGGCAGACGGGCCGAGACGCTGTACAGGGATGAGACATTGAAATGAATGAATTTTAGATCTGCACTCAATGAAAAAATGAGCAAACATCTTTGTACCTTGTTTATCCCCAAAACATTAGTATTAGCTTACATATTACTACTATTAGGTGCTAACATGCACCTTTTGGGGTTAGATAAGGTACAAAGTTGTCTTTTTAGGTGTACAAGCTGTTGTGTTTTTTTCTGATAGTGTAACAGTCCAACATATTTTAAAAAACATGAACATAAATTCTGTCCATCTTTATTTCTACAGTAGAAGCATCTGTTCTCACCTGCCAGAGGAAGAAAAGACATAAGGCGATTTCAATCGGGGCCACCCACACTGCATTGAAGTACACCACGAAATCCATGAGTTTCTGGGTGTCCGCCGAAACCAAGTTCACTATCTCTCCAACTGTACATGTTCTACGGGCCGCGCTGTTGATGACCAGAGACTGTGGAGACCAGAATGAATGTGAGAACTGTTATATGCATCTTTGCATTTGTTAGTAAACAGTTCAAAAACCTACCTTCCTGTACACTAGGCCCATAACTGCAGTTTTAACCCTCATGCCCACTGTGAAGCAGGTATACATGTACTGATGGTTGAACAGGGACTGCAGACAAGACAACAGGAACATCAAAAAGGCAAAGAGGTAACCCTTCCACAAGGGGGCATCTTCATCCCTCACAAAGCCGAGCAGTAGGCTGAAAAACAAGAAACAGACATCATGATTTACTGAAACCCAGACAGTAGCACACCACTTATATATGAGTTGAACCAAAAGAGGGATTGAGCATAACCAAACCAAAAGAGGGATTGAGCATAATTTATGACAAAAAATATGAGCCTTCTTGGACCTAATACAGCTGAGCCTATACAATAATCCCAGGTACATGCATCAAAGTGCACAATCACTGTAATATGGGGTGTTTTGATGGTAGTAAGGCTACAGTTCCTGTGGTTCTGCAGCAGTGAACCCACCACAGTGCTCTTGGCTAGTCATATGCCAGACAGAGAGGCTTAATTTGATGCTCTAACTGCAGTTTCTTTGCCTTTCAGAGCTCAGCCACAAACAATATGATGCTGCAGAGAGCAGACTCTCATAAGCGTCATGGTGTTTGGGACAAAATTAACAGTGTGTGGCTGTACCACAGCAGGATGTGGGGGGTGGGGGTGGGGCGATGAGTGTGAACTCAGTATTGAGTTCACACTCAATACTGAGAAAGGGCAATAAGTTCATAGACATAGTTAGATTCCTCTTACAAATGTCTGTTTTTGTTGCACAACACTTTACAATGTGCCAAAGGTCTAAACATTTACATAATTGGCATGTGTTATCTAAAAATAAAAAACTGCCCCTTACATACTGTAGATGTTTTGGTTTTACATGATTAGTAATGAAAAATATTTTTAAAGGATATTTTATGACATTTGACTTTAGAGCTCGTCTAGTGCAGTAAGGTTTTGTAGTAAAGCAGTCAACGCTCTAAATACACTACCACTCAAAAGAAGTAATGTACGATTTTTTTTTTTAAATAAATGAATACTTTTATTCAGCAAAGATGCGTTAAATAGAATTTTTGTAACATAAAATTTCTTTGCTGTCCCTTTTAATCTATTTCAAATAATGGACTTCTTTTGAACTTTCTATCCATCAAGGAATCATGTAAAAATGGTTTCCACAAGAATATTAACTGTTTTCAACAGTGATGTTTCTTGAGCAGCAAATCATAATATTAGAATGATTTCTTAAGGATCATGTGACACTGAAGACTGGAGTAATGATGCTGAAAATTCAGCTTTGCCAAAACGGGAATAAATTACAATTTAAAATATAATTATAATAGAAAACAATTATTTGAAATTGTAATAATATTTTACAATATTGCTGTTTTACTGTATTTTTGATCAAATAAATGCAGCATTGGTGAGCAGAAAAGACTTTCAAAAACATTAAAAAATCCCAAACATTTGTACAGTGTATGTCTTGTACTACAGTCTAAAAATGCTGGGTTAAAAACAACCCATGTTGGGTTGAAAATGGACAAACCCAGCAATTGGGTTGTTTTAACCCAGTGATTGGGTTAAATGGTTGCCCAACCTGCTGTATTGCTTGCTTAAAATGAACCCAAAGTATTTTGGAAAATAACATTTATTAATATGTTTAATGAATAATAATTAATAATAATAATAATAATAATAAATTGCTTCTTAATAAATGTTCACCATTTGATTATTATTGTTGCCTCTAGTAATTATGTGTCTGATTTTTAATCTCCAACCTATTTTGGGTTCATATTAAGCTATCCATATAGTAATTTTTAGACAATAGTTGGGTTAAATAAATCTGCACAGCACAATGTGCAAACATTTAACCCAACCGCTGGGTTTGTCAATTTTTTAACCCAACTTGGGTTGTTTTTAACCCAGCATTTTTAGAGCATATATACAGTATCACTGTGCATGCCATGAAAGAATTACTGCCTCTCTCACCTTAACACTTGTGGTATGGAGAACATGAAAGCATCTTGAATGACCAGACAGAGAGTCCCGGTCAGGAAGTAGGGGCCAAAGTTTTTGGCTAGTGTACGGAGCAGACAGAAGCCTGAGCTTTGTTCTTTATGGAGTTTTCTGAGCAGCTGCGTCTGCTCGCTCAGCTTATAACCAAGACCTTGTGCTTCGTTCAGAGAGCTCTCTTGCCTGTGTTTGAAGGAGAGAACACAACATTTGTAACCCAACTTTAGTCTCTGGAATAGCATTCTGCTAGCATTGTTGCAACAAAGTAAAAAAAATTGCACTTTTTTAACTAATAACTCAAATAAACCAGAGGTTATGAGCAGACAAATTATGGATGTCACATATTTTGCTGACTAAATCTCATATGTGTGCACGATAGTTACTGAAATCGTCATCTCAGGATGGAAAACATGCAGTTAAGGAAATAGCAGGTGTCTTACTGTTGCAGTTTGGCACATTGCTTGGCCCACTCTTTCTCTAGATCACAGATGATTTTTTCAGATGTATCCTCTTCTCGTAGAGACCAGAGGTCTTCAGCTTTTAAAGGTGAGCGGTAGCCCTTTACCACCAATCTGTGGAGCACAAATATGTGTGTTTCTCTATATCTCAGTGGGATTTTATTCTCTGGACTTTCACAAGAATCTCAGAAGTTCATGAAATGACAGACAAAAAGATGACTCTACCTGCCATACCACCAGAAAAGTACTTTTGAAAGGAAAGAAGCATCCTCAACTGGACATGGATTCTAGTGGAAAAAAAAAACAAAATTTCTAGGTACTATTTTCAGACCATTTACCAAATATTATTTTGCTCGAATAAAAGAAAAATATCATAACATTGATGACACTCTACCTTTACATATACAGGTTTAAAAGTTGCTGGGCGTTTATCAGCAAAACAGCTGAGGATGAGCTGAGCCAGCTGGAGAGAGAAGAATGTGAAAAATGCCACGAATCTCATCGCATCTGCAGAGAAATCCTGTAACACACAGGACTGGATATCAGTAGACTGTAGACAACAGTGTGGAGAACAATACAGTCGGTACACTCATTTTAAAGAATTTGGAAGCATAAATGTTTCTTTTTTTGTGACGCTACATAAAATAGTATAGTAAAAAAGTAGCTAGAATTAACAAACCATTTTTCTGTATCCCTCCCCTTTCAACTGGGATTTGCCCTATTAGTGACAAGTGTCTTTCCCTTATATCACAATCAACATACTCTTTGATATTGATATCTTTAATATTTCACAGTTGAAGGTTATATTCAGTTCAATTTCATAATCAAAACTTAGACTTAATTTGTTGCTGTAAAATCTGTTTTTAATCAGCTAATATTACATATATAGCCGAAAAGTATTTTATAAACACACACATACACATATACTCTATATATATATTTTTTGCTTGGGTTGAGGTATTTAAATGCATGTTTTAATTTATTCATAAAAATGAGATCAAACAATAATTGGTAGATCCCCTGTAGACGCGCACCTGCAGTACTGAACAATAAATGCTTGTTTTCTTAGCACAAACTGAATTATACAGATGATTTATTAAATAACGCTGTGTGTTTTCATTCTCCCTGTCTGTGGAGATGACCAACCAGGCATGTAAGTGACGCATACATTTGCCAGGGATTTCCCAAGGAGTCATTCACCACATAACCTGCTCGTTTCCTGTGGGACCATATCCATATTTCTCTTCTGCCTGCCCTAGCACCAGGGCTGATCTGAGATCAGCCACCCACTTTGTCTCACCGCAGTGTGCGGAGGCAGGACTGGTGGCTGATGTAGGGAGTGTTCTTTTGGGGATGTTGCTGGCTGTTCCCATCCCTTCCTTTCAAAGACCTCAGCTTATTATAATGACCTAAATGTTCCATCAAACTAGAATTAATGACACAACAAATCTATTTATGAGCACTTGGTATAAAAAATACAGACCACAGACACATTTTTATGCCAACAGACTCTTCATTCACAACTTCTAAGAGTAGAAAAGTTGTTGGCATAGTAATAGTATAATAGTATTCATTGAGTATTCAATCGCAACAACTGCCCCATGAACCCATCTTATCATTTTTCTCCTGGTATCCATGCTTTTGTCATATATGTCCATCCTAGGAAAATTTACATCTTTTATTCAAATATTAACTTGTTAAAGCATATTGCTTAGTTGTGCTTGAAGTCAGTTGTTTTTTTGTGTTTGTGTGATAACACAATGAAACATGGCAAATTATATAAATATAAATATACACACACATAGTGTATTATTGTATTCCAGTTTTCGCATTTGTTGTTTAGGACAAAATGTTCTTATCATGCACTTGATCTATTTATGCAGTGCATGAAACAAGGTTTAAGATTTGTTAGAGAAAAAATATGCTGACGACCGTCCAGGCTTTAGGTTCAAATCAGCAGCTGTGCCAGAGGCCTGGATCTGCTGCTGAAAGTTTTACAGGAGCCACAGAAGCTATCCATTCCCATGGACATCTGACAGAAATGGTGTCAAACGGCCAAGCTACAAGAGAAAGTGCAAGCGCAGGCCTCTTTAAGAATATGTAAACACAAGTTTCATTTACTCAAATGGTTACAGTCCAAACTCTGGACACCACAATGGAGGATACTGTGATTATTTGTCTGCCACACCGTGTGCTTAAACAGTTTGAAGAAACTCAAATTGGTTAAGGAACATATCCTCCCACAGTGTGGTATGAGAGGACCAAGCACCAGTTGTTTTGCTGTTGCTGTTGGACCTGCTGCCCATTGGCTGAGAGCTCATTTAGGGCACAACAGATCTCACCACAAACCAAGCTTCAGTTCCTATGTAAACGTATGGGCTGTCATCACCGAGCTGTATGCGGCTTTTTTGTTTTTTTGTTTTTTTTTTACTTCCTTACAGTATTTTTACTTCCTTACTGTACTTAAGTAGCCTACATTTTTTCAAGTATCTATTTTCAAAAGTCAGTATTTTCATTTTGGGAAACTTTCACTTTTACTACAATACATTCCAAAGCATAATATCTTACTTTATACTATGCTACATTTCATTAAAATGTCGTTCTTGATTTCTTCAAATTTGAACTGAAGAAATCGAAATAGCAATGTCCAATTTGTGAACTGGTTCTTTTCGATGAACTTGTTGAATCAGTTCACTAATTGCAATGAATGATTCATTCATGAAACATACTGATCTGGGCTGCGTTTCCCAAAAGCATCGTAAGCCTATGTCGATCGTAGAACCATTGCCACCAATGGAGATACGATCAACTTAGGCTTACGATGCTTTTGGGAAACACTACCCAGAACAGTTAACTCAGTTAATTAGGCATGACTAAAATGAGTGAGGAACTGAGAGTAAAATGATTCCCAGAGCTTTAGTGTTTGGAGGATTAGACTGATGGCATGAAAATAAAGTTACTAATGTCTACTAATTTTAGTCTAAATATGAAAGTTATATTTAGATTATACATGACTTAATGAATTATCTGTAAAAGGGTGAGGTGTTCACTGTTATTATATAAAATGCTTGTATGTGGGCATATTTCTGGGGCCCTGCAGCGAACCAACCGAGGGGCATTCCCTCCCCCGAGGAACGGTATCAGACCCGCTTCCACTACCTCGCAATGGGCCCCGCCCCATGCTTGGGACGGCCCTGCTGGTAGCCACATAATATAAATATATAACAAAATATGCACATAGCCCTAAAGATTATACATTCCACACTCAATATACTGTCTCTGCATGTCAGCTACATATATATTTCCCATTCTAGTGTCAAGATGTTTATTATTGTGTCTGTGACTAGATGCAGTAAAATAATTATGGAGTGGGAGCATCACAGCAGGCGAGTCACAGACTGAGGGAGACAGTAACGGCATCCGCAGACGTATACGGCTTCTCCTATCTGCCTGGAAAAGCACCAGCGGTGATTGTGACTGCTCTCGGCACTGCCTCAGCTTTGGACAAAGAGGGCATTGAGGGAAGTGGAAAGGGAAAACTGACAGGCCTGAGAAGAGCACCATCTGTAAGCACTCTGTTTACGCACTGCTATGTTAGGCTCACAGACACAACGCAGATAAATTTAAAGAGTGAGATTAAGTAATATTCAGTAGAAAAACCATACGAGGGGCCAGTGTTATGCATACGTAAGGGAGAACAACAAATCCTAGACATTTTGTATTGCCAGGAATTCACAGATTAAGGCAACAAGTCAAATTTACTCATTTCTCAAAGCACCATTAATGGCTGTTATATTAGCAACCCTTTAGAAATAGGGGTCCAAATGTTTGTGACCACAAGTATAAAAGCTTCTTCTTCTTTTTTTTTTTTTTGCATTTTTTCAATTTAATCCGTTTTATTATTATTATTATTATTACAATTACATTGGCAGCAGCACTCCTAAAAATAGTGCAGAATCTTTTTTAGAATCATAAAACTTTCTGGGGTTTAAATTAGATTTTAAATTCAAGATTTTCAATGTACTATCAGACTTTTGAGTCCCTCTGTACCTATTGGGTGAACTCCAGTAAATTGAGATGTTTATTTTCAATTCTTCATCAACTAAAAGATATGAAATTTGTTTCTTTATACAGTAGTTTGATATACAAACCTCGTCTATGATGGCTTGTATGTTGGCTCTAAGAGGCACCAGTGAGCAGACCACAGTTAGTGTCCAAAACAGGAAGAGAAAAATGGAGGACCGAAAGCCCCTCAGCCTTTCCAAGTGGATCACCAACACTGCCAGTATCTGAGGACACAGTTTATTTCAGTCAGTGTGCTAGTTGAGGTCAATAGAGAAATCCAAAACACACTAGAAGAAGAGGACTGAATACCATTAGGCAGCTTAGACATGGATTATTTTGTTTTGTTGTTGTTGTTTATACATTTTGTATCGATTCTTTACAGGTAAGCATAGACTACTGTGAATGTTTACTACTGTGTCAGGATTTTAAAATGGACTTATCTGATTGGGCAGATCTAAAAAAAAAAAAAAAAAGTCATTTACTACAACCACTGTTGACATTGCTGTCTGCTGTGACCAGAGGTAAAAGAAGCTTATTTATCATGATCCCTTCAGGAAACCTCTGCCAGACGTCTGGCAAGAGATTTGTTCATTCAAGCTTAAATATAACAGATCATAAATCTTAACTATCCTCTAAAAGACTTCCATTGAAAAAAATATATAGAGTTCAGAACATAAATTTGGGCCCTTATATTTATGAAATCAACGTGGTGTTTCGTAACAGTCATTAATGGAAAGGGGAGGTTTAGGAGAATAGTAATATTGTGATTTACCATGGTAAGGCTGCGAATTATAGGGCTCAGAAGAAAGACCATTTGACGCTCTATGTCTCTCCTCCTTTCCACCAGCAGATAGACCATCTCCAGGAAACCAAAGGAAGCCAGACAGAGACCCAAACCCTGCAAGACATACACACAGACATGTAAGCATTAACTGCAACATTGTGGTGTCATGCCCCCTAAAATTGTTATTTACTTAAACTACCGATGAAAGGTTTGGGGACGATTTCTGTTTTTGAAAGTCTCTTATGCTCATCTAGGCTGCATTTATTTGATGATAAATACAGTAAAAAACAGCAATATTGTGAAATATTATTACAATTTAAAACAACTGTTTTCTACTTGAATATATTTTAAAATGTAATTTAATGTAATTTTCAGCATCATTACTCCAGTCTTCAGTGTCACATGATCCTTCAGAAATCAATGATGATTTGCTGCTCAAGAAACACTTCTTATTATTATCAATGTTGAAAACAGTTGTGCTGCTTAATAATTATGTTGAAACTGATACTTTCAGGATTTTTTGATGAATAGAAAGTTCAAAAGAACATTATAAATGTCTTTACTTTCACTTTTGATCAATTTAATGGGTCCTTGCTGAATAAAAGTATTAATTTCTTTCAAAAAAGAAAGAAAGAAAGAAA
This sequence comes from Ctenopharyngodon idella, assembly GCF_019924925.1. Lineage (NCBI taxonomy): Eukaryota > Metazoa > Chordata > Actinopteri > Cypriniformes > Xenocyprididae > Ctenopharyngodon > Ctenopharyngodon idella. The sequence continues at coordinate 32,457,361 of NC_067222.1, read as the reverse complement.
TCTCACAGACCCTGATCTTTTGAACAATAGCGTGTGCTCTTTTGGAATTGGGTCAAGATGTATGACATTGTATGATTTGATATGATCTGTTTTTCTTCCCGTATTTTCCTGACTTTTACATGCTCTTTAATGATGTCACCTATTTCTACATTTCCATGCACATAACAATAACCTGTGAGTTTTACAGGTGACTGATGCTATATTAAAGTCAGGGGCTTAGAGATGTGGTAACTAGAATTTAATCAAGTCTTGATGACTCACCGTCTTTGCACAGCAGAGGCTGGATATAGATATGCATCCATTGTCGTAGAATTTGAGGTACAAGCAGTAGAAAGGGGCACAAACCCAGAGATAGAAACAGGGGAACCACACCAGTACTGTGTGCTGGAAACACTGGGTGAGGTCTGGATGTGGTGTGTACCATGTGACGTTCCAGTCCTGAAAATGCAATGTTAAACCATTAATCTTTGTTAACTTGTCACATCAGGAGTTATTCTGTAATTATTAACAACTACTTAGGCACAGTTTACAACTTATTAGATTTTGTTCACTCTCTGCACTTATAGTTAATTACTCAGTGAACAAAACATAATTCTTCATTTTGCTGAATTTTCATAGATGTTCCCAAGTGTTTGTTCTGTCCAAATGGCTCTGTGTATTTGTGATTTATGTTAGTTGTCTTGCAGTGCTGTGGTGTTTGCAAGAGACAAATTGTGTGAAATTGCAGAGAGGTGAAAGGTAAAGCTCCTGTAATAAATCTTCACTGTTTTTCTGTGCTTTTAAATATCACTTTGTTTTCCAAGTGGGTTTATGAGTATATGTGGATTTGTCTTGGCTGTTATTTCAAGTAATGCCAGGAAAAAAACATCTTTATCTCCACAAAAGTGCACTGATCCTTATTGAAGCAGTGACGTGACATGTCGTTCAAATATTAAAGGTGCATTCATTATTATTTTTTTTTTTCTTTGTTTTAGCCCTAGGAATTAAATAGATTTTTCTTCTGATTTTAGAAAAGCCACAATTTCCACAAATGTAACATACAAAGAAACAAATTGATTTCAAAATTTCACTGTTGTAGACAGATATTGTTTCCACTCAGAAGAATTGCTAGCAGCAGAACACATTCATTTCTGCTGAGCAATAGTCTGAAGTGAGCGCGGTTTTCTTTTAACTGTATATTTAAAGTAATTGCAAATGTATTTCACAGTTGAAAGCAAACAGGCTTTGATACGTGAAAAAAAAAATGCTGATGTGTACATTTCGATTACATCAAAGTTGGACAAACTCAGTTTGAAATCATTGCCAAGACTTCTCTCTCAAGCTGAATTTCACAGGCTCGTTCTATTCAGACATCAGTAATTCACACTATATCTCTTCAGTTATTTCTGGCTTTTCTATGTTGGAAAATAGGCTGATGTCCAAACGAAGCTGTAGAGCTGTTATGTTACGTTTTTCTCTTTCAAACTTTCTCTGGACTAACGAGAACTTGTTTGGCTGTGGTTATTTCGGCAATGGCACTGCTCTGATAAATACTGCATGCTAGTTGGAAGGAGTCTTGTGGTATGGCAGTATATAAGAAGTGCACCTTTGGCAAGCCACAATGTAAACCCCATATACACCATGAGCACCAGGCACAGCTCTGTTTAAGCTTGTTTGGTCATGTACATACAGTTGCCTGATGGAGAAGTTCAACAGATATCTGTCTTATTGGTCTTATTTTTCTCCAGTGCATTGTTTTACTCAAAAACTAACATATTTACTCAGCCTAATGTTGTTCTAAACCCCGTTTTTCCACACTGTAAACCCTAACACACATAATTAACTGGTTTGAGTAGGACAAACGTAAATTAAACAAATTAGTTCAGCCAGATTAACTTTTATGAGTATTTAGCACTTTCTATTCATTTCGAGTTCACAGAACTGATATATTTTAAGTAAACTGAACTGTTTCATTGCTTTGAGTTCTATGAACTTGTTTCTTTTAATTTAGATGAACTTAAGTTAAACTCTAAACTGGGCTGGGATTTCTGTTTACCAGCATGCTTTGCTCATGGCACTCGAAAGGGAGAGTAAATGCTAAAATTAAGTGTTATATAATGTTTTTTGTGGAAGATTAATGTTAAGTGGGAGATTTAGTAGTGATTAATGTGATAGTGATTATTATGCTAATTTAGAGGAGTTTCTGTTAATGTGGGTTTTTGGAGCATTACCATCATGGTGACAAGTGGTGCATTCGGCTTGGTTTGAGAGTAGGTATGTTAAATGTTTTATATTGCTGTACTCATTCAGGAAGTGCTATACAATGCTACTGCTAGCATGTTAGCAAATTAGAAATTGAACATTTTCTGTATTAGCCAGTTATAACTAGCTAAGAAAATGTTTACATTGAGATTACATGATAATTTTAAGTTAAATGTATGAATTAGTTTACTTAAATAAGACATTTTTTGACTTATTGAAGCTTTTACACTTCAAAAAGGATGCAAAAGCGCCATAACAGCATCATAAAAGTCATCCATATGTCTTCTGAGGTCATGCAATAACTTTTTGATAGGAACAGACCAAAATTTAACTTGTTATTCACTTATATTCTTTTCCTGCAGTGACCTGTTCACTGTTGCAACCATATTGTTGAGTTATTGAAGGCTCGAGAGCCGGATCAGATTCATACTGGTTTTGTGAACTGGATGACCTGATTCTATTAAAATCCAAATCAAAAGAATGATTCACAAATAAAACATCTTTAATTTTTTGCTCATAAATGCAACAAAGGAAAGCTGTCAAGATTTTCAGTAATACATGACTTTTTTTGGTCTTTATTTATTGATTTCAGGAACGTGGAATATAGCACAAATGTCAAATGGACCACTTTTATGATATATATATATATATATATATTTTTTTTTTTTTTTTTTTTTTAATTTTAGAGCTTAATTGCTCCAGTCTCTTCACATTCTTCACAAATTCATCTTTTGTGTTCCACAGAAGAACTAGAGAGTAAATGACAGAATTTTTAATTTGGGTGATCTGTTTGCTGTTTTTTAGACCAGTATCTAGAACCCTGTAAGTGCAATCCAAACACACGCTGCAGGTTCAAGATGAAACACTCGGTTCATTACATTGTTGTTTTGGCCGGGATATGTCCTCATCTATGAGGGGGTGTACTGTGGTCTGGGCCCAGGAAGGGAAAGAGATTCTCATTCATGTGGCAGCGCACAGCACAGTCACAGTTTTCCACAGGGAGCTCAGTGGACACCATCTTCTACCCATCCTGTATCCTTTAAGACTATGTTTGCACTGGTCTGAACCCAATTAAACCACAGTCTCAGGAAGTGATTCAGAGTGGTGTGTGTACCCTTCCTGCAAGTGTAGGAGTACAGACTGCCGGTCAGCACAAATAGGCTAACTTTTAAAAAGTGATTTTTGGATTCATGTAGAGGAAATTTGTAAGGGTGGCTTGTAGTTCACAAATCTTTTTTTTGGAAATGGCCCTCAATAAATGGTCAAAGAGTGATGCTGTCAAACATTCTTCAGTAGACATTGACCTCTTCATCTCATTCCACACGCTTTCCTGTAATGTCCATTACGTTATTTCCAAAAGTTCTGAGAATGTTCAAAATGTTTTTGTAATGTTTAGAAACACTTTTCCTAGGTTATATGACGTTCTGAATAACATTCCATTGGGTTAAACAGGATTGCACAAAATTATATTCTAACAATAGTAAAATAATTAAACAATAGAACTAAAGAAACACTCTATTAAACCAAAGTCTTATTCAAGGAAAGACAGTTCACTCTGGGACCATATTTGCAACTCTTATCTTCTTGAATGGGGAAATTATTATAAAATCTCACAAACTGATGTTTATTTGTTACCATTCATAGTAATATGAATATAATATACCGCCTTGGTGCAGTATATATATATATATATATATATACAGTCTTTCATTTAACTAAACTTGTTGATTCAACAATGGTCAAACTTCCCTGTAGTGACTTTTAAAGAACGGTGCACTAATAATGTATTAATAATGTTAATATTTTAAAAACGTACATAAAGTCTGATAGTGTTAAAGATTGCTCTGTCAACATTACTGCAAGATTGTTTTGTTTGTAAATTTTGACAACTTTCTGATACTGTTCCCTCTTAGCTAGGCAGCAACTCTAGCATTTTAAAATCATCTATGCGGTCAGTTACTTATTGAATGTACATCATCTGGTCCACCATCATTGTGCAAAGGTAAATATTGCTTAATTATTAGTGTTTACCATGGAAGACCTTATAGACCCCCTCATCACAGGGCCTGGGACAAAATTCTCTCGATGATGTCTTGGCTCTGTCACACACACCAATATCATTACATCTGATTTTAAAAGAGCCTTGTATTTTACTCAAAATAAGAGCAACCCTTCATTAATCTTTTATTTATTAACCCGAATTTCAACATTGCGCATCTGTAATCGTTAAAAATGTAGGTGAAAGTACAGTTACAGCATGCACTTCACTCTTGCTGATACCAGCTGTTTGAATGTAAACACACTAAGAAATTTGAAGCATGTAAATAATTTTTTAAACAGTCCACACATTTAACACAGGTTATGAGTGAGACAGAATAACTGAAGCTTTAAGTGTTGCATTCTGTCCTGCATTCAATCTCTGTCAATGAATCATTGGGAGAAAAATTCATGACTCACCCCAAATGTCTGTTATAGTGTTAAAAACAATGATCATTTCCAAGAATAAAGGGGCCTAAATAGCAGAAACTGATGACTAGACACATTTTGTGTTCAAGCATGCAGTTCTTTTTAAGCAACCTTAATATCTGTTTAACTGTTTTAATCAGCTATTTAAGTGAGTTTATATCTCTACAGTGACATGCATCGTTCATCTGAGACTCACCCAGAGAGGGTCCAGGCCACTGAGACTGCAGAGGTTGTCCATCCAGGTTACTCTCTTCTTCACTTCCTGTAGTAAATCCCTGCTCCCTGGGCACAGCAGTGTCCCACTCTCCTGTCTATGTAGTTTCTGTTGGCAGAGTAAGTGTGTTTGATAGTAATTGTGCCTGTGTGTGTGTGTTTCAGCCCCTTTTTTGTAGGCCAGCCTCCTGTCTCCTGACTTGAGTCTCGTCAAAACTACAGTCTGAGACCCGGTTTGTGTAACTGTCCTGTTTATGAGCGCAGGCCTGCCAGGTGGGTGGAAGATTTGGACTCTGTAAAACTATCTTGCCTGCTCTCTTTCGTCACTCTGGCCCACGTGTGCCGAGGCCGCAGTACCACAAACACTCCCCTGGAGGAGATGAGAGTGCCACAGACGTGGCCACACCCCGCTCTCCTTCAGGTCTTGCCTCTGTAAACTCCTCCAAACCCACCCTTCCACCTTCCAGGCTGGTTTTCAACAGAAAGGGAAAATGATTAATGGTAAGTGTGATTTGTATTCTTTAAGGAATGTGTCATTTTTTAAAATTTATTTATTTATTTATACAGGTGGTGCTAATTGCATCTTGTGTGGGGTTCAGTGGGGCTACAGGTCTCCCTGAAGGAAAATGTGACATTCTTTAATTCTTTCCAAAAATATAAAACTTTGGATATGGTATCAGAATTTATTCATTTTTTTTTAATTGAACATTGATGGAGCAACATAATTTGTGTAAAAGAAATGATAAAAGTAATTATAAAAATCATGTAAACATACATGATATACACATACATGACCAAAAGCATAAAGAAACAGAACAGTGAAGGAAATTCGGTAACGCTTTATTTCACAGTGTCCTTGTTACATATATTACATGTAGTTACTGTGGTAATAACTATAAATTATGCATAATTACATGCGACTAACCCTAAACCAAACCCTAATCCTAACCCTAACCCTATAGCATGTACATGTAGTTTATTGTTATTACTCAGTACTTCAATATATAATTACACTGTAACACAGACACCTTAAAATAAAGTGTAACTTGAAATTCTAATTCTAGTTAGGAAATAATAATATTTGAACATTTTGCAAATAACATTTGCATTAAAATGTGCACACATGTACATGTACACATTGTATGCCTATGTGTCGAAAATGTAAAACTTTTCTTGTCTTGTCACACTCAGGAGTTATATGAATCACATAAATTCATATTTTCAATTCAAGAAAAAAATCCTTAAAACATTTTTGTCATCCTAACAAAATGCATACAGAGTGCTGCATAATGGATTTGGCCATTTATAATTATTAGGGGTTTATGGCCCCTATGTCAAACTTTTTTTGCCATGCAAATGAAATTAGTTGCATTTTATTTTTAATCACAAAAGTCTTTTGTCTAAACAGATGTGTAATATTTTTAGGGATTTATTAGCTACATAAATCTGTATAATTTTAAAAATGATTAAATTAAATTTTAAATGATTATACCAAAAAATGAATTTATCCATCATTGCACATAGTGACAATTTAAAGGAATAGTTCACACAAAAATTAAAATTAAAATTATCCCATAATTTACTCACCCTCAAGCCATCCTAGGTGTATATGACTTTCTTCTTTCAGCCTAACACAATCAGAGTTACATTAAATAGTAATATCCTGGCTCTTCACAGCTTTGTAATGGCATTAAATAGTGCCTGAGTTTTTGAATCTCCAAAAAGCACATCCATCCATCATAAAAGTAATCCATACGGCTCCATGGGGTTAACAAATGCCTTCTAAAGTGAAGCGATGGGTTTTGGTAAGAAAAATATCCATATTTAAAACTTTATAAACTATAATCACTGGCCTCCGGCAACAGCCGAACGCATGTTCACAAGACCCAACATAAGATGTACATAGCTCCTCTTCTCTTATATCAAAATCCCCTGATATTTTTCTATAAAACCTCTCGTTTTAGACTTCTAATTCGTGATGGGTGTTTTGTTTTGCTCTATCCTCTGCGCTTCTGCGTTTGTCACCTGCGCTTATGCTACGCCTACATCATACGTTCTGTGTCAAAAACTCAGGCACTATTCAATGCCATTACAAAGCTGCGAGGAGCCAGGATATTATTTAATATAACTTCGATTGTGTTCTCCTGAAAGAAGAAAGTCATATACATCTAGGATGGCTTGAGTGAGAGAAAATTATGGGATAATTTTCATTTTTGGGTGAACTAACCCTTTAAGGGAGTTTCTGTCTTTTCAATATTGTTGGCTATAGGTGAAAATAAATTATGGTTGTTGTTTTTTATGTATGTGTATGTTTGTGTATGTATGTATGTTTTTTTTTTTAGCTTATGATGTTCTGTATAGTGAAGGATTATATCTTCTCCAGCATAGAGCTGAGAATGGCTCAGATGAAGTGAGTGTGTCCAGAGGTTCTGTGAGGGGTCAGATCAGTAGAAGGACTCTTGAAAAGCAGCCCATCCCTGCCTTGGGTTGCAGAAGCAAAATTAACTGGATGGCACTTATATCAGGTATTAAAACAACTACGTGAGGAATGCAACATCTTTGTGTGCTGTTTGTGTGTGTTTAGGTGTGTGAGTGTGGGCTGTTTTCTGTGATTATGTAATGTCCAGCAGTTAAAGTCTTTCTCTGTTCTGACACAGCAAATTTGCTATAGTTTGTTTGATTTTATTTGAATTTTTAGAGGCTTTAAAGACTTACAACATTAGCTGTAAAAATGTAAATATACTGAGTCTGAATCCCACTTGTGACCAAATCACATTTCCCAATCCCATTACCCTCTTATTTCCTGTCTTTTTTCTGGCAAAAGGAATTTAAAAAAGGATTTTCCTTTTGGGAGAACGATGCTTTAATGAAGCAGTGTAACCAACACACACACACACACACACACACATCAAACTGTTCCCTTATTCCTGTACATATGGTGGAATTATGACATAAGCTTCTCTCTTTATTTTTCTTTCAACTCCGACTTGCCTGTAGACATCAAAACAAACACAGGAATGTTAATGGTACATTGGAAAATGTATCATCCTTTACAAATGAGAATAGCGGTTGATTGGTAACATTTAATATTCATCTAAACATGTTGATGTGGAGCCAACAACTCGAAACAACCACAAAAACATTTCATTTTCAGTGGAACTTTACTGCTTGTAAGTGTTTTTACAGTGAGACATTGCTCACTATTTCTGTATTCATTAATGGTTACTGTCCCAGCCTGTTTCCACACTTAATGAACAGTCATTTCAGATGACAGTGGAAACGTTTTTTTTTTTTTTTGCAAAAAGAGCTGCAATCATTTTCAGAAAGCAATGGATTTATAGGCTAAAAATTAAAAATGTGTGAACTGATACAGAATGCCCCCAAAATATGCAGATTGTCATATATATGAATCGTCCACACATGACTAGTCAGTGACTTTTCCTTATGTAGTCACTGGAATTTTCCTCATGATTTATTGTGATGAATACTTAATTGTATGCCAGGGTAACTGTACTGCATTATGTTTATATACTGGGATGCATCCATTTAGAGCCAGCATTCTCCAAAGCTTAATGAGATGATTGCATGCTCAGAGTCACTGGGCTATGCTTTTGGCATTGTCACCTGAAAATGAAGATCACAATAGTGACATTTGGCTGAAGAATTGCTTTGTGTCTTGAAGTATACTGCACTTTTTCCTGCTGATTTTCTTTATGTGGAGAGACTGTTTTACATGTTAACAGGGATCATTGGCTTTTGGCTTTCAGGTCAAAAGAGTCAACAACAGGTGAGACTCTTTTGTTTTTTGTCTGGTTTTCCAGTTTTTCTGAACTGCTTGTAAAAGTCTATGGTGCAGCCTCATACATCTGAAAACACAGATGACTGTTGCCTTTGGGACAGGAATAATTTACATGCATCTGCCTTTTGTAGCTCCTCAGTCTGATAATGTTAATGATAGACAAACATAGAGTGGGTATGCAATGTTGCACAACCTTATTTGTAAACCACAAAACAGGCCTGGAAAATGTTGTATGGTTGTCAGCTGAATGGCTTAACTTGCAGTCTTAGGATGCTTGCTTTGAATACCTCATTACTGAACACACCTACAGGCCAGAGGGCAGTCACTTCACTTACAGCTCAAATATTTAATACGTTATAGTTATTCCTAATGCTTTCATAATACCTTATAATGTACCCTTATATCATTTATATGTTCTTGTGAATAACTGTAATGGCAGTTATCGTATATAGGCCTAATAATAGGCTTCTCCAGATAAATAGCCATATGTGACCCTGGACCACAAAACCAGTCATAAGGGTCAATTTTTTAAAATTGAGATTTATACATAATCTGAAAGCTGAATGAATAAGCTTTCCATTGATGTATGGATATGCCGAGATACAACTATTTGAAAATCTGGAATCTGAAGGTGCAAAAAAATGAAAATATTGAGAAAATTGCCTTTAAAGTTGTCCAAATGAAATCCTTAGCAATGCATATCCACTCACAAAAATACATTTTTGATATATTTACGTTAAAAAAAATGTACAAAATATCTTCATGGAACAGATGTTTGGCATAAAAGAAAAATCAATAATTTTGACCCATACAATGTATTGTTGGCTATTGCTGCAAATATACCTGTGCAACTTATGACTGGTTTTGTGGTCCAGGGTCACATATATGAATAATTACATCCCTTTTCTTGTATACTTGAGCTGAAGTTTCTTGGTTTTTGCTTTCACTATATGGAAAAGAGCAACTTAAATATTCTTTAAAATAAAGCAACACAAGTTTTGAATAACATGAAGGTGATTAAATGATCTTCATTCTGTCAGAATCAGGTTGAACTATCCCTTTAACACTTATAATTCTGAAGTCTTATTATGGTTATACTTTGTTTATACTGTGTTTTCATGTTTATTCTGGAGCCAAGTCTTGCCTTAAAAATTTCCATTGTGAGTGCAATACTGTAAACATGATTTTTGTTTATTTTTACACACTGAGGGGCAAGTCAAAATTATTTGCAGTAGAAACCGACAGAATGCTGTTAATATTTAGAGCTTGCAACAGACATTTATTTAAAAATACCTTTATAATGTGCTATATATAATACAGGCTTGAAATAAAGTGTTACTAAATTTGTCTTTTTTCCCCCCAGAATGAGCTCCATGACCCTCATGCTCTTTCTGTCCTGTTGTTGGACCCTTCTAATGGAACGTACGCATGAGCACTTCCCAAACCAAAACAGAAGGAGGGAGCAGACAGAGGAAGTGTCAGAAACATACAGACAGCTGCCTCCGAGGCCTCAAATGAGAGCTCCGCTGAGGATAACATAAGCGGCCTGTTTGCATAAGATGTTGTGGGAGGTGACTCAATGCCTGTGGGGATGCATTGAGGAGATAGACTGTTTGGATCTCTGCCACCTCCACACTCTCAATTACAGCATTTGGCTGGACCACTTCTGGCTGGCCGCGAAAAAGCGGCCTCCACCAGATGCGCTGGGAGCAGCAGCCATGCAGTGGTAAACCAGACGCAGATCACCTACACTTCCTCTGGCTTCTCGCGCTGCAGCAAACACAGTCTAGTCAAAATAATAGCGTAAGTTTCTTTTCGAGTTCTCAGACAAAGTGTAAATATACTCACATCAGATGGAGGCAGAGACAGAAAGACAAAAAATAATTCTTCTCATGAACAGGAAACATACTCATGTCAGAAAACATTGTGTGGTCATTTAGGCCTCCGTACATGGCAGTCATTCCTGATTAAGCAATATTGTACTGCTGTACTGAACATTAGTCAACATGTTGATATTCAGACCAACAGCACAATTTTTTTTTTTTGCTTTCAACTGTGCTGATTTTCCATTGTTTTTCTCTGTAAACGTGCGCTGGACATTTTTGACCATTTTTTTATTCTTTTTTTGACTCTTTTTCAGTGCCTTGTGGATGACACTGTTAAAACTTAAAAAAAAAAAAAAAAAAGGCTGCTTGAGGACCAATATTAAGTGTCACATAATGTAGGACAAAGCACATGAGATGATGAAATATAATGTTGCTCAACTACACAAGCACACCATCATGAATTTAGCGTCTTTTATTGTTCCCATTTGTGCTAACTTAATGTGAGTAACCCAGAGTTCATTTCATTACTCATTCTGTGGTTATCACTGATTTGCCCGTCATGAAGAGGTTCAAAGTGAGGGATGTAAAAAAATTAAACTTCAAATGTAAGATGGACTGGAAGGATATATTCTAATATACTTCAAAAGATGTACTCTTTCATTCGGACTTATAATCATTTATATTCTTGGGAAACAGTAGTTACATTTAACTCCCTCAAAATTAGTAATTGACTGGTATGTTTTTCAAATGTAGGTTCTCAATAGTTCCACCTTCATTTTGAATATGTGTTTAAATTATTGACTAAATACATCTGCTTCACTACTAATAATCAAAACATTTCTATCTCTAAATCTTTATATCATCATAGGACATTTTCTGCTTTCTGACAGATTATTCCACTAACAAAACCCTTTGAGGATTTACCTCAAAGATGTGTCAGAAACAGTGTTGGGTAAGTTACTTCAAAAAAGTAATTAATTACTAATTACATCATCAATGTTGTGTTTAAAATACTTTTCTAATTACTGTCTGAAAAGTAACTTAATTACTCAATAAGTAACTTACTAATTACTTCTTAAAATCCCTATAAACCTTGACCAGATAAACAATAAAAAGGAAACTCTTTTAATAATTTAGTCAAACATGAAATAGTTTAGCCTTTTATAGCTTTTTAAAACATTTTAACTTTATTAAAACGTATACTATAATACTTTTATTTACTTTATAATACTTATTTTTTTTTAGTAACAAATAGGGATGTCTTGTCACTATACCAAAAATCTAGTAGTCGGTACCAATACCACCAAAAGTGCACAATACTGAATACCACGGTAAAAATATATACAAATACAAATAAAACAATGCTATATATTTTTTTCCCAGGTAGGTCTAATAGTAGTAAGTAAAAATACCACAGAAATTGAATAATCAAATATAAAATAACTCTGCATAGTCATAACTGTATAAATTAAATATAGATTAATCCTTATTAAAGCTTTTCTTTTGTTGTTTGATTATCATTTATAATACAGACATCCAATAGTAGACAGTAGCATGTTTTAAAGGCTGCTGTCACTAAGACCTAATGGACGGAGACAATATGCTGTTACACATGCTGTTCACATTCACATAACCAACGCGAATATACGCCAAGACGGGCATTTTGACATAACTGTGTGTGTATTTGAACGTTTATGTGTAATAAACCGCGAAAATCTATGTGTGTGCGCTTTGGTCGAGAGCGCACTGACTGAAGACCGTCTCTCAGAGAGCGCGCGCAGTTTTTTCTCTCTAGGACATAGCTTAGATTTTACTGTAATGTTCTTGCCTACCTGTGTCGAAAAAGTGAAGTAATTGGAATATTTTCATGCTGAAAAACAGCCACTCGCTTCTGCCGACATCTTCAGACAGCGACTACACAGCTAACTGGTGCGAAGTTGCGAACTCACGAGCAACTCCACTACAGCTAACGATTTTAAAGAGGCAGCGTTCACTTTTACCTTTAGACGACAAATTTAAATTTTAAATTCAATATTGATTTAAACAGAACTGTTGAACTAATTTACAGTATGTAACGCAAATACATTATAACTGTAATTAAATTACCTAAAAATGAACAGTAATCCCTTACTTTACTTTTTCAGTGGATAAGTAATTTAATTATAGTAACGCGTTACACCCAACACTGGTCAGAAACTATTATAGTAAATGTCCTCACGGTTCATGCTGTGGTGCATTTTACATAGTTTGACAACTCTTAAATGAGCTCTGAAAATTATTCTCTGGCTAAATCAGTGGTCTTGACACATATTTCTCCTATTATAAGACAACCTCATCTCCTCAAAGAATACCAAAAGTATCAGTTGCTTTCAGAAACTGGTGTGTATGCAGATGATTTACAGGAACTGGGAGCCCAAAGGCAAAAGACTTAGTCATGATGATGAGCCCTTGTTCTTTTCAGAGGGTTTCAGAGGTTCAGACTAAATTTCCCTTAAGACAGTACCAGTGACTGTCTGTACAACAAAAGCTATTTCATTTGAATTTATGTATTCTGCATGAGGTGTTTCGAATAAAATATGAGTTGCTTCTTGTCAAATTAGTTTTTGACTGATTGGTCATTATTTTAAATAAAATAAATTGTAAATTTAGCTAAGGTTAATATATTTATTTAAGATATGCTTTTGAGCTGGTATTTTAACTAAACTCATTGTTTCATGACAGCTGAAATTGTGTTATTTGCCTAATTATAGGCCTATAGCCTATAATTATAAAAGCAAAATGACTGCAGGCATTTGCGTGTTTTTACAGGTAACGTACAACCTTTCGGGAAAATTGTGATAAATATCGTGTAAGTGTAACAGTTAGCAACTTGCTGAAGAAAAAGACCAATACTTGTGTACTATGGCTAATTTTAGACTAATTTCTGTTTATACATGAGTAGCTTTAATTTTTCAGCAAAACGTTTAATTTATGAGGGCAGACCATCGCTGTTTTGTGGTCATAGCCTTTTCTGTTTGTTTTCTTATGCTCTCATGTCACAAAAGTGGGAAGACATATTGTGTAACACCACGACAATCAACAAATAGTTCCTAGCATGCCATTGGTGAAAGACATTTTCACAATGTGGCATCCCACCCTCCCCCTCTGACCACTGCTGCCTGTCTGAAACCACCATGCCATGGTCATTGTCCAAATGAAATACACTGGATGACCTCAAGCCAGACCACATTTCACACCAGCCGAGCCGACAACACTCTTGGCCTCTCTATGGGTAATTGCTTGTATCAACAACAGTCTAGTTTGACACAGTGAAACATTGAACTCTGAGAGTCTTTAAACATCTTGGTCTGACATACAGTACTTCAGCATTCTTCAGTTTTTAGTGTGTCTGAAATGAGCTGCATTGCTGAGAAACAGTGTGATCTGGTGCTGCAAAGAGATTGCTCTTCCACTTTTTAAATTAGGAATATAATTAGTTATATACAATAAATAAATATGGCTTTAATTGGCTGCATATTTCTGTATTATTAAAAAAACAAACAAAAAAACAAGCAAATCCAGTCGAGGGATTTAACAAAATACTAAAATAACACAAAGTAATTTCCAAAGAATTGCTGCCATCTATTGGCACAATAGCTATATCCTAAGAATTAAAGAGTCAGTCAAAAATCCCAATGATTTTTAATACAACCCTACAACTATTTGGTAAAAACACTAAGATCCATGTGTTTCACTAACCTTCTATCAAACCATTTTATATAATCTATGTCATTTAGACATTATGAGCACTGACAGGTGGAGTAAATAACACTGAATATCTCTTCATCACAGCACCTGTTAGTGGGTGGGATATATTAGGCAGCAAATGAACATTTTTCCTCAAAGTTGATGTGTTAGAAGCAGGAAAAATGGGCAAGCGTAAGGATTTGAGCGAGTTTGACAAGGGCCAAATTGTGACAGCTAGACGACTGGGTCAGCGCATCTCCAAAACTGCAGCACTTGTGGGGTGTTCCCGGTCTGCAGTGGTCAGTATCTATCAAAAGTGGTCCAAGGAAGGAGCAGTGGATAGCCGGCGACAGGGTCATGGGTGACCAAGGCTCATTGATGCACGTGGGGAGCGAAGGCTGGCCCGTGTGGTGCGATACAACAGACGAGCGACTGTAACTCAGATTGCTCAAGAAGTTAATGCTGGTTCTGATAGAAAGGTGTCAGAATACACAGTGCATCACAATTTGTTGCGTATGGGGCTGCATAGCCACAGACCAGTCAGGGTGCCCGTGCTGACCCCTGTCCACCGCTGAAAGTGCCAACAGTGGGCACGTGAGCATCAGAACTGGACCACGGAGCAATGGAAGAAGGTGGCCTGGTCTGATGAATCACTTTTTCTTTTACATCACAGTTGTCATCTTTCCTGTGTCTTTGTTCTATTTCTCTTTTACAGTTATAGCAGGAGCTTGCTGAAATGTCTTCTATAAACAATGTCTTGTTTAAAGTAAAATACTTGATCGGTTTTCTTTAAACAGGTCCCTGTGAATAGTTCATATTTTTGATTCCATTCATTTACACAACCAAAGTGATTTGTTCAAACCATTGATTGTATGTATGTTATGTATGCAGTTTTAGGTGACATTGCAAAAAAAAAAAAAAAAATACAACAGCACTGACAGCACAATCATGCTGGCGATTCATCAATACATTCCCTTATATATTCCCCATAAACCTTTTTGAGTTTCATTACATTTCAAATGGTTCTTCATTGCCTATCTTTACTTCATGTTTTTTTTTTTTTTTTTGAGTATGCTCTAATCATTCTTTCTGCTCCTCACTTTTTTGTTTCATGTCTTTATTCAAATCAATATGTTTAACTTTGAGTTCAAATAGTATGAATGAACATTGTTAACATCTGTTAAGCTATGAAAGTTTTACAAAATAGTGTATACCAGGGTAAAAAGAATGCATTCAACTCTTTTGCCAGAAGTTTGTATAAAACCCTCAATATATACATAAATACAAACGCATCTGCTAATGCTAAACATACTCTTTTAGATTGTCTTGTATCGCAGGGACATCAACAATTATTTTGTTTGTGACCTTGTGCCTTTAATGACAAAGATTGTGAAACAGATCATAAGCAAACAACAGCAGAAAATATTGCAGCAGTCCGAATGAAGTTATTCAAATGAACATTTTTGTCAAGATAACATTTGGACAGTCACAACAGCCAGGATACTGGACATTAGTGTGATATTCATGCTTTCAAAGAGCAACAAATGTGGTTTTTATAATAGGCCTAATAACAACCAGCAACAGTATGATATACACGCGAGGAAAAGTTATAGACTGGGAGACTATAGCTCCACACTGAGAGTATAGGGAACTCCTTTTATAGCCTTTTTTTATTGGATTTGGATAACACCCAGCTAAACCGCTGGGTGGCAGTAATGTCAAAAATCCTTTCTTTTAACTCATATTTTTTCTGTTGGTAGGCTAAACTGAGAGACTTGTGTAAATGAGGCTTGGAACAGAGACACGAACAAACAAGGCAGGCCTTATATTGTCCATAGCCGGTACATTCACATTTTATAGAAGTGTTTATTTTAAGATGCATTCAAAATAAATTTATTTCAACAAACCATACTCCATAATGTCAATCTTATATGTAAGACCACTAACAGGTTTGTCAGAAGCTCGTGCCTCGTGAGTAGTGCTGTATACACTGAAACTGTAAGATCTTAATTGCATGAGTCGCTGGCGAGGGGAGGGTACAGATGTGAATCTGTGTTTTGGATCAGCGCCGGGGATCTGACAGTGAAATCTGGCAGTAATGAAGGTCTGGAGCATCTGGCCGGCTGTGAATGGATGAATGCTTAAGATGTGAGGTGTGTCCTCTCCCCCGGGAGCTGTGAGAGTGACGCCGGATTGGATGAGCTGTTTGAGGAGGGCGTGGCGTACGCCTGATCTGAGCCGGAGGAGGACGAGGAGGAGAGCCGAAGAACGAGACAAAGGAGGTGGGTGATTACTCTCTTTCCCACCACACCCTGCCAGGCCGAGTCCCGACAAACACATAATATTTCACAGAAGAGTTTGAGTGTGTGTTTTACAGTGGAATACTAGTACATCTACAAAAGACGGTAAAGAGATAAGGTAGTCAGCAGTATACATGCAGAAAACATATTCAACTGGTTTGAGAGAGATTTTCTTTTTCTTCATTTTGTTTTAGGCTGACCAGGCTGGAAGAACATCTTAAACAAGTTTTTTAATTGACCTTAATAGAGTTAACTGGAACATGATGTAAGACTATAAACAGCTTTTTAACTCACTCATTCCAGCATTTTCCTCTCCAACATAAACCCTTCTGTCTGAAGTGTGAGGGAAATTTTGAACTTTGAATATTTGAGCGCTCTGTCACAAGGAACATAGCTTTTCCATGTGGAGGCAGTACAAAACATGAAAGTTACAAAAAAGACACTTTTACTAAAATCACAATGATAGACTCCAGGTAAAACATGTGGTTTAATTATATAAAAACATTTCCAATCAAAGTAAAAGGTGAAGTATAAAAGTATAAAATTATTCACAGGCTCTTGAAGTGTTTCTTCCGAAGTGGTTGGTACAGATGTCCATAAAAGAACACATCTGTAGACATACACTTGCAAAATTGTTTTCTCTTATAAGACATATGAAATCATAGATAATAAAATTGCTTTCCTTCATTTAAAATAATCCATTACTGAAATAATTATAAAACACAAATGCAAATCTCATTCATGTCCACATTGATATAGTAATGATATTGCTAAGTAAATTACAATGCAGTTCTGTGTAAAGGGCGGAGTAAAATTAACATGGACTGCAAATGGACATTACAATAAACCTCCCATTTCTGACATCCCCTTCCCTCTCAAATGTTTTTTTTTCTTCGAAGACATGTGTATGTCATTAACTTATATAAATAAACAGATATTCAATAAGCTGCCTGATTTCATTCGGCTTTGTTTTGTCATGCAATTCAGATTGACTCATTTATGGTTAATTTTTCAATAATTGTCACAATAAATTTAAAAAGTCAATCTTTATGACTTGTGTCAAAATAGAATTGAAATCACAAAGACGTTATTCTCAGAGTCAGCGAAACAGCTCTTGTCCCCAAACTAACAACAAAATCTACATTAAAACATGGGTTAAATATTTCATACAGTGCATAAAGTGGACACTCAAATCAGTTTGTGTTCTGTGTTGTGATGTTTCGTACACATGGTTATGTATACAGTACATCTGACTTCTTCAAATGAACCTTTTTTATCTATTGTTGTTTCACATTTCATTAGATGATGCATTTGTATCCTGAAGGCAACAACAACCTATATGTGCAATTTGGAGATGTGATTGTCATAACAATGCCTTGAATGGTCTGAAATGACACATCAGCTGTAGGTTTAAAATACTTTTCTAACCACCAATTATTTCACTGAAGTACAGTAACATTTTCCAGTCAGATGTCACCCCCAGAGCAAATGCTCATCCTGCATTCTGATTTATTTGAACCTGGAGATGCCCATGTGCACATTCACTGGGGAGTGTTGGGCCAGGACATTATCCCGCGGTGGGAGACCATCCTGAATGAAGAAGAAATTAAGCAGATGAAGGAATAAGAACAAAATGTTCTTGCACCTGGAATCTTCTCTAGGACCTCCTGTCTCCATTTTTAGTCTTGAGAACAACTAGGAACACCATAGCAGGGATTAGGCATATGGGGGTCATAACAAGGGCAAGGACGATGCTGGGAGGGGGATCCCTCAGTGCCTCTGTGGGGCATTCTTGAAAATAGGTGGTGTGGATATCCACAAATATGCTTTCAACAAAATGATTCGGCCAGGGAAGCAGTAGACAATCAGCAACAGTCTCAGTACACACTGTGAAATTGTTGTATGCACTGCCAGAGAGACAGACAGAAAGAAAGCCACCAATTACTATCAAGCACGTACAGTGTTATATGGCATTTGATAAAGAATCCTTGGAAAATAGCCTACCTTTTTACTTTCTCCAATGAACACCAGACAGTACTGTTCATGGACGCCATAGCCACATTAAAATGATATCTACACCAGTCCACCACCAGCATTTCATAGCATGTTCTGAAGGAACTGTTCCCACAAACTGAACAGTATGGGGCACAGAAGCTCTTGTTACCACAGCCTGTGATGTAAATGAAAAGAAATAAATAATGATTGATATAAGTCAATATGAATCATCATGTCAAACGTCTTACATCTTTTAGGTGTCACAGTCAAGTTGATATAAATACAGTAGGCTAATTATCTATTAAGCTATTTTGACAAGTAATGTACATACCAAATGTTTCTCCATTTCCATGTCCAGGATCTAAAAAATATAATTAAATATTATAATAATATAAGTAAATCATATACAAGTACATCTTACATCGTTTTCAACTTATTACTTTAGATAATCGTTTGTGACATATTCATCCTCCAAACAGATTTGTCATGCACTGCATTGTCTAATTTAGGTTAAATGAAAGCTTAAGTTGTAAATCGACGCACACAAAACTTACCATAGAGAAAAGACAGAAAGACGCCAAAGAAGCTGAACGAAACCCTCATATCAGAGCAAACGAGCGCTGACGAGATGGTCCCAACCCGCCACTGAATGTGCCTGAACTTTTACACCAAAGAGCGCGAGGCATAACAGGAAACGCGACGGGTGGAAGCGTGATGCGCCGTCTCCACATGTGGAGTTCGGGGTTACCAGATGTTCAGAGAGCTGCTGACCGAAAACGCTTTAATTTTCCCACGTAATAATGCTCCACCTCTGCCCCCCCCCCCCCCCTCCCCCCCCCCTCTCTCTCTCTCTCTCTCTCTCTCTCTCTCTCTCTCTCTCTCACTCTCTCTCTCTCTCCAACTTGAACAGAAAAACAGTAAAACCTTCTAATGCATTTTCACTGACTTTTAGGCGACATATAAATACAACCCATTAATTGGTCATAACTGAATAGACCTGTTAAACAAACAAAAAAAACATGAATGAGATTTCATAAATTTGTTCATTAATTGTTTTTTTAATAATATTAATTACAAAACTTAATGTCTAGCTAGGCTATGTTTAACTATGCAACCTCTCAGTTTACTTATGTCTCACAAGCCTTCCCAAGTAGGCTATCATAACATAGCCTACTTCTTGGTTCATTTGGAGTTGGACATGATGAAAGTAATAGCAAGCTGTGGTGCTCACACTACACAACAAGGTTTCTTCCCAGCTAGAATTTTGTTTTTGTTTGTTTGTTTGTTTGTTTGTATTAATGTTCTCCGTGGCAAGTTTTGTTTTTGTTCCCAGAACCTTTTAAGGTAGGATAACATTCTTTAAAAACATTCTAAAAATGTTTAGTGATAACATTGTTACATTATCCCCTAAAATTCATATAAAGTGTTTAGAGGTTAGTTTCCCAGCGGGCAAGTGCTGGACGTGGACAACTCCACAAAACAGTATTAGGGTCATTCTACAGAAACGTCCACTTTTGGTCTTTTTCTAACATTTAAATTTAGACCACATTATTAGATTACCCTTTGACTTTATGAATACACATATATGACAGCTTAATGATTTTTTATTTTTTTTGTGCATTCATTTAAAGACTGCATGTACCATTTTTTTTAACTTCTCTGGCAATTTTAAACATTTTTATGAAATATTATTACTTTTCAGCACATGCAGTCAGAGTGACAGAAAAATAATGATAATGCAAAAAATATGAAGATTATGTGTTATTTATTTTAATCAGGTTAGTTAATAGTGTGATTGAATGATGTTAGTTCATTTGCGCAACCATGTATTTGCTATAACAATGAAAATATCTGAAAAACAGTTATAAACAAGTAATGATGCAATCCTTTAAATCTTAATTCTTTAGTGTAGCAGAATTCAGTGGATGTAAAATTATTATCATATAACATATAACACATTTTATTTAATGTGACAGACAAAAAACAGTAACACCAGTGACAATTTTCATGAAAAATGCATTTTTGCAAAAATTCCTTAACAATAAAGTAGGTCATACCAGTGACTTCAACTAAAAGCTTCATATGTAATTATGATTTTCTAATTAAAATTTCTGATAACTGAAAAGAGATGGTGGACTTTTTTCTATTGGCCTTTCTTCATTGATTTTCAGGAAATAGGAAGAAAGATGTCAAGTGATGTCATCAATGTGACTTTTTATTTCAAAATAAGAGATTTTTGGTAAAGGTAACACCAGTGACACAACTCCAGGGGACCACTACTTTCATTAAATATTTTATAATATTTATTCAGCATTTGTTTTTGTTTTTTTATGTCATTTACATCATATATTTGATAGTTATGTAAAATTATTGTATTTTAAATGGTAGAAAAATAAAGCACTTTCCCTCTGTACATGACTGTGGGGACGAGCACTTCTGTGGTGCTTGGAATTTTTATAATTAATTAAAAAACAAATATTGCCACATTGATGGCTCAAGAAGGTTTAATTGTTCAAATAACATATTGTTTCATTTTAAAATATAAAAAAATTGTAATCCTAAAGTGTTTTTTAAGTGTACAATTTCTGTAAAGGCTAGGGACAGAAAAGTGGACGTTTCTGTAGAATGACCCATTACCAGTTTCACTTATTACAAAGCAGTTTGACTTTATTTCTGTCATACGTGCAAAAAAAGTTTTTCTTGAGAATTAACAGAGGTTTAAATGATGATGTTTGGGTTGATGTCACCATTATGGTGATTAGTGTTTGATTTAGTTGGGCAGTTTGCCTCTTGACTTCTTTAACATTAGTTGTTTTCTGGCTGCTGTAACTGTTTGTTATGGCCAGAACAGCAAGAGAAAATGTGATAAGATAATGTTGGCTACTTGTTGGTGATAAAGCTATAATCATCATTTAGTGGTCTAATTCACTGATCTCATCCAGTAGCTAATCTTTGATTATAGATGTTATTAACTTCACGTGATTAGACCTGCGATAGTAGTCCAGCATGAGGTCATGAGAGTCCTTTAATCAGGTAATCTGAAGGATTAACCCCCCCCCCCCCCCCCCAAAAAAAACAAAAAAAACAAAACAAAACAAAAAACACTGTGCATTCTGTGCATAGCAGCGCCTATATACACAACACAATGCTGACAAGGTGCACAAACTACAAGACATTTGGTCAAGAGGCAGTCCTGACCAACAGTGAAAAAATCTTTTTCTCACATAAATTACGAGAGAAATTCATGCAAGTTATTACGAGATTTTTCCATTTACATCATCTGCATTGTGATTGGCTATATTCGTTCCACCTTGCATTGCACACATTAGGGGGCAGTTGTGGCCTAATGGTTAGACTTGTAAGTCGGACTTGTAACCCGAAGGTCGAGGGTTCGAGTCTCAGTACCGGCAGGAAATGTAGGTGGGGGGAGTGAATGAACTACTCTCTCTTCCACTCTCATTACCCACAACTAAGGTGCCCTTGAGCAAGGTGATCTTGTAGTGCGTGCAATGCAACAACAAGGTAGAACTAATCCAGCCAATCACAGTGCAGATGGTATAAATGGAAAAACCTTGTAATAACTTGTCTGATTTTCTTGTGTGAATTTATATGTAGCTCCAAACGGAGGTTCGGGAGGAGCCTAAAGATTCAGTCCTGTCAATCATCATTACGAGCGTATATAAGCAGCAGTCACTGCGTCATCCCAGGGACAACTCTTCCAGCGTTCCTCCTCATTTCCTCCTCTATTTTTCTTATTCTCCCTCTGCACAGTACTGTTATAGGGGGTTTTAGCTCGGAGCTTGAGCCAAGCCTTGGGTTCGAGCCTCCTTCAAGGACAGCAAGCCAAATTTGTTTACCATTAACTATTAAGACTGAATGGGCAGGCAAACTCGTGAAGTGGTATGTTGTGTAGTATGCACACTGCTATGACAAGATGACGACAGATGACAAGAAACCTTGTTGTGTAGCCTGAGCACCACAGCTATTCAGGTAGTCTAACAGTCCTGTAGTGTGAGCTTGCTGTGTTGTGGTAAGTAGTAGAGGAAACTCTTACAATACCCATTCGAGAGAAGTTAACTGAGCTCCATGAAAGTTCTTCTTGTTTTAATGGAACTGCTTCTGCATAAGAACCGGTACTCAGATCAAGTCTCGACTCATGATAATGTAAAGCACTGTTGTGTTTAAAAGATAGCTGTTTCCCTGGGGCGCGGATCTTTTCTGAGCCGAGAACACCCAGGCCAGATGCACATCTGCAAGCGGGTCTCCCCCTTTAAAAAAACACTCCGTTTCTCTCAGGTTGATTCCTCGTTGGCTCAGTGGTTCTGATTTATTTGCATTTTTCGCATCTGTTTCCAAACAGGAAACATAAGTGAACATTTAGGGGCAGGGCAAGGCGGCTTGATGGAACGGACACTTTTAAGAAAAACTGGGTCATATTAAACAGATCTAGTTCGGGAAACAATATAATCAGAGTTTGCCATCTGTGCTCGAAGGGCCGCACTTTTGGTTTGAGCCCAGCTGTGATTGAAACAAACTCTCGGCTCACTCACTTCAAAGGAAGAGAAAGAGGCGAATCCAGGGCCGAGGGAGGGCTGGAACAGTTTATGTAACACTTCTGGACTTGTGGATCTCATGTTGGCCATGTGAATTTGTCTTCAATCGGTACCAATAGATTAAGTCTACTGGAAACAATTTAGTGAAGTATTAATTTTTTTTAATAAAGTTTTTATCTTTCTGATTTTTTTAGCAACCTTATTTCTTTCAAACTTTTGGATGATATATCACCCCAAAAAAATTTTTTCCGGACCCTAAAAGAGATCCACCAATCAGATAAGTCTTTGTTAACATAGAAACAAGAACTGTGAAAAGAGTGGCTCAAGCATCACATATATTTTATTTTACATTAGAATAAATGACTTATAGCTGACAGTTTTTTTTAAATATTGTTTTATTTTATTCAGTTCATTCACAAAGCTATTAAATAGTTCATTCTCACAAAAGCTTTTTTTTTTTTTCTCATCTTCAAATAATTTATTTTGCTTCAAGCAAAAAGTAATGTTAAGATTCACTTCAGAGCTGGTTGGTGTGGTTTATATTTAAGAAAGGTTTCTTTTTAGGGCTTTACATTTTAAGGTAGAATAACATATTTCTTTCTATAATTTTATAAAAATAAAAAATAAATAAAAGGTATGAAATGAGCTCTTTAAGATGTTAGACCAAATTTTTTTTATTATTATTTTTTTATGTACACAAATTTTGGAAGTGAGAAGAAGCAACGAAAGCAAATAACAGAGAAAGACAATATTTGTTTGATGCTTTATAGGTAGCACGCCGTATGTGTTGTTAAACGTCATATGCATGTGACACTCACAGAACAATGCCGTCTTTGTTTCTGTTTTTGGATCCTAACAACAGGCCAATCTAAATCTCCCCTGTGCCCATGTGTTTATCCAAATCTCAAACTGAAGCAGTTGGTTTATTCTTTGTTCCAGAGACTCTTCCATGAATATAAATATTAGAAAAAAAGTCTGATTGAAAGTGTCAACAAAATCTCTTACCACAGTGTAGAATTGCAGCACAATATTCTTTCCACTAGTTATTATGCTGTTACCGTCCTAAGCACTGATTGTCTGCTATTCTTTGTTAGTGCTTATATATATGGGTCATTGACGAATAAGGTTTTTAAAAGTGTAAAAAACATAATGGAGATATAATTAATTCTGAAGTTTTATTAAGTGTTAACAATGAGATTATGTGGTTTTTATAATCAATTAACACCGTTTTTTGTCATTTTTTTTACAAGATGGACAAAATTTGTCACCAAAAAAGTCATTCGGTTTAACCAAAATTTTGGTTTTACCGAATGACACTTTTAGTTATACCGAATGATGATATTTTAAAACAATGCTAACAGGCTAATATCTAGCTAGCTAGCTAGCAAAAGGACAATCAAACATTTTATATTTAGTACATTATATTTAGTTTTTAAAATATTACAATATTTTCCATGTTTTATAGCGGTTGTACCAAATGACCTGATATTTCGGGACATGCATATGAGCGAATGAAAACATGAATTTTTCAAATAGTTAAGAGAGAGTTAGTAACTTTGCTTTACAACCATGTGGTCCTTTGCAGGTGTCTGAATGATGTCACATCCTGTCACATGATACTGACCGCATGACTTGATCCAAAATGGTCCCTTTATATTGGTTACTCTGAATGACATTAATGAAATTCATTTTTCCGGACATTCTTTCTCATAACAAAGCAATGACTTCTACACATAATTTTAATACCATTTTGCACTATGTTGATATATGATGTTATAAAATCATGCCAGAATAAAAAAATCTGTACATTTATTACATTTTAAGATATTTTAATCACAAATGAAATGGCTTTATTGGCCTTTGGACGGTTAAACTGAATGACCTTTTGACACTTCAAAATCTTTAAAATACCTTTTATATGTAGCAAAATATAATTAAAACCTTTTGGATTCAATAAAAGAAATATAGTTGTACTACCTTACATACTTTGGATGTCATATCTTTGTTTTTTATTATTATTTAGGCCTTTGGACAAAAAAATTACCCGTCACGTCATTGACCCATATAATGCTACATTGCAGCACATCAGCTGCTCAATATGCACTCAATTGAATCCATACACTGAAAACACCCTCACAGTAGGGTTTATTTGGACATACAACTCAGAAAAACAAAAAATGAGCCAACATGTCTGTCATATTTATACAGCTGTATCACTCACCTGCTCTGGTGGCAGTGGTTTGTATTTCTGTCGGTGGGGTTGATGCAGTCTGCCTCTAGAGCACAGAAGAAAAATAAATGTTCATGAGATACAGAGCATGGGTTTACAAAAATACTTTTTGACAGCAAATAGAATTCTTACAGAATTTGTGTGAATATATTTATCAGAAAAAATTTCAACATCTCACCACAGTGTGTTTCCGTTCGTTTGGTACCAGAGCCTGCAGAGTTGAGACCATTAGACACAGACAGGCTATCGTGAAAAAGAAACTTTGTATTATATACATGAATCACACTCAAATTCAGAAACACACTGGCATTTATTTGTCATTATAAGACAGCGAATTCTTGCAGTTAGGGGAATATTGACAGACATGGAAAAAGATGCAGGAAGGGAGGAGATGAAGTGGGAGTACATGTGCACATCCTCCCTTTGTCCTGTTCAGCTGGATCATGACAGTCATTTCCTCAGAAGCGTCTAATTCCTTATTTATCTATATCTACCGCATAATTTTGAGGAGGTCAACAGTATAATTTACATGATATTCCATTCTATTTTCTTTATGGTTTAAAGGGAAAGTTCACCCAAAAGTGAAAGTTTTGTCATTATTTACTCACCCTCAAGTTGTTCTAAACCTTTATGAGTTTCTTTTTTCTGTTGAACATTGACATATTTTTTTTCCTACTATGGAAGTCAATGGCTACCGTCAACTGTCTGATTACCAACATTCTTTAAAATACCTTCTTTTGTGTTCAGTAGAAGACAGAAACTCATACAGGTTTAGCATAATTTGAGGGGGAGTAAATGACGACAAAATTTTTGGGTGAACTACCCCTTTAATACATTTAAAATACAATATCATATTATATATATTATTATACAATAATTCTGGTGTGATCTCTAATTTATATATATATATATATATATATATATAAAGTTTAAAATATGAATATTAATACTTTTAAAATACAATTATAATATATATATATATATATATATATAAAGTTTAAAATATGAATATTAATACTTTTAAAATACAATTATAATATATATATATATATATATATATATATATATATATATATATATATATATATATATGTGTGTGTGTTGCTCTAAATTTTTAATTAGAAACAGCTCAAAGGACATTTTCTAAATATATTGAAAATAGTTACGGTCTTCTTCATTCTTTCTTTGCGCATTCACAACCATTTTCTCTAGGAGAATACCTCTGATTTTAAATTTCAAATACATAAAACCAAACTTTTATTCTGAAGGTTTCATATCTTACCCCAAAACAGTAGAGTCCCTTCTGGTTTTGAAGTAGCTATGGATGTGTGCGCCATTATGCTTTAATCCTGGGATACTTCTGTCTGTCTGTCCACCTCAGCTTGCACAAATCACATGTATGAACTCTTCAACAGGAAGACTCTATTAAAACAACAGGATGTGCTCATTTCCTTAAAGGGGTGGTGGATTAATACATGGAGAGACATTACAGAGTGGGCTGTCTAGTATATCCCAATGTTACCATCATTTGTCTCTCTGAATTTCCCTTGCACTCACATTCACTTTTGCTCTCTCTCATGATTTATGTAACTATCTGTTTTTGAAACTGTGTATTGTGTCATGCAAATTGTATATTGTGTCATGGCTTTGCATTGTGTAGCCTACATGGACCTTTCTATTGATTTATGCCCACCATTTTAAGTATTTATTGTGTGTGTGTTTTTAAAATTCCTGATTATTTAAACCATTAATAATAACTGTTTTTCTATCTCTACCAAACATTTGAGGCTCTGCCAAACATGTCAATTGATGTATGTTACAGAAGTATGCGGGGCTCATAAAGTCAGTGTGTTTGTCACTGCACACCTTTGTTTAGCACTATCAGCACTTTTGTTGTTTGTCATACATTAATTTGAGGATGTTTTATGTTTTTCCTCTAACATTACTCAGTCAATTTGAGTAGAAGAGTGGAAGGACTGAAGCTTTGAAATCAACAAAGCATGAGGCAGAATTTACTTTTACTTTGGTTCATTTGTTTATCATGTAGAGTAGAGTGTATATATATGATGTGATGTATGATGTTTTGGTCTAAGATCAATTGGAAGTTATTCAGAACTGAGGAAACAGTGCGGAAATGGAAGAAACTGGTGTATAATTCTGTTATAAAGTATTTATTAACAAATTATATATATATATAATACTACTCCACATATTCGTTACATTTTAATTATGACATTTCATTCAAATATTACACCAGAACTGGCTTCTGTGGTAGGTCTCACAGTGTTTATTATTGTAGAGTTGAGTAAGCAGCCTCAGTCCAAACAGATTGTTTCTTTTAATGTTTCTGGCTGGGATTCGGTTAACCTCATCGGACTCTACAGGGGGTCTTACCCCAGGTGCTTTGGAGAGTGAACTGTGCTTCAGTGAAGAGGCGAGAGATAAAGACTGATGACAAATCCACCCCTTGAGTATTGGCTCAGAGGAGTGTCTACCCTCACTATTGACGTACACAGAGCTACAACACTGCCATTGACGCATGTACACTATGACCACCACTGGCGTGCACTCGGTACAGCTCGGGAGTGATGCAAGAGGAGAAAGTATCATTCCCTTAGAGTTTATGCACACACACACACACACACACACAGCCACAGATGTACAAGTCAACGTCATCTGGCGATTCCCCCACTCTCACTCAGCTGGACTTGGTCTGGTGCCTTGTGAAGTTCTGAGGACCTAAATTACTTCCACATTTGATTCACATTAGTAAGGAGAGGCTTGTTTTCCACCCTTAATTGGTTTGCTCTGTTTATAAAGCAGATTAAGTTAGAGGGACAGAAAACACAGAGTTTATTTAGCAGTTCAGGACACTTACATTTCTTAAAATTGGAGCTCCAAAAGACAAAATCTCAGGACTTCCTGATACAGTAATGTATTTTACACACAAGAATAGTTGATAGGCTAGTGCTGACCTTGTTACACTGATATTGTAATTCACGCAAATAAAGTTTAATGAAGTCAAAGAATATTTTTTTTCCCCCATAGAAACACACATGAAAATGCTCTTCAAGTTTAAACAATGCTCTTTATTGTCCATGAATGCAATGTGTAAAAAGTTAGTTGTTTTCAAACTATGGATCATGACCCATGTAGTCTGATTCATGAAACAAATGACTCTTATGAATTATTTTAATGAATCGTTCAAAAAGACTCACAATCTCTGGAGTTTAGTTTGAATTCTTTACTGAATGAACTCTGAATCAACATATGACAGTTTCCATGTCAGTGACTATTTAAAGATTATTTTCCTCAATTAAGTTTTTTTTTTTCTCTGTTAAAAAATATATATATTTTTTTGTTCTTAAATTAATTTAATCTTTTAATTAATTAATTCAATTAATTTTTTTCTTTGTTAAAAGTTTAGGTGGGACCTGATTTGGGAAACTTTATCTTTATCCATCACTGAAAAGACAAAAAACATGGGGGATTTAGTGGTAATAATGGCACATTAATAAAATATAAAATATGTGAAAGTCATTCCTTTTGTATTTGTCATACAGAAAGCTTGTATACACTTTTGCATTTACATGCTTTAAAGGGATAGTTCACCCAAAAATGAATATTATGTGATCATTTACTCACCCTCAAGTTGTTCCAAACCTGAATGAATTTCTTTCTTCTGCTGAACACAAAAGAAGATATTTTGAAGAATATGGGTAACCAAACAGTTGATGGACCCCAGTGACTTCCATAGTATGGAAAAAAATTACTATGGAAGTCACTGGGTCCATTAACTGTTTGCTTACCAACATTTTTCCAAATATCTTATTTTGTGTTCAGCAGAAGAAAGAAATTCATTCAGGTTTGGAACAACTTGAGCCTCAAGTTGATCCAAACCTGAATGAATTTCTTTCTTCTGCTTTCTTCTGTTAAATGAAAATTCTGTCATCATTTACTCACCCTGAGGGTGAGTAAATGATGACAGAATTTTCATTTTTGGGTGAACTGTCCCTTTAAAGACTCAGTATCTGGAGCTGTTCAACACCCTTTCAAATGTCATAGTTCCTATTATATTTCAGTTCATCCTCTAAACTCCTTCCTCAGAGCAAAGAGCTCATCTCTCAGTACCCCACACACCGACTGATACTAATCTTCATTTAACGAGCCAAAACCAACATCCAGGGATTACACTGCACATAATTAAAAACTTTCCTATGTCTAAACTTTCTCTTATGTCTATCTTTCTGCCTGTGTTTGCTTCTGTTGTGAGGTCCAAGATAAACACCGGGCTGGCCTAAAAAAACCCTTTTAGGATGGGCCCATTACTGGGATAAGGGTGTGAGGAAAAATTGTGTTACCACTCTATCTATCACATTCTGAAGTGATGAGCAATTCCACCTCAACCCTACATTGACAGAAGAAGCTAAAACACCTGTACATTGCCAGTCTCACACACAATGTCAGTATTAGAAAAAAGTTTTAATTGTAAAAGAAAAAAAAAACTCTTATTGAAAGTTTGATACTGTAAACAGAATATCAACATCTGACAAACTAAATGTTCATTACAAATGTTTTCACATGTTAGAATTTATCCTTGTTACTCAAAGGGATATTTCACCCCAAAATGAAAATGTACTCACATTCATATAGTTCCAAACCTGTATGAATTTCTTCTGTGGAACACAAAATAAGCTATTCTGAAGGAACAGTTTTGGCATTGACTTCCATTTTAAGGACAAAAAACATTTCTCAAAATAAAATCTCAAAATCTCTTATGTTTCACAGAAGAAAGAAAGTTTGGAATGACTCAAGGGTGAGTAAATGATGACAGAATTTCTTTCTTTCTTTCTTTCTTTTAGTTTTTGGTGAATTAGTCTACATATGTTTTTTTTCCCCTACATGTAAGTGTTAAAGTATCACGTGCACTAAGCATGCAAAAAAAGTGCATGCTCCACTACTGTCAATTTAAAAAGTTTTTTTCCCTAAACTATTAGCCTAATCTGTGAAACCAAACCAAATATCATTTCCATGTTCCTGCAACACAACAAAATGTTTGTTCTTTCATTTGTAACTTAATGATATATAGGCAGGGAACTTATAGAGTCAATGGGACATTAAGACAAAAATACTGAAAATAAAAATCCCTATGTTGTTCCAAACTTGACTTTCTTCTGTGAAACACAAAAGAAGTCCCCGTTCACTTTCATTGCATATTTTTCCATACAATGAATGGTGAATGAAACCGTCGGTCTGATAATATGCGTTTTGTGCGTTTCACGAACGAAAGAAAGCCAAACAGGTTTGGAACAGCTTGATCTTGAGTAAGACTTTTTATTTTTGGGAAAACTACCTCTTTTAAAAATAGGACCGAGATTAACAATAAATTGCTATATGGCGACATCTAGCGGAATTATAAATATCACAACACAATGTCGAAAAGATTAATTCATAAATTATAAATTTATTAATTTATAAATTTTATATATATATATATATATATATATATATATATATATATATATATATATATATATATATATATATATATATATATAAAATCCATTATTATCATTTTTATTAGTTGCATGTGTATTAGCAATATCAAACTGTGATGCTATCTCTCGAGCGCGTCCATTCAGGCGCGTTCTCGTTGGGTCACGTGTGACGTGCAGAGAAGGGCAGAGCTTTCTGCGTCGCGCGGCGGGTGGACCTCACGCTGTATGGCAGGCGGAGTTGGCATATAAAACTATGGTTTAACAATCCATAAATATAGTTTAGATAGATACAATTGTATTTTGCCGAGTCAGACTAGTCAGAATGATAATTATAGATATCTGCAATTATAATTGCACTAGTCTAATTTGCTGTTGTTTGACATGAGACTGAATTTATTCAGAATTACTTCATGGATTATTAAATAATATCTGGATCAACTGGAATGTTCAATAAAGACAGAGAACAGCAAACTGCTAGTCTTATTTTATTTATAGGCTACACTTTGAAAAGACAAGAGTGAAGAACAATTTATAAACCAAAAACGTGAAATATAGTGCAAATAAATGTGTGATGGACAAGTAAAATACTTCAGAATCAAGGCAGACTTAATCAAAAAAGGTGAAGGCTGATTTTAAAAAGATTACAAGTTCATACAAGTTTAACTGGTATTAAAGGCTGATTTATACTTCTGCGTCGAGTGTACGCCGTAGCTGTGTGTAGCACGCGTAGCCTACGGCAAGCCTGATGTGCACCTCTTTAAAAATGTAACAACGTGTCAATTCTATGCGGACTGCAAGCGCTGTGATTGGTCCCCTCCCTCAGGTCAAAAAACTGGCATGGAGAAGAGCGAGCATTTTCAACTTCCATAGGAATGAAAAGTATAAGTATAAGTATAAATGAAAACAGACGCATAGCCTACGGCGCAAAGGCTCCAGCGTAGGTCCGACAAAGAAGTATAAATCAGCCTTTATATGTACTGATGACATTGATTAGTAGGCCTACATTAAATTGTGTATGGATTGTCTTCTGTGTCGACGCAGGTTTACTCATGTCATTAGGGTAATAGCAAGGTGGGAGTATTGTATTATAGCAAGAGATCCGTAATGGCGATATTCTGCTGTTTTCAATTATGAGTGCCAGTCCATTGAATAGTTCTTTTAAAATTATAGTAAATGTTGCACATGAGGTGTATACAAATGCTTACTGATTTTATATTTATTTGTTTGGTAATGAAGGCTAACAATTTAATCCACAGCATGCACATCTCAACATTATCCTACTTTACGATTTAGAATAATTTGGACCAGTAAGAATTTTAAAGGGTTAGTTCACCCAAAAATGAAAATTCTGTCATTTATTATTCACCCTCATGTTGTTTCACAGCCGTAAGACCTTCGTTCATCTTCGGAACACAAATTAAGATATTTTTGATTAAATCCGATGGCTCAGTGAGGCCTTCATTCCCAGCAAGTTAATTTAGACTTTCAAATGCCCAGAAAGCTACTAAAGACATATTTAAAACAATTCATGTGACTACAGTGGTTCAACCTTAATGTTATGAAGCGACGAGAATACTTTTTGTGCGCCAAAAAACAAAATAACGACTTTATTCAACAATATCTAGTGATGGCCGATTTCAAAACGCTGCTTCATGAAGCTTCGAATCTTTTGTTTCGAATCAGTGGTTCGGAGCGCTGCCAAAGTCACGTGAACCATTGAAATTTCGAAACACTTATGAGGTAACGAAGCCTCGTTTACTGAAATCACGTGAATTTGGCAGTTTGAGATTGTTTGATACACGCTCCGAACCACTGAGTCAGAATCATGTTGTAGATATCTTACAACAAGTCAAAATTGAATATGTCGTCTGGAATTGGAATTTTGAGTAAATTACTACTAAAAGAGCCAGGAATACTTAAAGAGATAGCTCATAAAAGGATATATTTTGAAGAATGTCGATCACCAAACAGTTGATGGACACCATTGACATCCATAGTATGGAGAAAAAAAAGTAAATGGGAGTGTTTAATTACCGACATTCTTCAAAATATCTTCTTTTGTGTTCAGCAGAAGAAAGAAATTCATACAGGTTCGGAACAACTTGAGGTTGAGTAAATAATGACAGAATTCATTTTTGGGTGAACTATCCCTTTAATGCAACACCAGCTTGCCATACTCGCTACCCTCGCTCGCTCTCTGGAGAAAAACAGCACATGCTATGCGCTGCGGATCTCAAGGGAGCCGTGCAAAAACAACAAGCATTGGATCCTCAAGCCAAGCCCCTTTGCGCGGAAACTTCTGTCTCTGCATATATTAACATCCACGTGTACATATCACGACTGTACATGATTAGGTATATTGCTATAAAGTACATAACTTAAATGGTTTATATGGCAGCCGGTTTTATGATATCAGCACTTTCAAATTTGAAATCATATACATATATATTTTTTAAATGTGTATTGTAATAATGCACACTATTAGACAATTTTAAAATTACTAATACTAATGCTACTATTACTACTACTACTACTACCTAATAGATATAATAGTTATTATCATTCGGTTAATTATAATTTTTAAATTCTGCCTATTAAATGTCAGAGCTCATGCATATGTTTGTATTTAGTCTTTTAATTATTCAGAAAATAAGTTGCATTATTATTTTCCTCCTCAGTGCACTCAGCCTGTGGTCCAGCCAAAGAGCGCTGGAGTATGTTCATAATAAAGACGTCACCCTGTGCTTTGACCGTGCCAACCAAGTGCGCAGCTCTTAACTGTACAACTACAATCTCGACATGCTTACGAACGACCGAGGAATCCTCACATCCCCTGCGCTCGTCAACACAAACATTCTGGCACCGACATCTGCAGTGGGTCGGTAGCCAGGACACCGTTTTTCACTACAGGACGTTTTTGGGCACGCGGACTTCTTTGCTGCGCACTTGAAGCTGAAGCTGATTCGCGAGGATTTAAAGGAAGGAGCAGGGACTCTTAAGGTATTTCAAACTGCGACAGCGCCTATGAGCATCGTTATCCAGCATGTGCGAGAGAGAAAGAGCATGTGTGCACGACATGTTTAAATCGTCTTAGCGTGTATCGTTTGCTTCACAGCTTCTCGTGCAAATATTTTCAACGTGTGGCGTTGTTGACGCTTAGCGTCCTTCATTATGAACGCTTTCGTTCGTGGCCCGTGTAGCCTTGCACTATCCCTTTCCAAACCTTTTATATTTGATTTTAGTTTCTCGAAAGTTCGAGAAAACATTATTGAGGGGTTAAGAAATGGTGAAAAGTGTACTACGCACTTATCCGCACCGTGGTGATATGAGCTCGCGAGAGAGACACGCCCACTTCCAGTGTGTACGCGTGAGGAGCGCGTGTTTTTCCGTGCACAGTGTCACTTTGATGCTATTTGCATAAGCAGTTTTCTTCCTGACAGCCAATACGTTTTTATCATTTTCCATCAAATTATTATCGAGTTTCGTTAATCTTAAGTACTAATCTGAATTGGAGACCTTTAAATGGTGTGTAATGCGGAATGTTGGTTGTGTTTTGTGAACTGCAGGGGGCAGTGAGTGAGTCCTATATGAAGTCAGTATTGAATGATAAAGTTTGAGTCATGCGATTTATAGGTCCCTTGAGTGTGTGTGTGTCTCCGTGAAAGAGAATGAGTCACATCTGACGGGAACCCTTCTGGAAGGTGCTGTTTATCACATCCCAAACAATATGTTTTGCATGAAGATGAGGCTATGGAATCATGCAAATAAATATTAATACATAGGATTTTATGTACCATATCTCCATTTTATTTTACACCCTAACTTGTGTTTGTTGTACATTTTATAAAATCCTTAAACATTCTGTTTATTTCCAGCTTTAGAAAAAAAGTCAATGCTTTCTGAATGTGTGCTCAACTATATGTATATTTATTCCATACACAAGTATTGCTCCTGTCATGGAGGAGGTGTCAGGTCCCCGGTCCTGCACTGCAAAGCCCCCTCGCAGTCTGCTGGAATGGAAGAAGAGAGTCAAGTCTGAGTACATGAGGTTGAGACAGTTGAAACGCTTCCGCAAAGCTGAGGAGGTCAAGGTAGAAAGTCTTTTGCAGTTGCACTTTTTTTTTTTTACTCTGTCAGACCTTTCACTATGTCTTATTCTGTATTTTTCATTTCTCTCTTCTTTAAAAGTTTTTATATACACTAATGTTCACTGTATTTTAAAAAAAATTAATACTTTTATTCATCAAGGATGCTTTAAATTGATTGAAAGTGACAGTTAAGACATTTATAATGTTACTAAAGATTTCTATTTCAATAAATGGCATTTAAAAAAAAAAAATTCTATTAATCAGAGAATCCTGAAAAAAATGCATCACAGTTTTCAAAAAACAACAACAAAAAAAACATACAACCGTTTTCAACATTGATAATAATAAGAAATGTTTCTTTAGCATCAAATCATCATATAAGAATGATTTCTGAAGGATCATGTGACACTGAAGACTAGAGTAATGATGCTGAAAATTCAGCTTTGCATCACAGGAATGAATTACATTTTAAAATAGTTCACAATATTACTGTTTTTACTGTATTTTTGATCAAATAAATGCAGCTTTGGTGAGCATAACTGAATTCTTTCAAAAACATAAAAACAATCTTACTGACCCCAAACTTTTAAATGGTAGTGCATTTATTTATTTATTTTGTTAATCATTCTACTTTCTTTTATTTTTCTTGATATTTTTCCATGCTGTTCTAATTTCTTAAATTTAGCTTTCAGTAGAGTTGGTACTGAAATTTAAGAAATGTGACGCTTTGAGTGCTGTTGAGTGGATTCATAAACACCTCTGATTGGCCATTGTGTTGACGTGCTCATCCGATATGTCTGTGATTGGCTTCAATGATCAACGCTTCAAAAACGTTGTAAATAGTTATCAATTACGCTCTTCAACGAGCGCTTACACAGATACACACGGGAGCATTTGAAAGCAGGCGTCTATCACGGACCAGACACATGCTTTCAAACACTTTCAAATTCAAACACTTCTGTGTGCTTTCAATCACTCCTGTGCGTTGATCGTTGTAGCCAATCACAGACATATCCGATACAGTCTTCGTGTGTGTGTGTGTATGTATGTGTTTTTCACAGGCTCTATTCCAGTCGAATCGCCGTAAGATTGAAGAAAGAACTGAGCTGCTGAATGAGGAATGGTCCAAGCTCCGAATCCAGTCCATTCCTCTGTCCACAACCGGTGGCTCTCTGCCCAACAAAAAGGCAAGAATGACACAGTTGGGGACCTTGACTACCACTAACCGCTGTCAGTCATCCTGCATCTGCTCTATGACACTAGATCGCTTTACTGTGAATTGAACCTGCTGCTAATTCAGCACAAGACTGTCCCCTCTAGCTGATTTATGAGCTGAATCAATACATAGTCAGCTTTGCCTTGGCATTTTCCAAACCTAATTTATTCTAACAAAATGCCAGTAATGACTCAAGATCAGGTGCCACAGTTCGCCTTCCATTTCCTGCAGTACCCACTTTATCATACAGTACCTGACAAGCGTTTAGATCATTCTAATGATGTTATTAATGGACTGACTGTGGCACAGTTAACCTCTAATTAATTAGTCCGGGCAAATATTACCAGTAGACTGGTAAAAATGCAGCAAGGTGTGATTTTTTTTTTTTTTTTTCACTTTATAAAATTGCTCTGTTGCCAAAAATGTATTTGTATGTTTGCCAAGTCAGCGCTCAATATCTAAAACTCCTGTGATATCCACAATAAAAGCAGCCGGCGGGCACAGCAGAGCTTAGTTCTCTGTGGAAGACAGAGAGACTGCTCCACATACCAGCACAGCTGGATCCTGCATGCAACAGCACTGCAAAACAATACCACACTTGAAGTTCTTCAGATACACCAAACCAAATATTTTTGATTAGTGGATTATGATTTTGTCACAAATGTAAATGTGTATTCACGAGCACACACTTGTACCCAGTTTGATTTTTCTGTCTAGTAGTTTCTATCACTGATTTGGTGTGATATTTTAAAGGGATAGTTCACCCCTAAAATTTAAATCCTTTCACTATTTACTCACCTTCATGTTGTTAAGCGGGACTGAAACTTTCATGCTTCAAAAAGGACACAAGAACATCAAGTATCATAAATGGTCTGTATGATTAGTGCACTATATTCCTTCTGAAGCTTTGAGTGATGAACAGACAAAAATATAAGTCTCTAACACTTTTGGCATCCACCCTTGATCTCAATACCATGCTTATGAGCAGAATTGAAGAGTTCATTTGCAAAAACAGATAACTCCATTTTTATTAATTCTCACAAATCATGTTTTTTTTATTGTGCATTCCAAGTATTATCAATCAAAGTGCAGTTGGGTTGTTTTAATTAAGTAATAGTAACTCCAAAAAATACAGGTAACTTACAAAATTAAAGTTCATTGAAAGTATGTGTTTTGTATATATTAAAAGTTTGTTTTTTAGCAAAAGCAGATAACTCCACATTTCATGTTTCAGAGTTAAACAAAACCATTGCTTTGAAATTGCATTTAAAACACACAAACACACACTAACAGATCGGCACACACATTTACGCACACAATACCGGCTTTTCTGATTAAACGTATTTAGGGTTCTGAACGTGCTGTATGTGGAGAATAACGCACAGCAGTCAGTTCATTTTTATTTTTATTTTTTTTAAATGTGCCACTTATTGGTTTTTGCAAATGAACTCTTCAACTGATGACTGATATGTGAAACTTTTCAATGAATCAGTTGATCTAGTACACACAACTGGTCTAAATACATAGTTCAGTCGTGAAACTCTAACTGAGCATCAGCCAACCAGATGTACTTCCTAATCCACATAAACACATACATTTGTACCCTAGCCTGGAATCTCCCTGCTGCGTGGGGATGCATTGTATGAACTACTTTTACAATGCTTGTGCATCCTTATTGAAAGCCTTCAACCATGTTTATTGTAAAATGCATGGAAATGAGTGACAAGTTTAATTCTTGAAAATGTCTTCTTTTATTCTGCCCTATAAGAAAAGTCATTTCGGTTTGCATTAGCATGATGATTACAGAATTTTCATTTTTGGGTAAACATTTTCTTTATTAATAGATAATTATTTATTTTTATTCAGTGATCTGTTTGTAAACTAGGAAAAATGTATTCAAATGCAACTAATATAAAATTAATATATATTTAAATTACATTGGCTAATTAATATATGTAAGGCTAAAGCAATTTAACAGTTGTCTAATAGTTCTGAGTGACACTTTGACTTATCCTTTGTTTTCCTGTGTTCCTTTTCTTGTCCAATCACAGTTGTGCATGGTAGAGTTTGGCTTTCCGTCCTTTCCGAACCAGGCCGTTGCCATGCGTCCCTTGACAACTGTTGCTGGGATACCATTCATGTACTCCTGGTCCCCTTTGCAGCAGAACTTCATGGTACTGGATGTGGACAATAAGCGCACGCACATTAACACATAAAAAGCACTCTATCATGATCACCATTAGCAGCCTGCGTCTGCAGAAAAAGAAGGAGAGAGAAAAGCATCATTTTATGACACTGGTCATTTTAAAAGTAGGTCACCCTGCAGCAGCGCATTCACATGTTGAGACAGCCCTAAGCATGTGTTTTTGAAATCATCTCTCAGGTAGAGGAGGATGTGCGTCTTTAAACACCTACACTCACTTACAGGCACAAATATAGGCATATACAAAAACACCCACCTGCAACGCACATTTACAGTATCGTTCTGCATTTCTCTCTCATTTAAAAAAGCCTCACTAATGCAGTGAAAAATCACAGCCCTCTTCCTACCATCTTTTTTCCCTCTCTTTGTCTCCGAGGTGGAAGATGAGACGTTTCTGCATAATATCCCTTACATGGGAGACGAGGTGTTGGAACAGGATGAGGCTTTCCTGGAAGAGCTTATTGATAATTATGATGGGGTGCATGGTGACAGAGGTGAGCATTACAATACATATTTTACACACATTACCACTACCACCAGGCATCACAAGACCTGGACTGAATCTCTTCTGGATGTTTTAAAGACACAGGAGTAAAGAAAGTAAATAAAATTTACTACAGTAAAAATTGGTTATTATTACCATGTTTTATTCAACCACTCAATCCTAACATACACTAACTACCGTTAAAAGTTTGGGCTGCATTTTTTGATGGAAAATATAAAAATAAAAAATAAAAATAAAACATAAAAAAGTAATATTGTGAAATATTATTATAATTTAAATTAGTTGTTTTAAGATAAAATTTAATTTATTCCTGTGATGCAAAGCTGAATTTTCAGCATCATTACTCCAGTCTTCAATGTCACATGATCCTTCAGAAATAATTCTAATATGATGATTTGATGCTCAAGAAACATTTCTGATTATTATCAATGTTGAAAACAGTTGTGTCGCTTAACATTTTTTTCAGGATTCTTTGATGAATAAAAGGTTCAAAAGAACAGCATTTTTTGAAATAGAAATCTTTTGTAAGATTATAAATGTCTTTTCTGTCACTTTTGATCAATTTAAAGCATCCTTGCTGAAAGAAAAAAAATCGTACTTACCCTAAACTTTTGAATGGTAATGTAGATGCTGTTCTTCATCTTGTTGTGGTATCAATTTATCGTATGTTTGTGAGTGTTAGCAGTGTGATGTACATAAGTATCTTGTACCTTGATAACAGAGGGAGGATTCATAAATGATGAGATCTTTAAGGAGCTGGTGGAGGCATTGAGCCAATACTCAGACCCAGAGGAAGAAGAGGAGGAAGAGCCTACAGAGAGGGCAGAGAATAAGGAGGAGGAGGAGGAGGAGGAGGAGGAGAAAGGGATTCAGAAAAGTGTAGCAGAAGGACCTGAGGAGTCAAAAGGGGGCTTCTTCAAGAGAAAGAGGAGGAGCACTGCTGAAGGTGAGCAGAAACAAAATAATGAATAATTCTGATAGTAAAAAATACACATAAATATATATTATATAATACATTTTAAAAAAGTATATTAATTATTTGTATAATTAAATAATTTAATTTAATTGGATTAATTTTTTAAATGAAAAATACAATTAAATGCTTTTGTATTATAAAAATAATAATATCTTTTTATTTTATTATCTTTTAAGTTTGACGGCCATATGTTGTGTCAAATTACCAAAGAATTAGGGCTTTTAATAGACAGTTTGCAGTATAGCACTGTACGACCAGAGACACTAGAGTTGAATTTCACTGGTTGAACATCAAATTGACTAGAACTCACATGTGTTGCCCATCAGATCAGCCTCTGTGTGTCTGTCTCTACGTGTAATTGTTTGCTCTGAGTGCCGCCTCTATTCCCAGGGAGAGCTGGGTAAACCTGTTTGTTCATTCAGTTTGTTTTAGGCCAGTATCCCGTTACAGTACACACTGACCCCTACGCCACAGCAAAGGAAACATGCACACACACACATAAGCACTAGTATACTTTTACTTTATAAGTCAAATTTTGGAAATGCTGATTTTGCTCTTGCTTTCCCATCACCAGGAAGAGAGCTCTCCACTAATAAGAAGATTCCTCATGACAAGATTTTCACAGCTATTGCGTCCATGTTTCCATACAAAGGCACCATGGAGGAGCTGAAGAACAAGTAGGGCACACTATTGAAAAACTTTTTTTTTTAGTTTTTAGACTTCCTTTTTTTAGAAAGAAATGGGATCAGGACATGAAGCAGGCTGGATTCAAACCTGCCTCTTTCAAATGTGTAACGTGTAGAGTGCGTGGGCTGATCCTGTCAACATCTGATCCTTTTAATAGTGAAACTTTGTATGCAAATGTGAATTGTGTATTTTAATAACTTTTCAATTTTTTTTCCTGAACACTCCCCCGTCTGCCATTGTTTGGACAACCAGATGTGCTTGTTTTAGATGGATTTTCAGTTCAGTCCTGTTAAATCCAATTAATTTCTATTTAACTTATTTTGATTTCATTTCAAAGTTGCACACCCTGTCGCATAATGCTGTCCCAAACAAAAAACTTTATTCAACAAGCTTATGCAACCATAATGGCAAACCTAACATGCATGCACATTCTTCACTTGAATAGGAAAGAATATGTCATGCCAATTTAAAGCCGTGGTAAATGAAGGTTCATGGGAAGCTCCTCGGGCTCTGCTGTCAGCTGGCTGTGCAGCCCCCGCAGCAGCAGTGGAAACAAAAACCCGTCACACTTTGCATTATCATCCAACTGTTTACTGTTTCATGTCATTATTGTTCATTCCACCAGCTGTGCTCATTTTATTTCTTTCCACTGGCTGGGGAAATCTGTGGGTGAGAGTTGTATTTAATGCCCTGTTATGTTTGTAAAACAAATTCAGCACGTTAAAGGGATAGTTAATCCAAAACAGAAGATTCTGTCAACATTGTATTCACCCCAAACTTGTATGACTTTATTTCCTTTTTTTTTGGAGCAAAAAATACATAAAATACACATACAGTATAAATTACACACAAAACTACAGTTGATACTAGTGACCACAGCTGATAATAATGGTTTTGGAACAGCATGAGCGTCAGTAAGTAGGCTTTAAGTAAAGTGTTACCTTTCATTTTTTAAGTGAACGAATGCTAAAAGCATCTACTGATCTTTGACACCATAAAAATACAACACTAAGACACAATGATTCCCAAACTCTAAATCCTCATATAATGCACTGTTCTCCCACATACACTACCATTCAAAGATTAGGGGTTGGGTTTTTTTTAATTAATCCTTTTATTCACAAATTAAAATGATCAAAAGTGACAGTAAAGACATTTATAATGATAAAAATTTATCAGCAAAACCATTTTCAACATTGATAATCATAATAAATGTTTCTTGATCATCAAATCAGCATATCAGAATGATTTCTGAAGGATCATGTGACACTGAAGACTGGAGTAATGATGCTGAAAATTCAGCTTTGATCACAGGAGTTAATTACATTTTAAAATATATTAAAACAGATATCTTAAAACAGTTATCTTAAATTGTAATAATATTTTACAATACTATTTACTGCATTTTTCAAATAAAATAAATGCAGCCTTGGTGAACATGAGACTTCTTCCAGCCCCCAAACTTTTGAATGGTCATTTCAGTTTTAGTTTTTTTTTTTTTTTTTTTTTTGCTTCAACAATAATGTTTTTACAGTGACATGCTTTAGTTTTTACCCCTTACCATAGCTTAAACATCCAGCCCTCCCCCACCAAATAAATAAATTACACAATATAAAATGAAATAGCTAAAACAGCACAGATAAAAAGAAAATTAACAATTAATAAATACACAAATCAATAAAGAGTTGGGTCAAAAAAAATAGTTTTGACTTTACAGAAAATGTAGGCAACAGCACACACATATAGGTGAAATTTGATGAGAAAAGTAGATTAATATTTCTCTTTTCATGATACATTGAAAACAGAAAATGATACAGAAAATGACCCCACGTTTTCATATACAGCTCATGACGTCCTGAGGCTTTGAATATCACACGTTCATACAGTTTTAGATTTTCAATTTTGTTTTGCTGCTGTTACAAGTAATAATGTAATACTGTATTTTTCTCTCTTTCTTGCAGATATAAGGATCTCCTGGAGCCGTCCAGCCCTGTGAAGTTGCCTCCTCTCTGCACGCCCAGCATGGATGGCCCC
This sequence comes from Ctenopharyngodon idella, assembly GCF_019924925.1. Lineage (NCBI taxonomy): Eukaryota > Metazoa > Chordata > Actinopteri > Cypriniformes > Xenocyprididae > Ctenopharyngodon > Ctenopharyngodon idella. Next base: position 32,414,805 of record NC_067222.1, on the reverse strand, counting down.
TTTGCCAAATCTGTTCAGAGAGAGCAAAGTCTGCACTCTTTTCATACGCTTTTCTGTCGCCGCTGCTTTAAATACGACTGCTTCTTGCACCGTAAGACATTATAATGTCCTTCTCTAGTCTGCAATGCAATTATATGTTTGGTATTAATTTTTATATCATGTACAGTTTTCATCAGTACATCAAACATACAAATAGCCTCTGTTTAAACCTGCCATTAAAGTTAGTCTCAAATGATCTGATCAAGCTGTCCGCCAAGATTAATGCTACAGATGTGATGTAATGTTTGTGCTCAGCTTTCCATGCGTCTCCTAATGTATATAAGAGGAAGAATAAAGAGATCCGTATGGAGACAGAGCCCTGTGGACTGGACTGCTTCCTGCTGCAGGTACTGTTTACTGTCAATTTATAATTGAATTAGATCCTGTTTATTTTTTAATAATCTTTATCTTTCTCCCTTCTTTGGTCACAGAAAGGAGCAAAAGAGTTTGCTGATCAAAACATGCTGAGGTCTCAAAGGCCCCGGCGTCGACGCCGACAGCCCCGCCCCTCAAGTTCATGTGGCCCCTCAGGCTCCGGTGAGGAGGGAAAAGAAGGAGACAGCGACCATGAGACCACCAGTTCCTCAGGTACACACACCAATGTGCATAAACATAAACATACAAAACAAAATATGCATATCCTCACCTTAATGTACAGTGGATAAATGGTTAATAAAGACCAAAATAACAGAAATGAAACACACAGGAAAACCTTCCATTGCTAAAAATAGCATTGCCATAATAAAAAAAAAAAACCTCTTGTCCTGTGGACATGAGTTGTTTGACTCTATTGCACCAGAGACTGAAAATAGTTTTAGGAACACAAGAACATTATTAGGAAGGCAATAATTATTATTTTCGCCTGTTGGATGCTAAAATTCTAGATGATAAAGATTAGTAAAGACAAAATACTATAATTCCACAGACCTACATTTAAGGGAGGGATCCAAGCTTTATTTAGAGAGTATGATAGAGATTTTGGGGGTGGGTTTGATTTTGACTTTCATCAGTAAGTAAACATCCAAAATCAACATATCCTAGCAATCACCAGTACACCCTAGTAACCACATAGAAATGCACTAACAACAACTTAAACCTCATTGCAAATTTTCTTTAGGGATGCACAATGTATCAGTACCATTTTTTAAAATGAAAATTCTGTCATTACCCTAATGTCCTTCCAAACCCGTAAGACTTTCGTTCATCTTCGGAAGACAAATTAAGATCTTTTTGATGACAGAATGCTGTCAGATTTCCTTCCATTGACTGCATTTGTAACTACCACTTTGATGCTTTAAAAAATTCATAAAGAGATCGGAAAACGAATCCATATTAGGGCTGCATGATTTATCTTGATTAAACCGCATGCAATTTGGCAAAGTCTGCGATTGTTTTATGCGCAGCTTGTCAGAGCTTTACGGCTCTGTGATCAGTAGTAAATGCTTTTCCATCTGAAAGCCAGAGGGCTCTCTTGCGCAGAAACTCCAAATATGCCCTGCCGCAGAAGTAGATAACACGCGTCATATCGCTGTAGCTAAATAAACTGAAGATTGAAACACTTTGATTGATTAAACATGACTAATAAACACATGACTGCCTTATTCTGTGTAAGAAGCCACATCATCTCACAGAAGGATGCTCAACTGTCTTTACGAAGTGAGTTTGGAGTAAAAACATGTTATTAAATGTTGTCTTTTGTTGGACAAGATGTTAATAAATGCTTCTCATGTCTGGAAAGATGTTTGACGCATGTTGCTTTTTCAAATGTACATTATAAGCGACTCAAACTCGCAGTGCTATCAGATGGATTAGCATTTGGAGCCATATTTCATTTACAAGCTGTGCATAAAAAAATAATTTTAGCATAAAAAAAGCCTTTGCGATTTTATAATCACACTAAAAATCGAGTTTTAAATGTTATTTTTCGTATCGTGCAATAAAACGTGCAGCCCTAATCCATAAGAATCGATCACTTGTTATGATGAAAAAATTTAATTTAACCTTTAATCACATGTAAACATTGATCAGCGAACATAAGCAGAAGCTCAACCTAACTTGAATAACGCACAAGAACAAACCTCTTCCGGAAGCTCAAATATGCTGCATAACACACGAGAATGAACCTCACTGGTTACGCAGCACGTTTGAGCTTCCGGAAGAGGTTTGCTCTTGTTATGTGCTACATAAACATTGAACAACTATTTAAATGTTGATCAGCAAGCTCATTGGCTACAGATGCAACAGGAACCAATTAGCTTGTGCCATGTAGTTAATGATGTGATTGTCAGCAGGTTGCATTAAGAAGATCAGTTTGCACCATCTAGTATTTCATGAGAGAACTTGGTATTTATTTGAAATAGAAATCTTTTGTAAAATGATAAATGTCTTTACTGTTACTTTTGATCAATTCAATGCATCCTTGCTAAATAAAAGTATTAATATCTTAAAAATAGACACCTAACTTTTCTATTCAGTTCTGATTTACTTCAGTAAAGAGTCAGACCGACACAATGTTTTGGATGAAAACCTGTCATTTACCTGTGTGAATGTTTGTGTGTCAGAGGGTAACTCTCGGTGTCCCAGTCCCACCAAACTGAGACCAGGGGAGGAAGGAGCAGAGGAGTCTGAGTTGCCTCCTCAGTGGAGTGGAGCAGAGGAGTCTCTGTTTAGAGTCCTGCACGGCACATATTACAACAACTTCTGCTCTATTGCACGACTCATTGGCACAAAGACGTGTAGAGAGGTGTGTACAAAAATGACATAGAACAGGAGGTCAAATATGTATCTTTTGCTTGTTTGATAATGTCCATTTGTAGATAATTACTGCAGATTTAAAGTAAATGCAATTATGTTGAATGTGCAAAAAAGTTCTACAATATTTACTCAAAAGTAAAGTCAACAAAAAATATGTCCGTTTAAAAGAACGACTGTGTGCATGTGTGCCTGTGTTTTTCCCAGAAAGACTGTGGTTTGGCTAACTGGAAATGTGATTACCTCAAATCATGTGTTTTTCTTTCATTTAGGGAATGGTCCAAATCTTTTTCTAGAAGAGTGTTGTTTTGATTGTGTGTTTATGTGTGTATGTGTGTGTTAGTGTGTGCGAGCTCATATGGCAAAGATCAACATGATAATGAGCGGTTACGTCTCAGTTGGGTTTCAAAGTACTGACTAACGCCCATTAAGTGTTGCGGTATGTGTGGGGGAATGTACATGTTGCAATGCTCTGTCTGTGTTTATGTCTGTGTGTGTCTGTGTCAGGTATACGAGTTTGCAGTGAAGGAGGTGCTGATTCACCGTGTTCCACTGGAGGATGGTGGGATCTCACCTCAGAAGAAAAAACGAAAGCACAGGCAAGATGTTCACACACCATCCACCTTCACCTGCTTCATATTCATGCTTTAATAAGCTAGATGTTACACAGGCAGCAAAATACGGACACTAGAGATCAACAGTGTTTCTGTTTGTTTAATAGGTTATGGGCTAAGATACAGCTGAAGAAAGGTAAGAATCTCAACTGAAATACCAGACTGAGACGTGGTTTCAGTGGCTTGGCAGGTTCAGGAATAGACAAACGGAAGGAAAAGTCATGGAGATTTCTATAGTTAGGGCGATTCGACATTCTGACTGGCGATTGGTAGTCAGATAGATAATGGCAATTATTAAATTAACTCTTTCCCTGCCAGCGTTCTTTAAAAAAAAGTTGCCAGCCACCGCCAGCATTTTTGATCATTTTCACATTTTTTTTCATGGCCCCCAGAATATTTTTATATGAATATCTGAACATGAAACATGAAATATAAAATAATTTTAGCTTCATGCATACTTTTTTATCAACACTTGAATGTGGGTATGTTTCAAAACAAAAAAGCTGAGAAAATCATGTTTTTGTCAAAGGCTATGTCTGGATCGGATGCAGAATGATGAACAAAAAACATAGATCGAGTCCATAAACACCCCCAAAGCATTCACCGGCCTATACCTCTTCCTGGGTCGATCTTTCATTCAGTACCGCTAGGCAGTTTTGATTTATATACTGTTTAATGATCGCTTTATTTTATTGCAGTGCTTTTTAAAGCAATGCTTTTATCACTTGTTTCTGCTTCTTTTTTGCCTGTGTTTTGATCCGGAGATTCTGTACTCTTTCAGAAGATGCATAATAGCGCCCTCAAGCCATATAACAGTGAAAACATGGATTGCTGGAAATTTACATTAATGGCGGGAAAGCGTTGTCATGACGGAAATTTCTGTCAATGACGGGGAAATATTGGTTAATGGTCTGTTTTGTTCATGTGCATTACATTGTAAGCTTATTAAATGTGGAAACAAAGTTTTTAAGACTTTGCAAATTAATATTGCACAGGGTAGAGTGACATTAACAAAATATTCTAAATGTTTCAGTTCTTTATATAACATTTATTACATTTTAAGTATTTAAAATGTACAATTCTTGGCATTTTGTTATAAAATGGCAGAAGGCCTATTGTCTATAGTCAATATAATTTAGTTCTAATCACTAAATACACAAAATTGCAATAACGCTTTACAATAAGGTTAATTTTTTAATGCATTAGGTATTATGAAATAACAATGAACAGCAATTTACAGTATTTATTAATCTCTGTTAATGTTAGATAATTATTTGTTTGATGTTTGTTTTTAATATTTAAACAATCTTTATGCAGTAATCACAAATGCCTGGATACATAATGGAATGTTTTTGTTCAAACTGCATTGGAACCTTTGTTATTACTCTTATTTACCTTCCTGTTTGTCATACAGACAACTCATCCAATCAAGTGTACAATTATCAGCCATGTGACCACCCTGAGCACCCATGTGATAGCTCCTGTCCATGTGTGATGACACAAAACTTTTGTGAGAAATTCTGCCAGTGTGATCGCGAGTGTGAGTTCAACACAAATGAACATGCACACACATGCAAACACATCAAATATAGACATACAAAAACATACAAGTTCAAGTATACAGTTCTGAAATAAAGGGATAAAAATATCCACTTTTTGTTTAGGAAAATTAAATAAACAAATAACATTTAATTTATAAAGAAATAAAATAAAGCTTTCAGTTTATGTGTGTGTGTGTATATATATATATATATATATATATATAATATATTTTATGATATAGAGAAAATGTTAAGGAAAGTTACTGTAGTTGTGTACTCTGAAGTTTCTTCCTCTTTCTCTCTTCCTTGACCTTATCTTACACTTTAAAAAAGATTATGTTGTGAATACATGCAATGTCTATAGAATTATGAATTTCTGGTGGTCAATTTACATTACAAGTTCTTCAATGCTGAAGGTGCAATGTCTGTACACCACTAGGGGGCGACAACAAAACAACATCAGACCCCTAGTGATGAAGTGAAGAAATTACACACTTTACCTTTAAAAAGTCACTGTACCATTTTGACCTTTGCTCAAATCATGTCATTTTGAACATCAGTTTATTTTAGGCATATGAACATCTCAAACATTCACAGGTCACCCTGACACAGTTTTCCCTCTGTGTTTGGTTCTAGGTCCGAATCGGTTTCCTGGCTGTCGCTGCAAGACTCAGTGTAACACCAAGCAGTGTCCGTGTTACCTGGCCGTGCGGGAGTGTGACCCTGACCTCTGCATGACCTGTGGGGCCGCAGACCACTGGGACAGCAAACAGGTCTCTTGCAAGAACTGCAGCATCCAGAGAGGACTCAAGAAGGTATGAACTACTTTTCAGTGACACTGTTAATGATTAACACATCTATCTGTCTGTCTGTCTATCAGTGGTGGACAATAACAAAGTATTTCTGCTTCATTACTGTACTTAAGTACATTTTTTCAAGGATCTATATAGTTTATAGCATTTTTATTTTGGGAAACTTTTACTTCTTCATTCCAAAGTATAATATTATATTTTTTTACTCCACTACATTCCATAAAAACATATTGTTCGTTATTTTGAACTGAAGAAATCGCCACAAAAGCGATTTTTTTCCAATGAGCCTGCTGAATTGGTTCACACATAACACTGAACAATTCATTTGTGAATTGGACTGATCCAATTGCAACTATTCTTGAGTCAACAACTCGCTGATTCAATGATCCTGTTTGAAATGAGCGAAGATCAGGGATATTGGAAGTTGAATGTGCGTGCAACTGATGGTGTGGAGATACTAATGAATTTTAGTATTGATTATTGTCAATGAAATCAAATTTAGGTCATGACTGTCAGTTATTTGTGAACTAAATCTGCTGTAAAAGGGCAGGTTTTAAGCCCATTGAAAGGCTTAAATGTGGACATGTTCGCATTTGTGTTGCATCTTCTGTATGAGGTAGAGGATTTTAAGTAAAATAACGTGAATTAATGCCCAAGCGTCTTCTTCTGCTGCAGTTACAGATGATATAAACTAGTATGTTTGCATAGAGTTCCTCTTAAAATGTTAACACATTTTGCACCATGTGACGTCTGTACATTGTATTTTTATACGAATTGTTAAAAAATTGTTTCAAATACTATATGATATATTAAGCAGACAAGTTTATAGTAATATTTTAATGGGGTATCTGTACTTTTAATCAAGTGCTTGATTTGTGTACACTGCTATCTATCTATGTAGTTTTCATCCAATATGGTACATGCTGATAATCAAAGGCAAATAAGAGATAAAGAAGATACTTTAGTCATATGAATGTTGTTTAACCTGTTTGCCAGCACCTGCTCCTGGCCCCATCTGATGTTGCAGGGTGGGGTACATTTATCAAAGAGCCAGTCCAGAAGAACGAGTTCATCTCTGAGTACTGTGGAGAGGTGTGTGGAAATCACACGCACCCCTAATGATGAGCAATAGATTCTGTGATTCTTCTGCTATATTCTTCAGTTATATTCTTAGAGGTCTGATTAATGCATTGTGTGTGTAGCTTATTTCCCAGGATGAAGCAGACAGGAGGGGCAGAATCTACGACAAGTACATGTCCAGCTTTCTGTTCAACTTGAACAATGGTAGAGGCTTCATTATATTATATTACATTATGTTACATTATATTAAATTATATTATATTATATTCATTTCACAAGTGTTTTTATTTAATTCCAGACTTTGTAGTGGATGCCACTCGAAAAGGGAATAAAATACGATTCGCCAACCATTCTGTCAACCCCAACTGTTACGCAAAAGGTACTTTATTTCATCATATAAATATCAAAGTGCAAAGGCAACACTGAGTTGAAGCTATTAAGCACGTCTGACACTGGTTATTATTGCAGTTGTCATGGTTAACGGCGATCACCGCATCGGAATCTTTGCCAAGCGCTCCATACAACGAGGAGAAGAGCTCTTTTTTGATTACAGGTAGGTTTTGTTAAACACTCATATATGTGTTCTAATGAGATTGATGATTTTGTGATGTTATTTTATTTTTTCTGCTTCTTAGGTACAGTCAAGCAGATGCATTGAAGTATGTTGGCATTGAGAGGGAAGTCGACATTGTGTAGATATGCATCTTGAGCGTGTCCACGTTTAGCTGGTAACATTTTTGCCTACCCACAATGCTTTGCACTTCACCGAGGGTGAGATTTAAGAATTCCTATGGGGCATATTTTTGTAATGACATCACAGATTGATCTGATGATGCAGTCAGAGTGTGATGTCACTACTTTAACCTGTGGTTTAACTGAATTGTCTAAACAAACGTTTTTGTTTACTTTTTTGTGATGATGTTTGTGATGACATTGAAGAAACCAAAAGGTGTCCTCAAAATGATAAATCCACTCCTCCACATTTGCACTATATGGCCAATACCACAGGATATCGATAGACGGCATCATTTTCTCTGTCATGGAAGGAAGAATGCCAGTTCAGACAATTGTCATGAAGTTTTTTTTCTTTCTTTTTTTTTTCTTTTTTTTAATCTTTCCATTCAAAAGGCTCTGTAAACAGCTTTTGAAATAGCTATAACCTCTATATGCTCAATATATACTGTAACTGCAAACTGAATGCATCACACCTAGCCGTTGTTGTTGTTTCTGGTCAAAATATTCTGTAGTGCAAAACATCAAGCAATATTTCATTGTTACATTTGCACTTATAGTCAGTCAGGTCAGTATCTTTTCTTTCTAGAACAAACTTCAGTAAACTTGTCTGCAACCTGGTGTCATTTGATGTTAGCCTGTTACTGTAATGTGCATTGCTCTTGCAGTCCATATCTATCTATCTATCTATCTATCTATCTCTCTCTCTCTCTCTCTCTCTCTCTCTCTTCATCAGCTGTAAGCTGCTTGCTGTATTGCACAATGCTGCCTCATTTTGTCAGATATTACTATTCTAACTAACATAGCACTAAGGCAGTTAATCTTCATTTCTGCTTAAACTGTATGAGGTTAAATATTGTTAATGTTGTGTAGAAATAAACAAAACAAGTAACCATATAAACCGACAGACTGAATGTGAACCGTGAGCTAAAGAGCGACTTAAAGGACATTGTTTAGCAGGCTTTTTTTTTTAAGAGTGAGTGTACAAAATAGGCCTTACAAGGGTTAGGATTTGGGTTTCACTGTACCATTTTATGTAAAATAAAGAGCTAAACCAAATGACCAAATTTGTTTAACATGCCCTAGATTGTAACTGCACTTCACATTTCCACTAAATGAACAATATGCTGAGAAAATAATTCCTAGTGTCTTGTAATTTTAGTTGCGTAACTATTTTGTGCTTTATATTTAACCCAATCACTGAAGCCCACAAAAAGAGCTTTCTGAAAAAATTCAAGTACAGTTGAGTTTACAGATGTGTTTAAAAGCAGGTATATGTGTAGAAAATGTAGTAATGTTGCGTTGGACACGTTTAACTCAGACATGAATTGTCTTTTGGCAAGTGACAAAAACAAGACATGCGCCTGTCTGAAATGATTCTTTTTAAAAAGAGTCCTCAGAGTTTTTGTTTCCTTCAGACTTTTTATTAAAGTGTCATTTGGGATTTGTGTTGATTCTACAGTCATGGTCATTTACAATGAGGATGACAATCAAAACCAGAACTAAAAAATTAAGAAAACTCAAAATGAACACCTTGTCACACCTGACCACAAAGCTGAAATTACCTTCTTGTAACAATTTGAGGGATAGCATTATAAGGTTTTTGTCTGATTCCATGAATCTAGTTAATCTTTTTGCCTTGGGTGTTCTCACAGGAATTATTTCTGAATCAACCTCATGGGCACAGTGGTAATAAAAGATAATTGTGATCACCTCAACATGAGACTGAATCTGCAACCTTTGTGTTAGTAACTCTAAGGTAGCATGAATCCTGGAAAGGAAAAAAAAAATGTCAGAAGCATTCATTTAAACTCAGTAGATGCTCTACCGATCAAAAGTTTGGGGTCTTTGAGATTCTTTGAGTCGCTTGCTTCCAAAGACTGCATTTATTTGATCCAAAATTCAATAAAACCATAATAATGTAAAAATATTACAATTTAAATGAACTTTTCCCATTGTAAAATATTTTAAAATGTACTTTATTAATGTAATGATTAAAAGCTGAAGTTTCACTCTGTCACATGATCCTTCAAAAATCATTCTAATGTGATGATTTGCTGCTCAAGAAACACTACTTAATATTATCAATGTTGAAAACAGTTGTGCTGCTTAATATTGTTGTACAAACCATGATACATTTTTTTATTTGATGAATAGAAAGTTCAGAAGAACATCATTTATTTGAAATATAAATCTTTTGTAACAATATAAATGTCTTTACTGTCACTTTTGATCAATTTAAACTTATGATCAATTGTTTTTGATCAATTTTACCCCAAACTTTTAAATGGCAATGTACTGAAGAATAAATAATGTTATATACTGTTTGCACCAAATACAAATACAGTAGCAACAAATATTTCCTATTTGGTCAAACAGGACTTATAAACAGGACTTAGTGCATTTGGAAAAGATGATAAAGAAAATATTTCACAGTGAATTATTGTGTTTCTATATACACATGAAAAAATGTTTTACATGTAAAATGGATCAAGGTCGCATATTAAGTGATACATTTCTCCAAATGAAACAAACGGACCTCCACATGATAAGTGATATGGTTTTCTTCAAACATTCAGTCAAATGTATGTCAGTGAGGTAACGTTCCTATTAGCTGCAGCTGGTAAAACCATTGACAGGGACGACGCACAATACCTCATTTACACAAACATACATCACACAGCTAGTGTTGAATATACCATCCGCTCTCTTCTCATTTCACATGAACATTCATTTGAAAACTACCACAATCTGGTGTAATCATTTATACTCACTATAAATTTTTTAAGTAAATGTCAAGTATGAGGAGACTTTGAAAGGTGTTTGTCCCTGTGCAATTTAATAGCATTTCATTCTTCTTTCAAGACTCTTTTCAAAGTAAAAATGAATTGAAAGTCTATATTCCACTGGTTTAGAGGATGATGGAAGGGAATAAGTAAAAGAATGAGGGATACATTAAAAAAAAAAAAAAAAAAAAAGAATAACAGAAGAGACAAAAGAGGAGGTTTAGAAACCTGGCAGAGGTCATGAGGTTAAGAGGTTAAAGCTGAACTTATCCATTCAACACTCATCTATTCAAAATACTCTCACTTGCCTACCTTTTTATACAAATTAGCATGATAAAAAGAGAAGTACACTTTTTTTATACATATACATAAACAGCATAATCTGTGGGTGAATATTATGCAATCTCTTTGATGAAAGCTCTTATGGCTCTTTTAAAGAAAGACTCAAGAACATGTGCCTGGCACTGGAAGCAGCAGATTCTTCTTTTTCTTATTGCATTTCGATGAAAAGTGCAGTAGTCATGCAAAATGCATAGCTTCTAAAGATAATATATGTGTTCTACCTTATTTGCTTTTTTGTTTTATTAGCTCGTTTTACATCTGGAAAGATGATGGAAGTGATCTAAGCTCTGAGTAAAACCACAGTCAAAACAGCTAAGTAGCAGCAGCAGCAATAATGGTGGCATACAGCAAATGCATGAATGAATTTATAAAAAAAACATGACTTTATACAAGGGCATCTTCCATCCACAGACGTCAGTCTGTGATGTGTGAAAGCCTCTCGAGCACAACAACCAGACTTGTGCTGAACTTCTCAGTGTTTCATGCTAAGAAAGCTTTCAAAGGTGACCTCGTGCAAAAATATCAGCTACTTTATGACTATTTCTGTCCAAACTCTAGATGGTCTCATTTTGAACTACCTTAAACAACCAGATTGCAATTTATGATATTAGAACATGTTAAGTTTGCTGTTCCCCTATATTCTAAAGATGGTATTTTAGTGTTTCTGTCATTGAGTTATTGATCCAAAGCTAAAACAAGTCTGTTCACCTTTTTCTGATTAATATATAGGTCCTATAGATTGTAGACTCCACGTGCCTCATTTATAAAGTATGCGTACGCACAGATTTGATCTTAGAGTGTGCGTATGCTTAAATCCACGGCAATGCTCATATTTATAAAAACGGTCTTTGACATGGAAAACAGACATAGCAGACGTACGCACTTTTCCTTGTCATATTACTACAGGTTTTTGAAAATCTAAGCTATTCTTGCTGCTCGCCAAGGATTTGGGCGATGACTGGTGATCTTTTATATGTAAATGACATTAATTAGGTGTCGTTTACAATGCGGAGAACTGAAACCATTCAGCTCGCGCAAGTTCAAGATCATTTGCAATTTATAGATTTCACATCTAAAAGAGAGGCGTACGCTTGTTTTCTGTGTGTACGTTCATTCTATGAATCACACATACGCACATCTGAGAAATGATCGTAAGATCAAATTTAGGACGGTTTCTGCGCAACATTTTATAAATGAGGCCCCACAACTACAAGTAAATACATTCAGGCAGCAGAAGATCCACACTATAAAAGTCTGTCTAGAACAGTTTTCCAAACTTTTTTTTTTGTCTTGTGTACCTGATAGGCCCATCAATAAGGCTGAAGTACCCCATTATTATTTTTACTGAAGAAAAAAACTAATTTTGAAGAAAAAATGTGCTATGAATGCAAAATCAACCACATAAATATAAATAAATAAATAAATAAATACATACATACATGTAAAACATGCACACATTACAAAATGTTTTCTTTCCTTTAAAAAAAACACTGGGAGGAAAAAAGATATTAATTCCAGTAAGTTTTTCTTTTTCTGTTTTTCCTGGTTGGGAATCACTGTTCTAAAACACTTTTTTTATCAATCCCGTGACATGAATATTGTGTAAACTGAACAGAAGTATGACTGTACACTATTATAAAAAAACTGTATCAGTTTGCTTTGGCCTATAGGAAGAATTCTCTTCAACAGACAGAAGACACGAGGAGGAAAACAGCTTAATCTCTGATCTGTGGGATGATTCTCATCTGACACAATACAAAATTATTCCTGCCTGCATTGGGTTTGTGAAATATAAAGAGATTTCTTCATTATAGGTCATTTAGAAGTTCAGTGTCAAAATGCCTAGAGAATGGCTTGAAAAGGCTGGTGTGTGTTGCTGTAGCAGCAGTGAGAAGAACACGTACTGTAACTCTCTATCCAATGCCATCACTGTTACCAACCCTGAGACATACAGTACAACACACCGTGTTCATGTCTGATGCTTGGGCAGATGGTTACACATCGACCATTGGCCTTTAGTCAAGAAACTTTTCTTTGTAGACCTTTCATGGATCCAATTTCACAAAAATGTCCTAATCTTCATAAATGTTACACCTCATTGTTGTTCACAAGCAATATGCAATATGGCTACTATCACAAAAACACCTTTCTGCAGTTTTTAAAATGCCACAGTAATAATATTTCCCCATATAGGTTATTGTTCAGCACATCATTGTGCTGTAAAGAAGCTGAAGCCATTCAATGCCATTTGACTCTCCATCTCTTATAAGCGCCGCGACCGAATTTAGGCAGTAGTATAAAACATATACTTAAATACCATTAGCTATGTCTGAGCAAATTCCTCCATACTATATGTTAATGAAGTTTTTCAGTGATGATAAAACAGATATGTGTAAACATATCTACATCTTCAAAACTTTGAAGGTTGTTGTGCATTTTGTGCAGATTCTCTCATTAACACAACAGCATGACTATGAAAAACGCTTACAGTAAATCTACACTACTTTTGCCAGTACACAATAATGAGCCAAAAAGATTTCACTTATTATATACAGGGTTCCCACAACATCAGACAAATGCATTTTCAATTTTTCCAGTCATTTTATAATACAGATTTTTTATTATATTATTTATTTTAGTTGTATTTTATTTATTTTTAAATCATTTTAAGTGAATTTTCAACCAATAAAATATTTTTGAGATGGACATAGCTAGAAAGATTTATGCTGACTACAGAAATTTCCAGATTTTTTTCAATATCCATGACATTTCTAGCCAGTCCTAGTCACAAAAAGTGAATTTCAGCACAACTAGAAAGATTTACATTAGCTATACGGAGAGATTTTTTTTGTTTTGTTTTTGTTTTTGTGACATTTCCAATCATTCTTGATTTTTAAAAATGAAATGGGTGTTGTAAAAAAAAAAAAAATATGAAAAATATTTCAAAACTGAAATATTGTTGAGATGGGTGGGCATAACTATAAAGAATATTCATTTTCAACACAAATTTCCATGACTTTTCCATGATTATATTCATTTCTAATACGTTTTTACAGGCCTGGAAATCACAATTCTAAAATTCCCTGATATTTCCAGGTCTCTATGACTGTGGGAACCCTGGATCAGTCTTTAAAAGTTTCCTGTAATGTTGCTGAGGCACTTCAGTCAGCCCGCACTGCCAGTGCTCATTGATCAGATGGTAAATTGTCAATAGCCTGCTTATTTTGAACCCTGCCAAAAGCACCAAATATCAGATTACACTGTAAAAATAATGGGACAGAAAAATAAATATACAGTTACATTACCATAAAGGCAAAAAAATACATTAAAAAAAATCACCTTTGCAATTCATTCCTCAGTCTTTTTACCTCCCTCATAATCACCATTACTCCTCTCTTTTCTTCCAGACATCCCTCAGTCTGTAGTTGTGTGTTATTCATTGGGACTTTCCTCCTGTATTTCCGGCAGGTTCTTTCTCTCCTTGCGCAGAGTATCAGTGAGGGGCCGAGAAGAGCTGGGGGACTCCAGCTGCTTCGGTTCATTAGTGTGGTAACTGCCTTTATACCTGTACAGGTAAATGTAGAGGCCGTACAGGATCAGGAAGAGCAACATCAGAGACACGGTCACGATTACTGTGGAGAAAAAGACACACAAACACACACACACATACACATAGAGAGAGCAGTCGTTAGCATTAAGCTTAATACTCTTATGGTGTTCTAGCTGAGCTGTCTGCAAATGATGGCTTAAACATAATTTGTATCATGTTGCAGAATTCACATGAGCGACTGCTGACTGTCGGCCCACATAAGCTTTACTCATAAGCTTTAAAGGGATAGTTCACCCAAAAAATGAAAATTCTGCCATCATTTACTTTCATGTCGTTCCAAATCTGTATGCTTTTCTGTGGAACACAAATGGAGAATTTTAATGCAACTCAATTCATATATATTACTTTTATGATAGTAACTTTTTTTTTTTTGATGTTCTAGTCATTTTGACATGGTCACTATATATGAATTGTTGTTATTATGGAAAAGAGCTGCATGAAGACTCTTCTATTGTTTCTTCTATTTATATTCTGCTGTGAGATCTGCACCCGCTGGCACAGGATTAAGAGTGTGGGTGTGTAGGAGAAACAAGTCTTGTTTATCCTGGAAAAGAGATGACAATCAGACAGAGAAGAAGAGGATTTGAGTTAAGCAACAAAGGATGATTGCAAAAAAATGAGCAAGGATACTGATAAATCTTTTAAAAGTGAAGTGTTCAATTTAAAAAATTGTCTTTGTTTTGATTGGTCTTTAGTCTCAAAATGATCTTGTTAGTATTATAAAAGAGGTTCTGTAACATTTACAGCAATGAAATGAATATAAAATACTAATGTAACAGTAACATATATAGCATTGTCATGGTCATTTGTAAAGATCTGATGCATATTACACCTTATTCTATATACAATATATTATCCTTATCCTTATGACACTTTATCACTGCGATACGTTTTTGTCATGTGCAGAAGCTCGGCTTTATGCAGAAGCTTATATTCCCATGAATGTTCCCTAATCCTATGTTCTGCAAATTAAGAGGATTTTAAAAATAGGTTTTAGCTTCACAAACAGAGAAGATCAGCATAATTTGCAAGACTGGCTGAAAGGAAATATAAGACAAAAAGAAAAAAAACATGGAGAACAGAATATAGAATTGTACTTTTAACAGAAATTGTTTTTTTGTCACTTTTATTGAGAGGATGGTGGAAATGTGACAGTAAGCAACAGGTATAAGAGGTGTTCGGAAAATAGTGCTAAATATTATTTAAAACAAGATAATAAACTGTGTGACTGTAAACTTACGTGTCATCCAAGGTGGGGTAACATCATCATGAATGTAATAAAAGACTAAAAAAAAAAAAAAATTAAAAACAACATTCAATCACAATGAAAAGTACAACCACTATAACATACTGTAAGAATAGAAATGTACCAAATTTCATCCTACTATTATTTACTTACACTACCATTCAAAAGATTGGGATCTGTAAGTTTTTTATATAAAACTCTTATGCTCACCAAGACTGCATTTATTTGATCAAAATACAGTAAAAACAGAAATATTGTGAAATATTATTACAATTTAAAGCTGAATTTTCAACATCATTACTCCAGTCTTCAGTGTCACATGATCCATTGGAAATCATTCTAATATGATGATTTGCTTCTCAATGTGATAATAAGAAACATTTCTTATTATCAGTGTTGAAAACCCTTTCTTTTAATCAGGATTATCTGATGACTAGAAAGTTAAAAAGAACAGCATTTCTTCGAAATGGGATTTTTTTTTTTTTTTTTTTTTAATTATAAGTGTCTTTATTGTTCCTTTTGATCAATTTAATGCATCCTTGATGAATAAAAGTATTAATTTCTTTAAAAAATATCTTTCTGATCACAAACGTGAACAGTAGTGTATGTTAAGCATTCATGTGATGTCAGGATATGTAGTCTTACACAGGCCAGTGAACCAGGGGTCATCCTCCCAAGGGACATATCCTAAGACGGGGGGAAACGCCCCACAGTTAGACTCCACCACATAGCCTTGAGTCGTCACGGGTGGATTGGTTACATTGGGTCGGAAGTAGGCCTTCAGTGGGGCAAAGATATTATAGCGGACCCCTGATATACAGCCCATAAAACCTGGACTGTTGTGCCTCTGAATTTCGTAGTCTACACCTCCCACCTCTACGAAAAGACCAGAAAACAAATCAATCTACTCTTTATCTAGTAAATGCAACTTTTCATTCACAGGCAACAAGTTAAAGGTGCACTATGTAACTTTTTTTGTTCAAAATTAACAAAAGTCAATATGTGATCCTTCTTCCGAAACGTGTTTTTGTCATACCCAGATTCACTATAGTAAAAGTGTTTATATTTTAGACCTGACAGTATGGTTTTCACAGGAAATTGCGTACATACATCACTTGCACATGCGTGTTTTGTCATATTCGTAAATAGAGAAAAGTTGCTCCGGCTACTTTGACACAGTGATGGGTGCTTGAATATTAAGTGTCTAATAAGTGTCTATTACTTGATCTCTGATGAGTTTTATACATTTGTAGACATTATAATGAGGTATTTGTATAATTAAAAGGAATAATAGTAGTTAATAAATCTCTGTTAGCTGACCCATCCATAGAACAAACAAAACAAGCCCTGAAAATTGATAAAAGAATACATATTATACAGACACTTAATATTTAATGGTATTAGATGGTTAGTTAATTGTATCTGATAGATTATAATTTCAATAAAACATTTGCAATTGATTTGAAAAAGCTGTTTTTATGTGTGTTTGGCATGAGTTTTTGTTGCATTTACATTGTTCTGACCAGCAGGCATGAATCATTTTGCGAAGCAATTGGTTCAGTTGATTCGAAGCTTTGAAAAGCTTCATTTCTCCCATCTCTACTTTGACACGTGTATGGTGTGGGAGTAGCATAGGTTAGTTGTCACAACGAGAGAGAAAGGTTGATATGAAGCAGCTAAATCTTGAACCTCTGGGCATCAGTCTGCTGGCAAAAAGAGAACCATCAGAGCTTGTAATAAAACAAGAATCAACATTGGCTTGGCTTTTCAGAGATAGTGAGGGATTTGAAATGTTGTAAAAGCAATGTGGAGATGGTGTTTTTATTACTCAACAGGTGAGTAATATATTTTATTGAACAGATAAATTGCCATATGTAGCTCTCTTACAGAGTTGATTGTAAAGAATTATCTATTGTGAAGGGCTGTTTCATTATGGTTGTTTTTGCGCTGTACTGGAATTTATTTTCAAGGAATTACCGTATCTATTCATGGCTATAGCTGCAGTAATGACTTCAGCTAGTCAGCTTGAGATCCTTTCCATCTAAACTGGTTATATCTCTTAAGCCTAGTAATGAATGTTTTATGAGCAGTAAAATAACCTTATTCATCCGCACAGTCACGCAGAACCGAAGCACAACCAAAACAATGTTCTTCCGCAAAATGCATGCAGTTTTTTTTTTAACCGCTTGAGTCCGAAAAAGTTACATAGTACCTTTAAGATAAAAATGCTTGTCTTACCCATGACTCTACCCAAGAATATAGACTTTGGTGAGTCAAATCTGGGAATCTCTCCTGGTATTAACTTCTCAATCCACGGATCCATGTAGTCCACCTAGATCCAGGTGCAAATACAAATACAAACAGTGTGCTTTTGGTATGCTAATAACAGTAAAAGACATGTCAGATCTAGTTTGAGATCCTACCTGTGTCCATACTGTGTAGTTGTGTCGAGTGATGTTGACAAAATGAGGAAAGCCATCGGCCATGTTTCTGTCAGTCAACTTAAATTTGTAGCTTATTATCCCAAGTCGGTATCTCAGCGACAGAGTGCCTGCAAAGGAAGTGACATCAGTGCTAAAGCTAATGGTTTGTATACTCTGGTGTGACTGTGTATGTGTGTTTACCATCTTTCTTGAGCAAGACAGCGATGTAATCATTGCCGAAGGAGCTGATATACAGGAGCACAGCTGGGGCCTGTAGAGTGCTGAAGCTGAACTCTATGTCATCCGTTGTCGTGTTGTAGCCGAGAGTGAAGTTGTGCCAGTGAGGCTCTATCCAGAAGTTCGCCCACCATGCGTCAAAGGAAATGGGCTCTTTGCGGATGTCATACCGCAGCCACGCTCCCACGTCAAAGAATGCCCCGATATCTAAAAGGATGTGACACAAGCAGAGATAATACTTTTGTTTATGGGTACCCCTCCCACATGCTGATTTAACTTTTTATAAAAAATCAAATAGACATAATAGAGAAATTTTCATAACACATCATAAGACTTGAATAGTCTCATCACTGGCAATCCATCATACCTAGGAATGTAGGATTAGATTAGAATATTGTAGTACAAGAGGTTTTTATTCTGACCTCTGTGGGATTTGGTCTTTAAATTGTAATATTAGGGCTGTCAAACAATTCAAATATTTGATAGCAATTAATATAATATTTTTTTGTGTATCAGTTACTTTTTAAGGAAACATAACACAAATGTAGAGAAAAACTAAATAATGTATGCAGTTGCATTAATATCCTTATCTATATATCTTAAATAAAAAAAAAATCCGGTCCTCAAATCCGATTGGTCAAGCGTGTTCCAGTTCAACAGCATTACCACTTTTTACATTTTTTTTTTGTTTTTTTGTGGGGATTTTAAAGTGATACTTTTCTGTCAATTTTTATGCCAGTAGGTGGCGACAAGTGAGCTTATGAGTAAGTCATTTAAATGATTCACTCAATCAGTTCAAACTCAATTGTTCTTCAGCAATGAGTCATTGAATCTTTAAATCAACTGGTTTCATTCATTCATTCATTCATTCATTCATTCATTCATTCATTCATTCATTCGTTTATTTATTCGCCAAATAAACGTGACTGGCTACATCCAAAATTGCATACTCTCTGCATCCATTAAAAAAAGAGGATGCTTAGTTATTTAGCTGCATACATTAATACAATAACTTTGACAGCCCTACTAAATATGTAATTTACTCTTGGATTCGACCTTCTGTTGAATGAACATTCAACCACTACGAATCCTGCTGGCGAGTAAATTATGGTTTATTGTAAAACACAATTCAGCTCTTAGCCAAAGTTTTAAATATTCCCACACAGATCATCCAAAAAAAGCATATTAATTCACAGAACAGACAAATCCCTGTTAGCCTAAATCAGCTCTGGATTTAGAGGCTTGAAATGGAGAGTGGAAACTAAAGCCAAAGTCTGTCACTCTCGATTCAGGCATTGACTCTCTCTTTAACATGTTCTCAGAGGCACCAGTTTGTTTGTTCCTCCATTTATTATCCTGCACTTGAATCTGTTTTAATCTTTTAAATCTCATAAAATTTAATGCGTTTGTAATAATTAGTCTTTCCCCAGCTGAAGATAAAAAGATATCACTTTAAATTTGCATATGCTTATTAGGAAACATCTGTAGTCTGTATTGCACCATGTCAATTTGAACCAGCGTGATTGTGCGAGAGCACATACATATGCAAATTTGCGTTAACTCACCTAAATGACAGTAATAGCCATCGAAGGCTGTGTTATTGCAGTCACAGGCGTATGAAGCGTACCCATCAATGCACTGGCCTCCGTTTCGACATGGTATGGAGGCATTCAGACACGCTCCAGTGCAGTTCCTGCGTATCCCAGCCATCTCGTCAACCTTCCCCTCTAAATCCACAGGGACCCCGTTCATCCTCAGCCCACGCAAACAACCCAGGAAAGGCCTTAAGGTGTGATTGGCTGCACCTGAATACAAATGGATGGTATGTTTTTGTATCAACTGCTTGAAGCAATGTTTTCACATAAACTCCAGCTGTGTGATTCTTACCTACGAGCAGGGGTTGTGTGAACTTCATTGTGATGTAGGTCTGCCCTGGGAACTTGTGTATGGCCGGAGGGAAGAAATCAACTTTTAGTCGAGCCAATTTAACATTAATTTCAGCTTCTACATAGTGCCACTCATTATCGTTGAGCGGTTTAGGAGAGCGCAGGGTCACGTTTCTAATTCCATCACCCACCATGAAAATGAATACCACCTCAGTTGTAGCTGTGAAAATTTAAGGAGAAACTGATGAAGGAGATATCAGAATCACTATATATGCCATATAGTTTTAAGATTCACCATGGTATTCACAATGCCACGGCCATGGAAACGACACTCACAATTGAGTTCAATTCGTAAGAAATTACGGAGGTGGTCGTCGGAGCTCTCCACAAACACTCCGTTAGTACGGTAGGTCCTGAAGTGGAATGTAATGTCAGCACTGGTGCCGGGCTTGAAGGTGGGGAACGTCAGATAGGTGGGTTTGGTGAAAGCTATGGTGTTCCAGATACTCCCTAAGAGAAAGATTTCTCATTAACATATAACAGTGCTTTATTTGGTAAAAGTAAATATACATGTATTTAGGAGGATAATGTAGAGTGAGCCATTAAAATAATCATAACCATCGAGACTGTCCTCCAAAAAAAAAACGACCCTATAGGTCGTTTTTCAACCACCTTAATACGACCTATATTTACGTTTT